>NC_077230.1:38609516-39809516 GCF_027887165.1 Monodelphis domestica | reverse complement strand
GAAAGGTCTGCCCTTAAATGAGTGTTCGGGACCCTCCTGGGAGGCAGCTTGGGCTAACAATGGTTCAGGCATTCATGCCTTTACTATACCATCTTGACTCCAACCTATGTTTGGGCTAATAATGGATAGAGAACTGACCTCAAGTCCTAAATACCTTCCACCTCTGATACTAGCTGTGTGGCCCTGGAAGACTGGTTATACCACTCAGTGCCCTCCAATAATTATGACTACAAATTTCAGAGAATTTATTCATCTGCATTGGTGGAATATTCCTAAGGGATCTCCCCCCCCTTTTTTTTTTTTGCATTTTGCAGGATTGTGACATGGGCTTCTTTAGAAACAGTTCATATCTAATGTAAATAAGAAATAATATTAAATAACAAAGTCAACAAGCATTTCCTTGGCACCTACTCTGTGCCAGATATCATACTAAGTTCTGGAGACACAGAGAAAGGCAAGGATACTCCCTGCTCTTCTGGCATTCACACTCTAATGGGAGAGACAACATGGCAGAATGATGTGCGGACAGGATAGAGTTAGGGCATAAAAGTATTGTAAGCTCACGTAAGAACACAGGCATGAAATTACTAAGGACTTGCAGAAGATGGGGCTTTAGTTGGGAATTGAAGGAAAAGAAGGAAACCAGGAGGCGGAGATGGGGAGGGAGAACCTTTGGGGCAAGAGGGGCAGGCAGGGTAAATTCTGTGTTTAAGGAATAACAAAAGTACAAACTATCCCTGGATTGCAGGGTACATCTAAAATATATGGAATGCTTCCCAAATTTACATGTTCCAAAGATAAGGAAGCTTTTATAATTTATTAAAAATATCATTTCAAGGTTCCTTTAAAAAAGGAATCCAATGTAGGATTTAATTTCCTTATCTCATCTCCCTGATTACTTTAAAGTAAGGTCATCCTGTTTTAGTTTGTTTCGTAGCTTTTAAGTGTGCTTTTAGTGACACCTCGTGGCAAAGTCTGGCTTTCCAGTTTTCTGAATCATAAACATGAGATGCCTAGACAATGGTGCTCGTATCGTCATTGCCTTGACTTGCTGCAGAATTATGGTGCCATTTTATAACATTGTTCCATCAAATACAATTTTAAATAACTTTATTTGGGGAGAAAGAAATTTACAGACATATAAGGGTCTAAAGTAATGTTAATAGTATGTAAATATTGTCTACATGGCCGCTAGATGGTACAGTGAATAAGGAATCAGGAAGATTTTCTGAGTTTCCTTCTACTTCCTCCCTGTGTGACTCATTTAACTCTGTTTGCCTCAGTTTTCTCATCTATAAAATGAGTTGGTGAAGGAAATGGCAAACCCCTCCAGTGTCTTTGTTTTAAAAATCCCTAAATGGATCACAAAGAGTTGTTGGAAACCATTGAACAACAACAAGGTCAGATCCTTAGTCATTGAGCTTATTGGCATTGTTGCCCCCTCCCTATCCTTTTTGTCTTTTTATTTTTTTTAAGTTAAGGATCTTTAGCCATTTTCAACAAAAGTTAACAAGCATTTAATTCTTGAACTTCAGTTTTAAATCATCAGCAAATAAGCAGCCATTTAAAATGTTTTTTAAATCATTTTCTAGAAACCACAAAATTTAGAATATAGCATACATTTGTTCCTTTTAAATAACAACCACTAGAAATGCAGAAAGCCAATTGCAAAGAAAATCCAAAAGACTCATTTGCTACAGTACTTGCAATCTTGTAGCAAGACAAGTACACACACGTAATTGTATCTGGTTTAAAGGACACAACACACATTTTGTGTTCTGTATAGTATATATCTGTACTATATATCATTTTATACATATATTTGCAATATATATTCAGAATATAGTTCTGTGTTTTGAGGCTTATTTTGTCTTTTAAACATTTTTATGAGAATAAGAATTTCAGATTTGAATGATTGTCATGGGGCTAATATTAAGTATTTGGTTTTTTAAAAAATATTAATTGAATAAAGTTAAAATTATCTTATCCAGTGGGTATTTTGCAAATACACATTGACTATCCTCCTCCATGAAAATTTGCTTCAAGTAAATGATTTGTTAGTTGTCCTGGATGCCCTTTGTCTCTTGATGTATAAAGAGGAATGGAAGAGGAGGGGAATGAAGATAAAGCATTGCAGGAACTAGATATGAAATGGGAAAAGATATGAATTGGAGTATAGGGGATTATTGTTATTATTAATGATTTCCAATGACATTCTTATTTATGCTTTCTCCATCATGACCTTTAGAGGTAGAGAGTGCAAGTCTTGAACCTTCAGAGAGGTTAAATAATTTGCTTATAAAAGTCAGAGCCAAGAACTGAACTCGGCCTTCTTTCTCCTGACCCCTGATTCAACATTCTTCCCAAACTACATCTATAATAATAATAGTTATTATTATAATATTAAATAATTATACATTTCACATATTTATTTATATATACTTAATTATATAATTAAATTATTATTATGATTATTATTATTTTTAAAGATTGTTAGAAAATACATTTGAACAGAGCAGGAAGAAAAAGGACAAGTGAAAAGGACCATGAATAAGTAACATAATATCTTGCTTCTAATAATAATATACTTTTTTTTAAAATCCTTTCTTTCTTAGAATAAATACTTCCAAGGCAGAAGAGTGGTAATGGCTAGGCATTTGGGGTTAAGTCAATTAAGTTAAGCTGTATTCCCAGGGTCACACAGCTAGGAAATATGTAAGGCCATATTTGAACCAGAATTTCCTATCTCCAGGCCTGGCTCTCTATCTGCTGAGCCACTTAGCTGCCTCAATAATTAACTTTTGAATCTTCCTTCACATGTTGGTAATTTGGCAAAGAGAGAGGAGATAGGAAGAGAAATTAAGACTCTTGGGTCATTTGTTTTGGCTTTTCCTATAAGTTTCTATATAATACCACCCCTTTTCCAGAGTTGTTTCCTTTGCTTTGTGCCCCAGAAAAGATGAGAGGGTTGAATAAAAGCCAGTCCAGTGGGGAAAAGGTACCTATGACTGTTTTCTAGTAGACCAGAGAAGAGTGAAATTTCATCAGTGTATTTTATTTTCATCATTTCTGATAGGTATCTGACAATAAAGCCTCCTTGCCTCCAAAGCCCGGGGGGATGGCCGCTGTTGGAAGCAGTACACAAACACCTCTCTCTTCCTCCTCTTCATCTTCCCTTCATTCATCGTCTTTGGGAACAACAAGTCACAGGTCAAACTCCCCTTCTCTGTTCAGCATCGAAGGAAAGCCAAAGACTGAGCAGTTGAGCTATGGTCAGTCAGCAATGGAAGAACTTAGGACCCAAGTGAAAGAGTTGAGGACCATCATTGAAACAATGAAAGACCAGCAAAAGTGAGTATTCCAGGGATTACCTCATTCTTGTTTTCAGATTTTGTGTATTTAATCTTGTTTTTTTTTTCTTCCTGGTAAAGTATAGCTTCGTATTACAAATCAGCCAGAATTTTTTCCTCATTTATTTTTATTGCCATGAAAAACACACTTCCGTATTGGCCATTATTGTAAGAACACACTCATATATAACCAAAGATACACAGATGTGAAAGACGACTCCAACAGTTCTTTCTCTGGAGGTGGCTAGCATTCTCCATCATATGTCCTTCAGGACTGTCCGAGATCACTGCATTTCAGTCCGAATTTAAATTAGGTAAAGAACTCAAATTGGGTAGCCATGTGGTACATCCAAAATTTCTTAAATATCTACAAGGTTACCTTGAATGGAGATGGAAAGAGGCACTCGCTATGGTCTACTATCATCTCACTAGAAAGTCAAATTTTAGACCAGATGATGCCCAGACAATCTCTGCTATTTTGATGACCCTGCTAAGGGCTATCACATAGGCTCAGGTTGAGAAGTGGGGGTTCACAGGAAATGTTACCCCAAACCAAGTCTTCCTAAACTCTCTCTACTTCCAGATTGGGGAGTTCTCAGAATGGACCCAGACTTGCAAGTGGCAGGGTGGCGGGGAGCCATCATATAGCGATGATGATAAGTCTCTGGGGTCTATTCCATTCTGTATTTGATGATTATGGGATAGTGGAAGCCCCACCAGCCTCTGGGGATTACAGAGAGCAACAAAAACCAATGCTAAGACAGTCTTTCTATAGCATAGGCAATCTCTAGGACTTTCCTTCGTATCCTCTCAGCTTTCCTGGTTCAGAGGTTGAGACAACAACATTATGGAGAGAGGGGTGGCACATAAATGTCTTAACTAATTTTGAAGTCATCAGAAAGCTTTTATTAAGTGCCTACTCTATGTGTGTAAAGATTAAAATTTAGGGGAGAGGGGGAGACTGAGGCAGGTAGAAATTAGTTTCTCTCTGCAAGGAATATATATTTTTTAGAGGTTTATTAAAGTTTAAAGATTAAGAATATACAAGTAAGAAACATGTGCCTAGGCCAGAGGCCTAGACAAAATAACCTCACATCATGGAAGAGACGCCTCTGCTCCAAAAGGCAGTCCAAAAAAAAAGCCGAGCCCTTCAAAAGCCTTTGCTTAAATATCTTCTCGATCTCGGCCCCGGTGAGATTACAAGGCATTCTGGGGAAGTGGAGCAAAGGCTCATGGGGATTGTAGTCCTGTATTCGAGTCTATTTTTCACATTCCCCCGTGTGATCATTTGCAAAAAAATTAATTTTTTTCCAAAGGATCATGAAAACAAAATCAACTTAAAAGATTACAATAGTGTGAGGATAAGAGAAAAAAGAATAAAACCAATAATTTCTGAACACATTGACAAAAAGCCGTTAGGGGGCAGTCCCCTTTGGCATAAAAGTATACATACAAATAAATGTTCAATCAACCACACCCAAAGTTCAATTTTGTGCAACTTGTGGTCTGGAGGCTTCTTCATGGTGGCTTCTCCAACAGTTCAGTTCTGGATTCAGAGAGGTAGCATCTTCTTTACCTAAAATTCTTCTCAAAAGGAATTTAAACTTTGCAATTTAAATAATGATATTTTTACATTCCCCCGTGTTGTGGGTGATTGAAAGATTCAGAATCAGTTAGGGATGCATGGCTGAGGTATGAGGTATATGAATCAATTGGCAAGAGATATGCAAGGCTTTCTCACCAAAAAATGAGATCCATTTCCTCTTTGTATCTGGCCATGATCACTGTGAGTAGAAGGCAAATGAATTGAACAAGGTTAACAATTTTTTCATCTTTAAAAATACAGTAGTACAAATATGTAGATATCAAAATCCCCAAAATTCTCAATAGCCCAATTAATTACAATAGCAAACAAACACACTTTCATATTTCACATAAGTTGCTGTATGACATTTTTAAAACCTATGAATTGATGGACATTTGTCACAATTTTTACAAATGTAGCAATCTTTCAACCTTGGTATTTAAACATATTTTTTAAACAAAGTAAAACTCATCTTGGGTTAAGAACATAATCAAGAAATCTATATATCATTCTGGTAGAAGTAAAATAGTGAGCTGAAGAGCATAAATAAAGGGGTGCTCCTTGTTCTTGGAGGCTTTTCCCAAGGGTACAAATGCCCTGAAATTAACTGCCCAACTTCCATTCACATGTGGGAAGGTTGGGGGTTATAAAATACATTTCACTTCAGCTACTAGAATGGGCCTTACCTTGTGGTAGGGGCAGGCAAAAATAACCAGACTGTTAAAAAAAATTCCAAAACTCATATTTAAAAAACCCTTAAAATCAAATCATTTGAGGTATTTAGCACATTAAAATCCCAAAGGTTGTTAATACAATTATAACCAGTTCTGGAGTCCATCTATCCTCAGCAAAATAGAAAAAAGCTGTTTTTTCATATATGGGCTTATTCACAATATTTGTTCAACACAATTATAGGGGAAAAACAACAGAATTTCAAAATTCAGTACATTCAAAATAAATTCAATCAACCTTCAGTTCAAGCAGAATAATATTGAATCCAGTAATATATGAACTTAAAATCACAAAGTTAAACCTTAAACAAAACAATGCAATAGAATACAGAGATTTTTTTTATAAACCATTGGAGTCTGAAATGCCTTAGAATGTAGCCTTTAGTCTCTTCAAAGTTCCTTGGGTTTTTTTTTTGTTTGTTTGTTTTTATTTATCCATTTAAATGTCTATTGTCCGAAGGTAGAGTAGTAAAGGCTAGGCTATGGGGTTCAAGGGATCCGTCCAGGGCCCCATAGCTGGGAAGCATCGGAGGCCAGATTTTAACTAGAGACCTCCCGTCTCTGGGCCTGGCTTCCAGTTCGCTGGGCCACCCATTTTCCTCCCCAAAGTTAAAGTTGAATCTTTGGGCTGAGTCTGCTCCCAGACAGGCAGGTAAAATCAATGAAACTGCCAGAAGAGTCAAAAATCCTTTTAAACAGCCCATTGCTATTAAGTTTCTGTTTGAAAAGATCTGTTTCTTCTCTTTAGTCTTTTCTGTCTTTCCCCTCTCTGATGCCCCTGTGGCCAATACCCCCAGCCACGTGGAGGCTTAGCCTAAGGGAAAATTGCCCGGTCTCCTTTCCCTCTGGTCTCTCCCCTCTGCCCACGTGGCCAATACTGTTACCAGCTGGTCGCAATGAGTCCTCAGCGATCTGCTCCAAGGATCTGGGTGATGAGCCGGCTGGGTCGGAAGCCAGATGGGTGAGAGACAGACTGCCGGGGTGGGTCGGGCTGGGAGCTGGAGCCGCTGCGGGGGTGGGCAAGGCCGGGACCAGGTACCAGGTGAGGACGATCAGGGCTGCAGGCTGGAGGCAGGAAGCGGCGGGGCAGGTCCGGAGCCTGTAGCAGCTTTGCGAGGGTAGAAAACCTTGGCCAGAGAGATATGGCTCAAAAAAAATTTCTAGGTACTAGCTATTAAAACTGAATTTAAGATCAGAAAAGAAATCAGAAGACTGAGTTCTTTTCCCATTAGGTCGCCATCTGTAAAGATTAAAATTTAGGGGAGAGGGGGAGACTGAGGCAGGTAGAAATTAGTTTCTCTCTGCAAGGAATATATATTTTTTAGAGGTTTATTAAAGTTTAAAGATTAAGAATATACAAGTAAGAAACATGTGCCTAGGCCAGAGGCCTAGACAAAATAACCTCACATCATGGAAGAGACGCCTCTGCTCCAAAAGGCAGTCCAAAAAAAAAGCCGAGCCCTTCAAAAGCCTTTGCTTAAATATCTTCTCGATCTCGGCCCCGGTGAGATTACAAGGCATTCTGGGGAAGTGGAGCAAAGGCTCATGGGGATTGTAGTCCTGTATTCGAGTCTATTTTTCACATGTGGCATAATTTTTATGTTAGTACTATAAGGGATAATTAATAAATATTAAGGCATTATCTGTTCCTTCAATGAATTTACAATCTAATTGGAGAAACAAGACATACATAGTAGGAAACAACAGCACATGATTTCCCTGCCTGTAGTTACCTCCCTACTGCAATGAATATTAAACACAATTCCAGAATAATCTTCCACAGCTGCTATTTTTCTCTGTATATTCAAGAACCCACAGTGGCTCTCTCTCTTCAGTCCAAATTTCCTCATCCTTCAGGGTTCATCATCAATTTCCTGGGTCCATATTGCCTGTCAAACTCTTTACAATGGCCAGATCTTACTCTTTTCTATCCCTTTTTTCATATCTTATATCGTTCTTGCTTTTTCTTGTCATTCTTTCTCTCTGGAGTGTTTTTTCCTCTATGAGGCAGTGATCATACATCCATCAAGACCTGGAATGATATTCAATCTCTTCCAACAAGCATTTAAGAAAAAAACAAAAAACTTAATACTTCTCTCTCGTTTTTGTTCCATAGTCCTAGCTATGTCGTGTTCCTTACTAAGTATTTTTTTTAACCTTTACCTTCTGTCTCAGGATCAATACTGTGAATTGGTTCCAAGAAGAGCGGTCAGGGCTAGGCAATGGGGGCTTACTTAGGATCACAGAGCTAAGAAGTATCTAAGGCCATATTTGAACCCAATACCTTCCATCTCCAAGCCTGGATCTCTATTGCCTAAACCACCTAGTGGCCCCCTAGATATTTCTTAAATGTTTGTCTCATCTTTCTAACCTTTTTGAGGATAGTTATTTCATTTCTTACCTTTTGTGTGTGTGTTTTTTAATATAACATTGGGGGAAGCTAGGTGGTACAGTGGAAAGAATGACAGACTTAGCATCAGGAAGACTCATCTTCCTGAATTGAAATGTGCCCAAGTACACTTATAACCTTTGCTTCCTGGGAACATCACTCAATCCTGTTTACCTCAGTTTCCTCATTTGTAAAAAAATAAAAAACAAGGGCAAGAGAAGGAAATGACAAACCAGTCCAGTTTCTTTGCCAAGAAATTCCCAGATGAGCTCATGAAGAGTCTGACATGACTAAAATGAATGAACCACAACATCTTAAATATAGGGCACCCAGTAAATGGTTAACACCTTTTTATTCCAATTCAACAAGTACCATATTTTTAAATACTTCTATGTAAAAGGCAATACAGGTTGTTAGAGATACAAAGAGAAGAATGAAAATACAATGCCTACCCTTACAGAGCTAATGTTTTACTGAGGGGACATAATATGAATAGAGACAAGAAAATACAAAATTATTTGAAGAATGAGAGAACTAACAATTAGAGGGATCAGAAAATGCTATGGTAGTATGTGAGCTGACCCATGAAGGAAGTGAGGGGTTCCAGGATGCAAGAGTGAATGAATTCCTGAACTATATATGTGATTATATGCAAAATCAACTAATTTGTTGAATAGTGACAGAAGAGTTGTAATTAAGTGTTATTAATTATATACATAATTAAAATAACTTATTAAGCACCTATTATATACTAGGAACTGTGCTGGGGATAAAAAAGAGGTCAAAATGGTCTTTCCCCTCAAGGAGCTTACAATCTAGTAAAATAGTATCAAGATAGACACTGTGGATGTTCAAATGTGTAGTGCCACTAAAAGGAATCCCATGCTTGGGGAGCCATAATTCTTGTATAGGCTGACTTACTAAGCACAGCTGAATAAGACAAATGCCCAGCGCACTTTAGCTCCTAAAACAATTGTAAATCCTCATAGCCAACTGAGATTATGCCATCTGGATTAGGTCCATAGTTTTATGAGAAAAAAAATTGTTCTGTGTCCTCACAGAATCTATTACTATCTTTATCTCTTTTTTGAAAATATATATTTGATTTTGGCTTTTATTGACAAATATATATATTAGACTATGAATAAGGATTTTGAAAAAAGAATATAAGCAAACATAGCACGTAAGAAAAAAACATATATACACATAAATCATTGCACATATATCTATGAGTCTTGTTATTTCCTGGTTGCTAAACCTACCCCCAAAAGATGTGTATATTGACTTTGCTAAAGGAGTACCAATAATGTGAATTGGAGCAAATGGGTGGCACAGTGGATAGAATGCAGGACCTGGAGTCAAGAAGACTCATCTTCTGAGTTCTAAACTGGCTTTACCAGCTCTGTGACCCTGGGCAAGTCACTTAATCCTGTTTGCCTCAGTCTCCTCATTTGTAAAATGAACTGGAAAAAGAAATAACAAACCACTCCACTATCATTGCCAAGAAAACCCCAAATGGAATCCCAGAGTCAGACACAACTGAAAACAACAACAAAAATGAGGTGACTTCACTGCTGCCATTGTCTTTAAATCCATGGTCTTCATATATATATATATTAGGGTTTGTGTGGATAGACAGGGTTTTTTTGTTCTGCTCTTTATTCTCTGTATCAGTTCTCTTTCTCTGACTTTTTCATGCTCACCTTTTCTTATGGCTCAATAATATTCTATTAATTGATATGCTTAGCCATTTCCCAATTAAAATATTTTTGTTATAGATATGAACCAACCCCCCCCCCCATTTTTTAATAACATTGAGGCTTGTTTCTAGTGATGGAAACTATGATAATGAGTGAAAGAGCACACACATTTTTGTAACTCTCATTGCATAACTCCAGATTACATTCCTAAAAGACTGGAAAGTATCTGGTGGCCTCATTTTACCATATCTATGCCAACACTGATTGGATTGTGTTATGTTTGACAACTTGTTTGGGGGTAGAAACTTGTGCTTATTTTAAATTGTATCTGTAATCGAATTTTTTATGAGCTTTTAGTCAGTTGGATTTATTTTTTCAAAGATTGCCTAATTTGACTACTTATCAAATTAGAGAATAGCTTTTAGACTAAAATATTCTTATGCTAATACCTATGTTTTAAAATGGACCATGTAGTGATCAATGAAATACCCCCAATAAAACTTTTTTTATTAAAAACTATGAGAATAAAGCATATATCTGTAAAACTACATATCTTCCCAAATAAGCATGATATTTTTGTTAATGTTGAATTGGCAGTTTGGTAAATATGTTGGTTTCACAGGTACATTACAAGGGTATATAGGAAGTTACCCTCAACTATATAATTTAAACTTATCCAAGGAAAATAAAATGTATCATTTCTTCACAAAATATTATAAATTAGAATAAAAAGGTTCCAGGACAAAAGGAAATTTTCCCCTAACCAATCCAGATTCTAGAAGCAATTCTATTTCTTTTCTGCTTTCAGACGAGAAATTAAGCAATTATTGTCTGAATTGGATGAAGAAAAGAAAATACGTCTTCGATTACAGGTGCGTGGCCATACGTTCTGTGCATGAACTTTAGGGACATTTTTGGGGAAGTGGAAAGCATAGTGGACTGGGAGCCAGGTAACCCAGGTTCTAAGTTCATCTGTTGCTGTGTGATCTTGAGCAAATCATTTAACATCTTTTAGGCTAAGTTTCTTCATTTATAAAGTGAGGGAAGCTGGGTTATTTTGAGGGTCTCTTCCAGACCTAAAATTCCGTGAGTTTTAGATAAATACTGGTCCCAAGATTTTTATTTGAAAAGACTTTATTCTTTCTCTTTAAACTATTTTTTCCCTTTACAGATACCAAATTTTAAAGATTAATATAGAATTATAGAATTCCTTTCCTCAGAAATGAATAAATCATGGGGGAAAAAAACAACTTAGAAGAAGCAACAAAACACCCCCCAAAACTCTGATGCCTCATTTGAAATTCATTTTAGTGATCTCTTAGGATGGTTCTTTTTCTGCGAAGAGTTCTCCCTTGTTGCGGGGCATATATATATATAGGCCTATAAATCCCTAATTGGTGGATTGTTTGAGGTTAGAAGTTCTGAGCTTCAGTGGACTAAAGTCAACTCTATGTCCACACTAAATCTGGCACCTGTATGGTGACCTTCTGAGAACTTGGAATCCCCCAAGCTACCTAAGGAGAAGCGAGCCAGCCAAAGTTGTAAATGTGGTGAATCAAAGGGTCTGTGCCAATCAGCAGTAGTATTGGACCGATGAAATGCCATTGGCCTTCCAACCTAGGGTAAGATAGTGAGACCTAGTTTTAAAAAAAAAAGTTCTCAGTTTTCAGGTGATGTCCTACAAGAAGTCACTATAAGAAGGTTTTGCATTGGGAAATCCCCATTATAATTTGGTGGTTTCTTTCCAGGGATATGTCCATCCATGTTTAAATTTTTTTTTCCTTTGCTGAATTAAGCTAGAATTATTCAGCCCCTCCAGTAATGTTGCCCTCTCCTGGTTAATTTTGAAATCGTAAAATAATCTGAGCAGAGAGCATACGGAATTCTAAGAGAAAAATACAAACTCTTCATGAACTTTGTTGCAAGTGAGGTTTCTGCTAAGTACTAAGTACTAAGTACCAGGCTAATTTAAAAGTGAAAAGGAAATCAGTGGGAAAAATGTGTGGGGAGTTGACACCCTCGGGAACCAGTCACAGTCACTGCTAAGCCCAACATCCTCCGTTGCAGTGCATGCTACAAACACACCATAGTGAGAGAGTTGAACAGAAGAATGACCCTAAGTGGTTGCATTCATTAGTATGGACAGATTCTCTCTCTCTTTTGTAGTATCTCAGAATGCTTATAAAAACCTCAATCTAGCAATGAATGCAAGGGAATAGTCAACGAATAAAAAATATGAAATTGGCCATTTACTCATTTTTCTAGTGCTGAATATATAAATTATAATATAATATAATTAATGTAAATCATTTAAATATATAATATAAATTAATACAATATAAATTATAATCTGATTATAAATAATAATCTATAAAAGTGTGAAATATATATGTAGGTAGAAGTTAATGAAATAAACATATACATATAAGCAGCGAGGTGGTACAGTGGATAGAATTCCAAGCCTGGAGTGAGGAAGACTTGTCTTCTCAAGTTCAAATCTGACTTCAGACACAGACTGGCTATTTGACCCTGTGGGTGAGTCATTTAACTCTGTTTGCCTCGGTTTCTCCTTCTATAAAATGAGCTAAAGAAGGAAATGGCAAACAACTTCAGTATTCTGCCACGAAAACCTCAAATGGAGTCATGAGGAGTTGGACTTGACTAAAACAGCTGAACAACAAAAATGCGGACTGTATATGATGCTATTCAGTCATTTCAATCGTGTCTAACTTTTAACTGAGACTTCAGTTTCACACAATTAATTTGGTTCCTTTTTTTTTTTTTGGTAGATGGAAGTTAATGATATAAAGAAAGTTCTTCAATCAAAGTGAATCCTTGGTAGATGAAATGTTACATTATATTCATCATGAATCTGAGTCTCAGATTTCTGCCCCAGCCAAAATAACTTTGTGCCAAATGATTTAAGGTTTGCCTCAACATTTCCCTGTTTGAAGGATTAGCACAAATGTCTTGAATAGCACAACACAAAATTCCATCCAAGAGGAAGGACTTCCCCTGTGGTGTGGTTGTGACTTTAAATTGAATGGATTGTGCTAACAGCTTCTCTACTTCAAGACCACAAGTGAAATGAAAACTCAGGCAGTTTAGTCCATAGTGGTACTATTTTGATGATATTTTCCATAAATAAAATGTATTTCAGATTATTGGTTTACAAGCTTTATAATTTTATTATTTTTTTAATTGTCTTTTGTCACAAATTCCTATAATGTTTGTACTACATATAGTTAGGAATGAATGTTTACTGTTCTTTTTGCTTTGTATAGAAAACAGCCTAATTTTCATTTTTGTCTTATAGTTTAGGATTCTCTTACATATGCAATTTTATGCCCCAGACAAACTTATCACTTTGGAGAGAAATTTTCACTTATGTATAATAGTGTATTTAAAAAAAAAAAAGATAATCTGGTCTTTGTAATGATCTGTGCCTTCTTTTCACCACCCTCTTGGTTGGAGCTGTTTTGATCCAACTACAATGATTATAACCCATCACTTAAGTCCCCAAGAGGCCCTTCTCTTAATAGATAGCTCTCTCAAAGTAGCCAAAGGTCCCTGGAGGTGGCTATGTACATGAGAGTGCTGTCTTTCCAGCTATGTCTTTTTAAGCTGTCCTGGGTTTGGGTTGTTCAAGAAACCAGAAAATTCATCTCTGCTTGTTTTTTCATTAGCCAAGTTAAACCCCCGCCTCCTTGCACCTTTTGAGTGAACAGAATATGCATTGCTAAAGCAAAATTAAATAAAAGGAAAAATGCAAATTAAAAACAAGGGGGGAAATGTTGTATTTTTTCATGCCCAAAGGTCTCTGTTGTGTTATTTAAATTGCATTTATGTATTGCCTCTTGCCAATCCTGTGTCACATAGGTTGAATAGAATGGGGGGGGGCATCATTTGGGGGGGGAAAGGGAGAGGAGGGTATGTGTATATTGTAGCAGTTGCTAGATCTTTCTTGGTTTTATGGGATTTTTTTTCCCTTTAAAAGGAAACTAGTCCTTTCCTGCTTTATCTGTATAGTGGATGAACTGTTTGGCTCCAGAAGTTGCCTCTGTTTCCTCATTCTTAATGATAATTGAAAATAAGGCTGTGTATTACAAGAAATATCTATAGATTTATAGATACATATATATGTGTGTGTATTGTGTATGTGTGTGTGTGTGTGTGTATTTGGGGAGGGAGGGGACTCAATTGCCTTGGAGTTAAATGCTGCTTTGTCTTTTTCCTGAGTTTTCTATGGAAACAACTAAATATGAATAATTTGCACAACCACAAAGAGTGAGAATGATATTACTTTATAAAACCCTCCCATAATTTATTTATTGATCATGTAAATTGTTACCAGCCCATCTTTCTTGCTTTTTCTTCTTCACCTCCCTTCCTCTGTCCTTCCTTCACATAAATATCAACTGGTGCTCAGCCATTTTGCCATTTTGCTTCTTGTAGATGACTTCCTTGATAAGCATTCCACCCCTAGGAAAGGCGGCAGTAATATAATTTCAGGTGTGTCCATCTCCAGGATCATGTCTATAGCTCTAAGGTGTGGCCAAAGGCCTCCCTCTCTCACAGGTTCCTGAGAATGTGATTTTTATTGAATTTTAAAAGTTCATTGCTAATTTCTAGAAAGGCTTTTGCTGTTCACTGTTTAGAAAGAGAAAGTGTCAGAGATTGGGAAGGAGAAGTTGAGCCAAGGAGAAGGGAAGGAATGGAGAACAAACACTGAATAACATGTTCCTTCATATACTTTTGGAATCATCCTTTGTAGCACCTGCCCCAGCTGAACAATGGCTATCTCCTGTTTACATAAGGAACATCACTGGTCATTAAAGGAAAAGCTTGGAAGTGTCACTTTGGCAAAAAAAATCTCTCCATGGACTGACTGAGCATCTATGGAAACTTTTTTTTTTGGTATCATTTTATAAGATTGTATTTAGGAGTGTTGATATTGAGCTTTGTAAAGAAGACAAAATGAGATTTTGTGAAATTATTTCTATTCCAAGTTTTCATGGTCCAAAATGAATGCTTTTGGGGAGGGATGTAGGCTAACATCTCTCTGCATTTTATATTTTTATAGAACATGATTTTGAAAGCATCCACCCTTTACCCTCCACCCTTTCCTATGAACTCCACTGAGTCATTAAAACCTGTGGATATGAAAATCCATTTTTAGAAACATTCATTTTTATTTTCAGAGATAAACAAAATGCTGATGTGCTAGGAACTCTTTAAGTAGTAATAATGAGATATTATTTGAAGAATTGTATAAAGTTACTTTCATTCAGGCACAGCCTTATAATACGCATTTTGGAATATGTGATTATTTTTTCTATAGTGACAACCAATCTCAATCGTTGGATTCAGGTCTCTGGGCACAGAGGGAGGGTTATTGTTAGTTTCTTTTAATAACTAACATCTTTATAAGGAAACCGCATACTGTGTGCTTTGACTCTGTTGCCAAAATTTGAAGAAAAATAGCTCTTGGGTTTCAAATTCAAAGGTCTTTGGCATATTCTAATGGTATCCCTGAAATAGCTATCACATTCACTTTTGTCTGGTCAGTCATTTTAATTCTCATTTAAAAGTCAAGTTGTTTCAGCATCAGGAGAACTCTGGGAGGCTTTCCATTTTGAATGGGTGCAAATGAGGACTAGCAAAAAGCAGCTAATTTCATGAAGGAGGAACTTAAAGCTTCCTCTAGGTTCCAAGGACACAGCAGGTAAGTCTGGAGGCCAGGATGGAGCACACTGCCAGCAGACCTTGGGGCCAATCAAGCCTTTAAGACTAAAAGAGGAGGAGTCACCGCCATCTTTGATCATAATTCCATCCAAGAAAAGAAAATGTGCTTCCAGGATTGCCTGTCTATCAGGGTGGCTATTTCTCTTTGCCAATGTAGATCATAATTCTTCTGTGCTTTGGGAAATGTTGTGGTGAAAATATCACCTTTAAAGTTTGTTATAATATTATTTTATGGTCACCAAGGAATTTACTTATGAAATTCCTAAAATGAAACACTCAAGTCAGAACGGAGTTTATGGTGGTTTTAATCACAATGGGAGTAAGAAAAGGGGAGAGGGAGAGAAGGAGAGAGAAGAAAAGGGAAAAGGGGAAAGGGTTAACTCGACCTCTGACCAAGCCAGAGAGAGATTAGGCCCAAAGGGACAAGGTAGAGAAGAAATCAGTCCTTGACTCATGTGACCTATCTGAAGGGAAGCTGTCTGCGAGCCTCCTCCCTCCTCAAGCTCCTAGCACAAACTCTCGTCTAGCCCTGTCCACAGGAAGTGCGCAAATTCCAGAGGCTGTTCCCTACCTCACTTCCTGTGCCTCACAAGTGCCAATGGTGGCTCAAGTTTGGCTTGGGACAGCCCAGGTGGGCAGTTAGTTATTTCTGATTTGTCATTGACTAGCACATGCCTGTGTAGTGTGGGTGTGCACAATCCTGGGTGCTAGACCAAGCAAGATGGAGATTTTTAAAATTCACAATCCCCCCCGATGATGATTGGGGGACTAGGCTCCCCAATTGATCGCTAAACATAAGCGTACTGCACCCCGAAAAATTCTAACTGCAAGTGTATACAAAATTTTGCCCCTAAGAGGAAAACTATAATAGTTGTAGATTAGGGGAAATAGAGGAGAGAGAAAGACAGCAAACCAATTTTTTGCTGGGCACATTGACAAAAGCCAATTAGGGGGAAATCCCCTTTGGCATAAGAGTGTACATTCAAAAAAAATGTTCAATCAACTGCACCCCAAGGTTCACTCTGGATCTTCCTGTAGTGAAAAGGTTTAGATATCTTTCTGCAAACAGTTCATTCTCTGGATTCAGTCAATTAGCAAGCTTCTTCTCTGAAGATCTATCTCGAACAAAATTTAAATCTTGGATTTTATGAAATACATTCCCCCCTGAAGAAAGTGTTGAAAAAACACCAAGTCCAGTTGAGGATGCAAGGTTTAGTTGTGGGTGTGTGTGAGTTAATTCAAAAGGAAAACAAAAAAATGAAAAGAAAATTAAAAACAACAATAAAAAAAAGGGAAAACTATATATTTATATTAAAGAAGAATTCAAAATTAGTATCAAAATATCAAAAAATTTTTGTATACAAGATTTTGAGAAAGCAAGAATAAATTTTCTCACAGGCCCCTGTATTAGGGTCCAGATAAGTAATTTCTAATCCCACAAGTCTGTAGGACAGAAAAGCAAATTTCACTTACCCATTTGCAGCCAAGGCTACAGGAAGTTGCCATACTATAGGAGAGAAAAAAGGACCAGATTTTTTATTTTATATATGGAAGTGTCATTCCCTCATCTGATTTTACCTTCATTCTCAGGGATGGAGGGAGCCAGGATGGTAGCCAACCTTTGGTACTTGTCTGTAGGTATTTTCACAAAGAGTGTGGATACAAGGAAGGCCTACATCTTAACGTATGTCAAATGTCGCAACCCTGAGTCTCACACTAGGTTCAAGTCCTTAGTATTGGCTTAGAAGTGCATCAATCCTACCTGGATTGGTTTTTTATTTTTAGACCTGTGAGCTCTTTTGGCATTATCCAGGTTACCTCTGTGCTCCTTTTTGATCCCATTCCTAGAATCAGACACAAACATTAATCATAGTCCCACAACAATTATCAATAAATGGCAGGTTCCCATAGTCTAAAGCTGTTTGGGTCCGTATTAATAATAATAGCAAGTATATATATTTAAACTAATATTATTGTAGAATAAAAATTAATATTGATTATATGTACCTTAAGTACATAGAAATGAGAAAAGGGGGGAATAAAATATTTTAATAAAAGAATAATAATAAAATAAGGAAAAGAGAAAAAGGAAAAAAGAGGCATGGTGGTGCTCCTGAGGCTATTGGGTCCAGCTGGGCTGAATAATAAGCAACTGGGTGCTGAGAAGGCCCCAAGTCTGAGTTAAAACACCTGAAGCTACTCCTCTTTGCTCATGTACATACAAAGTAAATGGCTTGTTGTAATCTGGGATGCCTAGAGCAGGGGCAGACAGGATAGCCTTTTTCAGCTCTGATAGAGCTGACAGGTGTTCAGGCTCTAATTTGAGGGGTTCAGGGACCAAATCCCTTGTGTGATATGGAAATCACTTTAAAAGACTGATATATATTAACTTAAGGTCTCCAAGGAATTCAGCTATGTAATTCCTAAATGAAAACTCAAGTCAGCTGTCAACTTTTTTTATGGTGTTTTAATTACAAACAGGAGGAAGAAAAGTATTAGGGAGAGAGAGGGAAAAAGGAGAGAAGGAAATAGGGCTTAAATACCCACTCTGCTTAGGCTGAGCCAAAGATCCAAAGCCCTGGATGGTCGAGGCAAAGAAAAGAGATCAGTCCTATCACTCATGTGACCAAAATGGAGAAACAGTCTGTGGGCTCCTCCACCCCAAGCACCAGGCTCCAACCACCTTTCTCCCTCCACCCAGGAAGTCCCCAGAACTCCTGAGCTGTCCTCTACCTCACTTCCTGTGTCTCACCTGTGCCAATGGTGGCTCTAGCTTAACCTAGGACTGCCCAGAGGTTTGTCCGTTTTGCACATGTCTGTTGAAGGCCATATTCTCAAATAATTAAATCTTGAGTTTTGCTGCAGCCCTTCCTAAATCCTGTTACCCTGAGTAGGGTGGAGATTGTAGTTTCCAAGACCTGATTCTGTTATTCCAAGTATCTCTATTGTTATTGATCAGGAAATAGCTAAATCCCGTCTTCTAAAGAATGGTTTGAATAGGGTTGAGTAGTTTTGAAATTCACACTTGTTAGGGCTATAAGGGGTTTAGTAATTTCCCCATAGCAAGGAATCCATTGTCTGCAAAACCCCATTGCTCCCAGAATTGCTCTTAACTGTTTTTTAGTGGTAGGAGCACTCAATTTTTGAATACTCTCAATTCACTTGGGAGAAATAGAACAGGCACAGGCTGTCAGAATGAACCCCAAATATTCTACTTTTGGGGAGACACCACTGAACTTTATCCTTTGAGATCTTATGACCTCTTGTGCAATTCCAAAAGAAGGTGTTTACTATCTTCCTGACATGCTTCTGCATCTGCGGAAGCCAAGAGTCATCTACATATTTTATTAATTTGCTGTTTTTAAATTTTATATTATCTGTATCTTGTCCCAAAATTTGTGCAAATAAGGTTGGGCTTTCTACATAACCCTGGGGCAGACGACTCCAGGAATATTGGGTGCCTTCCCAGGTTAAAGCAAAAATATGCTTCGAGTTCTCATGTATGGGTATGGAAAAGAAGGCTGAGCACAAGTCTACTACTGTAAAGTATGTAGCTGTGCTAGGAATAGAAGAAATAATAGTATTGATATTGGGAACAGAGTGTCTCTTTATAACGTGATTGTTCACAGCCCTCAAATCCGGTACGAATCTATAGAGGTGTTTGCCATCGAGCCCTCTTTTCAGTTTTTTAATGGGCAGGATGGGCGTGTTGTATTCAGATTTGCAAGAGGAAATTATTCCTTGGTCAATTAGAGTTTATTATTGGGGCTCGCTGTTGCCTCCTTGGAGAGAGGATACTGAAGAATGCAAGGAGGTGGGCTGGATTTAGTTTTTATTTGCACAGGAGCAGCTGATTTAAGTAAGCCTACATTAGTAGAAGATGTGGCCCAAAGAGACTCTGGTATATCTGTAGGTATTTCAAAGGTAGGATGCTCCTTTGCCTCCTGGCTCTCTGAGAGAAGTACAGGGAGTAAATTTAAGGTTTCCTCAGGCACTTCTAAGGAGAGAGAGCCATCTGGGGTGCACATTATTGTGGCTTGTAATTTGCATAGTAAATCTCTCCCCAGCAAATTTGTGGGGTATCCAGGCATTAAGAGAAAAGAATGTTCAACAGTTAGGGGTCCCACGTGTACCATGAGAGGATAAAGTTTTGGGACCTTTAACTGTTTTCCTGAAACACCTACTACATTTAGGGAGCCAATAGAATCACACTTCCCATCTGGTTTGCTTACTAGAACTGGCCTAGTTGCTCCAGGGTTTAAAAGACAGTCATAGTATGAATTTCCTACATTTAAAGTGACATGAGGTTCCTTACTATTTGGGGGGGGATGTATTGGGATTATTGGCATTAAAATATCGGGGTCTGGAAAATCAAAGGTTTCATTCTTTGATTCCAAGGCCCTCCCCCCCTTCACACCTTCATAAAGATGCTTGGGCAATTTTTTGGGACCCTCCATGCTGTTGGGGTGTTCACCCCGAGTGTAGCGTGGCCAAGCTCCATTTCTTATATATTATTGTTGGGCATTGTGTTGGGTATTATCATTTTCCGTGTTTTGAGCACTGTCATGATTTTGATTGGCATTGTGGTTCCTATAGTTATTATTCCTAAAGTTGTTATAATTTCCATTTTTCCATTGCCAGCTCCTACAGACTATCATTACATGGCCTCTCTTCCCACAGAAAAGGCCTATTAAGGGGTATGTTAATGATTTATCTGTGGATTCCTGCAAGGGAGTCATGGTCTCTCCCTTATTTTTCAATTGTTCCTGTATCATTCTTTCAATTTCTTTTTTTAAGTCTGCCACTGACATATTGTGTGTGTCTGGTTTTTTTGTATGACCTTTATAGACATAGGTTGCTACTTTCCTCAGTTTTTTGAGGTCCATAGACACCCAGTTTCAAAGTAGTCTTTTACTACTGAACAACAATTCCTAGTGAATTGTCTGTGTATATGTTTAATGTCCTTTTCTCTGGTCAAATCAAGGTCCATATATGTATTTCCTATGTCAATAAGTCTGTCCATAAAGTGGGAGGGGGGGGTCTCATCAATTTCCTGTCAGGACCATTCAAATTTTTCCCATGTATCAGGTCTATCAGAGCAGTCTCTCATGGCTCTTAATAATGCTTCTCTGGCCAGGGCTAGGTTTGTGTGATCTTGTGCAACATTGGGGTTCCAGTGTGGATCTACAATTGGCCAATGGTGTGCTCCTCTACCTCTTTTCTGATTAGCTAAAGAGATGACATTATTATTCTCTCTCTTTGTCAGAAATGTGTCTAACAAATTTTCTACATCCAACCAAGAAGGGTCAAAGTTCCTGAATATATTCTCTAATTTTTCTATAACCAATGTGGGTTCTGCCTCAAACGATGGAACATTGTGCTTGAATTTTTCTAAATCATGAGGTTTAAAAGGTGTATAGTGTCTTACAGACACCAAGTTCTCTTTATTAAAGGTGGGTACTTCCCTCAATGGAAATAAACTTCTGTCCAAATTATCTGGTGTTACTGTTTCTAGGCTACTTGCTCCATTTTCAATGGGGTAGGTAAGAGAAGGGAAAAGGTTAGGATTATTGGCTGTCGGGGCATGGGGGATGGGAGCATGAACATGGGTCGGGGGAAAGGCTGGGAAAGGAACAGGGGGCAGGGCTGAGGGGACAGGGTACAAGGCACAGGGGGCAAGGCTGAGGGGACAGGATAGGAGGCATGGACAGGGGGAGGAGCCAGGGTGGGAGGGGCCAGAATGGCTGAAGGGACATGGTAGGGGGCATGGACAGGGGGAGGGGCCAGGGTGGGAGGGGAAGGAATGATGGCATGGGAAGGGGGAGGGGTCAGGAGGGGGAGGAGTTGGTTGGTCCGAGGGGGCTTCTATTTGAGCCAAATTGTTTTGGGCAGGGTGGGTCAGGTAATCCGATAATGATGGGGAATGGAGAGATAAATCATTCCTATTGCAGGATGTTCTTAACTCTCTTTTAATGTTTTGCAGGAAAGTTTTGATCTCTCCCCATCTATCTTCCATAAGCTCATTTTGTCCCTTAAGTCATTGATTAATAAAAGTATTCAGTTCCATAATTTGTTGATTAATAAAAGTATTTTGTTCCTTAATTTGTTGAGTAATAGAAGGTACAAGCGAGTGTTCTCTCTTAGAGGAGATTTGGTATATTACAAGTCCAACAATTACAATCCTGAGAAAGAGGAATGCAAGGGTCACAAAGAGACTTATAGTTTCTGAGAAAAACCATCCTATAGGAACACCTACCAGGAATCCTAATAATAATAAACTTGGTTATTGAACTTATAAGCCAGTTCCTAAGCAAATCATCTACTGGCTGAAGCCACATGTTTTTTCCTTCTTTTTTTTTTAAGTCAATCACTAAGTTGCCTGTAACTTTTTCTTCTTGTCAGTAGGTGGCTCTCTTTACTGCCTGCTGCCAAGGGCCTATTCTGTTGTAAATTCTCCTATCTTTTCTCTTAGGCTAAGATTCTGGAAGGGGTCACAAGTGGATGAAACCAGACAAAGCCTTATGCCTGGAGGCAGAGGCTATATAAAAAAGGGCTGATTAGAGGTGAATAGGCTGTAAACAAAGGGTAGAGCTAAAACTCCTTTTTTTAAAAAGTGTGTATATGGGAGGGTCCCAGCAATCTTCTTTAGCCCTCAGGCTAAAACTGCTAGGACCATGTGCTATCTTCCTTGAGCAAAGCCCACTTAAATTTTTAAGACTAGAAAGGCCAGGAAACAGGAAAATGGGTTTTAAGTTGGCTCCCTAGCTATACTCAGCTGTTTTTGTTGCAAGGTAAGAGCTCAGTTCTCCAGAGTTTCCTTGCTGCTAATCAATTGATTAGATAAGCCTGGCCTGGCTCTCAATCCACTGAGCCACCCAGCTGTCCCTTTAAAATTAAAGGGAGGAAAAAATGAAAAAAACCTGCTGACCCCAATTTAAATTAAGGAGAAAAGAGAAGAGAGAAAAAGTGTTTTATACTCACCTGTTCTGGCAGCTGTGTCTTTAAGCTGAGTTAGGAGGTAAAAGAACTGAGTGAGGAGGAAGTAGAGTGAAAAGGCAAGAGAATTCAGGAAATTTATTGAGGGAACTCGATAAACCTTCAAGAGCTGATCAAGATGGTTTTCTAAAAAAGCATCTTGGAGAAACGTGGCTTAACAAAATTCTAGGCACTAGCTATTAAAGCTGAACTAAAGATCAGAAAAGAATCAGAAGATTGAGATATTTCATTTTCCCAAAGTGGTTACACCAATGGTGAAAATATCACCTTTAAAGTTTGTTATAATATTATTTTATGGTCACCAAGGAATTTACTTATGAAATTCCTAAAATGAAACACTCAAGTCAGAACAGAGTTTAATGGTGGTTTTGATCACAATGGGAGTAAGAAAAGGGGAGAGGGAGAGGAGAGAAGAAAAGGGAAAGGGGGAAAGGGTTAACTCAACCTCTTGCCAAGCCAGAGGGAGATTAGGCCCAAAGGGCCAAGGTAGAGAAGAAAATCAGTCCTTGACTCATGTGACCTATCTGAAGGGAAGCTGTCTGCGAGCCTCCTCCCTCCTCAAGCTCCTAGCACGAACTCACGTCTAGCCCTGTCCACAGGAAATGCGCAAATTCCAGAGGCTGTTCCTACCTCACTTCCTGTGCCTCACAAGTGCCAATGGTGGCTCAAGCTTGGCTTGGGACAGCTCAGGTGGGCAGTTAGTTATTTCTTTTTTTTTTTTTAATTTAAACATTATTTTATTTGGTCGTTTTCATACATTATTCACTGGAAACAAAGATCGTTTTCTTTTCCTTCCCCCCTCTTCCCCCCCCCCCCCCCCGCCTTTCCCTCTCCCATAGCTGACGCATGATTCCACTGGTTATCACATGTGTTCTTGACTCGAACCCATTTCCCTGTTGTTGGAATTTGCATTATAGTGTTCATTTAGAGTCTCTCCTCAGTCTTATCTCCTCCAACCCTGTAGTCAAGCAGTTGCTTTTCATCGGTGTTTTTACTCCCACAGTTTATCCTCTGCTTGTGGGTAGTATTTTTTTTTTAGATCCCTGCAGACTGTTCAGGGAAATTGCATTGATACTAATGGAGAAGTCCATCACCTTCGATTGTACAACAATGTATCAGTCTCTGTGTATAATGTTTTCCTGGTTCTGCTCCTTTCGCTCTGCATCACTTCCTGGAGGTTGTTCCAGTCTCCATGGAATTCCTCCACTTTATTGTTCCTTTGAGCACAATAGTATTCCATCACCAACATATACCACAATTTGTTCAGCCATTCTCCAATTGAAGGGCATCCCCTCATTTTCCAATTTTTGGCCACCACAAAGAGCGCAGCTATGAATATTCTTGTACAAGTCTTTTTGTCCATTATCTCTTTGGGGTACAAGCCCAGCAGTGCTATGGCTGGATCAAAGGGCAGACAGTCTTTTATCGCCCTTTGGGCATAGTTCCAAATTGCCCTCCAGAATGGTTGGATCAGTTAGTTATTTCTGATTTGACATTGACATGCCCGTGTAGTGTGGGTGTGCACAATCCTGGGTGCTAGACCAAGCAAGATGGAGATTTTTAAATTCACAGAAATCACCTCCATGCTTTTTTGTGGACAAAAAAAAATAATAATCCTCTAGAGTCTGGTCTTCTAAAGATGAGCCTCTTGATACTTACCTAGTTGGATCCTTAGCCAACAGACTAAGCTTTTCAAGCCTGGTGAGACTGATTAGAGTTTTAATTCGAATAGTCTGAAAACCGTGATGAGGAAACATTGGTACCTTAAGGAGGTTTTACTTTGACTATTAATAATCTAAAGCAGGGGGCAGCTAGGTGACCCAGAGGAAAAATGGCCAGGCCTGGAGTCAGAACAACCTGGGTTCATATATGGCTAAGACACCTCTTAACTATGTGACCCTAGGCAAATCACTTAACTACTTGCCTAGCCCTCGCCCTTCTGTCTTAAAGTTGTTACTAACATAGAAAGTAAAAGTTTAAAAAAATTAAAACAAAATTGCATTCCATGGAACAGTGAAGAAGTTAGACCACTAATCAAAGATATTATAAAGCTGCCTGCTTAAATGGAGAGTGCTTTTAGGGAAGCCAAAAATATAATTATTATTCCATCACTTAATAATGTCCCTCTAAAATAAGGATTCTTAACTTGGGCTCAATGAGCCTCCCAAAAAGGGTCAATGGAAGATTTCAGGGGGACCACAAACTTGGATAGGAAAAATGATATTTTTATTTTTATCTTAGTTGAAATTTAGCCTTTCCTCCTACTAGAGTAAGAGACTAAACATTCTGAGAAGGGAGTTCATAGGCTTCACCAATCTGCCAAAGGAGTCTGTGATACCCACAGAAAAGGTAAAGAACCCTTGCTCTAAAAGAAATTCAGAACAGACCAAATGAGAAACAGGATATGATATAGTGTTTCAAGGACTCAGTTTTAAAGAATGATAAATTAACTATATATGTGCTAGCCAGGAATATTATAGGAACAAAGAAGTAGGATTAATCAGAGAAGGCTTCCTGGAAAAGACATGTTTGGCATAAAAGTACAATAATTGACAGAGAAAGACTGATACAGAGAAAGACTGAATTTAGTCAAGAAATTTATCTAGTGCAGAATAAGCCTTGCTTCGGGAATGTTAGGTTGGTTGACCTGGAGTAGGAGGGTCTATGGCACAATGGAATACTAAAATGAAGTTTTCCAAGTTTGTAAAGCAATGGGTTTACATAGCAAGGGATTTAGTTTTCATGAGTTAGATCTTTCATGGTTTTTTGTTTTATTTTGAAAATAAATTAATTTAAAATAATTAGTTAATTTAGAATATTTTTCCAAGGTTACAAGATTCATGTTCTTTCTCTGCCCTCCTCCCAGCCTCCTCCTGGTTTTACATGTGTCATTGATCAAGACCCATTTCCATATTATTGATATTTGCACTAGGGTGATCGTTTAGAGTCTACATCCCCAATCATATTCCCATCAACCCATGTGTAGATCATTCTTGGAACTGAGAATGTTTCAATTGATTTTCTTCACCTTCATTCCTAGACCATTTGGAATGGAATAGCTTGAAAGATCTAGTCCATACTCCTCATTCCACAATTGATGCAACACAGTTAGAGAAGGAAAGGGACTTGTCCAAGGTCAACCAGAAAATTAATGGAATTGTAAATGGAACTCATATTATCTCCCAGTCCAGGATTCTTTCAGCTACATTGCAGAGGTTTGCCCAGTAGTTAAGTTATTCAGTATTCAATTCCCATAACTCCTTAGACTAAATAGATTCAAATATTGAGGTATGTTTCATTCCACGGAAAGTTTTATTGCATATGACAAATATTTCAGGTGAGGTATGTGCCCTGGATATATTGAGAGAAAATAGACAAACAACTCCAAAGTACAGTTTTGCAGCTTTAGCAGTTTTCCATTTCTCTTCATGCTGCTGTGAACATTGACTAAAGGCCCAATGCTTGTCCCCTAAGAGTAGCGACTCACACTCCAGGTGATGACTCAGCAGCTAGTACAAATGAAACATAGTCTTCCAACAGCATTTCTATGGCAGCCTCTGTGTTATATAAATCAACCTCCTAAGCTTCTATTTTCCTCTTCACCAGAGGATCAGGTATTCAGCAATGCCAGAGAACCTTTCTAGAGCCCAGAGCTCTTGTCTGATGTCCAGAGGTTCAACAAGGCCACCACATTTGGGTCTTTACAGTTGGGTCTCTTCCCAGTCCATTTCCTATGTGAAGGTCAGCAATAGGTATGTATGTAGAGAAACATGAAGATTGTCACGTTGGAGGTGAGTCCTATTTCTACCTTGGAAAAAACCCATTTGACAGTGGAAAGAGTATGGGACCTGGAGTCAGAAACAGTGAGGTGGTTCAGTGGATGGAGTGACCTCAGACACTTACCAGCTGTTTGACCCTGGGCAAATCATTTAACCCATTTGCTTCAGATTCCTCATCTACAAAATATATAAAATGATTTATGTATATATAATATTCAATAATATATAATAGGTTAATATAATTATACAACACATAAAATAATAATAGCATCTCCTAGATTTTGTTGTGAGGACCAAATGAATTAATATTTTTAAAGTGCCTGGCACATCAAGCATTATATCCTATATGTCGAAAAAGCATCTCAAATGGTGAGATGTGTAGGTCTCCTCTAGGCCTGCTTCTAAGATAAAATAGTGCCAGAGGGAGAATTTCAGGCCATTTTAAATGGGTCTCAGTGCATAATTTGCCAATCATAGTTTTAAGTTCTTTGTTCATCCTCTCAACTTGGCCTGAACTCGGGATGATATGGAACATGGAATTTTGGAGTTATCCCCAAGCAAGAATATATCTGGTTTAGAACAGAATCAGTAAAATGACTCCCCCTATCAGAATCAATACGTGCTGGTAGGCCAAAGCGAGGAATAATTTCTTTTAAAAGCACCTTAGCAACAAAAGTCTCTGTGGCTCAGGCTGTAGGAAATGCTTCTGGCCATCTGGTCAGTTGGTCTACTATCAGACAAAATTTATATTGTCCAGCCTTTGGCATCATTATGAAATCTATCTGCAGGTGCTCAAAAGGTGTGTAAGCCAGAGGACGTCCACCAAAGGCTTTACCACGAAAGGCATGTTGGTTATATGCCTGGCAGGTAGAGCAGGCTGAACACACTTTAGAGGCTATGGTAGTTATACCAGGAGCTATCCATACTCTGTTAACAGAGTCCACGATGCCCTGGGTACCAAAGTGGCCATTATTATGAACAGATTGGCAAATTTGGTGATAGAAACTTCTAGGGAGCAGGGGTTTTCCTTCAGATGACACCCAGACTCCATTGATCTGTTTTGCTTTGAATTTCTGTTTCCATTTTTCCACTTCCTTCTCATCATAGGAAAGTGATAAATTTGAGTCATCAGTAGTTGTTAATGTTAGAAGTAATTCAGGCCCTTCTATGGCTGCTAGCTTTGCAGCAGCATTTGCTCGGTCATTTCCCCTAGAGACAGGGTCGGTGCCACCTGTATGGGCTGAGCAATGAACTACAGCTAGAGCTTCAGGCAGCTGAAGAGCAGAAAGGACTTCATTAATAATTTCAGCATTAGCTATGGATTTTCCAGCTGAGGTTAAAAATCCTCTCTGGAGCCATAGCATCCCGACTGAGTGACAAATGCCAAAAGCATATCTAGAATCCGTATAAATTGTTGCCTTTTTACCCTTGGCAATTATACAGGCATGTTTCAGAGCTATGAGCTCTGCTCCTTGAGCGCTAATGTTAGAGGGCAGTGAGGCTGACCACTCAGTGGCAAATTCTGAGACTACGGCAGCTCCACTATAGCGTATGCCATCCCTCATGAAAGAAGAACCATCAGTAAATAAGATCAGATCTGAGTTCTTTAAGGGAGTGTTCAGGAGATCATCTCGAGGATTTTCTGCCATGGACACTAGTGTTTCACAACTGTGTAAAGGTTCTCCTGAAGTTGGTAAGTCTGGAAGCAAGGTGGCAGGATTAAGGGTTGAACAGCGTTTCAAAGTAATGTTTTCATTATTTAGCAAGGTTATTTCATACCTTGTAATTCGCTGATCAGAAAATGCCTGTGTTCTCTGTCTTAGCAATAATGCTTCTACCTCATGTGGACACATAATTGTCAATGGGCCTCCTAATACTAGATCAACGGTTTTTGTCACTAGTAAAGCAGTAGCAGCCGCTCCTCTAAGGCATGGTGGTGCTCCTGAGGCTATTGGGTCCAGCTGGGCTGAATAATAAGCAACTGGGTGCTGAGAAGGCCCCAAAGTCTGAGTTAAAACACCTGAGGCTACTCCTCTTCGCTCATGTACATACAAAGTAAATGGCTTGTTGTAATTTGGGATGCCTAGAGCAGGAGCAGATAGGATAGCCTTTTTTAGCTCTGATAGAGCTGACATGTGTTCAGGCTCTAATTTGGGGGGTTCAGGGACTACATCCCTTGTTAGTGCTATAAGAGGTTTAGTAATTTCCCCATAGCAAGGAATCCATTGTCTGCAAAACCCTGTTGCTCCCAGAATTGCTCTTAACTGTTTTTTAGTAGTAGGAGCACTCAGTTTTTGAATATTCTCAATTCGCTTGGGAGAAATAGATCGGGCACCAGCTGTCAGAATGAACCCCAAATATTCTACTTTGGGGAGACACCACTGAACTTTATCCTTCGAGATCTTATGACCTCTTTTGTGCAATTCCAAAAGAAGGTGTTTACTATCTTCCTGACATGCTTCTGCATCCACGGAAGCCAAGAGTAGGTCATCTACATATTTTATTAATTTGCTGTTTTTAAATTTTATATTATCTGTATCTTGTCCCAAAATTTGTGCAAATAAGGTCGGACTTTCTACATAACCCTGGGGCAGACGACTCCAGGAATATTGTATGCCATTCCAGGTGAAAGCAAAAATATGCCTCGAGTTCTCATGTATGGGTATAGAAAAGAAGGCTGAGCACAAGTCTACTACTGTAAAGTATGTAGCTGTGCTAGGAATAGAAGAAATAATAGTATTGATATTGGGAACTATGGAGTGTCTCTTTATAACGTGATTGTTCACAGCCCTCAAATCCTGTACGAATCTATAGAGGTGTTTGCCATCGGGCCCCCTTTTTGGTTTTTTAATGGGGAGGATGGGCGTGTTGTATTCAGATTTACAAGGGAAAATTATTCCTTGGTCAATTAAAGAATTTATTATTGGGGTAATGCCCTCCATTGCCTCCTTGGAAAGAGGATACTGAGGAATGCAAGGAGGTGGGCTGGATTTAGTTTTTATTTGCACGGGAGCAGCTGATTTAAGTAAGCCTACATCAGTAGAAGATGTGGCCCAAAGAGACTCTGGTATATCTGTAGGTATTTCAAAGGTGGGAGGCTCCTTTGCCTCCTGGCTCTCTGAGAGAAATACAGGGAGTAAATTTAAGGTTTCCTCGGGCACTTCTAAAGAGAGGGAGCCATCTGGGACGCACATTATTGTGGCTTGTAATTTGCATAGTAAATCTCTCCCCAGCAAATTTGTGGGGTATCCAGGCATTAAAAGAAAAGAATGTTCAACAGTTAGGGGTCCCACACGTACCATGCGAGGAGAAAGTTTTGGGACCTTTAACGGTTTTCCTGAAACACCTACTACATTTAAAGAGCCAATAGAATCACATTTCTCATCTGGTTTGCTTACTAGAACTGACCTAGATGCTCCAGTGTCTAAAAGACAGTCATAGTATGAATTTCCTACCTTTAAAGTGACATGAGGTTCCTTACTGTTCGGGGGGAATATATAGGGATTATTGGCATTAAAATATCAGGGTCTGGAAAATCAAAGGTCTCATTCTTTGATTCCAAGGCCCTCACCCCCCCCCTTCACACCTTCATAAAGATGCTTGGGCAGTTTTTTGGGACCCTCCACGCTGTTGTGGGTGTTCACCCTGAGTGTAGCGTGGTTGAGCTCCATGTCTTATATATTGTTGTTGGGCATTTTTTGGGGTAGTATCATTTTCTGTATTTTGAGCACTGTCATTTTGATTGGCATTGTGATTCCTATAGTTATTATTCCTAAAGGTATTATTATTTCTTGTTTCCCGTAGCCGGCTCCTACAGACTTTCATTGCATGGCCTCTCTTCCCACAGAAGGTGCATATTAAGGGGTTTGTTAATGATCTATCTGTGGATTCCTGCAAAGGGGCCATGGTCTCTCCCTTACTTTTCAATTGTTCCTTTAAAATTTCAATTTCTTTTTCTAAGTCGGTCACTGATTTATTGTGTGTCTCAGGTTTTTTTGTACGATTCTTATAGGCTTATGCTGCTACTTTCCTCAGTTCGCCGAGGTCCATAGACTCCCAGTTGGGACAGCTGGTTTCAAAGTAGTCTTTTACTGCTGAACAACAATTCCTAACGAATTGTCTGTGTATATGTTTAATGTCTTTTTCTCTGGACAAATCAAGGTCCATATATGTACTTCCTATGTCAATAAGTCTGTCCATAAAGTGGGAGGGGGTCTCATCAATTTCCTGTCGGGATTGTTCAAATTTTTCCCATGCATCAGGGCTATCAGAGCAGTCTCTCATGGCTTTTAATAATGCTTCTCTGGCCAGGACTAGTTTTGTGTGATCCTGTATAATATTAGGGTTCCAGTGTGGATCTACAGTTGGCCAGTGATGAGCTCCTCTACCACTTTTCTTATTAGCTAGAGAGATGACATTATTTTTCTCTCTCTTTGTCAGAAATGTATCTAACAAATTCTCCACATCCAACCAAGAAGGGTCAAAGTTTCTGAATATATTTTCTAATTTTTCTATAACCAACATTGGTTCTGCCTCAAATGACTGAACATTGTGCTTGAATTTTTCTAAATCATCAGGTTTAAAAGGTGTATAGTGTCTTACAGACACCAAGTTCCCTTCTTTATTAAAGGTGGGTACTTCCCTCAATGGAAATAAACTTCTGTGTGAACTATGTGGTGTTACTGTTTCTAGGCTACTTGCTCCATTTTCAATATTAGGATTATTGACTGTTGGAGCATGGGGGTTGGAGATTAGAGCATTAGTGGAGGGAAGGGCAGGGGGAAAGGCTGGGACAGGAACAAGGGGTGGGGCTGGAGCATGAGCATGGGTGGGGTGGAGGGCAGGGGGAGGGGCCGGGACAGGAACAGGGGGTGGGGCTAGAGCATGAGCATGGGTGAGGTGGAGGGCAGGGGGAGGGGCTGAGGATGCAGGGTAAGAGGCATGACTAGAAGGAGGAATCAGGATGGGAGGGGCAAGAGTGGCAGGGGAGGGGCTGAGGAGGCAGGGTAAGAGGCATGAATAGAAGGAGGAATCAGGGTGGGAGGGGCAAGAGTGGCAGGGGGAGGTGCTGGGTGGTCAGGATGGGGAGGAGCTCGTTGGTGTGAAGGGGCTGCTATTTGAGCCAAATCATTTTGGGCAGGGTTGGTCAGGGAATCTGATAATGATGGGGGATGGAGAGTTAAATCACTCCTATTGTAGGATGTTTTTAACTCCCTTTCAATGTTTTGCAGGAAGGTTTTTATCTCTCCCCATTTTTCCTCCCTAATTTCATCCAGGGAAGTTTTCATCTCTCCCCATTTTTTCTCCCTAACTTCATCCCGTTCCACCAATTGTTGATAAATAAAAGTATTTTTTTTTTTGTAATTTGTTCAATACAAGTATTTTGGTCCCGAATTCTTTGATCAGTGATAGTATTCAATTCTTTATGTTGCTGATCAATAAAAGTGTGCAGTTCTTTAATTCTCTGATCAGTTATAATATTCTGTTCCCTAATTCTTTGAGTAACAGTATTCTGTTCCCTAAGTTGCTGGTCAATAAAAGTGTGGAGTTCCCTAATACGTTGATCAGTGATAGTATATTGCTCATTAATTTGTAGATCAATAAAAGTGTGTAGTTCCTTAATTTGTTTAGTAATAGAAGGAACAAGGGAGTGTTCTCTCTTAGAGGTTAGGTATATTATTGTAAGTACAATAATTACAATCCCAAGGAAGATGAATGTAAGGGTCACGAAGAGGTTTATATTTTCTGAAAAATACCATCCTAGAGGAACACCTACTAAAAATCCAATGTACTTGGTCATTAAACTTATAAGCCAATTTCGAAGCAAAGCAGACATTGGTTGTAGCCACATTTTTCTTCTTTGAGTCAATTACTAGGTTGCCTGTAACTTTTTTTTTTTTACAGTAGGTGGCTCCCTAGTCTACAACCCTATACAGGCTAAGGGCCTATTCTGTTGTAAATTCTCCTTATCAAGCTTCTGGGAGGGGTTACAAAAGCCTAATGCAGGAAGGTAGAAGCTATGAAAGGGCTGATTAGGAGCGAATAGACTGTAAACAAAAGGTAGAGCTAAACCTCCTTCTTTTACAAAGTGTGTATATGGGAGGGTCCCAGCAATCTTCTTTAGCCCTCAGGCTAAAACTGCTAGGACCATGTGCTATCTTCCTTGAGCAAAGCCCACTTAAATTTTTTTAAGACTAGAAAGGCCAGGAAACAGAAAAAAATGGGTTTTAAATTAGCTCCCTAGCTGTATTCAGCTGGTTTTTTGTTTTTTGTTTTTTTGTTTTTTTGTGGGCTAGGAGCTCCTAAGAGCTCCTTCTCCTGAGGTTCCTCGTTGCTAATCAGTTGATTAGGTAAGCCTGGCCTGCCTCTCAATCTACTGAGCCACCTCCTTAAAGTAAAAGGAGATGGAAATGAGAGACAAAAGGGAGAATAAAAAAAAATCCTGTTGACCCCAATTTAACTTAAGGAGAAAAGGGAAGAGAAAAAAGGTGTTTTATACTCACCTGTTCTGGCAGCTGTGTCTTTAAGCCAAGGTATTTGGTAAAAGGACTGACGGAGTGAGTAATAAGTGGGGTGAAAAGGCAAGAAAATTCAGGAAATTTATTGAGGTTCTAGAAACCTTTGAAGCACTAAAGCAGGGCCAAGAGCTGGAGTGGGTAGCCGGGGTGGGACCTCTCCCAGGTGATTAGTAAGGAGATCAGAAAGAAAGATCAGAAGACTGATATAGTTCTTTTTCCCGAAGTGGTTACGCCAATTGTAATGGGGAAATTTTTTAGGCTTCTGGGAGAGGTTATAATATTGAACAATGGCCGCCAAGGAATTTACTTATGAAATTCCTAAAATGAAACACTCAAGTCAGAATGGAGTTTATGGAGGTTTAATCACACTGGGAGTAGGGAAAGGAGAGGGAGAGAAGGAGAGAAGAGGAAAGGGAAAGGGGCTACTCAACCTCTGACCAAGGCAGAGTGAGTTCTAGGCCCAAAGGGCCAAGGTGGAAAGAATCAGTCCTTAACTCACGTGAGAGATCTGAAGGAAAGCTGTCTGCGGGCGTCCTCTCCCTCCAAGCTCCTAACACCAACTCCTCTCTAGCTCTCTCCACAGGAAGTGAGCGAAATCCAGAGGCTGTTCCTTACCTCACTTCCTGTGTCTCACAAGTGCCAATGGTTGGCTCTAGCTTAGCTTAGGACAGCCCAGGTGGGCAGTTGGTTATTTCTGATTTGTCATTGACTAGCACATGCCCGTGTAGTGTGGGTGTGCACAATTTTTTTGGTGCTAGACCAAGATGGAGACTTTTAAAATTCACAACAGCTAGTTTTAACGTAGTCTTTTACCACTGAACAACAATTCTCAATGAATTGCCTACGTATTTGCCTAATGTCCCTTTCTCTGGATAAATCAAGGTCCATATATGTATTTCCTATGTCAATAAGTCTGTCCATAAACTGGGAGAGGGTCTCATCAATTTCTTGTAGGGTTCTGTCAAATTTTGACAATTTTTCAGGTCTATCAGAGCATGCCCTCATGGCTGTCAATAATGCTTCTCTTGCCTGGTTAAGTTTTGTGTGATCTAGTTCAACATTGGGGATCCAATGTGGATCTTCAGTTGGCCAATAATGTCCTTTCCTACCTCTTTTCTGATTAGCCAGAGAGACAATATTGTTTTTTTCTCTTTTTGTTAAAAATGTCTCTAACAAATTCTCGATATCCATCCAAGTGGGGTCAGAAGTTCTGAATATGTTCTCTTTTTTTATATAATTTTATATTGGTTCTTCCTCAAATGATGGAAGATCTTCCTTAAATTTATTTAAATCCTCAGTCTTACAGATACCAAGTTTCCATTTTTATTAAAAGTGGGTACTTCCCTTAAAGGGAATAAATGATCTGAATTATTTGGTACTCCTGTTTCTGTTTCTAGACTTCTTAATCCATTCTCAATGGGGTAGGTATGAGAAAGAGAAGAGTTGGGCACACTGAGGGAGAGGGTTTGTTGTTGTCCCATAGTACCAGAGGAATCACAGGTAGGAAGGATTTGGGAATTGAATTGGGCAGGGTAGGAAGGAGGGGCAAAGGAAAAAGGGTTGGTAGCTGGGGAAAAAGATTCAGAGGTGTTAGAGTTGGAGGAATGAGTAGGGTGTGAACTTAGGGTGGAGGTGGTAGGGTGGTCAGCATGTGTGGGGGTGTGAACTTAGAGTGGAGGGTGTGGGATTGGAAGCATGGGCAGGGAGAGGAGTGGGTTGGTTAGAAGTAGGGGGTTCTGAGGCCGAGTTGGCATGTTTAAAAAGACTGACTGACAGAGCAAGTAATAAAAAGAGAAAGATATTTCACAGAAATTTTGAGGGTTTTCGTCACAATCGTAGTGGTCCGCCATAAACTATAACCGCGGAAATGTGGGTTTCCAAGACTGTAAAGGTTTCTGCCAAAGTGTAAAGATAATTTTTAGTGTCTTGATTTAAATAAAAAATAAGTGGTTGCCATGGGAAAATTCCCAAATATGAAAAATACCCAAGTCAGCTGGGTTTTATGGGGATTTTAATTAATACAAATGAAGGAATTAAGGGAAGGGGGAGAGAGAGAGAGAAAGAGAAAATAGTATGAATGGGCTAGGCCAAATGGCCTAGGCCTGAGCCTTAAGAGAGACTAGTCAGTCTTTTATCACTCACCACAAGATCATCCTAAAGCAAAATTCCAGTCCTTCACTGAAATCCTCAACTCCTGAACTTAGTTCAGAGACCCAGCTCCTCCAAACTAACTCCAAATTCCAACTAATTTCAGAGAGCCCCGCCTCTGAACCCCTGACCTCCTTTTAAAGAGAATTTTCTCTTATGTCACCTCCCCTAAATTTTCACATCTACCAAACACAGTAGACACTTTTCCCCAGGACTGTCCATTCTTAGTTCACATCTTCTTTCGTTATCACCTTCTCTGATTAGATTATATCTTCTGAGTATTTCATATCTCTTTGCTAAGCTTGCCCTTTGTAAGTTGATTGACCTTTTAGTAATTACTTTAACCTTTATAGGTACTTAGCACCTTCTTGTATTAGATCTAAAAACAGACCACCTATTTTTTGCTTCACTGTAAGTATGAGTTGGGGACTTTTCATTGTTCCATCAGGAATTTTACAACTTTATCTTCCCCTAAGGAAGATAAAGTTTGAGCAGGGTGGAGTAATTTTAAAGTTCTCAATACATTCCTAAGTACCTCCATTGTTTAAAATGGGGAGTAGCTTAACCAAATCTTCTGAAGTAGAGTCTGAGAAATTTTAAGATTCACAATTCACAGGTGGACTGAGTTCTTTCCCAAGCCTGGGGTTGGCTTCTTAGGTAAACCTCAAAGCCCCAGATGAAAACCCTTTGGCTTACCTTAGCCAAATGCCACAGCCAAATTGTTCCCAGCACCTCAGGGAAAACACAGATCTCCTCCTAGGTATTCCTCCAGACCCAGTCTTCTCTTGGGATTTGTGGCTAAATTCTCTTTCTTCCCCTTAGAGACAACCTATGCATTTTTTCTATCCCTTATCCTTACAGTACCTTGAGATCTTACCAAAACTTTTTACTGAGAAAAACTGAGGCCATTTGCCAAGGGTCTTCTCTTCTCTCCTAATGTTACACCACCCTCATTTCCTTCTTCTTGTCAAGACAAACCCCTCTAGTTGCACAAATGATTCCATTCTATTCCATGTCCTCTAAAAGGTTGCCCTCTCTAGCAACTCCACTCTCATTTGTCTTTGATCTCTAGTTGTCTACTGGCAACTTCCCCACTACCTACAAACATGCTAATGTCTCCCTCATTCTCAAAGGCTCCTCTCTTGATCCATCCATTCCCACTAGGACCATCCCATATGTACCCATCCTTTTGTGGCTAAACAACTTGAGAAGTCTTCCTATAACATGTGCCTCCACTTTGTTTTCTCTTAATCTTTCTTTACAGTCTAACTTCCAACCTCATCATTCAATTGAAATTGTTCTCTCCACCGATACTAACCAACTAAGCCAAAATAAATGACCTTTCCTCAATCCTTGTCTTTCTTGACCTTATTGAAGCCTTGGACTCTGCTTGTTTTAATCAGTCAAAATCTACCTTCTTACCTTTTAGTACCAACCTCCCCACCAATTGAGAATACAATATTCAGCAAAATAGAATTTCATCACATTTAGATACCATAAATCATTCATCAGTGTCCCAATTTATAGGCATCCCCTCAGATTCCCATTCTTGGCTATCTCAGCAGAGCTTTGAATATCTTTGTATATCCTTAGAATTTGTTTTCCTTAGAACTAATCTCTCCCTTATGGAAGGGTTAATATATATCATAATATTATATATAATAACTATTATATGACATGTTAAATTAATAGTAACCTAATAATTACAATTATTAGTAATACAATTAATCACTAAAATAATTCATTACTGATATTAATAATTCAATATATCAGATAATAAATTCTGGCAAAATATATTAAGTATATTATATATTAATCCCTCCTTCAATTTCTCTTCCCTCCTTTTTTCTTCCTGTTTCCCCTCCTGAGTAAAAGCTATTTTGTACTGTACTCTGTGTGTCTGTGTGTGAGTGAACATTCTTTCTTTTTCTCATCAAAGCAGATGATAGTGAGGTTGCCATGTAAACTGCTCTCCTATGCCTTCCTCTTTGGTTGTATAGATGTCTGTGTGAGATACTTTTCCCAAACTTTTTTCCTTTCCACCCCCAACTCTATTGTATTCCTCTTCCTCTCTTTCTATTCTTAAGAGCATCAAGACATAATAGACCACTCCTGGACCTTGTCTCATTGGGCTATCTCTATGACCCCTGATGATGATAGGAGTCAGAGTGAACACATACATGTATCACTTCTCCATATATGAATACAAACAGTTTACTTTCTTTAGTCCTTCATAATTTTATATTCATGTTATTTTTCTGGAATATCATATTCCATGCCTTTTGGTTCTTCAGTGTGGATGCTGCCAGATCCTGTGTTATCCTCACTGTGGTTCCATGGTATCTGAATGACTTTTTCTTGGCAGCTTGTAATATCTTTTCTTTGGTCTGATAGTTCTTGAGTTTTGTGACAAGGAAATCACTTTAAAAGACTGATATATATTAATTTAAGGTCGCCAATGAATTCAGCTATGTAATTCCTAAATGAAAACTCAAGTCAGCAGTCAATCTTTTATGGAGTTTAATTACAATAGGAGGAAGAAAGGAATTAGAGATAGAGAGAGAGAAAAAGGGAGAGAAGGGAATAGGGCTTAAATACCCCTTCTGTTTAGGCTGGGCCAAAAGGCCCAAGCCCTTAGATAGCTGGGGCAAAGAAAAGAGATCAATCCCTATTACTCACGTGACCAAAATGGAGAAACAGTCTCAGAGGCCCCCACCTTCAGCTTCCTTCAGAGCAAGCTTCTCAGAGCACACTCCCACCACTCAGACAAACTCCTCAACCACCAACTCCAGTCTTCAGACCCCCCTATCCTTAAGGAAACCATCCAAGTTCCCTCCCCTCAGTCCTCACATCTACCAATCACCTGTCCATCAAATTCCCTGTGCCAATGGAGGCTCTAGCTTAACCCAGGACCGCCCAGAGGTCTCTGGCTTTGCACATGTCTGTTGAAGGTCATATTTTCAAATAATTAAATCTTTGATCCTTTGCTACAGCCCTTTCTAAATCCTGTTAACCTGAGTAGGGTAGAGATTGGAATAATTAAATTTTGATCTATGCTGCAGCCCTTACTCAATCCTGCTAGGATTGAATAGGGTGGAGATTGATTCCAAGTATCTCCATTGTATCAATTCTAAAATCAATCATGACTCAAAGAAATTCCTGTTCTATGCTTAAGCATAGGTCAAAGTCCTTTCCATTGTTCAGCAAAAGGTTTCTGTCCTAAAGTAATCTTAAGAAGGTAGGAGAAGGAACCTCCCATGCCAATGGGGTTCACATTCCAATAGTCAAGACCCACTATCAATAGGAAATTTTTCAAGTATGAAATTTCCCAATGGTGAAATTTCCAACATTTATAAGTCTAAGAAATTTTGAGGTTTACAATTTGGCTATAACATTTCTGGGTGTTGTCAGTTTGGGATTAAGAACAGGAGGTGATCTATGGATTCTTTCAATCTCCACTTTTCCTTCTAGTTCCAGAATATTGGGGCAGTTTTCTTGAATAATTTTCTGTAGTATTGTGTCTATGCTTTTTCTTTTGTCATGGTCTTCTGGTAGACTAATGACTCTTAAATTGTCTCTCCTTGAATAATTTTCTAAACCCTCTGTTTTGTGAATGAGATGCTTCATATTTCCCTCAATTTTTTCATTCTTTTGGTTTTGTTTTACCTGCTGCCTTGTGAGGTCACTTGATTCTAATTGTTGTATTCGGGTTCTTAAAGACTGGCTTTTTGGTCATCCTTCTTCTTCTGGTCTGATTTTCTTTGGAGGTCATTTACCCCTTCTTTGCTCCCCGTATTTGTCTGTGCTCTTGCTCCTCTCATTTTTTTGGTTTTGGGGCTGTCAGTTTCCCCTCTTGGAGCTTTGTCATATCTCTCAATGCAGTTTCTGGGGGAGGAGTGTTGGAGTTTGCCCCTCCCTGTCCTCTGGAGGATTTTGATTGGATTAAAGTTTAGCAGTCAGTGTTGCAGCCTAGGCTTCCCTGAGTTCTGAAGACTTTTGATGGGATTAAGTTCAGCTGGGTTGGGCTAGGTGTGCTCTGAGACCAAAGACCTCCTGAAAGGCTGGAGCAATATGGAAGATCTCCACGGCTTTGACCAGGCTGCCAGCTCCCTCTCCAGCTCCTTCCCCGCCATCTGTGCTTGACACTCTGAGCCTGGCACAGCCCTGCCCACAAGGTACACCCTCCAGATCAGTGCCTTTGCCCACCCAGAGGTTCCAGCTGCCTCTGAAGGCCCAGTGCTCTGGGGGGATGGGTCCTGGGACCTTCCTTCTGCCTTCCCCTTAAATCCAAGTGTTCTCGGATTCTGGCTTGGGGAGGGGGGTATACCTTTTAAATTAAGTCCAGCAAGAGGGTTCCTAGGCTCTATCTTGTTGTTAGGTTTGATTTTCAGTACCCTAGGAGCATTCAGTTTGTGATCAGTAAGGAAGGGTATTCAGAGGTCTGAACTTCTGCTCCTTCTATGCGGCCATCTTGGCTCCTGGCTATCTCTCATGTTAATTTTTCTGTTTCTCTTCACTACTGTATTTGAACTTCAATATTTCTACATAGCTCGGGTCTTTTTATCAGGATTTTAAAAGTCCATTTTTTTTCACCTTATAAGATCATGTTTAGTTTTGCTGGGTAAGTTATTCTTAGCTTAAGTCTATATTCTCTGCCTTCAGAAATACTATATTCCAAGCTCCCGTCTGTTTTTTTGGGTGACAACTGCTAAATCATGTGTGATGCTGACAATGGTTCCTTGGTAGTTGAGTTCTTTCTTTCTGGCTCATGGTAATATTTTTTCTTTGGCCCCAGAACTCTTAACCGGGACTACAATATTCCTGGGAGTTTTCACCTTGAAATTTCTTTCAGGAGGTGGAATCTTTCTGTTCTACTTGACCCTTGGGTCTAAGAGAGCCGAGTGGTTTTAAGATTTCTTGAAATGAGATGTCTTGACTTTTTTTGTCATATCTTTCAGACAGTTCAATAATTATGAAGGTTTTTTGCCTTGATCTGTTTTCTAGGTTAATTATTTTTGCTATGAGAACTTCTATTTTTTTTCAGCTTTTGACCTTGTTTTAATATTCTTGTTGTCTTGTCAGAATCACTGATTTCTATTTCAACCATTCTAATTTTTAGGGAATTCATTGCTTGGACAAGATTTTATACCACTCATACAAAGTGCTAATTCCCTTTCAAATTATTTTTTTCACCATATCTTTTATTTCCTTTCCATTTTTTCCTTAAGTGCTTTCATTTTACACTTTTCATTTCTTCCAGATATTTTAGTTGAGTTTGTACCTGAGTTTGTTTCTCCTGAGCCATTGCTTTTAGATATTTTGGAGTCATTCTCTTCTGCATTTGTATACTATGGCAGTAGCTCATTATGATGGGATTCTTTTTTTTTTTTGCCCATTCTTACAACTTATTTATTGCAGACTTGATATCGAGGGGTGGGGAGTTCTATTAAACTTCTAGAGAGAAAGACTGGAGTGGTCTTGATGTTCTTGGAAGTATTGGATATTATGTTGATCCCAGAATTTCAAGGAAAGACTGGAAATCTGAAAGCTTTTATGGTCTTCTCCAGGGCAAAATCTGACTGTGACCCCTTTGGTCTGAGCTCTGTAAGTTCCTAGCCTGGGTTTAAGTCAGATTGTTTCTGGACTCTGCCTTATCAGCTAGCTAGAAAGCTCCATTGGCTCAGAGTAGCAGAATTTTAGGTTCCTTGTATATGTCTGTGATTCCTGCCTTGGTGATTCCTCTGGAGGATGAGCTAGATGCTGGAAGTGATACCCTGCTTTATGTCTGGGGTCTCAGTCCTATTGCCACTAGCTTTTGAACTTCTTTATTTCTCTGTTCATTATCTGGAAACCGTTCCCCAGGGGGTAAGTCTCCTTAATCTTCCAATGATATGTAACCCAGAATTGAGTATCGGGTGACAAATCTGATAGTTTGCACCCTCCATCTCTTGTTTCTAAATTTTATCTCTCTTCTATGTGATAGCTCTTCAAATATTTGAAGGTATCTATAATTGTCTTCATATTCAATTTTCAGGTCTTTATGACTCTTTATGGGTCTATATGGTGTTTTTTTTGGCAAATGCATTCGAGTGGTTTGCCATTTCCTTCTCCAGCACATTTGACAAATGAGGAAACTGAGGCAAACAGGGTGAAGTGACTTGGCCAAAGTCACACAGTTACTAAGTATCTGAGGCCATATTTGAAGTCAGGAATATGAGTCTTCCTGACTCAAGGTCCAGTACTCTCTTGACTGTGCTACTTACCTCTATCATCGCTCAAGTCTTCTCTTCTATGTGAAAATAATTCCTTCAACCAATCCCTATTTGATATGAACTTCAGATTCTTTACCTTCTCATTTTTTCCAACCTATCAATATCTTCCCTTAAACTCTGTCACCTAGAATTCTGAACAGGGCAAAGTGTGGCAGAACAACTGCCTCCCTACTTCTGGAAACTTTGCCTTTCTTTACTCTTAAAGTACATTAACTTTCTTGGTAGCTTCATCATATTTGTGACTCTCTTTACTTTATAATCTATTAATCCCATTATATCTTTTTCAGACAAACTGTTCTTAGCTATGTTTCCCTCATCATGATTTTTTTTAACCCAAATGTAATACTTTGCATTTGTTGCTATTAAATTTCATCTTATTTGATTTCACCCAATGTTGCAGGGCATTAAGATTCTTTGGTATCCTGTTTTATAGTGTATCCTGTCTTAAAGTGCTGAGAGCTTATGGCTTTGAATCATCTGTATATCTGATAAATTTTACATCACTGTCTTTACCCAAATCATTAATAGATATGTTATGCCAACCACAGATTTCTAGAACATTCCTTCCCAGTTGACACAAAGCCATTGAAGACTGCTCTTTGTGTCTGTTCATTTAAAATTTTTTAAATTAAATCTCTCCATTGTCTTGGAGATGCCTAGGAATTTTAATGTAACAAAAATTTAATTAAGAATTTAAAATGTATATTAAATTGATCAAGGTAAAAATAAAAATGTTCTGTTAAAAAATAATGTTATTCATTAGTTGGGAGAGGTAGGTGGTACAATGGATGGAGTACTAGGTCCACACCTAGTCAGAAAGTCCTGAGTTCAAATTTCTGACACTATGTGTTCCTGAGGAAGTCACTCAACTGCCTCAGTTTCCTCATCTGAGGTTAACAAAATAATAAAAATGGGAATAATATTAGCACTTACCTCAGTTGTAAGGATCAAATGAGATAATTGTAAAGTGATTAGCTCAATACCTGACAAATAAATACTGTACAAATGTAACTATATCATCATTATTAGTTAAAAGCTTTGCTAAATTAATATAGGTAACTATCTTCAATTTCTTGCCAATCCAGCAGGAGAATGCATCACAGTGTCAAAGAACTGATTTCTTTGGTGAGGGAATTTCTTCTCCAATGTGGATCCTAAACTTGCCTAGAACTTTGTTTTGTAGAATTGCTTGAGGCTCAGAGATGTTAAGTGACTTGCTTCTGGACACACAGCTCATAAAGAATCAGAGGCAAGATTTGAACCTCGGTTTTACTGACTCTAGGTCTAGCACATTATGCATGTTACCATGTTACCCCTCAATAGTCTAGAAACCCCATCAAAGAGTCTGGTGTGATCTGTCTTCTATGAAGTCATGCTGATTCTTTGAACTCATGACTTCTTTTTCTAAATATTCACTAAACAGTCCCTTAATAAATTCTAGAAGAGTCTTGGATTCTCTTCTCTTCTCTTGGCAAATGGGGACATTTCCCCTTCTCCAATGATACAGCAGCTGTCCTCTTCAAGGCAACCTTTCAGAAATCACTTGCATTGGTTCAATTATCATATCTTCCTGTCCTTTAAGAAGTAGGATGTTTTTTATTTGGGTCTGGTAACTTGATCTCATCAGGAACAGTGATCTGAATAACTTAGGATGACAAGTTGCCCAAGAGACCTGTAGTTCTGCTATTCATTCTCCATATGTACACACAACATTCTAAATAACAACACTATAAGAATGTCTCTTTTGGAGTAGAGTGGAAAGACCTCTAGGTATGGAATTGGAAAACTTGTCTTCTTATCCTGTCTCTAGCACTTACTAGCTGTGTGGACAACTGATTTTACCTCTATGAAGTTCAGTTTTCTAATTTGGGAAATTTAAAAAATGCAAAATGTGTGGATCATCTGAAGCACTTATGGATGAAGACAGCAGGATCCCATGTTATCCCAAAGTCCTGTTCTCCTAGCAGGGATATGCAGTTGCCCCTCCCCTCCTTTAGGCAATACAAAAGTATTAAATAAGGGGGGACTGGCAAGCATATAATTATTCTCATTCTTTGGCACCTCTCCACAATGAGAAGCAGTTGGCCTTGCTGCCACAAGGGGACAGGGAGAATGATTGTCCCAATCAAAAAACAAAGAAAAGGCACCACAGGTTTTTCAAGAACCCAGAGTTGGAGGGAAAACATGGCAGAGGATGAGAAGCAAAAGAATCAGCCTATTACTTGATGCTACCACTTCACTAATAGGAATTACTATCTCCTACTAATAATAAGTATCACTAGTGAATAATTCATAGTGGTTATTAATAATATACATTCATTAATATAATAGTTATATAAATACTATATATAAATTTTATATATAAATATATATATATAAATATATATAAATATAAATTTATATAAATAATAACAATACAGTGATGCAGGACAATTCTGAGAGACATGAGAAAGAATGCTATCCAGAACTAGAGAAAGAACTGTGGGAAGAAAATATATGATTTATCACTTCCTTTATGTGTTTTGATTTTAAAATATAATATAAAAATAAAATAATAAATAATAAATAAAATAAAATAAAAATATAAAATGTTATTATAAAAATGAATAATAGAGGTTTTGAGTGGTAATATATGCATAATCCAGTGAAATTCAAGATGGGGAAAGGAAGGGGGGAGGATGACAACAGGAATCATGTAACCATGAAAAAAAATATTTAAAAATATTTTTTAAAATAATAGCTAGGGTATGGGGAGCTAATATAGTAAAAATGAAAATGAAAATCCTACCCAAATTAATCTACTTATTCAGTTCCATACCTATCAAACTACCAAAAACCTTATTTTAATCAATTAGAAAAAATTATAACAAAGTTCATCTGGAAGAATAAAAGATCAAGAATATCAAGGGAAATAAAAAAATGTAAAGGATGGGAGCTAGCAATATCAGATCTTAAATTGTACTATAAAGAAGTGATCATTAAAACATTCTGGTACTGGCTAAGAGACAGAAGGATGTATCAATGGACTAAGGGTAAAAGACTTCAGTAAGCTAGTGTTTAATAAACCCCACCTTTTGGGACAAGAACACAATATTTGACAAAAACTGCTGGGAAAATTGGAAAACAGTATGGGAAAAATTAGGTTTAGATCAACATCTTATACCCTATACCAAGATAAATTCAAAATGGGTAAATGACTTAAATATAAAGAGTGAAATCATAAATAAATTAGGTGAACATATAATAGTGTAATCTATGGGAAAGTAAGGAACTTAAGACCAAACAAGAGATAGAGAACATTACAAAATGTAAAATTAAAAGTTTTTGTACAAACAAAACCAATGAAACCAAAATTAGAAGAAATGCAACAAACTGGGAAAAATCTTTATTTTATTTTTATTTTTTGAAAATTGTATTTAATTAGTAAATTTAGAACATTTTTCCTTGGTTACAAGAATCATATTCTTTCCCTCCCCTTTCTCCACCCCTTCCTGAGGCCAATGCGCAATTCCACTGGGTTTTACATGTGCCCTTGATCAAAACCTATTTCCATGTTGTTGATGTTCGCACTAAGGTGATCATTTAGAGTCTACATCCCTAATCATATCCCCATCAACCCATGTATTCAAGCAGTTGTTTTTCTTCTATATTTCTACTCCCACAGTTTTTTCTCTGAATTTGGATAGTGTTCTTTCTCATAAATCTCTGAATTGTTCTGGATCACTGCATTGCTACTAATGGAGAAGTACATTACATTTGATTGTACCACAGTGTATCTGTCTCTGTATATAATGTTCTCCTGGCTCTGCTCCTTTCACTCTTCATCAATTCCTGAGGTCATTCCAGTTCACATGGAATTCCTCCAGTTCATTATTTCTTTGGGCACAACAGTATTCCATCACCAATATATACCACAATTTGTTCAGCCATTCCCCAATTGAAGGGCATCCCCTCATTTTCCAATTTTTTGCCACAAAAAGAGTGCAGCTGTGAATATTCTTGTACTAGTATTTTTCCTTATCATCTCTTTGGAGTACAAACCCAACAGTGATATGGCTGGATCAAAGGGCAGACAGTCTTTTATCGCCCTTTGGCCATAGTTCCAATTTGCCCTCCAGAATGTTTGGATCAATTCACAACTCCACCAGCAATGCATTAATGTCCCAATTTTGCCACATCCCCTCCAACATTCATTACTTTCCTTTGCTGTCATTTTAGCCAATCTGCTAGGTGTGAGGTGGTATCTCAGAGTTGTTTTGATTTGCATTTCTCCAATTATAAGAGATTTAGAACACTTTTCATATGCTTATTAATATTTTATTAATTTTATTAATTAATATTAATGTGCTTATTAATAGTTTTGGTTTCTTTATCTGAAAATTGCCTATTCCTGTCACTTGCCCATTTATCAATTGGCTTGATTTTTTTGTCCAATTAATTTAGATCTTTATAAATTTGAGTAGACATTTGTCAGATGGGAAAAATCTTTATAACAAAACTCTCTTACAAAGGTTTAATTTCCCAAATATTATAAGGAACTAAGTCAAATTTACAAAAAATCAAGCCATTCCCCTGGCGACAAATGGTCAAGGCATATGAATATGCAGTTTTCACATGAAGAAACCAAAACTATCAATACACACATGAAAAGGTGTCCTAAATCCCTCCTGATTAGAGAAATGCAAATAAAAACAACTCTGAGGTAATACCTGCCACTGAGCAGACTCACTAATATGGCAGCAAAGGAAAGTGATAAATGTTGGAGAGGATGTGGCAAAATTGGGACACTAATACACTGCTGGTGGAGTTGTGAGTTAGTCCAACCATTCTGGAGCGCAATTTGGAATTATATGTAAAAAAGACTGCCTGCCCTTTGATCCAGTCATAGCTCTGCTGGGTTTGGCAGATAACAAGGAAAGAGACTTGTACAAAAATATTCATAAACGTGTTCTTTGTGGTGGCAAAAAAAATTGGAAAATGAAAGGATGTCCATCAATTGGAGAATGGCTGAACAAATTGTGGTATATGTTGGTGATGGAATATTATTGTGTTGAAAGGACTGATGAACTGGAGGATTTCTATGTGAACTGGAATGACCTCCAGGAACTGATGCAGAGCAAAAGGCACAGAACCCAGAGAACTTTGTATACAGAGACTGATTAGTACAATCTAATATAATAGACTTTTCTACTAGCAGCAATGTAATGATCCAGACAGTCCAAAGGAACTTATGAGCAAGAACACTATCCATATCTAGAGAAGGAACTGTGGGAGCTGAAACAGAAGAACATACAATTGATCATATGGTCTAATAAGGAGTTTTGATGTTAAAGGATCACTCTACTGCAAATATGAATAACATGGAAGTAGGTTTTGAATAATGCTACATGTATAACAGTGGAATTGCTTGTCAGCTCTGGGTGTAGGGAAAATCATGAATCATGTAACCATGGAAAAATATTCTAAATAAATTAACAAAATCTAAAAAAAATAGATAACATTTATATAATGCTTACTAATGTGTTAAGTGCTTTATTTTTTTTAATTTTATAGTATTTTATTTGATCGTTTCCATGCATTTTTCATTAAAGACAAAGATCATTTTCTTTTCCTCCCTCCCACCCCCCCGTGGCCGACGCGTGATTCCACTGGTATCATATGTGTTCTTGACTTGAACCCATTGCCATGTTGTTAGTATTTGCATCAGAGTGTTCGCTCAGAGTCTTTCCTCTGTCATGTCCCCTCAGCCATTGTAGTCAGGCAGTTGCTTTTCCTTGGTGTTTCTACTCCCTCAGTTTGTCCTCTGCTTTTGGATAGTGTTTTTTTTTCTCCTTGATCCCTGCAGATTGTGCAGGGACATTATACCACCACTAATGGAGAAGTCCATTACATTCGATTATACCACAGTGTGTTTGTCTCTGTGTACAATGTTCTCCTGGTTCTGCTCCTCTCGCTCTGCATCACTTCCTGGAGGTTGTTCCAGTTCACATGGAATTCCTCCACTTTATTGTTCCTTTGAGCACAATAGTATTCCATCACCAACATATACCACAATTTGTTCAGCCATTCCCCAATTGATGGGCATCCCCTCATTTTCCAATTTTTGGCCACCACAAAGAGCGCACCTATGAATATTTTTGTACAAGTCTTTTTATCCATTATCTCTTTGGGGTACAGACCCAGAAGTGCTATGGCTGGATCAAAGGGTAGACATTCTTTTATCGCCCTTTGTGCATAGTTCCAAATTGCCCTCCAGAATGGCTGGATCAGTTCACAACTCCACCAGCAATGAATTAATGTCCCTACTTTGCCACATCCCCTCCAGCATTCATTACTTTCCATAACTGTCATGTTAGCCAATCTGCTAGGTGTGAGGTGATACCTCAGAGTTGTTTTGATTTGCATCTCTCTGATTATAAGAGATGTGGAGCACTTCTTCATGTGCTTATTAATAGTTTTGATTTCTTTATCTGAAAACTGTCTGTCCATGTCCCTTGCCCATTTATCAATTGGGGTATGGCTTGATTTTTTGTACAATTGATTTAGCTCTTTATAAATTTGAGTAATTAAACCTTTGTCAGAGGTTTTTATGAAGATTTTTTCCCAATTTGTTGTTTTCCTTCTGATTTTAGTTACATTGCTTTTGTTTGTACAAAAGCCTTTTAATTTGATGTAGTCGAAATTATTTATTTTACATTTTGTGATTCTCTCTATGTCTTGCTTGGTTTTAAAGTCTTTCCCTTCCCAAAGGTCTGACATGTATACTATTCTGTGTTTACCCAATTTACTTATGGTTTCCTTCTTTATGTTTAAGTCTTTCACCCATTTTGAATTTATCTTGGTGTAGGGTGTGAGGTGTTGATCTATTCCTAGTCTCTCCCACACTGTCTTCCAATTTTCCCAGCAGTTCTTATCAAATAGTGAATTTTTGTCCCAAGACCTGGGATCTTTGGGTTTATCGTATACTATCTGGCTGAGGTCGCTTTCCCCCAGTCTATTCCACTGATCCTCCTTTCTGTCTCTTAGCCAGTACCAAATTGTTTTGATGACTGCTGCTTTGTAATATAGTTTGAGGTCTGGGACTGCTAGGCCCCCCTCATTAGTGTTTTTTTTCATTATTTCCCTGGATATCCTTGATATTTTGTTATTCCAAATGAACTTTGTTATGTTTTTTTCCAAATCAGTAAAGAAATTTTTTGGGAGTTCCATGGGTATGGCACTAAATAGATAAATAAGTTTGGGCAGGATAGTCATTTTTATTATGTTGGCTCGTCCTACCCATGAGCAGTTAATGTTTTTCCAATTGCTCAAGTCTAGTTTTAGTTGTGTGGCGAGTGTTTTGTAGTTGTGTTCATATAGTTCCTGTGTTTGTCTTGGGAGGTAGATTCCTAGGTATTTTATTTTGTCTAAGGTGATTTTGAATGGGATTTCTCTTTCTAGTTTTTGCTGCTGAGCTGTGTTGGAGATATATAGAAAAGCTGATGACTTATGTGGGTTTATTTTGTATCCTGCAACTTTGCTAAAGTTGTTGATTATTTCAATTAGCTTTTTGGTTGAATCTCTAGGATTCTTTAAGTAGACCATCATGTCATCTGCAAAAAGTGATAACTTGGTCTCCTCCTTGCCTATTTTGATGCCTTCAATTTCTTTTTCTTCTCTAATTGCTACTGCTAGTGTTTCTAGTACGATGTCAAATAATAGAGGTGATAATGGGCATCCTTGTTTCACTCCTGATCTTATTGGGAATGCATCTAGTTTATCCCCATTGCAAATGATATTAGCTGATGGTTTTAGATATATACTGTTTATTATTTTTAGGAATGACCCTTCTATTCCTATGCTTTCTAGTGTTTTTAATAGGAATGGGTGTTGTATTTTATCAAAGGCTTTTTCTGCATCTATTGAGATAATCATGTGGTTCTTGTTGGTTTGCTTGTTAATGTGGTCAATTATGTGGATGGTTTTCCTAATATTGAACCAGCCCTGCATCCCTGGTATAAATCCTACTTGATCATGGTGGATGACCCTTCTGATCACTTGCTGGAGTCTTTTTGCTAGTATCCTATTTAAGATTTTTGCATCTATATTCATTAGGGAGATTGGTCTATAGTTTTCTTTCTCTGTTTTTGACCTGCCTGGTTTTGGAATCAGTACCATGTTTGTGTCATAAAAGGAGTTTGGTAGAACTCCCTCTTTGCTTATTATGTCAAATAGTTTGTATAGTATTGGGATTAACTGTTCTCTGAATGTTTGATAGAATTCACTGGTGAATCCATCAGGCCCTGGGGATTTTTTCTTAGGAAGTTCTTTGATGGCTTGGTGGATTTCATTTTCTGATATGGGATTATTTAAGAATTCAATTTCCTCTTCTGTTAGTCTAGGCAGTTTGTATTTTTGTATATATTCATCCATATCACTTAAATTGGTATATTTATTGCCATATAATTGGGCAAAGTAATTTCTAATGATTGCCTTAATTTCCTCTTCCTCAGAGGTGATGTCCCCCTTTTCATCTTTGATGCTGTTAATTTGCTTTTCTTCCTTCCTTTTTTTAATTAGATTGACCAGTACTTTGTCTATTTTGTTTGTTTTTTCAAAGTACCAGCTTCTTGTCTTATTTATTAAATCAATAGTTCTATCACTTTCGATTTTATTAATTTCTCCCTTAATTTTTAGGATTTCTAGTTTGGTTTTCTGCTGGGGGGTTTTAATTTGGTCACTTTCGAGTTTTTTTATTTGCATTTCCAATTGATTGATCTCTGCTCTCCCTAGTTTGCACTCAGGGATATGAATTTACCTCTGATTACTGCTTTGGCTGCATCCCAAAAGGTTTGAAAGGATGTCTCGCCATTGTCATTTTCCTCAATGAAATTATTAATTGTTTCTATGATTTCTTCTCTAACTAAACGATTTTGGAGTATCATATTGTTTAGTTTCCAATTAGTTTTTGATTTGGTTTTCCATGTACCATTACTGATCGTTATTTTTATTGCCTTGTGGTCTGAAAAGGCTGCATTTATTATTTCTGCTTTTCTGCATTTGTGTGCCATGTTTCTGTGACCTAATGTATGGTCAATCTTTGTGAATGTGCCATGTGGTGCTGAGAAGAAGGTGTATTCCTTTTTATCCCTATTTATTTTTCTCCATATGTCTATTAATTCTAATTTTTCTAAGGTTTCGTTCACTTCTTTTACCTCTTTCTTATTTATTTTTTGATTTGATTTATCTAAATTTGATAATGGTTGGTTCAAGTCTCCCACTAATATGGTTTTACTGTCTATTTCTTCCTTCAATTCTCCTAGTTTCTCCATTAGAAATTTGGGTGCTATATTATTTGGTGCATATATGTTGATTAGTGATATTTCCTCATTATCTAAAGTCCCTTTTAACAAAATATAATAACCTCCCCTATCCCTTTTGATGAGGTCTATTTTTGCTTTGGCTTTATCAGATATCATGATTGCCACTCCTGCCTTCTTTCTGTCAGTTGAGGCCCAGAAGGTCTTACTCCATCCTTTAATTCTGACCTTCTGGGTGTCTACCCGCCTCATGTGTGTTTCTTGGAGACAACATATGGTAGGGTTTTGGATTCTAATCCATTCTTCTATTTGTTTACGTTTTATGGGTGAGTTCATCCCATTCACGTTCAATGTTATGACTGTCACTTGTGGACTCCCTGGCATTTTGATATCCTTCCCTAATTCTGACCTTTCTTCTTCAGCTCTACCTTTTAGTCCAGTGATTTACTTTAAATCAGTCCCCCTTGTATTTCCCTTTCTACCCCCCTCCCTTCTTATTCCCTCCCTTATTTTCCCCTGTAGTCTTTTTAAACCCCCCCACCCTCTCCCTCCCTTGTACTGCTTCCCTCCCCACCAGTCTGTTTTTTATCCTTCTACTCCCCTATAGGGCGCAAATCTATTCTCTTCCCCAATGGATTGGATTATTCTTTCCTCTTTGGGTCAGTTTCAAAGTACGTAAGAGTTGAATATTTCCTGTCTCTAACCTCTTTACCCTTCCAGTGTATCGATGTTCTCCACCCTCCCGCCATGAGCTTCTTTGTGACATATAAATTTACCCCCATTTGTTTCTTTTCCCATTTCTTTTAGTCATAACCTCTTTTCTTTTTTAGCTTTAGTCATGTATATATATATATATGTATATATATATACATACACATGTATATGTATTTATGCATGCATATCTCTATATACCTATTTATGTCTTGTCCTTTCATCCTATACAGTTTGTCACTGTTCCCTCTGAGTGTAGTTCTTCTAGCTGCTTAGGTGATAGCAACAGTTTTTAAGAGTTGCCAATGACCTCTTTTCTTATAGGGATACATATCATTTTAACTTATTGAGTCTCTTAAAAAAAAACCTTTGTTGTTGTTGTTTTTCCCCTCTTTTTTAATTACCTTTTGATGATTCTCTTGAATTCTGTGGTTGGACTTCGAATTTTCTGTTCAGGTCTGGTCTTTTATTTATGAATGCTTGGAATTCCTCTGTTGTGTTAAATGACCATACTTTCCCCTGTAAGAATATAGTCAGTTTTGATGGGTATTTTATTCTTGGCTGTAGGCCTAGTTCCCTTGCTTTCCGGAATATCATATTCCATGCCTTTCGGTCCTTCAGTGTGGATGCAGACAGATCCTGTGTTATCCTCACCATGTTTCCATGGTATCTGAATGGTTTCTTTTTGGCAGCTTGTAATACCTGTTCTTTTATCTGGTTGTTTTTGAATTTGGCTATAACATTTCTTGGTGTTGTCAGTTGGGGATTAAAAACAGGGGGTGATCTGTGGATTCTTTCAATCTCCACTTTCCCCTCTTGTTCTAGGATTTCGGGACAGTTTTCCTGGATAATTTCCTCTAGTATTATGTCCAGGCTTTTTCTTTTGCCGTGGTCTTCTGGTAGTCCAATTATTCTTAAATTGTCTCTTCTTGAACGATTTTCTAAATCGTCTGTTTTGTGAATGAGATGCTTCACATTTTCCTCAATTTTTTTCATTCTTTTTGTTTTGTTTTATAGTGTCCTGCTGCCTTGTGAGGTCACTTGATTCTAGTTGTTTTACTCGAGTTCTTAAAGATTGGATTTCATCTTTGGCTTTTTGGTCGTCTTTTTCCTTCTGGTCTGAGTTTCTTTGAAGATTGTCTTTCATCCTCTTTATCTCGTCTTTCATCTCCTTTGCCTCATCTTTCATCTCCTTTGCCTCATTTTCCAGCTGGATGATTTTGGCTTTCAGGACACTATTTTCTTGTTTTAGTTCAAGTGCCTCTGTTTCCAGATGACTTATCTTAATTTTTAAGTTCTTTTCCCAATTGTCTTCAGCCTCTCTTAGTTGTGTTTTGAGTTCTTCCACAGCCTGTATCCAATTCGCTGGGATTTCTGGTTTATCGTTTGCTGATCTCTCCCCCTCTGTTCCATTTGGTGAGTAGTAGCTGTCTATTGTAGTTTCTTTCTTCTGTTTCTGTTATTTGTTCAAATTCGCCCCTTCTTTCCTCCCTGTATTTGTCTGTGCTCTTGTTCCTCTCATTTTTTTGTTTTTTAGGGACTTCTATCAGTCTCCCCTCTTGGAGCTTTAACAGAGGATCTCTTGGTGTAATCTCTGAGGGAGGGTTGTTGGGGGTTTGAGCTTTCCTGTCCTCTGGAGGCTTTTGATTGGCTTAAAGTTCAGCAGTCAGTGAGGATGGATGGGGAGCCTGGGCTTCCCTGTGTTCTGGAGACTTTTGATGGGATTGAGTTCAGCTTATTTGGGATGGGTTTATTCTGAGTTTTAAACTTCCTGGACGGCTGGAGCAGATATGGAGGATCTCTAAAGCTCTGGCCAGGCTGCCAGGTCTATGCTCCTTCTAGGCTGCCATCTTGACTTCGCCTCTAGGTTTCTGTTTTTTCAGAAGACCCAGCTCTCTAAGGGGGGAGGGGTTGTGGCTTGCCTGGACTCTGAGGGCTCCTGATGAGATTAGGTTCAGGTGGTGTGGGCCAAAAGATCCCAGAGCCAAAAAAGGGAAGGGAAAAAAAAAGCAGCCACCTCCTCTTCCACAGTCTGTGTTGAGTGCCCAGAAACTGGCTGAGTTACTTTCAAGGAAAGCTCTTTGGAGCAACCCCTTTGCCAGCCCTGAGTTTTCTGTCCTTTCAGTAGCTCTGAGGGCTCCTGATGGGATTAGGTTCAGCTGGTTCTTTCAGAAGACCCTGCTCTCTAAGGGGGGAGGGGTTGTGGCTTGCCTGGACTCTAATGGCTCCTGATGGGATTAGGTTCAGGTAGTGTGGGCCGAATGATCCGGGAGCCAAAAAAAAGAAGAAAGAGAAAAGCAGCAACCTCCTCTTCCTCAGTCTGTGTTGAGTGCCCAGAAACTGGCCCGGGTTACTTTCAAGGTAGACTCTTCGGAGCCACCCCTTTGCCAGCCCTGAGCCCTCTGTCCTTTCAGTAGCTCTGAGGGCTCCCGATGGGATTGGGCTCAGCTGGTGCCCCAAAGCTGGGACCTCCCCCGAGACCCAGAGGGAAGAACCCAGCCAGGGGGCCACAGGCTTCCCCCTTCTCTCTATGCTTCCCTGCCGTCTGTGTTGGGCGCTCCGGAGACTGGCTCGGGTTGCTTTCAAGGTGAGTCCTCAGAGCCCTGAGGTTCCCGCTGCTGCCTTGGGCTCAGCACTCTGGGTTGGGGGGGATGGGTCCTGGGACCTTCTTTCTGTCTACCCCTTAGATCTGAGTGATCTAGGGTTCTGGCTTTTGGGGTGTGGTACCTTTTGATCCAGGTCCAGGAGGAGATTTCCCCAGGTCTATCCTGTTGTTCAGCTTGAATTTCGGTGGCCTAGGAGCACTTTGTTTGCGATCGGTAGGGAAGGGTTTCGGAGGTCTGAACTTTCGCTGCTTCTACACCGCCATCTTGACCGGAAGTCCTGTTTTAAGTGCTTTATAAACATCTCATTTGATCTTCAAAATACTCTTGGAAAGTAATTGCTATAATTATCCCCATTTTACAGAAGAAAAACCTGAGGCAAACAGGATTAAGTGATTTGTCCAGGATCACACAGCAAGGGAGTGACTGAGACCAGATTTGAACTGAAATCTTTCTGACTCTAGACCCAGTAGACTCACTGTGCCACTGATCAAGCAGGAAGAATTAGATTTCTGTACAGACCAGCTAAGACAGTAGCACCATGAAAAGTTGAAGAACAGAGATGGAGATTGCCAAGACAGAATGTCAAATGGGGGGAATAACAGAAGTGAGAGATGGTCCAGAACCCCACCTTTGTCAAATCTTACTGGACCTTGACTATTTAGAGGTTGTGATCAGAAAAAAACAGATTGGGGAAATGTTGGTTAGTTAGAAATATAGTTGATATATGTAATATTTGGGATGCTCACACTCAGTGGTAACTCAACAGCCAAACTCTTGCACTCCTGGGGTGAGAGCCCAGAGTTCTTAAACTTTTTCCTGGGAAGGACCTGTTTGGCAATCTGGTGAAGCCTATGGACTTCTCAGAGTTATTTACATATAAATAATGTCTGAGAGATTACAGAAGAAACCAATTATATTGAAATATACTTAGCGAAATACAAACAGACCTTATGATTTCATTGCTAAGTTCTTAGAGAAGTTTGAATATAGAAGTGTGGTAGTATTTGAATTTGCCATGTTTTAATTATTTTTCTTGACTGCATACAGTTAGTATTTTTTACTGCTTGTAAACAGACTCTTTTCTGTTCTCCCTATTCATGTGACTAGAGCTAAAAGAAATACAACTGAATCAAGGAATAGGGAAAGTTTTTCTTGATGTATGAAGTTGTTAAAGAACAAAAATTCTGATTGGAGAAATGAACAGTGACCATTCCCCTTAGATTAATCATTAATCATAATGATTGTTGCTCTGGAGATATAAGCACAGCTGTAAATAAGGTGGTACTACTTATTCTCTGAGAATAGTTGAGTTTGTGCCCTAGAACTCCCTTTGATTTTGGGTAGAATGCATAGCCAGAAGAGTGAGCATGAGACTTCTTAGTTCCTGGGTCTAATGGGAAACAGAACCATGTTAGGGACAGTCCTGCCACCTTGTGGTTAAACAAGGAAAATTCCTTGAGAACAGGAAGAAGAAAAGAGAGTGACAATAAGCTATCAATCAACCAACTAATCAGTAGGCATTTAAACAGAGGGAGATATCGAAAAGTTTTTTTTTTTTAATGCAGAATGTTTTGTTAGAATTTTGTGTGTGTGATGTGAACGTTAAAAACTACTCCACCCTACTTAGACCGTACTTTAGGGGAAAATAAAGTTGTAACCTCCTGATTGAACAATGAAGGGTACTTAGTTCTCACCTTATAGTGAAGCTAGAACTTTAAGCTAAGTCTATTTTTAGATCTAATACAAAAAGGTGTTAAATAACTATAAAGGTTAAATTAATCACAAAAGGTCAAGTAACTCACAAAAGGTGAACTTAACAAAGAAGTGTTAAGTAACTCTAAAGATATAATCAAATCAAAGAAGGTGAGAACTAAAAGTATGGGTAGTCCTGGAGAAAAAGCCTTTAATGTAATTGGTAGATGTGAAAATTTAGAGGAGGAGACACAAGGATGAAAGGTCTATATATTTGAGATTTTTTTGGTCCCTCAAGGGGCACTCTCTCTTTCCCTGATTGGCGGTGAAGAGTTAGCTGGAAGTTATGTGCTGAGCCTTTCGGCATCTTAGTGTGGCTACAAGCTATTGTCCAGTTCAGTGGTGAATTTCTGCCTGAATTTTCCTCCTTTACTTTCCATCTTTTTCCTCTCAGAAGCCTCTATTCTTCTTCAGAAACCTAGAGGTGGGGAGTTTAAAACTCCCCCTGGCATAGGCCAGGTAGAAGAACTACTATATCCTCTTTCCTCCTTCTCCTTAAATTCCTTCCCTCTATATTAATTAAATTACGATAAATTTCCAGACTGATTTGGGAATTTTATTTGGCAACCATTTAAATCTAGATTTAAAGACACAACCCTAAAATTATCTAACAGTCATTCGCCATTTATTTTTATTTTATTTATATAGAACATAATATGTAACATTATAATAAATATGATTTGTTATAAATATATAAAATTATGATAATTATGTTTATATAAGAGAAATAAAATTTCACATTAGCTATGCCCAAAAATCTGTCATTTTTTTTCTCACTCTGACCCCTCCAACCTCTCCAAGGAAGCAGGTAATATTTAAGGATTTTTGTTGCTGTTGTTTTTTTATTGTTTTATAAAGGACCAAGTTTTAGTTTTCTGGAATATCTATTTATGATAATACTTCATGCGCTGAATAAATGAACTATGCTTTACAATGAAAACATTTACTTTCACCCGGATGTCAGGACAGAGAGTAAAGGATGACAGTAAATAAGATGATGCTTCAGACAGTCAGTATCTATTTAATAACTACTTTGGGCATTAAGATTACTGCACAGAATATATTACTGAGATCTCTTGCCTTTAAGCCTTTTCATTGGCTGTCCCCCTTCCTGGAATTTAATTAATTCTTCATTAGCTCAGACTCTGAGAACGTCTACTTCTCTTCTCAAGTGCATGCGCCATCTTCTACATTAGCCTTCCGTTGATTTCCCCTCAAAACCAACCTGCATACATTTTGCATATAACTAGAAGTACGCTACTATCTTCCCTGCCTAGACTATAAGCTTCTTGAATTGAGAGACTGTTTTTACTCGTCTCCAATGTCTTGCACAGTCCTTTGTACACAACAGGCTCTCAATAAATCCTTACGTATTGATCGAAGACGTAGCATATATAAAGCATTTTGTGAATTTTAAAGTACATTATGATGTCGACTATTGTCATTCTCATTGTTACTGAGAGGCAGCAAGGCATAGTAAGTAGAGAAGTTGCCTCATACTGAAAAATGGCAATTTGAACCCCAGACTTCAATTCCCATAAGTCCTTGGTATTTCCAAGAATTCCCTAAAATCTCACCGGAGATACCCACATGGGCCAAGAACAAAATTAGTATTTAAACTGACTGTACCACCTACTTGGCCGCCCTCCCTGCTTCCGCTTCTAAGCACATGCATCTCTCAAGATGTAGTAAGTGAAATTGAATGGACTTTTTCAGCCCTCTTAGACACATGCTTTCTTATTTTGTATTTTCTTTATTTCTTAATTCTAATAATCTTTAATAAACCTCATAAAATATAATACTTGTAGCAGAGAAACTAATTTTAACTGTTAGAGTTTTGGCTAACCACGTCAGTTGTGACAAAATACCCTCAATTTTCTAAATCTTTTCCCTACTGTTACTAAGTTCAGCTTTTAATAGCTACTGCCTTGATTTTTTTTAAGCCACGTTTCCCCAAGGCTTTTTAGCAAGCCTCTTGACTCATCCTGGCTCAGACCCTGGCTCTGGCTCCTGCTCCTGGCTATTGTCGCTCACCTGGTCCCAGCCCTGCCCTTCTGGCTGCTCCCTGCCTGTTTCTGTGACCACGGCGGCTCCTGCTCCTGGTCTCTCTCTCTCTCACTCGCTCACCTGGTCACAGCAACTCTGGCCTCCAACCCAGAAGGCTCATCACCCCAGGACCCAGGCTGCTGATAGCAGTCCCAATTTCTTCAGGATCAAAGACCAGCTAGTAAAAAAAATGGGGGTGATTTTTCCTTAGGCTACAATTAGCCTCCACGTGGCAAGGGACAGGGGACACAGGAGGGGAGAAAGAGGGAAAGAAGGAAGAGACTTTTCCAAACAGGAACTTAAAGCATGGCTACTTTAAAAGGATATCTTTTGACTGTATTGATTCTTTCACTTAGCTCATCTAAGTGAAGGAGTCAGGGGGAAAATTCAGCTCCCTATAATTCTTTAGCCAAATTTGAGATTCCTAAAATCCACCCTTTAGGGGGGCACTTGAATTGAGATCCAAGCCTAGAGACGGGAGGTCCTTGGTTCAAATCTGACCTCAGACACTTCCTAGCGGTGTGGCCCTGGGCAGATCATTTAACTCCCATTGCCTACCCCTTACCAATCTTCTGCCTTTTGACAATAGTCATCTAAATGGATAAAAAAAAACAAGGAACTTTAAGAGATTGGAGGTTTTATTTTTAAGGCATTTCAGACTCCATGTTTTATAAAAATCTCTGTATTCTATTGCATTTTGCTGATTGTTTGTTTAAGCTTTAACACTGTGATTTTAAGTTCATACATTACTGCATTTGATACTATTCTCTTATACTGAATCATTTTAATGTACTGTGTTTTAACTAATGTTATATTCTATTGTTTCCCCCCTATAATTATACTGAACAAACATTATTGAGTAAGCTTTTCTATTTTTGACTTTGTAAATTGTCACATAGCGGATAGATGGACTCCATCAGAAAATTGCTATAACAACCTTTGGAAAATTTAATGAGCTAAATATCTCAAATTGATTTTAAGGGTTCTTTAGACACGATTTTTAGAATTTTTTTTAACAATCTCTGGTCACTTTGTCTGCCCCTAACAGGAGATAAAGCCCATTTTAGTAGCTGAAGTGAAATACAATTATAATCCCCACCTCCCGCATTTCTAAAAATGTGAATGGAAGCTGGGTAGTTAATTCCAGGGTATATAGTATCCCTGGATGACCCCCCAAAAGTGGAGCATCCCTCATTTATAACGTCAGTTCCCTTTACCCAACATCAACAGTACAGGGGTTTGGGTTTTTCCTAGACTCTTCTGCCACATTTTTGTCATGATATCTAGATTTCATGATGATGTTCTAGACCCAAAATGAGTTTTACTTTGTTTAAAAATACGTTTGCCAAGGTTGAAAGATTTGCTACATTTGTAAAAATTGTGACAAATATCCATCAGTTCATAGGCTTTTAAAATGTCATACAGCAACTTTTGTGAAATATGATAGTGGGTTTGTTTGCTATTGTAATTAGTTGGACTATTGCGAATTTTGGGGATAGTGATAACTACATATTTGTACTACTGTTCAATTCATTTGCCTGTATTCGCAGTGGATCATGGCCAGAAATGAAGAGGAAATGGATCTCATTTTTGGTGAGAAAGCCTTGTATTATTTTCTTAGTTGACACAGTGTTTCAATGATTATAAGCTACATTTTTAATTTTTAAAACTCATATTTTTCTTGCATGTGCAATATACTATTTCAGTTTTTTCTCTCTTTTATATTTGAAGCAAAAGTCACCAGTATTAAGATTTTCTTTAACTTTTTTATTTTGCAGTAATATAAGTTTAAAATACATTTGCTATAATGTCAATGTATGCCCCCAAAGCTTGAGACTGTAAAAATGATGCCACTAATTGTTTAAAAAAATTATGGGAATTTTCTTAATGAGTCCGTCTGATTCCAGGACAAGATATATAAAAGAGCCATTGCACAGGGCCAAAGAAACCAATCCAGGAAGGATTGATGCACTTCTAAGCCAATACAAAGGACTTGAACCTAGTGTGAAGACTCAAGATTGTGATGCTTAACATATGTTAAGACATAGGCCTTCCTTGTATCCACACTCTTTGTGAAAATACTTACAGATGAGTATCCCACACTTGGCTCTTATTTGGATCCTACAATTTAGTCCCTTTTCTTTCATTCATAGTGTGGCAAACTTTCTGTAGTCCTGGCTACTGACTGGGTAAATGCTTACTTGTGTATATCATTTTAATTGGGCCCTGATTCAAGGTCGTGTTATAGATTTATTTTTCCTTTACCCAGAATTTTTACACATAAGACTTTGATAGTCTATATTTTCATCCAGAAATTATCTTTTTTTTAATTGGGATTTTCTGATGTCTTTTTAATTTCTCTTGCCAATTGATTCATATACCTCATAACTCAGCCATGCATCCCTAAGTGATCCTGTGTTTTTCAATCACCCTCTTCAAAGGGGGGAATGTAAAAATATTATTTTAAATTGCAAAGTTTAAATTCCTTTTAAGAAGAATTTTAGGTTAAGAAACATGATACCTCTCCAATCCAGAAACTGAACTACTTTGAGAAGACACCATGAAGATGCCTCCACAAGCTGCACAAGAAGATCAAGAATGAACTTTGGGTGTGGTTGATTGAACAAGTATGTATACTTTCATGCCAAAGGGGACTTCCCCCAACTGTTGTTTTTTTTTTTGGTCAATGTGTCTAGCAATTATTGGTTTTGTTCTTTTTTTCTCTTATCCTCAAATTATTGTAATCTTTAAGTTGATTATGTTTTCATGATCCGTTTGGGGAAATTCTTCCCAACAGAATCAAATGGAGGAATGTAAAAATGGAGATTTGAACTCCAGGCTTCAATTCCCAGAAGTCCTTGGTAGTTCCCAGAATCCTCTAAAATCTCACTGGAGATCACATGGGCCAAGAACAAAATTAGTATTTAAACTGACTGTACCGCCTACTTGGCCCCTCTCCCTGCTTCTGCTTCTAAGCACATGCGTCTCTCAAGATGTAGTAAGTGAAATTGAATGGGCTTTACATCCCTCCTAGACATGTGTTTCTTATTTTGTATTTTCTTTACTTCTTAATTCTAATAATCTTTAATAAACCTCATAAAATATAATACTTTTAGCAGAGAAACTAATTTTAACTGTTATAATACCTAGGAAGAACTGAATTTAAGCCCTGCTTTTGACACATACTGATTATGTGACCTGCCAGGGCCCCCAGAAAAGTCTCCTAGATGCTTGTGGTCTGTATGGGTAAAGGGAATTGCTTTATGGGGAATCCCCTACATCAGATAAATCAGAGACCTAGACTAGGAGTTGGCAAGTGACTGCCTGCAGGCCAAATCCAGCTAGCCACCTGTTTTCTATGACAGTGAGCTAGGAATGGTTTTACAATTTAAAGGTAAAATTTCATTTGAATGTAAAATTAAAAAAAAAAAACAACCTTTCTTAGCTTCTCAAACTAAGAAGATAGGTAAAGGACTGCATTTGGTCCTCTGGCTGAATTTTGTTAACCCTTAATCTAGATAAAATCATCATCATTAACAACAATAACAGATAATTATATCTTAATCAATTCACTATTAATTGATGGATTAATGAAATAAAAATTGACACCAATTTTAACATGAATTAATTTTACCAATCAAGACCATCATTATTATTATTTGATATAAAGAAGAAGAAAGTTGGGGCAGGTAAAAAAGTTCCTAGTTCCATTCAAACAGTCCCTACCAGGGAAAGTACAAACTCAAGTCACAGTAATGGCAGGTTGCCTTTCTTACTGCCTATGAAGTTCAGACTCCTTTGCCTTGCATTCAAGGCCCTCCATAATTTGCCAACACCTACTTTTATAGGCTCATTTCATGTTACTCCCTATCATACAATTAACACACTAGCCAAACAACATTACTCTCTTTTCCTTAAATCCATCTTGGAGTTGCCCACATCCATGCCCTTACTCATGTTCTTCTCCCTGCTCTTCCTTTTCCTCTTCAACTGTTGAAATCCTACATATCACTTGGGGCAATTGACCTCAGCAAGACAGTATATGACAAACCCAAAGATCCCAGCTTTTGGGACAAAAATCCACTATTTCATAAAAACTGCTGGGAAAATTGGAGGACAGTGTGGGAAAGATTAGGCTTGGATCAACACCTCACACCCTACACCAAGATAAATTCAAAATGGGTGAATGACTTGAACATAAAGAAGGAAACTATAAGAAAATCAGGCGAACACAGAATAGTATACATGTCAGACCTTTGGGAAGGGAAATACTTCAAAACCAAGCAAGAATTAGAAAGAGTTACAAAATGCAAAATAAATAATCTGGATTACATCAAATTAAAAAGTTTTTGTACAAACAAAACCAATGTAACCAAAATCAGAAGGGTAGCAACAAATTGAGAAACAATCTTCATAAAAACCTCTGACAAAGGTTTAATTACTCAAATTTATAAAGAACTAAATCAATTGTACAAAAAATCAAGCCATTCTCCAATTGACAAATGGGCAAGGGACACGAACAGGCAGTTCTCAGCCAAAGAAATCAAAACTATTAATAAGCACATGAAAAAGTGCTCTACATCTCTTATAATCAGAGAGATGCAAATCAAAACAACTCTGAGGTATCCCCTCACACCTAGCAGATTGGCTAACATGACAGCTATGCAAAGTAATGAATGCTGGAGGGGATGTGGCAAAGTGGGGACATTAATTCATTGCTGGTGGAGTTGTGAATTGATCCAACCATTCTGGAGGGCAATTTGGAACTATGCCCAAAGGGCGATAAAAGACTGTATGCCCTTTGATCCAGCCATAGCACTGCTGGGTCTGTACCCCAAAGAGATAATGGACAAAAAGACTCGTACAAAAATATTCATAGCTGCGCTCTTTGTGGTGTGGCCAAAAATTGGAAAACGAGGGGATGCCCTTCAATTGGAGAATGGCTGAACAAACTGTGGTATATGTTGGTGATGGAATACTACTGTGTTAAAAGGAATAATAAAGTGGAGGAATTCCATGGAGACTGGAACAACCTCCAGGAAGTGATGCAGAGCGAAAGGAGCAGAACCAGGAAAACATTGTACACAGAGACTGATATATTGTGGTACAATCGAAGGTGATGGACTTCTCCATTAGTATCAATGCAATGTCCCTGAACAATCTGCAGCGATCTAAAAAATACTACCCACAAGCAGAGGAGAACTGTGGGAGTAAAAACACCGCTGAAAAGCAACTGCTTGACTACAGGGTTGGAGGAGATAAGACTGAGGAGAGACTCTAAATGAACACTATAATGCAAATTCCAACAACAGGGAAATGGGTTCGAGTCAAGAACACATGTGATAACCAGTGGAATCATGCATCAGCTATGGGAGAGGGAAAGGCAGAGGGGGGGGGAGGGGAGGAAAAGAAAACGATCTTTGTTTGCAATGAATAATGTATGAAAACGACCAAATAAAATAATGTTAAAAAAAAATAAAAAAATAAACTAGAAAAAAAAATTAAAAAAAAAACTATTACTAAGCACATGAAAAAGTGCTCTACATCTCTTATAATCAGAGAGATGCAAATCAAAACAACTCTGAGGTATCACCTCACACCTAGCAGATTGGCTAACATGACAGCTATGGAAAGTAATGAATGCTGGAGGGGATGTGGCAAAGTGGGGACATTAATTCATTGCTGGTGGAGTTGTGAATTGATCCAACCATTCTGGAGGGCAATTTGGAACTATGCCCAAAGGGCGATAAAAGACTGTCTGCCCTTTGATCCAGCCATAGCACTGCTGGGTCTGTACCCCAAAGAGATAATGGACAAAAAGACCCATACAAAAATATTCTTCCTGGGGTTCAGAAATCCCTTTAATATTAAAAATAGAAGCCAAGAAAGGAATTATTATTGGACATCCCTCTCAGGCAATGGAAATGATACAAATCGCACCACTACCTGTCTGGCTCTATGACGATAGGTGGCAGTTCCAATTTTGCTCCCCAAGGAAGGTCTTTCCTATTGTCAAGCTGGTCTCTGCTGGTGTCCTCCTTAGGCAGTTCTGCCTGTTGAGCTATATTCAGATCGCAGCCATCCTGGGACCACAAAGAGAGCTGGGTAAGATCAGGTGTGGACACAGCATTGACTCTTTATTTAGTTCAGGCACCTCCCTGGGGACCTTTTGGGGAAGTCCTTCTATCCTCATGAAGCACCTTTGGAAATCAACCCACTGAACAGCTTCCTCATTAAGGTTTATGGCTTGTTTTCAGCTGAACTTTTTCTGGCCACTGAGGGAAGGAAGGGAGGCTCAGCAGAAGGGGTTCAATCAGCTGGGACTTGCACAGATTATCCATTTCCCCAGCTTCTCCATTCTACTTGTCACAGAAGAAGGCACTTGTTGATGGAGTGCCCTTTGTCAAAGGAAGCTTTCTGAACCTCGCCCAGGTGACGGGCTTCTCCTGAAGTACATGGTTCAGATCAGCATTCTTTTTTACTGTACTAATCAACCCTACAGCAAACCAAATAGCCTGGGCACCTGTGGCCATTTAGCCTTTAACCCATGTAGTCAGCTTCACAGCTACAGAAAAACAAACCAACAAACCCTGGGAAAGTTTAAAACCATTGGGTAGTGTAAACCTTAAAATTTCTTAGACTTATAAATGTTGGAAATTTCACCATTGGGAAATTTCATACCTGAAAAATTTCTTACTGATAGTCTATTGGAATGTGAACCCCATTGGCTTGGGAGGTTCCTCCTCCTCCCTTCTTAAGATTACTTTAGGACAGAAACCTTTTGCTGAACAATGGAAAGGGCTTTGACCTATGCTTAAGCATAGAACAAGGATTTCTTTGAGTCATGATTGATTTTAGAATTGATACAATAGAGATACTTGGAATGACAGAACCAGGTCTTGGAAATTACAATCTCCACCCTACTCAGTCCTAACAGGATTTAGGAAGGGCTGCAGCATAGATCAAAATTTAATTATTCCAATCTCTACCCTACTCAGGGAAACAGGATTTAGGAAGGGCTGTAGCAAAGGATCAAGATTTAATTATTGAGAATATAACCTTCAACAGATATGTGCAAAGCCACAGACCTCTGGGCGGTCCTGGGTTAAGCTAGAGCCACCATTGGCACAGGGAAGACATGGACAGTGATTGGTAGATGTGAGAACTGAGGGGAGGGAACTTGGATGGTTTCCTTAAAGAGAGAGGGGTCTGAGGACTGAGGGTGGTTGGTTGGAGAGGTGGTGCTTTAAGAGTCGGCTCTGAAGGAAGCTGGAGGTGGAGGCCCCTGAGACTGTTTCTCCATTTTGGTCACGTGAGTAATAGGGACTGATCTCCTTTCTTTGCCCCAGCTATCTAAGGACTTGGGCCTTTTGGCCCAGCCTAAACAGAAGGGGTATTTAAGCCCTATTCCCTTCTCTCCCCTTTCTCTCTCCCTCTCTCTCTCTATCTCTAATACCTTTCTTCATCCTGTTTGTAATTAAACTCCATAAAAGGTTGACTGCTGACTTAAGTTTTCATTTAGGAATTACATAGCTGAATTCCTTGGCAACCTTAAATGAATATATATCAGTCTTTTAAAGTGATTTCCTTGTCACAGTAGTTCAGTAAAAGCAAGTTTGGGGGCAGCTGAGTGGCTCAGTGGACAGAGAGCCAGGCCTCAAGACAGGAAGTCCTAGGTCCAAATCTGACCTGACACTTTTTAATTTTGTAACTCTGGGCAAGTACTTCATTCACCCCCATTGCCTAGCCCTTACAGCTCTTCTGCTTTAGAATCAATAGACAGTATTGATTCTAAGATGGAAGGTGAGGGTTTCAAAATAAAAAAGTAAGCCCAGTAGCTATGGCCCCAAACCCATAAGTTGGAGTTTAAATATCAACTAGTTAACAGTTCTCCAAGAGTCTTCCCTCATCCCAACTAACATGAATCAAGACCATTTCCCATCACTCCAATCAAGGTTCCTTGCTCCCTTGCCACAATGCCTAATCCTACTACTGGACCAAGACAAGAACCCTATAAAAACCCACCAGACCCATCAGTTTTGGGTGGTCCATTCCTTTCATTTTTATTTATTTATTTGTTTCTTTTAAACCCTTACCTTCTGCCTTAGAAACAATACCATGAAATGGTTCCAAAGCAGAAAATTGGTAAGGGATAGGTAATGGGGGTAAAGTGACTTACCCAGGATCACACATTTAGGAAGTGTCTGAGACTGGATTTGAACCCAGGACCTCCAATCTCTAGGACTAGCTCTCAATCCACTGAGTCACCTCTCTAGGCCTTTTCACTGACTATCTCCCATGCCCAAAGTCCACTTTCTCCTTGCTTTTTGTCTTCATTCAAAACAAATCACCACTTCTCTATGAGGACTTTCCAGATTCCCTAATTACTAGTGAGTGTCCTTCCTCCTCCTTATGTTAACTCCCTTGGATTTATTTTGGTTTTTTTGTGTCTATTTGCAAAGGTGAATGCTTCCACAAACACTTCAATTAATGAAATCACAGAAGGCACAGAAACTTATTTGCTACCAATCAATAAGCAGAGTTAATTAGGTATTAAGGACTTTTCCTATAATCTCATCACAATGTGTGGACAAACTCTAAATCAAACTGAAAGACTCATTAGGCCACTGGATGAAAGCATACGATGCCACATAGGAGAAAAATCTTGGGTTACAGACAAAAAGAGTAGCAAGTCCAATGTTGAGCTCAAAAACATCAGATTTTCTGCTGCAGTCAAGCCCATGAGAGAAAATTGCTCTTGGAAAGCATTCTCTCCTCTTCTTCCTCTTTTCCTTTTCCCTCTTTTCCCCTCTCCCTTTCCCTCGTTCCCTCCCCATCTCTCTCTCTCTCTCTCTCTCTCTCTCTCTCTCTCTCTCTCCCCCCCTTTCTCCTTCCACCTTCCCACTTTAGTGACCATGTTATCACAGAGACCTGGAACACTAGCCAACAAGGTATCTAGAGAACAAACTAAGGACAAATATAAGAACAGAGAAAAGGACAGGGCAGCTAGGTAGATACTTTCTAGTTGTATGACCCTGGGCAAGTCACTTAACCCCATCTGCCTAGCTCTTACCACTCTTCTGACTTAGAATTTATACTAAGATAGAAGTTAAGGGAAGGAAGGAAGGAGGGAAGGAAGTCAGGAAGGAAGGAACGGAGGAAGGAAGGGGGGAGAAAGGGAGTTAGGGAGGAAGGGGGAGAAAGGGAGGAAGAGGAAGAGAAAGGGAGGAAGAGGAAGAGAAAGGGAGGAAGAGGAAGAGAAAGGGAGGAAGAGGAGGAGAAAGGGAGGAAGAGGAGGAGAAAGGGAGGGAGATGGGGAGGAAGGAAGGAAAGAGGGTAGGAGGGAAGGAAGGAAGGGAGGGAGGAAGGGGGGAAAAGGGAAGAAGGGAGAAAGGAAGGGAGAAGGGGAGAAAGGGAGGAAGAGAGGAAGGGAGGGAGGAAGGAAGGAAGGAAGGAAGGAAGGAAGGAAGGAAGGAAGGAAGGAAGGAAGGAAGGAAGCAAGCAAGCAGGGTGGGTGGGAGGGAAGGATGGAAGAAAGGAAGGGAGGGAGGCAGAAAGCGAGGAAGGGAGGGAGAAAGGGAGGAAGGGAAAAAGAAAGGGAAGGAAGTAGGAAGGAAGGAAGCAAGGAAGACAGGAAGGAAGGAAGGAAACATCATTACCCTACGAAAGAAGTAATTTTAGGAAGTATGAGACTTTGTACCAGAAAGAAAAGCTGTCTATAGACTCTAGAAAGCACCAGCTCTCAGAGTCTAGAAGGAGTTACACTTAAGGGGAACTTCATTAGCAGTCTATGAAAGAAAAAAAGGGCTTTTAGCCTGTGAGAGATGTTATTTCTATTCCCATAACTGCAGCCAACAAAAATCTGTAGTTTCTATTACTGCTGTCAACATTTGATTTTGGATTCACTATGTCTCATTTATAACTTACATTATGGCTTTTTTAAAATGGAATATCTACTTTTACTGAGTTATGGTAGAGTTGTAGTTTGAGATTATTCCCTTTTTTCCCTGATCCATAACTTCAATTTCCATACAAAATGACTCAATTAACACTTACATTTATCCTGAGAACAATTTATCATTAGATTTTTAGAGAATCATGTGCCACTAATGAAATAAACACTTAAATTCTTCCTGAAAGAATCAGCTTAAGTATCACCCCAGCAGCTCAAGTATTCCCTTCCAAAAGTACCTTCTGTTCATTTTGTTCATAAGTTGCTTATAGCTATGTATCTACATTAGAATGTAAGCTCCTCGAGAGCAAGGACTGATTCACTTTTGTCTTTGTATTCCCAGAACCTGGACTCACTTTTCTTCCCTTGTTCTCCAATTCGTTAGTGTCATCATCTTTCCAATATTTCAAGTTAGAAACCATCTCTTTCCTTCCCCTGGATCCAATACAATGTAAGCTCTCTGAAGCAATGAACCCCTTTTTTTTATTCCTTTGTAATGCCTTATCATTGGACAGTCAAAACAGAGTCTACCCCAGGAAAAAACAAAACTATATATCCTATAGATCCTCAGTAAAATGGCTAATATTTCATAAGTATGGTTAATATGAACTATGAATCAGTAGAGCTGCATTTTGATAGTTTGATTAGATTGCTCCCCCACCCCGTCCAATTAATCAATGCTGGGAATTAATCCATAGACACAATGTAACAAAATCTTATTGTTTTTCTCTTCAAACCTCTCTTGGATTTCCCTTATCCCAAATCCTCTCTGTTTCCACTACAACAACCAAATATTGACCCTTCTTATCTTGGGTTTGGATGAGTGAAATAGCTTCCCAAATTGCCTACCTCTACCTTTCCCCTTTAATTAATTATCTCAGCATATTGACAACCTGACCTTTCTGAATTGTTATTTTCTCTACTCAACAGTTTGCAATGGCTCCCTATGTTCATCACATCAAACCCACATTCTTTTGCTTGATTTTCAAGGCCCTCTAGAATTTGGTGATAACCTGTCTAATCTATTTCTAACCTCATTTTTTTTTTAACCTTTACCTTCCATCTTGGAATCAATACTGTGTATTGGTTCCAAGGCAGAAGAGTGGTAAGGGCTAGGCAATGGGGGACAAGTGACTTGCCCAGGGTCACACAGCTAGGCAGTGTCTGAGGCCAAATTTGAACCCAGGACCTCCCATCTCTAGGCCAGCCTCTCAATCCACTGAGCCACCCAGCTGTCCCCTCATTTGTTGTTGTTTTTTCCTGCCTAGAATGCCATTCCTTGACTCTCTTCAAATACTTCTTTCTTCAAAGTCCAATTCAAAGCCCCACCTTCTCATTAAAGATCATTATATTCATGTGCTTTTCTAAGCACTGAAGTTATACAGCTGGAAGAGACTTCAGAAATCCAGTACAAGGTGTTCATTAAAAAAAAAAAAAAGCAGAGCCCAACAAAGACATCTAAATACCTCATAATTTAGTGATTAAAAAATAACTACAAACCTCTTCTTTGCAAAGATGTGGATCTATAGATATGTAATTCCGTATATTCTGTCAGAGTAGGATGATAGTTTGATTAGTTTTGCTAAACTGTTTTTCTTTTGGTACAAAGGAGGACTCATTAGGTAGACATTGGGGAATGAATGATCTATTCACATAAAAAGATGATATAACTTTTTTGGAAATAATTAATGAAATTGTTTCTTCAAGTAAACTGTAAGTTTCTTGGCATCTAGGTCCTTCACTTCTATACTATCTATAGCACCTTGCACAGTGTGGGAAACTAAACTATTTTATTGATAGCTGACTTACAAACCTGAAAGAAAAATAAAATGATAGCTTCTATGCAAAAAAGAAAAACAAATGGCCTCATCTCAAAAAGAATTGAACAAGTGAATGAATATGCTACTCTTCCCAAGCAAGATTCTTGCTTGCTCAACATTTTATTCTTAAAAGCAACAATGACATTTTCTTAGATGTCCAATTTTGTCAAATCAACTTACTAATGAAGTGGGATTAATAAGTTTTTTCAAAACAAGTTTCAAAATACTAATTTTCAAAGGCACATATCTAACTAATAGCTGAATAGCACATTAATTTGCATGTAATTTACAAAGGTCTTCACAGATGTTATGGTAATAATCTGGCATATGGTAATAATTTGGCAAAAATCTATTCAGGCAATTTTCAAAATATCAGTATGTCTACCTTGAAGTTATGATTTATTAAAAACTCTGTTCCCTCTTCCTCCATATCCAGATATTAGCATGGATCCATCTCAAAATCATGTGCAGAGATGGCACAGAGTAGGAAAGCACAGAATCAGAGCTGGAAGGAACCCCCTCCTCAAGGGCATCTAGTTCAATACATCCCAGAAGAGGAATCTCACTTATATACATCCATTTGGTGGAAAACTTTCAGAAACGGGAGCCTACAAACTCCGGAGTCAATCCATTTTACTCAGTTTCAAGTGTTTCCTTACATTGAGACCTTTCTGCAACCTATGAACTCACTACTTCTAGGTTTGCCCCTTGAAGACAAACAGAACAAATGCTATCACTTTGCCAAATAACTGCTCTTCAGATTCTTGAAAGAGAAGAATTCAGGGTACATATGCTAGTTGTATGATACCTACCCTGCACTCCCTATTCCCTCATCAAACCAGAGGAAAAGTTAAAGGAGTTAATGATAGTGTCTACCTGAAATCTTAGTTCTGGCATCTTTAGCACAGGCACAGATTAAGAAATACTAACTCATAATAACAGGAATGTATCCACTTTGCCTGCCATTCACATTACTATTCATACTGGGTCTTCCATGTTGTTGAATATAAAATAAATAATTTAATAATTCTACAAAACACTATGGTTTGTTGTGTTTAGTGCCAGGCAAAATGCCAACAGTCTGCCAATGATGTCTTCTTAGTGGCTAAGAGCCCAAGTGAAAGATATCAGTTCTACTCTTAGCAACTAATACATGGTTGATTTTAGCTGAAGAGGTGAAACTGTTCTACAAAACACTATTCCACAACCTTCCTACTTCATCATACTAGATTCTGCACAGTTGTTGCTTTATCAAAGGAACTAGGAAGAACCAAACAACCTATCATTTGAAAATACCTGCAAAGAACCAAGTGTATTTATTCAAATTTTGTAATTAGTGGTAAGATTAAGTGGTACCAGAAAATATTCCATGACTGGGGACATGGTCCTCTTTCTGCCAAAACTTAGAGGGAACTAAATTGGGAAGGGAAAAAAAACCTAATAAAAGCACCATCTATAATACTGAAGCATCTTTGGGCTATTTAATAAACATTTTTTTTCCTTTCAGACTGAGAAGCAGCAGATTAATAAATGTGCAAATCAAAGCTCCATAGAATATCAGCTAGTCAAGTTCCAATGAGACAACTTTTAAAATGCAAAGACCAACACAGTTCTATGAGAACTTAGTCAATATTTATAAAATCAGGCTAGTGGTTGAAGAAAGAAAGGAAGAATAAAAAAGGAAGAAGTGTCCAGGCTGATGGAAAAGTTAGATTGATAACAGTGAATTTACAACTCCTTAGAGGCTCAGAATTATTCGTTTCAAGAGATGGAGTTTGAAGCTAACAAGTTCCCTTGTAAATCTCGAGTGGAAATTCACAGGTGATATCTATCTATCCATCTATTTACACAGACACAAACACACACTGTATATATATATACATGCATGTGCATGTATGTGTATATGTTTATCTAAGACCTTATGCATAACATTGTGTGGCTATTAAGAGTATTTGTTATGTGTACATATGCATAACACACATATATGCTTGTAGATATACACACACAGATAGATAGATAGATGTGTATAGAAGTATGCTGTTATAGAAAATATTGTTTATGCATATTTTAGAGAAAAACATGTTATATAGAGAGAGAATTGACACATACCCACATATGCAATAGTTTCCCAATACTCATTTTCAAAGACCCGTCTCTAACAGTTGAGTGGTAGATTAATTTGAATGTAAATTACAAAAAGTTTCCAGAGATGTTATGGCTCACAGTCCTGAGGGGGGCAAATAGATCCTAGAATTCTGAATAGAAACTAGAACACGCTATAAGCTATGAAAGAGAAGAGGTAATTGGGGTGGGGTGGGGTGGGGGTGGGGGGCACCAGGACCATTTTTCTCTCCAGAGAACTTGGTATCCAAGGTCCTAGCTGCTACAAAGGGATGCTTCCAATCACCGCATCCACTTCCCGCGCTTCCTTAGGGGAAGGCAAGACCAGGTGTTTGCACTTTCCCTTTCCACGCCCTCCTAGGTGCTTGATGCCTTAAAAATTCGAGAGGTGGTGGAAGAGGGAGGGAAGAAGAGGAAGATTAACCCTGGAGAAAGGAGCTGGAAAGGTGAGTTGGAAGAAGCCTCTGGCTCCGTGCCACTTAGGCTCGCATCGATTAAATGTTAAATGACTGAAGGGTGGAGACTGGCAGCTGGTGAGGTGCGTCCGGGCCACCCAGAGCTCCAGGCAGCTCTCTTGCCGGGACGGTCCCGGGAATGTTCCCAGTGCAGGACGGTGGGAGGCAAGAGGCACTACATGGACCCCGCGCCCAAGGGAATATGTATGTGTAAGTATGTGTGCGAGGGTGTTGTAATTGTAAGTGTGAGAGGCGCGTGAGTGAGGGGACCAAGCAAGCCCCGAGCTCCGGAGCCCCCCGAATGGACCTGGCAAGGACCAAGACCCACGGGGCAACAAGCAAACCGTTAAGCAAAAAGTTCCTCGGTTCCGAGCTGAGCTTCCCGGCTAACCGCCCCCTGCTGCCCCTCCTCGTTCGCAAGTTCCCCCTCACCTGCCGCCGCCGCCGCCGCCGCCCTCCCCCTAGCCCTGCTAGTATCGGCTCCAAAGAGGCCGCCCCGTTTCCCGGGCTCCGCCCACCCCGGCCGCCAAGTGGCACGCCTCCAACTCTCGATTCTCGCGAGAATTGGGCGGAACTTTTTTATTCACTGCTCCCAACCTCCCCCCTTGCCCCTGCCAGGTGGCGCTTATTTAGGATTTGAGACGGGCTCAGTCCACCTGGCCTATCAAGCTCCGCCCACTCCCACCCTAGCCTAGGCTTCTAGAGGGCTTTCATCCCCGCCCCCTTCAACTCCGCCTTAATCAGCGTGCGGCGGCCCCCGCCGCCGCCGCCCCCCCCTCGCCCTGCTAGTATCGGCTCCAAAGAGGCCGCCCCGTTTCCCGGCCTCCGCCCACCCCAAGTGGCACGCCTCCAACTCTCGATTCTCGCGAGAATTAGGCGGAACTTTTTTATTCCCTGCTTCCAACCTCCCTCCTGCCCCTGCAAGGTGGCGCTTATTTAGGATTAGAGACGGGCTCAGTCCACCTGGCCTATCAAGTTCCGCCCACTCCTACCCTAGCCTAGGCTCTAGAGGGCTTTCATCCCCGCCCCCTTCAACTCCGCCTTAATCCGCGTACCTGAACTCTTGGTGTTCAGAAAAAGAACTGGGCTAGGGGAGGAGAAACTGGAAGAGCCAACAGGCGGCCATTTCTTGTGCCTCACTAACTTCCTCGGGCTAGAAAAGGACCCGCTCAAAGGGGTGATCGGTTTATTGTAATGTTTGCTCTCAGTTGCATCCACTGCTAGTTTAGAAACATCTATGGCACTTGAAAAAATAACAAAAATCAACTCGAATGGGACGAGCTCGTCTGAGAAATAGTAATGTTAACTGGAGAGATCCAGATACCCTGTGATCACTAAAGCCAAGGATTAACTTGCCCCTTTCAGTAATGAGCACTAAATCCAGTGACCTTTTTTCAATCTTTCTGCAGAATTTGACACTGTTGATTATCCCCGCCCCATCCTTGAAATTCTCTCTAGTATCCACACTACACTCTTCTCATTCTTCTGTTTCTCCAACTGCTCCTACTTTCTTCAACGATTATCTTCCTCCTTTTCCCATTGAACTGTTTATTCCTAAAAATGTAATCCTTGGCCAGCTGCTCTTTTATGTTCTCTCCCTCAGAACGCTCATAGCTTCAACTATCTACTTTGTGTTATTTACTGACTTTCCTGCTGCCTATCAAGCATTCCTATGTCACATGTGTGTGTGTGTATAAAATATTCCCTACTGATACTATCTCTCCCCCTCTCACCCAAGCTAGAAAAATCAGTCATCACTCATTGCCTTCACAGCTTCCCTTCTCTCTCACTTGTCTTTCCTAAGCAATCTGACTTCCTATTTGAGAATTAGTCATCCCTCTTACTGCTCTGTCAGGGCTTCTCAAAGGGACTTACTTTTTTTTTTCATTTGAAAGTTGCATCCCACCTGTTTGAGTACAAATGCTTTAGATTCTTTGGTTGGGATGAAATCAAACCAGATCAATAACCCATCTGCCAAAATGGTTTATTGGGCTGTGGCCACTCCCGAAGTCACAAACTTTTTGAGCCACAGGTGAGAGTTGAGTGCCAAGTGGACCCAAAGGTGGATGAGCAGCCCTAAAAAAGGTTTGGCAGGCCCTTTCACCAGAGGGGCTAGTCCTCCTTGCACATCCATACACTCCAAACCAGATTGAGGGGAACTGAGGGGCCACAAACCCTTAAATGTGTTAGGGGCTCTCAACCCCAAGTATGTGAAGATTGCCCCCAATAGAATGGGCAGATGAGAACAATTTGTTCCAGTGGCCATGAAGGCAGCTACAGCAGGCTCTGTAGAATTATTAGAATTTAGACATTGAAGATGTCACAGTCCTCCATGGCCTCCCAAGCTAAACTTTTGTCTTGCTTCTGGACTTCAGTAACTCCGGAAGAGAGGATGAAGCTGACAATTTTGTGCATCTTTGCCTCACTTGAATCCAATTCATGTACAAGTCGAGCCATCACCCTGTGATGTCATTGGTCCTTTTTGAAAATGAAGGACAATTAACCAGATCAGTAACCAACAATTAGAGGCTTACCTAGTCCCCTCCACCGTTCTAAGACTCTCCTAGTCTCCTCCCATCAGGTCTACTTCAGAGTGCAGGATCTTTGCTAAGTTTTCGAGACAAATTCAACTACGAGAGAGACTCTAGGACACAAGGTGGGAGAAAAGGGAAAAGGAGTCCTTTATACCTGCAGGCCACAGTGAAGTTTTGTTTAGGTCATATCCAGCTCTTTATGATCCCATTTGAGGTTTCCTTAGCAAAGATACTGGAGTGGTTGACCATTTCCTTCTCTAGCTCATTTGACAGATGAGGAAACTGAGGCAAACAGGGTACAGTGATTTGTCCAGAGACTGTGGGACTGAGATTTCCTTGGCTTTAGGTGTACTGTAGGTTCTTGTAGTGCTGGAAATAGTATGAAGTATGAATTCTGCCTTTTATTGAAGAATCTTTCATGTTTGTTTGTATTTGACTTTGTTTCAGAGATTGCATTATTGCTCCTATTTGCTTTGTATTAGTTTAAAACATATGGCTTAGGTTATTATTAATATACTTTGTATAACCTCATCTTACTTTGATATAAAAATGACTGTAGCACTGAAATTTCCCAAGTTTTAGGTGTATTGTAGGTTTTTGTAGTGTTGGGTTAGAGGACAGAGCATGAATTCTGCCTTTGGTTGAAGAGTCTTCAGTGTTTGTTCATATTTGAATTTTTTCCCCACATTATTTTCTTTGGTCACTTTCTAACTTCCTTCATTGGAAACAAAGGACATTTTCTTTTCCTGCCCCCCTCCCACCACCCCTCCCATAGCCGATGCACGATTCCACTGGTATCACATGTGTCTTTGATTCGAACCCATTTCCCTGTTGTTGGTATTTGCACTAGAGTGTTCATTTAGAGTCTCTCCTCAGTCATTTCCTCTCAGCCCCTGTAGTCAAGCAGTTGCTTTTCCTCGGTGTTTTTACTCCCACAGTTTGTCCTCTGCTTGTGGATAGTGTTTTTTCTCCTAGATGCCTGCAGAATGTTTAGGGACATTGTATTGACAATAATGCAGAAGTCCATTACCTTCGATTGTACCACAGTGTGTCAGTCTCTGTGTACAGTGTTTTCCTGGTTCTACTTCTTTCGTTCTGCATCACTTCCTGGAGGTTGTTCCAGTTGCCATGGAATTCCTCCACTTTATTATTCCTGTTAGCACAATAATAGTCCGTCACCAACATATACCACAATTTGTTCAGCCACTCCCCAATTGAAGGGCATCCCCTCATTATCCAATTTTTGGCCACCACAAAGAGCGCAGCTATGTACCAGTTCTTGTACAGGTCCTTTTCCTCATTATCTCTTTGGGACACAAACCCAGCAGTGTTATGGCTGGATCAAATCTAGACAGTGTTTTGTCGCCCTTTGGGCATAGTCCCAGATTGCCCTCCAGAATGGTTGGATCAGTTCACAACTCCACCAGCAATGAATTAATGTCCCCACTTTGCCACATCCCCTCCAGCATTCATTACTCTCCTTTGCTGGCCTGTTAACCAATCGGCTGGTGTGAGGTGATATCTCAGAGTTCTTTTGATTTGCATCTCTGTGATTATCAGAGATTTGGAGCAATTTTTTCCTGTGCTTATTAATAGTTTTGATTTCTTTGGCTGAAAACTGCCTGTTCATGTCCCTTGCCCATTTATCAATTGGAGAATGGATTGATTATTTTTTTTTTGGCACAATTGATTTAGCTCTTTTTAAATTTGAGCAATTAGATCTTTGTCAGAGGTTTTTGTTATGAAGATTCCCCCCCCCCAATTTCTTGCTTCCCTTCTCATTTTGGTCACATTGGATTTGTTTGTACAAAACTTTTTAACTTGATGTAATCAAAATTGTTTATTTTACCTTTTGTGACTCTCTATGTCTTGCTTGGTTTTAAAGTCTTTCCCTTCCCACAGGTCTGACATGTATACTATTCTGGGTGCACCTAATTTACTTATAGATTCCTTCTTTATGTTCAAGTCATTCACCCATTCTGAGTTTATCTTGGTGTAGGGTGTGAGGTGTTGATCCAAACCTAATCTCTCCCACACTGTCTGGGGTCTTTGGGTTTGTCATAGACTGTCTTGCTGAGGTCACTTACGCCAAGTCTATTCCACTGATCCTCCTTTCTGTCTCTTAGCCAGTACCAAATTGTTTTGATAACCACTGCTTTGTAGTATAGTTTGAGATCTGGGACTGCAAGTCCTCCTTCCTTTGCATTTTTTTTTTGATGATTTCCCTGGATGTCCTTGATCTTTTGTTCTTCCAAATGAACTCAGTTATGTTTTTTTTTCTAATTCAGTAAAGAAGTTTTTTGGTAGTTCAATGCATATGGCACTAAATAAGTAAATTAATTTGGGTAGGATTGCAATTTTTATTATGTTAGCTCGTCCCACCCATGAGCACTCAATGTTTTTCCAATTGTTTATATCTAGTTTTAACTGTGTGGTAAGTGTTTTGTCTCGGCAGATAGATTCCTAGATATTTCATATTGTCTAGGGTGATTTCAAATGGTATTTCTCTTTCTAATTCTTGCTGCTGAAATGCATTAGAGATATATAGAAATGCTGATGACTTATGCGGGTTTATTTTGTATCCTGCAACTTTGCTAAAGTTGTTGATTATTTCGAGTAATTTTTTGGTTGATTCTCTAGGGTTCCTGTAGCAGTCCACAAGGGAAACAGAATGTACAGAGTGGCTTAGAAGAGAGCATGCTCAGTCTTGTCTAGGAAAGCCTCTGACCCTTGATCCCAGCTTCCCCCAGGTTAGGTGGGTAAACAGGGTTCTTTGTGTTCACCTGGCTAAGATAAACCACACCTATACCTTGTCATTAACCAGTGATAATCGTCCCTATATATTGTGTATATTTGCATATCAAAGAGATTTAAAGGAGAGCCACAGCAGTCTCCACCCTCTCTTGGATCTTAGCTCTCACCTATGTCTGTCTTTGCTGGAGCTTAAGCTCCATCTTTAATTCCTTTCCTTCTCTATCTCTCTCACCTGAGACCTGGCCTTTGGCCAGGCACTTTCTTTTCTCTATCATGTCTGCGACCTGTGTGCTATTAAATTTGGATCATTGGACGGGATTAGCCTTTTGAGAGGTCCACTGATCGGTGTTAAGCTGTGGCTCCTTTGTAATCAATACGACCTGGTTTTGTTACAAGGGAATCACTTTAAAAGACTGATATATATTAATTTAAGGTCGCCAAGGAATCAGCTATGTAATTCCTAAATGAAAAACTCAAGTCAGCCGTCAGCCTTTTTTTGGAGTTTAATTACAATAGGAGCAAGAAAGGAATTAGATATATATAGAGAGAGAGAAAGGGGAGAGAAGGGAATAGGGCTTAAATACCCCTTCTGTTTAGGCTGGGCCAAAAGGCCCAAGCCCTTAGATAGCTGGGGCAAAGAAAAGAGATCAGTCCCTTTCACTCACGTGTCCAAAATGGAGAAACAGTCTCAGAGGCCCCCACCTTCAGCTTCCTTCAGAGCAAGCTTCCTCAGAGCCCAGGAACCACACCGACCAAAAACTCAATCCTCCCTCCCGAGTCTCCAGACCCTCCTATCTTTAAGGACACCATCCAAGTTGCCTCCCCTCAGTCCTTACATCTACCAATCACTCTTCATCAATTTCCCTGTCAATGGAGGCTCTCGCTTAACCCAGGACCGCCCAGAGGTTTCTGGCTTTTGCACATGTCTGTTGAAGGTCATATTTTTCAAATGATTAAATCTTTACTCCTTTGTTCCAGCCCTTTCTAAATCCTGTTAACTTGAGTATGGTAGAGATTGGAATAATTAAATTTTGATCTAGGCTGCAGCCCTTACTCAATCTTATTAGGACTGAATAGGGTGGAGTATCTCCATTGTATCAATTCTAAAATCAATCAAGACTCAAAGAAATTCCTGTTCTATGCTCAAGCATAGGTCAAAGTCCTTTCCATTGTTCAGCAAAGGGTTTCTGTCCTAAAGTAATCTTAAGAAGGGAAGAGAAGGAACCTCCCATGCCAATGGAGTTCCCATTCCAATAGACTATCAGTAAGAAATTTTCCAAGTATGAAATATCCCAATGGTGAAATTTCCAACATTTATAAGTCTAAGGAATTTTGAGGTTTACAGTTTCTGACTCATTTCTGCCATCTCATATCTGTAACTTGGCTCCTCACTCCCCTCGTGGAATCCTTAATTACTATCCTTTCTCTATCTTTCTTACCTTGTGGCTTCTCGCTGGCAAGAGGCTACAGTTCCTTAAGTAAACCATCATATCATCTGCAAAGAGTGATAGCTTGGTCTTCTCATTGCCCGTTTTAATACCTTCAATTCCTTTTCCTTCTCTCATTGCTACTGCTAGTGTTTCTAGTACGATGTTAAATGATAGAGGTGATAATGGGCATCCTTGTTTCACTCCTGATCTTATTGAGAAGGCTTCTAGTTTATCCCCATTGCAGATGATGTTTGCTGATGGTTTTAGATATGTACTGTTTATTATTTTTTAAAAAGGCCCTTTTATTTCTATGCTTTCTAGTGTTTTCAAGAGGAATGGATGTTGTATTTAATCAATGGCTTTTTCTGCGTCTATTGAGACAACCATGTGATTTTTGTTGGTTTGTTTGTTGCTATGGTCAATTATGTGGATGGTTTTCCTAAAATTGAACCAGCCTTGCATTCCTGGTATAAATTCTACTGGATCATAGTGGAATCACTTGCTGGATTCCTTTTGCTCGGATCCTATTTAAGATTTTTGCATCTATATTCATTAGGGAGATTGGTCTGTAGTTTTCTTTCCCCGTTTTTGACCTGCCTGGCTTTCAAATCAATACCATGTTTGTGTCATGAATGGAATTTGGTAGAACTCCCTCTTTGCTTATTCTGTCAAATAGTTTGTATAGTATTGGGGTTAGCTGTTCTTCGAATGTTTGATAGAATTCACTTGTGAATCCATCAGGCCCTGGGGACTTTTTCTTAGGCAGTTCTTTGATGGCCTGTTGGATTTCTTTTTTCTGATATGGGATGGTTTAAGAATTCGATTTCTTCTCCTGTTAGTCTAGGCAATTTATATTTTTGTAAATATTCATCCATATCAACTGGATTGGTATATTTCTGGGCATATAGTTGGGCAAAGTAGTTTTTAATGATTGCCTTAATTTCCTCTTCATTGGAGGTGAGGTCCCGCTTTTCATCTATGAGGCTGTTAATTTGCTCTTCTTCTTTCCTTTCCTTTTTTTTTAAAGCATTGAAGTGTTTATTATATACCAAATACTGTGGATAGAAATACAAGCAAAAAGACAGAGTCCCTACCCTCAAGGAGCTTATGTTCTATTTTCTTTAGTGAGCTTTGGAACCTCATTTTCCATTTGGCCAGTTTGCTTTTTAAGAAACTATTTTCTCCATTGGATTGTTTTTTATGCTGTGCTTTAAGATTTTTTAAAATTTTTATTTAATTGATTAATTAAGACATTTTTTCCATGATTACAAGATTCATGTTCTTTCCCTGCCCTCCTCCCACCCACCCTCCCGTAGCCAATCCACAATTCCACTGGGTTTTACATGTGTCATTGTTCAAGAACTAATTATTATTTTTTTAATTTTTTTTTTTAATAAATTTATTTCTTTTAAACCCTTACCTTGTCTTGGAGTGTATTGGCTCCAAGGCAGAAGAGTGGTAAGGGCTAGGCAATGGGGGTCAAGTGACTTGCCCAGGGTCACACAGCTGGGAAGTGTCTGAGGCCAGATTTGAACCTAGGACCTCCCGTCTCTAGGGCTGGCTCTCAATCCACTGAGCTACCCAGCTGCCCCCCATTTTTTTAATTTTTAAACATTATTTTATTTGGTCGTTTTCATACATTATTCACTGGAAACAAAGATCATTTTCTTTTCTACCCCCTCTCCCCCCACCTTTCCCTCTCCCATAGTGGATGCATGATTCCACTGGTTATCACATGTGTTCTTGACTCGAACCCATTTCCCTGTTGTTGGAATTTGCATTATAGTGTTCATTTAGAGTCTCTCCTCAGTCTTATCTCCTCCAACCCTGTAGTCAAGCAGTTGCTTTTCAGCGGTGTTTTTACTCCCACAGTTTATCCTCTGCTTGTGGGTAGTATTTTTTAGATCCCTGCAGATTGTTCAGGGACATTGCATTGATACTAATGGAGAAGTCCATCACCTTCGATTGTACCACAATATATCAGTCTCTGTGTACAATGTTTTCCTGGTTCTGCTCCTTTCGCTCTGCATCACTTCCTGGAGGTTGTTCCAGTCTCCATGGAATTCCTCCACTTTATTATTCCTTTTAACACAGTAGTATTCCATCACCAACATATACCACAGTTTGTTCAGCCATTCTCCAATTGAAGGGCATCCCCTCGTTTTCCAATTTTTGGCCACCACAAAGAGCGCAGCTATGAATATTTTTGTACGAGTCTTTTTGTCCATTATCTCTTTGGGGTACAGACCCAGCAGTGCTATGGCTGGATCAAAGGGCATACAGTCTTTTATCGCCCTTTGGGCATAGTTCCAAATTGCCCTCCAGAATGGTTGGATCAATTCACAACTCCACCAGCAATGAATTAATGTCCCCACTTTGCCACATCCCCTCCAGCATTCATTACTTTGCATAGCTGTCATGTTAGCCAATCTGCTAGGTGTGAGGGGATACCTCAGAGTTGTTTTGATTTGCATCTCTCTGATTATAAGAGATGTAGAGCACTTTTTCATGTGCTTATTAATAGTTTTGATTTCTTTGGCTGAGAACTGCCTGTTCGTGTCCCTTGCCCATTTGTCAATTGGAGAATGGCTTGATTTTTTGTACAATTGATTTAGTTCTTTATAAATTTGAGTAATTAAACCTTTGTCAGAGGTTTTTATGAAGATTGTTTCTCAATTTGTTGCTACCCTTCTGATTTTGGTTACATTGGTTTTGTTTGTACAAAAACTTTTTAATTTGATGTAATCCAGATTATTTATTTTGCATTTTGTAACTCTTTCTAATTCTTGCTTGGTTTTGAAGTATTTCCCTTCCCAAAGGTCTGACATGTATACTATTCTGTGTTCGCCTGATTTTCTTATAGTTTCCTTCTTTATGTTCAAGTCATTCACCCATTTTGAATTTATCTTGGTGTAGGGTGTGAGGTGTTGATCTAAGCCTAATCTTTCCCACACTGTCCTCCAATTTTCCCAGCAGTTTTTATGAAATAGTGGATTTTTGTCTCCAAAGCTGGGATCTTTGGGTTTGTCATATACTGTCTTGCTGAGGTTGCTTGCCCCCAGTCTATTCCACTGAGCCTCCTTTCTGTCTCTTAGCCAGTACCAAATTGTTTTGATGACCGCTGCTTTGTAATATAGTCTGAGATCTGGGACTGCAAGACTCCCTTCCTTTGTGTTTTTTTTTTCATTATTTCTCTGGATATCCTTGATCTTTTGTTCTTCCAAATGAACTTTGTTATGGTTTTTTCTAAATCAGTAAAAAAAATTTTTGGAAGTTCCATGGGTATGGCACTAAATAGATAGATGAGTTTGGGTAGGATGGTCATTTTTATTATATTGGCTCGTCCTACCCATGAGCAGTTCATGTTCTTCCAATTGTTCAAGTCTAGTTTTAGTTGTGTGGAGAGTGTTTTGTAGTTGTGTTCATATAGATCCTGTATTTGTCTCGGGAGATAGATTCCTAAGTATTTTATTTTGTCTAAGGTAATTTTGAATGGGATTTCTCTTTCTGGTTCTTGCTGCTGAGCTGTGTTGGAATTATATAGAAATGCTGATGACTTATGTGGGTTTGTTTTATATCCTGCAACTTTGCTAAGGTTGTTGATTATTTCGATTAGCTTTTTGGTTGAATCTCTAGGATTCTTTAAGTAGACCATCATGTCATCTGCAAAGAGCGATAATTTGGTCTCCTCCTTGCCTATTTTAATGCCTTCAATTTCTTTTTCTTCTCTAATTGACACCATGTCAAATAATAGAGGTGATAATGGGCATCCTTGTTTCACTCCTGATCTTAATGGGAATGGATTTAGTTTATCCCCATTGCAGATGATATTAGCTGATGGTTTTAGATATATACTGTTTATTATTTTTAGAAATGACCCTTCTATTCCTATGCTTTCTAGTGTTTTTAGTAGGAATGGGTGTTGTATTTTATCAAATGCTTTTTCTGCATCTATTGAGATAATCATGTGGTTCTTGTTGGTTTGCTTGTTGATGTGGTCAATTATGTGGATAGTTTTCCTAATGTTGAACCAGCCCTGCATCCCTGGTATAAATCCTACTTGATCATGGTGGATGACCCTTCTGATCACTTGCTGGAGTCGTTTTGCTAGTATCCTATTTAAGATTTTTGCATCTATATTCATTAGGGAGATTGGTCTATAATTTTCTTTCTCTGTTTTTGGCCTGCCTGGTTTTGGAATCAGTACCATGCTTGTGTCATAAAAGGAGTTTGGTAGAACTCCCTCTTTGCTTATTATGTCAAATAGTTTGTATAGTATTGGGATTAACTGTTCTCTGAATGTTTGATAGAATTCGCTGGTGAATCCATCAGGCCCTGGGGATTTTTTCTTAGGAAGTTCTGTGATGGCCTGTTGGATTTCTTTTTCTGATATGGGATTATTTAAGAAAACTATTTCTTCTTCTGTTAGTCTAGGCAATTTATATTTTTGTAAATATTCATCCATATCACCTAGGTTGGTATATTTATTGCCATATAGTTGGGCAAAGTAGTTTTTAATGATTGCCTTAATTTCCCCTTCATTGGAGGTGAGATCCCCTTTTCATCCTTGATGCTGTTAATTTGCCTTTCTTCTTTCCTTTTTTAAATTAGATTAACCAGTACTTTGTCTATTTTGTCTGTTTTTTCAAAGTACCAGCTTCTAGTCTTGTTTATTAGCTTAATAGTTCTGTCACTTTCGATTTTATTAATTTCTCCCTTAATTTTTAGGATCTCTAGTATGGTTTTCTTCTGGGGGTTTTTAATTTATTCATTCTCAAGTTTTTTGATTTGCATTTCCAATTCCTTGGTCTCTGTCCTCCCTAATTTGTTAATATATGCACTCAGGGATATGAATTTTCCTCTAAGTACTGCCTTGGCTGCATCCCATAAGGTTTGAAAGGATGTTTCGCCGTTGTCATTTTCCTCAACGAAATTATTAATTGTTTCTATGATTTCTTCTCTAACTATCCGATTTTGGAGTATCATCTTATTTAATTTCCAATTAATTTTTGATTTGGGTCTCCATGTACCCTTGCCAATCAATATTTTTATTGCCTTGTGATCTGAAAAGGCTGCAGTTATTATTTCTGCTTTTCTGCATTTGAGTGCCACGTTTCTATGACCTAGTGTGTGATCTATTTTTGCGAATGTGCCATGTGGTGCAGAAAAGAAGGTGTATTCTTTTTTGTCCCTATTTATTTTTCTCCATATGTCTATTAACTCTAATTTTTCTAAGATTTCATTCACCTCTTTTACCTCTTTCTTGTTTATTTTTTGGTTTGATTTCTCTAAATTTGATAGCGGTTGGCTCAAGTCTCCCACTAATATGGTTTTACTGTCTATTTCCTCTTTCAATTCTCCTAGTTTCTCTATTAAAAATTTGGATGCTATACCATTTGGTGCATACATGTTGATTAGTGATATTTCCTCATTGTCTATACTCCCTTTTAGCAGAATATATTTACCTTCCCTATCCCTTTTGATCAGGTCTATTTGTACTTTGGCTTTGTCAGATATCATGATTGCAACTCCTGCCTTCTTTCTATCAGTTGAGGCCCAAAAGGTCTTACTCCAACGTTTAATTCTAACCTTGTGAGTGTCAACCCGTCTCATATGTGTTTCTTGAAGACAACATATGGTAGGGTTTTGGGTTCTAATCCAATCTGCTATTTGTCTACGTTTTATGGGTGAGTTCATCCCATTCACATTCTAAGTTATGATGGTCATTTGTAGATTCGCTGGCATTTTGATATCTTCCCCTAGTTCTGATCTTTCTTCTTTAGCTATCTCCTTGTGAACCAGTGATTTACTTTAGGTCAGTCCCCCTAGTCCCCTCCCTTGAGATGCTTCCCTTTCTAGCTCCTCCCTTTTTATGCTCCCTTCCCCTTCCCCTCTCCTTCCCTCCCTTTTTATACTCCCTCCCCCCTCCTCCTCCTTAATTTTCCTTTCTTTCTTGCCCTAATGGATAGGATAGAATTCAGGATCCCACTGGATCTAGATGTTCTTCCCTCTCAGATTTGCTTTCACTGAGAGTAAGGTTTAAGTAATTCCACTTCACGCTCTCTTCCTCTCCTTCTCATATGAGAGTTCTTCCCCTCCCCTTCCCATGTGTATCTTTGTATGGGAAAGATTATTCTATTGAGTCCCCCCCTATTTCTTGAAGTTAATCTTAGTATTATGGACGGTTCCCCCCCTCCCTTTCCTTTATTTGCCCCCACTTTCCCCAAATCTTCTTGATGCCCCAATCTTTTCCTATGCATGTTTCTTCTAACTACGCTTATGATGTATTGTAGGTTTTTGCAGTGCTGATATAAGAATGACTGTGGGACTAAGATTTCCTTAGCTTTTGGTGTATTGTAGGTTTTGTAGTGCTATGAATAGGATTCAGTATAAATTGTGCCTTTTATTGAAGAGTCCTCTTCATTCATGTTGTTTGGTGTTTGAGCTTGTTTCGTCTACTACATTTGGGACAGAGAAGGAGCTACTGCTCCTATTTGATTCCTCTTAGTTTAAAAACCTATGGTTAAAGTTAATATGAATATACTTTGAAGTGTTGAGTCTTATTTTGTTTTCAGAATGGTGTCTTAAAGGTTTTTTTAGTGCTAGGGATAGGATAAAGTAGGATTTCTGCTTTTTATTGTGGATTGTTCATGTTCATCGGACTGGAGTTTGGTTGAGCGCGATAGTTACATTTGGGATGGAGATGGACTTATTGCTCCTATTTGCTTCCTCTTAGTTTAAAACCTATGGCTAAGGTTAATATGAATATACATTGAAGTACTGAGTCTTATTTTGTTTCGATTGTTCATGTTTGTCGGACGTGAGTTTGGTTCGGCGCGATAGTTACATTTGGGATGGAGATTGATTTATTGCTCTTATTTGCTTTCTCTTAGTTTAAAATCTATGTTTTAGGTAAATCCAACTATACTTTGTTGAATTGTTCTTATTTTATTCTTAGAATGTTGTGGGACTGAGATTTCCCCAGCCTTAGGTATATTGTAGCTGTTTGTATGGGTAGGGATAAACTAAAGTGTTATTTCTCTTTTGTATTGAAGAGCAATCCTGTTCGGATTTGCGTCTGTTTCATTGACAAAAAGTTACAGTATGGACAGAGGTGGAGTGATTGCTCCTATTTGTTTTGTATTAGTTAAAAACCTATGTTTGATGTTAAAATTAATATACATTTAAGTATTGGTTCTTATTTTGGTTTCAAAATGATGTGGGACTGAGATTTCCCAAACTTTAGGTGTAGTGTAGGTTTTTTTTTTAATATTATTTTATTTGGTCGTTTTCATACATTATTCACTGGAAACAAAGATCGTTTTCTTTTCCTCCCCTCCCCTTCCCCCCCCCCCCACCTTTCCCTCTCCCATAGCCGACGCATGATTCCACTGGTTATCACATGTGTTCTTGACTCGAACCCATTTCCCTGTTGTTGGAGTTTGCATTATAGTGTTCATTTAGAGTCTCTCCTCAGTCTTATCTCCTCCAACCCTGCAGTCAAGCAGTTGCTTTTCAGCGGTGTTTTTACTCCCACAGTTTATCCTCTGCTTGTGGGTAGTATTTTTTTTTTAGATCCCTGCAGATTGTTCAGGGAAATTGCATTGATACTAATGGAGAAGTCCATCACCTTCGATTGTACCACAATGTATCAGTCTCTGTGTATAATGTTTTCCTGGTTCTGCTCCTTTCGCTCTGCATCACTTCCTGGAGGTTGTTCCAGTCTCCATGGAATTCCTCCACTTTATTATTCCTTTTAGCACAATAGTATTCCATCACCAACATATACCACAGTTTGTTCAGCCATTCCCCAATTGAAGGGCATCCCCTCGTTTTCCAATTTTTGGCCACCACAAAGAGCGCAGCTATGAATATTTTTGTACGAGTCTTTTTGTCCATTATCTCTTTGGGGTACAAGCCCAGCAGTGCTATGGCTGGATCAAAGGGCATACAGTCTTTTATCGCCCTTTGGGCATAGTTCCAAATTGCCCTCCAGAATGGTTGGATCAATTCACAACTCCACCAGCAATGAATTAATGTCCCCACTTTGCCACATCCCCTCCAGCATTCATTACTTTGCATAGCTGTCATGTTAGCTAATCTGCTAGGTGTGAGGGGATACCTCAGAGTTGTTTTGATTTGCATCTCTCTGATTATAAGAGATGTAGAGCACTTTTTCATGTGCTTATTAATAGTTTTGATTTCTTTGGCTGAGAATTGCCTGTTCATGTCCCTTGCCCATTTGTCAATTGGAGAATGGCTTGATTTTTTGTACAATTGATTTAGTTCTTTATAAATTTTAGTGATTAAACCTTTGTCAGAGGTTTTTATGAAGATTGTTTCCCAATTTGTTGCTACCCTTCTGATTTTGGTTACATTGGTTTTGTTTGTACAAAAACTTTTTAATTTGATGTAATCCAGATTATTTATTTTGCATTTTGTAACTCTTTCTAATTCTTGCTTGGTTTTGAAGTATTTCCCTTCCCAAAGGTCTGACATGTATACTATTCTGTGTTCGCCTAATTTTCTTATGGTTTCCTTCTTTATGTTCAAGTCATTCACCCATTTTGAATTTATCTTGGTGTAGGGTGTGAGGTGTTGATCTAAGCCTAATCTTTCCCACACTGTCCTCCAATTTTCCCAGCAGTTTTTATGAAATAGTGGATTTTTGTCCCAAAAGCTGGGATCTTTGGGTTTGTCATATACTGTCTTGCTGAGGTTGCTTGCCCCCAGTCTATTTCACTGATCCTCCTTTCTGTCTCTTAGCCAGTACCAAATTGTTTTGATGACCGCTGCTTTGTAATATAGTCTGAGATCTGGGACTGCAAGACCCCCTTCCTTTGTATTTTTTTCATTATTTCCCTGGATATCCTTGATCTTTTGTTCTTCCAAATGAACTTTGTTATGGTTTTTTCTAAATCAGTAAAAAAAATTTTTGGAAGTTCCATGGGTATGGCACTAAATAGATAGATGAGTTTGGGTAGGATGGTCATTTTTATTATATTGGCTCGTCCTACCCATGAGCAGTTCATGTTCTTCCAATTGTTCAAGTCTAGTTTTAGTTGTGTGGAAAGTGTTTTGTAGTTGTGTTCATATAGATCCTGTGTTTGTCTCGGGAGATAGATTCCTAAGTATTTTATTTTGTCTTGGGTAATTTTGAATGGGATTTCTCTTTCTAGTTCTTGCTGCTGAGCTGTGTTGGAATTATATAGAAATGCTGATGACTTATGTGGGTTTGTTTTATATCCTGCAACTTTGCTAAAGTTGTTGATTATTTCAATTAGCTTTTTGGTTGAGTCTCTAGGATTCTTTAAGTAGACCATCATGTCATCTGCAAAGAGTGATAATTTGGTCTCCTCCTTGCCTATTTTGATGCCTTCAATTTCTTTTTCTTCTCTAATTGCTACTGCTAGTGTTTCTAATACAATGTCAAATAATAGAGGTGATAATGGGCATCCTTGTTTCACTCCTGATCTTAATGGGAATGGATTTAGTTTATCCCCATTGCAGATATTAGCTGATGGTTTTAGATATATACTGTTTATTATTTTTAGGAATGACCCTTCTATTCCTATGTTTTCTAGTGTTTTTAGTAGGAATGGGTGTTGTATTTTATCAAATGCTTTTTCTGCATCTATTGAGATAATCATGTGATTCTTGTTGGTTTGCTTGTTGATGTGGTCAATTATGTGGATAGTTTTCCTAATGTTGAACCAGCCCTGCATCCCTGGTATAAATCCTACTTGATCATGGTGGATGAACCTTCTAATCACTTGCTGGAGTCGTTTTGCTAGTATCCTATTTAAGATTTTTGCATCTATATTCATTAGGGAGATTGGTCTATAATTTTCTTTCTCTGTTTTTGGCCTGCCTGGTTTTGGAATCAGTACCATGCTTGTGTCATAAAAGGAGTTTGGTAGAACTCCCTCTTTGCTTATTATGTCAAATAGTTTGTATAGTATTGGGATTATTATTTCTGCTTTTCTGCATTTGAGTGCCATGTTTCTATGACCTAGTGTATGATCTATTTTTGTGAATGTGCCATGTGGTGCAGAAAAGAAGGTGTATTCTTTTTTGTCCCTATTTATTTTTCTCCATATGTCTATTAATTCTAATTTTTCTAAGATTTCATTCACCTCTTTTACCTCTTTCTTATTTATTTTTTGATTTTATTTATCTAAATTTGATAGTGGTTGGTTCAAGTCTCCCACTAATATGGTTTTACTGTCTATTTCCTCCTTCAATTCTCCTAATTTCTCTATTAAAAATTTGGATGCTATACCATTTGGTGCATACATGTTGATTAGTGATATTTCCTCATTGTCTATACTTCCTTTTAGCAGAATATATTTACCTTCCCTATCCCTTTTGATCAGGTCTATTTGTACTTTGGCTTTGTCAGATATCATGATTGCAACTCCTGCCTTCTTTCTATCAGTTGAGGCCCAAAAGGTCTTACTCCAACCTTTAATTCTAACCTTGTGAGTGTCAACCCGTCTCATATATGTTTCTTGAAGACAACATATGGTAGGGTTTTGGGTTCTAATCAAATCTGCTATTTGTCTGCGCTTTATGGGTGAGTTCATCCCATTCACGTTCAAAGTTATGATTGTTATTTGTGGATTCACTGGCATTTTGATATCTTCCCCTAGTTCTGATCTTTCTTCTTTAGCTTTCTTCTTTTGAACCAGTGAGAAAGTGTCAGTCCCCCTAGTCCCCTCCCTTGAGATGCTTCCCTTTCTAGCCCCTCCCTTTTTATGCTCCCTTCCCCTCCCCCCTCTCCTTCTCTCCCTTTTTGTACTCCCTCCCCCCTCCCCCTCCTTGATTTTCCTTTCTTTCTTGCCCTAATGGATAAGATAGAATTCAGGATCCCACTGGATCTAGATGTTCTTCCCTCTCAGATTTGATTTCACTGAGAGTAAGGTTTAAGTAATTCTACTTCACGCTCTCTTCCTCTCCTTCTCATATGAGAGTTCTTCCCCTCCCCTTCCCATGTGTATCTTTATATGGGAAAGATTATTCTATTGATTCCCCCCTTTTTCTTGAAGTTAATCTTAGTATTATCGCGGTTCCCCCCTCCCTTTTCCTTTCTTTGCCCCAACTTTCCCCAAATCTTCTTAATATCCCAATCTTTCCCTATGCATGTTTCTTCTAACTACTCTTATGATGATACAATTCATGAGAGTTACACAAAACATTTTCCCCACATATTAATATATATAATTTGATGTAAATGTAGTCCTTATAGAAGAGAGTTTGACTTAAAGAAAAAGATAAGATTTATCTCCTTTTCCCTTTCTTTCATATTTACCTTTTCATGTTTCTCTTGCTTTCTGTGCTTGGATATCGAACTTTCCACAGAGCTCTGGTCTTTTCTTAGCAAATGCTTGGAAATCTTCTATTTTGTTGAATGCCCATACTTTCCCCTGGAAGTATATAGTCAGTTTTGCTGGGTAGTTGATTCTTGGTTGGAGACCCAGCTCTCTTGCCTTTCTAAATATCGTGTTCCATGCTTTGTGGTCTCTTAGTGTATTAGCCGCTAAGTCGTGTGTGATCCTTATGGGAGCCCCCTTATATCTGAAGCTCTTCTTCTTGGCTTCTTGTAGGATTTTCTCCTTTACTTGGAAGCTCTTGAATTTGGCAATTACATTCCTAGGCGTTGTCTTTTGGGGATTTAGTATAGAAGGTGTTCTATGAATCCTTTCTATTTCTATTTTGCCCCCTTGCTCCAGAACGTGGGGGAATTTTCTTTTATAATCTCCTGTAGAATAATATCCAATTTGTTGTTTACCTCTGGTTTTTCTGGGAGACCGATAATACGGAGGTTTTCTCGTCTTCCTCTGTTCTCCAGGTCTGTGACCTTCTCAGTGAGATATTTTATGTTTTCTTCCAATTCATTAATTATTTGGGTTTGCTTTATTGATTCTTGCTGTTTTATCATCTCACTTTCTTCGAGGTGCTTAATTCTGGTCATTAGGGACTGGTTTTGCTTTTCAGCCTTGTCTGCCCTTCTATTGGATGCTTCGAGTTCTTTTTCCAATTGAGCATTCTTATCTGTCAGGCAGCTGATCTCTTTCTACCATTTTTCTTTCCAGGTTTCCATCTTTTGGATAAGTTCCAGTTTGAGATCTTCCAGAGCTTGTTGATAGTTTCTATTTTGGGAGGCATGTTCTGAATTTTTTTGGATTTCCTCCTCATTCTCCTCTTTTCCTTGGGTACTTCCACCATAAGTTTTCAATAGTCACTTTTTTCCCTTTCTTCCTGGAGGCTTGATTTTGGGCCATGTGAGCCATCCCTTTGGTGGTTTTATTCCCCTTTCCTTTTTGGTCTGGGGTCTGGGTTATATGAGCGGTTTTTCTGTAAATTTAGGTTGCTTCAGACTAGTTCTTCCCAGCCTCCGAGCCCAGGTATTCAGCTCCGCCCAGATAATCAGCGTGTGGTCCGCGTTGTTCAGCGCAGCCCGCCCCAAGTACAGTTCCTCTGGATTCTCCAGTGAAAGCGCCCTGAGACATTTTTTCCTGGCAGTCCCCAGATCCCAAGGACCCTGGAGTGCCCCCCCAGACAGAGACGCTCCCCACTCACTCGCTGTCCCGGTGAGCGCTCAGGTAGCTCACTCTGGTTTAGTGGGGGAGGTGGGGTGGGGGAAGGGCGGCTCAGTTCACTTTTCTGTGCAAGCTTTTCCTTCTTATTTTAGTGTGGAAATGTTCAAGACCCACGTACCTTTGCCTCTGTGGGGTACTGGGGAGTCCTTCTGTTCCTCCAAAGGTGATTTTATGCTCCTTTGATGTAGTCTATTTCGTTCGGTGCCGGGGAGAGGAAGCGTGTGGCGTCTAGATTGCAGCCATGATTACCCGGAAGTCTGTAGTGTAGGTTTTTGTAGTGATAAAGTATGATTTCTGCCTTTTATTGAAGAGTCTTCATGTCGGTTTGTATTTGAGTTGAGTTTGTTTCATTGAGATTGTTACATTTGGAACAGAGATTACGTTATTGTTCCTCCTTGCTTTCTATAGTTTAAAACCTACGGATGAAGTTAAAATGAACAAACTTGTTGAATTGGGTCATACTTTGTTCTCAGAAGGATGTGGGACTGAGATTTCCAAAGCTTGAAGTGTATTATACCTATTTGTAGTTCTAGATGTAGGCTAAAATAGGATTTCTGCGTTTTAGTGAGGAGTCATCATGTTGGTCGGATTTGAGTTTGTTTCATCGCGATAGTTACATTTGGGACAGTGATTGACTTATTGCTCCTATTTGCTTTCTCTTCGTTTTCAACCTATAACTACTATTTGTTGACTTGTTCTTAGAATGTCGTGGGACTGCGATTTCCCAAACATTAGGTGCTTTTTGTAGGGATAAGCTAAAGTGTGATTTCTGCTTTATATTGAAGAGTCTTCATGTTCGGATTTGCGTTTGTTTCATCGAGATAGATTCATTCCGGACAGAGATGGAGTGACTGCTCCTATTTTCTTTCCATTAGTCTAAAACCTATAGTTGAGGTTATTATTAATATACTTTGTTGAATTTGATCTTATTTGAATCTTAGAATGATGTCAGACTGAGATTTCCCAAGCTTGAGGTGTATTGTAGATTCTTTAGTGCTAGGTATAGGATAAAGTGTGCTTTCTGCCTTTCATTGAGGAGCCTTCATGTTTATTCTGATTTGAGTTTGTTTCATCGAGATAGTTACATTTGGAACAGATTGAATTATTGCTCCTACTTGCTTTCTATAGTTTAAAACCTACGGATGAAGTTAAAATTAACAAACTTGTTGAATTGGGTCATACTTTGGTCTCAGAATGATGTGGGATGGAGATTTCCAAAGCTTGAAGGGTATTGTAGCTTTTTGGTTCTAGATGTGGGATAAAGTAGGATTTCTGTGTTTTAGTGAGGAGTCATCATGTTGGTCGGATTTGAGTTTGTTTCATCGCGATAATTACATTTGGGACAGTGATTGAGTTATTGCTCCTCTTTGCGTCCTCTTAGTTTAAAACCTATGTTTTAGGTTAATATAACTATACCTTGTTGACTTGTTCTTAGACTGTCGTGGGACTGCAATTTCCCAAGCGTTGGGTGCTTTTAGTAGGGATAAGCTACAGTGTGATTTCTGCTTTATATTGAAGAGTCTTCATGTTCGGATTTGCATTTGTTTCATCGAGATAGTTACATTACGGACAGAGATGGAATGATTCTCCTATTTGTTTTCTATTAGTTAAAAAAACCTACGTTTGAGGTTAAGATGAATATACATTGACGTATTGGGTCTTATCTTGGTTTCGAAATGATGTGGGACTGAGTTGAGTTTGTTTCATCGAGATAGATACATTTGGAACACAGATTGAGTTACTGTTCCTACTTGTTTCTATAGTTTAAAATCTACGGATGAAGGTAAAATTAACAAACTTGTTGAATTGGGTCATATTTTGGTCTCAAAGCTTGAAGGGTATTGTAGCTTTTTGTAGTTCTAGATGTGGGATAAAGTAGGATTTCTGCGTTTTAGTGAGGAGTCATCATGTTTGTCGGATTTGAGTTTGTTTCATCGCGATAGTTAAATTTGGGACAGATTTTCTTGTTGCTCCCATTTGCTTTCTATTAGTATAAAACCTATGGTTGAGGTTAATATTACTCTACGTTGTTGAATTGTTCTTATTTTGTTCGTAGAATGTTGTGGGACTGAGATTTCCCCAGCCTTATGTATATTGTAGCTGTTTGTAACACTCGGGATAGGATAAAGTGTGATTCCTGCCTTTCATTGAAGAGTCATGTTTGTTCGGATTTGAGTTTGTTTCATTTGGGACAGAGATGGAGTTATTGCTCCTGTTTGCTTTCTATTTGTTTAAAGCCTATGGTTGATTTTATATTACCATACTTTGTTGAATTGGGTCTCATTTTGGTTTCAGAATGATGTGGGACTGAGACTTCCTAAGCTTTAGGTGTATTGTAGCTTTTTGTAAGTGTAGGGATAGAATAAAGTGTGATTTCAAACTTTAATTGAAGCGTCTTCATGTTTCGTCGTAGTTGAGTGTGTTTCATCGAGAGAGTTACATATGGAACAGAGTTGGAGTTCTTGGTCCAATTTTCCTTGTATTAGCTTTCCTTATCGTTAGGTCTAGTGTACGTTTTTGTGGTGCTGGAAAGAATATAAAGTATGGATTCTGCCTTTCATTTCAGAGTCTTCATGTTTGTATTTGCATCTGTTTCATTGAGATAGTTACATTTGGGACAGAGATTGATTTTATTACTCCTATTTACTTCATATTAGCCTAAAACCTATCACTGCGTCTTACTTTGTTCTTTAAGAATGACCGTGGCACTGAGCTTTCACAGGCTTTTGGTGTAGAATAGGTTTTTTTTTGTGCTGCGGATAGGATGAAGTATGAATTCTGCCTTTTATTGAAGAACCTTTATGATCATATTTGAATTAGTTTCATCGTGAGAGTTACATTTGGGACAGTGAGTTTTGGGTCCTAATTGCTTTGTATTAGTTTAAAACCAATGGTTAAGGTTAACATTCATATACGATGTATAACTGGGTCTTGACACGATATAAGAATGACTGTGGGACTGAGATTTCCTTAGCTGTAGGTGTATTATAGGGTTTTGTAGAACTAGGGATAGGATTGAGTATACAGTATGCCTTTTATTGAAGAGTCTTCCTGTTTGTTCGTAGCTGAGCTTGTTTCATCGTGAGAGTTATATTTGGAACAGAGATTGACTTATTGCTCCTATTTGCTTTGTATTAGCTCGAAACCTATGATTTAGGTTACTCTTAATAATAAAAATGCTTTGTATAACTGCATCTTACTGTGATATAAGAATGACTGTGGCACTGAGCTTTCGCAAGCTTTAGGCGTATTATAGCTTTTTTGGCTATGACACCGTACAAGTTCTGCTTGGCTGGAACACTCGGTAGCCTAGTTCATGGGGTGATTAAATGGATTATTAACTATGAAAATATTATTTCCTAATTACATCCTCTTTCCCTGGGCATCTGAAGTAGCCCCCAAAAGACCACAGATGGAAAAAGTACCCCTGTCCACATTTTTAGGAGACAGCCCTGGTGTTTCCTTCCCTCCAGAAGGACAAGATGTTTGGGGCAGATAACAAAATGCTTTCTGCTCAGTTTGGGTGGCAAGAGACAAAAGAGGAATTTCAGGAATAGCAAAGGGCCAGTGAACTAACATTTGACTAAGTGAAGATAAACACTCCTTGGTTAACAGCCCCATCCTAATTCTAAGAAATGTCCCTCCCATCTCAGACCCCACATTCCTGTGTTAAGGTTTGTTTGTTAGAGAAGAACTCTGCAGTGTATATAATCTGGTCTTGAATGTCAAGCCAACGCAGTATTCCATTAGGGAATTCTGTCCCAGCTGGTAGATTCTTTCTTTCTCTTATTTATTAATAAATTATGGTTCCAATAATCAATATTCTAGGTGTTTGAACTCATTTGTGAAGTGTCCCATTTCAGTGGGAGCCCCGCAGCGAGCTATCAAGCCTCAGGACTTTGGAGAGGGCTGCTGTAAGAGTGTGTGTATTCTTGCGTGGGAACAAGTCTCTGGGTCCACGGCTTACGGTTGAATGGCTGGCATTGTAACCCAAATTATACTTGGGCAGCTTTAGCTATGCCGGGGCCTGTGAAGGAGACTTGAGCCCTTATCCCCTTCGGGGGTGTTTCTGAGTGCGGACTTGGAGAGTATGCATTTCCCCAATCCGGGTCAGAAATCCAAGGAAGTGAATGGTGTCCTCTCTGGAGCCTGCCCCTGGTTCTGGTATTTGAAGCTTTTGACCAAAATTTAGGCTGATTTTGGAACATCTGTTCTGTTCTGCTCTGCTCTGGTAAGTTAGCTCTGTTTCTCTAGAATTCTGTTTTGTTTTGTCCCAGGGCCTGTTTTACTCTAGTAGTCTGCCTGCTTGAAGGTTCGGTCCTGAAGTTCTGTTTGGGCCCTAGAGTCCTGTTGGCCATGGAGTGCTATTCTGTTCTGCAAATCCGGATTCAGTAGAGGCTGTTGGGTTGCTGGACACAGCTTAGTCCCACAGTCAGGTCACTAAAGAGACGTCTTTCAGTGACTTCTGGGGAACCTTCGGGTTCAAAAGTGTATGAATGTGTGAGAGAGTGTGGCCTATAGGTCTCTGTTGAGTCTTTGTTGTTTTTGTGTGGTTAAATGAAACAAAGAAAGAGGCAAAAAGAGTTTAAGGTGCAGACGGGAATTTCTTTTGTAGTGGCTGTTCCCTGCTCCCTCCAACTGCATCCCAACAGGGCAGACTATGGGAGAAGGGCTGGGCTGTGTCCCAGGGCAAGCTGAAGAGGAGGGGATTTACAAGTCCTTCCTTGAAAAAACCAGCCAGCCTCAGGAAAGCTCACCTCCAACCCTATTGGGAGCAGATAGTTTTGTCCAGATACTACCAGAGCATTTTGGTAGAAATCATTAAAAAAAAGTCAGTTTTGAGAGATCAGTTCCGAAAAGATCCTCAGCTCAGCAAATCAGATGGCTTAGCTCATCACAGCTTCTCCAAGTATTCTGAAACTGTTTTAATGAATTTTCTCCCTGCAAAAAAAAAAAATTTTTTTTTCTTAAGAATAGATCCTATAAGACTGGAACAACCTCCAGGAAGTGATGCAGAGCGAGAGGAGCAGAACCAGGAGAACATTGTACACAGAGACTAATACACTGTGGTATAATCGAACGTAATGGACTTCTCCATTAGTGGCGGTGTAATGTCGCTGAACAACTTGCAGGGATCCAGGAGAAAAAAACACCATTCATAAGCAAAGGATAAACTATGGGAGTGGAAACACCGAGAAAAAGCAACTGCCTGAATACAGAGGTTGAGGGGACATGACAGAAGATAGACTCTAAATGAACACTCTAATGCAAATACTATCAACAAAGCAATGGGTTCAAATCAAGAAAACATCTAATGCCCAGTGGACTTACGCGTCGGCTATGGGGGGTAGGGGGGGAGGAAAAGAAAATGATCTATGTCTTTAACGAATAATGCTTGGAAATGATCAAATAAAATATATTTTTTAAAAAAAAAGAATAGATCCTATAAACACCTATTTTTTCCTCTTAAAGCATGCAGCATTGTATGTTACTGTTTATCTTTGTCTTTGTCACAGTCTCGTCTCTATGTGAAAAGGCGGGAGTTGCAAGCTTGAACTTTCCGCTGTCAAAAATCCTCAGCAGAGGACAAAAGCAAATACCTGTTCAATGATTTTTCCCTCTTTTTCCCTTTGGATGGGCCCCCAAAGGAGCCAAAGAGAGAAAATTCTGAGCAGAAAAGGGAGATTCTTACTCCAGTTAGCAATTTTCATTGAGAATGAATTCTCAATTTGGGAGGATTGCTAATGCTTTTGATATGGTACAAATGTAATTTTATGTGTTACTGTTTGTCAAGTGAAGTGTGAAATGTTGCCAGATTTTCATTGAGCACAAAAACTCCTCGTTAGAAGTCTGTTTTGTTAAACCTTGCAATGCATAATGGTTTCAGTGAATTTGAGAATTGTCTAAGTGTGATTGATAGAGGAATGTTTATTCTGCATGGGCAGAAATTGTACTGGCTACTTTATAGATGGAAAAGTCATTCAGAAAAAGTTATGTTGATGAGAACTTATTCTAGAATTTAAACTTTGGAATCTTTCAAATCAGATTTCTTTTAATGTAGGTGTTGTCAGAACTAACAGCAAGAAATCATATGACACAAGAAGCTCTTAAAGTGGTTAATCTGTGCACGGGATTTAATGATATAAGTGCTAAGAATTTGATATTTTACAAAAGAGGAAGTTTTTAAATGACGTTGTCTCTGATCGAGGTTATATGAATTGTTTTTAAATGTGCAAAATGCATAGGAAGGAATTTGTAATCTAGAGCTGAACATGTATGTATTCGGATACCAAATGCTGGAAATTAGTAATGCTGAGTGAATGCAAACTATGTATGCATTTGTATTATGAAGAGAATTAAGTTTTCCACCAAAATAGGTTAAGGGTATATGATATACAAACTGTATGTCCTCCCTTAACAAGACAAATTTAACCAGCCCTGAATCAAGAGGGCTTGTCATGGGGATTAAATACAGTCCAGCTTCAGCTATATCAAAGGTCAGGCTGGAATGCCAGGTAACATGAAGCTAACTAGGGAAAAGTGAGTAAGTACATGGGAAGGGAAATAACTTTATGTCTTATCACCTATCAAGTTAATAATTGAATTTGGGGGTGTCTGGATTCATTTTATGAAGTGCTCCACTTCAATAAGAGTAATGAATAGAGCTACTAATTGATACTATGACTTCTAGTTTGTGAAACAGACACAACAAATTATAAATTGGAATAATGTTGATGGATTTAAATTAGGAATGTAGCAAGGTTTTGAGCTAGAAAGAGACTAAACTGGAGGTTCTATTCTACTTTAGACAGGTTTGAGGGAAGTACAGGTAAATGCTTTGCACCTCAGTTTGGTCGCACTGAAACATTACTAAAGGACTTAGTCAGAGTTATTTGGAAGTGTGGGATTCAAACTGAAATCCACTGAGACTAAATTAGGATGAAGGGGGTTTGATACATTCAAACTTTTACATTATAGTGAGCTCACTGGTTAAAGAGGGAATGGAACAAGGTTCCTATGTAATAAAATCTAAATCAAGCCAAGCAGCCTTAGGATCAATTGCTCAGAAGCTATTAACCCCTTCCTTGTACACAGGATGGAGAAAAAAGGTGCTTGTAATTTTCCCGCACAGATACTTAGGGACTGAAATAGGGATCTAAAAGGTTAACAATCACTGTGTGATAGAACTTAAAGATGAGTAGATTTTAATTGTATAATTTGGAGGTTTTAAGGTGCTCAAGCAAGCAAATATTGCCAGCCCTCTCTGACCAAGAAGCCTGTTTGAAGCTGTGGAACCTTAATGCAAACATTCCAGGTCCAGAATGATAAAATGAGTTGAGTGATATGTAATTTATAAGTTGCCTCGCACGAGTTTTGGAGATTTGATGGTTGATAGTTGGATTACATTTTGATGTGTATAAGGATATATGTTGCGAAGAGTAGCCAAAGAGTGGGTAGGATGTTAAAAATGGCATATATGTGAAAAATGCTTGCTCAGAATTTTATGATTGTTATGTGAGTGGCTGCCAAAATATATGTTTAAGTATTGTTTAGATGTGAACAAAAGCTCATTGTAAACCTGTGCCATAGATTTTGTTCACTACTCAGTGGTTACCTCAGTTTACCAATTTGTACTATGAATTGAAATTTATACTGGATGAGCACTCTGCTAAAGATAGTGGTTCAATGATGTCATCCTTTAAATCAGAATTCTTTGGGTTACCAATTAGCAATTGAAGCGATATCACCAGTATGTTTGTTTGACTTAGGTTAGTCAGAGAAGGTGGGATGGTGTGTTGGATTTGAATTTGGAAGAAAGGGACTTTGAGCTAAAGTCCATAAAGCTTTAGTATGTGGGTTTGTAAAGCAAGAATGGGTTTTTGAAGGAAGAAAGAGAAAGCGAGACAGAGACACACACAGAGGGAGAGAGAAGATGAAAGAACAGCTAAGTGTTCTGCTCTCATAATCGGATCTTTAATTTAGGGATAATATATATAAAAGTAATGTATGTGTTGTGGGAAAAATCACACATGATTCTTTAATTTCTCTGGACAGTTACCCTGAAGTGATTCCTGCATGGCCTTGTCTTAGTCTTTCAGATGGCTTAGGTCCAGGAGATGATACAGCCCTGCTTTATAATTACTATGGAGCTACTTAATTCAGCACTCCCATAATCAGCACATAATGCAAATTGTGATATTAAAGTTTCCATTTCCTCAAACAACGCTAATAATTGGAAATTCTCAAATTGTTAGGAACATACTTTGAGAAGTAGGTGAAGTTTATTCATAGATGGCTTGTATTTGCAGCCTTAATTTTACCACAGTTGAAGTTTGGATCTGGAGCTTGGAAGTAAAGCTCAAAGCTTTCTTGAATTTCCCCCAGAATCTGAGGTAAAGGAATACATCTGTAAAATGTTGTTACTCCAGTGTTTATAGATGTTGCAAAGGGATATTCTTTAACAGAACCATCCCAAATGCAAATGTGTAATATTAATTGCTGTTGTATTAATGGTCTGTTTCAATCGGCTGTTCTAGTTTTTGTCCCAGTCCTGGTTTCTGCACTTCTGTCTTAGGGGCTGGCTCTCCCCCTTGTGACCTGTCTCTGCCCATTGGGGGAAGCGGTGGCTGGACACCCTTCAGATCTCCAAGCGGGTCTCCACCGACCTGGGACCGCAGCATTCACTGAGGACCCGTCCCTAGAGACCCTGTGTCTGCGGCCTTCTCCTCCCTGTTCCAGTTTTGTCTACTCCCCTGTGAGATATGTGTTCGTAGGCATTTGTAAACTTGGCAACCATTCCAGCCTGCAAGCCCTGGACATTGCCTAGAGCCAATCCCCCTCTCCTGACAATAGGTAGGGACAGAGCTACACCCATACTCAGCACTGAGGAAGCTACAGAATTCTGATCTGGACCTTCGCCCTTTTTCCCTTAGATATTTGGAGATGGGACAGCAGGGGGCACTGAACCAGGTGGGGCCTGAGATTCTGGCCCTCCCGGAGGCTGTGTGCTTCCCCTTTGGATGGCTGGGCCTGCCAGATGGCAGGCCTCACTTACCAGAAGCAGTGGGGAGACAGCTAGCAAAAGGAATACATGACACCGCACATAGGCGAGGCACAAAACAGTGATATGCTGGACAGAGACTTTGACTTTCATAATATGCACCCAATCTGCAAAGATATCACTTAGAGATGTGAAACATGTGCATGGGTTCATCAGAAAGGGGGGACCAAAGGAACCAGAGGCACCCGGTGAAGAGGGCTGGAGCCAGGAGAACAGTGGGAGGCAGATTTTACAGAATTCAAGCCAGGAACATATGGGTACAAGTGCCTTTTAGTCCTGGTAGACACCTTTTCAGGTTGGGTAGAAGCATATCCAACAAAGCATGAAACTGCCTCAGTGGTAGTTAAGAAATGAATGTCAGAGAGCATTCCTGGGTTTGGACTCCCATTGGGACGAGGGTCAGATAATGGGCCTGCTTTGGTAGCCAGGGTGACTCAGCACTTGGAAGGAGACCCTGACAAAATTAGTCCTAGAGTCGATTGAGAACTGGGTAAGCCTCCTCCCCTTTGCCCTCCTGAAGGTCCGGTGCACCCCATATGCACAAGGTTAATACCCCATTTGAAATTCTGTCTGGTAGACACCCCCTCCCCTCCGTCCTAAATTGGGACTAGAAAATTTGACTGAATGCGATAACCAATATTTGTTCTCTTCCCTAAAGCCTTTGGATAAGCTCAGGAAAACTCTCACTCAAACTGTTCGGGCCGCCCATCCCTCGCCTCCCCCCTCTCCCCCCGAACATGAGCTGCCCCCCCCTTTACAGGTGAACCAGGAGATCTTGTGTGGGTTCGGAAGATTCCTGCACGGGCTCTCGAGCCACGGTGGACTGGACCTTCCGTGAAAATACTGACCACCCCCAGAGCTGTAAAGGTGGCAGGAAAGAAACGCTGGATCCACCTGTCTCAATGAAACCTGTTAAACCAAGAGCAGCAGCGCAAAGAGCAGAGCAGTGGAAGGTCACCAAAACTTCGGATCCCTTAAAGATCAAGCTTCCTAGACTTTGAACACTATGGGAAAGGGAGGATGGGGTGGAGCTATGCTTGGACTTGGACTTTGGGGATTTGGGGAAATTAGTCTACCCTTCCAGGTAATTCAATACCGATGGGTCATCAGTAGGACAAGGGATGGGAAGGAATTAATTAGTGACAGACCAACCCGGGTGGAGAAAAACCCTCAAAATCCTTTTTTGATTTGTGTGATTAATTTGGGAGTGAATGGACAGATCCCTCACAGACCCTTTCATGTGCAACCCCATCAGGGACTCTGTATCTATCAGAAGATCCTGTCTGTGCTTGCCCATCTACAGGGCCACCATCATGCAAATCAGGGGGAGAATTCTATTGTGCAGCGTGGGGATGTGGCACTGTAGCCCTGTGGCGGCAGGAGGACCCCCGATATCATATTACAAAGGGAGCGAGGCAGGGCCTGGGACATCCCCTTCGATTTCAGGAATCCCCTTTCCCTGACTATTAAAAACCCAGAGGATAAAGGCTGGACTTGGGGACTCAGGCTGGAGGTGAGAGGCCAGGACCCAGGGAGAGAATTTACAGAGTGGCAAACATTACTCCGCAAACGAATACATTTCTCTTTTTGTTTTTAAGCTAACTATTGGAGTCTTGCATTCTTGGGAAAGGTATCCTTCCCGAACCCCATGGGTGCACATCCAAGGGGAGGAAAGATTGGAAGAGGGGTGGAAGGGAGGTTTTAGAAACGGGAGGAGGGTAGGCAAAAAGAAGATAACTACCGGATCCATTAGTTCTCTAGTAGCCACCAAATATACCCTCCAATATCATCTATTACAGTGTGGCACCCCTAAAAGACTGAACTTTACAATCCCTAAGAAACAACAGAAAAAATGTTTAAGCAAATGCTCTGTGGAGCTCTTGTGCTTGCAGCCATTATTGGATTTTGAGGTCTCTAACATCCTCTGTCGCAAAATCACCACCATGATTGTTGATTCTCTGGATTTTCTTGGCAACACCATAATGTTCATACTCCAGTTGCCATTTCAAACTAAAACTATACTCTGGCAGATTTTGACTCAAGTTGACATCATTTCTATGGCAGCTTTACAGACTCTGACCTATTTGAAGAATATCTATAGATTTGTAATCCCCAAAAAGGCAGCACAGATAATGGTGGTGGAGACTAACTTGGAAAAGGTTCTTAAGAACATGTTTGAGGAATTGAGCAAGGCTATACCAGATTAAGGACAAGAACAATGGCCAGACAGATAGTGCACCCAAAGAGAAAGAGAAAGACAAAGAAAACAAAGGTTACTGCAAAGGGAAATGACAGTGACAAGGACACTAAGTCTGATAGTGAACCTGAAAACATTTTTCCACTAAAGGATGTCACTAAATCATCAAGTACCACCCATTAGAAATACAATAGAAGCAAAAGCCCACAAGAAAATTTGGGAAGCAATCCAAAATTAATTCATGAAGAAACATCTATTTTAATCAACTTAAAGTAGTTACTCAGACCCTCGATTGAACACTCAGGCTCTCACCCTCCAACTCCAGTTTCCCATTCAAAGCTTTCAGCCAACTATTCGGCACTCTGACCAGTTCTCCTGGCCCTCACCTCTCTCTTGTTCTTACCCTTCTCCCGTTCTGACCTGGATTTTCTTCGGGTACATTCCTCGAGCCACTGGTTGAAGACCTTCTTCTTCAATCTCTCGACCTGCTTTGCTTAAAACAGACTATAGAAACAATATTCTTGCCTCATTAAATGAACCCCACCTTGGCCAGCTTACCTTCGGATTGGCCTTTGTCACTGTTTGCTAGTTATCTAAATACTTGCTTGCATCAGGTCCATACTTCGAAACCATGTAACTTGCGGCTCGATTTCTAGGTGGTTCTTCGGGCTGTTGTCCCACCTTTCATTGGGGGACAAAAGACAAGCTGTTACCCATGTCCGATAGCGCCTGGGTGGCTATGGACGATGCGGCTGTGTACCCCACATATGCCCAACTAATAATCCCTTAAAGAGCGGCTCGCAAACACGAGATGCCCTTGCTCACCGGCCTCCTGACCCAACCCCAAACGGCTTGTGTGAGGTACCTCAAGTCTCCGGGTCCTCGTTAGTGGGAGGGCTCAGGCCGCCGGGACTTCGGAGCTTGGTGGGACCTCCATTATGTCAAATAGAAAAAAAAAACGCAGAACTATTAAATAGTCAAAAATCACTCTTTAATCGAGGGAAAAGGGGTTAGGTTAGCGCTACTAAGTTGCAACAACAGAGCTGCTCCCCGAGAGTGCACAGAGTCTGGACGCCCTGGTCACTGACCCCTGGGAGTGCCACCGACTCAAGATGGACTCCAAGGAACACAAGAACTTGGGGAGCCTATATACCATTTGGGGAGTCCAGGGACAAGGAATGATGATTGCTCTCACAATAGCTACAGAGAAAATGGGAGTGTTCACACTACACTGACAGGATACATTCAAGCTTGGGAAAGGAGTCATAGCTAGAGGCTAGGGTGTAAGAGAAGTCTCACCCAACTAGGATTGTCATTCCCCAGAGGGTCCCCAACTCAGTCTGAAACTTCTCACTTGGGAATCCCTTCAGGGTTGGTTCCCATGGGAAAAGGGAAAAAGTGCAAGGTTTGGGGTCTCCAAGCTAGTCCGGAAACTTGGGGTTCATCAGAGCTCACTAGGTAACAAGTTTGGCATTCCTAAATGCCATGTTGACAGGAGCAAAGGGAAGACCTTGATTTTGCAACTCCCACAAGCATGACCTACTTAGGGAAATGTAGGGAAGACTTGCTCCAAGCTATTCAGCTCTGTTGCTTGAAGCCTAATGCATGGGCAAGGGTTGACAAACTCATGCAAAATAAAGGGGAACATCCAGCTTCATTTATAGATCATCTCTCTGAAATGGCTGACTCAATTATGGGTTTAGAGGCAAATAGTGAGGAAGCTCCTCGTCACGTGAGAAGAGTTTTTGAAGGAATGCACACCTCACTTGAAAAAAATTTTTTAAACATTACTTATTACACATCACAAGTCCTTCAGAACTATCTTGGATCATTGTATTGCAGAGAATAACTAAGCCTTTTACAGTCGATCATCATACAATATTGCTCATAGTGTATACAATGTTTCCCTGGTTTTGCTCATTTCATTCTGCATCAGTTCATGTAAATCTTTCCAGGTTTTTCTGAAGCCATCTTTGCAAGTTAATTTAAAAAAAACATGGAAAAACCTGCATGAAATTATGAATAATGAAAGAAACAGAATCAAGAGAACATTTATATAGAGCAACAGAAATCGTGTTTGCAGAATGACTTGTATACGTCTACCTCCAGAGAAAGAACTGATAAATAGAAACAAACAAGACATAGTTTACATATAGATTTAGTATTATCTTTTTTTGGTCAAATGATGCCTTCTCCAGGGAAGGGAGGGAAATACGTGGGATTTTTAAAAAACCTTTACTTGCTGTCTTAGAATCAATACTGGGTATTGGTTCTAAGGCAGAAGAGCTGTAAAGGCTAGGCAATGGAGGTTAAGTGACTTGCCCAGAGTCACACAGCTAGGAAGTGTCTGAGGCCAGATTTGAACCCTGGACCTCTCGTCGCTAGGCCTGACTCTCCATCCACTGAACCACTTCAGTGTCCCCATGGGAATTTTAATGTAACAAACTAATTTTTTTAAGTGTTCATTAAGCACCTACTATGTGCCAAGCACTACTACTAGGGCTACAGGGATACAAAGATAGAAAGGAAATAGTCTCAGCCCTCAAGGGCATTCTACCAAAAAAAACAAGAAGTGCCCACAAAAGTATATGTAGCATATACACAAAATATATACAAAGTCATAGGGAGAGGAGAGAGATTAGCAAGTGAGAGAGGGCAGATCAGGGAAGACTCCACGTAAAGGCTTAGCCTGAGCTAAGTTTTGAAAGCAAGTAGGGAATCCCAATAGACAGAGATGACTTGAAGAAGCACATCCCTGGCATGGGTAGTGGACACAGTACTAGACAAGTGACAGAGCGTCAGCTACGAGAACTAGCTCTCAAAAGGCCGGTTTGGCGAAGATGTAAAATGTGAGAAAGGGAATATTGTTTAAGGATGAAAAAGTAGGTTGGACACACACACATTGTAAAGGGCTTTGAATAGGAAACCAAAGACTTTGTATCTGATCCTAGAGGTCAAGGAGTTTCTCGGGTCAAAGGATGTACTTGTTCAGTACATTTGTTCTTTTTTTATTTTAAATATTTAATTTTGGAAATTTGTTCTTCAGGAAAATCACTTCGCTTCAGCATAAAGGATAGACCGGAGAAGAGAGAGACGTAAGACAGGGGAATCAGTTAGGCAACTATTACAAAGAGAGTCTAAGTAGATCCATCCTTCTGGGATTGCAAACATGGAAATGTTTAAGGATGGTAACTTAAGACCACTGGTAACATTCAACAATAAAGTGTCACACTGGTCTCACAATAGGAACTCATGCAATATGCAATAAGATTATATAGAAAAGCACTTTGGAAAGTGTGCAATAGTTATCACAAATACAATGTAGCATTAGTCTTATTTTGCTATGATTCTGTGGCAACATTTTCCTTTCTATCATCCGTTCCCACTCTTGTTCAGTAATATCTGACACTTTGTGACCCCATTTGGGGCTTGGCAAAGATCCTGGAGTGGTTCGCCATTTCCTTCTCCAGCTCATTTGACAGATGAGGAAACTGAGGCAAGCAGGGTGAAGTGACTCACTCAGGGCCATACGCTAAGGTCAGATTTGAATTCAGGGAGATGAGTCTTCTTGGCTCTATCCATTGAGCTCCCCAGCTGCCACTCTTTCCATTAGATTCAATTGTGAACAAACAGAAATTGTAGAAACTTCACAAAAGGCAGTAACGATTACTTCGTCTTCCCCTGGAATTTGATCGTGCCACAGTAGACAGTGATGACACAGTTGATGAGATCTCGCCAGAAAAGCTCAGATTTGACCAGGCCATGGACTATCCGTGGCCTGCCTGGCCCAGGAACCAACCCCACGCAGCAGTTCCAGGATCGGCAGCAATGACGGGACTCACTGGTCTCAACTTCCCTCTAACCCTTTCCAGCAACAGAATTTGCCTCGAGTGCCATAACTCCCATTTATGGTTGTAGCTGTGACTGAGAGTCACATCTTAGTCTTTTAAACATGATCATCTTTTGGCTATTGAAAGTCTAGTCTACTGGGGAGCCTACGATTCAGCCACTGCTCAAGATACCTTGTAACTGACCTATAAAAATGGTGAGATGAGACTAGGTCCTTCACTAACCCTCGAAATCAGGAATTCTTCATCTTTTTTGCGGCCATGGGCTCCTTTGACAGTCTATTCAAGCCTATGGACTCCATCTCAGAATTATACATATATATATATATATATTTTTTAACCCTTACCTTCTGCCTTGGAATCAATAGTGTGTTTTGGTTCCAAGACAGAAGAGTGATAAGGGCTAGGCAATGGGGGTTAAGTAACTTGCTTAAGGGTCACATAGCTAGGAAGTGTCTGAAGCCAGATTTGAATCTGGGACCTTCTGTTTGAGGCCTGGCTCTCAAGCCACTAAGCTACCCAGCTGCCCCCAAAATAATACTTTTTTTTTTTAAACTCTTACCTTCTGTCTAGGAGTCAATAAGGCAGAAGAGTGGTAAGGGCTAGGCAATGGGGGTCAAGTGACTTGCCCAGGGTCACACACCTGGGAAGTGTCTGAGGCCAGATTTGAACCTAGGACCTCCTATCTCTAGGGCTGGTTCTCAATCCACTGAGCTACCCAGCTGCCCCCCCCCGAAATAATACTTTTAAAGGCATAGCATACACAAAGTTATAAGGAAAACCAATTTTAATAAAACAAAGTTGTCAAAATATTATTATTTCTTTATTACCAATTACATACTATTGTAATTTCATTACAGATTTCCACATAAGTTTTCCCAAGTTAGATGATTGAATTCATCCCCCTCCCTCCCTTCCCTTCCCTCTTCCAGTGCTGGCAGGAAATTTCATCTGGGTTATACATGTATTATCATGTAAAACATAGTTCATTTTTGTGAGTAATCGGATTGAATGTCAAAATATTTTTTAAAAGCCCAAGTTCATAGAACGGGAGGTCCTGAGTTCAAAACTGGCCTCTGACTCTTCTCAGCTGGGTGACCCTGGGCAAGTCACTTAACCCTCATGACTGCCTAGCACTTGCCACTCTTTCTGCCTTGGAACCAATACACTGTATTGAATCTAAGAAGGAAGGTCAGGATTATTTTTTTAATCAAGTTCATGGACCCCAGGTGAAGAACCTCTGCTCTAGATAAGGGATCCAGAAATTAAATAGCTTCAAACTGGTAGCAATAACTTGATTGGCATCTATGAATAGAATTAACATTTTAAAACAATATAATTAACATCTAAAAGAAAAAAATATTCATCCTGGGGTTGAGAAATCCCTTTAATATTAAAAATAGAAGCCAAGAAAGGAATTATTATTGGACATCCCTCTCAGGCAATGGAAATGATAGAAATCTCTCCACTACCTGTCTGGCTCTATGACCATAGGTGGCAGTTCCAATTTTGCTCCCCAAGGAAGTTCTTTCCTATTGTCAAGCTGGTCTCTGCTGGTATCCTCCTTATGCAGTTCCACCTGTTGAGCTCTCTTCAGATCAGAGCCATCCTGGGACCACAAAGAGAGCTGGGTAAGAGCAGGTGTGGACACAGCATGGACTCTTTATTTAGTTCAGGTACCTCCCTGGGGACCTTTTGGGGAAGTCCTTCCTTCTATCCTCAGGCAGCACCTTTGGAAATCAGCCCACTGAAGAGCTTCCTCATGAAGGTTTATGGCTTGTTTTCAGCTGAGCTTTTTGTGGCCACGGAGGGAAGGAAGAGAGGCTCAGCAGAAAGGGTTCAATCAGCTGAGACTTGCACAGATTAGCCATTTCCCCAGCTTCTCCATTGTGCTTGTCACAGAAGAAGAAGGCACTTGTTGATGGAGTGCCCTTTGTCAAAGGAAGCTTTCTGAAGCTCAGGCTTCTCCTGAAGTCCATGGTTCAGATCAGCAGCCTTTTTGAGTGTCCTAATGAATGAAGCCTCCAGCAAGCCAAATAGCCTGGGCACCTGTGGCCATTTAGCCTTGAACCCATGTAGTCAGGCTCATAGCTACCAAAAAACGAAACCAACCAACCCTGGGAAAGTTGAAAACCCTTGAGTAGTTCAGTAAAAGGAAGTTTGGGGGCAGCTGAGTGGCTCAGTGGACAGAGAGCCGGGCCTCAAGACCAGAGGTCCTTGGTTCAAATCTGACCCCAGACTTTTCTTAATTTTGTAACTCTGGGTAAGTACTTCACCCCCATTGCCTAGCCAGTACAGCTCTTCTGCTTTAGAATCAATAGACAGTATTGATTCTAAGATGGAAGGTGAGGGTTTCAAAAGTAAAAAGTAAGCCCAGTAGCTATGGCCCCAAACCCATAAGTTGGAGTTTAAATAGCAACGAGTTGACAGCTCTCCAAGAGTCTTCCCTCATCCCAACTAACTTGAATCAAGACCATTTCCCATCACTCCAATCAAGGTTCCTTGCTCCCTTCCCACAGTGCCTAATCCTACTGGACCAAGACAAGAACCCTATAAAAACCCACCAGCCCCATCAGTATAGTGTGGTCCATTCCTTTCATTTTTATTTATTTATTTGTTTGTTTGTTTTAAAACCTTACCTCCTGCCTTAGAATCAATGCCATGTATTGGTTCCAAAGCAGAAAAGTGGTAAGGGATAGGTAATAGGGTAAAGTGACTTGCCCAGGACCACACATTTAGGAAGTGTCTGAGACTGGATTTCAACCCAGGACCTCCAATCTCTGGCTAGGCCTGGCTCTCAATCCACTAAGTCACCACTCTAAGCCTTTTCACTGACTATCTCCCATGCCCAAAGTCCACTTTCTCCTTGCTTTTTGTCTTCATTCAAAACAAATCACCACTTCTCTATGAGGACCTGCCAGATTCCCTCATTACTAGTGAGTGTCCTTCCTCCTCCAACTACCTGGGATTTATTTTGTTTTTATTGTGTCTATGTGCAAAGGTGAATGCTTCCACAGACACTCCTATTAATGAAATCACAGAAGGCACAGAAACTTATTTGATACCAATCAATAAGCAGAGTCAATTAGGTATTAAGGACTTTTCCTATAATCTCATCACAATGTGTGGACAAACTAAATCAAACTGAAAGACTCATAACACTTTGGGCCATTGGATGAAAGCATACGATGCCACATAGGAGAAACATCTTGGGCTACAGACAAAAAGAGTTAGCAAGTCCAATTTTGAGCTCAAAAACATCAGATTTTCTGCTGCAGTCAAGCCCATGAGAGAAAATTGCTCTTGGAAAGCATTCTCTCCTCTTCTTCCTCTTTCCCTCTATCCCTGTTTTCCCCGCTCCTTTCCATCCTTCCTTCCTTCCTTCCCTCCTTTTCTCTCTCTCTCCCTCTCTCCCTATCTCTCTCCCTTCCCCTTCCACTTTAGTGGAAATGATGTCAGAGAGACCTAGACAACAATGTATCTAGAGGACAAACTAAGGACATATATGAGTACAGAAAAAAGGACAGGGCAGCTAGGTAGATACTTTCTAGTTGTATGGCCTGGGCCAGTCACTTAACCCCAGCTGCCTAGCTCTTACCACACTTCTGACATAGAACTTATACTGAGATGGAAGGGAAGGAAGGGAGGAAAGGGAGGAAGGGGAGGGAGGGGAGGAAGGAAGGAAACATAGTTACCCTATGAAGGAAGTAATTTTAAGAAGTATGAGACATTACACCAGAGAGAAAAGCTGTCTATAGACTCTAGAAAAGACCAGTTCTCAGAGTCTAGAAGAGAGTTACACTTAAGGAGCACTTTATTAGCAGTCTAAGAAAGAAAAAAGGAATTTTAGCCTTGGAGAAATGTTAGATACTCATGTCATTTCTATTCCCATAACTGCAGCCAGCAAAAATCTGTAGTTTCTATTACTGCTGTCAACATTTGCTTTTGGAGTCATTGTGTCTCATTCAACACTTACATTATGGCTCTTTGAAAATGGAATATCTAAAGCTGACTTTTACTGAGTTATGGCAGAGTTGTAGTTTGAGATTATTAACTTTTGTTCATGATCCATAACTTCAATTTCCATACAAAGTTCCTCAATGAACACTTAAATTTATCGTGAGAACAATTTATCATTAGATTTTTTAAAGAATCATAAGGGGGGGGGGTGGCTGGGTAGCTCAGTGGATTGAGAGCCAAGCTTAGAGATGGGAGGTCCTAGGTTCAAATCTGGCTTCAGCCACTTCCCAGCTGTGTGAACCTGGGCAAGTCCCCCATTGCCTAGCCCTTACCACTCTTCTGCCTTGGAGCCAATAACAGTATATATATATATATATATATATATATATATATATATATATATATATATATATATACAGTATATATATATATATATATATATATATATATATATATATATATACAGTATATATATATAAGGGTTTAAAAAAAAAGAAATAACTTGATTGGCATCTATGAATAGAATTAACATTTTAAAACAATATAATTAACATCTAAAAGAAAAAAATATTCATGCTGGGGTTGAGAAATCCCTTTAATATTAAAAATAGAAGCCAAGAAAGGAATTATTATTGGACATCCCTCTCAGGCAATGGAAATGATAGAAATCTCTCCACTACCTGTCTGGCTCTATGACCATTGGTGGCAGTTCCAATTTTGCTCCCCAAGGAAGTTCTTTCCTATTGTCAAGCTGGTCTCTGCTGGTATCCTCCTTATGCAGTTCCACCTGTTGAGCTCTATTCAGATCAGAGCCATCCTGGGACCACAAAGAGAGCTGGGTAAGAGCAGGTGTGGATACAGCATGGACCCTTTATTTAGTTCAGGTACCTCCCTGGGGACCTTTTGGGGAAGTCCTTCTTTCTATCCTCAGGCAGCACCTTTGGAAATCAGCCCACTGAAGAGCTTCCTCATGAAGGGTTATGGCTTGTTTTCAGCTGAGCTTTTTCTGGCCACGGAGGGAAGGAAAAGAGGCTCAGCAGAAAGGGTTCAATCAGCTGGGACTTGCACAGATTAGCCATTTCCCCAGCTTCTCCATTGTGCTTGTCACAGAAGAAGAAGGCACTTGTTGATGGAGTGCCCTTTGTCAAAGGAAGCTTTCTGAAGCTCAGGCTTCTCCTGAAGTCCATGGTTCAGATCAGCAGCCTTTTTGAGTGTCCCAATGAATGAAGCCTCCAGCAAGCCAAATAGCCTGGGCACCTGTGGCCATTTAGCCTTGAACCCATGTAGTCAGGCTCATAGCTACCAAAAAACGAAACCAACCAACCCTGGGAAAGTTGAAAACCCTTGAGTAGTTCAGTAAAAGGAAGTTGGAGGACAGCTGAGTGGCTCAGTGGACAGAGAGCCGGGCCTCAAGACCAGAGGTCCTTGGTTCAAATCTGACCAGAGACTTTTCTTCATTTTCTAACTCTGGGTAAGTACTTCACCCCCATTGCCTAGCCAGTACAGCTCTTCTGCTTTAGAATCAATAGACAGTATTGATTCTAAGATGGAAGGTGAGGGTTTCAAAAGTAAAAAGTAAGCCCAGTAGCTATGGCCCCAAACCCATAAGTTGGAGTTTAAATAGCAACGAGTTGACAGCTCTCCAAGAGTCTTCCCTTCATCCCAACTAACTTGAATCAAGACCATTTCCCATCACTCCAATCAAGGTTCCTTGCTCCCTTCCCACAGTGCCTAATCCTACTGGACCAAGACAAGAACCCTATAAAAACCCACCAGACCCATCAGTTTTGGGTGGTCCATTCCTTTCATTTTTATTTATTTATTTATTTGTTTGGTTGGTTTAAACCCTTACCTCCTGCCTTAGAATCAATGCCATGTATTGGTTCCAAAGCAGAAAAGTGGTAAGGGATAGGTAATGGGGGTAAAGTGACTTGCCCAGGACCACACATTTAGGAAGTGTCTGAGACTGGATTTCAACCCAGGACCTCCAATCTCTAGCTAGGCCTGGCTCTCAATCCACTAATTCACCACTCTAGGCCTTTTCACTGACTATCTCCCATGCCCAAAGTCCACTTTCTCCTTGCTTTTTGTCTTCATTCAAAACAAATCACCACTTCTCTATGAGGACCTGCCAGATTCCCTCATTACTAGTGAGTGTCCTTCCTCCTCCAACTACCTGGGATTTATTTTGTTTTTATTGTGTCTATGTGCAAAGGTGAATGCTTCCACAGACACTCCTATTAATGAAATCACAGAAGGCACAGAAACTTATTTGATACCAATCAATAAGCAGAGTCAATTAGGTATTAAGGACTTTTCCTATAATCTCATCACAATGTGTGGACAAACTAAATCAAACTGAAAGACTCATAACACTTTGGGCCATTGGATGAAAGCATACGATGCCACATAGGAGAAACATCTTGGGCTACAGACAAAAAGAGTTAGCAAGTCCAATTTTGAGCTCAAAAACATCAGATTTTCTGCTGCAGTCAAGCCCATGAGAGAAAATTGCTCTTGGAAAGCATTCTCTCCTCTTCTTCCTCTTTCCCTCTATCCCTGTTTTCCCCGCTCCTTTCCATCCTTCCTTCCTTTCTTCCCTCCTTTTCTCTCTCTCTCTCCCTCTCTCCCTCTCTCTCATTTCCCCATCTACTTTAGTGGAAATGATGTCAGAGAGACCTAGACAACAATGTATCTAGAGGACAAACTAAGGACAAATATGAGTACAGAAAAAAGGACAGGGCAGCTAGGTAGATACTTTCTAGTTGTATGGCCTGGGTCAGTCACTTAACCCCAGCTGCCTAGCTCTTACCACACTTCTGACATAGAACTTATACTGAGATGGAAGGGAAGGAAGGGAGGAAGGGGAGGAAGGGGAGGGAGGGGAAGGAGGCGAGGGAGAAGAGGAAGGAATGAAACATAGTTACCCTATGAAGGAAGTAATTTTAAGAAGTAAGAGACATTACACCAGAGAGAAAAGCTGTCTATAGACTCTACAAAGCACCAGCTCTCAGAGTCTAGAAGAGAGTTACACTTAAGGGGCACTTTATTAGCAGTCTATGAAAGAAAAAAGGACTTTTAGCCTCTGAGAAATGTTACTCATGTCATTTCTATTCCCATAACTGCAGCCAACAAAAATCTGTAGTTTCTATAACTGGTGGCAACATTTGCTTTTGGAGTCACTGTGTCTCATTCATCACTTACATTATGGCTCTTTTCAAATGGAATATCTAAAGCCAACTTTTACTGAGTTATGGCAGAGTTGTAGTTTGAGATTATTTCCTTTTGTTCGTGATCCATAACTTCAATTTCCATACAAAGTTCCTCAATGAACACTTAAATTTATCGTGAGAACAATTTATCATTAGATATTTTAAAGAATCATAAGGGGGTGGGGGGGCGGCTGGGTAGCTCAGTGGATTGAGAGCCAAGCCTAGAGATGGGAGGTCCTAGGTTCAAATCTGGCTTCAGGCACTTCCCAGCTGTGTGAACCTGGGCAAGTCACTTGACCCCCATTGCCTAGCCCTTACCACTCTTCTGCCTTGGAGCCAACAATACACAGTATATATATAAGGGTTTAAAAAAAATAACTTGACTGGCATCGATGAATAGAATTAACATTTTAAACCAATATAATTAACATCTAAAAGAAAAAAATATTCATGCTGGTGTTGAGAAATCCCTTTAATATTAAAAATAGAAGCCAAGAAAGGAATTATTATTGGACATCCCTCTCAGGCAATGGAAATGATAGAAATCTCTCCACTTCCTGTCTGGCTCTATGACCATAGGTGGCAGTTCCAATTTTGCTCCCCAAGGAAGTTCTTTCCTATTGTCAAGCTGGTCTCTGCTGGTATCCTCCTTATGCAGTTCCACCTGTTGATCTCTATTCAGATCAGAGCCATCCTGGGACCACAAAGAGAGCTGGGTAAGAGCAGGTGTGGACACAGCATGGACTCTTTAGTTCAGGTACCTCCCTGGGGACCTTTTGGGGAAGTCCTTCCTTCTATCCTCAGGCAGCACCTTTGGAAATCAACCTACTGAAGAGCTTCCTCATTAAGGTATATGGCTTGTTTTCAGCTGAGTTTTTGTGGCCACGGAGGGAAGGAAGAGAGGCTCAGCAGAATGGGTTCAATCAGCTGGGACTTGCACAGATTAGCCATTTCCCCAGCTTCTCCATTGTGCTTGTCACAGAAGAAGAAGGCACTTGTTGATGGAGTGCCCTTTGTCAAAGGAAGCTTTCTGAAGCTCAGGCTTCTCCTAAAGTCCATGGTTCAGATGAGCAGCCTTTTTGAGTGTACTAATCAATGAACCCTACAGCAAGCCAAATAGCCTGGGCACCTGTGGCCATTTAGCCTTGAACCCATGTAGTCAGGCTCATAGCTACCAAAAAACGAAACCAACCAACCCTGGGAAAGTTGAAAACCCTTGAGTAGTTCAGTAAAAGGAAGTTTGGGGGCAGCTGAGTGGCTCAGTGGACAGAGAGCCGGGCCTCAAGACCAGAGGTCCTTGGTTCAAATCTGACCCCAGACTTTTCTTAATTTTGTAACTCTGGGTAAGTACTTCATCCCCATTGCCTAGCCCTTACAGCTCTTCTGCTTTAGAATCAATAGACAGTATTGATTCTAAGATGGAAGGTGAGGGTTTCAAAGTAAAATGTAAGCCCAGTAGCTATGGCCCCAAACTCATAAGTTGGAGTTTAAATAGCAACTAGTTGACAGCTCTCCAAGAGTCTTCCCTCATCCCAACTAACTTGAATCAAGACCATTTCCCATCACTCCAATCAAGGTTCCTTGCTCCCTTCCCACAGTGCCTAATCCTACTGGACCAAGACAAGAACCCTATAAAAACCCACCAGCCCCATCAGTATAGTGTGGTCCATTCCTTTCATTTTTATTTATTTATTTGTTTGTTTGTTTTAAAACCTTACCTCCTGCCTTAGAATCAATGCCATGTATTGGTTCCAAAGCAGAAAAGTGGTAAGGGATAGGTAATAGGGTAAAGTGACTTGCCCAGGACCACACATTTAGGAAGTGTCTGAGACTGGATTTCAACCCAGGACCTCCAATCTCTGGCTAGGCCTGGCTCTCAATCCACTAAGTCACCACTCTAGGCCTTTTCACTGACTATCTCCCATGCCCAAAGTCCACTTTCTTTTTGCTTTTTGTCTTCATTCAAAACAAATCACCACTTCTCTATGAGGACCTGCCAGATTCCCTCATTACTAGTGAGTGTCCTTCCTCCTCCAACTACCTGGGATTTATTTTGTTTTTATTGTGTCTATGTGCAAAGGTGAATGCTTCCACAGACACTCCTATTAATGAAATCACAGAAGGCACAGAAACTTATTTGATACCAATCAATAAGCAGAGTCAATTAGGTATTAAGGACTTTTCCTATAATCTCATCACAATGTGTGGACAAACTAAATCAAACTGAAAGACTCATAACACTTTGGGCCATTGGATGAAAGCATACGATGCCACATAGGAGAAACATCTTGGGCTACAGACAAAAAGAGTTAGCAAGTCCAATTTTGAGCTCAAAAACATCAGATTTTCTGCTGCAGTCAAGCCCATGAGAGAAAATTGCTCTTGGAAAGCATTCTCTCCTCTTCTTCCTCTTTCCCTCTATCCCTGTTTTCCCCGCTCCTTTCCATCCTTCCTTCCTTCCTTCCCTCCTTTTCTCTCTCTCTCCCTCTCTCCCTATCTCTCTTCCCCTTCCACTTTAGTGGAAATGATGTCAGAGAGACCTAGACAACAATGTATCTAGAGGACAAACTAAGGACATATATGAGTACAGAAAAAAGGACAGGGCAGCTAGGTAGATACTTTCTAGTTGTATGGCCTGGGCCAGTCACTTAACCCCAGCTGCCTAGCTCTTACCACACTTCTGACATAGAACTTATACTGAGATGGAAGGGAAGGAAGGGAGGAAAGGGAGGAAGGGGAGGGAGGGGAGGAAGGAAGGAAACATAGTTACCCTATGAAGGAAGTAATTTTAAGAAGTATGAGACATTACACCAGAGAGAAAAGCTGTCTATAGACTCTAGAAAAGACCAGTTCTCAGAGTCTAGAAGAGAGTTACACTTAAGGGGCACTTTATTAGCAGTCTAAGAAAGAAAAAAGGAATTTTAGCCTTGGAGAAATGTTAGATACTCATGTCATTTCTATTCCCATAACTGCAGCCAGCAAAAATCTGTAGTTTCTATTACTGCTGTCAACATTTGCTTTTGGAGTCATTGTGTCTCATTCAACACTTACATTATGGCTCTTTGAAAATGGAATATCTAAAGCTGACTTTTACTGAGTTATGGCAGAGTTGTAGTTTGAGATTATTAACTTTTGTTCATGATCCATAACTTCAATTTCCATACAAAGTTCCTCAATGAACACTTAAATTTATCGTGAGAACAATTTATCATTAGATTTTTTAAAGAATCATAAGGGGGGGTGGCTGGGTAGCTCAGTGGATTGAGAGCCAAGCTTAGAGATGGGAGGTCCTAGGTTCAAATCTGGCTTCAGCCACTTCCCAGCTGTGTGAACCTGGGCAAGTCCCCCATTGCCTAGCCCTTACCACTCTTCTGCCTTGGAGCCAATAACAGTATATATATATATATATATATATATATATATATATATATATATATATATATATATATATATATATATATATACAGTATATATATATAAGGGTTTAAAAAAAAAGAAATAACTTGATTGGCATCTATGAATAGAATTAACATTTTAAAACAATATAATTAACATCTAAAAGAAAAAAATATTCATGCTGGGGTTGAGAAATCCCTTTAATATTAAAAATAGAAGCCAAGAAAGGAATTATTATTGGACATCCCTCTCAGGCAATGGAAATGATAGAAATCTCTCCACTACCTGTCTGGCTCTATGACCATTGGTGGCAGTTCCAATTTTGCTCCCCAAGGAAGTTCTTTCCTATTGTCAAGCTGGTCTCTGCTGGTATCCTCCTTATGCAGTTCCACCTGTTGAGCTCTATTCAGATCAGAGCCATCCTGGGACCACAAAGAGAGCTGGGTAAGAGCAGGTGTGGATACAGCATGGACCCTTTATTTAGTTCAGGTACCTCCCTGGGGACCTTTTGGGGAAGTCCTTCTTTCTATCCTCAGGCAGCACCTTTGGAAATCAGCCCACTGAAGAGCTTCCTCATGAAGGGTTATGGCTTGTTTTCAGCTGAGCTTTTTCTGGCCACGGAGGGAAGGAAAAGAGGCTCAGCAGAAAGGGTTCAATCAGCTGGGACTTGCACAGATTAGCCATTTCCCCAGCTTCTCCATTGTGCTTGTCACAGAAGAAGAAGGCACTTGTTGATGGAGTGCCCTTTGTCAAAGGAAGCTTTCTGAAGCTCAGGCTTCTCCTGAAGTCCATGGTTCAGATCAGCAGCCTTTTTGAGTGTCCTAATGAATGAAGCCTCCAGCAAGCCAAATAGCCTGGGCACCTGTGGCCATTTAGCCTTGAACCCATGTAGTCAGGATCATAGCTACCAAAAAACGAAACCAACCAACCCTGGGAAAGTTGAAAACCCTTGAGTAGTTCAGTAAAAGGAAGTTGGAGGACAGCTGAGTGGCTCAGTGGACAGAGAGCCGGGCCTCAAGACCAGAGGTCCTTGGTTCAAATCTGACCAGAGACTTTTCTTCATTTTCTAACTCTGGGTAAGTACTTCACCCCCATTGCCTAGCCAGTACAGCTCTTCTGCTTTAGAATCAATAGACAGTATTGATTCTAAGATGGAAGGTGAGGGTTTCAAAAGTAAAAAGTAAGCCCAGTAGCTATGGCCCCAAACCCATAAGTTGGAGTTTAAATAGCAACGAGTTGACAGCTCTCCAAGAGTCTTCCCTTCATCCCAACTAACTTGAATCAAGACCATTTCCCATCACTCCAATCAAGGTTCCTTGCTCCCTTCCCACAGTGCCTAATCCTACTGGACCAAGACAAGAACCCTATAAAAACCCACCAGACCCATCAGTTTTGGGTGGTCCATTCCTTTCATTTTTATTTATTTATTTATTTGGTTGGTTGGTTTAAACCCTTACCTCCTGCCTTAGAATCAATGCCATGTATTGGTTCCAAAGCAGAAAAGTGGTAAGGGATAGGTAATGGGGGTAAAGTGACTTGCCCAGGACCAAACATTTAGGAAGTGTCTGAGACTGGATTTCAACCCAGGACCTCCAATCTCTAGCTAGGCCTGGCTCTCAATCCACTAATTCACCACTCTAGGCCTTTTCACTGACTATCTCCCATGCCCAAAGTCCACTTTCTCCTTGCTTTTTGTCTTCATTCAAAACAAATCACCACTTCTCTATGAGGACCTGCCAGATTCCCTCATTACTAGTGAGTGTCCTTCCTCCTCCAACTACCTGGGATTTATTTTGTTTTTATTGTGTCTATGTGCAAAGGTGAATGCTTCCACAGACACTCCTATTAATGAAATCACAGAAGGCACAGAAACTTATTTGATACCAATCAATAAGCAGAGTCAATTAGGTATTAAGGACTTTTCCTATAATCTCATCACAATGTGTGGACAAACTAAATCAAACTGAAAGACTCATAACACTTTGGGCCATTGGATGAAAGCATACGATGCCACATAGGAGAAACATCTTGGGCTACAGACAAAAAGAGTTAGCAAGTCCAATTTTGAGCTCAAAAACATCAGATTTTCTGCTGCAGTCAAGCCCATGAGAGAAAATTGCTCTTGGAAAGCATTCTCTCCTCTTCTTCCTCTTTCCCTCTATCCCTGTTTTCCCCGCTCCTTTCCATCCTTCCTTCCTTTCTTCCCTCCTTTTCTCTCTCTCTCTCCCTCTCTCCCTCTCTCTCATTTCCCCATCTACTTTAGTGGAAATGATGTCAGAGAGACCTAGACAACAATGTATCTAGAGGACAAACTAAGGACAAATATGAGTACAGAAAAAAGGACAGGGCAGCTAGGTAGATACTTTCTAGTTGTATGGCCTGGGTCAGTCACTTAACCCCAGCTGCCTAGCTCTTACCACACTTCTGACATAGAACTTATACTGAGATGGAAGGGAAGGAAGGGAGGAAGGGGAGGAAGGGGAGGGAGGGGAAGGAGGCGAGGGAGAAGAGGAAGGAATGAAACATAGTTACCCTATGAAGGAAGTAATTTTAAGAAGTATGAGACATTACACCAGAGAGAAAAGCTGTCTATAGACTCTACAAAGCACCAGCTCTCAGAGTCTAGAAGAGAGTTACACTTAAGGGGCACTTTATTAGCAGTCTATGAAAGAGTTTGAGTAAAAGAAGATAACATTTTTCCCCTTTCCTTAATATTTACCTTTTCAGGTATTCCTTGCTCTTTGATTTTCGGTATCAAACTTTCCACAGAGCTCTGGTCTTTTCTTTGCAAAAAGTTGGAAGTCTTCTATTTTGTTGAATGCCCATACTCTCCCTTGGAAGTATATAGTCAGTTTTGCTGGGTAGCTGATTCTTGGTTGGAGACCCAGCTCTCTTGCCTTTCTGAAGATCATGTTCCATGCCTTACGATCATTCAGCGTAGAACTTGCAAGGTCTTGTGTGATCCTGATTGGCATTCCTTTATATCTAAATTGTCTTTTTCTGGCTTCCTGTAGGATTTTTTCTTTTGTTTGATAGCTTTGGAATTTGGCAATTACATTCCTGGGAGTTGTCTTTTGGGGGTTTTGTGTAGAAGGTGTTCTGTGAGCTCTGTCAGTGGATGTATTGCCCCCTTGTTCTAGAATCTCTGGGCAATTTTCTTTGATTATATCTTGTATCACCATGTCCAGTTTGGTGTTTATTTCTGGCTTTTCTGGGAGTCCAATTATTCTTAAATTTTCTCTTCTCCCCCTGTTTTCCAGATCTATCACCTTGTCGGTGAGATATTTTATGTTCTCTTCTAATTTCTTGGTGTTTTGGCTTTGCTTTATTAGTTCTTGCTTTAAAGCCTGGTTTTCTTTTACAGTTTGGTCAAACTGGTTTTGTAGATGCGTGAATTTCTTTTGCATCATTTCCCACTTTTCCTCCCAGAGGGCTTCCATCTTTTTGGTCCTTTCTGATTCAAATTCTTCATGGGTTTGTGGAGAGTTTCTATTTCCTTTGGAAGATTTTGGAGAATTTTCTTGTATATCTTCTTCTATCTGCTCTGTATTTTGTATTTAGGCTCCATAGAATGTGTCCAGAGTCGCCCCTTTCTTCTTATTTTTCTTGGTATTTTGGGGCTTCTGTGCTTCTGTGGAATTTGTCATCTCTGAACGTGGAGGATTGGCTTTTCTTGTCTTTGTCTGGTGATCAGTGGCTTTAGTCCTGGGCAGATGTTGGTTCTATGAGCGTTCCCTGGGTTAAACTGAATATGCCTCACTGGAACTGGAATGGAAGGGTCGGACCACGAGGCCACACTCTCCCCCTGGCTCGATTTCCGGAAGTTGCCTTCAGAATCCCTGGCCGTGAGGCTGTTTCGTCGGCCTGCGGGGGGATGGGCTGCCGCTTCCCCAAGCTCCGAGAGCACAGACTTTCACTGAGACTTGGATAGCAGGATCCAGCCCGTGAGGCTGTCTTGCCCGCCCTGAGGGTTGCTGTTGTTTTGACCAGCTCTCTGCAGCGGAGGCCCCAGGCAGTAACTTTCACCCGGACCGACCAGCTCTTTGCAGCGGAGGCCCCAGGCAGTAACTTTCACCCGGACCTACCGGCTCTCTGCAGCGGAAGCCCCAGGCAGTAACTTTCACCCGGACTGGGACTTGGGTAGAAGACCCTGAGGGTTGTTGTTCCTCAGACCCTGCTCTCTGAGCCCGGCGCGGCTGCCGCTTCCGGGAGCCTTGGACTCTGCGCTCCTACCCCTGAGGTCCGAGGGATCTCGGGTTCTGGCTTTTAAGGGGAGCCGTACCTTTTGAACCTGGTCCAGGTCCAGGAGGAGGGTTCCCAGGGTCTGTGCTGTTGATCGTTTTGAATTTCGGCGCCTTAGGAGCTTCTAGTTTGAGATCGGTCGGGAAGGGTTTTCCGGAGATCTGAACTTCAGCTTTCTCTAAGCCGCCATCTTAACCGGAAGAGCAGTCTATGGAAGAAAAAAGGACTTTTAGCCTCTGAGAAATGTTACTCATGTCATTTCTATTCCCATAACTGCAGCCAACAAAAATCTGTAGTTTCTATAACTGGTGGCAACATTTGCTTTTGGAGTCACTGTGTCTCATTCATCACTTACATTATGGCTCTTTACAAATGGAATATCTAAAGCCAACTTTTACTGAGTTATGGCAGAGTTGTAGTTTGAGATTATTTCCTTTTGTTCGTGATCCATAACTTCAATTTCCATACAAAGTTCCTCAATGAACACTTAAATTTATCGTGAGAACAATTTATCATTAGATATTTTAAAGAATCATAAGGGGGTGGGGGGGCGGCTGGGTTGCTCAGTGGATTGAGAGCCAAGCCTAGAGATGGGAGGTCCTAGGTTCAAATCTGGCTTCAGGCACTTCCCAGCTGTGTGAACCTGGGCAAGTCACTTGACCCCCATTGCCTAGCTCTTACCACTCTTCTGCCTTGGAGCCAACAATACACAGTATATATATAAGGGTTTAAAAAAAATAACTTGACTGGCATCGATGAATAGAATTAACATTTTAAACCAATATAATTAACATCTAAAAGAAAAAAATATTCATGCTGGTGTTGAGAAATCCCTTTAATATTAAAAATAGAAGCCAAGAAAGGAATTATTATTGGACATCCCTCTCAGGCAATGGAAATGATAGAAATCTCTCCACTTCCTGTCTGGCTCTATGACCATAGGTGGCAGTTCCAATTTTGCTCCCCAAGGAAGTTCTTTCCTATTGTCAAGCTGGTCTCTGCTGGTATCCTCCTTATGCAGTTCCACCTGTTGATCTCTATTCAGATCAGAGCCATCCTGGGACCACAAAGAGAGCTGGGTAAGAGCAGGTATGGACACAGCATGGACTCTTTAGTTCAGGTACCTCCCTGGGGACCTTTTGGGGAAGTCCTTCCTTCTATCCTCAGGCAGCACCTTTGGAAATCAACCTACTGAAGAGCTTCCTCATTAAGGTATATGGCTTGTTTTCAGCTGAGTTTTTGTGGCCACGGAGGGAAGGAAGAGAGGCTCAGCAGAATGGGTTCAATCAGCTGGGACTTGCACAGATTAGCCATTTCCCCAGCTTCTCCATTGTGCTTGTCACAGAAGAAGAAGGCACTTGTTGATGGAGTGCCCTTTGTCAAAGGAAGCTTTCTGAAGCTCAGGCTTCTCCTAAAGTCCATGGTTCAGATGAGCAGCCTTTTTGAGTGTCCTAATGAATGAACCCTACAGCAAGCCAAATAGCCTGGGCACCTGTGGCCATTTAGCCTTGAACCCATGTAGTCAGGCTCATAGCTACCAAAAAACCAAAGCAACCAACCCTGGGAAAGTTGAAAACCCTTGAGTAGTTCAGTAAAAGGAAGTTTGGGGGCAGCTGAGTGGCTCAGTGGACAGAGAGCCGGGCCTCAAGACCAGAGGTCCTTGGTTCAAATCTGACCCCAGACTTTTCTTAATTTTGTAACTCTGGGTAAGTACTTCATCCCCATTGCCTAGCCCTTACAGCTCTTCTGCTTTAGAATCAATAGACAGTATTGATTCTAAGATGGAAGGTGAGGGTTTCAAAGTAAAATGTAAGCCCAGTAGCTATGGCCCCAAACTCATAAGTTGGAGTTTAAATAGCAACTAGTTGACAGCTCTCCAAGAGTCTTCCCTCATCCCAACTAACTTGAATCAAGACCATTTCCCATCACTCCAATCAAGGTTCCTTGCTCCCTTCCCACAGTGCCTAATCCTACTGGACCAAGACAAGAACCCTATAAAAACCCACCAGCCCCATCAGTATAGTGTGGTCCATTCCTTTCATTTTTATTTATTTATTTGTTTGTTTGTTTTAAAACCTTACCTCCTGCCTTAGAATCAATGCCATGTATTGGTTCCAAAGCAGAAAAGTGGTAAGGGATAGGTAATAGGGTAAAGTGACTTGCCCAGGACCACACATTTAGGAAGTGTCTGAGACTGGATTTCAACCCAGGACCTCCAATCTCTGGCTAGGCCTGGCTCTCAATCCACTAAGTCACCACTCTAGGCCTTTTCACTGACTATCTCCCATGCCCAAAGTCCACTTTCTTTTTGCTTTTTGTCTTCATTCAAAACAAATCACCACTTCTCTATGAGGACCTGCCAGATTCCCTCATTACTAGTGAGTGTCCTTCCTCCTCCAACTACCTGGGATTTATTTTGTTTTTATTGTGTCTATGTGCAAAGGTGAATGCTTCCACAGACACTCCTATTAATGAAATCACAGAAGGCACAGAAACTTATTTGATACCAATCAATAAGCAGAGTCAATTAGGTATTAAGGACTTTTCCTATAATCTCATCACAATGTGTGGACAAACTAAATCAAACTGAAAGACTCATAACACTTTGGGCCATTGGATGAAAGCATACGATGCCACATAGGAGAAACATCTTGGGCTACAGACAAAAAGAGTTAGCAAGTCCAATTTTGAGCTCAAAAACATCAGATTTTCTGCTGCAGTCAAGCCCATGAGAGAAAATTGCTCTTGGAAAGCATTCTCTCCTCTTCTTCCTCTTTCCCTCTATCCCTGTTTTCCCCGCTCCTTTCCATCCTTCCTTCCTTCCTTCCCTCCTTTTCTCTCTCTCTCCCTCTCTCCCTATCTCTCTTCCCCTTCCACTTTAGTGGAAATGATGTCAGAGAGACCTAGACAACAATGTATCTAGAGGACAAACTAAGGACATATATGAGTACAGAAAAAAGGACAGGGCAGCTAGGTAGATACTTTCTAGTTGTATGGCCTGGGCCAGTCACTTAACCCCAGCTGCCTAGCTCTTACCACACTTCTGACATAGAACTTATACTGAGATGGAAGGGAAGGAAGGGAGGAAAGGGAGGAAGGGGAGGGAGGGGAGGAAGGAAGGAAACATAGTTACCCTATGAAGGAAGTAATTTTAAGAAGTATGAGACATTACACCAGAGAGAAAAGCTGTCTATAGACTCTAGAAAAGACCAGTTCTCAGAGTCTAGAAGAGAGTTACACTTAAGGGGCACTTTATTAGCAGTCTAAGAAAGAAAAAAGGAATTTTAGCCTTGGAGAAATGTTAGATACTCATGTCATTTCTATTCCCATAACTGCAGCCAGCAAAAATCTGTAGTTTCTATTACTGCTGTCAACATTTGCTTTTGGAGTCATTGTGTCTCATTCAACACTTACATTATGGCTCTTTGAAAATGGAATATCTAAAGCTGACTTTTACTGAGTTATGGCAGAGTTGTAGTTTGAGATTATTAACTTTTGTTCATGATCCATAACTTCAATTTCCATACAAAGTTCCTCAATGAACACTTAAATTTATCGTGAGAACAATTTATCATTAGATTTTTTAAAGAATCATAAGGGGGGGTGGCTGGGTAGCTCAGTGGATTGAGAGCCAAGCTTAGAGATGGGAGGTCCTAGGTTCAAATCTGGCTTCAGCCACTTCCCAGCTGTGTGAACCTGGGCAAGTCCCCCATTGCCTAGCCCTTACCACTCTTCTGCCTTGGAGCCAATAACAGTATATATATATATATATATATATATATATATATATATATATATATATATATATATATATATATATATATATATACAGTATATATATATAAGGGTTTAAAAAAAAAGAAATAACTTGATTGGCATCTATGAATAGAATTAACATTTTAAAACAATATAATTAACATCTAAAAGAAAAAAATATTCATGCTGGGGTTGAGAAATCCCTTTAATATTAAAAATAGAAGCCAAGAAAGGAATTATTATTGGACATCCCTCTCAGGCAATGGAAATGATAGAAATCTCTCCACTACCTGTCTGGCTCTATGACCATTGGTGGCAGTTCCAATTTTGCTCCCCAAGGAAGTTCTTTCCTATTGTCAAGCTGGTCTCTGCTGGTATCCTCCTTATGCAGTTCCACCTGTTGAGCTCTATTCAGATCAGAGCCATCCTGGGACCACAAAGAGAGCTGGGTAAGAGCAGGTGTGGATACAGCATGGACCCTTTATTTAGTTCAGGTACCTCCCTGGGGACCTTTTGGGGAAGTCCTTCTTTCTATCCTCAGGCAGCACCTTTGGAAATCAGCCCACTGAAGAGCTTCCTCATGAAGGGTTATGGCTTGTTTTCAGCTGAGCTTTTTCTGGCCACGGAGGGAAGGAAAAGAGGCTCAGCAGAAAGGGTTCAATCAGCTGGGACTTGCACAGATTAGCCATTTCCCCAGCTTCTCCATTGTGCTTGTCACAGAAGAAGAAGGCACTTGTTGATGGAGTGCCCTTTGTCAAAGGAAGCTTTCTGAAGCTCAGGCTTCTCCTGAAGTCCATGGTTCAGATCAGCAGCCTTTTTGAGTGTCCTAATGAATGAAGCCTCCAGCAAGCCAAATAGCCTGGGCACCTGTGGCCATTTAGCCTTGAACCCATGTAGTCAGGATCATAGCTACCAAAAAACGAAACCAACCAACCCTGGGAAAGTTGAAAACCCTTGAGTAGTTCAGTAAAAGGAAGTTGGAGGACAGCTGAGTGGCTCAGTGGACAGAGAGCCGGGCCTCAAGACCAGAGGTCCTTGGTTCAAATCTGACCAGAGACTTTTCTTCATTTTCTAACTCTGGGTAAGTACTTCACCCCCATTGCCTAGCCAGTACAGCTCTTCTGCTTTAGAATCAATAGACAGTATTGATTCTAAGATGGAAGGTGAGGGTTTCAAAAGTAAAAAGTAAGCCCAGTAGCTATGGCCCCAAACCCATAAGTTGGAGTTTAAATAGCAACGAGTTGACAGCTCTCCAAGAGTCTTCCCTTCATCCCAACTAACTTGAATCAAGACCATTTCCCATCACTCCAATCAAGGTTCCTTGCTCCCTTCCCACAGTGCCTAATCCTACTGGACCAAGACAAGAACCCTATAAAAACCCACCAGACCCATCAGTTTTGGGTGGTCCATTCCTTTCATTTTTATTTATTTATTTATTTGGTTGGTTGGTTTAAACCCTTACCTCCTGCCTTAGAATCAATGCCATGTATTGGTTCCAAAGCAGAAAAGTGGTAAGGGATAGGTAATGGGGGTAAAGTGACTTGCCCAGGACCAAACATTTAGGAAGTGTCTGAGACTGGATTTCAACCCAGGACCTCCAATCTCTAGCTAGGCCTGGCTCTCAATCCACTAATTCACCACTCTAGGCCTTTTCACTGACTATCTCCCATGCCCAAAGTCCACTTTCTCCTTGCTTTTTGTCTTCATTCAAAACAAATCACCACTTCTCTATGAGGACCTGCCAGATTCCCTCATTACTAGTGAGTGTCCTTCCTCCTCCAACTACCTGGGATTTATTTTGTTTTTATTGTGTCTATGTGCAAAGGTGAATGCTTCCACAGACACTCCTATTAATGAAATCACAGAAGGCACAGAAACTTATTTGATACCAATCAATAAGCAGAGTCAATTAGGTATTAAGGACTTTTCCTATAATCTCATCACAATGTGTGGACAAACTAAATCAAACTGAAAGACTCATAACACTTTGGGCCATTGGATGAAAGCATACGATGCCACATAGGAGAAACATCTTGGGCTACAGACAAAAAGAGTTAGCAAGTCCAATTTTGAGCTCAAAAACATCAGATTTTCTGCTGCAGTCAAGCCCATGAGAGAAAATTGCTCTTGGAAAGCATTCTCTCCTCTTCTTCCTCTTTCCCTCTATCCCTGTTTTCCCCGCTCCTTTCCATCCTTCCTTCCTTTCTTCCCTCCTTTTCTCTCTCTCTCTCCCTCTCTCCCTCTCTCTCATTTCCCCATCTACTTTAGTGGAAATGATGTCAGAGAGACCTAGACAACAATGTATCTAGAGGACAAACTAAGGACAAATATGAGTACAGAAAAAAGGACAGGGCAGCTAGGTAGATACTTTCTAGTTGTATGGCCTGGGTCAGTCACTTAACCCCAGCTGCCTAGCTCTTACCACACTTCTGACATAGAACTTATACTGAGATGGAAGGGAAGGAAGGGAGGAAGGGGAGGAAGGGGAGGGAGGGGAAGGAGGCGAGGGAGAAGAGGAAGGAATGAAACATAGTTACCCTATGAAGGAAGTAATTTTAAGAAGTATGAGACATTACACCAGAGAGAAAAGCTGTCTATAGACTCTACAAAGCACCAGCTCTCAGAGTCTAGAAGAGAGTTACACTTAAGGGGCACTTTATTAGCAGTCTATGAAAGAGTTTGAGTAAAAGAAGATAACATTTTTCCCCTTTCCTTAATATTTACCTTTTCAGGTATTCCTTGCTCTTTGATTTTCGGTATCAAACTTTCCACAGAGCTCTGGTCTTTTCTTTGCAAAAAGTTGGAAGTCTTCTATTTTGTTGAATGCCCATACTCTCCCTTGGAAGTATATAGTCAGTTTTGCTGGGTAGCTGATTCTTGGTTGGAGACCCAGCTCTCTTGCCTTTCTGAAGATCATGTTCCATGCCTTACGATCATTCAGCGTAGAACTTGCAAGGTCTTGTGTGATCCTGATTGGCATTCCTTTATATCTAAATTGTCTTTTTCTGGCTTCCTGTAGGATTTTTTCTTTTGTTTGATAGCTTTGGAATTTGGCAATTACATTCCTGGGAGTTGTCTTTTGGGGGTTTTGTGTAGAAGGTGTTCTGTGAGCTCTGTCAGTGGATGTATTGCCCCCTTGTTCTAGAATCTCTGGGCAATTTTCTTTGATTATATCTTGTATCACCATGTCCAGTTTGGTGTTTATTTCTGGCTTTTCTGGGAGTCCAATTATTCTTAAATTTTCTCTTCTCCCCCTGTTTTCCAGATCTATCACCTTGTCGGTGAGATATTTTATGTTCTCTTCTAATTTCTTGGTGTTTTGGCTTTGCTTTATTAGTTCTTGCTTTAAAGCCTGGTTTTCTTTTACAGTTTGGTCAAACTGGTTTTGTAGATGCGTGAATTTCTTTTGCATCATTTCCCACTTTTCCTCCCAGAGGGCTTCCATCTTTTTGGTCCTTTCTGATTCAAATTCTTCATGGGTTTGTGGAGAGTTTCTATTTCCTTTGGAAGATTTTGGAGAATTTTCTTGTATATCTTCTTCTATCTGCTCTGTATTTTGTATTTAGGCTCCATAGAATGTGTCCAGAGTCGCCCCTTTCTTCTTATTTTTCTTGGTATTTTGGGGCTTCTGTGCTTCTGTGGAATTTGTCATCTCTGAACGTGGAGGATTGGCTTTTCTTGTCTTTGTCTGGTGATCAGTGGCTTTAGTCCTGGGCAGATGTTGGTTCTATGAGCGTTCCCTGGGTTAAACTGAATATGCCTCACTGGAACTGGAATGGAAGGGTCGGACCACGAGGCCACACTCTCCCCCTGGCTCGATTTCCGGAAGTTGCCTTCAGAATCCCTGGCCGTGAGGCTGTTTCGTCGGCCTGCGGGGGGATGGGCTGCCGCTTCCCCAAGCTCCGAGAGCACAGACTTTCACTGAGACTTGGATAGCAGGATCCAGCCCGTGAGGCTGTCTTGCCCGCCCTGAGGGTTGCTGTTGTTTTGACCAGCTCTCTGCAGCGGAGGCCCCAGGCAGTAACTTTCACCCGGACCGACCAGCTCTTTGCAGCGGAGGCCCCAGGCAGTAACTTTCACCCGGACCTACCGGCTCTCTGCAGCGGAAGCCCCAGGCAGTAACTTTCACCCGGACTGGGACTTGGGTAGAAGACCCTGAGGGTTGTTGTTCCTCAGACCCTGCTCTCTGAGCCCGGCGCGGCTGCCGCTTCCGGGAGCCTTGGACTCTGCGCTCCTACCCCTGAGGTCCGAGGGATCTCGGGTTCTGGCTTTTAAGGGGAGCCGTACCTTTTGAACCTGGTCCAGGTCCAGGAGGAGGGTTCCCAGGGTCTGTGCTGTTGATCGTTTTGAATTTCGGCGCCTTAGGAGCTTCTAGTTTGAGATCGGTCGGGAAGGGTTTTCCGGAGATCTGAACTTCAGCTTTCTCTAAGCCGCCATCTTAACCGGAAGAGCAGTCTATGGAAGAAAAAAGGACTTTTAGCCTCTGAGAAATGTTACTCATGTCATTTCTATTCCCATAACTGCAGCCAACAAAAATCTGTAGTTTCTATAACTGGTGGCAACATTTGCTTTTGGAGTCACTGTGTCTCATTCATCACTTACATTATGGCTCTTTACAAATGGAATATCTAAAGCCAACTTTTACTGAGTTATGGCAGAGTTGTAGTTTGAGATTATTTCCTTTTGTTCGTGATCCATAACTTCAATTTCCATACAAAGTTCCTCAATGAACACTTAAATTTATCGTGAGAACAATTTATCATTAGATATTTTAAAGAATCATAAGGGGGTGGGGGGGCGGCTGGGTTGCTCAGTGGATTGAGAGCCAAGCCTAGAGATGGGAGGTCCTAGGTTCAAATCTGGCTTCAGGCACTTCCCAGCTGTGTGAACCTGGGCAAGTCACTTGACCCCCATTGCCTAGCTCTTACCACTCTTCTGCCTTGGAGCCAACAATACACAGTATATATATAAGGGTTTAAAAAAAATAACTTGACTGGCATCGATGAATAGAATTAACATTTTAAACCAATATAATTAACATCTAAAAGAAAAAAATATTCATGCTGGTGTTGAGAAATCCCTTTAATATTAAAAATAGAAGCCAAGAAAGGAATTATTATTGGACATCCCTCTCAGGCAATGGAAATGATAGAAATCTCTCCACTTCCTGTCTGGCTCTATGACCATAGGTGGCAGTTCCAATTTTGCTCCCCAAGGAAGTTCTTTCCTATTGTCAAGCTGGTCTCTGCTGGTATCCTCCTTATGCAGTTCCACCTGTTGATCTCTATTCAGATCAGAGCCATCCTGGGACCACAAAGAGAGCTGGGTAAGAGCAGGTATGGACACAGCATGGACTCTTTAGTTCAGGTACCTCCCTGGGGACCTTTTGGGGAAGTCCTTCCTTCTATCCTCAGGCAGCACCTTTGGAAATCAACCTACTGAAGAGCTTCCTCATTAAGGTATATGGCTTGTTTTCAGCTGAGTTTTTGTGGCCACGGAGGGAAGGAAGAGAGGCTCAGCAGAATGGGTTCAATCAGCTGGGACTTGCACAGATTAGCCATTTCCCCAGCTTCTCCATTGTGCTTGTCACAGAAGAAGAAGGCACTTGTTGATGGAGTGCCCTTTGTCAAAGGAAGCTTTCTGAAGCTCAGGCTTCTCCTAAAGTCCATGGTTCAGATGAGCAGCCTTTTTGAGTGTCCTAATGAATGAACCCTACAGCAAGCCAAATAGCCTGGGCACCTGTGGCCATTTAGCCTTGAACCCATGTAGTCAGGCTCATAGCTACCAAAAAACCAAAGCAACCAACCCTGGGAAAGTTGAAAACCCTTGAGTAGTTCAGTAAAAGGAAGTTTGGGGGCAGCTGAGTGGCTCAGTGGACAGAGAGCCGGGCCTCAAGACCAGAGGTCCTTGGTTCAAATCTGACCCCAGACTTTTCTTAATTTTGTAACTCTGGGTAAGTACTTCACCCCCATTGCCTAGCCCTTACAGCTCTTCTGCTTTAGAATCAATAGACAGTATTGATTCTAAGATGGAAGGTGAGGGTTTCAAAGTAAAATGTAAGCCCAGTAGCTATGGCCCCAAACTCATAAGTTGGAGTTTAAATAGCAACTAGTTGACAGCTCTCCAAGAGTCTTCCCTCATCCCAACTAACTTGAATCAAGACCATTTCCCATCACTCCAATCAAGGTTCCTTGCTCCCTTCCCACAGTGCCTAATCCTACTGGACCAAGACAAGAACCCTATAAAAACCCACCAGCCCCATCAGTATAGTGTGGTCCATTCCTTTTATTTTTATTTATTTATTTGTTTGTTTGTTTTAAAACCTTACCTCCTGCCTTAGAATCAATGCCATGTATTGGTTACAAAGCAGAAAAGTGGTAAGGGATAGGTAATAGGGTAAAGTGACTTGCCCAGGACCACACATTTAGGAAGTGTCTGAGACTGGATTTCAACCCAGGACCTCCAATCTCTAGCTAGGCCTGGCTCTCAATCCACTAAGTCACCACTCTAGGCCTTTTCACTGACTATCTCCCATGCCCAAAGTCCACTTTCTCCTTGCTTTTTGTCTTCATTCAAAACAAATCACCACTTCTCTATGAGGACCTGCCAGATTCCCTCATTACTAGTGAGTGTCCTTCCTCCTCCAACTACCTGGGATTTATTTTGTTTTTATTGTGTCTATGTGCAAAGGTGAATGCTTCCACAGACACTCCTATTAATGAAATCACAGAAGGCACAGAAACTTATTTGATACCAATCAATAAGCAGAGTCAATTAGGTATTAAGGACTTTTCCTATAATCTCATCACAATGTGTGGACAAACTAAATCAAACTGAAAGACTCATAACACTTTGGGCCATTGGATGAAAGCATACGATGCCACATAGGAGAAACATCTTGGGCTACAGACAAAAAGAGTTAGCAAGTCCAATTTTGAGCTCAAAAACATCAGATTTTCTGCTGCAGTCAAGCCCATGAGAGAAAATTGCTCTTGGAAAGCATTCTCTCCTCTTCTTCCTCTTTCCCTCTATCCCTGTTTTCCCCGCTCCTTTCCATCCTTCCTTCCTTCCTTCCCTCCTTTTCTCTCTCTCTCCCTCTCTCCCTATCTCTCTTCCCCTTCCACTTTAGTGGAAATGATGTCAGAGAGACCTAGACAACAATGTATCTAGAGGACAAACTAAGGACATATATGAGTACAGAAAAAAGGACAGGGCAGCTAGGTAGATACTTTCTAGTTGTATGGCCTGGGCCAGTCACTTAACCCCAGCTGCCTAGCTCTTACCACACTTCTGACATAGAACTTATACTGAGATGGAAGGGAAGGAAGGGAGGAAAGGGAGGAAGGGGAGGGAGGGGAGGAAGGAAGGAAACATAGTTACCCTATGAAGGAAGTAATTTTAAGAAGTATGAGACATTACACCAGAGAGAAAAGCTGTCTATAGACTCTAGAAAAGACCAGTTCTCAGAGTCTAGAAGAGAGTTACACTTAAGGGGCACTTTATTAGCAGTCTAAGAAAGAAAAAAGGAATTTTAGCCTTGGAGAAATGTTAGATACTCATGTCATTTCTATTCCCATAACTGCAGCCAGCAAAAATCTGTAGTTTCTATTACTGCTGTCAACATTTGCTTTTGGAGTCATTGTGTCTCATTCAACACTTACATTATGGCTCTTTGAAAATGGAATATCTAAAGCTGACTTTTACTGAGTTATGGCAGAGTTGTAGTTTGAGATTATTAACTTTTGTTCATGATCCATAACTTCAATTTCCATACAAAGTTCCTCAATGAACACTTAAATTTATTGTGAGAACAATTTATCATTAGATTTTTTAAAGAATCATAAGGGGGGGGGGTGGCTGGGTAGCTCAGTGGATTGAGAGCCAAGCTTAGAGATGGGAGGTCCTAGGTTCAAATCTGGCTTCAGCCACTTCCCAGCTGTGTGAACCTGGGCAAGTCCCCCATTGCCTAGCCCTTACCACTCGTCTGCCTTGGAGCCAATACACAGTATATATATATATATATATATATATATATATATATATATATATATATATATATATATATATATATATATATATATATATATATATACAGTATATATATAAGGGTTTAAAAAAAAGAAATAACTTGATTGGCATCTATGAATAGAATTAACATTTTAAAACAATATAATTAACATCTAAAAGAAAAAAATATTCATGCTGGGGTTGAGAAATCCCTTTAATATTAAAAATAGAAGCCAAGAAAGGAATTATTATTGGACATCCCTCTCAGGCAATGGAAATGATAGAAATCTCTCCACTACCTGTCTGGCTCTATGACCATTGGTGGCAGTTCCAATTTTGCTCCCCAAGGAAGTTCTTTCCTATTGTCAAGCTGGTCTCTGCTGGTATCCTCCTTATGCAGTTCCACCTGTTGAGCTCTATTCAGATCAGAGCCATCCTGGGACCACAAAGAGAGCTGGGTAAGAGCAGGTGTGGATACAGCATGGACCCTTTATTTAGTTCAGGTACCTCCCTGGGGACCTTTTGGGGAAGTCCTTCTTTCTATCCTCAGGCAGCACCTTTGGAAATCAGCCCACTGAAGAGCTTCCTCATGAAGGGTTATGGCTTGTTTTCAGCTGAGCTTTTTCTGGCCACGGAGGGAAGGAAAAGAGGCTCAGCAGAAAGGGTTCAATCAGCTGGGACTTGCACAGATTAGCCATTTCCCCAGCTTCTCCATTGTGCTTGTCACAGAAGAAGAAGGCACTTGTTGATGGAGTGCCCTTTGTCAAAGGAAGCTTTCTGAAGCTCAGGCTTCTCCTGAAGTCCATGGTTCAGATCAGCAGGCTTTTTGAGTGTCGTAATGAATGAAGCCTCCAGCAAGCCAAATAGCCTGGGCACCTGTGGCCATTTAGCCTTGAACCCATGTAGTCAGGCTCATAGCTACCAAAAAACGAAACCAACCAACCCTGGGAAAGTTGAAAACCCTTGAGTAGTTCAGTAAAAGGAAGTTGGAGGGCAGCTGGAGGCTCAGTGGACAGAGAGCCGGGCCTCAAGACCAGAGGTCGTAGGTTCAAATCTGACCCCAGACTTTTCTTCATTTTCTAACTCTGGGTAAGTACTTCACCCCCATTGCCTAGCCAGTACAGCTCTTCTGCTTTAGAATCAATAGACAGTATTGATTCTAAGATGGAAGGTGAGGGTTTCAAAAGTGAAAAGTAAGCCCAGTAGCTATGGCCCCAAACCCATACGTTGGAGTTTAAATAGCAACGAGTTGACAGCTCTCCAAGAGTTTTCCCTTCATCCCAACTAACTTGAATCAAGACCATTTCCAATCACTCCAATCAAGGTTCCTTGCTCCCTTCCCACAGTGCCTAATCCTACTGGACCAAGACAAGAACCCTATAAAAACCCACCAGACCCATCAGTTTTGGGTGGTCCATTCCTTTCATTTTTATTTATTTATTTATTTATTTGGTTGGTTTAAACCCTTACCTCCTGCCTTAGAATCAATGCCATGTATTGGTTCCAAAGCAGAAAAGTGGTAAGGGATAGGTAATGGGGGTAAAGTGACTTGCCCAGGACCAAACATTTAGGAAGTGTCTGAGACTGGATTTCAACCCAGGACCTCCAATCTCTAGCTAGGCCTGGCTCTCAATCCACTAATTCACCACTCTAGGCCTTTTCACTGACTATCTCCCATGCCCAAAGTCCACTTTCTCCTTGCTTTTTGTCTTCATTCAAAACAAATCACCACTTCTCTATGAGGACCTGCCAGATTCCCTCATTACTAGTGAGTGTCCTTCCTCCTCCAACTACCTGGGATTTATTTTGTTTTTATTGTGTCTATGTGCAAAGGTGAATGCTTCCACAGACACTCCTATTAATGAAATCACAGAAGGCACAGAAACTTATTTGATACCAATCAATAAGCAGAGTCAATTAGGTATTAAGGACTTTTCCTATAATCTCATCACAATGTGTGGACAAACTAAATCAAACTGAAAGACTCATAACACTTTGGGCCATTGGATGAAAGCATACGATGCCACATAGGAGAAACATCTTGGGATACAGACAAAAAGAGTTAGCAAGTCCAATTTTGAGCTCAAAAACATCAGATTTTCTGCTGCAGTCAAGCCCATGAGAGAAAATTGCTCTTGGAAAGCATTCTCTCCTCTTCTTCCTCTTTCCCTCTATCCCTGTTTTCCCCCTCCCTTTCCATCCTTCCTTCCTTTCTTCCCTCCTTTTCTCTCTCTCTCTCCCTCTCTCCCTCTCTCTCATTTCCCCATCTACTTTAGTGGAAATGATGTCAGAGAGACCTAGACAACAATGTATCTAGAGGACAAACTAAGGACAAATATGAGTACAGAAAAAAGGACAGGGCAGCTAGGTAGATACTTTCTAGTTGTATGGCCTGGGTCAGTCACTTAACCCCAGCTGCCTAGCTCTTACCACACTTCTGACATAGAACTTATACTGAGATGGAAGGGAAGGAAGGGAGGAAGGGGAGGAAGGGGAGGGAGGGGAAGGAGGCGAGGGAGAAGAGGAAGGAATGAAACATAGTTACCCTATGAAGGAAGTAATTTTAAGAAGTAAGAGACATTACACCAGAGAGAAAAGCTGTCTATAGACTCTACAAAGCACCAGCTCTCAGAGTCTAGAAGAGAGTTATACTTACGGGGCACTTTATTAGCAGTCTATGAAAGAAAAAAGGACTTTTAGCCTCTGAGAAATGTTACTCATGTCATTTCTATTCCCATAACTGCAGCCAACAAAAATCTGTAGTTTCTATAACTGGTGGCAACATTTGCTTTTGGAGTCACTGTGTCTCATTCATCACTTACATTATGGCTCTTTTCAAATGGAATATCTAAAGCCAACTTTTACTGAGTTATGGCAGAGTTGTAGTTTGAGATTATTTCCTTTTGTTCGTGATCCATAACTTCAATTTCCATACAAAGTTCCTCAATGAACACTTAAATTTATCGGGAGAACAATTTATCATTAGATATTTTAAAGAATCATAAGGGGGTGGGGGGGCGGCTGGGTAGCTCAGTGGATTGAGAGCCAAGCCTAGAGATGGGAGGTCCTAGGTTCAAATCTGGCTTCAGGCACTTCCCAGCTGTGTGAACCTGGGCAAGTCACTTGACCCCCATTGCCTAGCCCTTACCACTCTTCTGCCTTGGAGCCAACAATACACAGTATATATATAAGGGTTTAAAAAAAATAACTTGACTGGCATCGATGAATAGAATTAACATTTTAAACCAATATAATTAACATCTAAAAGAAAAAAATATTCATGCTGGTGTTGAGAAATCCCTTTAATATTAAAAATAGAAGCCAAGAAAGGAATTATTATTGGACATCCCTCTCAGGCAATGGAAATGATAGAAATCTCTCCACTTCCTGTCTGGCTCTATGACCATAGGTGGCAGTTCCAATTTTGCTCCCCAAGGAAGTTCTTTCCTATTGTCAAGCTGGTCTCTGCTGGTATCCTCCTTATGCAGTTCCACCTGTTGATCTCTATTCAGATCAGAGCCATCCTGGGACCACAAAGAGAGCTGGGTAAGAGCAGGTGTGGACACAGCATGGACTCTTTAGTTCAGGTACCTCCCTGGGGACCTTTTGGGGAAGTCCTTCCTTCTATCCTCAGGCAGCACCTTTGGAAATCAACCTACTGAAGAGCTTCCTCATTAAGGTATATGGCTTGTTTTCAGCTGAGTTTTTGTGGCCACGGAGGGAAGGAAGAGAGGCTCAGCAGAATGGGTTCAATCAGTTGGGACTTGCACAGATTAGCCATTTCCCCAGCTTCTCCATTGTGCTTGTCCCAGAAGAAGAAGGCACTTGTTGATGGAGTGCCCTTTGTCAAAGGAAGCTTTCTGAAGCTCAGGCTTCTCCTAAAGTCCATGGTTCAGATGAGCAGCCTTTTTGAGTGTCCTAATGAATGAACCCTACAGCAAGCCAAATAGCCTGGGCACCTGTGGCCATTTAGCCTTGAACCCATGTAGTCAGGCTCATAGCTACCAAAAAACGAAACCAACCAACCCTGGGAAAGTTGAAAACCCTTGAGTAGTTCAGTAAAAGGAAGTTTGGGGGCAGCTGAGTGGCTCAGTGGACAGAGAGCCGGGCCTCAAGACCAGAGGTCCTTGGTTCAAATCTGACCCCAGACTTTTCTTAATTTTGTAACTCTGGGTAAGTACTTCACCCCCATTGCCTAGCCCTTACAGCTCTTCTGCTTTAGAATCAATAGACAGTATTGATTCTAAGATGGAAGGTGAGGGTTTCAAAAGTAAAATGTAAGCCCAGTAGCTATGGCCCCAAACTCATAAGTTGGAGTTTAAATAGCAACTAGTTGACAGCTCTCCAAGAGTCTTCCCTCATCCCAACTAACTTGAATCAAGACCATTTCCCATCACTCCAATCAAGGTTCCTTGCTCCCTTCCCACAGTGCCTAATCCTACTGGACCAAGACAAGAACCCTATAAAAACCCACCAGACACATCAGTTTTGGGTGGTCCATTCCTTTCATTTTTATTTATTTATTTATTTGTATGTTTGTTTTAAAACCTTACCTCCTGCCTTAGAATCAATGCCATGTATTGGTTCCAAAGCAGAAAAGTGGTAAGGGATAAGTAATGGTGGTAAAGTGACTTGCCCAGGACCACACATTTAGGAAGTGTCTGAGACTGGATTTGAACCCAGGACCTCCAATCTCTAGATAGGCCTGGCTCTCAATCCACTAAGTCACCACTCTAGGCCATTTCACTGACTATCTCCCATGCCCAAAGTCCACTTTCTCCTTGCTTTTTGTCTTCATTCAAAACAAATCACCACCTCTCTATGAGGACCTGCCAGATTCCCTCATTATTAGTGAGTATCCTTCCTCCTCCAACTATCTGGGATTTATTTTGCTTTTATTGTGTCTATGAGCAAAGGTGAATGCTTCCACAGACACTCCTATTAATGAAATCACAGAAGGCACAGAAACTTATTTGATACCAATCAATAAGCAGAGTCAATTATGTATTAAGGACTTTTCCTATAATCTCATCACAATGTGTGGACAAACTAAATCAAACTGAAAGACTCATAACTCTTTGGGCCATTGGATGAAAGCATACGATGCCACATAGGAAAAACATCTTGGGCTACAGACAAAAAGAGTTAGCAAGTCCAATTTTGAGCTCAAAAACATCAGATTTTCTGCTACAGTCAAGCCCATGAGAGAAAATTGCTCTTGGAAAGCATTCTCTCCTTTTCTTCCTCTTTGCCTCTATCTCTCTTTTCCCCTCTCCTTTCCATCCTTCCTTCCTTCCATCCTTTCCTCTCTCTCCCTCTCTCTCTCTCCCTCTCTCCCTGTCTCCCTGTCTCCCTCTCTCCCTGTCTTCCTCTCTCCCTCTATCCCTCCATTCCTTTTCCACTTTAGTGGTAATGATGTCAGAGAGACCTAGACAACAATGTATCTAGAGGACAAACTAAGGACAAATATGAGTACAGAAAAAAAGGACAGGACAGCTAGGTAGATGCTTTCTAGTTGTATGGCCTGGGCCAGTCACTTAACCCCAGCAGCCTAGCTCTTACCACACTTCTGACTTAGAACTTATGCTGAGATGGAAGGGAAGAAGGGAGGAAAGGGAGGAAGGGGAGGGAGGGGAGGAAGGAAGGAAACATAATTAGCCTATGTAGGAAGTAATTTTAAGAAGTATGAGACATTACACCAGAGAGAAAAGCTGTCTATAGACTCTAAAAAGCACCAGCTCTCAGAGTCTAGAAGAGAGTTACACTTAAGGTGCACTTTATTAGCAGTCTATGAAAGAAAAAAGGACTTTTAGCCTTGGAGAAATGTTAGTTACTCATGTCATTTCTACTCCCATAACTGCAGCCAACAAAAATCTGTAGTTTCTATTACTGCTGTCAACATTTGCTTTTGGAGTCATTGTGTCTTATTCATCACTTACATTATGGCCCTTTACAAATGGAATATCTAAAGCCGACTTTTACTGAGTTATGGCAGAGTTGTAGTTTGAGATTATTTCCTTTTGTTCGTGATCCATAACTTCAATTTCCATACAAAGTTACTCAATGAACACTTAAATTTAGTGTGAGAACAATTCATCATTAGATATTTTAAAGAATCATAAGGGGGTGGGGGGGCGGCTGGGTAGCTCAGTGGATTGAGAGCCAAGCCTAGAGATGGATCAAGAACAAAAGGGATGAAGTACTTACCCAGAGTTAGAAAATGAAGAAAAGTCTGGGGTCAGATTTGAACCTAGGACCTCTGGTTTTGAGGCCCGGCTCTCTGTCCACTGAGCCACTCAGCTGCCCTCCAACTGCCTTTTACTGAACTACTCAAGGGTTTTCAACTTTCCCAGGGTTGGTTGCTTTGGTCTTTTGGTAGCTATGAGCCTGACTATATGGGTTCAAGGCTAAATGGCCACAGGTGCCCAGGATATTTGGCTTGCTGTAGGTTTCATTGATTAGTACACTCAAAAAGGCTGCTCATCTGAACCATGGACTTCAGGAGAAGCCTGAGCTTCACAAAGCTTCCTTTGACAAAGGGCACTCCATCAACAAGTGCCTTCTTCTTCTGGGACAAGCACAATGGAAAAGCTGGGGAAATGGCTAATCTGTGCAAGTCCCAGCTGATTGAACCCTTTCTTCTGAGCCTCTCTTCCTTCCCTCCGTGGCCAGAAAAAGCTCAGGTGAAAAAAAGCCATAAACCTTCATGAGGAAGCTCTTCAGTGGGCTGATTTCCAAAGGTGCTGCCTGAGGATAGAAAGAAGGACTTCCCCAAAAGGTCCCCAGGGAGGTACCTGAACTAAATAAAGGGTCCATGCTGTATACACACCTGCTCTTACCCAGCTCTCTTTGTGGTCCCAGGATGGCTCTGATCTGAATAGAGCTCAACAAGTGGAACTGCATAAGGAGGATACCAGCAGAGACCAGCTTGACAATAGGAAAGAACTTCCTTGGGGAGCAAAATTGGAACTGCCACCTATGGTCATAAAGCCAGACAGGTAGTGGAGAGATTTCTATCATTTCCATTGCCTGAGAGGGATGTCCAATAATAATTCCTTTCTTGGCTTCTATTTTTAATATTAAAGGGATTTCTCAACCCCAGGATGAATATTTTTTTCTTTTAGATGTTAATTATATTGTTTTAAAATGTTAATTCTATTCATCGATGCCAGTCAAGTTATTTCTTTTTTTTAAACCCTTATATATATACTGTATATTATATATATGTATATGTATATATATGTATATGTATATGTATATATATGTATATATATATATACTGTGTATTGGCTCCAAGGCAGAAGAGTGGTAAGGGCTAGGCAATGGGGGTCAAGTGACTTGCCCAGGTTCACACAGCTGGGAAGTGGCTGAAGCCGGATTCGAACCTAGGACCTCCCACCTCTAGGCTTGGCTCTCAATCCACTGAGCTACCCAGCCGCCCACCCACCCCCTTAGGATTCTTTACAATATCTCATGATAAATGGTTCTCACGATCAATTTAAGTGTTCATTGAGGAACTTTGTATGGAAATTGAAGTTATGGATCACGAACAAAAGGAAATAATCTCAAACTACAACTCTGCTGTGACTCAGTAATAGTCGCCTTTAGATATTCCATTTTCAAAGAGCCATCATGGAAGTGATGAATGAGACACAGTGACTCCAAAAGCAAATGTTGACAGCAGTAATAGAAAGTACAGAATTTTGCTGGCTTGTAGTACTTGCCGAGAGTTAGAAAATGAAGAAAAGTCTGGGGTCAGATTTGAACCTACGACCTCTGGTCTTGAGGCCCAGCTCTCTGTCCACTGAGCCACTCAGCTGCGCTCCAACTTCCTTTTCCTGAACTACTCAAGGGTTTTCAACTTTCCCAGGGTTGGTTGGTTTCGTTGTTTGGTAGCTAGGAGCCTGACTACATGGCTTCAAGGCTAAATGGCCACAGGTGCCCAGGCTATTTGGCTTGCTGGAGGCGTCATTCATTAGGACACTCAAAAAGCCTGCTGATCTGAACCATGGACTTCAGGAGAAGCCTGAGCTTCACAAAGCTTCCTTTGACAAAGGGCACTCCATCAACAAGTGCCTTCTTCTTCTGGGACAAGCACAATGGAGAAGCTGGGGAAATGGCTAATCGGTGCACGTCCCAGCTGATTCAACCCTTTCTGCTGAGCCTCTCTTCCTTCCCTCTGTGGCCACAAAAAGCTCAGCTGAAAACAAGCCATAACCCTTCATGAGGAAGCTCTTCAGTGGGTTGATTTCCAAAGGTGCTGCCTGAGGATAGAAGGAAGGACTTCCCCAAAAGGTCCCCAAGGAGGTACCTGAACTAAAGAAAGAGTCCATGCTGTATCCACACCTGCTCTTACCCAGCTCTCTTTGTGGTCCCAGGATGGCTCCGATCTGAATAGAGCTCAACAGGTGGAACTGCATAAGGAGGATACCAGCAGAGACCAGCTTGACAATAGGAAAGAACTTCCTTGGGGAGCAAAATTGGAACTGCCACCTATGGTCATAGAGCCAGACAGGTAGTGGAGAGATTTCTATCATTTCCATTGCCTGAGAGGGATGTCCAATAATAATTCCTTTCTTGGCTTCTATTTTTAATATTAAAGGGATTTCTCAACCCGAGGATGAATATTTTTTTCTTTTAGATGTTAATTATATTGTTTTAAAATGTTAATTCTATTCATCGATGCCAGTCAAGTTATTTCTTTTTTTTAAACCCTTATATATATACTGTATATTATATATATGTATATATATATATATATATATATATATATATATATATATATATATATATATATATATATATATATATATATATATATATATATATATATATATATATATATATATATATATATATATATATATATATATACTGTGTATTGGCTCCAAGGCAGAAGAGTGGTAAGGGCTAGGCAATGGGGGTCAAGTGACTTGCCCAGGTTCACACAGCTGGGAAGTGGCTGAAGCCGGATTCGAACCTAGGACCTCCCACCTCTAGGCTTGGCTCTCAATCCACTGAGCTACCCAGCCGCTCAATCCACTGAGCTACCCAGCCGCCCACCCACCCCCTTAGGATTCTTTACAATATCTATTGATAAATGGTTCTCACGATCAATTTAAGTGTTCCTTGAGGAACTTTGTATGGAAATTGAAGTTATGGATCACGAACAAAAGGAAATAATCTCAAACTACAACTCTGCTGTGACTCAGTAATAGTCGCCTTTAGATATTCCATTTTCAAAGAGCCATCATGGAAGTGATGAATGAGACACAGTGACTCCAAAAGCAAATGTTGACAGCAGTAATAGAAAGTACAGATTTTTGTTGGCTTGTAGTACTTGCCCAGAGTTAGAAAATGAAGAAAAGTCTGGGGTCAGATTTGAACCTACGACCTCTGGTGTTGAGGCCCAGCTCTCTGTCCACTGAGCCACTCAGCTGCGCTCCAACTTCCTTTTCCTGAACTACTCAAGGGTTTTCAACTTTCCCAGGGTTGGTTGGTTTCGTTGTTTGGTAGCTAGGAGCCTGACTACATGGCTTCAAGGCTAAATGGCCACAGGTGCCCAGGCTATTTGGCTTGCTGGAGGCGTCATTCATTAGGACACTCAAAAAGCCTGCTGATCTGAACCATGGACTTCAGGAGAAGCCTGAGCTTCACAAAGCTTCCTTTGACAAAGGGCACTCCATCAACAAGTGCCTTCTTCTTCTGGGACAAGCACAATGGAGAAGCTGGGGAAATGGCTAATCGGTGCAAGTCCCAGCTGATTCAACCCTTTCTGCTGAGCCTCTCTTCCTTCCCTCTGTGGCCACAAAAAGCTCAGCTGAAAACAAGCCATAACCCTTCATGAGGAAGCTCTTCAGTGGGTTGATTTCCAAAGGTGCTGCCTGAGGATAGAAGGAAGGACTTCCCCAAAAGGTCCCCAGGGAGGTACCTGAACTAAAGAAAGAGTCCATGCTGTATCCACACCTGCTCTTACCCAGCTCTCTTTGTGGTCCCAGGATGGCTCCGATCTGAATAGAGCTCAACAGGTGGAACTGCATAAGGAGGATACCAGCAGAGACCAGCTTGACAATAGGAAAGAACTTCCTTGGGGAGAAAAATTGGAACTGCCACCTATGGTCATAGAGCCAGACAGGTAGTGGAGAGATTTCTATCATTTCCATTGCCTGAGAGGGATGTCCAATAATAATTCCTTTCTTGGCTTCTATTTTTAATATTAAAGGGATTTCTCAACCCGAGGATGAATATTTTTTTTCTTTTAGATGTTAATTATATTGTTTTAAAATGTTAATTCTATTCATCGATGCCAGTCAAGTTATTTCTTTTTTTTAAACCCTTATATATATACTGTATATTATATATATGTATATATATATATATATATATATATATATATATATATATATATATATATATATATATATATACTGTGTATTGGCTCCAAGGCAGAAGAGTGGTAAGGGCTAGGCAATGGGGGTCAAGTGACTTGCCCAGGTTCACACAGCTGGGAAGTGGCTGAAGCCGGATTCGAACCTAGGACCTCCCACCTCTAGGCTTGGCTCTCAATCCACTGAGCTACCCAGCCGCCCAATCCACTGAGCTACCCAGCCGCCCACCCACCCCCTTAGGATTCTTTACAATATCTCATGATAAATGGTTCTCACGATCAATTTAAGTGTTCATTGAGGAACTTTGTATGGAAATTGAAGTTATGGATCACGAACAAAAGGAAATAATCTCAAACTACAACTCTGCTGTGACTCAGTAATAGTCGCCTTTAGATATTCCATTTTCAAAGAGCCATCATGGAAGTGATGAATGAGACACAGTGACTCCAAAAGCAAATGTTGACAGCAGTAATAGAAAGTACAGATTTTTGTTGGCTTGTAGTACTTGCCCAGAGTTAGAAAATGAAGAAAAGTATGGGGTCAGATTCGAACCTACGACCTCTGGTCTTGAGGCCCAGCTCTCTGTCCACTGAGCCACTCAGCTGCGCTGCAACTTCCTTTTACTGAACTACTCAAGGGTTTGCAACTTTCCCAGGGTTGGTTGGTTTCGGTTTTTGGTAGCTAGGAGCCTGACTACATGGCTTCAAGGCTAAATGGCCACAGGTCCCCAGGCTATTTGGCTTGCTGGAGGCATCATTCATTACGACACTCAAAAAGCCGCCTGCTGATCTGAACCATGGACTTCAGGAGAAGCCTGAGCTTCACAAAGCTTCCTTTGACAAAGGGCACTCCATCAACAAGTGCCTTCTTCTTCTGGGACAAGCACAATGGAGAAGCTGGCCAAATGGCTAATCGGTGCAAGGCCCAGATGATTGAACCCTTTTTGCTGAGCCTCTCTTCCTTCCCTCCGTGGCCATAAAAAGCTCAGCTGAAAACAACCCATAACCCTTCATGAGGAAGCTCTTCAGTGGGTTGATTTCCAAAGCTGCTGCCTGAGGATAGAAGGAAGGACTTCCCCAAAAGGTCCCCAGGGAGGTACCTGAACTAAAGAAAGAGTCCATGCTGTATCCACACCTGCTCTTACCCAGCTCTCTTTGTGGTCCCAGGATGGCTCCGATCTGAATAGAGCTCAACAGGTGGAACTGCATAAGGAGGATACCAGCAGAGAGCAGCTTGACAATAGGAAAGAACTTCCTTGGGGAGCAAAATTGGAACTGCCACCTCTGGTCATAGAGCCAGACAGGTAGTGGAGAGATTTCTATCATTTCCATTGCCTGAGAGGGATGTCCAATAATAATTCCTTTCTTGGCTTCTATTTTTAATATTAAAGGGATTTCTCAACCCCAGGATGAATATTTTTTTCTTTTAGATGTTAATTATATTGTTTTAAAATGTTAATTCTATTCATCGATGCCAGTCAAGTTATTTCTTTTTTTTAAACCCTTATATATATACTGTATATTATATATATATGTATATGTATGTATATGTATATGTATATATATGTATATATATATATATATATATATATATACTGTGTATTGGCTCCAAGGCAGAAGAGTGGTAAGGGCTAGGCAATGGGGGTCAAGTGACTTGCCCAGGTTCACACAGCTGGGAAGTGGCTGAGGCCGGATTCGAACCTAGGACCTCCCACCTCTAGGCTTGGCTCTCAATCCACTGAGCTACCCAGCCGCCCAATCCACTGAGCTACCCAGCCGCCCACCCACCCCCTTAGGATTCTTTACAATATCTAATGATAAATGGTTCTCACGATCAATTTAAGTGTTCATTGAGGAACGTTGTATGGAAATTGAAGTTATGGATCACGAACAAAAGGACATAATCTCAAACTACAACTCTGCTGTGACTCAGTAATAGTCGCCTTTAGATATTCCATTTTCAAAGAGCCATCATGGAAGGGATGAATGAGACACAGTGACTCCAAAAGCAAATGTTGACAGCAGTAATAGAAAGTACAGATTTTTGTTGGCTTGTAGTACTTGCCCAGAGTTAGAAAATCAAGAAAAGTCTGGGGTCAGATTCGAACCTACGACCTCTGGTCTTGAGGCCCAGCTCTCTGTCCACTGAGCCACTCAGCTGCGCTGCAACTTCCTTTTACTGAACTACTCAAGGGTTTGCAACTTTCCCAGGGTTGGTTGGTTTCGGTTTTTGGTAGCTAGGAGCCTGACTACATGGCTTCAAGGCTAAATGGCCACAGGTCCCCAGGCTATTTGGCTTGCTGGAGGCTTCATTCATTACGACACTCAAAAAGCCGCCTGCTGATCTGAACCATGGACTTCAGGAGAAGCCTGAGCTTCACAAAGCTTCCTTTGACAAAGGGCACTCCATCAACAAGTGCCTTCTTCTTCTGGGACAAGCACAATGGAGAAGCTGGCCAAATGGCTAATCGGTGCAAGTCCCAGCTGATTCAACTCTTTATGCTGAGCCTCTCTTCCTTCCCTCCGTGGCCATAAAAAGCTCAGCTGAAAACAACCCATAACCCTTCATGAGGAAGCTCTTCAGTGGGTTGATTTCCAAAGCTGCTGCCTGAGGATAGAAGGAAGGACTTCCCCAAAAGGTCCCCAGGGAGGTACCTGAACTAAAGAAAGAGTCCATGCTGTATACACACCTACTCTTACCCAGCTCTCTTTGTGGTCCCAGGATGGCTCCGATCTGAATAGAGCTCAACAGGTGGAACTGCATAAGGAGGATACCAGCAGAGACCAGCTTGACAATAGGAAAGAACTTCCTTGGGGAGCAAAATTGGAACTGCCACCTCTGGTCATAGAGCCAGACAGGTAGTGGAGAGATTTCTATCATTTCCATTGCCTGAGAGGGATGTCCAATAATAATTCCTTTCTTGGCTTCTATTTTTAATATTAAAGGGATTTCTCAACCCCAGGATGAATATTTTTTTCTTTTAGATGTTAATTATATTGTTTTAAAATGTTAATTCTATTCATCGATGCCAGTCAAGTTATTTCTTTTTTTTAAACCCTTATATATATACTGTATATTATATATATGTATATGTATATGTATGTATGTATATATATATATACTGTGTATTGGCTCCAAGGCAGAAGAGTGGTAAGGGCTAGGCAATGGGGGTCAAGTGACTTGCCCAGGTTCACACAGCTGGGAAGTGGCTGAGGCTGGATTCGAACCTAGGACCTCCCACCTCTAGGCTTGGCTCCCAATCCACTGAGCTACCCAGCCGCCCACCCACCCCCTTAGGATTCTTTACAATATCTAATGATAAATGGTTCTCACGATCAATTTAAGTGTTCATTGAGGAACTTTGTATGGAAATTGAAGTTATGGATCACGAACAAAAGGACATAATCTCAAACTACAACTCTGCTGTGACTCAGTAATAGTCGCCTTTAGATATTCCATTTTCAAAGAGCCATCATGGAAGGGATGAATGAGACACAGTGACTCCAAAAGCAAATGTTGACAGCAGTAATAGAAAGTACAGATTTTTGTTGGCTTGTAGTACTTGCCCAGAGTTAGAAAATCAAGAAAAGTCTGGGGTCAGATTCGAACCTACGACCTCTGGTCTTGAGGCCCAGCTCTCTGTCCACTGAGCCACTCAGCTGCGCTGCAACTTCCTTTTACTGAACTACTCAAGGGTTTGCAACTTTCCCAGGGTTGGTTGGTTTCGGTTTTTGGTAGCTAGGAGCCTGACTACATGGCTTCAAGGCTAAATGGCCACAGGTCCCCAGGCTATTTGGCTTGCTGGAGGCTTCATTCATTACGACACTCAAAAAGCCGCCTGCTGATCTGAACCATGGACTTCAGGAGAAGCCTGAGCTTCACAAAGCTTCCTTTGACAAAGGGCACTCCATCAACAAGTGCCTTCTTCTTCTGGGACAAGCACAATGGAGAAGCTGGCCAAATGGCTAATCGGTGCAAGTCCCAGCTGATTCAACTCTTTATGCTGAGCCTCTCTTCCTTCCCTCCGTGGCCATAAAAAGCTCAGCTGAAAACAACCCATAACCCTTCATGAGGAAGCTCTTCAGTGGGTTGATTTCCAAAGCTGCTGCCTGAGGATAGAAGGAAGGACTTCCCCAAAAGGTCCCCAGGGAGGTACCTGAACTAAAGAAAGAGTCCATGCTGTATACACACCTACTCTTACCCAGCTCTCTTTGTGGTCCCAGGATGGCTCCGATCTGAATAGAGCTCAACAGGTGGAACTGCATAAGGAGGATACCAGCAGAGACCAGCTTGACAATAGGAAAGAACTTCCTTGGGGAGCAAAATTGGAACTGCCACCTCTGGTCATAGAGCCAGACAGGTAGTGGAGAGATTTCTATCATTTCCATTGCCTGAGAGGGATGTCCAATAATAATTCCTTTCTTGGCTTCTATTTTTAATATTAAAGGGATTTCTCAACCCCAGGATGAATATTTTTTTCTTTTAGATGTTAATTATATTGTTTTAAAATGTTAATTCTATTCATCGATGCCAGTCAAGTTATTTCTTTTTTTTAAACCCTTATATATATACTGTATATTATATATATGTATATGTATATGTATGTATGTATATATATATATATATATACTGTGTATTGGCTCCAAGGCAGAAGAGTGGTAAGGGCTAGGCAATGGGGGTCAAGTGACTTGCCCAGGTTCACACAGCTGGGAAGTGGCTGAGGCTGGATTCGAACCTAGGACCTCCCACCTCTAGGCTTGGCTCCCAATCCACTGAGCTACCCAGCCGCCCAATCCACTGAGCTACCCAGCCGCCCACCCACCCCCTTAGGATTCTTTACAATATCTAATGATAAATGGTTCTCACGATCAATTTAAGTGTTCATTGAGGAACTTTGTATGGAAATTGAAGTTATGGATCACAAACGAAAGCAAATAATCTCAAACTACAACTCTGCTGTGACTCAGTAATAGTCGCCTTTAGATATTCCATTTTCAAAGAGCCATCATGGAAGGGATGAATGAGACACAGTGACTCCAAAAGCAAATGTTGACAGCAGTAATAGAAAGTACAGATTTTTGTTGGCTTGTAGTACTTGCCCAGAGTTAGAAAATGAAGAAAAGTCTGGGGTCAGATTCGAACCTACGACCTCTGGTCTTGAGGCCCAGCTCTCTGTCCACTGAGCCACTCAGCTGCGCTGCAACTTCCTTTTACTGAACTACTCAAGGGTTTGCAACTTTCCCAGGGTTGGTTGGTTTCGGTTTTTGGTAGCTAGGAGCCTGACTACATGGCTTCAAGGCTAAATGGCCACAGGTCCCCAGGCTATTTGGCTTGCTGGAGGCTTCATTCATTACGACACTCAAAAAGCCGCCTGCTGATCTGAACCATGGACTTCAGGAGAAGCCTGAGTTTCACAAAGCTTCCTTTGACAAAGGGCACTCCATCAACAAGTGCCTTCTTCTTCTGGGACAAGCACAATGGAGAAGCTGGCCAAATGGCTAATCGGTGCAAGTCCCAGCTGATTCAACTCTTTATGCTGAGCCTCTCTTCCTTCCCTCCGTGGCCATAAAAAGCTCAGCTGAAAACAACCCATAACCCTTCATGAGGAAGCTCTTCAGTGGGTTGATTTCCAAAGCTGCTGCCTGAGGATAGAAGGAAGGACTTCCCCAAAAGGTCCCCAGGGAGGTACCTGAACTAAAGAAAGAGTCCATGCTGTATCCACACCTACTCTTACCCAGCTCTCTTTGTGGTCCCAGGATGGCTCCGATCTGAATAGAGCTCAACAGGTGGAACTGCATCAGGAGGATACCAGCAGAGACCAGCTTGACAATAGGAAAGAACTTCCTTGGGGAGCAAAATTGGAACTGCCACCTCTGGTCATAGAGCCAGACAGGTAGTGGAGAGATTTCTATCATTTCCATTGCCTGAGAGGGATGTCCAATAATAATTCCTTTCTTGGCTTCTATTTTTAATATTAAAGGGATTTCTCAACCCCAGGATGAATATTTTTTTCTTTTAGATGTTAATTATATTGTTTTAAAATGTTAATTCTATTCATCGATGCCAGTCAAGTTATTTCTTTTTTTAAACCCTTATATATATACTGTATATTATATATATGTATATGTATATGTATGTATGTATATATATATATACTGTGTATTGGCTCCAAGGCAGAAGAGTGGTAAGGGCTAGGCAATGGGGGTCAAGTGACTTTCCCAGGTTCACACAGCTGGGAAGTGGCTGAGGCTGGATTCGAACCTAGGACCTCCCACCTCTAGGCTTGGCTCCCAATCCACTGAGCTACCCAGCCGCCCACCCACCCCCTTAGGATTCTTTACAATATCTAATGATAAATGGTTCTCACGATCAATTTAAGTGTTCATTGAGGAACTTTGTATGGAAATTGAAGTTATGGATCACGAACAAAAGGACATAATCTCAAACTACAACTCTGCTGTGACTCAGTAATAGTCGCCTTTAGATATTCCATTTTCAAAGAGCCATCATGGAAGGGATGAATGAGACACAGTGACTCCAAAAGCAAATGTTGACAGCAGTAATAGAAAGTACAGATTTTTGTTGGCTTGTAGTACTTGCCCAGAGTTAGAAATTCAAGAAAAGTCTGGGGTCAGATTCGAACCTACGACCTCTGGTCTTGAGGCCCAGCTCTCTGTCCACTGAGCCACTCAGCTGCGCTGCAACTTCCTTTTACTGAACTACTCAAGGGTTTGCAACTTTCCCAGGGTTGGTTGGTTTCGGTTTTTGGTAGCTAGGAGCCTGACTACATGGCTTCAAGGCTAAATGGCCACAGGTCCCCAGGCTATTTGGCTTGCTGGAGGCTTCATTCATTACGACACTCAAAAAGCCGCCTGCTGATCTGAACCATGGACTTCAGGAGAAGCCTGAGCTTCACAAAGCTTCCTTTGACAAAGGGCACTCCATCAACAAGTGCCTTCTTCTTCTGGGACAAGCACAATGGAGAAGCTGGCCAAATGGCTAATCGGTGCAAGTCCCAGCTGATTCAACTCTTTATGCTGAGCCTCTCTTCCTTCCCTCCGTGGCCATAAAAAGCTCAGCTGAAAACAACCCATAACCCTTCATGAGGAAGCTCTTCAGTGGGTTGATTTCCAAAGCTGCTGCCTGAGGATAGAAGGAAGGACTTCCCCAAAAGGTCCCCAGGGAGGTACCTGAACTAAAGAAAGAGTCCATGCTGTATACACACCTACTCTTACCCAGCTCTCTTTGTGGTCCCAGGATGGCTCCGATCTGAATAGAGCTCAACAGGTGGAACTGCATAAGGAGGATACCAGCAGAGACCAGCTTGACAATAGGAAAGAACTTCCTTGGGGAGCAAAATTGGAACTGCCACCTCTGGTCATAGAGCCAGACAGGTAGTGGAGAGATTTCTATCATTTCCATTGCCTGAGAGGGATGTCCAATAATAATTCCTTTCTTGGCTTCTATTTTTAATATTAAAGGGATTTCTCAACCCCAGGATGAATATTTTTTTCTTTTAGATGTTAATTATATTGTTTTAAAATGTTAATTCTATTCATCGATGCCAGTCAAGTTATTTCTTTTTTTTAAACCCTTATATATATACTGTATATTATATATATGTATATGTATATGTATGTATGTATATATATATATATATATACTGTGTATTGGCTCCAAGGCAGAAGAGTGGTAAGGGCTAGGCAATGGGGGTCAAGTGACTTGCCCAGGTTCACACAGCTGGGAAGTGGCTGAGGCTGGATTCGAACCTAGGACCTCCCACCTCTAGGCTTGGCTCCCAATCCACTGAGCTACCCAGCCGCCCAATCCACTGAGCTACCCAGCCGCCCACCCACCCCCTTAGGATTCTTTACAATATCTAATGATAAATGGTTCTCACGATCAATTTAAGTGTTCATTGAGGAACTTTGTATGGAAATTGAAGTTATGGATCACAAACGAAAGCAAATAATCTCAAACTACAACTCTGCTGTGACTCAGTAATAGTCGCCTTTAGATATTCCATTTTCAAAGAGCCATCATGGAAGGGATGAATGAGACACAGTGACTCCAAAAGCAAATGTTGACAGCAGTAATAGAAAGTACAGATTTTTGTTGGCTTGTAGTACTTGCCCAGAGTTAGAAAATGAAGAAAAGTCTGGGGTCAGATTCGAACCTACGACCTCTGGTCTTGAGGCCCAGCTCTCTGTCCACTGAGCCACTCAGCTGCGCTGCAACTTCCTTTTACTGAACTACTCAAGGGTTTGCAACTTTCCCAGGGTTGGTTGGTTTCGGTTTTTGGTAGCTAGGAGCCTGACTACATGGCTTCAAGGCTAAATGGCCACAGGTCCCCAGGCTATTTGGCTTGCTGGAGGCTTCATTCATTACGACACTCAAAAAGCCGCCTGCTGATCTGAACCATGGACTTCAGGAGAAGCCTGAGCTTCACAAAGCTTCCTTTGACAAAGGGCACTCCATCAACAAGTGCCTTCTTCTTCTGGGACAAGCACAATGGAGAAGCTGGCCAAATGGCTAATCGGTGCAAGTCCCAGCTGATTCAACTCTTTATGCTGAGCCTCTCTTCCTTCCCTCCGTGGCCATAAAAAGCTCAGCTGAAAACAACCCATAACCCTTCATGAGGAAGCTCTTCAGTGGGTTGATTTCCAAAGCTGCTGCCTGAGGATAGAAGGAAGGACTTCCCCAAAAGGTCCCCAGGGAGGTACCTGAACTAAAGAAAGAGTCCATGCTGTATCCACACCTACTCTTACCCAGCTCTCTTTGTGGTCCCAGGATGGCTCCGATCTGAATAGAGCTCAACAGGTGGAACTGCATAAGGAGGATACCAGCAGAGACCAGCTTGACAATAGGAAAGAACTTCCTTGGGGAGCAAAATTGGAACTGCCACCTCTGGTCATAGAGCCAGACAGGTAGTGGAGAGATTTCTATCATTTCCATTGCCTGAGAGGGATGTCCAATAATAATTCCTTTCTTGGCTTCTATTTTTAATATTAAAGGGATTTCTCAACCCCAGGATGAATATTTTTTTCTTTTAGATGTTAATTATATTGTTTTAAAATGTTAATTCTATTCATCGATGCCAGTCAAGTTATTTCTTTTTTTAAACCCTTATATATATACTGTATATTATATATATGTATATGTATATGTATGTATGTATATATATATATACTGTGTATTGGCTCCAAGGCAGAAGAGTGGTAAGGGCTAGGCAATGGGGGTCAAGTGACTTGCCCAGGTTCACACAGCTGGGAAGTGGCTGAGGCTGGATTCGAACCTAGGACCTCCCACCTCTAGGCTTGGCTCCCAATCCACTGAGCTACCCAGCCGCCCAATCCACTGAGCTACCCAGCCGCCCACCCACCCCCTTAGGATTCTTTACAATATCTAATGATAAATGGTTCTCACGATCAATTTAAGTGTTCATTGAGGAACTTTGTATGGAAATTGAAGTTATGGATCACAAACGAAAGCAAATAATCTCAAACTACAACTCTGCTGTGACTCAGTAATAGTCGCCTTTAGATATTCCATTTTCAAAGAGCCATCATGGAAGGGATGAATGAGACACAGTGACTCCAAAAGCAAATGTTGACAGCAGTAATAGAAAGTACAGATTTTTGTTGGCTTGTAGTACTTGCCCAGAGTTAGAAAATGAAGAAAAGTCTGGGGTCAGATTCGAACCTACGACCTCTGGTCTTGAGGCCCAGCTCTCTGTCCACTGAGCCACTCAGCTGCGCTGCAACTTCCTTTTACTGAACTACTCAAGGGTTTGCAACTTTCCCAGGGTTGGTTGGTTTCGGTTTTTGGTAGCTAGGAGCCTGACTACATGGCTTCAAGGCTAAATGGCCACAGGTCCCCAGGCTATTTGGCTTGCTGGAGGCTTCATTCATTACGACACTCAAAAAGCCGCCTGCTGATCTGAACCATGGACTTCAGGAGAAGCCTGAGCTTCACAAAGCTTCCTTTGACAAAGGGCACTCCATCAACAAGTGCCTTCTTCTTCTGGGACAAGCACAATGGAGAAGCTGGCCAAATGGCTAATCGGTGCAAGTCCCAGCTGATTCAACTCTTTATGCTGAGCCTCTCTTCCTTCCCTCCGTGGCCATAAAAAGCTCAGCTGAAAACAACCCATAACCCTTCATGAGGAAGCTCTTCAGTGGGTTGATTTCCAAAGCTGCTGCCTGAGGATAGAAGGAAGGACTTCCCCAAAAGGTCCCCAGGGAGGTACCTGAACTAAAGAAAGAGTCCATGCTGTATCCACACCTACTCTTACCCAGCTCTCTTTGTGGTCCCAGGATGGCTCCGATCTGAATAGAGCTCAACAGGTGGAACTGCATAAGGAGGATACCAGCAGAGACCAGCTTGACAATAGGAAAGAACTTCCTTGGGGAGCAAAATTGGAACTGCCACCTCTGGTCATAGAGCCAGACAGGTAGTGGAGAGATTTCTATCATTTCCATTGCCTGAGAGGGATGTCCAATAATAATTCCTTTCTTGGCTTCTATTTTTAATATTAAAGGGATTTCTCAACCCCAGGATGAATATTTTTTTCTTTTAGATGTTAATTATATTGTTTTAAAATGTTAATTCTATTCATCGATGCCAGTCAAGTTATTTCTTTTTTTTAAACCCTTATATATATACTGTATATTATATATATGTATGTATGTATGTATATATATATATACTGTGTATTGGCTCCAAGGCAGAAGAGTGGTAAGGGCTAGGCAATGGGGGTCAAGTGACTTGCCCAGGTTCACACAGCTGGGAAGTGGCTGAGGCTGGATTCGAACCTAGGACCTCCCACCTCTAGGCTTGGCTCCCAATCCACTGAGCTACCCAGCCGCCCAATCCACTGAGCTACCCAGCCGCCCACCCACCCCCTTAGGATTCTTTACAATATCTAATGATAAATGGTTCTCACGATCAATTTAAGTGTTCATTGAGGAACTTTGTATGGAAATTGAAGTTATGGATCACAAACGAAAGCAAATAATCTCAAACTACAACTCTGCTGTGACTCAGTAATAGTCGCCTTTAGATATTCCATTTTCAAAGAGCCATCATGGAAGTGATGAATGAGACACAGTGACTCCAAAAGCAAATGTTGACAGCAGTAATAGAAAGTACAGATTTTTGTTGGCTTGTAGTACTTGCCCAGAGTTAGAAAATGAAGAAAAGTCTGGGGTCAGATTCGAACCTACGACCTCTGGTCTTGAGGCCCAGCTCTCTGTCCACTGAGCCACTCAGCTGCGCTGCAACTTCCTTTTACTGAACTACTCAAGGGTTTGCAACTTTCCCAGGGTTGGTTGGTTTCGGTTTTTGGTAGCTAGGAGCCTGACTACAAAGCTTCAAGGCTAAATGGCCACAGGTCCCCAGGCTATTTGGCTTGCTGGAGGCTTCATTCATTACGACACTCAAAAAGCCGCCTGCTGATCTGAACCATGGACTTCAGGAGAAGCCTGAGCTTCACAAAGCTTCCTTTGACAAAGGGCACTCCATCAACAAGTGCCTTCTTCTTCTGGGACAAGCACAATGGAGAAGCTGGCCAAATGGCTAATCGGTGCAAGTCCCAGCTGATTCAACTCTTTATGCTGAGCCTCTCTTCCTTCCCTCCGTGGCCATAAAAAGCTCAGCTGAAAACAACCCATAACCCTTCATGAGGAAGCTCTTCAGTGGGTTGATTTCCAAAGCTGCTGCCTGAGGATAGAAGGAAGGACTTCCCCAAAAGGTCCCCAGGGAGGTACCTGAACTAAAGAAAGAGTCCATGCTGTATCCACACCTACACTTACCCAGCTCACTTTGTGGTCCCAGGATGGCTCCGATCTGAATAGAGCTCAACAGGTGGAACTGCATAAGGAGGATACCAGCAGAGACCAGCTTGACAATAGGAAAGAACTTCCTTGGGGAGCAAAATTGGAACTGCCACCTCTGGTCATAGAGCCAGACAGGTAGTGGAGAGATTTCTATCATTTCCATTGCCTGAGAGGGATGTCCAATAATAATTCCTTTCTTGGCTTCTATTTTTAATATTAAAGGGATTTCTCAACCCCAGGATGAATATTTTTTTCTTTTAGATGTTAATTATATTGTTTTAAAATGTTAATTCTATTCATCGATGCCAGTCAAGTTATTTCTTTTTTTTAAACCCTTATATATATACTGTATATTATATATGTATATGTATATGTATGTATGTATATATATATATATATATACTGTGTATTGGCTCCAAGGCAGAAGAGTGGTAAGGGCTAGGCAATGGGGGTCAAGTGACTTGCCCAGGTTCACACAGCTGGGAAGTGGCTGAGGCTGGATTCGAACCTAGGACCTCCCACCTCTAGGCTTGGCTCCCAATCCACTGAGCTACCCAGCCGCCCAATCCACTGAGCTACCCAGCCGCCCACCCACCCCCTTAGGATTCTTTACAATATCTAATGATAAATGGTTCTCACGATCAATTTAAGTGTTCATTGAGGAACTTTGTATGGAAATTGAAGTTATGGATCACAAACGAAAGCAAATAATCTCAAACTACAACTCTGCTGTGACTCAGTAATAGTCGCCTTTAGATATTCCATTTTCAAAGAGCCATCATGGAAGTGATGAATGAGACACAGTGACTCCAAAAGCAAATGTTGACAGCAGTAATAGAAAGTACAGATTTTTGTTGGCTTGTAGTACTTGCCCAGAGTTAGAAAATGAAGAAAAGTCTGGGGTCAGATTCGAACCTACGACCTCTGGTCTTGAGGCCCAGCTCTCTGTCCACTGAGCCACTCAGCTGCGCTGCAACTTCCTTTTACTGAACTACTCAAGGGTTTGCAACTTTCCCAGGGTTGGTTGGTTTCGGTTTTTGGTAGCTAGGAGCCTGACTACATGGCTTCAAGGCTAAATGGCCACAGGTCCCCAGGCTATTTGGCTTGCTGGAGGCTTCATTCATTACGACACTCAAAAAGCCGCCTGCTGATCTGAACCATGGACTTCAGGAGAAGCCTGAGCTTCACAAAGCTTCCTTTGACAAAGGGCACTCCATCAACAAGTGCCTTCTTCTTCTGGGACAAGCACAATGGAGAAGCTGGCCAAATGGCTAATCGGTAAAAGTCCCAGCTGATTCAACTCTTTATGCTGAGCCTCTCTTCCTTCCCTCCGTGGCCATAAAAAGCTCAGCTGAAAACAACCCATAACCCTTCATGAGGAAGCTCTTCAGTGGGTTGATTTCCAAAGCTGCTGCCTGAGGATAGAAGGAAGGACTTCCCCAAAAGGTCCCCAGGGAGGTACCTGAACTAAAGAAAGAGTCCATGCTGTATCCACACCTACTCTTACCCAGCTCTCTTTGTGGTCCCAGGATGGCTCCGATCTGAATAGAGCTCAACAGGTGGAACTGCATAAGGAGGATACCAGCAGAGACCAGCTTGACAATAGGAAAGAACTTCCTTGGGGAGCAAAATTGGAACTGCCACCTCTGGTCATAGAGCCAGACAGGTAGTGGAGAGATTTCTATCATTTCCATTGCCTGAGAGGGATGTCCAATAATAATTCCTTTCTTGGCTTCTATTTTTAATATTAAAGGGATTTCTCAACCCCAGGATGAATATTTTTTTCTTTTAGATGTTAATTATATTGTTTTAAAATGTTAATTCTATTCATCGATGCCAGTCAAGTTATTTCTTTTTTTTAAACCCTTATATATATACTGTATATTATATATATGTATATGTATATGTATGTATGTATATATATATATATACTGTGTATTGGCTCCAAGGCAGAAGAGTGGTAAGGGCTAGGCAATGGGGGTCAAGTGACTTGCCCAGGTTCACACAGCTGGGAAGTGGCTGAGGCTGGATTCGAACCTAGGACCTCCCACCTCTAGGCTTGGCTCCCAATCCACTGAGCTACCCAGCCGCCCACCCACCCCCTTAGGATTCTTTACAATATCTAATGATAAATGGTTCTCACGATCAATTTAAGTGTTCATTGAGGAACTTTGTATGGAAATTGAAGTTATGGATCACAAACGAAAGCAAATAATCTCAAACTACAACTCTGCTGTGACTCAGTAATAGTCGCCTTTAGATATTCCATTTTCAAAGAGCCATCATGGAAGTGATGAATGAGACACAGTGACTCCAAAAGCAAATGTTGACAGCAGTAATAGAAAGTACAGATTTTTGTTGGCTTGTAGTACTTGCCCAGAGTTAGAAAATGAAGAAAAGTCTGGGGTCAGATTCGAACCTACGACCTCTGGTCTTGAGGCCCAGCTCTCTGTCCACTGAGCCACTCAGCTGCGCTGCCACTTCCTTTTACTGAACTACTCAAGGGTTTGCAAATTTCCCAGGGTTGGTTGGTTTCGGTTTTTGGTAGCTAGGAGCCTGACTACATGGCTTCAAGGCTAAATGGCCACAGGTCCCCAGGCTATTTGGCTTGCTGGAGGCTTCATTCATTACGACACTCAAAAAGCCGCCTGCTGATCTGAACCATGGACTTCAGGAGAAGCCTGAGCTTCACAAAGCTTCCTTTGACAAAGGGCACTCCATCAACAAGTGCCTTCTTCTTCTGGGACAAGCACAATGGAGAAGCTGGCCAAATGGCTAATCGGTGCAAGTCCCAGCTGATTCAACTCTTTATGCTGAGCCTCTCTTCCTTCCCTCCGTGGCCATAAAAAGCTCAGCTGAAAACAACCCATAACCCTTCATGAGGAAGCTCTTCAGTGGGTTGATTTCCAAAGCTGCTGCCTGAGGATAGAAGGAAGGACTTCCCCAAAAGGTCCCCAGGGAGGTACCTGAACTAAAGAAAGAGTCCATGCTGTATCCACACCTACTCTTACCCAGCTCTCTTTGTGGTCCCAGGATGGCTCCGATCTGAATAGAGCTCAACAGGTGGAACTGCATAAGGAGGATACCAGCAGAGACCAGCTTGACAATAGGAAAGAACTTCCTTGGGGAGCAAAATTGGAACTGCCACCTCTGGTCATAGAGCCAGACAGGTAGTGGAGAGATTTCTATCATTTCCATTGCCTGAGAGGGATGTCCAATAATAATTCCTTTCTTGGCTTCTATTTTTAATATTAAAGGGATTTCTCAACCCCAGGATGAATATTTTTTTCTTTTAGATGTTAATTATATTGTTTTAAAATGTTAATTCTATTCATCGATGCCAGTCAAGTTATTTCTTTTTTTTAAACCCTTATATATATACTGTATATTATATATATGTATATGTATATGTATGTATGTATATATATATATATATATACTGTGTATTGGCTCCAAGGCAGAAGAGTGGTAAGGGCTAGGCAATGGGGGTCAAGTGACTTGCCCAGGTTCACACAGCTGGGAAGTGGCTGAGGCTGGATTCGAACCTAGGACCTCCCACCTCTAGGCTTGGCTCCCAATCCACTGAGCTACCCAGCCGCCCAATCCACTGAGCTACCCAGCCGCCCACCCACCCCCTTAGGATTCTTTACAATATCTAATGATAAATGGTTCTCACGATCAATTTAAGTGTTCATTGAGGAACTTTGTATGGAAATTGAAGTTATGGATCACAAACGAAAGCAAATAATCTCAAACTACAACTCTGCTGTGACTCAGTAATAGTCGCCTTTAGATATTCCATTTTCAAAGAGCCATCATGGAAGTGATGAATGAGACACAGTGACTCCAAAAGCAAATGTTGACAGCAGTAATAGAAAGTACAGATTTTTGTTGGCTTGTAGTACTTGCCCAGAGTTAGAAAATGAAGAAAAGTCTGGGGTCAGATTCGAACCTACGACCTCTGGTCTTGAGGCCCAGCTCTCTGTCCACTGAGCCACTCAGCTGCGCTGCAACTTCCTTTTACTGAACTACTCAAGGGTTTGCAACTTTCCCAGGGTTGGTTGGTTTCGGTTTTTGGTAGCTAGGAGCCTGACTACATGGCTTCAAGGCTAAATGGCCACAGGTCCCCAGGCTATTTGGCTTGCTGGAGGCTTCATTCATTACGACACTCAAAAAGCCGCCTGCTGATCTGAACCATGGACTTCAGGAGAAGCCTGAGCTTCACAAAGCTTCCTTTGACAAAGGGCACTCCATCAACAAGTGCCTTCTTCTTCTGGGACAAGCACAATGGAGAAGCTGGCCAAATGGCTAATCGGTAAAAGTCCCAGCTGATTCAACTCTTTATGCTGAGCCTCTCTTCCTTCCCTCCGTGGCCATAAAAAGCTCAGCTGAAAACAACCCATAACCCTTCATGAGGAAGCTCTTCAGTGGGTTGATTTCCAAAGCTGCTGCCTGAGGATAGAAGGAAGGACTTCCCCAAAAGGTCCCCAGGGAGGTACCTGAACTAAAGAAAGAGTCCATGCTGTATCCACACCTACTCTTACCCAGCTCTCTTTGTGGTCCCAGGATGGCTCCGATCTGAATAGAGCTCAACAGGTGGAACTGCATAAGGAGGATACCAGCAGAGACCAGCTTGACAATAGGAAAGAACTTCCTTGGGGAGCAAAATTGGAACTGCCACCTCTGGTCATAGAGCCAGACAGGTAGTGGAGAGATTTCTATCATTTCCATTGCCTGAGAGGGATGTCCAATAATAATTCCTTTCTTGGCTTCTATTTTTAATATTAAAGGGATTTCTCAACCCCAGGATGAATATTTTTTTCTTTTAGATGTTAATTATATTGTTTTAAAATGTTAATTCTATTCATCGATGCCAGTCAAGTTATTTCTTTTTTTTAAACCCTTATATATATACTGTATATTATATATATGTATATGTATATGTATGTATGTATATATATATATATATATATACTGTGTATTGGCTCCAAGGCAGAAGAGTGGTAAGGGCTAGGCAATGGGGGTCAAGTGACTTGCCCAGGTTCACACAGCTGGGAAGTGGCTGAGGCTGGATTCGAACCTAGGACCTCCCACCTCTAGGCTTGGCTCCCAATCCACTGAGCTACCCAGCCGCCCAATCCACTGAGCTACCCAGCCGCCCACCCACCCCCTTAGGATTCTTTACAATATCTAATGATAAATGGTTCTCACGATCAATTTAAGTGTTCATTGAGGAACTTTGTATGGAAATTGAAGTTATGGATCACAAACGAAAGCAAATAATCTCAAACTACAACTCTGCTGTGACTCAGTAATAGTCGCCTTTAGATATTCCATTTTCAAAGAGCCATCATGGAAGTGATGAATGAGACACAGTGACTCCAAAAGCAAATGTTGACAGCAGTAATAGAAAGTACAGATTTTTGTTGGCTTGTAGTACTTGCCCAGAGTTAGAAAATGAAGAAAAGTCTGGGGTCAGATTCGAACCTACGACCTCTGGTCTTGAGGCCCAGCTCTCTGTCCACTGAGCCACTCAGCTGCGCTGCAACTTCCTTTTACTGAACTACTCAAGGGTTTGCAACTTTCCCAGGGTTGGTTGGTTTCGGTTTTTGGTAGCTAGGAGCCTGACTACATGGCTTCAAGGCTAAATGGCCACAGGTCCCCAGGCTATTTGGCTTGCTGGAGGCTTCATTCATTACGACACTCAAAAAGCCGCCTGCTGATCTGAACCATGGACTTCAGGAGAAGCCTGAGCTTCACAAAGCTTCCTTTGACAAAGGGCACTCCATCAACAAGTGCCTTCTTCTTCTGGGACAAGCACAATGGAGAAGCTGGCCAAATGGCTAATCGGTGCAAGTCCCAGCTGATTCAACTCTTTATGCTGAGCCTCTCTTCCTTCCCTCCGTGGCCATAAAAAGCTCAGCTGAAAACAACCCATAACCCTTCATGAGGAAGCTCTTCAGTGGGTTGATTTCCAAAGCTGCTGCCTGAGGATAGAAGGAAGGACTTCCCCAAAAGGTCCCCAGGGAGGTACCTGAACTAAAGAAAGAGTCCATGCTGTATCCACACCTACTCTTACCCAGCTCTCTTTGTGGTCCCAGGATGGCTCCGATCTGAATAGAGCTCAACAGGTGGAACTGCATAAGGAGGATACCAGCAGAGACCAGCTTGACAATAGGAAAGAACTTCCTTGGGGAGCAAAATTGGAACTGCCACCTCTGGTCATAGAGCCAGACAGGTAGTGGAGAGATTTCTATCATTTCCATTGCCTGAGAGGGATGTCCAATAATAATTCCTTTCTTGGCTTCTATTTTTAATATTAAAGGGATTTCTCAACCCCAGGATGAATATTTTTTTCTTTTAGATGTTAATTATATTGTTTTAAAATGTTAATTCTATTCATCGATGCCAGTCAAGTTATTTCTTTTTTTTAAACCCTTATATATATACTGTATATTATATATATGTATATGTATATGTATGTATGTATATATATATATATACTGTGTATTGGCTCCAAGGCAGAAGAGTGGTAAGGGCTAGGCAATGGGGGTCAAGTGACTTGCCCAGGTTCACACAGCTGGGAAGTGGCTGAGGCTGGATTCGAACCTAGGACCTCCCACCTCTAGGCTTGGCTCCCAATCCACTGAGCTACCCAGCCGCCCACCCACCCCCTTAGGATTCTTTACAATATCTAATGATAAATGGTTCTCACGATCAATTTAAGTGTTCATTGAGGAACTTTGTATGGAAATTGAAGTTATGGATCATGAACAAAAGGACATAATCTCAAACTACAACTCTGCTGTGACTCAGTAATAGTCGCCTTTAGATATTCCATTTTCAAAGAGCCATCATGGAAGTGATGAATGAGACACAGTGACTCCAAAAGCAAATGTTGACAGCAGTAATAGAAAGTACAGATTTTTGTTGGCTTGTAGTACTTGCCCAGAGTTAGAAAATGAAGAAAAGTCTGGGGTCAGATTCGAACCTACGACCTCTGGTCTTGAGGCCCAGCTCTCTGTCCACTGAGCCACTCAGCTGCGCTGCAACTTCCTTTTACTGAACTACTCAAGGGTTTGCAACTTTCCCAGGGTTGGTTGGTTTCGGTTTTTGGTAGCTAGGAGCCTGACTACATGGCTTCAAGGCTAAATGGCCACAGGTCCCCAGGCTATTTGGCTTGCTGGAGGCTTCATTCATTACGACACTCAAAAAGCCGCCTGCTGATCTGAACCATGGACTTCAGGAGAAGCCTGAGCTTCACAAAGCTTCCTTTGACAAAGGGCACTCCATCAACAAGTGCCTTCTTCTTCTGGGACAAGCACAATGGAGAAGCTGGCCAAATGGCTAATCGGTGCAAGTCCCAGCTGATTCAACTCTTTATGCTGAGCCTCTCTTCCTTCCCTCCGTGGCCATAAAAAGCTCAGCTGAAAACAACCCATAACCCTTCATGAGGAAGCTCTTCAGTGGGTTGATTTCCAAAGCTGCTGCCTGAGGATAGAAGGACGGACTTCCCCAAAAGGTCCCCAGGGAGGTACCTGAACTAAAGAAAGAGTCCATGCTGTATCCACACCTACTCTTACCCAGCTCTCTTTGTGGTCCCAGGATGGCTCCGATCTGAATAGAGCTCAACAGGTGGAACTGCATAAGGAGGATACCAGCAGAGACCAGCTTGACAATAGGAAAGAACTTCCTTGGGGAGCAAAATTGGAACTGCCACCTCTGGTCATAGAGCCAGACAGGTAGTGGAGAGATTTCTATCATTTCCATTGCCTGAGAGGGATGTCCAATAATAATTCCTTTCTTGGCTTCTATTTTTAATATTAAAGGGATTTCTCAACCCCAGGATGAATATTTTTTTCTTTTAGATGTTAATTATATTGTTTTAAAATGTTAATTCTATTCATCGATGCCAGTCAAGTTATTTCTTTTTTTTAAACCCTTATATATATACTGTATATTATATATATGTATATGTATATGTATGTATGTATATATATATATATACTGTGTATTGGTTCCAAGGCAGAAGAGTGGTAAGGGCTAGGCAATGGGGGTCAAGTGACTTGCCCAGGTTCACACAGCTGGGAAGTGGCTGAGGCTGGATTCGAACCTAGGACCTCCCACCTCTAGGCTTGGCTCCCAATCCACTGAGCTACCCAGCCGCCCAATCCACTGAGCTACCCAGCCGCCCACCCACCCCCTTAGGATTCTTTACAATATCTAATGATAAATGGTTCTCACGATCAATTTAAGTGTTCATTAAGGAACTTTGTATGGAAATTGAAGTTATGGATCACAAACGAAAGCAAATAATCTCAAACTACAACTCTGCTGTGACTCAGTAATAGTCGCCTTTAGATATTCCATTTTCAAAGAGCCATCATGGAAGGGATGAATGAGACACAGTGACTCCAAAAGCAAATGTTGACAGCAGTAATAGAAAGTACAGATTTTTGTTGGCTTGTAGTACTTGCCCAGAGTTAGAAAATGAAGAAAAGTCTGGGGTCAGATTCGAACCTACGACCTCTGGTCTTGAGGCCCAGCTCTCTGTCCACTGAGCCACTCAGCTGCGCTGCAACTTCCTTTTACTGAACTACTCAAGGGTTTGCAACTTTCCCAGGGTTGGTTGGTTTCGGTTTTTGGTAGCTAGGAGCCTGACTACATGGCTTCAAGGCTAAATGGCCACAGGTCCCCAGGCTATTTGGCTTGCTGGAGGCTTCATTCATTACGACACTCAAAAAGCCGCCTGCTGATCTGAACCATGGACTTCAGGAGAAGCCTGAGCTTCACAAAGCTTCCTTTGACAAAGGGCACTCCATCAACAAGTGCCTTCTTCTTCTGGGACAAGCACAATGGAGAAGCTGGCCAAATGGCTAATCGGTAAAAGTCCCAGCTGATTCAACTCTTTATGCTGAGCCTCTCTTCCTTCCCTCCGTGGCCATAAAAAGCTCAGCTGAAAACAACCCATAACCCTTCATGAGGAAGCTCTTCAGTGGGTTGATTTCCAAAGCTGCTGCCTGAGGATAGAAGGAAGGACTTCCCCAAAAGGTCCCCAGGGAGGTACCTGAACTAAAGAAAGAGTCCATGCTGTATCCACACCTACTCTTACCCAGCTCTCTTTGTGGTCCCAGGATGGCTCCGATCTGAATAGAGCTCAACAGGTGGAACTGCATAAGGAGGATACCAGCAGAGACCAGCTTGACAATAGGAAAGAACTTCCTTGGGGAGCAAAATTGGAACTGCCACCTCTGGTCATAGAGCCAGACAGGTAGTGGAGAGATTTCTATCATTTCCATTGCCTGAGAGGGATGTCCAATAATAATTCCTTTCTTGGCTTCTATTTTTAATATTAAAGGGATTTCTCAACCCCAGGATGAATATTTTTTTCTTTTAGATGTTAATTATATTGTTTTAAAATGTTAATTCTATTCATCGATGCCAGTCAAGTTATTTCTTTTTTTTAAACCCTTATATATATACTGTATATTATATATATGTATGTATGTATGTATATATATATATACTGTGTATTGGCTCCAAGGCAGAAGAGTGGTAAGGGCTAGGCAATGGGGGTCAAGTGACTTGCCCAGGTTCACACAGCTGGGAAGTGGCTGAGGCTGGATTCGAACCTAGGACCTCCCACCTCTAGGCTTGGCTCCCAATCCACTGAGCTACCCAGCCGCCCACCCACCCCCTTAGGATTCTTTACAATATCTAATGATAAATGGTTCTCACGATCAATTTAAGTGTTCATTGAGGAACTTTGTATGGAAATTGAAGTTATGGATCACGAACAAAAGGACATAATCTCAAACTACAACTCTGCTGTGACTCAGTAATAGTCGCCTTTAGATATTCCATTTTCAAAGAGCCATCATGGAAGTGATGAATGAGACACAGTGACTCCAAAAGCAAATGTTGACAGCAGTAATAGAAAGTACAGATTTTTGTTGGCTTGTAGTACTTGCCCAGAGTTAGAAAATGAAGAAAAGTCTGGGGTCAGATTCGAACCTACGACCTCTGGTCTTGAGGCCCAGCTCTCTGTCCACTGAGCCACTCAGCTGCGCTGCAACTTCCTTTTACTGAACTACTCAAGGGTTTGCAACTTTCCCAGGGTTGGTTGGTTTCGGTTTTTGGTAGCTAGGAGCCTGACTACAAAGCTTCAAGGCTAAATGGCCACAGGTCCCCAGGCTATTTGGCTTGCTGGAGGCTTCATTCATTACGACACTCAAAAAGCCGCCTGCTGATCTGAACCATGGACTTCAGGAGAAGCCTGAGCTTCACAAAGCTTCCTTTGACAAAGGGCACTCCATCAACAAGTGCCTTCTTCTTCTGGGACAAGCACAATGGAGAAGCTGGCCAAATGGCTAATCGGTGCAAGTCCCAGCTGATTCAACTCTTTATGCTGAGCCTCTCTTCCTTCCCTCCGTGGCCATAAAAAGCTCAGCTGAAAACAACCCATAACCCTTCATGAGGAAGCTCTTCAGTGGGTTGATTTCCAAAGCTGCTGCCTGAGGATAGAAGGAAGGACTTCCCCAAAAGGTCCCCAGGGAGGTACCTGAACTAAAGAAAGAGTCCATGCTGTATCCACACCTACTCTTACCCAGCTCTCTTTGTGGTCCCAGGATGGCTCCGATCTGAATAGAGCTCAACAGGTGGAACTGCATAAGGAGGATACCAGCAGAGACCAGCTTGACAATAGGAAAGAACTTCCTTGGGGAGCAAAATTGGAACTGCCACCTCTGGTCATAGAGCCAGACAGGTAGTGGAGAGATTTCTATCATTTCCATTGCCTGAGAGGGATGTCCAATAATAATTCCTTTCTTGGCTTCTATTTTTAATATTAAAGGGATTTCTCAACCCCAGGATGAATATTTTTTTCTTTTAGATGTTAATTATATTGTTTTAAAATGTTAATTCTATTCATCGATGCCAGTCAAGTTATTTCTTTTTTTTAAACCCTTATATATATACTGTATATTATATATATGTATGTATGTATGTATATATATATATACTGTGTATTGGCTCCAAGGCAGAAGAGTGGTAAGGGCTAGGCAATGGGGGTCAAGTGACTTGCCCAGGTTCACACAGCTGGGAAGTGGCTGAGGCTGGATTCGAACCTAGGACCTCCCACCTCTAGGCTTGGCTCCCAATCCACTGAGCTACCCAGCCGCCCACCCACCCCCTTAGGATTCTTTACAATATCTAATGATAAATGGTTCTCACGATCAATTTAAGTGTTCATTGAGGAACTTTGTATGGAAATTGAAGTTATGGATCACAAACGAAAGCAAATAATCTCAAACTACAACTCTGCTGTGACTCAGTAATAGTCGCCTTTAGATATTCCATTTTCAAAGAGCCATCATGGAAGGGATGAATGAGACACAGTGACTCCAAAAGCAAATGTTGACAGCAGTAATAGAAAGTACAGATTTTTGTTGGCTTGTAGTACTTGCCCAGAGTTAGAAAATGAAGAAAAGTCTGGGGTCAGATTCGAACCTACGACCTCTGGTCTTGAGGCCCAGCTCTCTGTCCACTGAGCCACTCAGCTGCGCTGCAACTTCCTTTTACTGAACTACTCAAGGGTTTGCAACTTTCCCAGGGTTGGTTGGTTTCGGTTTTTGGTAGCTAGGAGCCTGACTACATGGCTTCAAGGCTAAATGGCCACAGGTCCCCAGGCTATTTGGCTTGCTGGAGGCTTCATTCATTACGACACTCAAAAAGCCGCCTGCTGATCTGAACCATGGACTTCAGGAGAAGCCTGAGCTTCACAAAGCTTCCTTTGACAAAGGGCACTCCATCAACAAGTGCCTTCTTCTTCTGGGACAAGCACAATGGAGAAGCTGGCCAAATGGCTAATCGGTAAAAGTCCCAGCTGATTCAACTCTTTATGCTGAGCCTCTCTTCCTTCCCTCCGTGGCCATAAAAAGCTCAGCTGAAAACAACCCATAACCCTTCATGAGGAAGCTCTTCAGTGGGTTGATTTCCAAAGCTGCTGCCTGAGGATAGAAGGAAGGACTTCCCCAAAAGGTCCCCAGGGAGGTACCTGAACTAAAGAAAGAGTCCATGCTGTATCCACACCTACTCTTACCCAGCTCTCTTTGTGGTCCCAGGATGGCTCCGATCTGAATAGAGCTCAACAGGTGGAACTGCATAAGGAGGATACCAGCAGAGACCAGCTTGACAATAGGAAAGAACTTCCTTGGGGAGCAAAATTGGAACTGCCACCTCTGGTCATAGAGCCAGACAGGTAGTGGAGAGATTTCTATCATTTCCATTGCCTGAGAGGGATGTCCAATAATAATTCCTTTCTTGGCTTCTATTTTTAATATTAAAGGGATTTCTCAACCCCAGGATGAATATTTTTTTCTTTTAGATGTTAATTATATTGTTTTAAAATGTTAATTCTATTCATCGATGCCAGTCAAGTTATTTCTTTTTTTTAAACCCTTATATATATACTGTATATTATATATATGTATATGTATATGTATGTATGTATATATATATATATACTGTGTATTGGCTCCAAGGCAGAAGAGTGGTAAGGGCTAGGCAATGGGGGTCAAGTGACTTTCCCAGGTTCACACAGCTGGGAAGTGGCTGAGGCTGGATTCGAACCTAGGACCTCCCACCTCTAGGCTTGGCTCCCAATCCACTGAGCTACCCAGCCGCCCACCCACCCCCTTAGGATTCTTTACAATATCTAATGATAAATGGTTCTCACGATCAATTTAAGTGTTCATTGAGGAACTTTGTATGGAAATTGAAGTTATGGATCTCGAACAAAAGGACATAATCTCAAACTACAACTCTGCTGTGACTCAGTAATAGTCGCCTTTAGATATTCCATTTTCAAAGAGCCATCATGGAAGGGATGAATGAGACACAGTGACTCCAAAAGCAAATGTTGACAGCAGTAATAGAAAGTACAGATTTTTGTTGGCTTGTAGTACTTGCCCAGAGTTAGAAAATGAAGAAAAGTCTGGGGTCAGATTCGAACCTACGACCTCTGGTCTTGAGGCCCAGCTCTCTGTCCACTGAGCCACTCAGCTGCGCTGCAACTTCCTTTTACTGAACTACTCAAGGGTTTGCAACTTTCCCAGGGTTGGTTGGTTTCGGTTTTTGGTAGCTAGGAGCCTGACTACATGGCTTCAAGGCTAAATGGCCACAGGTCCCCAGGCTATTTGGCTTGCTGGAGGCTTCATTCATTACGACACTCAAAAAGCCGCCTGCTGATCTGAACCATGGACTTCAGGAGAAGCCTGAGCTTCACAAAGCTTCCTTTGACAAAGGGCACTCCATCAACAAGTGCCTTCTTCTTCTGGGACAAGCACAATGGAGAAGCTGGCCAAATGGCTAATCGGTGCAAGTCCCAGCTGATTCAACTCTTTATGCTGAGCCTCTCTTCCTTCCCTCCGTGGCCATAAAAAGCTCAGCTGAAAACAACCCATAACCCTTCATGAGGAAGCTCTTCAGTGGGTTGATTTCCAAAGCTGCTGCCTGAGGATAGAAGGAAGGACTTCCCCAAAAGGTCCCCAGGGAGGTACCTGAACTAAAGAAAGAGTCCATGCTGTATCCACACCTACTCTTACCCAGCTCTCTTTGTGGTCCCAGGATGGCTCCGATCTGAATAGAGCTCAACAGGTGGAACTGCATAAGGAGGATACCAGCAGAGACCAGCTTGACAATAGGAAAGAACTTCCTTGGGGAGCAAAATTGGAACTGCCACCTCTGGTCATAGAGCCAGACAGGTAGTGGAGAGATTTCTATCATTTCCATTGCCTGAGAGGGATGTCCAATAATAATTCCTTTCTTGGCTTCTATTTTTAATATTAAAGGGATTTCTCAACCCCAGGATGAATATTTTTTTCTTTTAGATGTTAATTATATTGTTTTAAAATGTTAATTCTATTCATCGATGCCAGTCAAGTTATTTCTTTTTTTTAAACCCTTATATATATACTGTATATTATATATATGTATATGTATATGTATGTATGTATATATATATATATACTGTGTATTGGCTCCAAGGCAGAAGAGTGGTAAGGGCTAGGCAATGGGGGTCAAGTGACTTGCCCAGGTTCACACAGCTGGGAAGTGGCTGAGGCTGGATTCGAACCTAGGACCTCCCACCTCTAGGCTTGGCTCCCAATCCACTGAGCTACCCAGCCGCCCAATCCACTGAGCTACCCAGCCGCCCACCCACCCCCTTAGGATTCTTTACAATATCTAATGATAAATGGTTCTCACGATCAATTTAAGTGTTCATTGAGGAACTTTGTATGGAAATTGAAGTTATGGATCACGAACAAAAGGACATAATCTCAAACTACAACTCTGCTGTGACTCAGTAATAGTCGCCTTTAGATATTCCATTTTCAAAGAGCCATCATGGAAGGGATGAATGAGACACAGTGACTCCAAAAGCAAATGTTGACAGCAGTAATAGAAAGTACAGATTTTTGTTGGCTTGTAGTACTTGCCCAGAGTTAGAAAATGAAGAAAAGTCTGGGGTCAGATTCGAACCTACGACCTCTGGTCTTGAGGCCCAGCTCTCTGTCCACTGAGCCACTCAGCTGCGCTGCAACTTCCTTTTACTGAACTACTCAAGGGTTTGCAACTTTCCCAGGGTTGGTTGGTTTCGGTTTTTGGTAGCTAGGAGCCTGACTACATGGCTTCAAGGCTAAATGGCCACAGGTCCCCAGGCTATTTGGCTTGCTGGAGGCTTCATTCATTACGACACTCAAAAAGCCGCCTGCTGATCTGAACCATGGACTTCAGGAGAAGCCTGAGCTTCACAAAGCTTCCTTTGACAAAGGGCACTCCATCAACAAGTGCCTTCTTCTTCTGGGACAAGCACAATGGAGAAGCTGGCCAAATGGCTAATCGGTGCAAGTCCCAGCTGATTCAACTCTTTATGCTGAGCCTCTCTTCCTTCCCTCCGTGGCCATAAAAAGCTCAGCTGAAAACAACCCATAACCCTTCATGAGGAAGCTCTTCAGTGGGTTGATTTCCAAAGCTGCTGCCTGAGGATAGAAGGAAGGACTTCCCCAAAAGGTCCCCAGGGAGGTACCTGAACTAAAGAAAGAGTCCATGCTGTATCCACACCTACTCTTACCCAGCTCTCTTTGTGGTCCCAGGATGGCTCCGATCTGAATAGAGCTCAACAGGTGGAACTGCATAAGGAGGATACCAGCAGAGACCAGCTTGACAATAGGAAAGAACTTCCTTGGGGAGCAAAATTGGAACTGCCACCTCTGGTCATAGAGCCAGACAGGTAGTGGAGAGATTTCTATCATTTCCATTGCCTGAGAGGGATGTCCAATAATAATTCCTTTCTTGGCTTCTATTTTTAATATTAAAGGGATTTCTCAACCCCAGGATGAATATTTTTTTCTTTTAGATGTTAATTATATTGTTTTAAAATGTTAATTCTATTCATCGATGCCAGTCAAGTTATTTCTTTTTTTTAAACCCTTATATATATACTCTATATTATATATATGTATATGTATATGTATGTATGTATATATATATATATACTGTGTATTGGCTCCAAGGCAGAAGAGTGGTAAGGGCTAGGCAATGGGGGTCAAGTGACTTGCCCAGGTTCACACAGCTGGGAAGTGGCTGAGGCTGGATTCGAACCTAGGACCTCCCACCTCTAGGCTTGGCTCCCAATCCACTGAGCTACCCAGCCGCCCAATCCACTGAGCTACCCAGCCGCCCACCCACCCCCTTAGGATTCTTTACAATATCTAATGATAAATGGTTCTCACGATCAATTTAAGTGTTCATTGAGGAACTTTGTATGGAAATTGAAGTTATGGATCACAAACGAAAGCAAATAATCTCAAACTACAACTCTGCTGTGACTCAGTAATAGTCGCCTTTAGATATTCCATTTTCAAAGAGCCATCATGGAAGGGATGAATGAGACACAGTGACTCCAAAAGCAAATGTTGACAGCAGTAATAGAAAGTACAGATTTTTGTTGGCTTGTAGTACTTGCCCAGAGTTAGAAAATGAAGAAAAGTCTGGGGTCAGATTCGAACCTATGACCTCTGGTCTTGAGGCCCAGCTCTCTGTCCACTGAGCCACTCAGCTGCGCTGCAACTTCCTTTTACTGAACTACTCAAGGGTTTGCAACTTTCCCAGGGTTGGTTGGTTTCGGTTTTTGGTAGCTAGGAGCCTGACTACATGGCTTCAAGGCTAAATGGCCACAGGTCCCCAGGCTATTTGGCTTGCTGGAGGCTTCATTCATTACGACACTCAAAAAGCCGCCTGCTGATCTGAACCATGGACTTCAGGAGAAGCCTGAGCTTCACAAAGCTTCCTTTGACAAAGGGCACTCCATCAACAAGTGCCTTCTTCTTCTGGGACAAGCACAATGGAGAAGCTGGCCAAATGGCTAATCGGTAAAAGTCCCAGCTGATTCAACTCTTTATGCTGAGCCTCTCTTCCTTCCCTCCGTGGCCATAAAAAGCTCAGCTGAAAACAACCCATAACCCTTCATGAGGAAGCTCTTCAGTGGGTTGATTTCCAAAGCTGCTGCCTGAGGATAGAAGGAAGGACTTCCCCAAAAGGTCCCCAGGGAGGTACCTGAACTAAAGAAAGAGTCCATGCTGTATCCACACCTACTCTTACCCAGCTCTCTTTGTGGTCCCAGGATGGCTCCGATCTGAATAGAGCTCAACAGGTGGAACTGCATAAGGAGGATACCAGCAGAGACCAGCTTGACAATAGGAAAGAACTTCCTTGGGGAGCAAAATTGGAACTGCCACCTCTGGTCATAGAGCCAGACAGGTAGTGGAGAGATTTCTATCATTTCCATTGCCTGAGAGGGATGTCCAATAATAATTCCTTTCTTGGCTTCTATTTTTAATATTAAAGGGATTTCTCAACCCCAGGATGAATATTTTTTTCTTTTAGATGTTAATTATATTGTTTTAAAATGTTAATTCTATTCATCGATGCCAGTCAAGTTATTTCTTTTTTTTAAACCCTTATATATATACTGTATATTATATATATGTATGTATGTATATATATATATATACTGTGTATTGGCTCCAAGGCAGAAGAGTGGTAAGGGCTAGGCAATGGGGGTCAAGTGACTTGCCCAGGTTCACACAGCTGGGAAGTGGCTGAGGCTGGATTCGAACCTAGGACCTCCCACCTCTAGGCTTGGCTCCCAATCCACTGAGCTACCCAGCCGCCCACCCACCCCCTTAGGATTCTTTACAATATCTAATGATAAATGGTTCTCACGATCAATTTAAGTGTTCATTGAGGAACTTTGTATGGAAATTGAAGTTATGGATCACGAACAAAAGGACATAATCTCAAACTACAACTCTGCTGTGACTCAGTAATAGTCGCCTTTAGATATTCCATTTTCAAAGAGCCATCATGGAAGGGATGAATGAGACACAGTGACTCCAAAAGCAAATGTTGACAGCAGTAATAGAAAGTACAGATTTTTGTTGGCTTGTAGTACTTGCCCAGAGTTAGAAAATGAAGAAAAGTCTGGGGTCAGATTCGAACCTACGACCTCTGGTCTTGAGGCCCAGCTCTCTGTCCACTGAGCCACTCAGCTGCGCTGCAACTTCCTTTTACTGAACTACTCAAGGGTTTGCAACTTTCCCAGGGTTGGTTGGTTTCGGTTTTTGGTAGCTAGGAGCCTGACTACATGGCTTCAAGGCTAAATGGCCACAGGTCCCCAGGCTATTTGGCTTGCTGGAGGCTTCATTCATTACGACACTCAAAAAGCCGCCTGCTGATCTGAACCATGGACTTCAGGAGAAGCCTGAGCTTCACAAAGCTTCCTTTGACAAAGGGCACTCCATCAACAAGTGCCTTCTTCTTCTGGGACAAGCACAATGGAGAAGCTGGCCAAATGGCTAATCGGTGCAAGTCCCAGCTGATTCAACTCTTTATGCTGAGCCTCTCTTCCTTCCCTCCGTGGCCATAAAAAGCTCAGCTGAAAACAACCCATAACCCTTCATGAGGAAGCTCTTCAGTGGGTTGATTTCCAAAGCTGCTGCCTGAGGATAGAAGGAAGGACTTCCCCAAAAGGTCCCCAGGGAGGTACCTGAACTAAAGAAAGAGTCCATGCTGTATCCACACCTACTCTTACCCAGCTCTCTTTGTGGTCCCAGGATGGCTCCGATCTGAATAGAGCTCAACAGGTGGAACTGCATAAGGAGGATACCAGCAGAGACCAGCTTGACAATAGGAAAGAACTTCCTTGGGGAGCAAAATTGGAACTGCCACCGCTGGTCATAGAGCCAGACAGGTAGTGGAGAGATTTCTATCATTTCCATTGCCTGAGAGGGATGTCCAATAATAATTCCTTTCTTGGCTTCTATTTTTAATATTAAAGGGATTTCTCAACCCCAGGATGAATATTTTTTTCTTTTAGATGTTAATTATATTGTTTTAAAATGTTAATTCTATTCATCGATGCCAGTCAAGTTATTTCTTTTTTTTAAACCCTTATATATATACTGTATATTATATATATGTATGTATGTATGTATATATATATATACTGTGTATTGGCTCCAAGGCAGAAGAGTGGTAAGGGCTAGGCAATGGGGGTCAAGTGACTTGCCCAGGTTCACACAGCTGGGAAGTGGCTGAGGCTGGATTCGAACCTAGGACCTCCCACCTCTAGGCTTGGCTCCCAATCCACTGAGCTACCCAGCCGCACAATCCACTGAGCTACCCAGCCGCCCACCCACCCCCTTAGGATTCTTTACAATATCTAATGATAAATGGTTCTCACGATCAATTTAAGTGTTCATTGAGGAACTTTGTATGGAAATTGAAGTTATGGATCACGAACAAAAGGACATAATCTCAAACTACAACTCTGCTGTGACTCAGTAATAGTCGCCTTTAGATATTCCATTTTCAAAGAGCCATCATGGAAGTGATGAATGAGACACAGTGACTCCAAAAGCAAATGTTGACAGCAGTAATAGAAAGTACAGATTTTTGTTGGCTTGTAGTACTTGCCCAGAGTTAGAAAATGAAGAAAAGTCTGGGGTCAGATTCGAACCTACGACCTCTGGTCTTGAGGCCCAGCTCTCTGTCCACTGAGCCACTCAGCTGCACGGCAACTTCCTTTTACTGAACTACTCAAGGGTTTGCAACTTTCCCAGGGTTGGTTGGTTTCGGTTTTTGGTAGCTAGGAGCCTGACTACATGGCTTCAAGGCTAAATGGCCACAGGTCCCCAGGCTATTTGGCTTGCTGGAGGCTTCATTCATTACGACACTCAAAAAGCCGCCTGCTGATCTGAACCATGGACTTCAGGAGAAGCCTGAGCTTCACAAAGCTTCCTTTGACAAAGGGCACTCCATCAACAAGTGCCTTCTTCTTCTGGGACAAGCACAATGGAGAAGCTGGCCAAATGGCTAATCGGTGCAAGTCCCAGCTGATTCAACTCTTTATGCTGAGCCTCTCTTCCTTCCCTCCGTGGCCATAAAAAGCTCAGCTGAAAACAACCCATAACCCTTCATGAGGAAGCTCTTCAGTGGGTTGATTTCCAAAGCTGCTGCCTGAGGATAGAAGGAAGGACTTCCCCAAAAGGTCCCCAGGGAGGTACCTGAACTAAAGAAAGAGTCCATGCTGTATCCACACCTACTCTTACCCAGCTCTCTTTGTGGTCCCAGGATGGCTCCGATCTGAATAGAGCTCAACAGGTGGAACTGCATCAGGAGGATACCAGCAGAGACAAGCTTGACAATAGGAAAGAACTTCCTTGGGGAGCAAAATTGGAACTGCCACCTCTGGTCATAGAGCCAGACAGGTAGTGGAGAGATTTCTATCATTTCCATTGCCTGAGAGGGATGTCCAATAATAATTCCTTTCTTGGCTTCTATTTTTAATATTAAAGGGATTTCTCAACCCCAGGATGAATATTTTTTTCTTTTAGATGTTAATTATATTGTTTTAAAATGTTAATTCTATTCATCGATGCCAGTCAAGTTATTTCTTTTTTTTAAACCCTTATATATATACTGTATATTATATATATGTATATGTATATGTATGTATGTATATATATATATACTGTTTATTGGCTCCAAGGCAGAAGTGTGGTAAGGGCTAGGCAATGGGGGTCAAGTGACTTGCCCAGGTTCACACAGCTGGGAAGTGGCTGAGGCTGGATTCGAACCTAGGACCTCCCACCTCTAGGCTTGGCTCTCAATCCACTGAGCTACCCAGCCGCCCAATCCACTGAGCTACCCAGCCGCCCACCCACCCCCTTAGATTTCTTTACAATATCTAATGATAAATGGTTCTCACGATCAATTTAAGTGTTCATTGAGGAACTTTGTATGGAAATTGAAGTTATGGATCACGAACGAAAGGACATAATCTCAAACTACAACTCTGCTGTGACTCAGTAATAGTCGCCTTTAGATATTCCATTTTCAAAGAGCCATCATGGAAGTGATGAATGAGACACAGTGACTCCAAAAGCAAATGTTGACAGCAGTAATAGAAAGTACAGATTTTTGTTGGCTTGTAGTACTTGCCCAGAGTTAGAAAATGAAGAAAAGTCTGGTGTCAGATTCGAACCTACGACCTCTGGTCTTGAGGCCCAGCTCTCTGTCCACTGAGCCACTCAGCTGCGCTGCAACTTCCTTTTACTGAACTACTCAAGGGTTTGCAACTTTCCCAGGTTTGGTTGGTTTCGGTTTTTGGTAGCTAGGAGCCTGACTACATGGCTTCAAGGCTAAATGGCCACAGGTCCCCAGGCTATTTGGCTTGCTGGAGGCTTCATTCATTACGACACTCAAAAAGCCGCCTGCTGATCTGAACCATGGACTTCAGGAGAAGCCTGAGCTTCACAAAGCTTCCTTTGACAAAGGGCACTCCATCAACAAGTGCCTTCTTCTTCTGGGACAAGCACAATGGAGAAGCTGGCCAAATGGCTAATCGGTGCAAGTCCCAGCTGATTCAACTCTTTATGCTGAGCCTCTCTTCCTTCCCTCCGTGGCCATAAAAAGCTCAGCTGAAAACAACCCATAACCCTTCATGAGGAAGCTCTTCAGTGGGTTGATTTCCAAAGCTGCTGCCTGAGGATAGAAGGAAGGACTTCCCCAAAAGGTCCCCAGGGAGGTACCTGAACTAAAGAAAGAGTCCATGCTGTATCCACACCTACTCTTACCCAGCTCTCTTTGTGGTCCCAGGATGGCTCCGATCTGAATAGAGCTCAACAGGTGGAACTGCATAAGGAGGATACCAGCAGAGACCAGCTTGACAATAGGAAAGAACTTCCTTGGGGAGCAAAATTGGAACTGCCACCTCTGGTCATAGAGCCAGACAGGTAGTGGAGAGATTTCTATCATTTCCATTGCCTGAGAGGGATGTCCAATAATAATTCCTTTCTTGGCTTCTATTTTTAATATTAAAGGGATTTCTCAACCCCAGGATGAATATTTTTTTCTTTTAGATGTTAATTATATTGTTTTAAAATGTTAATTCTATTCATCGATGCCAGTCAAGTTATTTCTTTTTTTTAAACCCTTATATATATACTGTATATTATATATATGTATATGTATATGTATGTATGTATATATATATATATATATATATACTGTGTATTGGCTCCAAGGCAGAAGAGTGGTAAGGGCTAGGCAATGGGGGTCAAGTGACTTGCCCAGGTTCACACAGCTGGGAAGTGGCTGAGGCTGGATTCGAACCTAGGACCTCCCACCTCTAGGCTTGGCTCCCAATCCACTGAGCTACCCAGCCGCCCAATCCACTGAGCTACCCAGCCGCCCACCCACCCCCTTAGGATTCTTTACAATATCTAATGATAAATGGTTCTCACGATCAATTTAAGTGTTCATTGAGGAACTTTGTATGGAAATTGAAGTTATGGATCACGAACAAAAGGACATAATCTCAAACTACAACTCTGCTGTGACTCAGTAATAGTCGCCTTTAGATATTCCATTTTCAAAGAGCCATCATGGAAGGGATGAATGAGACACAGTGACTCCAAAAGCAAATGTTGACAGCAGTAATAGAAAGTACAGATTTTTGTTGGCTTGTAGTACTTGCCCAGAGTTAGAAAATGAAGAAAAGTCTGGGGTCAGATTTGAACCTACGACCTCTGGTCTTGAGGCCCAGCTCTCTGTCCACTGAGCCACTCAGCTGCGCTGCAACTTCCTTTTACTGAACTACTCAAGGGTTTGCAACTTTCCCAGGGTTGGTTGGTTTCGGTTTTTGGTAGCTAGGAGCCTGACTACATGGCTTCAAGGCTAAATGGCCACAGGTCCCCAGGCTATTTGGCTTGCTGGAGGCTTCATTCATTACGACACTCAAAGAGCCGCCTGCTGATCTGAACCATGGACTTCAGGAGAAGCCTGAGCTTCACAAAGCTTCCTTTGACAAAGGGCACTCCATCAACAAGTGCCTTCTTCTTCTGGGACAAGCACAATGGAGAAGCTGGCCAAATGGCTAATCGGTGCAAGTCCCAGCTGATTCAACTCTTTATGCTGAGCCTCTCTTCCTTCCCTCCGTGGCCATAAAAAGCTCAGCTGAAAACAACCCATAACCCTTCATGAGGAAGCTCTTCAGTGGGTTGATTTCCAAAGCTGCTGCCTGAGGATAGAAGGAAGGACTTCCCCAAAAGGTCCCCAGGGAGGTACCTGAACTAAAGAAAGAGTCCATGCTGTATCCACACCTACTCTTACCCAGCTCTCTTTGTGGTCCCAGGATGGCTCCGATCTGAATAGAGCTCAACAGGTGGAACTGCATCAGGAGGATACCAGCAGAGACCAGCTTGACAATAGGAAAGAACTTCCTTGGGGAGCAAAATTGGAACTGCCACCTCTGGTCATAGAGCCAGACAGGTAGTGGAGAGATTTCTATCATTTCCATTGCCTGAGAGGGATGTCCAATAATAATTCCTTTCTTGGCTTCTATTTTTAATATTAAAGGGATTTCTCAACCCCAGGATGAATATTTTTTTCTTTTAGATGTTAATTATATTGTTTTAAAATGTTAATTCTATTCATCGATGCCAGTCAAGTTATTTCTTTTTTTTAAACCCTTATATATATACTGTATATTATATATATGTATATGTATATGTATGTATGTATATATATATATACTGTGTATTGGCTCCAAGGCAGAAGTGTGGTAAGGGCTAGGCAATGGGGGTCAAGTGACTTGCCCAGGTTCACACAGCTGGGAAGTGGCTGAGGCTGGATTCGAACCTAGGACCTCCCACCTCTAGGCTTGGCTCTCAATCCACTGAGCTACCCAGCCGCCCAATCCACTGAGCTACCCAGCCGCCCACCCACCCCCTTAGATTTCTTTACAATATCTAATGATAAATGGTTCTCACGATCAATTTAAGTGTTCATTGAGGAACTTTGTATGGAAATTGAAGTTATGGATCACGAACAAAAGGACATAATCTCAAACTACAACTCTGCTGTGACTCAGTAATAGTCGCCTTTAGATATTCCATTTTCAAAGAGCCATCATGGAAGTGATGAATGAGACACAGTGACTCCAAAAGCAAATGTTGACAGCAGTAATAGAAAGTACAGATTTTTGTTGGCTTGTAGTACTTGCCCAGAGTTAGAAAATGAAGAAAAGTCTGGGGTCAGATTCGAACCTACGACCTCTGGTCTTGAGGCCCAGCTCTCTGTCCACTGAGCCACTCAGCTGCGCTGCAACTTCCTTTTACTGAACTACTCAAGGGTTTGCAACTTTCCCAGGGTTGGTTGGTTTCGGTTTTTGGTAGCTAGGAGCCTGACTACATGGCTTCAAGGCTAAATGGCCACAGGTCCCCAGGCTATTTGGCTTGCTGGAGGCTTCATTCATTACGACACTCAAAAAGCCGCCTGCTGATCTGAACCATGGACTTCAGGAGAAGCCTGAGCTTCACAAAGCTTCCTTTGACAAAGGGCACTCCATCAACAAGTGCCTTCTTCTTCTGGGACAAGCACAATGGAGAAGCTGGCCAAATGGCTAATCGGTGCAAGTCCCAGCTGATTCAACTCTTTATGCTGAGCCTCTCTTCCTTCCCTCCGTGGCCATAAAAAGCTCAGCTGAAAACAACCCATAACCCTTCATGAGGAAGCTCTTCAGTGGGTTGATTTCCAAAGCTGCTGCCTGAGGATAGAAGGAAGGACTTCCCCAAAAGGTCCCCAGGGAGGTACCTGAACTAAAGAAAGAGTCCATGCTGTATCCACACCTACTCTTACCCAGCTCTCTTTGTGGTCCCAGGATGGCTCCGATCTGAATAGAGCTCAACAGGTGGAACTGCATAAGGAGGATACCAGCAGAGACCAGCTTGACAATAGGAAAGAACTTCCTTGGGGAGCAAAATTGGAACTGCCACCTCTGGTCATAGAGCCAGACAGGTAGTGGAGAGATTTCTATCATTTCCATTGCCTGAGAGGGATGTCCAATAATAATTCCTTTCTTGGCTTCTATTTTTAATATTAAAGGGATTTCTCAACCCCAGGATGAATATTTTTTTCTTTTAGATGTTAATTATATTGTTTTAAAATGTTAATTCTATTCATCGATGCCAGTCAAGTTATTTCTTTTTTTTAAACCCTTATATATATACTGTATATTATATATATGTATATGTATATGTATGTATGTATATATATATATATATATATACTGTGTATTGGCTCCAAGGCAGAAGAGTGGTAAGGGCTAGGCAATGGGGGTCAAGTGACTTGCCCAGGTTCACACAGCTGGGAAGTGGCTGAGGCTGGATTCGAACCTAGGACCTCCCACCTCTAGGCTTGGCTCCCAATCCACTGAGCTACCCAGCCGCCCAATCCACTGAGCTACCCAGCCGCCCACCCACCCCCTTAGGATTCTTTACAATATCTAATGATAAATGGTTCTCACGATCAATTTAAGTGTTCATTGAGGAACTTTGTATGGAAATTGAAGTTATGGATCACGAACAAAAGGACATAATCTCAAACTACAACTCTGCTGTGACTCAGTAATAGTCGCCTTTAGATATTCCATTTTCAAAGAGCCATCATGGAAGGGATGAATGAGACACAGTGACTCCAAAAGCAAATGTTGACAGCAGTAATAGAAAGTACAGATTTTTGTTGGCTTGTAGTACTTGCCCAGAGTTAGAAAATGAAGAAAAGTCTGGGGTCAGATTCGAACCTACGACCTCTGGTCTTGAGGCCCAGCTCTCTGTCCACTGAGCCACTCAGCTGCGCTGCAACTTCCTTTTACTGAACTACTCAAGGGTTTGCAACTTTCCCAGGGTTGGTTGGTTTCGGTTTTTGGTAGCTAGGAGCCTGACTACATGGCTTCAAGGCTAAATGGCCACAGGTCCCCAGGCTATTTGGCTTGCTGGAGGCTTCATTCATTACGACACTCAAAAAGCCGCCTGCTGATCTGAACCATGGACTTCAGGAGAAGCCTGAGCTTCACAAAGCTTCCTTTGACAAAGGGCACTCCATCAACAAGTGCCTTCTTCTTCTGGGACAAGCACAATGGAGAAGCTGGCCAAATGGCTAATCGGTGCAAGTCCCAGCTGATTCAACTCTTTATGCTGAGCCTCTCTTCCTTCCCTCCGTGGCCATAAAAAGCTCAGCTGAAAACAACCCATAACCCTTCATGAGGAAGCTCTTCAGTGGGTTGATTTCCAAAGCTGCTGCCTGAGGATAGAAGGAAGGACTTCCCCAAAAGGTCCCCAGGGAGGTACCTGAACTAAAGAAAGAGTCCATGCTGTATCCACACCTACTCTTACCCAGCTCTCTTTGTGGTCCCAGGATGGCTCCGATCTGAATAGAGCTCAACAGGTGGAACTGCATAAGGAGGATACCAGCAGAGACCAGCTTGACAATAGGAAAGAACTTCCTTGGGGAGCAAAATTGGAACTGCCACCTCTGGTCATAGAGCCAGACAGGTAGTGGAGAGATTTCTATCATTTCCATTGCCTGAGAGGGATGTCCAATAATAATTCCTTTCTTGGCTTCTATTTTTAATATTAAAGGGATTTCTCAACCCCAGGATGAATATTTTTTTCTTTTAGATGTTAATTATATTGTTTTAAAATGTTAATTCTATTCATCGATGCCAGTCAAGTTATTTCTTTTTTTTAAACCCTTATATATATACTGTATATTATATATATGTATATGTATATGTATGTATGTATATATATATATATATATACTGTGTATTGGCTCCAAGGCAGAAGAGTGGTAAGGGCTAGGCAATGGGGGTCAAGTGACTTGCCCAGGTTCACACAGCTGGGAAGTGGCTGAGGCTGGATTCGAACCTAGGACCTCCCACCTCTAGGCTTGGCTCCCAATCCACTGAGCTACCCAGCCGCCCAATCCACTGAGCTACCCAGCCGCCCACCCACCCCCTTAGGATTCTTTACAATATCTAATGATAAATGGTTCTCACGATCAATTTAAGTGTTCATTGAGGAACTTTGTATGGAAATTGAAGTTATGGATCACGAACAAAAGGACATAATCTCAAACTACAACTCTGCTGTGACTCAGTAATAGTCGCCTTTAGATATTCCATTTTCAAAGAGCCATCATGGAAGGGATGAATGAGACACAGTGACTCCAAAAGCAAATGTTGACAGCAGTAATAGAAAGTACAGATTTTTGTTGGCTTGTAGTACTTGCCCAGAGTTAGAAAATGAAGAAAAGTCTGGGGTCAGATTCGAACCTACGACCTCTGGTCTTGAGGCCCAGCTCTCTGTCCACTGAGCCACTCAGCTGCGCTGCAACTTCCTTTTACTGAACTACTCAAGGGTTTGCAACTTTCCCAGGGTTGGTTGGTTTCGGTTTTTGGTAGCTAGGAGCCTGACTACATGGCTTCAAGGCTAAATGGCCACAGGTCCCCAGGCTATTTGGCTTGCTGGAGGCTTCATTCATTACGACACTCAAAAAGCCGCCTGCTGATCTGAACCATGGACTTCAGGAGAAGCCTGAGCTTCACAAAGCTTCCTTTGACAAAGGGCACTCCATAAACAAGTGCCTTCTTCTTCTGGGACAAGCACAATGGAGAAGCTGGCCAAATGGCTAATCGGTGCAAGTCCCAGCTGATTCAACACTTTATGCTGAGCCTCTCTTCCTTCCCTCCGTGGCCATAAAAAGCTCAGCTGAAAACAACCCATAACCCTTCATGAGGAAGCTCTTCAGTGGGTTGATTTCCAAAGCTGCTGCCTGAGGATAGAAGGAAGGACTTCCCCAAAAGGTCCCCAGGGAGGTACCTGAACTAAAGAAAGAGTCCATGCTGTATACACACCTACTCTTACCCAGCTCTCTTTGTGGTCCCAGGATGGCTCCGATCTGAATAGAGCTCAACAGGTGGAACTGCATAAGGAGGATACCAGCAGAGACCAGCTTGACAATAGGAAAGAACTTCCTTGGGGAGCAAAATTGGAACTGCCACCTCTGGTCATAGAGCCAGACAGGTAGTGGAGAGATTTCTATCATTTCCATTGCCTGAGAGGGATGTCCAATAATAATTCCTTTCTTGGCTTCTATTTTTAATATTAAAGGGATTTCTCAACCCCAGGATGAATATTTTTTTCTTTTAGATGTTAATTATATTGTTTTAAAATGTTAATTCTATTCATCGATGCCAGTCAAGTTATTTCTTTTTTTTAAACCCTTATATATATACTGTATATTATATATATGTATGTATGTATATATATATATACTGTGTATTGGCTCCAAGGCAGAAGAGTGGTAAGGGCTAGGCAATGGGGGTCAAGTGACTTGCCCAGGTTCACACAGCTGGGAAGTGGCTGAGGCTGGATTCGAACCTAGGACCTCCCACCTCTAGGCTTGGCTCCCAATCCACTGAGCTACCCAGCCGCCCAATCCACTGAGCTACCCAGCCGCCCACCCACCCCCTTAGGATTCTTTACAATATCTAATGATAAATGGTTCTCACGATCAATTTAAGTGTTCATTGAGGAACTTTGTATGGAAATTGAAGTTATGGATCACGAACGAAAGGACATAATCTCAAACTACAACTCTGCTGTGACTCAGTAATAGTCGCCTTTAGATATTCCATTTTCAAAGAGCCATCATGGAAGGGATGAATGAGACACAGTGACTCCAAAAGCAAATGTTGACAGCAGTAATAGAAAGTACAGATTTTTGTTGGCTTGTAGTACTTGCCCAGAGTTAGAAAATGAAGAAAAGTCTGGGGTCAGATTCGAACCTACGACCTCTGGTCTTGAGGCCCAGCTCTCTGTCCACTGAGCCACTCAGCTGCGCTGCAACTTCCTTTTACTGAACTACTCAAGGGTTTGCAACTTTCCCAGGGTTGGTTGGTTTCGGTTTTTGGTAGCTAGGAGCCTGACTACATGGCTTCAAGGCTAAATGGCCACAGGTCCCCAGGCTATTTGGCTTGCTGGAGGCTTCATTCATTACGACACTCAAAAAGCCGCCTGCTGATCTGAACCATGGACTTCAGGAGAAGCCTGAGCTTCACAAAGCTTCCTTTGACAAAGGGCACTCCATCAACAAGTGCCTTCTTCTTCTGGGACAAGCACAATGGAGAAGCTGGCCAAATGGCTAATCGGTGCAAGTCCCAGCTGATTCAACTCTTTATGCTGAGCCTCTCTTCCTTCCCTCCGTGGCCATAAAAAGCTCAGCTGAAAACAACCCATAACCCTTCATGAGGAAGCTCTTCAGTGGGTTGATTTCCAAAGCTGCTGCCTGAGGATAGAAGGAAGGACTTCCCCAAAAGGTCCCCAGGGAGGTACCTGAACTAAAGAAAGAGTCCATGCTGTATCCACACCTACTCTTACCCAGCTCTCTTTGTGGTCCCAGGATGGCTCCGATCTGAATAGAGCTCAACAGGTGGAACTGCATAAGGAGGATACCAGCAGAGACCAGCTTGACAATAGGAAAGAACTTCCTTGGGGAGCAAAATTGGAACTGCCACCTCTGGTCATAGAGCCAGACAGGTAGTGGAGAGATTTCTATCATTTCCATTGCCTGAGAGGGATGTCCAATAATAATTCCTTTCTTGGCTTCTATTTTTAATATTAAAGGGATTTCTCAACCCCAGGATGAATATTTTTTTCTTTTAGATGTTAATTATATTGTTTTAAAATGTTAATTCTATTCATCGATGCCAGTCAAGTTATTTCTTTTTTTTAAACCCTTATATATATACTGTATATTATATATATGTATATGTATATGTATGTATGTATATATATATATACTGTGTATTGGCTCCAAGGCAGAAGAGTGGTAAGGGCTAGGCAATGGGGGTCAAGTGACTTGCCCAGGTTCACACAGCTGGGAAGTGGCTGAGGCTGGATTCGAACCTAGGACCTCCCAACTCTAGGCTTGGCTCTCAATCCACTGAGCTACCCAGCCGCCCAATCCACTGAGCTACCCAGCCGCTCACCCACCCCCTTAGGATTCTTTACAATATCTAATGATAAATGGTTCTCACGATCAATTTAAGTGTTCATTGAGGAACTTTGTATGGAAATTGAAGTTATGGATCACAAACGAAAGCAAATAATCTCAAACTACAACTCTGCTGTGACTCAGTAATAGTCGCCTTTAGATATTCCATTTTCAAAGAGCCATCATGGAAGTGATGAATGAGACACAGTGACTCCAAAAGCAAATGTTGACAGCAGTAATAGAAAGTACAGATTTTTGTTGGCTTGTAGTACTTGCCCAGAGTTAGAAAATGAAGAAAAGTCTGGGGTCAGATTCGAACCTACGACCTCTGGTCTTGAGGCCCAGCTCTCTGTCCACTGAGCCACTCAGCTGCGCTGCAACTTCCTTTTACTGAACTACTCAAGGGTTTGCAACTTTCCCAGGGTTGGTTGGTTTCGGTTTTTGGTAGCTAGGAGCCTGACTACATGGCTTCAAGGCTAAATGGCCACAGGTCCCCAGGCTATTTGGCTTGCTGGAGGCTTCATTCATTACGACACTCAAAAAGCCGCCTGCTGATCTGAACCATGGACTTCAGGAGAAGCCTGAGCTTCACAAAGCTTCCTTTGACAAAGGGCACTCCATCAACAAGTGCCTTCTTCTTCTGGGACAAGCACAATGGAGAAGCTGGCCAAATGGCTAATCGGTGCAAGTCCCAGCTGATTCAACTCTTTATGCTGAGCCTCTCTTCCTTCCCTCCGTGGCCATAAAAAGCTCAGCTGAAAACAACCCATAACCCTTCATGAGGAAGCTCTTCAGTGGGTTGATTTCCAAAGCTGCTGCCTGAGGATAGAAGGAAGGACTTCCCCAAAAGGTCCCCAGGGAGGTACCTGAACTAAAGAAAGAGTCCATGCTGTATCCACACCTACTCTTACCCAGCTCTCTTTGTGGTCCCAGGATGGCTCCGATCTGAATAGAGCTCAACAGGTGGAACTGCATCAGGAGGATACCAGCAGAGACCAGCTTGACAATAGGAAAGAACTTCCTTGGGGAGCAAAATTGGAACTGCCACCTCTGGTCATAGAGCCAGACAGGTAGTGGAGAGATTTCTATCATTTCCATTGCCTGAGAGGGATGTCCAATAATAATTCCTTTCTTGGCTTCTATTTTTAATATTAAAGGGATTTCTCAACCCCAGGATGAATATTTTTTTCTTTTAGATGTTAATTATATTGTTTTAAAATGTTAATTCTATTCATCGATGCCAGTCAAGTTATTTCTTTTTTTTAAACCCTTATATATATACTGTATATTATATATATGTATATGTATATGTATGTATGTATATATATATATACTGTGTATTGGCTCCAAGGCAGAAGAGTGGTAAGGGCTAGGCAATGGGGGTCAAGTGACTTGCCCAGGTTCACACAGCTGGGAAGTGGCTGAGGCTGGATTCGAACCTAGGACCTCCCTCCTCTAGGCTTGGCTCCCAATCCACTGAGCTACCCAGCCGCCCAATCCACTGAGCTACCCAGCCGCCCACCCACCCCCTTAGGATTCTTTACAATATCTAATGATAAATGGTTCTCACGATCAATTTAAGTGTTCATTGAGGAACTTTGTATGGAAATTGAAGTTATGGATCACGAACAAAAGGACATAATCTCAAACTACAACTCTGCTGTGACTCAGTAATAGTCGCCTTTAGATATTCCATTTTCAAAGAGCCATCATGGAAGGGATGAATGAGACACAGTGACTCCAAAAGCAAATGTTGACAGCAGTAATAGAAAGTACAGATTTTTGTTGCTTGTAGTACTTGTCCAGAGTTAGAAAATGAAGAAAAGTCTGGGGTCAGATTCGAACCTACGACCTCTGGTCTTGAGGCCCAGCTCTCTGTCCACTGAGCCACTCAGCTGCGCTGCAACTTCCTTTTACTGAACTACTCAAGGGTTTGCAACTTTCCCAGGGTTGGTTGGTTTCGGTTTTTGGTAGCTAGGAGCCTGACTACATGGCTTCAAGGCTAAATGGCCACAGGTCCCCAGGCTATTTGGCTTGCTGGAGGCTTCATTCATTACGACACTCAAAAAGCCGCCTGCTGATCTGAACCATGGACTTCAGGAGAAGCCTGAGCTTCACAAAGCTTCCTTTGACAAAGGGCACTCCATCAACAAGTGCCTTCTTCTTCTGGGACAAGCACAATGGAGAAGCTGGCCAAATGGCTAATCGGTGCAAGTCCCAGCTGATTCAACTCTTTATGCTGAGCCTCTCTTCCTTCCCTCCGTGGCCATAAAAAGCTCAGCTGAAAACAACCCATAACCCTTCATGAGGAAGCTCTTCAGTGGGTTGATTTCCAAAGCTGCTGCCTGAGGATAGAAGGAAGGACTTCCCCAAAAGGTCCCCAGGGAGGTACCTGAACTAAAGAAAGAGTCCATGCTGTATCCACACCTACTCTTACCCAGCTCTCTTTGTGGTCCCAGGATGGCTCCGATCTGAATAGAGCTCAACAGGTGGAACTGCATAAGGAGGATACCAGCAGAGACCAGCTTGACAATAGGAAAGAACTTCCTTGGGGAGCAAAATTGGAACTGCCACCTCTGGTCATAGAGCCAGACAGGTAGTGGAGAGATTTCTATCATTTCCATTGCCTGAGAGGGATGTCCAATAATAATTCCTTTCTTGGCTTCTATTTTTAATATTAAAGGGATTTCTCAACCCCAGGATGAATATTTTTTTCTTTTAGATGTTAATTATATTGTTTTAAAATGTTAATTCTATTCATCGATGCCAGTCAAGTTATTTCTTTTTTTTAAACCCTTATATATATACTGTATATTATATATATGTATATGTATATGTATGTATGTAAATATATATATATATATATATATACTGTGTATTGGCTCCAAGGCAGAAGAGTGGTAAGGGCTAGGCAATGGGGGTCAAGTGACTTGCCCAGGTTCACACAGCTGGGAAGTGGCTGAGGCTGGATTCGAACCTAGGACCTCCCACCTCTAGGCTTGGCTCCCAATCCACTGAGCAACCCAGCCGCCCAATCCACTGAGCTACCCAGCCGCCCACCCACCCCCTTAGGATTCTTTACAATATCTAATGATAAATGGTTCTCACGATCAATTTAAGTGTTCATTGAGGAACTTTGTATGGAAATTGAAGTTATGGATCACGAACAAAAGGACATAATCTCAAACTACAACTCTGCTGTGACTCAGTAATAGTCGCCTTTAGATATTCCATTTTCAAAGAGCCATCATGGAAGTGATGAATGAGACACAGTGACTCCAAAAGCAAATGTTGACAGCAGTAATAGAAAGTACAGATTTTTGTTGGCTTGTAGTACTTGTCCAGAGTTAGAAAATGAAGAAAAGTCTGGGGTCAGATTCGAACCTACGACCTCTGGTCTTGAGGCCCAGCTCTCTGTCCACTGAGCCACTCAGCTGCGCTGCAACTTCCTTTTACTGAACTACTCAAGGGTTTGCAACTTTCCCAGGGTTGGTTGGTTTCGGTTTTTGGTAGCTAGGAGCCTGACTACATGGCTTCAAGGCTAAATGGCCACAGGTCCCCAGGCTATTTGGCTTGCTGGAGGCTTCATTCATTACGACACTCAAAAAGCCGCCTGCTGATCTGAACCATGGACTTCAGGAGAAGCCTGAGCTTCACAAAGCTTCCTTTGACAAAGGGCACTCCATCAACAAGTGCCTTCTTCTTCTGGGACAAGCACAATGGAGAAGCTGGCCAAATGGCTAATCGGTGCAAGTCCCAGCTGATTCAACTCTTTATGCTGAGCCTCTCTTCCTTCCCTCCGTGGCCATAAAAAGCTCAGCTGAAAACAACCCATAACCCTTCATGAGGAAGCTCTTCAGTGGGTTGATTTCCAAAGCTGCTGCCTGAGGATAGAAGGAAGGACTTCCCCAAAAGGTCCCCAGGGAGGTACCTGAACTAAAGAAAGAGTCCATGCTGTATCCACACCTACTCTTACCCAGCTCTCTTTGTGGTCCCAGGATGGCTCCGATCTGAATAGAGCTCAACAGGTGGAACTGCATCAGGAGGATACCAGCAGAGACCAGCTTGACAATAGGAAAGAACTTCCTTGGGGAGCAAAATTGGAACTGCCACCTCTGGTCATAGAGCCAGACAGGTAGTGGAGAGATTTCTATCATTTCCATTGCCTGAGAGGGATGTCCAATAATAATTCCTTTCTTGGCTTCTATTTTTAATATTAAAGGGATTTCTCAACCCCAGGATGAATATTTTTTTCTTTTAGATGTTAATTATATTGTTTTAAAATGTTAATTCTATTCATCGATGCCAGTCAAGTTATTTCTTTTTTTTAAACCCTTATATATATACTGTATATTATATATTATATATATGTATATGTATATGTATGTATGTATATATATATATATATATACTGTGTATTGGCTCCAAGGCAGAAGAGTGGTAAGGGCTAGGCAATGGGGGTCAAGTGACTTGCCCAGGTTCACACAGCTGGGAAGTGGCTGAGGCTGGATTCGAACCTAGGACCTCCCACCTCTAGGCTTGGCTCCCAATCCACTGAGCTACCCAGCTGCCCAATCCACTGAGCTACCCAGCCGCCCACCCACCCCCTTAGGATTCTTTACAATATCTAATGATAAATGGTTCTCACGATCAATTTAAGTGTTCATTGAGGAACTTTGTATGGAAATTGAAGTTATGGATCACAAACGAAAGCAAATAATCTCAAACTACAACTCTGCTGTGACTCAGTAACAGTCGCCTTTAGATATTCCATTTTCAAAGAGCCATCATGGAAGTGATGAATGAGACACAGTGACTCCAAAAGCAAATGTTGACAGCAGTAATAGAAAGTACAGATTTTTGTTGGCTTGTAGTACTTGCCCAGAGTTAGAAAATGAAGAAAAGTCTGGGGTCAGATTCGAACCTACGACCTCTGGTCTTGAGGCCCAGCTCTCTGTCCACTGAGCCACTCAGCTGCGCTGCAACTTCCTTTTACTGAACTACTCAAGGGTTTGCAACTTTCCCAGGGTTGGTTGGTTTCGGTTTTTGGTAGCTAGGAGCCTGACTACATGGCTTCAAGGCTAAATGGCCACAGGTCCCCAGGCTATTTGGCTTGCTGGAGGCTTCATTCATTACGACACTCAAAAAGCCGCCTGCTGATCTGAACCATGGACTTCAGGAGAAGCCTGAGCTTCACAAAGCTTCCTTTGACAAAGGGCACTCCATCAACAAGTGCCTTCTTCTTCTGGGACAAGCACAATGGAGAAGCTGGCCAAATGGCTAATCGGTGCAAGTCCCAGCTAATTCAACTCTTTATGCTGAGCCTCTCTTCCTTCCCTCCGTGGCCATAAAAAGCTCAGCTGAAAACAACCCATAACCCTTCATGAGGAAGCTCTTCAGTGGGTTGATTTCCAAAGCTGCTGCCTGAGGATAGAAGGAAGGACTTCCCCAAAAGGTCCCCAGGGAGGTACCTGAACTAAAGAAAGAGTCCATGCTGTATCCACACCTACTCTTACCCAGCTCTCTTTGTGGTCCCAGGATGGCTCCGATCTGAATAGAGCTCAACAGGTGGAACTGCATAAGGAGGATACCAGCAGAGACCAGCTTGACAATAGGAAAGAACTTCCTTGGGGAGCAAAATTGGAACTGCCACCTCTGGTCATAGAGCCAGACAGGTAGTGGAGAGATTTCTATCATTTCCATTGCCTGAGAGGGATGTCCAATAATAATTCCTTTCTTGGCTTCTATTTTTAATATTAAAGGGATTTCTCAACCCCAGGATGAATATTTTTTTCTTTTAGATGTTAATTATATTGTTTTAAAATGTTAATTCTATTCATCGATGCCAGTCAAGTTATTTCTTTTTTTTAAACCCTTATATATATACTGTATATTATATATATGTATGTATGTATGTATATATATATATACTGTGTATTGGCTCCAAGGCAGAAGAGTGGTAAGGGCTAGGCAATGGGGGTCAAGTGACTTGCCCAGGTTCACACAGCTGGGAAGTGGCTGAGGCTGGATTCGAACCTAGGACCTCCCACCTCTAGGCTTGGCTCCCAATCCACTGAGCTACCCAGCCGCCCACCCACCCCCTTAGGATTCTTTACAATATCTAATGATAAATGGTTCTCACGATCAATTTAAGTGTTCATTGAGGAACTTTGTATGGAAATTGAAGTTATGGATCACGAACAAAAGGACATAATCTCAAACTACAACTCTGCTGTGACTCAGTAATAGTCGCCTTTAGATATTCCATTTTCAAAGAGCCATCATGGAAGGGATGAATGAGACACAGTGACTCCAAAAGCAAATGTTGACAGCAGTAATAGAAAGTACAGATTTTTGTTGGCTTGTAGTACTTGCCCAGAGTTAGAAAATGAAGAAAAGTCTGGGGTCAGATTCGAACCTACGACCTCTGGTCTTGAGGCCCAGCTCTCTGTCCACTGAGCCACTCAGCTGCGCTGCAACTTCCTTTTACTGAACTACTCAAGGGTTTGCAACTTTCCCAGGGTTGGTTGGTTTCGGTTTTTGGTAGCTAGGAGCCTGACTACATGGCTTCAAGGCTAAATGGCCACAGGTCCCCAGGCTATTTGGCTTGCTGGAGGCTTCATTCATTACGACACTCAAAAAGCCGCCTGCTGATCTGAACCATGGACTTCAGGAGAAGCCTGAGCTTCACAAAGCTTCCTTTGACAAAGGGCACTCCATCAACAAGTGCCTTCTTCTTCTGGGACAAGCACAATGGAGAAGCTGGCCAAATGGCTAATCGGTGCAAGTCCCAGCTGATTCAACTCTTTATGCTGAGCCTCTCTTCCTTCCCTCCGTGGCCATAAAAAGCTCAGCTGAAAACAACCCATAACCCTTCATGAGGAAGCTCTTCAGTGGGTTGATTTCCAAAGCTGCTGCCTGAGGATAGAAGGAAGGACTTCCCCAAAAGGTCCCCAGGGAGGTACCTGAACTAAAGAAAGAGTCCATGCTGTATCCACACCTACTCTTACCCAGCTCTCTTTGTGGTCCCAGGATGGCTCCGATCTGAATAGAGCTCAACAGGTGGAACTGCATAAGGAGGATACCAGCAGAGACCAGCTTGACAATAGGAAAGAACTTCCTTGGGGAGCAAAATTGGAACTGCCACCTCTGGTCATAGAGCCAGACAGGTAGTGGAGAGATTTCTATCATTTCCATTGCCTGAGAGGGATGTCCAATAATAATTCCTTTCTTGGCTTCTATTTTTAATATTAAAGGGATTTCTCAACCCCAGGATGAATATTTTTTTCTTTTAGATGTTAATTATATTGTTTTAAAATGTTAATTCTATTCATCGATGCCAGTCAAGTTATTTCTTTTTTTTAAACCCTTATATATATACTGTATATTATATATATGTATATGTATATGTATGTATGTATATATATATATACTGTGTATTGGCTCCAAGGCAGAAGAGTGGTAAGGGCTAGGCAATGGGGGTCAAGTGACTTGCCCAGGTTCACACAGCTGGGAAGTGGCTGAGGCTGGATTCGAACCTAGGACCTCCCAACTCTAGGCTTGGCTCTCAATCCACTGAGCTACCCAGCCGCCCAATCCACTGAGCTACCCAGCCGCTCACCCACCCCCTTAGGATTCTTTACAATATCTAATGATAAATGGTTCTCACGATCAATTTAAGTGTTCATTGAGGAACTTTGTATGGAAATTGAAGTTATGGATCACAAACGAAAGCAAATAATCTCAAACTACAACTCTGCTGTGACTCAGTAATAGTCGCCTTTAGATATTCCATTTTCAAAGAGCCATCATGGAAGTGATGAATGAGACACAGTGACTCCAAAAGCAAATGTTGACAGCAGTAATAGAAAGTACAGATTTTTGTTGGCTTGTAGTACTTGCCCAGAGTTAGAAAATGAAGAAAAGTCTGGGGTCAGATTCGAACCTACGACCTCTGGTCTTGAGGCCCAGCTCTCTGTCCACTGAGCCACTCAGCTGCGCTGCAACTTCCTTTTACTGAACTACTCAAGGGTTTGCAACTTTCCCAGGGTTGGTTGGTTTCGGTTTTTGGTAGCTAGGAGCCTGACTACATGGCTTCAAGGCTAAATGGCCACAGGTCCCCAGGCTATTTGGCTTGCTGGAGGCTTCATTCATTACGACACTCAAAAAGCCGCCTGCTGATCTGAACCATGGACTTCAGGAGAAGCCTGAGCTTCACAAAGCTTCCTTTGACAAAGGGCACTCCATCAACAAGTGCCTTCTTCTTCTGGGACAAGCACAATGGAGAAGCTGGCCAAATGGCTAATCGGTGCAAGTCCCAGCTGATTCAACTCTTTATGCTGAGCCTCTCTTCCTTCCCTCCGTGGCCATAAAAAGCTCAGCTGAAAACAACCCATAACCCTTCATGAGGAAGCTCTTCAGTGGGTTGATTTCCAAAGCTGCTGCCTGAGGATAGAAGGAAGGACTTCCCCAAAAGGTCCCCAGGGAGGTACCTGAACTAAAGAAAGAGTCCATGCTGTATCCACACCTACTCTTACCCAGCTCTCTTTGTGGTCCCAGGATGGCTCCGATCTGAATAGAGCTCAACAGGTGGAACTGCATCAGGAGGATACCAGCAGAGACCAGCTTGACAATAGGAAAGAACTTCCTTGGGGAGCAAAATTGGAACTGCCACCTCTGGTCATAGAGCCAGACAGGTAGTGGAGAGATTTCTATCATTTCCATTGCCTGAGAGGGATGTCCAATAATAATTCCTTTCTTGGCTTCTATTTTTAATATTAAAGGGATTTCTCAACCCCAGGATGAATATTTTTTTCTTTTAGATGTTAATTATATTGTTTTAAAATGTTAATTCTATTCATCGATGCCAGTCAAGTTATTTCTTTTTTTTAAACCCTTATATATATACTGTATATTATATATATGTATATGTATATGTATGTATGTATATATATATATACTGTGTATTGGCTCCAAGGCAGAAGAGTGGTAAGGGCTAGGCAATGGGGGTCAAGTGACTTGCCCAGGTTCACACAGCTGGGAAGTGGCTGAGGCTGGATTCGAACCTAGGACCTCCCTCCTCTAGGCTTGGCTCCCAATCCACTGAGCTACCCAGCCGCCCAATCCACTGAGCTACCCAGCCGCCCACCCACCCCCTTAGGATTCTTTACAATATCTAATGATAAATGGTTCTCACGATCAATTTAAGTGTTCATTGAGGAACTTTGTATGGAAATTGAAGTTATGGATCACGAACAAAAGGACATAATCTCAAACTACAACTCTGCTGTGACTCAGTAATAGTCGCCTTTAGATATTCCATTTTCAAAGAGCCATCATGGAAGGGATGAATGAGACACAGTGACTCCAAAAGCAAATGTTGACAGCAGTAATAGAAAGTACAGATTTTTGTTGCTTGTAGTACTTGCCCAGAGTTAGAAAATGAAGAAAAGTCTGGGGTCAGATTCGAACCTACGACCTCTGGTCTTGAGGCCCAGCTCTCTGTCCACTGAGCCACTCAGCTGCGCTGCAACTTCCTTTTACTGAACTACTCAAGGGTTTGCAACTTTCCCAGGGTTGGTTGGTTTCGGTTTTTGGTAGCTAGGAGCCTGACTACATGGCTTCAAGGCTAAATGGCCACAGGTCCCCAGGCTATTTGGCTTGCTGGAGGCTTCATTCATTACGACACTCAAAAAGCCGCCTGCTGATCTGAACCATGGACTTCAGGAGAAGCCTGAGCTTCACAAAGCTTCCTTTGACAAAGGGCACTCCATCAACAAGTGCCTTCTTCTTCTGGGACAAGCACAATGGAGAAGCTGGCCAAATGGCTAATCGGTGCAAGTCCCAGCTGATTCAACTCTTTATGCTGAGCCTCTCTTCCTTCCCTCCGTGGCCATAAAAAGCTCAGCTGAAAACAACCCATAACCCTTCATGAGGAAGCTCTTCAGTGGGTTGATTTCCAAAGCTGCTGCCTGAGGATAGAAGGAAGGACTTCCCCAAAAGGTCCCCAGGGAGGTACCTGAACTAAAGAAAGAGTCCATGCTGTATCCACACCTACTCTTACCCAGCTCTCTTTGTGGTCCCAGGATGGCTCCGATCTGAATAGAGCTCAACAGGTGGAACTGCATCAGGAGGATACCAGCAGAGACCAGCTTGACAATAGGAAAGAACTTCCTTGGGGAGCAAAATTGGAACTGCCACCTCTGGTCATAGAGCCAGACAGGTAGTGGAGAGATTTCTATCATTTCCATTGCCTGAGAGGGATGTCCAATAATAATTCCTTTCTTGGCTTCTATTTTTAATATTAAAGGGATTTCTCAACCCCAGGATGAATATTTTTTTCTTTTAGATGTTAATTATATTGTTTTAAAATGTTAATTCTATTCATCGATGCCAGTCAAGTTATTTCTTTTTTTTAAACCCTTATATATATATACTGTATATTATATATATGTATATGTATATGTATGTATGTATATATATATATACTGTGTATTGGCTCCAAGGCAGAAGAGTGGTAAGGGCTAGGCAATGGGGGTCAAGTGACTTGCCCAGGTTCACACAGCTGGGAAGTGGCTGAGGCTGGATTCGAACCTAGGACCTCCCTCCTCTAGGCTTGGCTCCCAATCCACTGAGCTACCCAGCCGCCCAATCCACTGAGCTACCCAGCCGCCCACCCACCCCCTTAGGATTCTTTACAATATCTAATGATAAATGGTTCTCACGATCAATTTAAGTGTTCATTGAGGAACTTTGTATGGAAATTGAAGTTATGGATCACGAACAAAAGGACATAATCTCAAACTACAACTCTGCTGTGACTCAGTAATAGTCGCCTTTAGATATTCCATTTTCAAAGAGCCATCATGGAAGGGATGAATGAGACACAGTGACTCCAAAAGCAAATGTTGACAGCAGTAATAGAAAGTACAGATTTTTGTTGCTTGTAGTACTTGTCCAGAGTTAGAAAATGAAGAAAAGTCTGGGGTCAGATTCGAACCTACGACCTCTGGTCTTGAGGCCCAGCTCTCTGTCCACTGAGCCACTCAGCTGCGCTGCAACTTCCTTTTACTGAACTACTCAAGGGTTTGCAACTTTCCCAGGGTTGGTTGGTTTCGGTTTTTGGTAGCTAGGAGCCTGACTACATGGCTTCAAGGCTAAATGGCCACAGGTCCCCAGGCTATTTGGCTTGCTGGAGGCTTCATTCATTACGACACTCAAAAAGCCGCCTGCTGATCTGAACCATGGACTTCAGGAGAAGCCTGAGCTTCACAAAGCTTCCTTTGACAAAGGGCACTCCATCAACAAGTGCCTTCTTCTTCTGGGACAAGCACAATGGAGAAGCTGGCCAAATGGCTAATCGGTGCAAGTCCCAGCTGATTCAACTCTTTATGCTGAGCCTCTCTTCCTTCCCTCCGTGGCCATAAAAAGCTCAGCTGAAAACAACCCATAACCCTTCATGAGGAAGCTCTTCAGTGGGTTGATTTCCAAAGCTGCTGCCTGAGGATAGAAGGAAGGACTTCCCCAAAAGGTCCCCAGGGAGGTACCTGAACTAAAGAAAGAGTCCATGCTGTATCCACACCTACTCTTACCCAGCTCTCTTTGTGGTCCCAGGATGGCTCCGATCTGAATAGAGCTCAACAGGTGGAACTGCATAAGGAGGATACCAGCAGAGACCAGCTTGACAATAGGAAAGAACTTCCTTGGGGAGCAAAATTGGAACTGCCACCTCTGGTCATAGAGCCAGACAGGTAGTGGAGAGATTTCTATCATTTCCATTGCCTGAGAGGGATGTCCAATAATAATTCCTTTCTTGGCTTCTATTTTTAATATTAAAGGGATTTCTCAACCCCAGGATGAATATTTTTTTCTTTTAGATGTTAATTATATTGTTTTAAAATGTTAATTCTATTCATCGATGCCAGTCAAGTTATTTCTTTTTTTTAAACCCTTATATATATACTGTATATTATATATATGTATATGTATATGTATGTATGTAAATATATATATATATATATATATATACTGTGTATTGGCTCCAAGGCAGAAGAGTGGTAAGGGCTAGGCAATGGGGGTCAAGTGACTTGCCCAGGTTCACACAGCTGGGAAGTGGCTGAGGCTGGATTCGAACCTAGGACCTCCCACCTCTAGGCTTGGCTCCCAATCCACTGAGCAACCCAGCCGCCCAATCCACTGAGCTACCCAGCCGCCCACCCACCCCCTTAGGATTCTTTACAATATCTAATGATAAATGGTTCTCACGATCAATTTAAGTGTTCATTGAGGAACTTTGTATGGAAATTGAAGTTATGGATCACGAACAAAAGGACATAATCTCAAACTACAACTCTGCTGTGACTCAGTAATAGTCGCCTTTAGATATTCCATTTTCAAAGAGCCATCATGGAAGTGATGAATGAGACACAGTGACTCCAAAAGCAAATGTTGACAGCAGTAATAGAAAGTACAGATTTTTGTTGGCTTGTAGTACTTGTCCAGAGTTAGAAAATGAAGAAAAGTCTGGGGTCAGATTCGAACCTACGACCTCTGGTCTTGAGGCCCAGCTCTCTGTCCACTGAGCCACTCAGCTGCGCTGCAACTTCCTTTTACTGAACTACTCAAGGGTTTGCAACTTTCCCAGGGTTGGTTGGTTTCGGTTTTTGGTAGCTAGGAGCCTGACTACATGGCTTCAAGGCTAAATGGCCACAGGTCCCCAGGCTATTTGGCTTGCTGGAGGCTTCATTCATTACGACACTCAAAAAGCCGCCTGCTGATCTGAACCATGGACTTCAGGAGAAGCCTGAGCTTCACAAAGCTTCCTTTGACAAAGGGCACTCCATCAACAAGTGCCTTCTTCTTCTGGGACAAGCACAATGGAGAAGCTGGCCAAATGGCTAATCGGTGCAAGTCCCAGCTGATTCAACTCTTTATGCTGAGCCTCTCTTCCTTCCCTCCGTGGCCATAAAAAGCTCAGCTGAAAACAACCCATAACCCTTCATGAGGAAGCTCTTCAGTGGGTTGATTTCCAAAGCTGCTGCCTGAGGATAGAAGGAAGGACTTCCCCAAAAGGTCCCCAGGGAGGTACCTGAACTAAAGAAAGAGTCCATGCTGTATCCACACCTACTCTTACCCAGCTCTCTTTGTGGTCCCAGGATGGCTCCGATCTGAATAGAGCTCAACAGGTGGAACTGCATCAGGAGGATACCAGCAGAGACCAGCTTGACAATAGGAAAGAACTTCCTTGGGGAGCAAAATTGGAACTGCCACCTCTGGTCATAGAGCCAGACAGGTAGTGGAGAGATTTCTATCATTTCCATTGCCTGAGAGGGATGTCCAATAATAATTCCTTTCTTGGCTTCTATTTTTAATATTAAAGGGATTTCTCAACCCCAGGATGAATATTTTTTTCTTTTAGATGTTAATTATATTGTTTTAAAATGTTAATTCTATTCATCGATGCCAGTCAAGTTATTTCTTTTTTTTAAACCCTTATATATATACTGTATATTATATATTATATATATGTATATGTATATGTATGTATGTATATATATATATATATATATATATATATATATATATATATATATATATATATATATATATATATATATATATATACTGTGTATTGGCTCCAAGGCAGAAGAGTGGTAAGGGCTAGGCAATGGGGGTCAAGTGACTTGCCCAGGTTCACACAGCTGGGAAGTGGCTGAGGCTGGATTCGAACCTAGGACCTCCCACCTCTAGGCTTGGCTCCCAATCCACTGAGCTACCCAGCTGCCCAATCCACTGAGCTACCCAGCCGCCCACCCACCCCCTTAGGATTCTTTACAATATCTAATGATAAATGGTTCTCACGATCAATTTAAGTGTTCATTGAGGAACTTTGTATGGAAATTGAAGTTATGGATCACAAACGAAAGCAAATAATCTCAAACTACAACTCTGCTGTGACTCAGTAACAGTCGCCTTTAGATATTCCATTTTCAAAGAGCCATCATGGAAGTGATGAATGAGACACAGTGACTCCAAAAGCAAATGTTGACAGCAGTAATAGAAAGTACAGATTTTTGTTGGCTTGTAGTACTTGCCCAGAGTTAGAAAATGAAGAAAAGTCTGGGGTCAGATTCGAACCTACGACCTCTGGTCTTGAGGCCCAGCTCTCTGTCCACTGAGCCACTCAGCTGCGCTGCAACTTCCTTTTACTGAACTACTCAAGGGTTTGCAACTTTCCCAGGGTTGGTTGGTTTCGGTTTTTGGTAGCTAGGAGCCTGACTACATGGCTTCAAGGCTAAATGGCCACAGGTCCCCAGGCTATTTGGCTTGCTGGAGGCTTCATTCATTACGACACTCAAAAAGCCGCCTGCTGATCTGAACCATGGACTTCAGGAGAAGCCTGAGCTTCACAAAGCTTCCTTTGACAAAGGGCACTCCATCAACAAGTGCCTTCTTCTTCTGGGACAAGCACAATGGAGAAGCTGGCCAAATGGCTAATCGGTGCAAGTCCCAGCTGATTCAACTCTTTATGCTGAGCCTCTCTTCCTTCCCTCCGTGGCCATAAAAAGCTCAGCTGAAAACAACCCATAACCCTTCATGAGGAAGCTCTTCAGTGGGTTGATTTCCAAAGCTGCTGCCTGAGGATAGAAGGAAGGACTTCCCCAAAAGGTCCCCAGGGAGGTACCTGAACTAAAGAAAGAGTCCATGCTGTATCCACACCTACTCTTACCCAGCTCTCTTTGTGGTCCCAGGATGGCTCCGATCTGAATAGAGCTCAACAGGTGGAACTGCATAAGGAGGATACCAGCAGAGACCAGCTTGACAATAGGAAAGAACTTCCTTGGGGAGCAAAATTGGAACTGCCACCTCTGGTCATAGAGCCAGACAGGTAGTGGAGAGATTTCTATCATTTCCATTGCCTGAGAGGGATGTCCAATAATAATTCCTTTCTTGGCTTCTATTTTTAATATTAAAGGGATTTCTCAACCCCAGGATGAATATTTTTTTCTTTTAGATGTTAATTATATTGTTTTAAAATGTTAATTCTATTCATCGATGCCAGTCAAGTTATTTCTTTTTTTTAAACCCTTATATATATACTGTATATTATATATATGTATATGTATATGTATGTATGTATATATATATATATATATATACTGTGTATTGGCTCCAAGGCAGAAGAGTGGTAAGGGCTAGGCAATGGGGGTCAAGTGACTTGCCCAGGTTCACACAGCTGGGAAGTGGCTGAGGCTGGATTCGAACCTAGGACCTCCCACCTCTAGGCTTGGCTCCCAATCCACTGAGCTACCCAGCCGCCCAATCCACTGAGCTACCCAGCCGCCCACCCACCCCCTTAGGATTCTTTACAATATCTAATGATAAATGGTTCTCACGATCAATTTAAGTGTTCATTGAGGAACTTTGTATGGAAATTGAAGTTATGGATCACGAACAAAAGGACATAATCTCAAACTACAACTCTGCTGTGACTCAGTAATAGTCGCCTTTAGATATTCCATTTTCAAAGAGCCATCATGGAAGTGATGAATGAGACACAGTGACTCCAAAAGCAAATGTTGACAGCAGTAATAGAAAGTACAGATTTTTGTTGGCTTGTAGTACTTGCCCAGAGTTAGAAAATGAAGAAAAGTCTGGGGTCAGATTCGAACCTACGACCTCTGGTCTTGAGGCCCAGCTCTCTGTCCACTGAGCCACTCAGCTGCGCTGCAACTTCCTTTTACTGAACTACTCAAGGGTTTGCAACTTTCCCAGGGTTGGTTGGTTTCGGTTTTTGGTAGCTAGGAGCCTGACTACATGGCTTCAAGGCTAAATGGCCACAGGTCCCCAGGCTATTTGGCTTGCTGGAGGCTTCATTCATTACGACACTCAAAAAGCCGCCTGCTGATCTGAACCATGGACTTCAGGAGAAGCCTGAGCTTCACAAAGCTTCCTTTGACAAAGGGCACTCCATCAACAAGTGCCTTCTTCTTCTGGGACAAGCACAATGGAGAAGCTGGCCAAATGGCTAATCGGTGCAAGTCCCAGCTGATTCAACTCTTTATGCTGAGCCTCTCTTCCTTCCCTCCGTGGCCATAAAAAGCTCAGCTGAAAACAACCCATAACCCTTCATGAGGAAGCTCTTCAGTGGGTTGATTTCCAAAGCTGCTGCCTGAGGATAGAAGGAAGGACTTCCCCAAAAGGTCCCCAGGGAGGTACCTGAACTAAAGAAAGAGTCCATGCTGTATCCACACCTACTCTTACCCAGCTCTCTTTGTGGTCCCAGGATGGCTCCGATCTGAATAGAGCTCAACAGGTGGAACTGCATAAGGAGGATACCAGCAGAGACCAGCTTGACAATAGGAAAGAACTTCCTTGGGGAGCAAAATTGGAACTGCCACCTCTGGTCATAGAGCCAGACAGGTAGTGGAGAGATTTCTATCATTTCCATTGCCTGAGAGGGATGTCCAATAATAATTCCTTTCTTGGCTTCTATTTTTAATATTAAAGGGATTTCTCAACCCCAGGATGAATATTTTTTTCTTTTAGATGTTAATTATATTGTTTTAAAATGTTAATTCTATTCATCGATGCCAGTCAAGTTATTTCTTTTTTTTAAACCCTTATATATATACTGTATATTATATATATGTATATGTATATGTATGTATGTATATATATATATACTGTGTATTGGCTCCAAGGCAGAAGAGTGGTAAGGGCTAGGCAATGGGGGTCAAGTGACTTGCCCAGGTTCACACAGCTGGGAAGTGGCTGAGGCTGGATTCGAACCTAGGACCTCCCACCTCTAGGCTTGGCTCTCAATCCACTGAGCTACCCAGCCGCCCAATCCACTGAGCTACCCAGCCGCCCACCCACCCCCTTAGGATTCTTTACAATATCTAATGATAAATGGTTCTCACGATCAATTTAAGTGTTCATTGAGGAACTTTGTATGGAAATTGAAGTTATGGATCACGAACAAAAGGACATAATCTCAAACTACAACTCTGCTGTGACTCAGTAATAGTCGCCTTTAGATATTCCATTTTCAAAGAGCCATCATGGAAGTGATGAATGAGACACAGTGACTCCAAAAGCAAATGTTGACAGCAGTAATAGAAAGTACAGATTTTTGTTGGCTTGTAGTACTTGCCCAGAGTTAGAAAATGAAGAAAAGTCTGGTGTCAGATTGGAACCTACGACCTCTGGTCTTGAGGCCCAGCTCTCTGTCCACTGAGCCACTCAGCTGCGCTGCAACTTCCTTTTACTGAACTACTCAAGGGTTTGCAACTTTCCCAGGGTTGGTTGGTTTCGGTTTTTGGTAGCTAGGAGCCTGACTACATGGCTTCAAGGCTAAATGGCCACAGGTCCCCAGGCTATTTGGCTTGCTGGAGGCTTCATTCATTACGACACTCAAAAAGCCGCCTGCTGATCTGAACCATGGACTTCAGGAGAAGCCTGAGCTTCACAAAGCTTCCTTTGACAAAGGGCACTCCATCAACAAGTGCCTTCTTCTTCTGGGACAAGCACAATGGAGAAGCTGGCCAAATGGCTAATCGGTGCAAGTCCCAGCTGATTCAACCCTTTATGCTGAGCCTCTCTTCCTTCCCTCCGTGGCCATAAAAAGCTCAGCTGAAAACAACCCATAACCCTTCATGAGGAAGCTCTTCAGTGGGTTGATTTCCAAAGCTGCTGCCTGAGGATAGAAGGAAGGACTTCCCCAAAAGGTCCCCAGGGAGGTACCTGAACTAAAGAAAGAGTCCATGCTGTATCCACACCTACACTTACCCAGCTCTCTTTGTGGTCCCAGGATGGCTCCGATCTGAATAGAGCTCAACAGGTGGAACTGCATAAGGAGGATACCAGCAGAGACCAGCTTGACAATAGGAAAGAACTTCCTTGGGGAGCAAAATTGGAACTGCCACCTCTGGTCATAGAGCCAGACAGGTAGTGGAGAGATTTCTATCATTTCCATTGCCTGAGAGGGATGTCCAATAATAATTCCTTTCTTGGCTTCTATTTTTAATATTAAAGGGATTTCTCAACCCCAGGATGAATATTTTTTTCTTTTAGATGTTAATTATATTGTTTTAAAATGTTAATTCTATTCATCGATGCCAGTCAAGTTATTTCTTTTTTTTAAACCCTTATATATATACTGTATATTATATATATGTATATGTATATGTATGTATGTATATATATATATACTGTGTATTGGCTCCAAGGCAGAAGTGTGGTAAGGGCTAGGCAATGGGGGTCAAGTGACTTGCCCAGGTTCACACAGCTGGGAAGTGGCTGAGGCTGGATTCGAACCTAGGACCTCCCACCTCTAGGCTTGGCTCTCAATCCACTGAGCTACCCAGCCGCCCAATCCACTGAGCTACCCAGCCGCCCACCCACCCCCTTAGATTTCTTTACAATATCTAATGATAAATGGTTCTCACGATCAATTTAAGTGTTCATTGAGGAACTTTGTATGGAAATTGAAGTTATGGATCACGAACAAAAGGACATAATCTCAAACTACAACTCTGCTGTGACTCAGTAATAGTCGCCTTTAGATATTCCATTTTCAAAGAGCCATCATGGAAGTGATGAATGAGACACAGTGACTCCAAAAGCAAATGTTGACAGCAGTAATAGAAAGTACAGATTTTTGTTGGCTTGTAGTACTTGCCCAGAGTTAGAAAATGAAGAAAAGTCTGGGGTCAGATTCGAACCTACGACCTCTGGTCTTGAGGCCCAGCTCTCTGTCCACTGAGCCACTCAGCTGCGCTGCAACTTCCTTTTACTGAACTACTCAAGGGTTTGTAACTTTCCCAGGGTTGGTTGGTTTCGGTTTTTGGTAGCTAGGAGCCTGACTACATGGCTTCAAGGCTAAATGGCCACAGGTCCCCAGGCTATTTGGCTTGCTGGAGGCTTCATTCATTACGACACTCAAAAAGCCGCCTGCTGATCTGAACCATGGACTTCAGGAGAAGCCTGAGCTTCACAAAGCTTCCTTTGACAAAGGGCACTCCATCAACAAGTGCCTTCTTCTTCTGGGACAAGCACAATGGAGAAGCTGGCCAAATGGCTAATCGGTGCAAGTCCCAGCTGATTCAACTCTTTATGCTGAGCCTCTCTTCCTTCCCTCCGTGGCCATAAAAAGCTCAGCTGAAAACAACCCATAACCCTTCATGAGGAAGCTCTTCAGTGGGTTGATTTCCAAAGCTGCTGCCTGAGGATAGAAGGAAGGACTTCCCCAAAAGGTCCCCAGGGAGGTACCTGAACTAAAGAAAGAGTCCATGCTGTATCCACACCTACTCTTACCCAGCTCTCTTTGTGGTCCCAGGATGGCTCCGATCTGAATAGAGCTCAACAGGTGGAACTGCATAAGGAGGATACCAGCAGAGACCAGCTTGACAATAGGAAAGAACTTCCTTGGGGAGCAAAATTGGAACTGCCACCTCTGGTCATAGAGCCAGACAGGTAGTGGAGAGATTTCTATCATTTCCATTGCCTGAGAGGGATGTCCAATAATAATTCCTTTCTTGGCTTCTATTTTTAATATTAAAGGGATTTCTCAACCCCAGGATGAATATTTTTTTCTTTTAGATGTTAATTATATTGTTTTAAAATGTTAATTCTATTCATCGATGCCAGTCAAGTTATTTCTTTTTTTTAAACCCTTATATATATACTGTATATTATATATATGTATATGTATATGTATGTATGTATATATATATATATATATATATACTGTGTATTGGCTCCAAGGCAGAAGAGTGGTAAGGGCTAGGCAATGGGGGTCAAGTGACTTGCCCAGGTTCACACAGCTGGGAAGTGGCTGAGGCTGGATTCGAACCTAGGACCTCCCACCTCTAGGCTTGGCTCCCAATCCACTGAGCTACCCAGCCGCCCAATCCACTGAGCTACCCAGCCGCCCACCCACCCCCTTAGGATTCTTTACAATATCTAATGATAAATGGTTCTCACGATCAATTTAAGTGTTCATTGAGGAACTTTGTATGGAAATTGAAGTTATGGATCACGAACAAAAGGACATAATCTCAAACTACAACTCTGCTGTGACTCAGTAATAGTCGCCTTTAGATATTCCATTTTCAAAGAGCCATCATGGAAGGGATGAATGAGACACAGTGACTCCAAAAGCAAATGTTGACAGCAGTAATAGAAAGTACAGATTTTTGTTGGCTTGTAGTACTTGCCCAGAGTTAGAAAATGAAGAAAAGTCTGGGGTCAGATTCGAACCTACGACCTCTGGTCTTGAGGCCCAGCTCTCTGTCCACTGAGCCACTCAGCTGCGCTGCAACTTCCTTTTACTGAACTACTCAAGGGTTTGCAACTTTCCCAGGGTTGGTTGGTTTCGGTTTTTGGTAGCTAGGAGCCTGACTACATGGCTTCAAGGCTAAATGGCCACAGGTCCCCAGGCTATTTGGCTTGCTGGAGGCTTCATTCATTACGACACTCAAAAAGCCGCCTGCTGATCTGAACCATGGACTTCAGGAGAAGCCTGAGCTTCACAAAGCTTCCTTTGACAAAGGGCACTCCATCAACAAGTGCCTTCTTCTTCTGGGACAAGCACAATGGAGAAGCTGGCCAAATGGCTAATCGGTGCAAGTCCCAGCTGATTCAACTCTTTATGCTGAGCCTCTCTTCCTTCCCTCCGTGGCCATAAAAAGCTCAGCTGAAAACAACCCATAACCCTTCATGAGGAAGCTCTTCAGTGGGTTGATTTCCAAAGCTGCTGCCTGAGGATAGAAGGAAGGACTTCCCCAAAAGGTCCCCAGGGAGGTACCTGAACTAAAGAAAGAGTCCATGCTGTATCCACACCTACTCTTACCCAGCTCTCTTTGTGGTCCCAGGATGGCTCCGATCTGAATAGAGCTCAACAGGTGGAACTGCATAAGGAGGATACCAGCAGAGACCAGCTTGACAATAGGAAAGAACTTCCTTGGGGAGCAAAATTGGAACTGCCACCGCTGGTCATAGAGCCAGACAGGTAGTGGAGAGATTTCTATCATTTCCATTGCCTGAGAGGGATGTCCAATAATAATTCCTTTCTTGGCTTCTATTTTTAATATTAAAGGGATTTCTCAACCCCAGGATGAATATTTTTTTCTTTTAGATGTTAATTATATTGTTTTAAAATGTTAATTCTATTCATCGATGCCAGTCAAGTTATTTCTTTTTTTTAAACCCTTATATATATACTGTATATTATATATATGTATGTATGTATGTATATATATATATACTGTGTATTGGCTCCAAGGCAGAAGAGTGGTAAGGGCTAGGCAATGGGGGTCAAGTGACTTGCCCAGGTTCACACAGCTGGGAAGTGGCTGAGGCTGGATTCGAACCTAGGACCTCCCACCTCTAGGCTTGGCTCCCAATCCACTGAGCTACCCAGCCGCCCAATCCACTGAGCTACCCAGCCGCCCACCCACCCCCTTAGGATTCTTTACAATATCTAATGATAAATGGTTCTCACGATCAATTTAAGTGTTCATTGAGGAACTTTGTATGGAAATTGAAGTTATGGATCACGAACAAAAGGACATAATCTCAAACTACAACTCTGCTGTGACTCAGTAATAGTCGCCTTTAGATATTCCATTTTCAAAGAGCCATCATGGAAGTGATGAATGAGACACAGTGACTCCAAAAGCAAATGTTGACAGCAGTAATAGAAAGTACAGATTTTTGTTGGCTTGTAGTACTTGCCCAGAGTTAGAAAATGAAGAAAAGTCTGGGGTCAGATTCGAACCTACGACCTCTGGTCTTGAGGCCCAGCTCTCTGTCCACTGAGCCACTCAGCTGCACGGCAACTTCCTTTTACTGAACTACTCAAGGGTTTGCAACTTTCCCAGGGTTGGTTGGTTTCGGTTTTTGGTAGCTAGGAGCCTGACTACATGGCTTCAAGGCTAAATGGCCACAGGTCCCCAGGCTATTTGGCTTGCTGGAGGCTTCATTCATTACGACACTCAAAAAGCCGCCTGCTGATCTGAACCATGGACTTCAGGAGAAGCCTGAGCTTCACAAAGCTTCCTTTGACAAAGGGCACTCCATCAACAAGTGCCTTCTTCTTCTGGGACAAGCACAATGGAGAAGCTGGCCAAATGGCTAATCGGTGCAAGTCCCAGCTGATTCAACTCTTTATGCTGAGCCTCTCTTCCTTCCCTCCGTGGCCATAAAAAGCTCAGCTGAAAACAACCCATAACCCTTCATGAGGAAGCTCTTCAGTGGGTTGATTTCCAAAGCTGCTGCCTGAGGATAGAAGGAAGGACTTCCCCAAAAGGTCCCCAGGGAGGTACCTGAACTAAAGAAAGAGTCCATGCTGTATCCACACCTACTCTTACCCAGCTCTCTTTGTGGTCCCAGGATGGCTCCGATCTGAATAGAGCTCAACAGGTGGAACTGCATCAGGAGGATACCAGCAGAGACAAGCTTGACAATAGGAAAGAACTTCCTTGGGGAGCAAAATTGGAACTGCCACCTCTGGTCATAGAGCCAGACAGGTAGTGGAGAGATTTCTATCATTTCCATTGCCTGAGAGGGATGTCCAATAATAATTCCTTTCTTGGCTTCTATTTTTAATATTAAAGGGATTTCTCAACCCCAGGATGAATATTTTTTTCTTTTAGATGTTAATTATATTGTTTTAAAATGTTAATTCTATTCATCGATGCCAGTCAAGTTATTTCTTTTTTTTAAACCCTTATATATATACTGTATATTATATATATGTATATGTATATGTATGTATGTATATATATATATACTGTTTATTGGCTCCAAGGCAGAAGTGTGGTAAGGGCTAGGCAATGGGGGTCAAGTGACTTGCCCAGGTTCACACAGCTGGGAAGTGGCTGAGGCTGGATTCGAACCTAGGACCTCCCACCTCTAGGCTTGGCTCTCAATCCACTGAGCTACCCAGCCGCCCAATCCACTGAGCTACCCAGCCGCCCACCCACCCCCTTAGATTTCTTTACAATATCTAATGATAAATGGTTCTCACGATCAATTTAAGTGTTCATTGAGGAACTTTGTATGGAAATTGAAGTTATGGATCACGAACGAAAGGACATAATCTCAAACTACAACTCTGCTGTGACTCAGTAATAGTCGCCTTTAGATATTCCATTTTCAAAGAGCCATCATGGAAGTGATGAATGAGACACAGTGACTCCAAAAGCAAATGTTGACAGCAGTAATAGAAAGTACAGATTTTTGTTGGCTTGTAGTACTTGCCCAGAGTTAGAAAATGAAGAAAAGTCTGGTGTCAGATTCGAACCTACGACCTCTGGTCTTGAGGCCCAGCTCTCTGTCCACTGAGCCACTCAGCTGCGCTGCAACTTCCTTTTACTGAACTACTCAAGGGTTTGCAACTTTCCCAGGTTTGGTTGGTTTCGGTTTTTGGTAGCTAGGAGCCTGACTACATGGCTTCAAGGCTAAATGGCCACAGGTCCCCAGGCTATTTGGCTTGCTGGAGGCTTCATTCATTACGACACTCAAAAAGCCGCCTGCTGATCTGAACCATGGACTTCAGGAGAAGCCTGAGCTTCACAAAGCTTCCTTTGACAAAGGGCACTCCATCAACAAGTGCCTTCTTCTTCTGGGACAAGCACAATGGAGAAGCTGGCCAAATGGCTAATCGGTGCAAGTCCCAGCTGATTCAACTCTTTATGCTGAGCCTCTCTTCCTTCCCTCCGTGGCCATAAAAAGCTCAGCTGAAAACAACCCATAACCCTTCATGAGGAAGCTCTTCAGTGGGTTGATTTCCAAAGCTGCTGCCTGAGGATAGAAGGAAGGACTTCCCCAAAAGGTCCCCAGGGAGGTACCTGAACTAAAGAAAGAGTCCATGCTGTATCCACACCTACTCTTACCCAGCTCTCTTTGTGGTCCCAGGATGGCTCCGATCTGAATAGAGCTCAACAGGTGGAACTGCATAAGGAGGATACCAGCAGAGACCAGCTTGACAATAGGAAAGAACTTCCTTGGGGAGCAAAATTGGAACTGCCACCTCTGGTCATAGAGCCAGACAGGTAGTGGAGAGATTTCTATCATTTCCATTGCCTGAGAGGGATGTCCAATAATAATTCCTTTCTTGGCTTCTATTTTTAATATTAAAGGGATTTCTCAACCCCAGGATGAATATTTTTTTCTTTTAGATGTTAATTATATTGTTTTAAAATGTTAATTCTATTCATCGATGCCAGTCAAGTTATTTCTTTTTTTTAAACCCTTATATATATACTGTATATTATATATATGTATATGTATATGTATGTATGTATATATATATATATATATATATACTGTGTATTGGCTCCAAGGCAGAAGAGTGGTAAGGGCTAGGCAATGGGGGTCAAGTGACTTGCCCAGGTTCACACAGCTGGGAAGTGGCTGAGGCTGGATTCGAACCTAGGACCTCCCACCTCTAGGCTTGGCTCCCAATCCACTGAGCTACCCAGCCGCCCAATCCACTGAGCTACCCAGCCGCCCACCCACCCCCTTAGGATTCTTTACAATATCTAATGATAAATGGTTCTCACGATCAATTTAAGTGTTCATTGAGGAACTTTGTATGGAAATTGAAGTTATGGATCACGAACAAAAGGACATAATCTCAAACTACAACTCTGCTGTGACTCAGTAATAGTCGCCTTTAGATATTCCATTTTCAAAGAGCCATCATGGAAGGGATGAATGAGACACAGTGACTCCAAAAGCAAATGTTGACAGCAGTAATAGAAAGTACAGATTTTTGTTGGCTTGTAGTACTTGCCCAGAGTTAGAAAATGAAGAAAAGTCTGGGGTCAGATTTGAACCTACGACCTCTGGTCTTGAGGCCCAGCTCTCTGTCCACTGAGCCACTCAGCTGCGCTGCAACTTCCTTTTACTGAACTACTCAAGGGTTTGCAACTTTCCCAGGGTTGGTTGGTTTCGGTTTTTGGTAGCTAGGAGCCTGACTACATGGCTTCAAGGCTAAATGGCCACAGGTCCCCAGGCTATTTGGCTTGCTGGAGGCTTCATTCATTACGACACTCAAAGAGCCGCCTGCTGATCTGAACCATGGACTTCAGGAGAAGCCTGAGCTTCACAAAGCTTCCTTTGACAAAGGGCACTCCATCAACAAGTGCCTTCTTCTTCTGGGACAAGCACAATGGAGAAGCTGGCCAAATGGCTAATCGGTGCAAGTCCCAGCTGATTCAACTCTTTATGCTGAGCCTCTCTTCCTTCCCTCCGTGGCCATAAAAAGCTCAGCTGAAAACAACCCATAACCCTTCATGAGGAAGCTCTTCAGTGGGTTGATTTCCAAAGCTGCTGCCTGAGGATAGAAGGAAGGACTTCCCCAAAAGGTCCCCAGGGAGGTACCTGAACTAAAGAAAGAGTCCATGCTGTATCCACACCTACTCTTACCCAGCTCTCTTTGTGGTCCCAGGATGGCTCCGATCTGAATAGAGCTCAACAGGTGGAACTGCATCAGGAGGATACCAGCAGAGACCAGCTTGACAATAGGAAAGAACTTCCTTGGGGAGCAAAATTGGAACTGCCACCTCTGGTCATAGAGCCAGACAGGTAGTGGAGAGATTTCTATCATTTCCATTGCCTGAGAGGGATGTCCAATAATAATTCCTTTCTTGGCTTCTATTTTTAATATTAAAGGGATTTCTCAACCCCAGGATGAATATTTTTTTCTTTTAGATGTTAATTATATTGTTTTAAAATGTTAATTCTATTCATCGATGCCAGTCAAGTTATTTCTTTTTTTTAAACCCTTATATATATACTGTATATTATATATATGTATATGTATATGTATGTATGTATATATATATATACTGTGTATTGGCTCCAAGGCAGAAGTGTGGTAAGGGCTAGGCAATGGGGGTCAAGTGACTTGCCCAGGTTCACACAGCTGGGAAGTGGCTGAGGCTGGATTCGAACCTAGGACCTCCCACCTCTAGGCTTGGCTCTCAATCCACTGAGCTACCCAGCCGCCCAATCCACTGAGCTACCCAGCCGCCCACCCACCCCCTTAGATTTCTTTACAATATCTAATGATAAATGGTTCTCACGATCAATTTAAGTGTTCATTGAGGAACTTTGTATGGAAATTGAAGTTATGGATCACGAACAAAAGGACATAATCTCAAACTACAACTCTGCTGTGACTCAGTAATAGTCGCCTTTAGATATTCCATTTTCAAAGAGCCATCATGGAAGTGATGAATGAGACACAGTGACTCCAAAAGCAAATGTTGACAGCAGTAATAGAAAGTACAGATTTTTGTTGGCTTGTAGTACTTGCCCAGAGTTAGAAAATGAAGAAAAGTCTGGGGTCAGATTCGAACCTACGACCTCTGGTCTTGAGGCCCAGCTCTCTGTCCACTGAGCCACTCAGCTGCGCTGCAACTTCCTTTTACTGAACTACTCAAGGGTTTGCAACTTTCCCAGGGTTGGTTGGTTTCGGTTTTTGGTAGCTAGGAGCCTGACTACATGGCTTCAAGGCTAAATGGCCACAGGTCCCCAGGCTATTTGGCTTGCTGGAGGCTTCATTCATTACGACACTCAAAAAGCCGCCTGCTGATCTGAACCATGGACTTCAGGAGAAGCCTGAGCTTCACAAAGCTTCCTTTGACAAAGGGCACTCCATCAACAAGTGCCTTCTTCTTCTGGGACAAGCACAATGGAGAAGCTGGCCAAATGGCTAATCGGTGCAAGTCCCAGCTGATTCAACTCTTTATGCTGAGCCTCTCTTCCTTCCCTCCGTGGCCATAAAAAGCTCAGCTGAAAACAACCCATAACCCTTCATGAGGAAGCTCTTCAGTGGGTTGATTTCCAAAGCTGCTGCCTGAGGATAGAAGGAAGGACTTCCCCAAAAGGTCCCCAGGGAGGTACCTGAACTAAAGAAAGAGTCCATGCTGTATCCACACCTACTCTTACCCAGCTCTCTTTGTGGTCCCAGGATGGCTCCGATCTGAATAGAGCTCAACAGGTGGAACTGCATAAGGAGGATACCAGCAGAGACCAGCTTGACAATAGGAAAGAACTTCCTTGGGGAGCAAAATTGGAACTGCCACCTCTGGTCATAGAGCCAGACAGGTAGTGGAGAGATTTCTATCATTTCCATTGCCTGAGAGGGATGTCCAATAATAATTCCTTTCTTGGCTTCTATTTTTAATATTAAAGGGATTTCTCAACCCCAGGATGAATATTTTTTTCTTTTAGATGTTAATTATATTGTTTTAAAATGTTAATTCTATTCATCGATGCCAGTCAAGTTATTTCTTTTTTTTAAACCCTTATATATATACTGTATATTATATATATGTATATGTATATGTATGTATGTATATATATATATATATATATATACTGTGTATTGGCTCCAAGGCAGAAGAGTGGTAAGGGCTAGGCAATGGGGGTCAAGTGACTTGCCCAGGTTCACACAGCTGGGAAGTGGCTGAGGCTGGATTCGAACCTAGGACCTCCCACCTCTAGGCTTGGCTCCCAATCCACTGAGCTACCCAGCCGCCCAATCCACTGAGCTACCCAGCCGCCCACCCACCCCCTTAGGATTCTTTACAATATCTAATGATAAATGGTTCTCACGATCAATTTAAGTGTTCATTGAGGAACTTTGTATGGAAATTGAAGTTATGGATCACGAACAAAAGGACATAATCTCAAACTACAACTCTGCTGTGACTCAGTAATAGTCGCCTTTAGATATTCCATTTTCAAAGAGCCATCATGGAAGGGATGAATGAGACACAGTGACTCCAAAAGCAAATGTTGACAGCAGTAATAGAAAGTACAGATTTTTGTTGGCTTGTAGTACTTGCCCAGAGTTAGAAAATGAAGAAAAGTCTGGGGTCAGATTCGAACCTACGACCTCTGGTCTTGAGGCCCAGCTCTCTGTCCACTGAGCCACTCAGCTGCGCTGCAACTTCCTTTTACTGAACTACTCAAGGGTTTGCAACTTTCCCAGGGTTGGTTGGTTTCGGTTTTTGGTAGCTAGGAGCCTGACTACATGGCTTCAAGGCTAAATGGCCACAGGTCCCCAGGCTATTTGGCTTGCTGGAGGCTTCATTCATTACGACACTCAAAAAGCCGCCTGCTGATCTGAACCATGGACTTCAGGAGAAGCCTGAGCTTCACAAAGCTTCCTTTGACAAAGGGCACTCCATCAACAAGTGCCTTCTTCTTCTGGGACAAGCACAATGGAGAAGCTGGCCAAATGGCTAATCGGTGCAAGTCCCAGCTGATTCAACTCTTTATGCTGAGCCTCTCTTCCTTCCCTCCGTGGCCATAAAAAGCTCAGCTGAAAACAACCCATAACCCTTCATGAGGAAGCTCTTCAGTGGGTTGATTTCCAAAGCTGCTGCCTGAGGATAGAAGGAAGGACTTCCCCAAAAGGTCCCCAGGGAGGTACCTGAACTAAAGAAAGAGTCCATGCTGTATCCACACCTACTCTTACCCAGCTCTCTTTGTGGTCCCAGGATGGCTCCGATCTGAATAGAGCTCAACAGGTGGAACTGCATAAGGAGGATACCAGCAGAGACCAGCTTGACAATAGGAAAGAACTTCCTTGGGGAGCAAAATTGGAACTGCCACCTCTGGTCATAGAGCCAGACAGGTAGTGGAGAGATTTCTATCATTTCCATTGCCTGAGAGGGATGTCCAATAATAATTCCTTTCTTGGCTTCTATTTTTAATATTAAAGGGATTTCTCAACCCCAGGATGAATATTTTTTTCTTTTAGATGTTAATTATATTGTTTTAAAATGTTAATTCTATTCATCGATGCCAGTCAAGTTATTTCTTTTTTTTAAACCCTTATATATATACTGTATATTATATATATGTATATGTATATGTATGTATGTATATATATATATATATATACTGTGTATTGGCTCCAAGGCAGAAGAGTGGTAAGGGCTAGGCAATGGGGGTCAAGTGACTTGCCCAGGTTCACACAGCTGGGAAGTGGCTGAGGCTGGATTCGAACCTAGGACCTCCCACCTCTAGGCTTGGCTCCCAATCCACTGAGCTACCCAGCCGCCCAATCCACTGAGCTACCCAGCCGCCCACCCACCCCCTTAGGATTCTTTACAATATCTAATGATAAATGGTTCTCACGATCAATTTAAGTGTTCATTGAGGAACTTTGTATGGAAATTGAAGTTATGGATCACGAACAAAAGGACATAATCTCAAACTACAACTCTGCTGTGACTCAGTAATAGTCGCCTTTAGATATTCCATTTTCAAAGAGCCATCATGGAAGGGATGAATGAGACACAGTGACTCCAAAAGCAAATGTTGACAGCAGTAATAGAAAGTACAGATTTTTGTTGGCTTGTAGTACTTGCCCAGAGTTAGAAAATGAAGAAAAGTCTGGGGTCAGATTCGAACCTACGACCTCTGGTCTTGAGGCCCAGCTCTCTGTCCACTGAGCCACTCAGCTGCGCTGCAACTTCCTTTTACTGAACTACTCAAGGGTTTGCAACTTTCCCAGGGTTGGTTGGTTTCGGTTTTTGGTAGCTAGGAGCCTGACTACATGGCTTCAAGGCTAAATGGCCACAGGTCCCCAGGCTATTTGGCTTGCTGGAGGCTTCATTCATTACGACACTCAAAAAGCCGCCTGCTGATCTGAACCATGGACTTCAGGAGAAGCCTGAGCTTCACAAAGCTTCCTTTGACAAAGGGCACTCCATCAACAAGTGCCTTCTTCTTCTGGGACAAGCACAATGGAGAAGCTGGCCAAATGGCTAATCGGTGCAAGTCCCAGCTGATTCAACACTTTATGCTGAGCCTCTCTTCCTTCCCTCCGTGGCCATAAAAAGCTCAGCTGAAAACAACCCATAACCCTTCATGAGGAAGCTCTTCAGTGGGTTGATTTCCAAAGCTGCTGCCTGAGGATAGAAGGAAGGACTTCCCCAAAAGGTCCCCAGGGAGGTACCTGAACTAAAGAAAGAGTCCATGCTGTATCCACACCTACTCTTACCCAGCTCTCTTTGTGGTCCCAGGATGGCTCCGATCTGAATAGAGCTCAACAGGTGGAACTGCATAAGGAGGATACCAGCAGAGACCAGCTTGACAATAGGAAAGAACTTCCTTGGGGAGCAAAATTGGAACTGCCACCGCTGGTCATAGAGCCAGACAGGTAGTGGAGAGATTTCTATCATTTCCATTGCCTGAGAGGGATGTCCAATAATAATTCCTTTCTTGGCTTCTATTTTTAATATTAAAGGGATTTCTCAACCCCAGGATGAATATTTTTTTCTTTTAGATGTTAATTATATTGTTTTAAAATGTTAATTCTATTCATCGATGCCAGTCAAGTTATTTCTTTTTTTTAAACCCTTATATATATACTGTATATTATATATATGTATGTATGTATGTATATATATATATACTGTGTATTGGCTCCAAGGCAGAAGAGTGGTAAGGGCTAGGCAATGGGGGTCAAGTGACTTGCCCAGGTTCACACAGCTGGGAAGTGGCTGAGGCTGGATTCGAACCTAGGACCTCCCACCTCTAGGCTTGGCTCCCAATCCACTGAGCTACCCAGCCGCACAATCCACTGAGCTACCCAGCCGCCCACCCACCCCCTTAGGATTCTTTACAATATCTAATGATAAATGGTTCTCACGATCAATTTAAGTGTTCATTGAGGAACTTTGTATGGAAATTGAAGTTATGGATCACGAACAAAAGGACATAATCTCAAACTACAACTCTGCTGTGACTCAGTAATAGTCGCCTTTAGATATTCCATTTTCAAAGAGCCATCATGGAAGTGATGAATGAGACACAGTGACTCCAAAAGCAAATGTTGACAGCAGTAATAGAAAGTACAGATTTTTGTTGGCTTGTAGTACTTGCCCAGAGTTAGAAAATGAAGAAAAGTCTGGGGTCAGATTCGAACCTACGACCTCTGGTCTTGAGGCCCAGCTCTCTGTCCACTGAGCCACTCAGCTGCACGGCAACTTCCTTTTACTGAACTACTCAAGGGTTTGCAACTTTCCCAGGGTTGGTTGGTTTCGGTTTTTGGTAGCTAGGAGCCTGACTACATGGCTTCAAGGCTAAATGGCCACAGGTCCCCAGGCTATTTGGCTTGCTGGAGGCTTCATTCATTACGACACTCAAAAAGCCGCCTGCTGATCTGAACCATGGACTTCAGGAGAAGCCTGAGCTTCACAAAGCTTCCTTTGACAAAGGGCACTCCATCAACAAGTGCCTTCTTCTTCTGGGACAAGCACAATGGAGAAGCTGGCCAAATGGCTAATCGGTGCAAGTCCCAGCTGATTCAACTCTTTATGCTGAGCCTCTCTTCCTTCCCTCCGTGGCCATAAAAAGCTCAGCTGAAAACAACCCATAACCCTTCATGAGGAAGCTCTTCAGTGGGTTGATTTCCAAAGCTGCTGCCTGAGGATAGAAGGAAGGACTTCCCCAAAAGGTCCCCAGGGAGGTACCTGAACTAAAGAAAGAGTCCATGCTGTATCCACACCTACTCTTACCCAGCTCTCTTTGTGGTCCCAGGATGGCTCCGATCTGAATAGAGCTCAACAGGTGGAACTGCATCAGGAGGATACCAGCAGAGACAAGCTTGACAATAGGAAAGAACTTCCTTGGGGAGCAAAATTGGAACTGCCACCTCTGGTCATAGAGCCAGACAGGTAGTGGAGAGATTTCTATCATTTCCATTGCCTGAGAGGGATGTCCAATAATAATTCCTTTCTTGGCTTCTATTTTTAATATTAAAGGGATTTCTCAACCCCAGGATGAATATTTTTTTCTTTTAGATGTTAATTATATTGTTTTAAAATGTTAATTCTATTCATCGATGCCAGTCAAGTTATTTCTTTTTTTTAAACCCTTATATATATACTGTATATTATATATATGTATATGTATATGTATGTATGTATATATATATATACTGTTTATTGGCTCCAAGGCAGAAGTGTGGTAAGGGCTAGGCAATGGGGGTCAAGTGACTTGCCCAGGTTCACACAGCTGGGAAGTGGCTGAGGCTGGATTCGAACCTAGGACCTCCCACCTCTAGGCTTGGCTCTCAATCCACTGAGCTACCCAGCCGCCCAATCCACTGAGCTACCCAGCCGCCCACCCACCCCCTTAGATTTCTTTACAATATCTAATGATAAATGGTTCTCACGATCAATTTAAGTGTTCATTGAGGAACTTTGTATGGAAATTGAAGTTATGGATCACGAACGAAAGGACATAATCTCAAACTACAACTCTGCTGTGACTCAGTAATAGTCGCCTTTAGATATTCCATTTTCAAAGAGCCATCATGGAAGTGATGAATGAGACACAGTGACTCCAAAAGCAAATGTTGACAGCAGTAATAGAAAGTACAGATTTTTGTTGGCTTGTAGTACTTGCCCAGAGTTAGAAAATGAAGAAAAGTCTGGTGTCAGATTCGAACCTACGACCTCTGGTCTTGAGGCCCAGCTCTCTGTCCACTGAGCCACTCAGCTGCGCTGCAACTTCCTTTTACTGAACTACTCAAGGGTTTGCAACTTTCCCAGGTTTGGTTGGTTTCGGTTTTTGGTAGCTAGGAGCCTGACTACATGGCTTCAAGGCTAAATGGCCACAGGTCCCCAGGCTATTTGGCTTGCTGGAGGCTTCATTCATTACGACACTCAAAAAGCCGCCTGCTGATCTGAACCATGGACTTCAGGAGAAGCCTGAGCTTCACAAAGCTTCCTTTGACAAAGGGCACTCCATCAACAAGTGCCTTCTTCTTCTGGGACAAGCACAATGGAGAAGCTGGCCAAATGGCTAATCGGTGCAAGTCCCAGCTGATTCAACTCTTTATGCTGAGCCTCTCTTCCTTCCCTCCGTGGCCATAAAAAGCTCAGCTGAAAACAACCCATAACCCTTCATGAGGAAGCTCTTCAGTGGGTTGATTTCCAAAGCTGCTGCCTGAGGATAGAAGGAAGGACTTCCCCAAAAGGTCCCCAGGGAGGTACCTGAACTAAAGAAAGAGTCCATGCTGTATCCACACCTACTCTTACCCAGCTCTCTTTGTGGTCCCAGGATGGCTCCGATCTGAATAGAGCTCAACAGGTGGAACTGCATAAGGAGGATACCAGCAGAGACCAGCTTGACAATAGGAAAGAACTTCCTTGGGGAGCAAAATTGGAACTGCCACCTCTGGTCATAGAGCCAGACAGGTAGTGGAGAGATTTCTATCATTTCCATTGCCTGAGAGGGATGTCCAATAATAATTCCTTTCTTGGCTTCTATTTTTAATATTAAAGGGATTTCTCAACCCCAGGATGAATATTTTTTTCTTTTAGATGTTAATTATATTGTTTTAAAATGTTAATTCTATTCATCGATGCCAGTCAAGTTATTTCTTTTTTTTAAACCCTTATATATATACTGTATATTATATATATGTATATGTATATGTATGTATGTATATATATATATATATATATATACTGTGTATTGGCTCCAAGGCAGAAGAGTGGTAAGGGCTAGGCAATGGGGGTCAAGTGACTTGCCCAGGTTCACACAGCTGGGAAGTGGCTGAGGCTGGATTCGAACCTAGGACCTCCCACCTCTAGGCTTGGCTCCCAATCCACTGAGCTACCCAGCCGCCCAATCCACTGAGCTACCCAGCCGCCCACCCACCCCCTTAGGATTCTTTACAATATCTAATGATAAATGGTTCTCACGATCAATTTAAGTGTTCATTGAGGAACTTTGTATGGAAATTGAAGTTATGGATCACGAACAAAAGGACATAATCTCAAACTACAACTCTGCTGTGACTCAGTAATAGTCGCCTTTAGATATTCCATTTTCAAAGAGCCATCATGGAAGGGATGAATGAGACACAGTGACTCCAAAAGCAAATGTTGACAGCAGTAATAGAAAGTACAGATTTTTGTTGGCTTGTAGTACTTGCCCAGAGTTAGAAAATGAAGAAAAGTCTGGGGTCAGATTTGAACCTACGACCTCTGGTCTTGAGGCCCAGCTCTCTGTCCACTGAGCCACTCAGCTGCGCTGCAACTTCCTTTTACTGAACTACTCAAGGGTTTGCAACTTTCCCAGGGTTGGTTGGTTTCGGTTTTTGGTAGCTAGGAGCCTGACTACATGGCTTCAAGGCTAAATGGCCACAGGTCCCCAGGCTATTTGGCTTGCTGGAGGCTTCATTCATTACGACACTCAAAGAGCCGCCTGCTGATCTGAACCATGGACTTCAGGAGAAGCCTGAGCTTCACAAAGCTTCCTTTGACAAAGGGCACTCCATCAACAAGTGCCTTCTTCTTCTGGGACAAGCACAATGGAGAAGCTGGCCAAATGGCTAATCGGTGCAAGTCCCAGCTGATTCAACTCTTTATGCTGAGCCTCTCTTCCTTCCCTCCGTGGCCATAAAAAGCTCAGCTGAAAACAACCCATAACCCTTCATGAGGAAGCTCTTCAGTGGGTTGATTTCCAAAGCTGCTGCCTGAGGATAGAAGGAAGGACTTCCCCAAAAGGTCCCCAGGGAGGTACCTGAACTAAAGAAAGAGTCCATGCTGTATCCACACCTACTCTTACCCAGCTCTCTTTGTGGTCCCAGGATGGCTCCGATCTGAATAGAGCTCAACAGGTGGAACTGCATCAGGAGGATACCAGCAGAGACCAGCTTGACAATAGGAAAGAACTTCCTTGGGGAGCAAAATTGGAACTGCCACCTCTGGTCATAGAGCCAGACAGGTAGTGGAGAGATTTCTATCATTTCCATTGCCTGAGAGGGATGTCCAATAATAATTCCTTTCTTGGCTTCTATTTTTAATATTAAAGGGATTTCTCAACCCCAGGATGAATATTTTTTTCTTTTAGATGTTAATTATATTGTTTTAAAATGTTAATTCTATTCATCGATGCCAGTCAAGTTATTTCTTTTTTTTAAACCCTTATATATATACTGTATATTATATATATGTATATGTATATGTATGTATGTATATATATATATACTGTGTATTGGCTCCAAGGCAGAAGTGTGGTAAGGGCTAGGCAATGGGGGTCAAGTGACTTGCCCAGGTTCACACAGCTGGGAAGTGGCTGAGGCTGGATTCGAACCTAGGACCTCCCACCTCTAGGCTTGGCTCTCAATCCACTGAGCTACCCAGCCGCCCAATCCACTGAGCTACCCAGCCGCCCACCCACCCCCTTAGATTTCTTTACAATATCTAATGATAAATGGTTCTCACGATCAATTTAAGTGTTCATTGAGGAACTTTGTATGGAAATTGAAGTTATGGATCACGAACAAAAGGACATAATCTCAAACTACAACTCTGCTGTGACTCAGTAATAGTCGCCTTTAGATATTCCATTTTCAAAGAGCCATCATGGAAGTGATGAATGAGACACAGTGACTCCAAAAGCAAATGTTGACAGCAGTAATAGAAAGTACAGATTTTTGTTGGCTTGTAGTACTTGCCCAGAGTTAGAAAATGAAGAAAAGTCTGGGGTCAGATTCGAACCTACGACCTCTGGTCTTGAGGCCCAGCTCTCTGTCCACTGAGCCACTCAGCTGCGCTGCAACTTCCTTTTACTGAACTACTCAAGGGTTTGCAACTTTCCCAGGGTTGGTTGGTTTCGGTTTTTGGTAGCTAGGAGCCTGACTACATGGCTTCAAGGCTAAATGGCCACAGGTCCCCAGGCTATTTGGCTTGCTGGAGGCTTCATTCATTACGACACTCAAAAAGCCGCCTGCTGATCTGAACCATGGACTTCAGGAGAAGCCTGAGCTTCACAAAGCTTCCTTTGACAAAGGGCACTCCATCAACAAGTGCCTTCTTCTTCTGGGACAAGCACAATGGAGAAGCTGGCCAAATGGCTAATCGGTGCAAGTCCCAGCTGATTCAACTCTTTATGCTGAGCCTCTCTTCCTTCCCTCCGTGGCCATAAAAAGCTCAGCTGAAAACAACCCATAACCCTTCATGAGGAAGCTCTTCAGTGGGTTGATTTCCAAAGCTGCTGCCTGAGGATAGAAGGAAGGACTTCCCCAAAAGGTCCCCAGGGAGGTACCTGAACTAAAGAAAGAGTCCATGCTGTATCCACACCTACTCTTACCCAGCTCTCTTTGTGGTCCCAGGATGGCTCCGATCTGAATAGAGCTCAACAGGTGGAACTGCATAAGGAGGATACCAGCAGAGACCAGCTTGACAATAGGAAAGAACTTCCTTGGGGAGCAAAATTGGAACTGCCACCTCTGGTCATAGAGCCAGACAGGTAGTGGAGAGATTTCTATCATTTCCATTGCCTGAGAGGGATGTCCAATAATAATTCCTTTCTTGGCTTCTATTTTTAATATTAAAGGGATTTCTCAACCCCAGGATGAATATTTTTTTCTTTTAGATGTTAATTATATTGTTTTAAAATGTTAATTCTATTCATCGATGCCAGTCAAGTTATTTCTTTTTTTTAAACCCTTATATATATACTGTATATTATATATATGTATATGTATATGTATGTATGTATATATATATATATATATATACTGTGTATTGGCTCCAAGGCAGAAGAGTGGTAAGGGCTAGGCAATGGGGGTCAAGTGACTTGCCCAGGTTCACACAGCTGGGAAGTGGCTGAGGCTGGATTCGAACCTAGGACCTCCCACCTCTAGGCTTGGCTCCCAATCCACTGAGCTACCCAGCCGCCCAATCCACTGAGCTACCCAGCCGCCCACCCACCCCCTTAGGATTCTTTACAATATCTAATGATAAATGGTTCTCACGATCAATTTAAGTGTTCATTGAGGAACTTTGTATGGAAATTGAAGTTATGGATCACGAACAAAAGGACATAATCTCAAACTACAACTCTGCTGTGACTCAGTAATAGTCGCCTTTAGATATTCCATTTTCAAAGAGCCATCATGGAAGGGATGAATGAGACACAGTGACTCCAAAAGCAAATGTTGACAGCAGTAATAGAAAGTACAGATTTTTGTTGGCTTGTAGTACTTGCCCAGAGTTAGAAAATGAAGAAAAGTCTGGGGTCAGATTCGAACCTACGACCTCTGGTCTTGAGGCCCAGCTCTCTGTCCACTGAGCCACTCAGCTGCGCTGCAACTTCCTTTTACTGAACTACTCAAGGGTTTGCAACTTTCCCAGGGTTGGTTGGTTTCGGTTTTTGGTAGCTAGGAGCCTGACTACATGGCTTCAAGGCTAAATGGCCACAGGTCCCCAGGCTATTTGGCTTGCTGGAGGCTTCATTCATTACGACACTCAAAAAGCCGCCTGCTGATCTGAACCATGGACTTCAGGAGAAGCCTGAGCTTCACAAAGCTTCCTTTGACAAAGGGCACTCCATCAACAAGTGCCTTCTTCTTCTGGGACAAGCACAATGGAGAAGCTGGCCAAATGGCTAATCGGTGCAAGTCCCAGCTGATTCAACTCTTTATGCTGAGCCTCTCTTCCTTCCCTCCGTGGCCATAAAAAGCTCAGCTGAAAACAACCCATAACCCTTCATGAGGAAGCTCTTCAGTGGGTTGATTTCCAAAGCTGCTGCCTGAGGATAGAAGGAAGGACTTCCCCAAAAGGTCCCCAGGGAGGTACCTGAACTAAAGAAAGAGTCCATGCTGTATCCACACCTACTCTTACCCAGCTCTCTTTGTGGTCCCAGGATGGCTCCGATCTGAATAGAGCTCAACAGGTGGAACTGCATAAGGAGGATACCAGCAGAGACCAGCTTGACAATAGGAAAGAACTTCCTTGGGGAGCAAAATTGGAACTGCCACCTCTGGTCATAGAGCCAGACAGGTAGTGGAGAGATTTCTATCATTTCCATTGCCTGAGAGGGATGTCCAATAATAATTCCTTTCTTGGCTTCTATTTTTAATATTAAAGGGATTTCTCAACCCCAGGATGAATATTTTTTTCTTTTAGATGTTAATTATATTGTTTTAAAATGTTAATTCTATTCATCGATGCCAGTCAAGTTATTTCTTTTTTTTAAACCCTTATATATATACTGTATATTATATATATGTATATGTATATGTATGTATGTATATATATATATATATATACTGTGTATTGGCTCCAAGGCAGAAGAGTGGTAAGGGCTAGGCAATGGGGGTCAAGTGACTTGCCCAGGTTCACACAGCTGGGAAGTGGCTGAGGCTGGATTCGAACCTAGGACCTCCCACCTCTAGGCTTGGCTCCCAATCCACTGAGCTACCCAGCCGCCCAATCCACTGAGCTACCCAGCCGCCCACCCACCCCCTTAGGATTCTTTACAATATCTAATGATAAATGGTTCTCACGATCAATTTAAGTGTTCATTGAGGAACTTTGTATGGAAATTGAAGTTATGGATCACGAACAAAAGGACATAATCTCAAACTACAACTCTGCTGTGACTCAGTAATAGTCGCCTTTAGATATTCCATTTTCAAAGAGCCATCATGGAAGGGATGAATGAGACACAGTGACTCCAAAAGCAAATGTTGACAGCAGTAATAGAAAGTACAGATTTTTGTTGGCTTGTAGTACTTGCCCAGAGTTAGAAAATGAAGAAAAGTCTGGGGTCAGATTCGAACCTACGACCTCTGGTCTTGAGGCCCAGCTCTCTGTCCACTGAGCCACTCAGCTGCGCTGCAACTTCCTTTTACTGAACTACTCAAGGGTTTGCAACTTTCCCAGGGTTGGTTGGTTTCGGTTTTTGGTAGCTAGGAGCCTGACTACATGGCTTCAAGGCTAAATGGCCACAGGTCCCCAGGCTATTTGGCTTGCTGGAGGCTTCATTCATTACGACACTCAAAAAGCCGCCTGCTGATCTGAACCATGGACTTCAGGAGAAGCCTGAGCTTCACAAAGCTTCCTTTGACAAAGGGCACTCCATCAACAAGTGCCTTCTTCTTCTGGGACAAGCACAATGGAGAAGCTGGCCAAATGGCTAATCGGTGCAAGTCCCAGCTGATTCAACACTTTATGCTGAGCCTCTCTTCCTTCCCTCCGTGGCCATAAAAAGCTCAGCTGAAAACAACCCATAACCCTTCATGAGGAAGCTCTTCAGTGGGTTGATTTCCAAAGCTGCTGCCTGAGGATAGAAGGAAGGACTTCCCCAAAAGGTCCCCAGGGAGGTACCTGAACTAAAGAAAGAGTCCATGCTGTATCCACACCTACTCTTACCCAGCTCTCTTTGTGGTCCCAGGATGGCTCCGATCTGAATAGAGCTCAACAGGTGGAACTGCATAAGGAGGATACCAGCAGAGACCAGCTTGACAATAGGAAAGAACTTCCTTGGGGAGCAAAATTGGAACTGCCACCTCTGGTCATAGAGCCAGACAGGTAGTGGAGAGATTTCTATCATTTCCATTGCCTGAGAGGGATGTCCAATAATAATTCCTTTCTTGGCTTCTATTTTTAATATTAAAGGGATTTCTCAACCCCAGGATGAATATTTTTTTCTTTTAGATGTTAATTATATTGTTTTAAAATGTTAATTCTATTCATCGATGCCAGTCAAGTTATTTCTTTTTTTTAAACCCTTATATATATACTGTATATTATATATATGTATGTATGTATATATATATATACTGTGTATTGGCTCCAAGGCAGAAGAGTGGTAAGGGCTAGGCAATGGGGGTCAAGTGACTTGCCCAGGTTCACACAGCTGGGAAGTGGCTGAGGCTGGATTCGAACCTAGGACCTCCCACCTCTAGGCTTGGCTCCCAATCCACTGAGCTACCCAGCCGCCCAATCCACTGAGCTACCCAGCCGCCCACCCACCCCCTTAGGATTCTTTACAATATCTAATGATAAATGGTTCTCACGATCAATTTAAGTGTTCATTGAGGAACTTTGTATGGAAATTGAAGTTATGGATCACAAACGAAAGCAAATAATCTCAAACTACAACTCTGCTGTGACTCAGTAATAGTCGCCTTTAGATATTCCATTTTCAAAGAGCCATCATGGAAGGGATGAATGAGACACAGTGACTCCAAAAGCAAATGTTGACAGCAGTAATAGAAAGTACAGATTTTTGTTGGCTTGTAGTACTTGCCCAGAGTTAGAAAATGAAGAAAAGTCTGGGGTCAGATTCGAACCTACGACCTCTGGTCTTGAGGCCCAGCTCTCTGTCCACTGAGCCACTCAGCTGCGCTGCAACTTCCTTTTACTGAACTACTCAAGGGTTTGCAACTTTCCCAGGGTTGGTTGGTTTCGGTTTTTGGTAGCTAGGAGCCTGACTACATGGCTTCAAGGCTAAATGGCCACAGGTCCCCAGGCTATTTGGCTTGCTGGAGGCTTCATTCATTACGACACTCAAAAAGCCGCCTGCTGATCTGAACCATGGACTTCAGGAGAAGCCTGAGCTTCACAAAGCTTCCTTTGACAAAGGGCACTCCATCAACAAGTGCCTTCTTCTTCTGGGACAAGCACAATGGAGAAGCTGGCCAAATGGCTAATCGGTGCAAGTCCCAGCTGATTCAACTCTTTATGCTGAGCCTCTCTTCCTTCCCTCCGTGGCCATAAAAAGCTCAGCTGAAAACAACCCATAACCCTTCATGAGGAAGCTCTTCAGTGGGTTGATTTCCAAAGCTGCTGCCTGAGGATAGAAGGAAGGACTTCCCCAAAAGGTCCCCAGGGAGGTACCTGAACTAAAGAAAGAGTCCATGCTGTATCCACACCTACTCTTACCCAGCTCTCTTTGTGGTCCCAGGATGGCTCCGATCTGAATAGAGCTCAACAGGTGGAACTGCATAAGGAGGATACCAGCAGAGACCAGCTTGACAATAGGAAAGAACTTCCTTGGGGAGCAAAATTGGAACTGCCACCTCTGGTCATAGAGCCAGACAGGTAGTGGAGAGATTTCTATCATTTCCATTGCCTGAGAGGGATGTCCAATAATAATTCCTTTCTTGGCTTCTATTTTTAATATTAAAGGGATTTCTCAACCCCAGGATGAATATTTTTTTCTTTTAGATGTTAATTATATTGTTTTAAAATGTTAATTCTATTCATCGATGCCAGTCAAGTTATTTCTTTTTTTTAAACCCTTATATATATACTGTATATTATATATATGTATATGTATATGTATGTATGTATATATATATATACTGTGTATTGGCTCCAAGGCAGAAGAGTGGTAAGGGCTAGGCAATGGGGGTCAAGTGACTTGCCCAGGTTCACACAGCTGGGAAGTGGCTGAGGCTGGATTCGAACCTAGGACCTCCCAACTCTAGGCTTGGCTCTCAATCCACTGAGCTACCCAGCCGCCCAATCCACTGAGCTACCCAGCCGCTCACCCACCCCCTTAGGATTCTTTACAATATCTAATGATAAATGGTTCTCACGATCAATTTAAGTGTTCATTGAGGAACTTTGTATGGAAATTGAAGTTATGGATCACAAACGAAAGCAAATAATCTCAAACTACAACTCTGCTGTGACTCAGTAATAGTCGCCTTTAGATATTCCATTTTCAAAGAGCCATCATGGAAGTGATGAATGAGACACAGTGACTCCAAAAGCAAATGTTGACAGCAGTAATAGAAAGTACAGATTTTTGTTGGCTTGTAGTACTTGCCCAGAGTTAGAAAATGAAGAAAAGTCTGGGGTCAGATTCGAACCTACGACCTCTGGTCTTGAGGCCCAGCTCTCTGTCCACTGAGCCACTCAGCTGCGCTGCAACTTCCTTTTACTGAACTACTCAAGGGTTTGCAACTTTCCCAGGGTTGGTTGGTTTCGGTTTTTGGTAGCTAGGAGCCTGACTACATGGCTTCAAGGCTAAATGGCCACAGGTCCCCAGGCTATTTGGCTTGCTGGAGGCTTCATTCATTACGACACTCAAAAAGCCGCCTGCTGATCTGAACCATGGACTTCAGGAGAAGCCTGAGCTTCACAAAGCTTCCTTTGACAAAGGGCACTCCATCAACAAGTGCCTTCTTCTTCTGGGACAAGCACAATGGAGAAGCTGGCCAAATGGCTAATCGGTGCAAGTCCCAGCTGATTCAACTCTTTATGCTGAGCCTCTCTTCCTTCCCTCCGTGGCCATAAAAAGCTCAGCTGAAAACAACCCATAACCCTTCATGAGGAAGCTCTTCAGTGGGTTGATTTCCAAAGCTGCTGCCTGAGGATAGAAGGAAGGACTTCCCCAAAAGGTCCCCAGGGAGGTACCTGAACTAAAGAAAGAGTCCATGCTGTATCCACACCTACTCTTACCCAGCTCTCTTTGTGGTCCCAGGATGGCTCCGATCTGAATAGAGCTCAACAGGTGGAACTGCATCAGGAGGATACCAGCAGAGACCAGCTTGACAATAGGAAAGAACTTCCTTGGGGAGCAAAATTGGAACTGCCACCTCTGGTCATAGAGCCAGACAGGTAGTGGAGAGATTTCTATCATTTCCATTGCCTGAGAGGGATGTCCAATAATAATTCCTTTCTTGGCTTCTATTTTTAATATTAAAGGGATTTCTCAACCCCAGGATGAATATTTTTTTCTTTTAGATGTTAATTATATTGTTTTAAAATGTTAATTCTATTCATCGATGCCAGTCAAGTTATTTCTTTTTTTTAAACCCTTATATATATACTGTATATTATATATATGTATATGTATATGTATGTATGTATATATATATATACTGTGTATTGGCTCCAAGGCAGAAGAGTGGTAAGGGCTAGGCAATGGGGGTCAAGTGACTTGCCCAGGTTCACACAGCTGGGAAGTGGCTGAGGCTGGATTCGAACCTAGGACCTCCCTCCTCTAGGCTTGGCTCCCAATCCACTGAGCTACCCAGCCGCCCAATCCACTGAGCTACCCAGCCGCCCACCCACCCCCTTAGGATTCTTTACAATATCTAATGATAAATGGTTCTCACGATCAATTTAAGTGTTCATTGAGGAACTTTGTATGGAAATTGAAGTTATGGATCACGAACAAAAGGACATAATCTCAAACTACAACTCTGCTGTGACTCAGTAATAGTCGCCTTTAGATATTCCATTTTCAAAGAGCCATCATGGAAGGGATGAATGAGACACAGTGACTCCAAAAGCAAATGTTGACAGCAGTAATAGAAAGTACAGATTTTTGTTGCTTGTAGTACTTGTCCAGAGTTAGAAAATGAAGAAAAGTCTGGGGTCAGATTCGAACCTACGACCTCTGGTCTTGAGGCCCAGCTCTCTGTCCACTGAGCCACTCAGCTGCGCTGCAACTTCCTTTTACTGAACTACTCAAGGGTTTGCAACTTTCCCAGGGTTGGTTGGTTTCGGTTTTTGGTAGCTAGGAGCCTGACTACATGGCTTCAAGGCTAAATGGCCACAGGTCCCCAGGCTATTTGGCTTGCTGGAGGCTTCATTCATTACGACACTCAAAAAGCCGCCTGCTGATCTGAACCATGGACTTCAGGAGAAGCCTGAGCTTCACAAAGCTTCCTTTGACAAAGGGCACTCCATCAACAAGTGCCTTCTTCTTCTGGGACAAGCACAATGGAGAAGCTGGCCAAATGGCTAATCGGTGCAAGTCCCAGCTGATTCAACTCTTTATGCTGAGCCTCTCTTCCTTCCCTCCGTGGCCATAAAAAGCTCAGCTGAAAACAACCCATAACCCTTCATGAGGAAGCTCTTCAGTGGGTTGATTTCCAAAGCTGCTGCCTGAGGATAGAAGGAAGGACTTCCCCAAAAGGTCCCCAGGGAGGTACCTGAACTAAAGAAAGAGTCCATGCTGTATCCACACCTACTCTTACCCAGCTCTCTTTGTGGTCCCAGGATGGCTCCGATCTGAATAGAGCTCAACAGGTGGAACTGCATAAGGAGGATACCAGCAGAGACCAGCTTGACAATAGGAAAGAACTTCCTTGGGGAGCAAAATTGGAACTGCCACCTCTGGTCATAGAGCCAGACAGGTAGTGGAGAGATTTCTATCATTTCCATTGCCTGAGAGGGATGTCCAATAATAATTCCTTTCTTGGCTTCTATTTTTAATATTAAAGGGATTTCTCAACCCCAGGATGAATATTTTTTTCTTTTAGATGTTAATTATATTGTTTTAAAATGTTAATTCTATTCATCGATGCCAGTCAAGTTATTTCTTTTTTTTAAACCCTTATATATATACTGTATATTATATATATGTATATGTATATGTATGTATGTAAATATATATATATATATATATATACTGTGTATTGGCTCCAAGGCAGAAGAGTGGTAAGGGCTAGGCAATGGGGGTCAAGTGACTTGCCCAGGTTCACACAGCTGGGAAGTGGCTGAGGCTGGATTCGAACCTAGGACCTCCCACCTCTAGGCTTGGCTCCCAATCCACTGAGCAACCCAGCCGCCCAATCCACTGAGCTACCCAGCCGCCCACCCACCCCCTTAGGATTCTTTACAATATCTAATGATAAATGGTTCTCACGATCAATTTAAGTGTTCATTGAGGAACTTTGTATGGAAATTGAAGTTATGGATCACGAACAAAAGGACATAATCTCAAACTACAACTCTGCTGTGACTCAGTAATAGTCGCCTTTAGATATTCCATTTTCAAAGAGCCATCATGGAAGTGATGAATGAGACACAGTGACTCCAAAAGCAAATGTTGACAGCAGTAATAGAAAGTACAGATTTTTGTTGGCTTGTAGTACTTGTCCAGAGTTAGAAAATGAAGAAAAGTCTGGGGTCAGATTCGAACCTACGACCTCTGGTCTTGAGGCCCAGCTCTCTGTCCACTGAGCCACTCAGCTGCGCTGCAACTTCCTTTTACTGAACTACTCAAGGGTTTGCAACTTTCCCAGGGTTGGTTGGTTTCGGTTTTTGGTAGCTAGGAGCCTGACTACATGGCTTCAAGGCTAAATGGCCACAGGTCCCCAGGCTATTTGGCTTGCTGGAGGCTTCATTCATTACGACACTCAAAAAGCCGCCTGCTGATCTGAACCATGGACTTCAGGAGAAGCCTGAGCTTCACAAAGCTTCCTTTGACAAAGGGCACTCCATCAACAAGTGCCTTCTTCTTCTGGGACAAGCACAATGGAGAAGCTGGCCAAATGGCTAATCGGTGCAAGTCCCAGCTGATTCAACTCTTTATGCTGAGCCTCTCTTCCTTCCCTCCGTGGCCATAAAAAGCTCAGCTGAAAACAACCCATAACCCTTCATGAGGAAGCTCTTCAGTGGGTTGATTTCCAAAGCTGCTGCCTGAGGATAGAAGGAAGGACTTCCCCAAAAGGTCCCCAGGGAGGTACCTGAACTAAAGAAAGAGTCCATGCTGTATCCACACCTACTCTTACCCAGCTCTCTTTGTGGTCCCAGGATGGCTCCGATCTGAATAGAGCTCAACAGGTGGAACTGCATAAGGAGGATACCAGCAGAGACCAGCTTGACAATAGGAAAGAACTTCCTTGGGGAGCAAAATTGGAACTGCCACCTCTGGTCATAGAGCCAGACAGGTAGTGGAGAGATTTCTATCATTTCCATTGCCTGAGAGGGATGTCCAATAATAATTCCTTTCTTGGCTTCTATTTTTAATATTAAAGGGATTTCTCAACCCCAGGATGAATATTTTTTTCTTTTAGATGTTAATTATATTGTTTTAAAATGTTAATTCTATTCATCGATGCCAGTCAAGTTATTTCTTTTTTTTAAACCCTTATATATATACTGTATATTATATATATGTATATGTATATGTATGTATGTAAATATATATATATATATATATATATACTGTGTATTGGCTCCAAGGCAGAAGAGTGGTAAGGGCTAGGCAATGGGGGTCAAGTGACTTGCCCAGGTTCACACAGCTGGGAAGTGGCTGAGGCTGGATTCGAACCTAGGACCTCCCACCTCTAGGCTTGGCTCCCAATCCACTGAGCAACCCAGCCGCCCAATCCACTGAGCTACCCAGCCGCCCACCCACCCCCTTAGGATTCTTTACAATATCTAATGATAAATGGTTCTCACGATCAATTTAAGTGTTCATTGAGGAACTTTGTATGGAAATTGAAGTTATGGATCACGAACAAAAGGACATAATCTCAAACTACAACTCTGCTGTGACTCAGTAATAGTCGCCTTTAGATATTCCATTTTCAAAGAGCCATCATGGAAGTGATGAATGAGACACAGTGACTCCAAAAGCAAATGTTGACAGCAGTAATAGAAAGTACAGATTTTTGTTGGCTTGTAGTACTTGTCCAGAGTTAGAAAATGAAGAAAAGTCTGGGGTCAGATTCGAACCTACGACCTCTGGTCTTGAGGCCCAGCTCTCTGTCCACTGAGCCACTCAGCTGCGCTGCAACTTCCTTTTACTGAACTACTCAAGGGTTTGCAACTTTCCCAGGGTTGGTTGGTTTCGGTTTTTGGTAGCTAGGAGCCTGACTACATGGCTTCAAGGCTAAATGGCCACAGGTCCCCAGGCTATTTGGCTTGCTGGAGGCTTCATTCATTACGACACTCAAAAAGCCGCCTGCTGATCTGAACCATGGACTTCAGGAGAAGCCTGAGCTTCACAAAGCTTCCTTTGACAAAGGGCACTCCATCAACAAGTGCCTTCTTCTTCTGGGACAAGCACAATGGAGAAGCTGGCCAAATGGCTAATCGGTGCAAGTCCCAGCTGATTCAACTCTTTATGCTGAGCCTCTCTTCCTTCCCTCCGTGGCCATAAAAAGCTCAGCTGAAAACAACCCATAACCCTTCATGAGGAAGCTCTTCAGTGGGTTGATTTCCAAAGCTGCTGCCTGAGGATAGAAGGAAGGACTTCCCCAAAAGGTCCCCAGGGAGGTACCTGAACTAAAGAAAGAGTCCATGCTGTATCCACACCTACTCTTACCCAGCTCTCTTTGTGGTCCCAGGATGGCTCCGATCTGAATAGAGCTCAACAGGTGGAACTGCATCAGGAGGATACCAGCAGAGACCAGCTTGACAATAGGAAAGAACTTCCTTGGGGAGCAAAATTGGAACTGCCACCTCTGGTCATAGAGCCAGACAGGTAGTGGAGAGATTTCTATCATTTCCATTGCCTGAGAGGGATGTCCAATAATAATTCCTTTCTTGGCTTCTATTTTTAATATTAAAGGGATTTCTCAACCCCAGGATGAATATTTTTTTCTTTTAGATGTTAATTATATTGTTTTAAAATGTTAATTCTATTCATCGATGCCAGTCAAGTTATTTCTTTTTTTTAAACCCTTATATATATACTGTATATTATATATTATATATATGTATATGTATATGTATGTATGTATATATATATATATATATACTGTGTATTGGCTCCAAGGCAGAAGAGTGGTAAGGGCTAGGCAATGGGGGTCAAGTGACTTGCCCAGGTTCACACAGCTGGGAAGTGGCTGAGGCTGGATTCGAACCTAGGACCTCCCACCTCTAGGCTTGGCTCCCAATCCACTGAGCTACCCAGCTGCCCAATCCACTGAGCTACCCAGCCGCCCACCCACCCCCTTAGGATTCTTTACAATATCTAATGATAAATGGTTCTCACGATCAATTTAAGTGTTCATTGAGGAACTTTGTATGGAAATTGAAGTTATGGATCACAAACGAAAGCAAATAATCTCAAACTACAACTCTGCTGTGACTCAGTAACAGTCGCCTTTAGATATTCCATTTTCAAAGAGCCATCATGGAAGTGATGAATGAGACACAGTGACTCCAAAAGCAAATGTTGACAGCAGTAATAGAAAGTACAGATTTTTGTTGGCTTGTAGTACTTGCCCAGAGTTAGAAAATGAAGAAAAGTCTGGGGTCAGATTCGAACCTACGACCTCTGGTCTTGAGGCCCAGCTCTCTGTCCACTGAGCCACTCAGCTGCGCTGCAACTTCCTTTTACTGAACTACTCAAGGGTTTGCAACTTTCCCAGGGTTGGTTGGTTTCGGTTTTTGGTAGCTAGGAGCCTGACTACATGGCTTCAAGGCTAAATGGCCACAGGTCCCCAGGCTATTTGGCTTGCTGGAGGCTTCATTCATTACGACACTCAAAAAGCCGCCTGCTGATCTGAACCATGGACTTCAGGAGAAGCCTGAGCTTCACAAAGCTTCCTTTGACAAAGGGCACTCCATCAACAAGTGCCTTCTTCTTCTGGGACAAGCACAATGGAGAAGCTGGCCAAATGGCTAATCGGTGCAAGTCCCAGCTAATTCAACTCTTTATGCTGAGCCTCTCTTCCTTCCCTCCGTGGCCATAAAAAGCTCAGCTGAAAACAACCCATAACCCTTCATGAGGAAGCTCTTCAGTGAGTTGATTTCCAAAGCTGCTGCCTGAGGATAGAAGGAAGGACTTCCCCAAAAGGTCCCCAGGGAGGTACCTGAACTAAAGAAAGAGTCCATGCTGTATCCACACCTACTCTTACCCAGCTCTCTTTGTGGTCCCAGGATGGCTCCGATCTGAATAGAGCTCAACAGGTGGAACTGCATAAGGAGGATACCAGCAGAGACCAGCTTGACAATAGGAAAGAACTTCCTTGGGGAGCAAAATTGGAACTGCCACCTCTGGTCATAGAGCCAGACAGGTAGTGGAGAGATTTCTATCATTTCCATTGCCTGAGAGGGATGTCCAATAATAATTCCTTTCTTGGCTTCTATTTTTAATATTAAAGGGATTTCTCAACCCCAGGATGAATATTTTTTTCTTTTAGATGTTAATTATATTGTTTTAAAATGTTAATTCTATTCATCGATGCCAGTCAAGTTATTTCTTTTTTTTAAACCCTTATATATATACTGTATATTATATATATGTATGTATGTATGTATATATATATATACTGTGTATTGGCTCCAAGGCAGAAGAGTGGTAAGGGCTAGGCAATGGGGGTCAAGTGACTTGCCCAGGTTCACACAGCTGGGAAGTGGCTGAGGCTGGATTCGAACCTAGGACCTCCCACCTCTAGGCTTGGCTCCCAATCCACTGAGCTACCCAGCCGCCCACCCACCCCCTTAGGATTCTTTACAATATCTAATGATAAATGGTTCTCACGATCAATTTAAGTGTTCATTGAGGAACTTTGTATGGAAATTGAAGTTATGGATCACGAACAAAAGGACATAATCTCAAACTACAACTCTGCTGTGACTCAGTAATAGTCGCCTTTAGATATTCCATTTTCAAAGAGCCATCATGGAAGGGATGAATGAGACACAGTGACTCCAAAAGCAAATGTTGACAGCAGTAATAGAAAGTACAGATTTTTGTTGGCTTGTAGTACTTGCCCAGAGTTAGAAAATGAAGAAAAGTCTGGGGTCAGATTCGAACCTACGACCTCTGGTCTTGAGGCCCAGCTCTCTGTCCACTGAGCCACTCAGCTGCGCTGCAACTTCCTTTTACTGAACTACTCAAGGGTTTGCAACTTTCCCAGGGTTGGTTGGTTTCGGTTTTTGGTAGCTAGGAGCCTGACTACATGGCTTCAAGGCTAAATGGCCACAGGTCCCCAGGCTATTTGGCTTGCTGGAGGCTTCATTCATTACGACACTCAAAAAGCCGCCTGCTGATCTGAACCATGGACTTCAGGAGAAGCCTGAGCTTCACAAAGCTTCCTTTGACAAAGGGCACTCCATCAACAAGTGCCTTCTTCTTCTGGGACAAGCACAATGGAGAAGCTGGCCAAATGGCTAATCGGTGCAAGTCCCAGCTGATTCAACTCTTTATGCTGAGCCTCTCTTCCTTCCCTCCGTGGCCATAAAAAGCTCAGCTGAAAACAACCCATAACCCTTCATGAGGAAGCTCTTCAGTGGGTTGATTTCCAAAGCTGCTGCCTGAGGATAGAAGGAAGGACTTCCCCAAAAGGTCCCCAGGGAGGTACCTGAACTAAAGAAAGAGTCCATGCTGTATCCACACCTACTCTTACCCAGCTCTCTTTGTGGTCCCAGGATGGCTCCGATCTGAATAGAGCTCAACAGGTGGAACTGCATAAGGAGGATACCAGCAGAGACCAGCTTGACAATAGGAAAGAACTTCCTTGGGGAGCAAAATTGGAACTGCCACCTCTGGTCATAGAGCCAGACAGGTAGTGGAGAGATTTCTATCATTTCCATTGCCTGAGAGGGATGTCCAATAATAATTCCTTTCTTGGCTTCTATTTTTAATATTAAAGGGATTTCTCAACCCCAGGATGAATATTTTTTTCTTTTAGATGTTAATTATATTGTTTTAAAATGTTAATTCTATTCATCGATGCCAGTCAAGTTATTTCTTTTTTTTAAACCCTTATATATATACTGTATATTATATATATGTATATGTATATGTATGTATGTATATATATATATACTGTGTATTGGCTCCAAGGCAGAAGAGTGGTAAGGGCTAGGCAATGGGGGTCAAGTGACTTGCCCAGGTTCACACAGCTGGGAAGTGGCTGAGGCTGGATTCGAACCTAGGACCTCCCAACTCTAGGCTTGGCTCTCAATCCACTGAGCTACCCAGCCGCCCAATCCACTGAGCTACCCAGCCGCTCACCCACCCCCTTAGGATTCTTTACAATATCTAATGATAAATGGTTCTCACGATCAATTTAAGTGTTCATTGAGGAACTTTGTATGGAAATTGAAGTTATGGATCACAAACGAAAGCAAATAATCTCAAACTACAACTCTGCTGTGACTCAGTAATAGTCGCCTTTAGATATTCCATTTTCAAAGAGCCATCATGGAAGTGATGAATGAGACACAGTGACTCCAAAAGCAAATGTTGACAGCAGTAATAGAAAGTACAGATTTTTGTTGGCTTGTAGTACTTGCCCAGAGTTAGAAAATGAAGAAAAGTCTGGGGTCAGATTCGAACCTACGACCTCTGGTCTTGAGGCCCAGCTCTCTGTCCACTGAGCCACTCAGCTGCGCTGCAACTTCCTTTTACTGAACTACTCAAGGGTTTGCAACTTTCCCAGGGTTGGTTGGTTTCGGTTTTTGGTAGCTAGGAGCCTGACTACATGGCTTCAAGGCTAAATGGCCACAGGTCCCCAGGCTATTTGGCTTGCTGGAGGCTTCATTCATTACGACACTCAAAAAGCCGCCTGCTGATCTGAACCATGGACTTCAGGAGAAGCCTGAGCTTCACAAAGCTTCCTTTGACAAAGGGCACTCCATCAACAAGTGCCTTCTTCTTCTGGGACAAGCACAATGGAGAAGCTGGCCAAATGGCTAATCGGTGCAAGTCCCAGCTGATTCAACTCTTTATGCTGAGCCTCTCTTCCTTCCCTCCGTGGCCATAAAAAGCTCAGCTGAAAACAACCCATAACCCTTCATGAGGAAGCTCTTCAGTGGGTTGATTTCCAAAGCTGCTGCCTGAGGATAGAAGGAAGGACTTCCCCAAAAGGTCCCCAGGGAGGTACCTGAACTAAAGAAAGAGTCCATGCTGTATCCACACCTACTCTTACCCAGCTCTCTTTGTGGTCCCAGGATGGCTCCGATCTGAATAGAGCTCAACAGGTGGAACTGCATCAGGAGGATACCAGCAGAGACCAGCTTGACAATAGGAAAGAACTTCCTTGGGGAGCAAAATTGGAACTGCCACCTCTGGTCATAGAGCCAGACAGGTAGTGGAGAGATTTCTATCATTTCCATTGCCTGAGAGGGATGTCCAATAATAATTCCTTTCTTGGCTTCTATTTTTAATATTAAAGGGATTTCTCAACCCCAGGATGAATATTTTTTTCTTTTAGATGTTAATTATATTGTTTTAAAATGTTAATTCTATTCATCGATGCCAGTCAAGTTATTTCTTTTTTTTAAACCCTTATATATATACTGTATATTATATATATGTATATGTATATGTATGTATGTATATATATATATACTGTGTATTGGCTCCAAGGCAGAAGAGTGGTAAGGGCTAGGCAATGGGGGTCAAGTGACTTGCCCAGGTTCACACAGCTGGGAAGTGGCTGAGGCTGGATTCGAACCTAGGACCTCCCTCCTCTAGGCTTGGCTCCCAATCCACTGAGCTACCCAGCCGCCCAATCCACTGAGCTACCCAGCCGCCCACCCACCCCCTTAGGATTCTTTACAATATCTAATGATAAATGGTTCTCACGATCAATTTAAGTGTTCATTGAGGAACTTTGTATGGAAATTGAAGTTATGGATCACGAACAAAAGGACATAATCTCAAACTACAACTCTGCTGTGACTCAGTAATAGTCGCCTTTAGATATTCCATTTTCAAAGAGCCATCATGGAAGGGATGAATGAGACACAGTGACTCCAAAAGCAAATGTTGACAGCAGTAATAGAAAGTACAGATTTTTGTTGCTTGTAGTACTTGCCCAGAGTTAGAAAATGAAGAAAAGTCTGGGGTCAGATTCGAACCTACGACCTCTGGTCTTGAGGCCCAGCTCTCTGTCCACTGAGCCACTCAGCTGCGCTGCAACTTCCTTTTACTGAACTACTCAAGGGTTTGCAACTTTCCCAGGGTTGGTTGGTTTCGGTTTTTGGTAGCTAGGAGCCTGACTACATGGCTTCAAGGCTAAATGGCCACAGGTCCCCAGGCTATTTGGCTTGCTGGAGGCTTCATTCATTACGACACTCAAAAAGCCGCCTGCTGATCTGAACCATGGACTTCAGGAGAAGCCTGAGCTTCACAAAGCTTCCTTTGACAAAGGGCACTCCATCAACAAGTGCCTTCTTCTTCTGGGACAAGCACAATGGAGAAGCTGGCCAAATGGCTAATCGGTGCAAGTCCCAGCTGATTCAACTCTTTATGCTGAGCCTCTCTTCCTTCCCTCCGTGGCCATAAAAAGCTCAGCTGAAAACAACCCATAACCCTTCATGAGGAAGCTCTTCAGTGGGTTGATTTCCAAAGCTGCTGCCTGAGGATAGAAGGAAGGACTTCCCCAAAAGGTCCCCAGGGAGGTACCTGAACTAAAGAAAGAGTCCATGCTGTATCCACACCTACTCTTACCCAGCTCTCTTTGTGGTCCCAGGATGGCTCCGATCTGAATAGAGCTCAACAGGTGGAACTGCATCAGGAGGATACCAGCAGAGACCAGCTTGACAATAGGAAAGAACTTCCTTGGGGAGCAAAATTGGAACTGCCACCTCTGGTCATAGAGCCAGACAGGTAGTGGAGAGATTTCTATCATTTCCATTGCCTGAGAGGGATGTCCAATAATAATTCCTTTCTTGGCTTCTATTTTTAATATTAAAGGGATTTCTCAACCCCAGGATGAATATTTTTTTCTTTTAGATGTTAATTATATTGTTTTAAAATGTTAATTCTATTCATCGATGCCAGTCAAGTTATTTCTTTTTTTTAAACCCTTATATATATATACTGTATATTATATATATGTATATGTATATGTATGTATGTATATATATATATACTGTGTATTGGCTCCAAGGCAGAAGAGTGGTAAGGGCTAGGCAATGGGGGTCAAGTGACTTGCCCAGGTTCACACAGCTGGGAAGTGGCTGAGGCTGGATTCGAACCTAGGACCTCCCTCCTCTAGGCTTGGCTCCCAATCCACTGAGCTACCCAGCCGCCCAATCCACTGAGCTACCCAGCCGCCCACCCACCCCCTTAGGATTCTTTACAATATCTAATGATAAATGGTTCTCACGATCAATTTAAGTGTTCATTGAGGAACTTTGTATGGAAATTGAAGTTATGGATCACGAACAAAAGGACATAATCTCAAACTACAACTCTGCTGTGACTCAGTAATAGTCGCCTTTAGATATTCCATTTTCAAAGAGCCATCATGGAAGGGATGAATGAGACACAGTGACTCCAAAAGCAAATGTTGACAGCAGTAATAGAAAGTACAGATTTTTGTTGCTTGTAGTACTTGTCCAGAGTTAGAAAATGAAGAAAAGTCTGGGGTCAGATTCGAACCTACGACCTCTGGTCTTGAGGCCCAGCTCTCTGTCCACTGAGCCACTCAGCTGCGCTGCAACTTCCTTTTACTGAACTACTCAAGGGTTTGCAACTTTCCCAGGGTTGGTTGGTTTCGGTTTTTGGTAGCTAGGAGCCTGACTACATGGCTTCAAGGCTAAATGGCCACAGGTCCCCAGGCTATTTGGCTTGCTGGAGGCTTCATTCATTACGACACTCAAAAAGCCGCCTGCTGATCTGAACCATGGACTTCAGGAGAAGCCTGAGCTTCACAAAGCTTCCTTTGACAAAGGGCACTCCATCAACAAGTGCCTTCTTCTTCTGGGACAAGCACAATGGAGAAGCTGGCCAAATGGCTAATCGGTGCAAGTCCCAGCTGATTCAACTCTTTATGCTGAGCCTCTCTTCCTTCCCTCCGTGGCCATAAAAAGCTCAGCTGAAAACAACCCATAACCCTTCATGAGGAAGCTCTTCAGTGGGTTGATTTCCAAAGCTGCTGCCTGAGGATAGAAGGAAGGACTTCCCCAAAAGGTCCCCAGGGAGGTACCTGAACTAAAGAAAGAGTCCATGCTGTATCCACACCTACTCTTACCCAGCTCTCTTTGTGGTCCCAGGATGGCTCCGATCTGAATAGAGCTCAACAGGTGGAACTGCATAAGGAGGATACCAGCAGAGACCAGCTTGACAATAGGAAAGAACTTCCTTGGGGAGCAAAATTGGAACTGCCACCTCTGGTCATAGAGCCAGACAGGTAGTGGAGAGATTTCTATCATTTCCATTGCCTGAGAGGGATGTCCAATAATAATTCCTTTCTTGGCTTCTATTTTTAATATTAAAGGGATTTCTCAACCCCAGGATGAATATTTTTTTCTTTTAGATGTTAATTATATTGTTTTAAAATGTTAATTCTATTCATCGATGCCAGTCAAGTTATTTCTTTTTTTTAAACCCTTATATATATACTGTATATTATATATATGTATATGTATATGTATGTATGTAAATATATATATATATATATATATACTGTGTATTGGCTCCAAGGCAGAAGAGTGGTAAGGGCTAGGCAATGGGGGTCAAGTGACTTGCCCAGGTTCACACAGCTGGGAAGTGGCTGAGGCTGGATTCGAACCTAGGACCTCCCACCTCTAGGCTTGGCTCCCAATCCACTGAGCAACCCAGCCGCCCAATCCACTGAGCTACCCAGCCGCCCACCCACCCCCTTAGGATTCTTTACAATATCTAATGATAAATGGTTCTCACGATCAATTTAAGTGTTCATTGAGGAACTTTGTATGGAAATTGAAGTTATGGATCACGAACAAAAGGACATAATCTCAAACTACAACTCTGCTGTGACTCAGTAATAGTCGCCTTTAGATATTCCATTTTCAAAGAGCCATCATGGAAGTGATGAATGAGACACAGTGACTCCAAAAGCAAATGTTGACAGCAGTAATAGAAAGTACAGATTTTTGTTGGCTTGTAGTACTTGTCCAGAGTTAGAAAATGAAGAAAAGTCTGGGGTCAGATTCGAACCTACGACCTCTGGTCTTGAGGCCCAGCTCTCTGTCCACTGAGCCACTCAGCTGCGCTGCAACTTCCTTTTACTGAACTACTCAAGGGTTTGCAACTTTCCCAGGGTTGGTTGGTTTCGGTTTTTGGTAGCTAGGAGCCTGACTACATGGCTTCAAGGCTAAATGGCCACAGGTCCCCAGGCTATTTGGCTTGCTGGAGGCTTCATTCATTACGACACTCAAAAAGCCGCCTGCTGATCTGAACCATGGACTTCAGGAGAAGCCTGAGCTTCACAAAGCTTCCTTTGACAAAGGGCACTCCATCAACAAGTGCCTTCTTCTTCTGGGACAAGCACAATGGAGAAGCTGGCCAAATGGCTAATCGGTGCAAGTCCCAGCTGATTCAACTCTTTATGCTGAGCCTCTCTTCCTTCCCTCCGTGGCCATAAAAAGCTCAGCTGAAAACAACCCATAACCCTTCATGAGGAAGCTCTTCAGTGGGTTGATTTCCAAAGCTGCTGCCTGAGGATAGAAGGAAGGACTTCCCCAAAAGGTCCCCAGGGAGGTACCTGAACTAAAGAAAGAGTCCATGCTGTATCCACACCTACTCTTACCCAGCTCTCTTTGTGGTCCCAGGATGGCTCCGATCTGAATAGAGCTCAACAGGTGGAACTGCATCAGGAGGATACCAGCAGAGACCAGCTTGACAATAGGAAAGAACTTCCTTGGGGAGCAAAATTGGAACTGCCACCTCTGGTCATAGAGCCAGACAGGTAGTGGAGAGATTTCTATCATTTCCATTGCCTGAGAGGGATGTCCAATAATAATTCCTTTCTTGGCTTCTATTTTTAATATTAAAGGGATTTCTCAACCCCAGGATGAATATTTTTTTCTTTTAGATGTTAATTATATTGTTTTAAAATGTTAATTCTATTCATCGATGCCAGTCAAGTTATTTCTTTTTTTTAAACCCTTATATATATACTGTATATTATATATTATATATATGTATATGTATATGTATGTATGTATATATATATATATATATATATATATATATATATATATATATATATATATATATATATATATATATATATATATATATATATATATACTGTGTATTGGCTCCAAGGCAGAAGAGTGGTAAGGGCTAGGCAATGGGGGTCAAGTGACTTGCCCAGGTTCACACAGCTGGGAAGTGGCTGAGGCTGGATTCGAACCTAGGACCTCCCACCTCTAGGCTTGGCTCCCAATCCACTGAGCTACCCAGCTGCCCAATCCACTGAGCTACCCAGCCGCCCACCCACCCCCTTAGGATTCTTTACAATATCTAATGATAAATGGTTCTCACGATCAATTTAAGTGTTCATTGAGGAACTTTGTATGGAAATTGAAGTTATGGATCACAAACGAAAGCAAATAATCTCAAACTACAACTCTGCTGTGACTCAGTAACAGTCGCCTTTAGATATTCCATTTTCAAAGAGCCATCATGGAAGTGATGAATGAGACACAGTGACTCCAAAAGCAAATGTTGACAGCAGTAATAGAAAGTACAGATTTTTGTTGGCTTGTAGTACTTGCCCAGAGTTAGAAAATGAAGAAAAGTCTGGGGTCAGATTCGAACCTACGACCTCTGGTCTTGAGGCCCAGCTCTCTGTCCACTGAGCCACTCAGCTGCGCTGCAACTTCCTTTTACTGAACTACTCAAGGGTTTGCAACTTTCCCAGGGTTGGTTGGTTTCGGTTTTTGGTAGCTAGGAGCCTGACTACATGGCTTCAAGGCTAAATGGCCACAGGTCCCCAGGCTATTTGGCTTGCTGGAGGCTTCATTCATTACGACACTCAAAAAGCCGCCTGCTGATCTGAACCATGGACTTCAGGAGAAGCCTGAGCTTCACAAAGCTTCCTTTGACAAAGGGCACTCCATCAACAAGTGCCTTCTTCTTCTGGGACAAGCACAATGGAGAAGCTGGCCAAATGGCTAATCGGTGCAAGTCCCAGCTGATTCAACTCTTTATGCTGAGCCTCTCTTCCTTCCCTCCGTGGCCATAAAAAGCTCAGCTGAAAACAACCCATAACCCTTCATGAGGAAGCTCTTCAGTGGGTTGATTTCCAAAGCTGCTGCCTGAGGATAGAAGGAAGGACTTCCCCAAAAGGTCCCCAGGGAGGTACCTGAACTAAAGAAAGAGTCCATGCTGTATCCACACCTACTCTTACCCAGCTCTCTTTGTGGTCCCAGGATGGCTCCGATCTGAATAGAGCTCAACAGGTGGAACTGCATAAGGAGGATACCAGCAGAGACCAGCTTGACAATAGGAAAGAACTTCCTTGGGGAGCAAAATTGGAACTGCCACCTCTGGTCATAGAGCCAGACAGGTAGTGGAGAGATTTCTATCATTTCCATTGCCTGAGAGGGATGTCCAATAATAATTCCTTTCTTGGCTTCTATTTTTAATATTAAAGGGATTTCTCAACCCCAGGATGAATATTTTTTTCTTTTAGATGTTAATTATATTGTTTTAAAATGTTAATTCTATTCATCGATGCCAGTCAAGTTATTTCTTTTTTTTAAACCCTTATATATATACTGTATATTATATATATGTATATGTATATGTATGTATGTATATATATATATATATATACTGTGTATTGGCTCCAAGGCAGAAGAGTGGTAAGGGCTAGGCAATGGGGGTCAAGTGACTTGCCCAGGTTCACACAGCTGGGAAGTGGCTGAGGCTGGATTCGAACCTAGGACCTCCCACCTCTAGGCTTGGCTCCCAATCCACTGAGCTACCCAGCCGCCCAATCCACTGAGCTACCCAGCCGCCCACCCACCCCCTTAGGATTCTTTACAATATCTAATGATAAATGGTTCTCACGATCAATTTAAGTGTTCATTGAGGAACTTTGTATGGAAATTGAAGTTATGGATCACGAACAAAAGGACATAATCTCAAACTACAACTCTGCTGTGACTCAGTAACAGTCGCCTTTAGATATTCCATTTTCAAAGAGCCATCATGGAAGTGATGAATGAGACACAGTGACTCCAAAAGCAAATGTTGACAGCAGTAATAGAAAGTACAGATTTTTGTTGGCTTGTAGTACTTGCCCAGAGTTAGAAAATGAAGAAAAGTCTGGGGTCAGATTCGAACCTACGACCTCTGGTCTTGAGGCCCAGCTCTCTGTCCACTGAGCCACTCAGCTGCGCTGCAACTTCCTTTTACTGAACTACTCAAGGGTTTGCAACTTTCCCAGGGTTGGTTGGTTTCGGTTTTTGGTAGCTAGGAGCCTGACTACATGGCTTCAAGGCTAAATGGCCACAGGTCCCCAGGCTATTTGGCTTGCTGGAGGCTTCATTCATTACGACACTCAAAAAGCCGCCTGCTGATCTGAACCATGGACTTCAGGAGAAGCCTGAGCTTCACAAAGCTTCCTTTGACAAAGGGCACTCCATCAACAAGTGCCTTCTTCTTCTGGGACAAGCACAATGGAGAAGCTGGCCAAATGGCTAATCGGTGCAAGTCCCAGCTGATTCAACTCTTTATGCTGAGCCTCTCTTCCTTCCCTCCGTGGCCATAAAAAGCTCAGCTGAAAACAACCCATAACCCTTCATGAGGAAGCTCTTCAGTGGGTTGATTTCCAAAGCTGCTGCCTGAGGATAGAAGGAAGGACTTCCCCAAAAGGTCCCCAGGGAGGTACCTGAACTAAAGAAAGAGTCCATGCTGTATCCACACCTACTCTTACCCAGCTCTCTTTGTGGTCCCAGGATGGCTCCGATCTGAATAGAGCTCAACAGGTGGAACTGCATAAGGAGGATACCAGCAGAGACCAGCTTGACAATAGGAAAGAACTTCCTTGGGGAGCAAAATTGGAACTGCCACCTCTGGTCATAGAGCCAGACAGGTAGTGGAGAGATTTCTATCATTTCCATTGCCTGAGAGGGATGTCCAATAATAATTCCTTTCTTGGCTTCTATTTTTAATATTAAAGGGATTTCTCAACCCCAGGATGAATATTTTTTTCTTTTAGATGTTAATTATATTGTTTTAAAATGTTAATTCTATTCATCGATGCCAGTCAAGTTATTTCTTTTTTTTAAACCCTTATATATATACTGTATATTATATATATGTATATGTATATGTATGTATGTATATATATATATACTGTGTATTGGCTCCAAGGCAGAAGAGTGGTAAGGGCTAGGCAATGGGGGTCAAGTGACTTGCCCAGGTTCACACAGCTGGGAAGTGGCTGAGGCTGGATTCGAACCTAGGACCTCCCACCTCTAGGCTTGGCTCTCAATCCACTGAGCTACCCAGCCGCCCAATCCACTGAGCTACCCAGCCGCCCACCCACCCCCTTAGATTTCTTTACAATATCTAATGATAAATGGTTCTCACGATCAATTTAAGTGTTCATTGAGGAACTTTGTATGGAAATTGAAGTTATGGATCACGAACAAAAGGACATAATCTCAAACTACAACTCTGCTGTGACTCAGTAATAGTCGCCTTTAGATATTCCATTTTCAAAGAGCCATCATGGAAGTGATGAATGAGACACAGTGACTCCAAAAGCAAATGTTGACAGCAGTAATAGAAAGTACAGATTTTTGTTGGCTTGTAGTACTTGCCCAGAGTTAGAAAATGAAGAAAAGTCTGGTGTCAGATTGGAACCTACGACCTCTGGTCTTGAGGCCCAGCTCTCTGTCCACTGAGCCACTCAGCTGCGCTGCAACTTCCTTTTACTGAACTACTCAAGGGTTTGCAACTTTCCCAGGGTTGGTTGGTTTCGGTTTTTGGTAGCTAGGAGCCTGACTACATGGCTTCAAGGCTAAATGGCCACAGGTCCCCAGGCTATTTGGCTTGCTGGAGGCTTCATTCATTACGACACTCAAAAAGCCGCCTGCTGATCTGAACCATGGACTTCAGGAGAAGCCTGAGCTTCACAAAGCTTCCTTTGACAAAGGGCACTCCATCAACAAGTGCCTTCTTCTTCTGGGACAAGCACAATGGAGAAGCTGGCCAAATGGCTAATCGGTGCAAGTCCCAGCTGATTCAACCCTTTATGCTGAGCCTCTCTTCCTTCCCTCCGTGGCCATAAAAAGCTCAGCTGAAAACAACCCATAACCCTTCATGAGGAAGCTCTTCAGTGGGTTGATTTCCAAAGCTGCTGCCTGAGGATAGAAGGAAGGACTTCCCCAAAAGGTCCCCAGGGAGGTACCTGAACTAAAGAAAGAGTCCATGCTGTATCCACACCTACACTTACCCAGCTCTCTTTGTGGTCCCAGGATGGCTCCGATCTGAATAGAGCTCAACAGGTGGAACTGCATAAGGAGGATACCAGCAGAGACCAGCTTGACAATAGGAAAGAACTTCCTTGGGGAGCAAAATTGGAACTGCCACCTCTGGTCATAGAGCCAGACAGGTAGTGGAGAGATTTCTATCATTTCCATTGCCTGAGAGGGATGTCCAATAATAATTCCTTTCTTGGCTTCTATTTTTAATATTAAAGGGATTTCTCAACCCCAGGATGAATATTTTTTTCTTTTAGATGTTAATTATATTGTTTTAAAATGTTAATTCTATTCATCGATGCCAGTCAAGTTATTTCTTTTTTTTAAACCCTTATATATATACTGTATATTATATATATGTATATGTATATGTATGTATGTATATATATATATACTGTGTATTGGCTCCAAGGCAGAAGTGTGGTAAGGGCTAGGCAATGGGGGTCAAGTGACTTGCCCAGGTTCACACAGCTGGGAAGTGGCTGAGGCTGGATTCGAACCTAGGACCTCCCACCTCTAGGCTTGGCTCTCAATCCACTGAGCTACCCAGCCGCCCAATCCACTGAGCTACCCAGCCGCCCACCCACCCCCTTAGATTTCTTTACAATATCTAATGATAAATGGTTCTCACGATCAATTTAAGTGTTCATTGAGGAACTTTGTATGGAAATTGAAGTTATGGATCACGAACAAAAGGACATAATCTCAAACTACAACTCTGCTGTGACTCAGTAATAGTCGCCTTTAGATATTCCATTTTCAAAGAGCCATCATGGAAGTGATGAATGAGACACAGTGACTCCAAAAGCAAATGTTGACAGCAGTAATAGAAAGTACAGATTTTTGTTGGCTTGTAGTACTTGCCCAGAGTTAGAAAATGAAGAAAAGTCTGGGGTCAGATTCGAACCTACGACCTCTGGTCTTGAGGCCCAGCTCTCTGTCCACTGAGCCACTCAGCTGCGCTGCAACTTCCTTTTACTGAACTACTCAAGGGTTTGCAACTTTCCCAGGGTTGGTTGGTTTCGGTTTTTGGTAGCTAGGAGCCTGACTACATGGCTTCAAGGCTAAATGGCCACAGGTCCCCAGGCTATTTGGCTTGCTGGAGGCTTCATTCATTACGACACTCAAAAAGCCGCCTGCTGATCTGAACCATGGACTTCAGGAGAAGCCTGAGCTTCACAAAGCTTCCTTTGACAAAGGGCACTCCATCAACAAGTGCCTTCTTCTTCTGGGACAAGCACAATGGAGAAGCTGGCCAAATGGCTAATCGGTGCAAGTCCCAGCTGATTCAACTCTTTATGCTGAGCCTCTCTTCCTTCCCTCCGTGGCCATAAAAAGCTCAGCTGAAAACAACCCATAACCCTTCATGAGGAAGCTCTTCAGTGGGTTGATTTCCAAAGCTGCTGCCTGAGGATAGAAGGAAGGACTTCCCCAAAAGGTCCCCAGGGAGGTACCTGAACTAAAGAAAGAGTCCATGCTGTATCCACACCTACTCTTACCCAGCTCTCTTTGTGGTCCCAGGATGGCTCCGATCTGAATAGAGCTCAACAGGTGGAACTGCATAAGGAGGATACCAGCAGAGACCAGCTTGACAATAGGAAAGAACTTCCTTGGGGAGCAAAATTGGAACTGCCACCTCTGGTCATAGAGCCAGACAGGTAGTGGAGAGATTTCTATCATTTCCATTGCCTGAGAGGGATGTCCAATAATAATTCCTTTCTTGGCTTCTATTTTTAATATTAAAGGGATTTCTCAACCCCAGGATGAATATTTTTTTCTTTTAGATGTTAATTATATTGTTTTAAAATGTTAATTCTATTCATCGATGCCAGTCAAGTTATTTCTTTTTTTTAAACCCTTATATATATACTGTATATTATATATATGTATATGTATATGTATGTATGTATATATATATATATATATATATACTGTGTATTGGCTCCAAGGCAGAAGAGTGGTAAGGGCTAGGCAATGGGGGTCAAGTGACTTGCCCAGGTTCACACAGCTGGGAAGTGGCTGAGGCTGGATTCGAACCTAGGACCTCCCACCTCTAGGCTTGGCTCCCAATCCACTGAGCTACCCAGCCGCCCAATCCACTGAGCTACCCAGCCGCCCACCCACCCCCTTAGGATTCTTTACAATATCTAATGATAAATGGTTCTCACGATCAATTTAAGTGTTCATTGAGGAACTTTGTATGGAAATTGAAGTTATGGATCACGAACAAAAGGACATAATCTCAAACTACAACTCTGCTGTGACTCAGTAATAGTCGCCTTTAGATATTCCATTTTCAAAGAGCCATCATGGAAGGGATGAATGAGACACAGTGACTCCAAAAGCAAATGTTGACAGCAGTAATAGAAAGTACAGATTTTTGTTGGCTTGTAGTACTTGCCCAGAGTTAGAAAATGAAGAAAAGTCTGGGGTCAGATTCGAACCTACGACCTCTGGTCTTGAGGCCCAGCTCTCTGTCCACTGAGCCACTCAGCTGCGCTGCAACTTCCTTTTACTGAACTACTCAAGGGTTTGCAACTTTCCCAGGGTTGGTTGGTTTCGGTTTTTGGTAGCTAGGAGCCTGACTACATGGCTTCAAGGCTAAATGGCCACAGGTCCCCAGGCTATTTGGCTTGCTGGAGGCTTCATTCATTACGACACTCAAAAAGCCGCCTGCTGATCTGAACCATGGACTTCAGGAGAAGCCTGAGCTTCACAAAGCTTCCTTTGACAAAGGGCACTCCATCAACAAGTGCCTTCTTCTTCTGGGACAAGCACAATGGAGAAGCTGGCCAAAAGGCTAATCGGTGCAAGTCCCAGCTGATTCAACTCTTTATGCTGAGCCTCTCTTCCTTCCCTCCGTGGCCATAAAAAGCTCAGCTGAAAACAACCCATAACCCTTCATGAGGAAGCTCTTCAGTGGGTTGATTTCCAAAGCTGCTGCCTGAGGATAGAAGGAAGGACTTCCCCAAAAGGTCCCCAGGGAGGTACCTGAACTAAAGAAAGAGTCCATGCTGTATCCACACCTACTCTTACCCAGCTCTCTTTGTGGTCCCAGGATGGCTCCGATCTGAATAGAGCTCAACAGGTGGAACTGCATAAGGAGGATACCAGCAGAGACCAGCTTGACAATAGGAAAGAACTTCCTTGGGGAGCAAAATTGGAACTGCCACCTCTGGTCATAGAGCCAGACAGGTAGTGGAGAGATTTCTATCATTTCCATTGCCTGAGAGGGATGTCCAATAATAATTCCTTTCTTGGCTTCTATTTTTAATATTAAAGGGATTTCTCAACCCCAGGATGAATATTTTTTTCTTTTAGATGTTAATTATATTGTTTTAAAATGTTAATTCTATTCATCGATGCCAGTCAAGTTATTTCTTTTTTTTAAACCCTTATATATATACTGTATATTATATATATGTATATGTATATGTATGTATGTATATATATATATATATATATATATATATACTGTGTATTGGCTCCAAGGCAGAAGAGTGGTAAGGGCTAGGCAATGGGGGTCAAGTGACTTGCCCAGGTTCACACAGCTGGGAAGTGGCTGAGGCTGGATTCGAACCTAGGACCTCCCACCTCTAGGCTTGGCTCCCAATCCACTGAGCTACCCAGCCGCCCAATCCACTGAGCTACCCAGCCGCCCACCCACCCCCTTAGGATTCTTTACAATATCTAATGATAAATGGTTCTCACGATCAATTTAAGTGTTCATTGAGGAACTTTGTATGGAAATTGAAGTTATGGATCACGAACAAAAGGACATAATCTCAAACTACAACTCTGCTGTGACTCAGTAATAGTCGCCTTTAGATATTCCATTTTCAAAGAGCCATCATGGAAGGGATGAATGAGACACAGTGACTCCAAAAGCAAATGTTGACAGCAGTAATAGAAAGTACAGATTTTTGTTGGCTTGTAGTACTTGCCCAGAGTTAGAAAATGAAGAAAAGTCTGGGGTCAGATTCGAACCTACGACCTCTGGTCTTGAGGCCCAGCTCTCTGTCCACTGAGCCACTCAGCTGCGCTGCAACTTCCTTTTACTGAACTACTCAAGGGTTTGCAACTTTCCCAGGGTTGGTTGGTTTCGGTTTTTGGTAGCTAGGAGCCTGACTACATGGCTTCAAGGCTAAATGGCCACAGGTCCCCAGGCTATTTGGCTTGCTGGAGGCTTCATTCATTACGACACTCAAAAAGCCGCCTGCTGATCTGAACCATGGACTTCAGGAGAAGCCTGAGCTTCACAAAGCTTCCTTTGACAAAGGGCACTCCATCAACAAGTGCCTTCTTCTTCTGGGACAAGCACAATGGAGAAGCTGGCCAAATGGCTAATCGGTGCAAGTCCCAGCTGATTCAACACTTTATGCTGAGCCTCTCTTCCTTCCCTCCGTGGCCATAAAAAGCTCAGCTGAAAACAACCCATAACCCTTCATGAGGAAGCTCTTCAGTGGGTTGATTTCCAAAGCTGCTGCCTGAGGATAGAAGGAAGGACTTCCCCAAAAGGTCCCCAGGGAGGTACCTGAACTAAAGAAAGAGTCCATGCTGTATCCACACCTACTCTTACCCAGCTCTCTTTGTGGTCCCAGGATGGCTCCGATCTGAATAGAGCTCAACAGGTGGAACTGCATAAGGAGGATACCAGCAGAGACCAGCTTGACAATAGGAAAGAACTTCCTTGGGGAGCAAAATTGGAACTGCCACCTCTGGTCATAGAGCCAGACAGGTAGTGGAGAGATTTCTATCATTTCCATTGCCTGAGAGGGATGTCCAATAATAATTCCTTTCTTGGCTTCTATTTTTAATATTAAAGGGATTTCTCAACCCCAGGATGAATATTTTTTTCTTTTAGATGTTAATTATATTGTTTTAAAATGTTAATTCTATTCATCGATGCCAGTCAAGTTATTTCTTTTTTTTAAACCCTTATATATATACTGTATATTATATATATGTATGTATGTATATATATATATACTGTGTATTGGCTCCAAGGCAGAAGAGTGGTAAGGGCTAGGCAATGGGGGTCAAGTGACTTGCCCAGGTTCACACAGCTGGGAAGTGGCTGAGGCTGGATTCGAACCTAGGACCTCCCACCTCTAGGCTTGGCTCCCAATCCACTGAGCTACCCAGCCGCCCAATCCACTGAGCTACCCAGCCGCCCACCCACCCCCTTAGGATTCTTTACAATATCTAATGATAAATGGTTCTCACGATCAATTTAAGTGTTCATTGAGGAACTTTGTATGGAAATTGAAGTTATGGATCACGAACAAAAGGACATAATCTCAAACTACAACTCTGCTGTGACTCAGTAATAGTCGCCTTTAGATATTCCATTTTCAAAGAGCCATCATGGAAGGGATGAATGAGACACAGTGACTCCAAAAGCAAATGTTGACAGCAGTAATAGAAAGTACAGATTTTTGTTGGCTTGTAGTACTTGCCCAGAGTTAGAAAATGAAGAAAAGTCTGGGGTCAGATTCGAACCTACGACCTCTGGTCTTGAGGCCCAGCTCTCTGTCCACTGAGCCACTCAGCTGCGCTGCAACTTCCTTTTACTGAACTACTCAAGGGTTTGCAACTTTCCCAGGGTTGGTTGGTTTCGGTTTTTGGTAGCTAGGAGCCTGACTACATGGCTTCAAGGCTAAATGGCCACAGGTCCCCAGGCTATTTGGCTTGCTGGAGGCTTCATTCATTACGACACTCAAAAAGCCGCCTGCTGATCTGAACCATGGACTTCAGGAGAAGCCTGAGCTTCACAAAGCTTCCTTTGACAAAGGGCACTCCATCAACAAGTGCCTTCTTCTTCTGGGACAAGCACAATGGAGAAGCTGGCCAAATGGCTAATCGGTGCAAGTCCCAGCTGATTCAACTCTTTATGCTGAGCCTCTCTTCCTTCCCTCCGTGGCCATAAAAAGCTCAGCTGAAAACAACCCATAACCCTTCATGAGGAAGCTCTTCAGTGGGTTGATTTCCAAAGCTGCTGCCTGAGGATAGAAGGAAGGACTTCCCCAAAAGGTCCCCAGGGAGGTACCTGAACTAAAGAAAGAGTCCATGCTGTATCCACACCTACTCTTACCCAGCTCTCTTTGTGGTCCCAGGATGGCTCCGATCTGAATAGAGCTCAACAGGTGGAACTGCATAAGGAGGATACCAGCAGAGACCAGCTTGACAATAGGAAAGAACTTCCTTGGGGAGCAAAATTGGAACTGCCACCTCTGGTCATAGAGCCAGACAGGTAGTGGAGAGATTTCTATCATTTCCATTGCCTGAGAGGGATGTCCAATAATAATTCCTTTCTTGGCTTCTATTTTTAATATTAAAGGGATTTCTCAACCCCAGGATGAATATTTTTTTCTTTTAGATGTTAATTATATTGTTTTAAAATGTTAATTCTATTCATCGATGCCAGTCAAGTTATTTCTTTTTTTTAAACCCTTATATATATACTGTATATTATATATATGTATATGTATATGTATGTATGTATATATATATATACTGTGTATTGGCTCCAAGGCAGAAGAGTGGTAAGGGCTAGGCAATGGGGGTCAAGTGACTTGCCCAGGTTCACACAGCTGGGAAGTGGCTGAGGCTGGATTCGAACCTAGGACCTCCCAACTCTAGGCTTGGCTCTCAATCCACTGAGCTACCCAGCCGCCCAATCCACTGAGCTACCCAGCCGCTCACCCACCCCCTTAGGATTCTTTACAATATCTAATGATAAATGGTTCTCACGATCAATTTAAGTGTTCATTGAGGAACTTTGTATGGAAATTGAAGTTATGGATCACAAACGAAAGCAAATAATCTCAAACTACAACTCTGCTGTGACTCAGTAATAGTCGCCTTTAGATATTCCATTTTCAAAGAGCCATCATGGAAGTGATGAATGAGACACAGTGACTCCAAAAGCAAATGTTGACAGCAGTAATAGAAAGTACAGATTTTTGTTGGCTTGTAGTACTTGCCCAGAGTTAGAAAATGAAGAAAAGTCTGGGGTCAGATTCGAACCTACGACCTCTGGTCTTGAGGCCCAGCTCTCTGTCCACTGAGCCACTCAGCTGCGCTGCAACTTCCTTTTACTGAACTACTCAAGGGTTTGCAACTTTCCCAGGGTTGGTTGGTTTCGGTTTTTGGTAGCTAGGAGCCTGACTACATGGCTTCAAGGCTAAATGGCCACAGGTCCCCAGGCTATTTGGCTTGCTGGAGGCTTCATTCATTACGACACTCAAAAAGCCGCCTGCTGATCTGAACCATGGACTTCAGGAGAAGCCTGAGCTTCACAAAGCTTCCTTTGACAAAGGGCACTCCATCAACAAGTGCCTTCTTCTTCTGGGACAAGCACAATGGAGAAGCTGGCCAAATGGCTAATCGGTGCAAGTCCCAGCTGATTCAACTCTTTATGCTGAGCCTCTCTTCCTTCCCTCCGTGGCCATAAAAAGCTCAGCTGAAAACAACCCATAACCCTTCATGAGGAAGCTCTTCAGTGGGTTGATTTCCAAAGCTGCTGCCTGAGGATAGAAGGAAGGACTTCCCCAAAAGGTCCCCAGGGAGGTACCTGAACTAAAGAAAGAGTCCATGCTGTATCCACACCTACTCTTACCCAGCTCTCTTTGTGGTCCCAGGATGGCTCCGATCTGAATAGAGCTCAACAGGTGGAACTGCATAAGGAGGATACCAGCAGAGACCAGCTTGACAATAGGAAAGAACTTCCTTGGGGAGCAAAATTGGAACTGCCACCTCTGGTCATAGAGCCAGACAGGTAGTGGAGAGATTTCTATCATTTCCATTGCCTGAGAGGGATGTCCAATAATAATTCCTTTCTTGGCTTCTATTTTTAATATTAAAGGGATTTCTCAACCCCAGGATGAATATTTTTTTCTTTTAGATGTTAATTATATTGTTTTAAAATGTTAATTCTATTCATCGATGCCAGTCAAGTTATTTCTTTTTTTTAAACCCTTATATATATACTGTATATTATATATATGTATATGTATATGTATGTATGTATATATATATATACTGTGTATTGGCTCCAAGGCAGAAGAGTGGTAAGGGCTAGGCAATGGGGGTCAAGTGACTTGCCCAGGTTCACACAGCTGGGAAGTGGCTGAGGCTGGATTCGAACCTAGGACCTCCCTCCTCTAGGCTTGGCTCCCAATCCACTGAGCTACCCAGCCGCCCAATCCACTGAGCTACCCAGCCGCCCACCCACCCCCTTAGGATTCTTTACAATATCTAATGATAAATGGTTCTCACGATCAATTTAAGTGTTCATTGAGGAACTTTGTATGGAAATTGAAGTTATGGATCACGAACAAAAGGACATAATCTCAAACTACAACTCTGCTGTGACTCAGTAATAGTCGCCTTTAGATATTCCATTTTCAAAGAGCCATCATGGAAGGGATGAATGAGACACAGTGACTCCAAAAGCAAATGTTGACAGCAGTAATAGAAAGTACAGATTTTTGTTGCTTGTAGTACTTGTCCAGAGTTAGAAAATGAAGAAAAGTCTGGGGTCAGATTCGAACCTACGACCTCTGGTCTTGAGGCCCAGCTCTCTGTCCACTGAGCCACTCAGCTGCGCTGCAACTTCCTTTTACTGAACTACTCAAGGGTTTGCAACTTTCCCAGGGTTGGTTGGTTTCGGTTTTTGGTAGCTAGGAGCCTGACTACATGGCTTCAAGGCTAAATGGCCACAGGTCCCCAGGCTATTTGGCTTGCTGGAGGCTTCATTCATTACGACACTCAAAAAGCCGCCTGCTGATCTGAACCATGGACTTCAGGAGAAGCCTGAGCTTCACAAAGCTTCCTTTGACAAAGGGCACTCCATCAACAAGTGCCTTCTTCTTCTGGGACAAGCACAATGGAGAAGCTGGCCAAATGGCTAATCGGTGCAAGTCCCAGCTGATTCAACTCTTTATGCTGAGCCTCTCTTCCTTCCCTCCGTGGCCATAAAAAGCTCAGCTGAAAACAACCCATAACCCTTCATGAGGAAGCTCTTCAGTGGGTTGATTTCCAAAGCTGCTGCCTGAGGATAGAAGGAAGGACTTCCCCAAAAGGTCCCCAGGGAGGTACCTGAACTAAAGAAAGAGTCCATGCTGTATCCACACCTACTCTTACCCAGCTCTCTTTGTGGTCCCAGGATGGCTCCGATCTGAATAGAGCTCAACAGGTGGAACTGCATAAGGAGGATACCAGCAGAGACCAGCTTGACAATAGGAAAGAACTTCCTTGGGGAGCAAAATTGGAACTGCCACCTCTGGTCATAGAGCCAGACAGGTAGTGGAGAGATTTCTATCATTTCCATTGCCTGAGAGGGATGTCCAATAATAATTCCTTTCTTGGCTTCTATTTTTAATATTAAAGGGATTTCTCAACCCCAGGATGAATATTTTTTTCTTTTAGATGTTAATTATATTGTTTTAAAATGTTAATTCTATTCATCGATGCCAGTCAAGTTATTTCTTTTTTTTAAACCCTTATATATATACTGTATATTATATATATGTATATGTATATGTATGTATGTAAATATATATATATATATATATATATATACTGTGTATTGGCTCCAAGGCAGAAGAGTGGTAAGGGCTAGGCAATGGGGGTCAAGTGACTTGCCCAGGTTCACACAGCTGGGAAGTGGCTGAGGCTGGATTCGAACCTAGGACCTCCCACCTCTAGGCTTGGCTCCCAATCCACTGAGCAACCCAGCCGCACAATCCACTGAGCTACCCAGCCGCCCACCCACCCCCTTAGGATTCTTTACAATATCTAATGATAAATGGTTCTCACGATCAATTTAAGTGTTCATTGAGGAACTTTGTATGGAAATTGAAGTTATGGATCACGAACAAAAGGACATAATCTCAAACTACAACTCTGCTGTGACTCAGTAATAGTCGCCTTTAGATATTCCATTTTCAAAGAGCCATCATGGAAGTGATGAATGAGACACAGTGACTCCAAAAGCAAATGTTGACAGCAGTAATAGAAAGTACAGATTTTTGTTGGCTTGTAGTACTTGTCCAGAGTTAGAAAATGAAGAAAAGTCTGGGGTCAGATTCGAACCTACGACCTCTGGTCTTGAGGCCCAGCTCTCTGTCCACTGAGCCACTCAGCTGCGCTGCAACTTCCTTTTACTGAACTACTCAAGGGTTTGCAACTTTCCCAGGGTTGGTTGGTTTCGGTTTTTGGTAGCTAGGAGCCTGACTACATGGCTTCAAGGCTAAATGGCCACAGGTCCCCAGGCTATTTGGCTTGCTGGAGGCTTCATTCATTACGACACTCAAAAAGCCGCCTGCTGATCTGAACCATGGACTTCAGGAGAAGCCTGAGCTTCACAAAGCTTCCTTTGACAAAGGGCACTCCATCAACAAGTGCCTTCTTCTTCTGGGACAAGCACAATGGAGAAGCTGGCCAAATGGCTAATCGGTGCAAGTCCCAGCTGATTCAACTCTTTATGCTGAGCCTCTCTTCCTTCCCTCCGTGGCCATAAAAAGCTCAGCTGAAAACAACCCATAACCCTTCATGAGGAAGCTCTTCAGTGGGTTGATTTCCAAAGCTGCTGCCTGAGGATAGAAGGAAGGACTTCCCCAAAAGGTCCCCAGGGAGGTACCTGAACTAAAGAAAGAGTCCATGCTGTATCCACACCTACTCTTACCCAGCTCTCTTTGTGGTCCCAGGATGGCTCCGATCTGAATAGAGCTCAACAGGTGGAACTGCATCAGGAGGATACCAGCAGAGACCAGCTTGACAATAGGAAAGAACTTCCTTGGGGAGCAAAATTGGAACTGCCACCTCTGGTCATAGAGCCAGACAGGTAGTGGAGAGATTTCTATCATTTCCATTGCCTGAGAGGGATGTCCAATAATAATTCCTTTCTTGGCTTCTATTTTTAATATTAAAGGGATTTCTCAACCCCAGGATGAATATTTTTTTCTTTTAGATGTTAATTATATTGTTTTAAAATGTTAATTCTATTCATCGATGCCAGTCAAGTTATTTCTTTTTTTTAAACCCTTATATATATACTGTATATTATATATTATATATATGTATATGTATATGTATGTATGTATATATATATATATATATATATATATATATATATATATATATATATATATATATATATATATACTGTGTATTGGCTCCAAGGCAGAAGAGTGGTAAGGGCTAGGCAATGGGGGTCAAGTGACTTGCCCAGGTTCACACAGCTGGGAAGTGGCTGAGGCTGGATTCGAACCTAGGACCTCCCACCTCTAGGCTTGGCTCCCAATCCACTGAGCTACCCAGCTGCCCAATCCACTGAGCTACCCAGCCGCCCACCCACCCCCTTAGGATTCTTTACAATATCTAATGATAAATGGTTCTCACGATCAATTTAAGTGTTCATTGAGGAACTTTGTATGGAAATTGAAGTTATGGATCACAAACGAAAGCAAATAATCTCAAACTACAACTCTGCTGTGACTCAGTAACAGTCGCCTTTAGATATTCCATTTTCAAAGAGCCATCATGGAAGTGATGAATGAGACACAGTGACTCCAAAAGCAAATGTTGACAGCAGTAATAGAAAGTACAGATTTTTGTTGGCTTGTAGTACTTGCCCAGAGTTAGAAAATGAAGAAAAGTCTGGGGTCAGATTCGAACCTACGACCTCTGGTCTTGAGGCCCAGCTCTCTGTCCACTGAGCCACTCAGCTGCGCTGCAACTTCCTTTTACTGAACTACTCAAGGGTTTGCAACTTTCCCAGGGTTGGTTGGTTTCGGTTTTTGGTAGCTAGGAGCCTGACTACATGGCTTCAAGGCTAAATGGCCACAGGTCCCCAGGCTATTTGGCTTGCTGGAGGCTTCATTCATTACGACACTCAAAAAGCCGCCTGCTGATCTGAACCATGGACTTCAGGAGAAGCCTGAGCTTCACAAAGCTTCCTTTGACAAAGGGCACTCCATCAACAAGTGCCTTCTTCTTCTGGGACAAGCACAATGGAGAAGCTGGCCAAATGGCTAATCGGTGCAAGTCCCAGCTGATTCAACTCTTTATGCTGAGCCTCTCTTCCTTCCCTCCGTGGCCATAAAAAGCTCAGCTGAAAACAACCCATAACCCTTCATGAGGAAGCTCTTCAGTGGGTTGATTTCCAAAGCTGCTGCCTGAGGATAGAAGGAAGGACTTCCCCAAAAGGTCCCCAGGGAGGTACCTGAACTAAAGAAAGAGTCCATGCTGTATCCACACCTACTCTTACCCAGCTCTCTTTGTGGTCCCAGGATGGCTCCGATCTGAATAGAGCTCAACAGGGAACTGCATAAGGAGGATACCAGCAGAGACCAGCTTGACAATAGGAAAGAACTTCCTTGGGGAGCAAAATTGGAACTGCCACCTCTGGTCATAGAGCCAGACAGGTAGTGGAGAGATTTCTATCATTTCCATTGCCTGAGAGGGATGTCCAATAATAATTCCTTTCTTGGCTTCTATTTTTAATATTAAAGGGATTTCTCAACCCCAGGATGAATATTTTTTTCTTTTAGATGTTAATTATATTGTTTTAAAATGTTAATTCTATTCATCGATGCCAGTCAAGTTATTTCTTTTTTTTAAACCCTTATATATATACTGTATATTATATATATGTATATGTATATGTATGTATGTATATATATATATATATATATACTGTGTATTGGCTCCAAGGCAGAAGAGTGGTAAGGGCTAGGCAATGGGGGTCAAGTGACTTGCCCAGGTTCACACAGCTGGGAAGTGGCTGAGGCTGGATTCGAACCTAGGACCTCCCACCTCTAGGCTTGGCTCCCAATCCACTGAGCTACCCAGCCGCCCAATCCACTGAGCTACCCAGCCGCCCACCCACCCCCTTAGGATTCTTTACAATATCTAATGATAAATGGTTCTCACGATCAATTTAAGTGTTCATTGAGGAACTTTGTATGGAAATTGAAGTTATGGATCACGAACAAAAGGACATAATCTCAAACTACAACTCTGCTGTGACTCAGTAATAGTCGCCTTTAGATATTCCATTTTCAAAGAGCCATCATGGAAGTGATGAATGAGACACAGTGACTCCAAAAGCAAATGTTGACAGCAGTAATAGAAAGTACAGATTTTTGTTGGCTTGTAGTACTTGCCCAGAGTTAGAAAATGAAGAAAAGTCTGGGGTCAGATTCGAACCTACGACCTCTGGTCTTGAGGCCCAGCTCTCTGTCCACTGAGCCACTCAGCTGCGCTGCAACTTCCTTTTACTGAACTACTCAAGGGTTTGCAACTTTCCCAGGGTTGGTTGGTTTCGGTTTTTGGTAGCTAGGAGCCTGACTACATGGCTTCAAGGCTAAATGGCCACAGGTCCCCAGGCTATTTGGCTTGCTGGAGGCTTCATTCATTACGACACTCAAAAAGCCGCCTGCTGATCTGAACCATGGACTTCAGGAGAAGCCTGAGCTTCACAAAGCTTCCTTTGACAAAGGGCACTCCATCAACAAGTGCCTTCTTCTTCTGGGACAAGCACAATGGAGAAGCTGGCCAAATGGCTAATCGGTGCAAGTCCCAGCTGATTCAACTCTTTATGCTGAGCCTCTCTTCCTTCCCTCCGTGGCCATAAAAAGCTCAGCTGAAAACAACCCATAACCCTTCATGAGGAAGCTCTTCAGTGGGTTGATTTCCAAAGCTGCTGCCTGAGGATAGAAGGAAGGACTTCCCCAAAAGGTCCCCAGGGAGGTACCTGAACTAAAGAAAGAGTCCATGCTGTATCCACACCTACTCTTACCCAGCTCTCTTTGTGGTCCCAGGATGGCTCCGATCTGAATAGAGCTCAACAGGTGGAACTGCATAAGGAGGATACCAGCAGAGACCAGCTTGACAATAGGAAAGAACTTCCTTGGGGAGCAAAATTGGAACTGCCACCTCTGGTCATAGAGCCAGACAGGTAGTGGAGAGATTTCTATCATTTCCATTGCCTGAGAGGGATGTCCAATAATAATTCCTTTCTTGGCTTCTATTTTTAATATTAAAGGGATTTCTCAACCCCAGGATGAATATTTTTTTCTTTTAGATGTTAATTATATTGTTTTAAAATGTTAATTCTATTCATCGATGCCAGTCAAGTTATTTCTTTTTTTTAAACCCTTATATATATACTGTATATTATATATATGTATATGTATATGTATGTATGTATATATATATATACTGTGTATTGGCTCCAAGGCAGAAGAGTGGTAAGGGCTAGGCAATGGGGGTCAAGTGACTTGCCCAGGTTCACACAGCTGGGAAGTGGCTGAGGCTGGATTCGAACCTAGGACCTCCCACCTCTAGGCTTGGCTCTCAATCCACTGAGCTACCCAGCCGCCCAATCCACTGAGCTACCCAGCCGCCCACCCACCCCCTTAGGATTCTTTACAATATCTAATGATAAATGGTTCTCACGATCAATTTAAGTGTTCATTGAGGAACTTTGTATGGAAATTGAAGTTATGGATCACGAACAAAAGGACATAATCTCAAACTACAACTCTGCTGTGACTCAGTAATAGTCGCCTTTAGATATTCCATTTTCAAAGAGCCATCATGGAAGTGATGAATGAGACACAGTGACTCCAAAAGCAAATGTTGACAGCAGTAATAGAAAGTACAGATTTTTGTTGGCTTGTAGTACTTGCCCAGAGTTAGAAAATGAAGAAAAGTCTGGTGTCAGATTGGAACCTACGACCTCTGGTCTTGAGGCCCAGCTCTCTGTCCACTGAGCCACTCAGCTGCGCTGCAACTTCCTTTTACTGAACTACTCAAGGGTTTGCAACTTTCCCAGGGTTGGTTGGTTTCGGTTTTTGGTAGCTAGGAGCCTGACTACATGGCTTCAAGGCTAAATGGCCACAGGTCCCCAGGCTATTTGGCTTGCTGGAGGCTTCATTCATTACGACACTCAAAAAGCCGCCTGCTGATCTGAACCATGGACTTCAGGAGAAGCCTGAGCTTCACAAAGCTTCCTTTGACAAAGGGCACTCCATCAACAAGTGCCTTCTTCTTCTGGGACAAGCACAATGGAGAAGCTGGCCAAATGGCTAATCGGTGCAAGTCCCAGCTGATTCAACCCTTTATGCTGAGCCTCTCTTCCTTCCCTCCGTGGCCATAAAAAGCTCAGCTGAAAACAACCCATAACCCTTCATGAGGAAGCTCTTCAGTGGGTTGATTTCCAAAGCTGCTGCCTGAGGATAGAAGGAAGGACTTCCCCAAAAGGTCCCCAGGGAGGTACCTGAACTAAAGAAAGAGTCCATGCTGTATCCACACCTACACTTACCCAGCTCTCTTTGTGGTCCCAGGATGGCTCCGATCTGAATAGAGCTCAACAGGTGGAACTGCATAAGGAGGATACCAGCAGAGACCAGCTTGACAATAGGAAAGAACTTCCTTGGGGAGCAAAATTGGAACTGCCACCTCTGGTCATAGAGCCAGACAGGTAGTGGAGAGATTTCTATCATTTCCATTGCCTGAGAGGGATGTCCAATAATAATTTCTTTCTTGGCTTCTATTTTTAATATTAAAGGGATTTCTCAACCCCAGGATGAATATTTTTTTCTTTTAGATGTTAATTATATTGTTTTAAAATGTTAATTCTATTCATCGATGCCAGTCAAGTTATTTCTTTTTTTTAAACCCTTATATATATACTGTATATTATATATATGTATATGTATATGTATGTATGTATATATATATATATATATATATATATATATATATATATATACTGTGTATTGGCTCCAAGGCAGAAGAGTGGTAAGGGCTAGGCAATGGGGGTCAAGTGACTTGCCCAGGTTCACACAGCTGGGAAGTGGCTGAGGCTGGATTCGAACCTAGGACCTCCCACCTCTAGGCTTGGCTCTCAATCCACTGAGCTACCCAGCCGCCCACCCACCCCCTTAGATTTCTTTACAATATCTAATGATAAATGGTTCTCACGATCAATTTAAGTGTTCATTGAGGAACTTTGTATGGAAATTGAAGTTATGGATCACAAACGAAAGCAAATAATCTCAAACTACAACTCTGCTGTGACTCAGTAATAGTCGCCTTTAGATATTCCATTTTCAAAGAGCCATCATGGAAGTGATGAATGAGACACAGTGACTCCAAAAGCAAATGTTGACAGCAGTAATAGAAAGTACAGATTTTTGTTGGCTTGTAGTACTTGCCCAGAGTTAGAAAATGAAGAAAAGTCTGGGGTCAGATTCGAACCTACGACCTCTGGTCTTGAGGCCCAGCTCTCTGTCCACTGAGCCACTCAGCTGCGCTGCAACTTCCTTTTACTGAACTACTCAAGGGTTTGCAACTTTCCCAGGGTTGGTTGGTTTCGGTTTTTGGTAGCTAGGAGCCTGACTACATGGCTTCAAGGCTAAATGGCCACAGGTCCCCAGGCTATTTGGCTTGCTGGAGGCTTCATTCATTACGACACTCAAAAAGCCGCCTGCTGATCTGAACCATGGACTTCAGGAGAAGCCTGAGCTTCACAAAGCTTCCTTTGACAAAGGGCACTCCATCAACAAGTGCCTTCTTCTTCTGGGACAAGCACAATGGAGAAGCTGGCCAAATGGCTAATCGGTGCAAGTCCCAGCTGATTCAACTCTTTATGCTGAGCCTCTCTTCCTTCCCTCCGTGGCCATAAAAAGCTCAGCTGAAAACAACCCATAACCCTTCATGAGGAAGCTCTTCAGTGGGTTGATTTCCAAAGCTGCTGCCTGAGGATAGAAGGAAGGACTTCCCCAAAAGGTCCCCAGGGAGGTACCTGAACTAAAGAAAGAGTCCATGCTGTATCCACACCTACTCTTACCCAGCTCTCTTTGTGGTCCCAGGATGGCTCCGATCTGAATAGAGCTCAACAGGTGGAACTGCATCAGGAGGATACCAGCAGAGACCAGCTTGACAATAGGAAAGAACTTCCTTGGGGAGCAAAATTGGAACTGCCACCTCTGGTCATAGAGCCAGACAGGTAGTGGAGAGATTTCTATCATTTCCATTGCCTGAGAGGGATGTCCAATAATAATTCCTTTCTTGGCTTCTATTTTTAATATTAAAGGGATTTCTCAACCCCAGGATGAATATTTTTTTCTTTTAGATGTTAATTATATTGTTTTAAAATGTTAATTCTATTCATCGATGCCAGTCAAGTTATTTCTTTTTTTTAAACCCTTATATATATACTGTATATTATATATTATATATATGTATATGTATATGTATGTATGTATATATATATATATATATATATATATATATATATATATATATATATATATATATATATATATATATATATATATATATATATACTGTGTATTGGCTCCAAGGCAGAAGAGTGGTAAGGGCTAGGCAATGGGGGTCAAGTGACTTGCCCAGGTTCACACAGCTGGGAAGTGGCTGAGGCTGGATTCGAACCTAGGACCTCCCACCTCTAGGCTTGGCTCCCAATCCACTGAGCTACCCAGCTGCCCAATCCACTGAGCTACCCAGCCGCCCACCCACCCCCTTAGGATTCTTTACAATATCTAATGATAAATGGTTCTCACGATCAATTTAAGTGTTCATTGAGGAACTTTGTATGGAAATTGAAGTTATGGATCACAAACGAAAGCAAATAATCTCAAACTACAACTCTGCTGTGACTCAGTAACAGTCGCCTTTAGATATTCCATTTTCAAAGAGCCATCATGGAAGTGATGAATGAGACACAGTGACTCCAAAAGCAAATGTTGACAGCAGTAATAGAAAGTACAGATTTTTGTTGGCTTGTAGTACTTGCCCAGAGTTAGAAAATGAAGAAAAGTCTGGGGTCAGATTCGAACCTACGACCTCTGGTCTTGAGGCCCAGCTCTCTGTCCACTGAGCCACTCAGCTGCGCTGCAACTTCCTTTTACTGAACTACTCAAGGGTTTGCAACTTTCCCAGGGTTGGTTGGTTTCGGTTTTTGGTAGCTAGGAGCCTGACTACATGGCTTCAAGGCTAAATGGCCACAGGTCCCCAGGCTATTTGGCTTGCTGGAGGCTTCATTCATTACGACACTCAAAAAGCCGCCTGCTGATCTGAACCATGGACTTCAGGAGAAGCCTGAGCTTCACAAAGCTTCCTTTGACAAAGGGCACTCCATCAACAAGTGCCTTCTTCTTCTGGGACAAGCACAATGGAGAAGCTGGCCAAATGGCTAATCGGTGCAAGTCCCAGCTGATTCAACTCTTTATGCTGAGCCTCTCTTCCTTCCCTCCGTGGCCATAAAAAGCTCAGCTGAAAACAACCCATAACCCTTCATGAGGAAGCTCTTCAGTGGGTTGATTTCCAAAGCTGCTGCCTGAGGATAGAAGGAAGGACTTCCCCAAAAGGTCCCCAGGGAGGTACCTGAACTAAAGAAAGAGTCCATGCTGTATCCACACCTACTCTTACCCAGCTCTCTTTGTGGTCCCAGGATGGCTCCGATCTGAATAGAGCTCAACAGGTGGAACTGCATAAGGAGGATACCAGCAGAGACCAGCTTGACAATAGGAAAGAACTTCCTTGGGGAGCAAAATTGGAACTGCCACCTCTGGTCATAGAGCCAGACAGGTAGTGGAGAGATTTCTATCATTTCCATTGCCTGAGAGGGATGTCCAATAATAATTCCTTTCTTGGCTTCTATTTTTAATATTAAAGGGATTTCTCAACCCCAGGATGAATATTTTTTTCTTTTAGATGTTAATTATATTGTTTTAAAATGTTAATTCTATTCATCGATGCCAGTCAAGTTATTTCTTTTTTTTAAACCCTTATATATATACTGTATATTATATATATGTATATGTATATGTATGTATGTATATATATATATATATATATACTGTGTATTGGCTCCAAGGCAGAAGAGTGGTAAGGGCTAGGCAATGGGGGTCAAGTGACTTGCCCAGGTTCACACAGCTGGGAAGTGGCTGAGGCTGGATTCGAACCTAGGACCTCCCACCTCTAGGCTTGGCTCCCAATCCACTGAGCTACCCAGCCGCCCAATCCACTGAGCTACCCAGCCGCCCACCCACCCCCTTAGGATTCTTTACAATATCTAATGATAAATGGTTCTCACGATCAATTTAAGTGTTCATTGAGGAACTTTGTATGGAAATTGAAGTTATGGATCACGAACAAAAGGACATAATCTCAAACTACAACTCTGCTGTGACTCAGTAATAGTCGCCTTTAGATATTCCATTTTCAAAGAGCCATCATGGAAGTGATGAATGAGACACAGTGACTCCAAAAGCAAATGTTGACAGCAGTAATAGAAAGTACAGATTTTTGTTGGCTTGTAGTACTTGCCCAGAGTTAGAAAATGAAGAAAAGTCTGGGGTCAGATTCGAACCTACGACCTCTGGTCTTGAGGCCCAGCTCTCTGTCCACTGAGCCACTCAGCTGCGCTGCAACTTCCTTTTACTGAACTACTCAAGGGTTTGCAACTTTCCCAGGGTTGGTTGGTTTCGGTTTTTGGTAGCTAGGAGCCTGACTACATGGCTTCAAGGCTAAATGGCCACAGGTCCCCAGGCTATTTGGCTTGCTGGAGGCTTCATTCATTACGACACTCAAAAAGCCGCCTGCTGATCTGAACCATGGACTTCAGGAGAAGCCTGAGCTTCACAAAGCTTCCTTTGACAAAGGGCACTCCATCAACAAGTGCCTTCTTCTTCTGGGACAAGCACAATGGAGAAGCTGGCCAAATGGCTAATCGGTGCAAGTCCCAGCTGATTCAACTCTTTATGCTGAGCCTCTCTTCCTTCCCTCCGTGGCCATAAAAAGCTCAGCTGAAAACAACCCATAACCCTTCATGAGGAAGCTCTTCAGTGGGTTGATTTCCAAAGCTGCTGCCTGAGGATAGAAGGAAGGACTTCCCCAAAAGGTCCCCAGGGAGGTACCTGAACTAAAGAAAGAGTCCATGCTGTATCCACACCTACTCTTACCCAGCTCTCTTTGTGGTCCCAGGATGGCTCCGATCTGAATAGAGCTCAACAGGTGGAACTGCATAAGGAGGATACCAGCAGAGACCAGCTTGACAATAGGAAAGAACTTCCTTGGGGAGCAAAATTGGAACTGCCACCTCTGGTCATAGAGCCAGACAGGTAGTGGAGAGATTTCTATCATTTCCATTGCCTGAGAGGGATGTCCAATAATAATTCCTTTCTTGGCTTCTATTTTTAATATTAAAGGGATTTCTCAACCCCAGGATGAATATTTTTTTCTTTTAGATGTTAATTATATTGTTTTAAAATGTTAATTCTATTCATCGATGCCAGTCAAGTTATTTCTTTTTTTTAAACCCTTATATATATACTGTATATTATATATATGTATATGTATATGTATGTATGTATATATATATATATATATATACTGTGTATTGGCTCCAAGGCAGAAGAGTGGTAAGGGCTAGGCAATGGGGGTCAAGTGACTTGCCCAGGTTCACACAGCTGGGAAGTGGCTGAGGCTGGATTCGAACCTAGGACCTCCCACCTCTAGGCTTGGCTCTCAATCCACTGAGCTACCCAGCCGCCCAATCCACTGAGCTACCCAGCCGCCCACCCACCCCCTTAGGATTCTTTACAATATCTAATGATAAATGGTTCTCACGATCAATTTAAGTGTTCATTGAGGAACTTTGTATGGAAATTGAAGTTATGGATCACGAACAAAAGGACATAATCTCAAACTACAACTCTGCTGTGACTCAGTAATAGTCGCCTTTAGATATTCCATTTTCAAAGAGCCATCATGGAAGTGATGAATGAGACACAGTGACTCCAAAAGCAAATGTTGACAGCAGTAATAGAAAGTACAGATTTTTGTTGGCTTGTAGTACTTGCCCAGAGTTAGAAAATGAAGAAAAGTCTGGTGTCAGATTGGAACCTACGACCTCTGGTCTTGAGGCCCAGCTCTCTGTCCACTGAGCCACTCAGCTGCGCTGCAACTTCCTTTTACTGAACTACTCAAGGGTTTGCAACTTTCCCAGGGTTGGTTGGTTTCGGTTTTTGGTAGCTAGGAGCCTGACTACATGGCTTCAAGGCTAAATGGCCACAGGTCCCCAGGCTATTTGGCTTGCTGGAGGCTTCATTCATTACGACACTCAAAAAGCCGCCTGCTGATCTGAACCATGGACTTCAGGAGAAGCCTGAGCTTCACAAAGCTTCCTTTGACAAAGGGCACTCCATCAACAAGTGCCTTCTTCTTCTGGGACAAGCACAATGGAGAAGCTGGCCAAATGGCTAATCGGTGCAAGTCCCAGCTGATTCAACCCTTTATGCTGAGCCTCTCTTCCTTCCCTCCGTGGCCATAAAAAGCTCAGCTGAAAACAACCCATAACCCTTCATGAGGAAGCTCTTCAGTGGGTTGATTTCCAAAGCTGCTGCCTGAGGATAGAAGGAAGGACTTCCCCAAAAGGTCCCCAGGGAGGTACCTGAACTAAAGAAAGAGTCCATGCTGTATCCACACCTACACTTACCCAGCTCTCTTTGTGGTCCCAGGATGGCTCCGATCTGAATAGAGCTCAACAGGTGGAACTGCATAAGGAGGATACCAGCAGAGACCAGCTTGACAATAGGAAAGAACTTCCTTGGGGAGCAAAATTGGAACTGCCACCTCTGGTCATAGAGCCAGACAGGTAGTGGAGAGATTTCTATCATTTCCATTGCCTGAGAGGGATGTCCAATAATAATTTCTTTCTTGGCTTCTATTTTTAATATTAAAGGGATTTCTCAACCCCAGGATGAATATTTTTTTCTTTTAGATGTTAATTATATTGTTTTAAAATGTTAATTCTATTCATCGATGCCAGTCAAGTTATTTCTTTTTTTTAAACCCTTATATATATACTGTATATTATATATATGTATATGTATATGTATGTATGTATATATATATATATATATATATATATATATATATATATATACTGTGTATTGGCTCCAAGGCAGAAGAGTGGTAAGGGCTAGGCAATGGGGGTCAAGTGACTTGCCCAGGTTCACACAGCTGGGAAGTGGCTGAGGCTGGATTCGAACCTAGGACCTCCCACCTCTAGGCTTGTCTCTCAATCCACTGAGCTACCCAGCCGCCCACCCACCCCCTTAGATTTCTTTACAATATCTAATGATAAATGGTTCTCACGATCAATTTAAGTGTTCATTGAGGAACTTTGTATGGAAATTGAAGTTATGGATCACAAACGAAAGCAAATAATCTCAAACTACAACTCTGCTGTGACTCAGTAATAGTCGCCTTTAGATATTCCATTTTCAAAGAGCCATCATGGAAGTGATGAATGAGACACAGTGACTCCAAAAGCAAATGTTGACAGCAGTAATAGAAAGTACAGATTTTTGTTGGCTTGTAGTACTTGCCCAGAGTTAGAAAATGAAGAAAAGTCTGGGGTCAGATTCGAACCTACGACCTCTGGTCTTGAGGCCCAGCTCTCTGTCCACTGAGCCACTCAGCTGCGCTGCAACTTCCTTTTACTGAACTACTCAAGGGTTTGCAACTTTCCCAGGGTTGGTTGGTTTCGGTTTTTGGTAGCTAGGAGCCTGACTACATGGCTTCAAGGCTAAATGGCCACAGGTCCCCAGGCTATTTGGCTTGCTGGAGGCTTCATTCATTACGACACTCAAAAAGCCGCCTGCTGATCTGAACCATGGACTTCAGGAGAAGCCTGAGCTTCACAAAGCTTCCTTTGACAAAGGGCACTCCATCAACAAGTGCCTTCTTCTTCTGGGACAAGCACAATGGAGAAGCTGGCCAAATGGCTAATCGGTAAAAGTCCCAGCTGATTCAACTCTTTATGCTGAGCCTCTCTTCCTTCCCTCCGTGGCCATAAAAAGCTCAGCTGAAAACAACCCATAACCCTTCATGAGGAAGCTCTTCAGTGGGTTGATTTCCAAAGCTGCTGCCTGAGGATAGAAGGAAGGACTTCCCCAAAAGGTCCCCAGGGAGGTACCTGAACTAAAGAAAGAGTCCATGCTGTATCCACACCTACTCTTACCCAGCTCTCTTTGTGGTCCCAGGATGGCTCCGATCTGAATAGAGCTCAACAGGTGGAACTGCATAAGGAGGATACCAGCAGAGACCAGCTTGACAATAGGAAAGAACTTCCTTGGGGAGCAAAATTGGAACTGCCACCTCTGGTCATAGAGCCAGACAGGTAGTGGAGAGATTTCTATCATTTCCATTGCCTGAGAGGGATGTCCAATAATAATTCCTTTCTTGGCTTCTATTTTTAATATTAAAGGGATTTCTCAACCCCAGGATGAATATTTTTTTCTTTTAGATGTTAATTATATTGTTTTAAAATGTTAATTCTATTCATCGATGCCAGTCAAGTTATTTCTTTTTTTAAACCCTTATATATATACTGTATATTATATATATGTATATGTATATGTATGTATGTATATATATATATATACTGTGTATTGGCTCCAAGGCAGAAGAGTGGTAAGGGCTAGGCAATGGGGGTCAAGTGACTTGCCCAGGTTCACACAGCTGGGAAGTGGCTGAGGCTGGATTCGAACCTAGGACCTCCCACCTCTAGGCTTGTCTCTCAATCCACTGAGCTACCCAGCCGCCCACCCACCCCCTTAGATTTCTTTACAATATCTAATGATAAATGGTTCTCACGATCAATTTAAGTGTTCATTGAGGAACTTTGTATGGAAATTGAAGTTATGGATCACAAACGAAAGCAAATAATCTCAAACTACAACTCTGCTGTGACTCAGTAATAGTCGCCTTTAGATATTCCATTTTCAAAGAGCCATCATGGAAGTGATGAATGAGACACAGTGACTCCAAAAGCAAATGTTGACAGCAGTAATAGAAAGTACAGATTTTTGTTGGCTTGTAGTACTTGCCCAGAGTTAGAAAATGAAGAAAAGTCTGGGGTCAGATTCGAACCTACGACCTCTGGTCTTGAGGCCCAGCTCTCTGTCCACTGAGCTACTCAGCTGCGCTGCAACTTCCTTTTACTGAACTACTCAAGGATTTGCAACTTTCCCAGGGTTGGTTGGTTTCGGTTTTTGGTAGCTAGGAGCCTGACTACATGGCTTCAAGGCTAAATGGCCACAGGTCCCCAGGCTATTTGGCTTGCTGGAGGCTTCATTCATTACGACACTCAAAAAGCCGCCTGCTGATCTGAACCATGGACTTCAGGAGAAGCCTGAGCTTCACAAAGCTTCCTTTGACAAAGGGCACTCCATCAACAAGTGCCTTCTTCTTCTGGGACAAGCACAATGGAGAAGCTGGCCAAATGGCTAATCGGTGCAAGTCCCAGCTGATTCAACCCTTTATGCTGAGCCTCTCTTCCTTCCCTCCGTGGCCATAAAAAGCTCAGCTGAAAACAACCCATAACCCTTCATGAGGAAGCTCTTCAGTGGGTTGATTTCCAAAGCTGCTGCCTGAGGATAGAAGGAAGGACTTCCCCAAAAGGTCCCCAGGGAGGTACCTGAACTAAAGAAAGAGTCCATGCTGTATCCACACCTACACTTACCCAGCTCTCTTTGTGGTCCCAGGATGGCTCCGATCTGAATAGAGCTCAACAGGTGGAACTGCATAAGGAGGATACCAGCAGAGACCAGCTTGACAATAGGAAAGAACTTCCTTGGGGAGCAAAATTGGAACTGCCACCTCTGGTCATAGAGCCAGACAGGTAGTGGAGAGATTTCTATCATTTCCATTGCCTGAGAGGGATGTCCAATAATAATTCCTTTCTTGGCTTCTATTTTTAATATTAAAGGGATTTCTCAACCCCAGGATGAATATTTTTTTCTTTTAGATGTTAATTATATTGTTTTAAAATGTTAATTCTATTCATCGATGCCAGTCAAGTTATTTCTTTTTTTTAAACCCTTATATATATACTGTATATTATATATATGTATATGTATATGTATGTATGTATATATATATATATATATATACTGTGTATTGGCTCCAAGGCAGAAGAGTGGTAAGGGCTAGGCAATGGGGGTCAAGTGACTTGCCCAGGTTCACACAGCTGGGAAGTGGCTGAGGCTGGATTCGAACCTAGGACCTCCCACCTCTAGGCTTGGCTCCCAATCCACTGAGCTACCCAGCCGCCCAATCCACTGAGCTACCCAGCCGCCCACCCACCCCCTTAGGATTCTTTACAATATCTAATGATAAATGGTTCTCACGATCAATTTAAGTGTTCATTGAGGAACTTTGTATGGAAATTGAAGTTATGGATCACAAACGAAAGCAAATAATCTCAAACTACAACTCTGCTGTGACTCAGTAATAGTCGCCTTTAGATATTCCATTTTCAAAGAGCCATCATGGAAGGGATGAATGAGACACAGTGACTCCAAAAGCAAATGTTGACAGCAGTAATAGAAAGTACAGATTTTTGTTGGCTTGTAGTACTTGCCCAGAGTTAGAAAATGAAGAAAAGTCTGGGGTCAGATTCGAACCTACGACCTCTGGTCTTGAGGCCCAGCTCTCTGTCCACTGAGCCACTCAGCTGCGCTGCAACTTCCTTTTACTGAACTACTCAAGGGTTTGCAACTTTCCCAGGGTTGGTTGGTTTCGGTTTTTGGTAGCTAGGAGCCTGACTACATGGCTTCAAGGCTAAATGGCCACAGGTCCCCAGGCTATTTGGCTTGCTGGAGGCTTCATTCATTACGACACTCAAAAAGCCGCCTGCTGATCTGAACCATGGACTTCAGGAGAAGCCTGAGCTTCACAAAGCTTCCTTTGACAAAGGGCACTCCATCAACAAGTGCCTTCTTCTTCTGGGACAAGCACAATGGAGAAGCTGGCCAAATGGCTAATCGGTGCAAGTCCCAGCTGATTCAACTCTTTATGCTGAGCCTCTCTTCCTTCCCTCCGTGGCCATAAAAAGCTCAGCTGAAAACAACCCATAACCCTTCATGAGGAAGCTCTTCAGTGGGTTGATTTCCAAAGCTGCTGCCTGAGGATAGAAGGAAGGACTTCCCCAAAAGGTCCCCAGGGAGGTACCTGAACTAAAGAAAGAGTCCATGCTGTATCCACACCTACTCTTACCCAGCTCTCTTTGTGGTCCCAGGATGGCTCCGATCTGAATAGAGCTCAACAGGTGGAACTGCATAAGGAGGATACCAGCAGAGACCAGCTTGACAATAGGAAAGAACTTCCTTGGGGAGCAAAATTGGAACTGCCACCTCTGGTCATAGAGCCAGACAGGTAGTGGAGAGATTTCTATCATTTCCATTGCCTGAGAGGGATGTCCAATAATAATTCCTTTCTTGGCTTCTATTTTTAATATTAAAGGGATTTCTCAACCCCAGGATGAATATTTTTTTCTTTTAGATGTTAATTATATTGTTTTAAAATGTTAATTCTATTCATCGATGCCAGTCAAGTTATTTCTTTTTTTTAAACCCTTATATATATACTGTATATTATATATATGTATATGTATATGTATGTATGTATATATATATATACTGTGTATTGGCTCCAAGGCAGAAGAGTGGTAAGGGCTAGGCAATGGGGGTCAAGTGACTTGCCCAGGTTCACACAGCTGGGAAGTGGCTGAGGCTGGATTCGAACCTAGGACCTCCCACCTCTAGGCTTGGCTCCCAATCCACTGAGCTACCCAGCCGCCCAATCCACTGAGCTACCCAGCCGCCCACCCACCCCCTTAGGATTCTTTACAATATCTAATGATAAATGGTTCTCACGATCAATTTAAGTGTTCATTGAGGAACTTTGTATGGAAATTGAAGTTATGGATCACGAACAAAAGGACATGATCTCAAACTACAACTCTGCTGTGACTCAGTAATAGTCGCCTTTAGATATTCCATTTTCAAAGAGCCATCATGGAAGTGATGAATGAGACACAGTGACTCCAAAAGCAAATGTTGACAGCAGTAATAGAAAGTACAGATTTTTGTTGGCTTGTAGTACTTGCCCAGAGTTAGAAAATGAAGAAAAGTCTGGGGTCAGATTCGAACCTACGACCTCTGGTCTTGAGGCCCAGCTCTCTGTCCACTGAGCCACTCAGCTGCGCTGCAACTTCCTTTTACTGAACTACTCAAGGGTTTGCAACTTTCCCAGGGTTGGTTGGTTTCGGTTTTTGGTAGCTAGGAGCCTGACTACATGGCTTCAAGGCTAAATGGCCACAGGTCCCCAGGCTATTTGGCTTGCTGGAGGCTTCATTCATTACGACACTCAAAAAGCCGCCTGCTGATCTGAACCATGGACTTCAGGAGAAGCCTGAGCTTCACAAAGCTTCCTTTGACAAAGGGCACTCCATCAACAAGTGCCTTCTTCTTCTGGGACAAGCACAATGGAGAAGCTGGCCAAATGGCTAATCGGTGCAAGTCCCAGCTGATTCAACCCTTTATGCTGAGCCTCTCTTCCTTCCCTCCGTGGCCATAAAAAGCTCAGCTGAAAACAACCCATAACCCTTCATGAGGAAGCTCTTCAGTGGGTTGATTTCCAAAGCTGCTGCCTGAGGATAGAAGGAAGGACTTCCCCAAAAGGTCCCCAGGGAGGTACCTGAACTAAAGAAAGAGTCCATGCTGTATCCACACCTACACTTACCCAGCTCTCTTTGTGGTCCCAGGATGGCTCCGATCTGAATAGAGCTCAACAGGTGGAACTGCATAAGGAGGATACCAGCAGAGACCAGCTTGACAATAGGAAAGAACTTCCTTGGGGAGCAAAATTGGAACTGCCACCTCTGGTCATAGAGCCAGACAGGTAGTGGAGAGATTTCTATCATTTCCATTGCCTGAGAGGGATGTCCAATAATAATTCCTTTCTTGGCTTCTATTTTTAATATTAAAGGGATTTCTCAACCCCAGGATGAATATTTTTTTCTTTTAGATGTTAATTATATTGTTTTAAAATGTTAATTCTATTCATCGATGCCAGTCAAGTTATTTCTTTTTTTTAAACCCTTATATATATACTGTATATTATATATATGTATATGTATATGTATGTATGTATATATATATATACTGTGTATTGGCTCCAAGGCAGAAGAGTGGTTAAGGGCTAGGCAATGGGGGTCAAGTGACTTGCCCAGGTTCACACAGCTGGGAAGTGGCTGAGGCTGGATTCGAACCTAGGACCTCCCACCTCTAGGCTTGGCTCCCAATCCACTGAGCTACCCAGCCGCCCAATCCACTGAGCAACCCAGCCGCCCACCCACCCGCTTAGGATTCTTTACAATATCTAATGATAAATGGTTCTCACGATCAATTTAAGTGTTCATTGAGGAACTTTGTATGGAAATTGAAGTTATGGATCACAAACGAAAGCAAATAATCTCAAACTACAACTCTGCTGTGACTCAGTAATAGTCGCCTTTAGATATTCCATTTTCAAAGAGCCATCATGGAAGGGATGAATGAGACACAGTGACTCCAAAAGCAAATGTTGACAGCAGTAATAGAAAGTACAGATTTTTGTTGGCTTGTAGTACTTGCCCAGAGTTAGAAAATGAAGAAAAGTCTGGGGTCAGATTCGAACCTACGACCTCTGGTCTTGAGGCCCAGCTCTCTGTCCACTGAGCCACTCAGCTGCGCTGCAACTTCCTTTTACTGAACTACTCAAGGGTTTGCAACTTTCCCAGGGTTGGTTGGTTTCGGTTTTTGGTAGCTAGGAGCCTGACTACATGGCTTCAAGGCTAAATGGCCACAGGTCCCCAGGCTATTTGGCTTGCTGGAGGCTTCATTCATTACGACACTCAAAAAGCCGCCTGCTGATCTGAACCATGGATTTCAGGAGAAGCCTGAGCTTCACAAAGCTTCCTTTGACAAAGGGCACTCCATCAACAAGTGCCTTCTTCTTCTGGGACAAGCACAATGGAGAAGCTGGCCAAATGGCTAATCGGTGCAAGTCCCAGCTGATTCAACTCTTTATGCTGAGCCTCTCTTCCTTCCCTCCGTGGCCATAAAAAGCTCAGCTGAAAACAACCCATAACCCTTCATGAGGAAGCTCTTCAGTGGGTTGATTTCCAAAGCTGCTGCCTGAGGATAGAAGGAAGGACTTCCCCAAAAGGTCCCCAGGGAGGTACCTGAACTAAAGAAAGAGTCCATGCTGTATCCACACCTACTCTTACCCAGCTCTCTTTGTGGTCCCAGGATGGCTCCGATCTGAATAGAGCTCAACAGGTGGAACTGCATAAGTAGGATACCAGCAGAGACCAGCTTGACAATAGGAAAGAACTTCCTTGGGGAGCAAAATTGGAACTGCCACCTCTGGTCATAGAGCCAGACAGGTAGTGGAGAGATTTCTATCATTTCCATTGCCTGAGAGGGATGTCCAATAATAATTCCTTTCTTGGCTTCTATTTTTAATATTAAAGGGATTTCTCAACCCCAGGATGAATATTTTTTTCTTTTAGATGTTAATTATATTGTTTTAAAATGTTAATTCTATTCATCGATGCCAGTCAAGTTATTTCTTTTTTTAAACCCTTATATATATACTGTATATTATATATATGTATATGTATATGTATATGTATGTATGTATATATATATATACTGTGTATTGGCTCCAAGGCAGAAGAGTGGTAAGGGCTAGGCAATGGGGGTCAAGTGACTTGCCCAGGTTCACACAGCTGGGAAGTGGCTGAGGCTGGATTCGAACCTAGGACCTCCCACCTCTAGGCTTGGCTCTCAATCCACTGAGCTACCCAGCCGCCCAATCCACTGAGCTACCCAGCCGCCCACCCACCCCCTTAGATTTCTTTACAATATCTAATGATAAATGGTTCTCACGATCAATTTAAGTGTTCATTGAGGAACTTTGTATGGAAATTGAAGTTATGGATCACAAACGAAAGCAAATAATCTCAAACTACAACTCTGCTGTGACTCAGTAATAGTCGCCTTTACATATTCCATTTTCAAAGAGCCATCATGGAAGTGATGAATGAGACACAGTGACTCCAAAAGCAAATGTTGACAGCAGTAATAGAAAGTACAGATTTTTGTTGGCTTGTAGTACTTGCCCAGAGTTAGAAAATGAAGAAAAGTCTGGGGTCAGATTCGAACCTACGACCTCTGGTCTTGAGGCCCAGCTCTCTGTCCACTGAGCCACTCAGCTGCGCTGCAACTTCCTTTTACTGAACTACTCAAGGGTTTTCAACTTTCCCAGGGTTGGTTGGTTTCGGTTTTTGGTAGCTAGGAGCCTGACTACATGGCTTCAAGGCTAAATGGCCACAGGTCCCCAGGCTATTTGGCTTGCTGGAGGCTTCATTCATTACGACACTCAAAAAGCCGCCTGCTGATCTGAACCATGGACTTCAGGAGAAGCCTGAGCTTCACAAAGCTTCCTTTGACAAAGGGCACTCCATCAACAAGTGCCTTCTTCTTCTGGGACAAGCACAATGGAGAAGCTGGCCAAATGGCTAATCGGTGCAAGTCCCAGCTGATTCAACTCTTTATGCTGAGCCTCTCTTCCTTCCCTCCGTGGCCATAAAAAGCTCAGCTGAAAACAACCCATAACCCTTCATGAGGAAGCTCTTCAGTGGGTTGATTTCCAAAGCTGCTGCCTGAGGATAGAAGGAAGGACTTCCCCAAAAGGTCCCCAGGGAGGTACCTGAACTAAAGAAAGAGTCCATGCTGTATCCACACCTACTCTTACCCAGCTCTCTTTGTGGTCCCAGGATGGCTCCGATCTGAATAGAGCTCAACAGGTGGAACTGCATAAGGAGGATACCAGCAGAGACCAGCTTGACAATAGGAAAGAACTTCCTTGGGGAGCAAAATTGGAACTGCCACCTCTGGTCATAGAGCCAGACAGGTAGTGGAGAGATTTCTATCATTTCCATTGCCTGAGAGGGATGTCCAATAATAATTCCTTTCTTGGCTTCTATTTTTAATATTAAAGGGATTTCTCAACCCCAGGATGAATATTTTTTTCTTTTAGATGTTAATTATATTGTTTTAAAATGTTAATTCTATTCATCGATGCCAGTCAAGTTATTTCTTTTTTTTAAACCCTTATATATATACTGTATATTATATATATGTATATGTATATGTATGTATGTATATATATATATACTGTGTATTGGCTCCAAGGCAGAAGAGTGGTAAGGGCTAGGCAATGGGGGTCAAGTGACTTGCCCAGGTTCACACAGCTGGGAAGTGGCTGAGGCTGGATTCGAACCTAGGACCTCCCACCTCTAGGCTTGGCTCCCAATCCACTGAGCTACCCAGCCGCCCAATCCACTGAGCTACCCAGCCGCCCACCCACCCCCTTAGGATTCTTTACAATATCTAATGATAAATGGTTCTCACGATCAATTTAAGTGTTCATTGAGGAACTTTGTATGGAAATTGAAGTTATGGATCACAAACGAAAGCAAATAATCTCAAACTACAACTCTGCTGTGACTCAGTAATAGTCGCCTTTACATATTCCATTTTCAAAGAGCCATCATGGAAGTGATGAATGAGACACAGTGACTCCAAAAGCAAATGTTGACAGCAGTAATAGAAAGTACAGATTTTTGTTGGCTTGTAGTACTTGCCCAGAGTTAGAAAATGAAGAAAAGTCTGGGGTCAGATTCGAACCTACGACCTCTGGTCTTGAGGCCCAGCTCTCTGTCCACTGAGCCACTCAGCTGCGCTGCAACTTCCTTTTACTGAACTACTCAAGGGTTTGCAACTTTCCCAGGGTTGGTTGGTTTCGGTTTTTGGTAGCTAGGAGCCTGACTACATGGCTTCAAGGCTAAATGGCCACAGGTCCCCAGGCTATTTGGCTTGCTGGAGGCTTCATTCATTACGACACTCAAAAAGCCGCCTGCTGATCTGAACCATGGACTTCAGGAGAAGCCTGAGCTTCACAAAGCTTCCTTTGACAAAGGGCACTCCATCAACAAGTGCCTTCTTCTTCTGGGACAAGCACAATGGAGAAGCTGGCCAAATGGCTAATCGGTGCAAGTCCCAGCTGATTCAACTCTTTATGCTGAGCCTCTCTTCCTTCCCTCCGTGGCCATAAAAAGCTCAGCTGAAAACAACCCATAACCCTTCATGAGGAAGCTCTTCAGTGGGTTGATTTCCAAAGCTGCTGCCTGAGGATAGAAGGAAGGACTTCCCCAAAAGGTCCCCAGGGAGGTACCTGAACTAAAGAAAGAGTCCATGCTGTATCCACACCTACTCTTACCCAGCTCTCTTTGTGGTCCCAGGATGGCTCCGATCTGAATAGAGCTCAACAGGTGGAACTGCATAAGGAGGATACCAGCAGAGACCAGCTTGACAATAGGAAAGAACTTCCTTGGGGAGCAAAATTGGAACTGCCACCTCTGGTCATAGAGCCAGACAGGTAGTGGAGAGATTTCTATCATTTCCATTGCCTGAGAGGGATGTCCAATAATAATTCCTTTCTTGGCTTCTATTTTTAATATTAAAGGGATTTCTCAACCCCAGGATGAATATTTTTTTCTTTTAGATGTTAATTATATTGTTTTAAAATGTTAATTCTATTCATCGATGCCAGTCAAGTTATTTCTTTTTTTAAACCCTTATATATATACTGTATATTATATATATGTATATGTATATGTATGTATGTATATATATATATATATATATACTGTGTATTGGCTCCAAGGCAGAAGAGTGGTAAGGGCTAGGCAATGGGGGTCAAGTGACTTGCCCAGGTTCACACAGCTGGGAAGTGGCTGAGGCTGGATTCGAACCTAGGACCTCCCACCTCTAGGCTTGGCTCTCAATCCACTGAGCTACCCAGCCGCCCAATCCACTGAGCTACCCAGCCGTCCACCCACCCCCTTAGATTTCTTTACAATATCTAATGATAAATGGTTCTCACGATCAATTTAAGTGTTCATTGAGGAACTTTGTATGGAAATTGAAGTTATGGATCACAAACGAAAGCAAATAATCTCAAACTACAACTCTGCTGTGACTCAGTAATAGTCGCCTTTACATATTCCATTTTCAAAGAGCCATCATGGAAGTGATGAATGAGACACAGTGACTCCAAAAGCAAATGTTGACAGCAGTAATAGAAAGTACAGATTTTTGTTGGCTTGTAGTACTTGCCCAGAGTTAGAAAATGAAGAAAAGTCTGGGGTCAGATTCGAACCTACGACCTCTGGTCTTGAGGCCCAGCTCTCTGTCCACTGAGCCACTCAGCTGCACTGCAACTTCCTTTTACTGAACTACTCAAGGGTTTGCAACTTTCCCAGGGTTGGTTGGTTTCGGTTTTTGGTAGCTAGGAGCCTGACTACATGGCTTCAAGGCTAAATGGCCACAGGTCCCCAGGCTATTTGGCTTGCTGGAGGCTTCATTCATTACGACACTCAAAAAGCCGCCTGCTGATCTGAACCATGGACTTCAGGAGAAGCCTGAGCTTCACAAAGCTTCCTTTGACAAAGGGCACTCCATCAACAAGTGCCTTCTTCTTCTGGGACAAGCACAATGGAGAAGCTGGCCAAATGGCTAATCGGTGCAAGTCCCAGCTGATTCAACTCTTTATGCTGAGCCTCTCTTCCTTCCCTCCGTGGCCATAAAAAGCTCAGCTGAAAACAACCCATAACCCTTCATGAGGAAGCTCTTCAGTGGGTTGATTTCCAAAGCTGCTGCCTGAGGATAGAAGGAAGGACTTCCCCAAAAGGTCCCCAGGGAGGTACCTGAACTAAAGAAAGAGTCCATGCTGTATCCACACCTACTCTTACCCAGCTCTCTTTGTGGTCCCAGGATGGCTCCGATCTGAATAGAGCTCAACAGGTGGAACTGCATAAGGAGGATACCAGCAGAGACCAGCTTGACAATAGGAAAGAACTTCCTTGGGGAGCAAAATTGGAACTGCCACCTCTGGTCATAGAGCCAGACAGGTAGTGGAGAGATTTCTATCATTTCCATTGCCTGAGAGGGATGTCCAATAATAATTCCTTTCTTGGCTTCTATTTTTAATATTAAAGGGATTTCTCAACCCCAGGATGAATATTTTTTTCTTTTAGATGTTAATTATATTGTTTTAAAATGTTAATTCTATTCATCGATGCCAGTCAAGTTATTTCTTTTTTTTAAACCCTTATATATATACTGTATATTATATATATGTATATGTATATGTATGTATGTATATATATATATATATACTGTGTATTGGCTCCAAGGCAGAAGAGTGGTAAGGGCTAGGCAATGGGGGTCAAGTGACTTGCCCAGGTTCACACAGCTGGGAAGTGGCTGAGGCTGGATTCGAACCTAGGACCTCCCACCTCTAGGCTTGGCTCCCAATCCACTGAGCTACCCAGCCGCCCAATCCACTGAGCTACCCAGCCGCCCACCCACCCCCTTAGGATTCTTTACAATATCTAATGATAAATGGTTCTCACGATCAATTTAAGTGTTCATTGAGGAACTTTGTATGGAAATTGAAGTTATGGATCACGAACAAAAGGACATAATCTCAAACTACAACTCTGCTGTGACTCAGTAATAGTCGCCTTTACATATTCCATTTTCAAAGAGCCATCATGGAAGTGATGAATGAGACACAGTGACTCCAAAAGCAAATGTTGACAGCAGTAATAGAAAGTACAGATTTTTGTTGGCTTGTAGTACTTGCCCAGAGTTAGAAAATGAAGAAAAGTCTGGGGTCAGATTCGAACCTACGACCTCTGGTCTTGAGGCCCAGCTCTCTGTCCACTGAGCCACTCAGCTGCGCTGCAACTTCCTTTTACTGAACTACTCAAGGGTTTGCAACTTTCCCAGGGTTGGTTGGTTTCGGTTTTTGGTAGCTAGGAGCCTGACTACATGGCTTCAAGGCTAAATGGCCACAGGTCCCCAGGCTATTTGGCTTGCTGGAGGCTTCATTCATTACGACACTCAAAAAGCCGCCTGCTGATCTGAACCATGGACTTCAGGAGAAGCCTGAGCTTCACAAAGCTTCCTTTGACAAAGGGCACTCCATCAACAAGTGCCTTCTTCTTCTGGGACAAGCACAATGGAGAAGCTGGCCAAATGGCTAATCGGTGCAAGTCCCAGCTGATTCAACTCTTTATGCTGAGCCTCTCTTCCTTCCCTCCGTGGCCATAAAAAGCTCAGCTGAAAACAACCCATAACCCTTCATGAGGAAGCTCTTCAGTGGGTTGATTTCCAAAGCTGCTGCCTGAGGATAGAAGGAAGGACTTCCCCAAAAGATCCCCAGGGAGGTACCTGAACTAAAGAAAGAGTCCATGCTGTATCCACACCTACTCTTACCCAGCTCTCTTTGTGGTCCCAGGATGGCTCCGATCTGAATAGAGCTCAACAGGTGGAACTGCATCAGGAGGATACCAGCAGAGACAAGCTTGACAATAGGAAAGAACTTCCTTGGGGAGCAAAATTGGAACTGCCACCTCTGGTCATAGAGCCAGACAGGTAGTGGAGAGATTTCTATCATTTCCATTGCCTGAGAGGGATGTCCAATAATAATTCCTTTCTTGGCTTCTATTTTTAATATTAAAGGGATTTCTCAACCCCAGGATGAATATTTTTTTCTTTTAGATGTTAATTATATTGTTTTAAAATGTTAATTCTATTCATCGATGCCAGTCAAGTTATTTCTTTTTTTAAACCCTTATATATATACTGTATATTATATATATGTATATGTATATGTATGTATGTATATATATATATATATACTGTGTATTGGCTCCAAGGCAGAAGAGTGGTAAGGGCTAGGCAATGGGGGTCAAGTGACTTGCCCAGGTTCACACAGCTGGGAAGTGGCTGAGGCTGGATTCGAACCTAGGACCTCCCACCTCTAGGCTTGGCTCTCAATCCACTGAGCTACCCAGCCGCCCAATCCACTGAGCTACCCAGCCGTCCACCCACCCCCTTAGATTTCTTTACAATATCTAATGATAAATGGTTCTCACGATCAATTTAAGTGTTCATTGAGGAACTTTGTATGGAAATTGAAGTTATGGATCACAAACGAAAGCAAATAATCTCAAACTACAACTCTGCTGTGACTCAGTAATAGTCGCCTTTACATATTCCATTTTCAAAGAGCCATCATGGAAGTGATGAATGAGACACAGTGACTCCAAAAGCAAATGTTGACAGCAGTAATAGAAAGTACAGATTTTTGTTGGCTTGTAGTACTTGCCCAGAGTTAGAAAATGAAGAAAAGTCTGGGGTCAGATTCGAACCTACGACCTCTGGTCTTGAGGCCCAGCTCTCTGTCCACTGAGCCACGCTGCTGCACTGCAACTTCCTTTTACTGAACTACTCAAGGGTTTGCAACTTTCCCAGGGTTGGTTGGTTTCGGTTTTTGGTAGCTAGGAGCCTGACTACATGGCTTCAAGGCTAAATGGCCACAGGTCCCCAGGCTATTTGGCTTGCTGGAGGCTTCATTCATTACGACACTCAAAAAGCCGCCTGCTGATCTGAACCATGGACTTCAGGAGAAGCCTGAGCTTCACAAAGCTTCCTTTGACAAAGGGCACTCCATCAACAAGTGCCTTCTTCTTCTGGGACAAGCACAATGGAGAAGCTGGCCAAATGGCTAATCGGTGCAAGTCCCAGCTGATTCAACTCTTTATGCTGAGCCTCTCTTCCTTCCCTCCGTGGCCATAAAAAGCTCAGCTGAAAACAACCCATAACCCTTCATGAGGAAGCTCTTCAGTGGGTTGATTTCCAAAGCTGCTGCCTGAGGATAGAAGGAAGGACTTCCCCAAAAGGTCCCCAGGGAGGTACCTGAACTAAAGAAAGAGTCCATGCTGTATCCACACCTACTCTTACCCAGCTCTCTTTGTGGTCCCAGGATGGCTCCGATCTGAATAGAGCTCAACAGGTGGAACTGCATAAGGAGGATACCAGCAGAGACCAGCTTGACAATAGGAAAGAACTTCCTTGGGGAGCAAAATTGGAACTGCCACCTCTGGTCATAGAGCCAGACAGGTAGTGGAGAGATTTCTATCATTTCCATTGCCTGAGAGGGATGTCCAATAATAATTCCTTTCTTGGCTTCTATTTTTAATATTAAAGGGATTTCTCAACCCCAGGATGAATATTTTTTTCTTTTAGATGTTAATTATATTGTTTTAAAATGTTAATTCTATTCATCGATGCCAGTCAAGTTATTTCTTTTTTTAAACCCTTATATATATACTGTATATTATATATATGTATATGTATATGTATGTATGTATATATATATATATATACTGTGTATTGGCTCCAAGGCAGAAGAGTGGTAAGGGCTAGGCAATGGGGGTCAAGTGACTTGCCCAGGTTCACACAGCTGGGAAGTGGCTGAGGCTGGATTCGAACCTAGGACCTCCCACCTCTAGGCTTGGCTCTCAATCCACTGAGCTACCCAGCCGCCCAATCCACTGAGCTACCCAGCCGTCCACCCACCCCCTTAGATTTCTTTACAATATCTAATGATAAATGGTTCTCACGATCAATTTAAGTGTTCATTGAGGAACTTTGTATGGAAATTGAAGTTATGGATCACAAACGAAAGCAAATAATCTCAAACTACAACTCTGCTGTGACTCAGTAATAGTCGCCTTTACATATTCCATTTTCAAAGAGCCATCATGGAAGTGATGAATGAGACACAGTGACTCCAAAAGCAAATGTTGACAGCAGTAATAGAAAGTACAGATTTTTGTTGGCTTGTAGTACTTGCCCAGAGTTAGAAAATGAAGAAAAGTCTGGGGTCAGATTCGAACCTACGACCTCTGGTCTTGAGGCCCAGCTCTCTGTCCACTGAGCCACTCAGCTGCACTGCAACTTCCTTTTACTGAACTACTCAAGGGTTTGCAACTTTCCCAGGGTTGGTTGGTTTCGGTTTTTGGTAGCTAGGAGCCTGACTACATGGCTTCAAGGCTAAATGGCCACAGGTCCCCAGGCTATTTGGCTTGCTGGAGGCTTCATTCATTACGACACTCAAAAAGCCGCCTGCTGATCTGAACCATGGACTTCAGGAGAAGCCTGAGCTTCACAAAGCTTCTTTTGACAAAGGGCACTCCATCAACAAGTGCCTTCTTCTTCTGGGACAAGCACAATGGAGAAGCTGGCCAAATGGCTAATCGGTGCAAGTCCCAGCTGATTCAACTCTTTATGCTGAGCCTCTCTTCCTTCCCTCCGTGGCCATAAAAAGCTCAGCTGAAAACAACCCATAACCCTTCATGAGGAAGCTCTTCAGTGGGTTGATTTCCAAAGCTGCTGCCTGAGGATAGAAGGAAGGACTTCCCCAAAAGGTCCCCAGGGAGGTACCTGAACTAAAGAAAGAGTCCATGCTGTATCCACACCTACTCTTACCCAGCTCTCTTTGTGGTCCCAGGATGGCTCCGATCTGAATAGAGCTCAACAGGTGGAACTGCATAAGGAGGATACCAGCAGAGACCAGCTTGACAATAGGAAAGAACTTCCTTGGGTAGCAAAATTGGAACTGCCACCTCTGGTCATAGAGCCAGACAGGTAGTGGAGAGATTTCTATCATTTCCATTGCCTGAGAGGGATGTCCAATAATAATTCCTTTCTTGGCTTCTATTTTTAATATTAAAGGGATTTCTCAACCCCAGGATGAATATTTTTTTCTTTTAGATGTTAATTATATTGTTTTAAAATGTTAATTCTATTCATCGATGCCAGTCAAGTTATTTCTTTTTTTTAAACCCTTATATATATACTGTATATTATATATATGTATATGTATATGTATGTATGTATATATATATATATATACTGTGTATTGGCTCCAAGGCAGAAGAGTGGTAAGGGCTAGGCAATGGGGGTCAAGTGACTTGCCCAGGTTCACACAGCTGGGAAGTGGCTGAGGCTGGATTCGAACCTAGGACCTCCCACCTCTAGGCTTGGCTCCCAATCCACTGAGCTACCCAGCCGCCCAATCCACTGAGCTACCCAGCCGCCCACCCACCCCCTTAGGATTCTTTACAATATCTAATGATAAATGGTTCTCACGATCAATTTAAGTGTTCATTGAGGAACTTTGTATGGAAATTGAAGTTATGGATCACGAACAAAAGGACATAATCTCAAACTACAACTCTGCTGTGACTCAGTAATAGTCGCCTTTACATATTCCATTTTCAAAGAGCCATCATGGAAGGGATGAATGAGACACAGTGACTCCAAAAGCAAATGTTGACAGCAGTAATAGAAAGTACAGATTTTTGTTGGCTTGTAGTACTTGCCCAGAGTTAGAAAATGAAGAAAAGTCTGGGGTCAGATTCGAACCTACGACCTCTGGTCTTGAGGCCCAGCTCTCTGTCCACTGAGCCACTCAGCTGCGCTGCAACTTCCTTTTACTGAACTACTCAAGGGTTTGCAACTTTCCCAGGGTTGGTTGGTTTCGGTTTTTGGTAGCTAGGAGCCTGACTACATGGCTTCAAGGCTAAATGGCCACAGGTCCCCAGGCTATTTGGCTTGCTGGAGGCTTCATTCATTACGACACTCAAAAAGCCGCCTGCTGATCTGAACCATGGACTTCAGGAGAAGCCTGAGCTTCACAAAGCTTCCTTTGACAAAGGGCACTCCATCAACAAGTGCCTTCTTCTTCTGGGACAAGCACAATGGAGAAGCTGGCCAAATGGCTAATCGGTGCAAGTCCCAGCTGATTCAACTCTTTATGCTGAGCCTCTCTTCCTTCCCTCCGTGGCCATAAAAAGCTCAGCTGAAAACAACCCATAACCCTTCATGAGGAAGCTCTTCAGTGGGTTGATTTCCAAAGCTGCTGCCTGAGGATAGAAGGAAGGACTTCCCCAAAAGGTCCCCAGGGAGGTACCTGAACTAAAGAAAGAGTCCATGCTGTATCCACACCTACTCTTACCCAGCTCTCTTTGTGGTCCCAGGATGGCTCCGATCTGAATAGAGCTCAACAGGTGGAACTGCATAAGGAGGATACCAGCAGAGACCAGCTTGACAATAGGAAAGAACTTCCTTGGGGAGCAAAATTGGAACTGCCACCTCTGGTCATAGAGCCAGACAGGTAGTGGAGAGATTTCTATCATTTCCATTGCCTGAGAGGGATGTCCAATAATAATTCCTTTCTTGGCTTCTATTTTTAATATTAAAGGGATTTCTCAACCCCAGGATGAATATTTTTTTCTTTTAGATGTTAATTATATTGTTTTAAAATGTTAATTCTATTCATCGATGCCAGTCAAGTTATTTCTTTTTTTAAACCCTTATATATATACTGTATATTATATATATGTATATGTATATGTATGTATGTATATATATATATATATACTGTGTATTGGCTCCAAGGCAGAAGAGTGGTAAGGGCTAGGCAATGGGGGTCAAGTGACTTGCCCAGGTTCACACAGCTGGGAAGTGGCTGAGGCTGGATTCGAACCTAGGACCTCCCACCTCTAGGCTTGGCTCTCAATCCACTGAGCTACCCAGCCGCCCAATCCACTGAGCTACCCAGCCGTCCACCCACCCCCTTAGATTTCTTTACAATATCTAATGATAAATGGTTCTCACGATCAATTTAAGTGTTCATTGAGGAACTTTGTATGGTAATTGAAGTTATGGATCACAAACGAAAGCAAATAATCTCAAACTACAACTCTGCTGTGACTCAGTAATAGTCGCCTTTAGATATTCCATTTTCAAAGAGCCATCATGGAAGTGATGAATGAGACACAGTGACTCCAAAAGCAAATGTTGACAGCAGTAATAGAAAGTACAGATTTTTGTTGGCTTGTAGTACTTGCCCAGAGTTAGAAAATGAAGAAAAGTCTGGGGTCAGATTCGAACCTACGACCTCTGGTCTTGAGGCCCAGCTCTCTGTCCACTGAGCCACTCAGCTGCACTGCAACTTCATTTTACTGAACTACTCAAGGGTTTGCAACTTTCCCAGGGTTGGTTGGTTTCGGTTTTTGGTAGCTAGGAGCCTGACTACATGGCTTCAAGGCTAAATGGCCACAGGTCCCCAGGCTATTTGGCTTGCTGGAGGCTTCATTCATTACGACACTCAAAAAGCCGCCTGCTGATCTGAACCATGGACTTCAGGAGAAGCCTGAGCTTCACAAAGCTTCCTTTGACAAAGGGCACTCCATCAACAAGTGCCTTCTTCTTCTGGGACAAGCACAATGGAGAAGCTGGCCAAATGGCTAATCGGTGCAAGTCCCAGCTGATTCAACTCTTTATGCTGAGCCTCTCTTCCTTCCCTCCGTGGCCATAAAAAGCTCAGCTGAAAACAACCCATAACCCTTCATGAGGAAGCTCTTCAGTGGGTTGATTTCCAAAGCTGCTGCCTGAGGATAGAAGGAAGGACTTCCCCAAAAGGTCCCCAGGGAGGTACCTGAACTAAAGAAAGAGTCCATGCTGTATCCACACCTACTCTTACCCAGCTCTCTTTGTGGTCCCAGGATGGCTCCGATCTGAATAGAGCTCAACAGGTGGAACTGCATAAGGAGGATACCAGCAGAGACCAGCTTGACAATAGGAAAGAACTTCCTTGGGGAGCAAAATTGGAACTGCCACCTCTGGTCATAGAGCCAGACAGGTAGTGGAGAGATTTCTATCATTTCCATTGCCTGAGAGGGATGTCCAATAATAATTCCTTTCTTGGCTTCTATTTTTAATATTAAAGGGATTTCTCAACCCCAGGATGAATATTTTTTTCTTTTAGATGTTAATTATATTGTTTTAAAATGTTAATTCTATTCATCGATGCCAGTCAAGTTATTTCTTTTTTTTTAAACCCTTATATATATACTGTATATTATATATATGTATATGTATATGTATGTATGTATATATATATATATATACTGTGTATTGGCTCCAAGGCAGAAGAGTGGTAAGGGCTAGGCAATGGGGGTCAAGTGACTTGCCCAGGTTCACACAGCTGGGAAGTGGCTGAGGCTGGATTCGAACCTAGGACCTCCCACCTCTAGGCTTGGCTCCCAATCCACTGAGCTACCCAGCCGCCCACCCACCCCCTTAGGATTCTTTACAATATCTAATGATAAATGGTTCTCACGATCAATTTAAGTGTTCATTGAGGAACTTTGTATGGAAATTGAAGTTATGGATCACAAACGAAAGCAAATAATCTCAAACTACAACTCTGCTGTGACTCAGTAATAGTCGCCTTTACATATTCCATTTTCAAAGAGCCATCATGGAAGTGATGAATGAGACACAGTGACTCCAAAAGCAAATGTTGACAGCAGTAATAGAAAGTACAGATTTTTGTTGGCTTGTAGTACTTGCCCAGAGTTAGAAAATGAAGAAAAGTCTGGGGTCAGATTCGAACCTACGACCTCTGGTCTTGAGGCCCAGCTCTCTGTCCACTGAGCCACTCAGCTGCGCTGCAACTTCCTTTTACTGAACTACTCAAGGGTTTGCAACTTTCCCAGGGTTGGTTGGTTTCGGTTTTTGGTAGCTAGGAGCCTGACTACATGGCTTCAAGGCTAAATGGCCACAGGTCCCCAGGCTATTTGGCTTGCTGGAGGCTTCATTCATTACGACACTCAAAAAGCCGCCTGCTGATCTGAACCATGGACTTCAGGAGAAGCCTGAGCTTCACAAAGCTTCCTTTGACAAAGGGCACTCCATCAACAAGTGCCTTCTTCTTCTGGGACAAGCACAATGGAGAAGCTGGCCAAATGGCTAATCGGTGCAAGTCCCAGCTGATTCAACTCTTTATGCTGAGCCTCTCTTCCTTCCCTCCGTGGCCATAAAAAGCTCAGCTGAAAACAACCCATAACCCTTCATGAGGAAGCTCTTCAGTGGGTTGATTTCCAAAGCTGCTGCCTGAGGATAGAAGGAAGGACTTCCCCAAAAGGTCCCCAGGGAGGTACCTGAACTAAAGAAAGAGTCCATGCTGTATCCACACCTACTCTTACCCAGCTCTCTTTGTGGTCCCAGGATGGCTCCGATCTGAATAGAGCTCAACAGGTGGAACTGCATAAGGAGGATACCAGCAGAGACCAGCTTGACAATAGGAAAGAACTTCCTTGGGGAGCAAAATTGGAACTGCCACCTCTGGTCATAGAGCCAGACAGGTAGTGGAGAGATTTCTATCATTTCCATTGCCTGAGAGGGATGTCCAATAATAATTCCTTTCTTGGCTTCTATTTTTAATATTAAAGGGATTTCTCAACCCCAGGATGAATATTTTTTTCTTTTAGATGTTAATTATATTGTTTTAAAATGTTAATTCTATTCATCGATGCCAGTCAAGTTATTTCTTTTTTTTAAACCCTTATATATATACTGTATATTATATATATGTATATGTATATGTATGTATGTATATATATATATATATATACTGTGTATTGGCTCCAAGGCAGAAGAGTGGTAAGGGCTAGGCAATGGGGGTCAAGTGACTTGCCCAGGTTCACACAGCTGGGAAGTGGCTGAGGCTGGATTCGAACCTAGGACCTCCCACCTCTAGGCTTGGCTCCCAATCCACTGAGCTACCCAGCCGCCCAATCCACTGAGCTACCCAGCCGCCCACCCACCCCCTTAGGATTCTTTACAATATCTAATGATAAATGGTTCTCACGATCAATTTAAGTGTTCATTGAGGAACTTTGTATGGAAATTGAAGTTATGGATCACAAACGAAAGCAAATAATCTCAAACTACAACTCTGCTGTGACTCAGTAATAGTCGCCTTTACATATTCCATTTTCAAAGAGCCATCATGGAAGTGATGAATGAGACACAGTGACTCCAAAAGCAAATGTTGACAGCAGTAATAGAAAGTACAGATTTTTGTTGGCTTGTAGTACTTGCCCAGAGTTAGAAAATGAAGAAAAGTCTGGGGTCAGATTCGAACCTACGACCTCTGGTCTTGAGGCCCAGCTCTCTGTCCACTGAGCCACTCAGCTGCGCTGCAACTTCCTTTTACTGAACTACTCAAGGGTTTGCAACTTTCCCAGGGTTGGTTGGTTTCGGTTTTTGGTAGCTAGGAGCCTGACTACATGGCTTCAAGGCTAAATGGCCACAGGTCCCCAGGCTATTTGGCTTGCTGGAGGCTTCATTCATTACGACACTCAAAAAGCCGCCTGCTGATCTGAACCATGGACTTCAGGAGAAGCCTGAGCTTCCCAAAGCTTCCTTTGACAAAGGGCACTCCATCAACAAGTGCCTTCTTCTTCTGGGACAAGCACAATGGAGAAGCTGGCCAAATGGCTAATCGGTGCAAGTCCCAGCTGATTCAACTCTTTATGCTGAGCCTCTCTTCCTTCCCTCCGTGGCCATAAAAAGCTCAGCTGAAAACAACCCATAACCCTTCATGAGGAAGCTCTTCAGTGGGTTGATTTCCAAAGCTGCTGCCTGAGGATAGAAGGAAGGACTTCCCCAAAAGGTCCCCAGGGAGGTACCTGAACTAAAGAAAGAGTCCATGCTGTATCCACACCTACTCTTACCCAGCTCTCTTTGTGGTCCCAGGATGGCTCCGATCTGAATAGAGCTCAACAGGTGGAACTGCATAAGGAGGATACCAGCAGAGACCAGCTTGACAATAGGAAAGAACTTCCTTGGGGAGCAAAATTGGAACTGCCACCTCTGGTCATAGAGCCAGACAGGTAGTGGAGAGGTTTCTATCATTTCCATTGCCTGAGAGGGATGTCCAATAATAATTCCTTTCTTGGCTTCTATTTTTAATATTAAAGGGATTTCTCAACCCCAGGATGAATATTTTTTTCTTTTAGATGTTAATTATATTGTTTTAAAATGTTAATTCTATTCATCGATGCCAGTCAAGTTATTTCTTTTTTTTAAACCCTTATATATATACTGTATATTATATATATGTATATGTATATGTATGTATGTATATATATATATACTGTGTATTGGCTCCAAGGCAGAAGAGTGGTAAGGGCTAGGCAATGGGGGTCAAGTGACTTGCCCAGGTTCACACAGCTGGGAAGTGGCTGAGGCTGGATTCGAACCTAGGACCTCCCACCTCTAGGCTTGGCTCCCAATCCACTGAGCTACCCAGCCGCCCAATCCACTGAGCTACCCAGCCGCCCACCCACCCCCTTAGGATTCTTTACAATATCTAATGATAAATGGTTCTCACGATCAATTTAAGTGTTCATTGAGGAACTTTGTATGGAAATTGAAGTTATGGATCACAAACGAAAGCAAATAATCTCAAACTACAACTCTGCTGTGACTCAGTAATAGTCGCCTTTACATATTCCATTTTCAAAGAGCCATCATGGAAGTGATGAATGAGACACAGTGACTCCAAAAGCAATTGTTGACAGCAGTAATAGAAAGTACAGATTTTTGTTGGCTTGTAGTACTTGCCCAGAGTTAGAAAATGAAGAAAAGTCTGGGGTCAGATTCGAACCTACGACCTCTGGTCTTGAGGCCCAGCTCTCTGTCCACTGAGCCACTCAGCTGCGCTGCAACTTCCTTTTACTGAACTACTCAAGGGTTTGCAACTTTCCCAGGGTTGGTTGGTTTCGGTTTTTGGTAGCTAGGAGCCTGACTACATGGCTTCAAGGCTAAATGGCCACAGGTCCCCAGGCTATTTGGCTTGCTGGAGGCTTCATTCATTACGACACTCAAAAAGCCGCCTGCTGATCTGAACCATGGACTTCAGGAGAAGCCTGAGCTTCACAAAGCTTCCTTTGACAAAGGGCACTCCATCAACAAGTGCCTTCTTCTTCTGGGACAAGCACAATGGAGAAGCTGGCCAAATGGCTAATCGGTGCAAGTCCCAGCTGATTCAACTCTTTATGCTGAGCCTCTCTTCCTTCCCTCCGTGGCCATAAAAAGCTCAGCTGAAAACAACCCATAACCCTTCATGAGGAAGCTCTTCAGTGGGTTGATTTCCAAAGCTGCTGCCTGAGGATAGAAGGAAGGACTTCCCCAAAAGGTCCCCAGGGAGGTACCTGAACTAAAGAAAGAGTCCATGCTGTATCCACACCTACTCTTACCCAGCTCTCTTTGTGGTCCCAGGATGGCTCCGATCTGAATAGAGCTCAACAGGTGGAACTGCATAAGGAGGATACCAGCAGAGACCAGCTTGACAATAGGAAAGAACTTCCTTGGGGAGCAAAATTGGAACTGCCACCTCTGGTCATAGAGCCAGACAGGTAGTGGAGAGATTTCTATCATTTCCATTGCCTGAGAGGGATGTCCAATAATAATTCCTTTCTTGGCTTCTATTTTTAATATTAAAGGGATTTCTCAACCCCAGGATGAATATTTTTTTCTTTTAGATGTTAATTATATTGTTTTAAAATGTTAATTCTATTCATCGATGCCAGTCAAGTTATTTCTTTTTTTAAACCCTTATATATATACTGTATATTATATATATGTATATGTATATGTATATGTATGTATGTATATATATATATACTGTGTATTGGCTCCAAGGCAGAAGAGTGGTAAGGGCTAGGCAATGGGGGTCAAGTGACTTGCCCAGGTTCACACAGCTGGGAAGTGGCTGAGGCTGGATTCGAACCTAGGACCTCCCACCTCTAGGCTTGGCTCCCAATCCACTGAGCTACCCAGCCGCCCAATCCACTGAGCTACCCAGCCGCCCACCCACCCCCTTAGATTTCCTTACAATATCTAATGATAAATGGTTCTCACGATCAATTTAAGTGTTCATTGAGGAACTTTGTATGGAAATTGAAGTTATGGATCACAAACGAAAGCAAATAATCTCAAACTACAACTCTGCTGTGACTCAGTAATAGTCGCCTTTACATATTCCATTTTCAAAGAGCCATCATGGAAGTGATGAATGAGACACAGTGACTCCAAAAGCAAATGTTGACAGCAGTAATAGAAAGTACAGATTTTTGTTGGCTTGTAGTACTTGCCCAGAGTTAGAAAATGAAGAAAAGTCTGGGGTCAGATTCGAACCTACGACCTCTGGTCTTGAGGCCCAGCTCTCTGTCCACTGAGCCACTCAGCTGCGCTGCAACTTCCTTTTACTGAACTACTCAAGGGTTTGCAACTTTCCCAGGGTTGGTTGGTTTCGGTTTTTGGTAGCTAGGAGCCTGACTACATGGCTTCAAGGCTAAATGGCCACAGGTCCCCAGGCTATTTGGCTTGCTGGAGGCTTCATTCATTACGACACTCAAAAAGCCGCCTGCTGATCTGAACCATGGACTTCAGGAGAAGCCTGAGCTTCACAAAGCTTCCTTTGACAAAGGGCACTCCATCAACAAGTGCCTTCTTCTTCTGGGACAAGCACAATGGAGAAGCTGGCCAAATGGCTAATCGGTGCAAGTCCCAGCTGATTCAACTCTTTATGCTGAGCCTCTCTTCCTTCCCTCCGTGGCCATAAAAAGCTCAGCTGAAAACAACCCATAACCCTTCATGAGGAAGCTCTTCAGTGGGTTGATTTCCAAAGCTGCTGCCTGAGGATAGAAGGAAGGACTTCCCCAAAAGGTCCCCAGGGAGGTACCTGAACTAAAGAAAGAGTCCATGCTGTATCCACACCTACTCTTACCCAGCTCTCTTTGTGGTCCCAGGATGGCTCCGATCTGAATAGAGCTCAACAGGTGGAACTGCATAAGGAGGATACCAGCAGAGACCAGCTTGACAATAGGAAAGAACTTCCTTGGGGAGCAAAATTGGAACTGCCACCTCTGGTCATAGAGCCAGACAGGTAGTGGAGAGATTTCTATCATTTCCATTGCCTGAGAGGGATGTCCAATAATAATTCCTTTCTTGGCTTCTATTTTTAATATTAAAGGGATTTCTCAACCCCAGGATGAATATTTTTTTCTTTTAGATGTTAATTATATTGTTTTAAAATGTTAATTCTATTCATCGATGCCAGTCAAGTTATTTCTTTTTTTTAAACCCTTATATATATACTGTATATTATATATATGTATATGTATATGTATGTATGTATATATATATATATATACTGTGTATTGGCTCCAAGGCAGAAGAGTGGTAAGGGCTAGGCAATGGGGGTCAAGTGACTTGCCCAGGTTCACACAGCTGGGAAGTGGCTGAGGCTGGATTCGAACCTAGGACCTCCCACCTCTAGGCTTGGCTCCCAATCCACTGAGCTACCCAGCCGCCCAATCCACTGAGCTACCCAGCCGCCCACCCACCCCCTTAGGATTCTTTACAATATCTAATGATAAATGGTTCTCACGATCAATTTAAGTGTTCATTGAGGAACTTTGTATGGAAATTGAAGTTATGGATCACAAACGAAAGCAAATAATCTCAAACTACAACTCTGCTGTGACTCAGTAATAGTCGCCTTTAGATATTCCATTTTCAAAGAGCCATCATGGAAGGGATGAATGAGACACAGTGACTCCAAAAGCAAATGTTGACAGCAGTAATAGAAAGTACAGATTTTTGTTGGCTTGTAGTACTTGCCCAGAGTTAGAAAATGAAGAAAAGTCTGGGGTCAGATTCGAACCTACGACCTCTGGTCTTGAGGCCCAGCTCTCTGTCCACTGAGCCACTCAGCTGCGCTGCAACTTCCTTTTACTGAACTACTCAAGGGTTTGCAACTTTCCCAGGGTTGGTTGGTTTCGGTTTTTGGTAGCTAGGAGCCTGACTACATGGCTTCAAGGCTAAATGGCCACAGGTCCCCAGGCTATTTGGCTTGCTGGAGGCTTCATTCATTACGACACTCAAAAAGCCGCCTGCTGATCTGAACCATGGACTTCAGGAGAAGCCTGAGCTTCCCAAAGCTTCCTTTGACAAAGGGCACTCCATCAACAAGTGCCTTCTTCTTCTGGGACAAGCACAATGGAGAAGCTGGCCAAATGGCTAATCGGTGCAAGTCCCAGCTGATTCAACTCTTTATGCTGAGCCTCTCTTCCTTCCCTCCGTGGCCATAAAAAGCTCAGCTGAAAACAACCCATAACCCTTCATGAGGAAGCTCTTCAGTGGGTTGATTTCCAAAGCTGCTGCCTGAGGATAGAAGGAAGGACTTCCCCAAAAGGTCCCCAGGGAGGTACCTGAACTAAAGAAAGAGTCCATGCTGTATCCACACCTACTCTTACCCAGCTCTCTTTGTGGTCCCAGGATGGCTCCGATCTGAATAGAGCTCAACAGGTGGAACTGCATAAGGAGGATACCAGCAGAGACCAGCTTGACAATAGGAAAGAACTTCCTTGGGGAGCAAAATTGGAACTGCCACCTCTGGTCATAGAGCCAGACAGGTAGTGGAGAGGTTTCTATCATTTCCATTGCCTGAGAGGGATGTCCAATAATAATTCCTTTCTTGGCTTCTATTTTTAATATTAAAGGGATTTCTCAACCCCAGGATGAATATTTTTTTCTTTTAGATGTTAATTATATTGTTTTAAAATGTTAATTCTATTCATCGATGCCAGTCAAGTTATTTCTTTTTTTTAAACCCTTATATATATACTGTATATTATATATATGTATATGTATATGTATGTATGTATATATATATATACTGTGTATTGGCTCCAAGGCAGAAGAGTGGTAAGGGCTAGGCAATGGGGGTCAAGTGACTTGCCCAGGTTCACACAGCTGGGAAGTGGCTGAGGCTGGATTCGAACCTAGGACCTCCCACCTCTAGGCTTGGCTCCCAATCCACTGAGCTACCCAGCCGCCCAATCCACTGAGCTACCCAGCCGCCCACCCACCCCCTTAGGATTCTTTACAATATCTAATGATAAATGGTTCTCACGATCAATTTAAGTGTTCATTGAGGAACTTTGTATGGAAATTGAAGTTATGGATCACAAACGAAAGCAAATAATCTCAAACTACAACTCTGCTGTGACTCAGTAATAGTCGCCTTTACATATTCCATTTTCAAAGAGCCATCATGGAAGTGATGAATGAGACACAGTGACTCCAAAAGCAATTGTTGACAGCAGTAATAGAAAGTACAGATTTTTGTTGGCTTGTAGTACTTGCCCAGAGTTAGAAAATGAAGAAAAGTCTGGGGTCAGATTCGAACCTACGACCTCTGGTCTTGAGGCCCAGCTCTCTGTCCACTGAGCCACTCAGCTGCGCTGCAACTTCCTTTTACTGAACTACTCAAGGGTTTGCAACTTTCCCAGGGTTGGTTGGTTTCGGTTTTTGGTAGCTAGGAGCCTGACTACATGGCTTCAAGGCTAAATGGCCACAGGTCCCCAGGCTATTTGGCTTGCTGGAGGCTTCATTCATTACGACACTCAAAAAGCCGCCTGCTGATCTGAACCATGGACTTCAGGAGAAGCCTGAGCTTCACAAAGCTTCCTTTGACAAAGGGCACTCCATCAACAAGTGCCTTCTTCTTCTGGGACAAGCACAATGGAGAAGCTGGCCAAATGGCTAATCGGTGCAAGTCCCAGCTGATTCAACTCTTTATGCTGAGCCTCTCTTCCTTCCCTCCGTGGCCATAAAAAGCTCAGCTGAAAACAACCCATAACCCTTCATGAGGAAGCTCTTCAGTGGGTTGATTTCCAAAGCTGCTGCCTGAGGATAGAAGGAAGGACTTCCCCAAAAGGTCCCCAGGGAGGTACCTGAACTAAAGAAAGAGTCCATGCTGTATCCACACCTACTCTTACCCAGCTCTCTTTGTGGTCCCAGGATGGCTCCGATCTGAATAGAGCTCAACAGGTGGAACTGCATAAGGAGGATACCAGCAGAGACCAGCTTGACAATAGGAAAGAACTTCCTTGGGGAGCAAAATTGGAACTGCCACCTCTGGTCATAGAGCCAGACAGGTAGTGGAGAGATTTCTATCATTTCCATTGCCTGAGAGGGATGTCCAATAATAATTCCTTTCTTGGCTTCTATTTTTAATATTAAAGGGATTTCTCAACCCCAGGATGAATATTTTTTTCTTTTAGATGTTAATTATATTGTTTTAAAATGTTAATTCTATTCATCGATGCCAGTCAAGTTATTTCTTTTTTTAAACCCTTATATATATACTGTATATTATATATATGTATATGTATATGTATATGTATGTATGTATATATATATATACTGTGTATTGGCTCCAAGGCAGAAGAGTGGTAAGGGCTAGGCAATGGGGGTCAAGTGACTTGCCCAGGTTCACACAGCTGGGAAGTGGCTGAGGCTGGATTCGAACCTAGGACCTCCCACCTCTAGGCTTGGCTCCCAATCCACTGAGCTACCCAGCCGCCCAATCCACTGAGCTACCCAGCCGCCCACCCACCCCCTTAGATTTCCTTACAATATCTAATGATAAATGGTTCTCACGATCAATTTAAGTGTTCATTGAGGAACTTTGTATGGAAATTGAAGTTATGGATCACAAACGAAAGCAAATAATCTCAAACTACAACTCTGCTGTGACTCAGTAATAGTCGCCTTTACATATTCCATTTTCAAAGAGCCATCATGGAAGTGATGAATGAGACACAGTGACTCCAAAAGCAAATGTTGACAGCAGTAATAGAAAGTACAGATTTTTGTTGGCTTGTAGTACTTGCCCAGAGTTAGAAAATGAAGAAAAGTCTGGGGTCAGATTCGAACCTACGACCTCTGGTCTTGAGGCCCAGCTCTCTGTCCACTGAGCCACTCAGCTGCGCTGCAACTTCCTTTTACTGAACTACTCAAGGGTTTGCAACTTTCCCAGGGTTGGTTGGTTTCGGTTTTTGGTAGCTAGGAGCCTGACTACATGGCTTCAAGGCTAAATGGCCACAGGTCCCCAGGCTATTTGGCTTGCTGGAGGCTTCATTCATTACGACACTCAAAAAGCCGCCTGCTGATCTGAACCATGGACTTCAGGAGAAGCCTGAGCTTCACAAAGCTTCCTTTGACAAAGGGCACTCCATCAACAAGTGCCTTCTTCTTCTGGGACAAGCACAATGGAGAAGCTGGCCAAATGGCTAATCGGTGCAAGTCCCAGCTGATTCAACTCTTTATGCTGAGCCTCTCTTCCTTCCCTCCGTGGCCATAAAAAGCTCAGCTGAAAACAACCCATAACCCTTCATGAGGAAGCTCTTCAGTGGGTTGATTTCCAAAGCTGCTGCCTGAGGATAGAAGGAAGGACTTCCCCAAAAGGTCCCCAGGGAGGTACCTGAACTAAAGAAAGAGTCCATGCTGTATCCACACCTACTCTTACCCAGCTCTCTTTGTGGTCCCAGGATGGCTCCGATCTGAATAGAGCTCAACAGGTGGAACTGCATAAGGAGGATACCAGCAGAGACCAGCTTGACAATAGGAAAGAACTTCCTTGGGGAGCAAAATTGGAACTGCCACCTCTGGTCATAGAGCCAGACAGGTAGTGGAGAGATTTCTATCATTTCCATTGCCTGAGAGGGATGTCCAATAATAATTCCTTTCTTGGCTTCTATTTTTAATATTAAAGGGATTTCTCAACCCCAGGATGAATATTTTTTTCTTTTAGATGTTAATTATATTGTTTTAAAATGTTAATTCTATTCATCGATGCCAGTCAAGTTATTTCTTTTTTTTAAACCCTTATATATATACTGTATATTATATATATGTATATGTATATGTATGTATGTATATATATATATATATACTGTGTATTGGCTCCAAGGCAGAAGAGTGGTAAGGGCTAGGCAATGGGGGTCAAGTGACTTGCCCAGGTTCACACAGCTGGGAAGTGGCTGAGGCTGGATTCGAACCTAGGACCTCCCACCTCTAGGCTTGGCTCCCAATCCACTGAGCTACCCAGCCGCCCAATCCACTGAGCTACCCAGCCGCCCACCCACCCCCTTAGGATTCTTTACAATATCTAATGATAAATGGTTCTCACGATCAATTTAAGTGTTCATTGAGGAACTTTGTATGGAAATTGAAGTTATGGATCACAAACGAAAGCAAATAATCTCAAACTACAACTCTGCTGTGACTCAGTAATAGTCGCCTTTACATATTCCATTTTCAAAGAGCCATCATGGAAGTGATGAATGAGACACAGTGACTCCAAAAGCAAATGTTGACAGCAGTAATAGAAAGTACAGATTTTTGTTGGCTTGTAGTACTTGCCCAGAGTTAGAAAATGAAGAAAAGTCTGGGGTCAGATTCGAACCTACGACCTCTGGTCTTGAGGCCCAGCTCTCTGTCCACTGAGCCACTCAGCTGCGCTGCAACTTCCTTTTACTGAACTACTCAAGGGTTTGCAACTTTCCCAGGGTTGGTTGGTTTCGGTTTTTGGTAGCTAGGAGCCTGACTACATGGCTTCAAGGCTAAATGGCCACAGGTCCCCAGGCTATTTGGCTTGCTGGAGGCTTCATTCATTACGACACTCAAAAAGCCGCCTGCTGATCTGAACCATGGACTTCAGGAGAAGCCTGAGCTTCCCAAAGCTTCCTTTGACAAAGGGCACTCCATCAACAAGTGCCTTCTTCTTCTGGGACAAGCACAATGGAGAAGCTGGCCAAATGGCTAATCGGTGCAAGTCCCAGCTGATTCAACTCTTTATGCTGAGCCTCTCTTCCTTCCCTCCGTGGCCATAAAAAGCTCAGCTGAAAACAACCCATAACCCTTCATGAGGAAGCTCTTCAGTGGGTTGATTTCCAAAGCTGCTGCCTGAGGATAGAAGGAAGGACTTCCCCAAAAGGTCCCCAGGGAGGTACCTGAACTAAAGAAAGAGTCCATGCTGTATCCACACCTACTCTTACCCAGCTCTCTTTGTGGTCCCAGGATGGCTCCGATCTGAATAGAGCTCAACAGGTGGAACTGCATAAGGAGGATACCAGCAGAGACCAGCTTGACAATAGGAAAGAACTTCCTTGGGGAGCAAAATTGGAACTGCCACCTCTGGTCATAGAGCCAGACAGGTAGTGGAGAGGTTTCTATCATTTCCATTGCCTGAGAGGGATGTCCAATAATAATTCCTTTCTTGGCTTCTATTTTTAATATTAAAGGGATTTCTCAACCCCAGGATGAATATTTTTTTCTTTTAGATGTTAATTATATTGTTTTAAAATGTTAATTCTATTCATCGATGCCAGTCAAGTTATTTCTTTTTTTTAAACCCTTATATATATACTGCATATTATATATATGTATATGTATATGTATGTATGTATATATATATATACTGTGTATTGGCTCCAAGGCAGAAGAGTGGTAAGGGCTAGGCAATGGGGGTCAAGTGACTTGCCCAGGTTCACACAGCTGGGAAGTGGCTGAGGCTGGATTCGAACCTAGGACCTCCCACCTCTAGGCTTGGCTCCCAATCCACTGAGCTACCCAGCCGCCCAATCCACTGAGCTACCCAGCCGCCCACCCACCCCCTTAGGATTCTTTACAATATCTAATGATAAATGGTTCTCACGATCAATTTAAGTGTTCATTGAGGAACTTTGTATGGAAATTGAAGTTATGGATCACAAACGAAAGCAAATAATCTCAAACTACAACTCTGCTGTGACTCAGTAATAGTCGCCTTTACATATTCCATTTTCAAAGAGCCATCATGGAAGTGATGAATGAGACACAGTGACTCCAAAAGCAATTGTTGACAGCAGTAATAGAAAGTACAGATTTTTGTTGGCTTGTAGTACTTGCCCAGAGTTAGAAAATGAAGAAAAGTCTGGGGTCAGATTCGAACCTACGACCTCTGGTCTTGAGGCCCAGCTCTCTGTCCACTGAGCCACTCAGCTGCGCTGCAACTTCCTTTTACTGAACTACTCAAGGGTTTGCAACTTTCCCAGGGTTGGTTGGTTTCGGTTTTTGGTAGCTAGGAGCCTGACTACATGGCTTCAAGGCTAAATGGCCACAGGTCCCCAGGCTATTTGGCTTGCTGGAGGCTTCATTCATTACGACACTCAAAAAGCCGCCTGCTGATCTGAACCATGGACTTCAGGAGAAGCCTGAGCTTCACAAAGCTTCCTTTGACAAAGGGCACTCCATCAACAAGTGCCTTCTTCTTCTGGGACAAGCACAATGGAGAAGCTGGCCAAATGGCTAATCGGTGCAAGTCCCAGCTGATTCAACTCTTTATGCTGAGCCTCTCTTCCTTCCCTCCGTGGCCATAAAAAGCTCAGCTGAAAACAACCCATAACCCTTCATGAGGAAGCTCTTCAGTGGGTTGATTTCCAAAGCTGCTGCCTGAGGATAGAAGGAAGGACTTCCCCAAAAGGTCCCCAGGGAGGTACCTGAACTAAAGAAAGAGTCCATGCTGTATCCACACCTACTCTTACCCAGCTCTCTTTGTGGTCCCAGGATGGCTCCGATCTGAATAGAGCTCAACAGGTGGAACTGCATAAGGAGGATACCAGCAGAGACCAGCTTGACAATAGGAAAGAACTTCCTTGGGGAGCAAAATTGGAACTGCCACCTCTGGTCATAGAGCCAGACAGGTAGTGGAGAGGTTTCTATCATTTCCATTGCCTGAGAGGGATGTCCAATAATAATTCCTTTCTTGGCTTCTATTTTTAATATTAAAGGGATTTCTCAACCCCAGGATGAATATTTTTTTCTTTTAGATGTTAATTATATTGTTTTAAAATGTTAATTCTATTCATCGATGCCAGTCAAGTTATTTCTTTTTTTTAAACCCTTATATATATACTGTATATTATATATATGTATATGTATATGTATGTATGTATATATATGTATATATACTGTGTATTGGCTCCAAGGCAGAAGAGTGGTAAGGGCTAGGCAATGGGGGTCAAGTGACTTGCCCAGGTTCACACAGCTGGGAAGTGGCTGAGGCTGGATTCGAACCTAGGACCTCCCACCTCTAGGCTTGGCTCCCAATCCACTGAGCTACCCAGCCGCCCAATCCACTGAGCTACCCAGCCGCCCACCCACCCCCTTAGGATTCTTTACAATATCTAATGATAAATGGTTCTCACGATCAATTTAAGTGTTCATTGAGGAACTTTGTATGGAAATTGAAGTTATGGATCACAAACGAAAGCAAATAATCTCAAACTACAACTCTGCTGTGACTCAGTAATAGTCGCCTTTACATATTCCATTTTCAAAGAGCCATCATGGAAGTGATGAATGAGACACAGTGACTCCAAAAGCAATTGTTGACAGCAGTAATAGAAAGTACAGATTTTTGTTGGCTTGTAGTACTTGCCCAGAGTTAGAAAATGAAGAAAAGTCTGGGGTCAGATTCGAACCTACGACCTCTGGTCTTGAGGCCCAGCTCTCTGTCCACTGAGCCACTCAGCTGCGCTGCAACTTCCTTTTACTGAACTACTCAAGGGTTTGCAACTTTCCCAGGGTTGGTTGGTTTCGGTTTTTGGTAGCTAGGAGCCTGACTACATGGCTTCAAGGCTAAATGGCCACAGGTCCCCAGGCTATTTGGCTTGCTGGAGGCTTCATTCATTACGACACTCAAAAAGCCGCCTGCTGATCTGAACCATGGACTTCAGGAGAAGCCTGAGCTTCACAAAGCTTCCTTTGACAAAGGGCACTCCATCAACAAGTGCCTTCTTCTTCTGGGACAAGCACAATGGAGAAGCTGGCCAAATGGCTAATCGGTGCAAGTCCCAGCTGATTCAACTCTTTATGCTGAGCCTCTCTTCCTTCCCTCCGTGGCCATAAAAAGCTCAGCTGAAAACAACCCATAACCCTTCATGAGGAAGCTCTTCAGTGGGTTGATTTCCAAAGCTGCTGCCTGAGGATAGAAGGAAGGACTTCCCCAAAAGGTCCCCAGGGAGGTACCTGAACTAAAGAAAGAGTCCATGCTGTATCCACACCTACTCTTACCCAGCTCTCTTTGTGGTCCCAGGATGGCTCCGATCTGAATAGAGCTCAACAGGTGGAACTGCATAAGGAGGATACCAGCAGAGACCAGCTTGACAATAGGAAAGAACTTCCTTGGGGAGCAAAATTGGAACTGCCACCTCTGGTCATAGAGCCAGACAGGTAGTGGAGAGGTTTCTATCATTTCCATTGCCTGAGAGGGATGTCCAATAATAATTCCTTTCTTGGCTTCTATTTTTAATATTAAAGGGATTTCTCAACCCCAGGATGAATATTTTTTTCTTTTAGATGTTAATTATATTGTTTTAAAATGTTAATTCTATTCATCGATGCCAGTCAAGTTATTTCTTTTTTTAAACCCTTATATATATACTGTATATTATATATATGTATATGTATATGTATATGTATGTATGTATATATATATATACTGTGTATTGGCTCCAAGGCAGAAGAGTGGTAAGGGCTAGGCAATGGGGGTCAAGTGACTTGCCCAGGTTCACACAGCTGGGAAGTGGCTGAGGCTGGATTCGAACCTAGGACCTCCCACCTCTAGGCTTGGCTCCCAATCCACTGAGCTACCCAGCCGCCCAATCCACTGAGCTACCCAGCCGCCCACCCACCCCCTTAGATTTCCTTACAATATCTAATGATAAATGGTTCTCACGATCAATTTAAGTGTTCATTGAGGAACTTTGTATGGAAATTGAAGTTATGGATCACAAACGAAAGCAAATAATCTCAAACTACAACTCTGCTGTGACTCAGTAATAGTCGCCTTTACATATTCCATTTTCAAAGAGCCATCATGGAAGTGATGAATGAGACACAGTGACTCCAAAAGCAAATGTTGACAGCAGTAATAGAAAGTACAGATTTTTGTTGGCTTGTAGTACTTGCCCAGAGTTAGAAAATGAAGAAAAGTCTGGGGTCAGATTCGAACCTACGACCTCTGGTCTTGAGGCCCAGCTCTCTGTCCACTGAGCCACTCAGCTGCGCTGCAACTTCCTTTTACTGAACTACTCAAGGGTTTGCAACTTTCCCAGGGTTGGTTGGTTTCGGTTTTTGGTAGCTAGGAGCCTGACTACATGGCTTCAAGGCTAAATGGCCACAGGTCCCCAGGCTATTTGGCTTGCTGGAGGCTTCATTCATTACGACACTCAAAAAGCCGCCTGCTGATCTGAACCATGGACTTCAGGAGAAGCCTGAGCTTCACAAAGCTTCCTTTGACAAAGGGCACTCCATCAACAAGTGCCTTCTTCTTCTGGGACAAGCACAATGGAGAAGCTGGCCAAATGGCTAATCGGTGCAAGTCCCAGCTGATTCAACTCTTTATGCTGAGCCTCTCTTCCTTCCCTCCGTGGCCATAAAAAGCTCAGCTGAAAACAACCCATAACCCTTCATGAGGAAGCTCTTCAGTGGGTTGATTTCCAAAGCTGCTGCCTGAGGATAGAAGGAAGGACTTCCCCAAAAGGTCCCCAGGGAGGTACCTGAACTAAAGAAAGAGTCCATGCTGTATCCACACCTACTCTTACCCAGCTCTCTTTGTGGTCCCAGGATGGCTCCGATCTGAATAGAGCTCAACAGGTGGAACTGCATAAGGAGGATACCAGCAGAGACCAGCTTGACAATAGGAAAGAACTTCCTTGGGGAGCAAAATTGGAACTGCCACCTCTGGTCATAGAGCCAGACAGGTAGTGGAGAGATTTCTATCATTTCCATTGCCTGAGAGGGATGTCCAATAATAATTCCTTTCTTGGCTTCTATTTTTAATATTAAAGGGATTTCTCAACCCCAGGATGAATATTTTTTTCTTTTAGATGTTAATTATATTGTTTTAAAATGTTAATTCTATTCATCGATGCCAGTCAAGTTATTTCTTTTTTTTAAACCCTTATATATATACTGTATATTATATATATGTATATGTATATGTATGTATGTATATATATATATATATACTGTGTATTGGCTCCAAGGCAGAAGAGTGGTAAGGGCTAGGCAATGGGGGTCAAGTGACTTGCCCAGGTTCACACAGCTGGGAAGTGGCTGAGGCTGGATTCGAACCTAGGACCTCCCACCTCTAGGCTTGGCTCCCAATCCACTGAGCTACCCAGCCGCCCAATCCACTGAGCTACCCAGCCGCCCACCCACCCCCTTAGGATTCTTTACAATATCTAATGATAAATGGTTCTCACGATCAATTTAAGTGTTCATTGAGGAACTTTGTATGGAAATTAAAGTTATGGATCACAAACGAAAGCAAATAATCTCAAACTACAACTCTGCTGTGACTCAGTAATAGTCGCCTTTACATATTCCATTTTCAAAGAGCCATCATGGAAGTGATGAATGAGACACAGTGACTCCAAAAGCAAATGTTGACAGCAGTAATAGAAAGTACAGATTTTTGTTGGCTTGTAGTACTTGCCCAGAGTTAGAAAATGAAGAAAAGTCTGGGGTCAGATTCGAACCTACGACCTCTGGTCTTGAGGCCCAGCTCTCTGTCCACTGAGCCACTCAGCTGCGCTGCAACTTCCTTTTACTGAACTACTCAAGGGTTTGCAACTTTCCCAGGGTTGGTTGGTTTCGGTTTTTGGTAGCTAGGAGCCTGACTACATGGCTTCAAGGCTAAATGGCCACAGGTCCCCAGGCTATTTGGCTTGCTGGAGGCTTCATTCATTACGACACTCAAAAAGCCGCCTGCTGATCTGAACCATGGACTTCAGGAGAAGCCTGAGCTTCACAAAGCTTCCTTTGACAAAGGGCACTGCATCAACAAGTGCCTTCTTCTTCTGGGACAAGCACAATGGAGAAGCTGGCCAAATGGCTAATCGGTAAAAGTCCCAGCTGATTCAACTCTTTATGCTGAGCCTCTCTTCCTTCCCTCCGTGGCCATAAAAAGCTCAGCTGAAAACAACCCATAACCCTTCATGAGGAAGCTCTTCAGTGGGTTGATTTCCAAAGCTGCTGCCTGAGGATAGAAGGAAGGACTTCCCCAAAAGGTCCCCAGGGAGGTACCTGAACTAAAGAAAGAGTCCATGCTGTATCCACACCTACTCTTACCCAGCTCTCTTTGTGGTCCCAGGATGGCTCCGATCTGAATAGAGCTCAACAGGTGGAACTGCATAAGGAGGATACCAGCAGAGACCAGCTTGACAATAGGAAAGAACTTCCTTGGGGAGCAAAATTGGAACTGCCACCTCTGGTCATAGAGCCAGACAGGTAGTGGAGAGATTTCTATCATTTCCATTGCCTGAGAGGGATGTCCAATAATAATTCCTTTCTTGGCTTCTATTTTTAATATTAAAGGGATTTCTCAACCCCAGGATGAATATTTTTTTCTTTTAGATGTTAATTATATTGTTTTAAAATGTTAATTCTATTCATCGATGCCAGTCAAGTTATTTCTTTTTTTTAAACCCTTATATATATACTGTATATTATATATATGTATATGTATATGTATGTATGTATATATATATATACTGTGTATTGGCTCCAAGGCAGAAGAGTGGTAAGGGCTAGGCAATGGGGGTCAAGTGACTTGCCCAGGTTCACACAGCTGGGAAGTGGCTGAGGCTGGATTCGAACCTAGGACCTCCCACCTCTAGGCTTGGCTCCCAATCCACTGAGCTACCCAGCCGCCCAATCCACTGAGCTACCCAGCCGCCCACCCACCCCCTTAGGATTCTTTACAATATCTAATGATAAATGGTTCTCACGATCAATTTAAGTGTTCATTGAGGAACTTTGTATGGAAATTGAAGTTATGGATCACAAACGAAAGCAAATAATCTCAAACTACAACTCTGCTGTGACTCAGTAATAGTCGCCTTTACATATTCCATTTTCAAAGAGCCATCATGGAAGTGATGAATGAGACACAGTGACTCCAAAAGCAAATGTTGACAGCAGTAATAGAAAGTACAGATTTTTGTTGGCTTGTAGTACTTGCCCAGAGTTAGAAAATGAAGAAAAGTCTGGGGTCAGATTCGAACCTACGACCTCTGGTCTTGAGGCCCAGCTCTCTGTCCACTGAGCCACTCAGCTGCGCTGCAACTTCCTTTTACTGAACTACTCAAGGGTTTGCAACTTTCCCAGGGTTGGTTGGTTTCGGTTTTTGGTAGCTAGGAGCCTGACTACATGGCTTCAAGGCTAAATGGCCACAGGTCCCCAGGCTATTTGGCTTGCTGGAGGCTTCATTCATTACGACACTCAAAAAGCCGCCTGCTGATCTGAACCATGGACTTCAGGAGAAGCCTGAGCTTCCCAAAGCTTCCTTTGACAAAGGGCACTCCATCAACAAGTGCCTTCTTCTTCTGGGACAAGCACAATGGAGAAGCTGGCCAAATGGCTAATCGGTGCAAGTCCCAGCTGATTCAACTCTTTATGCTGAGCCTCTCTTCCTTCCCTCCGTGGCCATAAAAAGCTCAGCTGAAAACAACCCATAACCCTTCATGAGGAAGCTCTTCAGTGGGTTGATTTCCAAAGCTGCTGCCTGAGGATAGAAGGAAGGACTTCCCCAATAGGTCCCCAGGGAGGTACCTGAACTAAAGAAAGAGTCCATGCTGTATCCACACCTACTCTTACCCAGCTCTCTTTGTGGTCCCAGGATGGCTCCGATCTGAATAGAGCTCAACAGGTGGAACTGCATAAGGAGGATACCAGCAGAGACCAGCTTGACAATAGGAAAGAACTTCCTTGGGGAGCAAAATTGGAACTGCCACCTCTGGTCATAGAGCCAGACAGGTAGTGGAGAGGTTTCTATCATTTCCATTGCCTGAGAGGGATGTCCAATAATAATTCCTTTCTTGGCTTCTATTTTTAATATTAAAGGGATTTCTCAACCCCAGGATGAATATTTTTTTCTTTTAGATGTTAATTATATTGTTTTAAAATGTTAATTCTATTCATCGATGCCAGTCAAGTTATTTCTTTTTTTTAAACCCTTATATATATACTGTACATTATATATATGTATATGTATATGTATGTATGTATATATATATATACTGTGTATTGGCTCCAAGGCAGAAGAGTGGTAAGGGCTAGGCAATGGGGGTCAAGTGACTTGCCCAGGTTCACACAGCTGGGAAGTGGCTGAGGCTGGATTCGAACCTAGGACCTCCCACCTCTAGGCTTGGCTCCCAATCCACTGAGCTACCCAGCCGCCCAATCCACTGAGCTACCCAGCCGCCCACCCACCCCCTTAGGATTCTTTACAATATCTAATGATAAATGGTTCTCACGATCAATTTAAGTGTTCATTGAGGAACTTTGTATGGAAATTGAAGTTATGGATCACGAACAAAAGGACATAATCTCAAACTACAACTCTGCTGTGACTCAGTAATAGTCGCCTTTAGATATTCCATTTTCAAAGAGCCATCATGGAAGTGATGAATGAGACACAGTGACTCCAAAAGCAAATGTTGACAGCAGTAATAGAAAGTACAGATTTTGGTTGGCTTGTAGTACTTGCCCAGAGTTAGAAAATGAAGAAAAGTCTGGGGTCAGATTCGAACCTACGACCTCTGGTCTTGAGGCCCAGCTCTCTGTCCACTGAGCCACTCAGCTGCGCTGCAACTTCCTTTTACTGAACTACTCAAGGGTTTGCAACTTTCCCAGGGTTGGTTGGTTTCGGTTTTTGGTAGCTAGGAGCCTGACTACATGGCTTCAAGGCTAAATGGCCACAGGTCCCCAGGCTATTTGGCTTGCTGGAGGCTTCATTCATTACGACACTCAAAAAGCCGCCTGCTGATCTGAACCATGGACTTCAGGAGAAGCCTGAGCTTCACAAAGCTTCCTTTGACAAAGGGCACTCCATCAACAAGTGCCTTCTTCTTCTGGGACAAGCACAATGGAGAAGCTGGCCAAATGGCTAATCGGTGCAAGTCCCAGCTGATTCAACTCTTTATGCTGAGCCTCTCTTCCTTCCCTCCGTGGCCATAAAAAGCTCAGCTGAAAACAACCCATAACCCTTCATGAGGAAGCTCTTCAGTGGGTTGATTTCCAAAGCTGCTGCCTGAGGATAGAAGGAAGGACTTCCCCAAAAGGTCCCCAGGGAGGTACCTGAACTAAAGAAAGAGTCCATGCTGTATCCACACCTACTCTTACCCAGCTCTCTTTGTGGTCCCAGGATGGCTCCGATCTGAATAGAGCTCAACAGGTGGAACTGCATAAGGAGGATACCAGCAGAGACCAGCTTGACAATAGGAAAGAACTTCCTTGGGGAGCAAAATTGGAACTGCCACCTCTGGTCATAGAGCCAGACAGGTAGTGGAGAGATTTCTATCATTTCCATTGCCTGAGAGGGATGTCCAATAATAATTCCTTTCTTGGCTTCTATTTTTAATATTAAAGGGATTTCTCAACCCCAGGATGAATATTTTTTTCTTTTAGATGTTAATTATATTGTTTTAAAATGTTAATTCTATTCATCGATGCCAGTCAAGTTATTTCTTTTTTTTAAACCCTTATATATATACTGTATATTATATATATGTATATGTATATGTATGTATGTATATATATATATACTGTGTATTGGCTCCAAGGCAGAAGAGTGGTAAGGGCTAGGCAATGGGGGTCAAGTGACTTGCCCAGGTTCACACAGCTGGGAAGTGGCTGAGGCTGGATTCGAACCTAGGACCTCCCACCTCTAGGCTTGGCTCCCAATCCACTGAGCTACCCAGCCGCCCAATCCACTGAGCTACCCAGCCGCCCACCCACCCCCTTAGGATTCTTTACAATATCTAATGATAAATGGTTCTCACGATCAATTTAAGTGTTCATTGAGGAACTTTGTATGGAAATTGAAGTTATGGATCACAAACGAAAGCAAATAATCTCAAACTACAACTCTGCTGTGACTCAGTAATAGTCGCCTTTACATATTCCATTTTCAAAGAGCCATCATGGAAGTGATGAATGAGACACAGTGACTCCAAAAGCAAATGTTGACAGCAGTAATAGAAAGTACAGATTTTTGTTGGCTTGTAGTACTTGCCCAGAGTTAGAAAATGAAGAAAAGTCTGGGGTCAGATTCGAACCTACGACCTCTGGTCTTGAGGCCCAGCTCTCTGTCCACTGAGCCACTCAGCTGCGCTGCAACTTCCTTTTACTGAACTACTCAAGGGTTTGCAACTTTCCCAGGGTTGGTTGGTTTCGGTTTTTGGTAGCTAGGAGCCTGACTACATGGCTTCAAGGCTAAATGGCCACAGGTCCCCAGGCTATTTGGCTTGCTGGAGGCTTCATTCATTACGACACTCAAAAAGCCGCCTGCTGATCTGAACCATGGACTTCAGGAGAAGCCTGAGCTTCACAAAGCTTCCTTTGACAAAGGGCACTCCATCAACAAGTGCCTTCTTCTTCTGGGACAAGCACAATGGAGAAGCTGGCCAAATGGCTAATCGGTGCAAGTCCCAGCTGATTCAACTCTTTATGCTGAGCCTCTCTTCCTTCCCTCCGTGGCCATAAAAAGCTCAGCTGAAAACAACCCATAACCCTTCATGAGGAAGCTCTTCAGTGGGTTGATTTCCAAAGCTGCTGCCTGAGGATAGAAGGAAGGACTTCCCCAAAAGGTCCCCAGGGAGGTACCTGAACTAAAGAAAGAGTCCATGCTGTATCCACACCTACTCTTACCCAGCTCTCTTTGTGGTCCCAGGATGGCTCCGATCTGAATAGAGCTCAACAGGTGGAACTGCATAAGGAGGATACCAGCAGAGACCAGCTTGACAATAGGAAAGAACTTCCTTGGGGAGCAAAATTGGAACTGCCACCTCTGGTCATAGAGCCAGACAGGTAGTGGAGAGATTTCTATCATTTCCATTGCCTGAGAGGGATGTCCAATAATAATTCCTTTCTTGGCTTCTATTTTTAATATTAAAGGGATTTCTCAACCCCAGGATGAATATTTTTTTCTTTTAGATGTTAATTATATTGTTTTAAAATGTTAATTCTATTCATCGATGCCAGTCAAGTTATTTCTTTTTTTTAAACCCTTATATATATACTGTATATTATATATATGTATATGTATATGTATGTATGTATATATATATATACTGTGTATTGGCTCCAAGGCAGAAGAGTGGTAAGGGCTAGGCAATGGGGGTCAAGTGACTTGCCCAGGTTCACACAGCTGGGAAGTGGCTGAGGCTGGATTCGAACCTAGGACCTCCCACCTCTAGGCTTGGCTCCCAATCCACTGAGCTACCCAGCCGCCCAATCCACTGAGCTACCCAGCCGCCCACCCACCCCCTTAGGATTCTTTACAATATCTAATGATAAATGGTTCTCACGATCAATTTAAGTGTTCATTGAGGAACTTTGTATGGAAATTGAAGTTATGGATCACAAACGAAAGCAAATAATCTCAAACTACAACTCTGCTGTGACTCAGTAATAGTCGCCTTTACATATTCCATTTTCAAAGAGCCATCATGGAAGTGATGAATGAGACACAGTGACTCCAAAAGCAAATGTTGACAGCAGTAATAGAAAGTACAGATTTTGGTTGGCTTGTAGTACTTGCCCAGAGTTAGAAAATGAAGAAAAGTCTGGGGTCAGATTCGAACCTACGACCTCTGGTCTTGAGGCCCAGCTCTCTGTCCACTGAGCCACTCAGCTGCGCTGCAACTTCCTTTTACTGAACTACTCAAGGGTTTGCAACTTTCCCAGGGTTGGTTGGTTTCGGTTTTTGGTAGCTAGGAGCCTGACTACATGGCTTCAAGGCTAAATGGCCACAGGTCCCCAGGCTATTTGGCTTGCTGGAGGCTTCATTCATTACGACACTCAAAAAGCCGCCTGCTGATCTGAACCATGGACTTCAGGAGAAGCCTGAGCTTCACAAAGCTTCCTTTGACAAAGGGCACTCCATCAACAAGTGCCTTCTTCTTCTGGGACAAGCACAATGGAGAAGCTGGCCAAATGGCTAATCGGTGCAAGTCCCAGCTGATTCAACTGCTGAGCCTCTCTTCCTTCCCTCCGTGGCCATAAAAAGCTCAGCTGAAAACAACCCATAACCCTTCATGAGGAAGCTCTTCAGTGGGTTGATTTCCAAAGCTGCTGCCTGAGGATAGAAGGAAGGACTTCCCCAAAAGGTCCCCAGGGAGGTACCTGAACTAAAGAAAGAGTCCATGCTGTATCCACACCTACTCTTACCCAGCTCTCTTTGTGGTCCCAGGATGGCTCCGATCTGAATAGAGCTCAACAGGTGGAACTGCATAAGGAGGATACCAGCAGAGACCAGCTTGACAATAGGAAAGAACTTCCTTGGGGAGCAAAATTGGAACTGCCACCTCTGGTCATAGAGCCAGACAGGTAGTGGAGAGATTTCTATCATTTCCATTGCCTGAGAGGGATGTCCAATAATAATTCCTTTCTTGGCTTCTATTTTTAATATTAAAGGGATTTCTCAACCCCAGGATGAATATTTTTTTCTTTTAGATGTTAATTATATTGTTTTAAAATGTTAATTCTATTCATCGATGCCAGTCAAGTTATTTCTTTTTTTTAAACCCTTATATATATACTGTATATTATATATATGTATATGTATATGTATGTATGTATATATATATATATATACTGTGTATTGGCTCCAAGGCAGAAGAGTGGTAAGGGCTAGGCAATGGGGGTCAAGTGACTTGCCCAGGTTCACACAGCTGGGAAGTGGCTGAGGCTGGATTCGAACCTAGGACCTCCCACCTCTAGGCTTGGCTCCCAATCCACTGAGCTACCCAGCCGCCCACCCACCCCCTTAGGATTCTTTACAATATCTAATGATAAATGGTTCTCACGATCAATTTAAGTGTTCATTGAGGAACTTTGTATGGAAATTGAAGTTATGGATCACGAACAAAAGGACATAATCTCAAACTACAACTCTGCTGTGACTCAGTAATAGTCGCCTTTAGATATTCCATTTTCAAAGAGCCATCATGGAAGTGATGAATGAGACACAGTGACTCCAAAAGCAAATGTTGACAGCAGTAATAGAAAGTACAGATTTTGGTTGGCTTGTAGTACTTGCCCAGAGTTAGAAAATGAAGAAAAGTCTGGGGTCAGATTCGAACCTACGACCTCTGGTCTTGAGGCCCAGCTCTCTGTCCACTGAGCCACTCAGCTGCGCTGCAACTTCCTTTTACTGAACTACTCAAAGGTTTGCAACTTTCCCAGGGTTGGTTGGTTTCGGTTTTTGGTAGCTAGGAGCCTGACTACATGGCTTCAAGGCTAAATGGCCACAGGTCCCCAGGCTATTTGGCTTGCTGGAGGCTTCATTCATTACGACACTCAAAAAGCCGCCTGCTGATCTGAACCATGGACTTCAGGAGAAGCCTGAGCTTCACAAAGCTTCCTTTGACAAAGGGCACTCCATCAACAAGTGCCTTCTTCTTCTGGGACAAGCACAATGGAGAAGCTGGCCAAATGGCTAATCGGTGCAAGTCCCAGCTGATTCAACTCTTTATGCTGAGCCTCTCTTCCTTCCCTCCGTGGCCATAAAAAGCTCAGCTGAAAACAACCCATAACCCTTCATGAGGAAGCTCTTCAGTGGGTTGATTTCCAAAGCTGCTGCCTGAGGATAGAAGGAAGGACTTCCCCAAAAGGTCCCCAGGGAGGTACCTGAACTAAAGAAAGAGTCCATGCTGTATCCACACCTACTCTTACCCAGCTCTCTTTGTGGTCCCAGGATGGCTCCGATCTGAATAGAGCTCAACAGGTGGAACTGCATAAGGAGGATACCAGCAGAGACCAGCTTGACAATAGGAAAGAACTTCCTTGGGGAGCAAAATTGGAACTGCCACCTCTGGTCATAGAGACAGACAGGTAGTGGAGAGATTTCTATCATTTCCATTGCCTGAGAGGGATGTCCAATAATAATTCCTTTCTTGGCTTCTATTTTTAATATTAAAGGGATTTCTCAACCCCAGGATGAATATTTTTTTCTTTTAGATGTTAATTATATTGTTTTAAAATGTTAATTCTATTCATCGATGCTAGTCAAGTTATTTCTTTTTTTTAAACCCTTATATATATACTGTATATTATATATATGTATATGTATATGTATATGTATGTATGTATATATATATATACTGTGTATTGGCTCCAAGGCAGAAGAGTGGTAAGGGCTAGGCAATGGGGGTCAAGTGACTTGCCCAGGTTCACACAGCTGGGAAGTGGCTGAGGCTGGATTCGAACCTAGGACCTCCCACCTCTAGGCTTGGCTCCCAATCCACTGAGCTACCCAGCCGCCCAATCCACTGAGCTACCCAGCCGCCCACCCACCCCCTTAGATTTCCTTACAATATCTAATGATAAATGGTTCTCACGATCAATTTAAGTGTTCATTGAGGAACTTTGTATGGAAATTGAAGTTATGGATCACAAACGAAAGCAAATAATCTCAAACTACAACTCTGCTGTGACTCAGTAATAGTCGCCTTTACATATTCCATTTTCAAAGAGCCATCATGGAAGTGATGAATGAGACACAGTGACTCCAAAAGCAAATGTTGACAGCAGTAATAGAAAGTACAGATTTTTGTTGGCTTGTAGTACTTGCCCAGAGTTAGAAAATGAAGAAAAGTCTGGGGTCAGATTCGAACCTACGACCTCTGGTCTTGAGGCCCAGCTCTCTGTCCACTGAGCCACTCAGCTGCGCTGCAACTTCCTTTTACTGAACTACTCAAGGGTTTGCAACTTTCCCAGGGTTGGTTGGTTTCGGTTTTTGGTAGCTAGGAGCCTGACTACATGGCTTCAAGGCTAAATGGCCACAGGTCCCCAGGCTATTTGGCTTGCTGGAGGCTTCATTCATTACGACACTCAAAAAGCCGCCTGCTGATCTGAACCATGGACTTCAGGAGAAGCCTGAGCTTCACAAAGCTTCCTTTGACAAAGGGCACTCCATCAACAAGTGCCTTCTTCTTCTGGGACAAGCACAATGGAGAAGCTGGCCAAATGGCTAATCGGTGCAAGTCCCAGCTGATTCAACTCTTTATGCTGAGCCTCTCTTCCTTCCCTCCGTGGCCATAAAAAGCTCAGCTGAAAACAACCCATAACCCTTCATGAGGAAGCTCTTCAGTGGGTTGATTTCCAAAGCTGCTGCCTGAGGATAGAAGGAAGGACTTCCCCAAAAGGTCCCCAGGGAGGTACCTGAACTAAAGAAAGAGTCCATGCTGTATCCACACCTACTCTTACCCAGCTCTCTTTGTGGTCCCAGGATGGCTCCGATCTGAATAGAGCTCAACAGGTGGAACTGCATAAGGAGGATACCAGCAGAGACCAGCTTGACAATAGGAAAGAACTTCCTTGGGGAGCAAAATTGGAACTGCCACCTCTGGTCATAGAGCCAGACAGGTAGTGGAGAGATTTCTATCATTTCCATTGCCTGAGAGGGATGTCCAATAATAATTCCTTTCTTGGCTTCTATTTTTAATATTAAAGGGATTTCTCAACCCCAGGATGAATATTTTTTTCTTTTAGATGTTAATTATATTGTTTTAAAATGTTAATTCTATTCATCGATGCCAGTCAAGTTATTTCTTTTTTTTAAACCCTTATATATATACTGTATATTATATATATGTATATGTATATGTATGTATGTATATATATATATATATACTGTGTATTGGCTCCAAGGCAGAAGAGTGGTAAGGGCTAGGCAATGGGGGTCAAGTGACTTGCCCAGGTTCACACAGCTGGGAAGTGGCTGAGGCTGGATTCGAACCTAGGACCTCCCACCTCTAGGCTTGGCTCCCAATCCACTGAGCTACCCAGCCGCCCAATCCACTGAGCTACCCAGCCGCCCACCCACCCCCTTAGGATTCTTTACAATATCTAATGATAAATGGTTCTCACGATCAATTTAAGTGTTCATTGAGGAACTTTGTATGGAAATTAAAGTTATGGATCACAAACGAAAGCAAATAATCTCAAACTACAACTCTGCTGTGACTCAGTAATAGTCGCCTTTACATATTCCATTTTCAAAGAGCCATCATGGAAGTGATGAATGAGACACAGTGACTCCAAAAGCAAATGTTGACAGCAGTAATAGAAAGTACAGATTTTTGTTGGCTTGTAGTACTTGCCCAGAGTTAGAAAATGAAGAAAAGTCTGGGGTCAGATTCGAACCTACGACCTCTGGTCTTGAGGCCCAGCTCTCTGTCCACTGAGCCACTCAGCTGCGCTGCAACTTCCTTTTACTGAACTACTCAAGGGTTTGCAACTTTCCCAGGGTTGGTTGGTTTCGGTTTTTGGTAGCTAGGAGCCTGACTACATGGCTTCAAGGCTAAATGGCCACAGGTCCCCAGGCTATTTGGCTTGCTGGAGGCTTCATTCATTACGACACTCAAAAAGCCGCCTGCTGATCTGAACCATGGACTTCAGGAGAAGCCTGAGCTTCACAAAGCTTCCTTTGACAAAGGGCACTCCATCAACAAGTGCCTTCTTCTTCTGGGACAAGCACAATGGAGAAGCTGGCCAAATGGCTAATCGGTAAAAGTCCCAGCTGATTCAACTCTTTATGCTGAGCCTCTCTTCCTTCCCTCCGTGGCCATAAAAAGCTCAGCTGAAAACAACCCATAACCCTTCATGAGGAAGCTCTTCAGTGGGTTGATTTCCAAAGCTGCTGCCTGAGGATAGAAGGAAGGACTTCCCCAAAAGGTCCCCAGGGAGGTACCTGAACTAAAGAAAGAGTCCATGCTGTATCCACACCTACTCTTACCCAGCTCTCTTTGTGGTCCCAGGATGGCTCCGATCTGAATAGAGCTCAACAGGTGGAACTGCATAAGGAGGATACCAGCAGAGACCAGCTTGACAATAGGAAAGAACTTCCTTGGGGAGCAAAATTGGAACTGCCACCTCTGGTCATAGAGACAGACAGGTAGTGGAGAGATTTCTATCATTTCCATTGCCTGAGAGGGATGTCCAATAATAATTCCTTTCTTGGCTTCTATTTTTAATATTAAAGGGATTTCTCAACCCCAGGATGAATATTTTTTTCTTTTAGATGTTAATTATATTGTTTTAAAATGTTAATTCTATTCATCGATGCCAGTCAAGTTATTTCTTTTTTTTAAACCCTTATATATATACTGTATATTATATATATGTATATGTATATGTATGTATGTATATATATATATATACTGTGTATTGGCTCCAAGGCAGAAGAGTGGTAAGGGCTAGGCAATGGGGGTCAAGTGACTTGCCCAGGTTCACACAGCTGGGAAGTGGCTGAGGCTGGATTCGAACCTAGGACCTCCCACCTCTAGGCTTGGCTCCCAATCCACTGAGCTACCCAGCCGCCCAATCCACTGAGCTACCCAGCCGCCCACCCACCCCCTTAGGATTCTTTACAATATCTAATGATAAATGGTTCTCACGATCAATTTAAGTGTTCATTGAGGAACTTTGTATGGAAATTGAAGTTATGGATCACAAACGAAAGCAAATAATCTCAAACTACAACTCTGCTGTGACTCAGTAATAGTCGCCTTTACATATTCCATTTTCAAAGAGCCATCATGGAAGTGATGAATGAGACACAGTGACTCCAAAAGCAAATGTTGACAGCAGTAATAGAAAGTACAGATTTTTGTTGGCTTGTAGTACTTGCCCAGAGTTAGAAAATGAAGAAAAGTCTGGGGTCAGATTCGAACCTACGACCTCTGGTCTTGAGGCCCAGCTCTCTGTCCACTGAGCCACTCAGCTGCGCTGCAACTTCCTTTTACTGAACTACTCAAGGGTTTGCAACTTTCCCAGGGTTGGTTGGTTTCGGTTTTTGGTAGCTAGGAGCCTGACTACATGGCTTCAAGGCTAAATGGCCACAGGTCCCCAGGCTATTTGGCTTGCTGGAGGCTTCATTCATTACGACACTCAAAAAGCCGCCTGCTGATCTGAACCATGGACTTCAGGAGAAGCCTGAGCTTCACAAAGCTTCCTTTGACAAAGGGCACTCCATCAACAAGTGCCTTCTTCTTCTGGGACAAGCACAATGGAGAAGCTGGCCAAATGGCTAATCGGTGCAAGTCCCAGCTGATTCAACTCTTTATGCTGAGCCTCTCTTCCTTCCCTCCGTGGCCATAAAAAGCTCAGCTGAAAACAACCCATAACCCTTCATGAGGAAGCTCTTCAGTGGGTTGATTTCCAAAGCTGCTGCCTGAGGATAGAAGGAAGGACTTCCCCAATAGGTCCCCAGGGAGGTACCTGAACTAAAGAAAGAGTCCATGCTGTATCCACACCTACTCTTACCCAGCTCTCTTTGTGGTCCCAGGATGGCTCCGATCTGAATAGAGCTCAACAGGTGGAACTGCATAAGGAGGATACCAGCAGAGACCAGCTTGACAATAGGAAAGAACTTCCTTGGGGAGCAAAATTGGAACTGCCACCTCTGGTCATAGAGCCAGACAGGTAGTGGAGAGGTTTCTATCATTTCCATTGCCTGAGAGGGATGTCCAATAATAATTCCTTTCTTGGCTTCTATTTTTAATATTAAAGGGATTTCTCAACCCCAGGATGAATATTTTTTTCTTTTAGATGTTAATTATATTGTTTTAAAATGTTAATTCTATTCATCGATGCCAGTCAAGTTATTTCTTTTTTTTAAACCCTTATATATATACTGTACATTATATATATGTATATGTATATGTATGTATGTATATATATATATACTGTGTATTGGCTCCAAGGCAGAAGAGTGGTAAGGGCTAGGCAATGGGGGTCAAGTGACTTGCCCAGGTTCACACAGCTGGGAAGTGGCTGAGGCTGGATTCGAACCTAGGACCTCCCACCTCTAGGCTTGGCTCCCAATCCACTGAGCTACCCAGCCGCCCAATCCACTGAGCTACCCAGCCGCCCACCCACCCCCTTAGGATTCTTTACAATATCTAATGATAAATGGTTCTCACGATCAATTTAAGTGTTCATTGAGGAACTTTGTATGGAAATTGAAGTTATGGATCACGAACAAAAGGACATAATCTCAAACTACAACTCTGCTGTGACTCAGTAATAGTCGCCTTTAGATATTCCATTTTCAAAGAGCCATCATGGAAGTGATGAATGAGACACAGTGACTCCAAAAGCAAATGTTGACAGCAGTAATAGAAAGTACAGATTTTGGTTGGCTTGTAGTACTTGCCCAGAGTTAGAAAATGAAGAAAAGTCTGGGGTCAGATTCGAACCTACGACCTCTGGTCTTGAGGCCCAGCTCTCTGTCCACTGAGCCACTCAGCTGCGCTGCAACTTCCTTTTACTGAACTACTCAAGGGTTTGCAACTTTCCCAGGGTTGGTTGGTTTCGGTTTTTGGTAGCTAGGAGCCTGACTACATGGCTTCAAGGCTAAATGGCCACAGGTCCCCAGGCTATTTGGCTTGCTGGAGGCTTCATTCATTACGACACTCAAAAAGCCGCCTGCTGATCTGAACCATGGACTTCAGGAGAAGCCTGAGCTTCACAAAGCTTCCTTTGACAAAGGGCACTCCATCAACAAGTGCCTTCTTCTTCTGGGACAAGCACAATGGAGAAGCTGGCCAAATGGCTAATCGGTGCAAGTCCCAGCTGATTCAACTCTTTATGCTGAGCCTCTCTTCCTTCCCTCCGTGGCCATAAAAAGCTCAGCTGAAAACAACCCATAACCCTTCATGAGGAAGCTCTTCAGTGGGTTGATTTCCAAAGCTGCTGCCTGAGGATAGAAGGAAGGACTTCCCCAAAAGGTCCCCAGGGAGGTACCTGAACTAAAGAAAGAGTCCATGCTGTATCCACACCTACTCTTACCCAGCTCTCTTTGTGGTCCCAGGATGGCTCCGATCTGAATAGAGCTCAACAGGTGGAACTGCATAAGGAGGATACCAGCAGAGACCAGCTTGACAATAGGAAAGAACTTCCTTGGGGAGCAAAATTGGAACTGCCACCTCTGGTCATAGAGCCAGACAGGTAGTGGAGAGATTTCTATCATTTCCATTGCCTGAGAGGGATGTCCAATAATAATTCCTTTCTTGGCTTCTATTTTTAATATTAAAGGGATTTCTCAACCCCAGGATGAATATTTTTTTCTTTTAGATGTTAATTATATTGTTTTAAAATGTTAATTCTATTCATCGATGCCAGTCAAGTTATTTCTTTTTTTTTAAACCCTTATATATATACTGTATATTATATATATGTATATGTATATGTATGTATGTATATATATATATACTGTGTATTGGCTCCAAGGCAGAAGAGTGGTAAGGGCTAGGCAATGGGGGTCAAGTGACTTGCCCAGGTTCACACAGCTGGGAAGTGGCTGAGGCTGGATTCGAACCTAGGACCTCCCACCTCTAGGCTTGGCTCCCAATCCACTGAGCTACCCAGCCGCCCAATCCACTGAGCTACCCAGCCGCCCACCCACCCCCTTAGGATTCTTTACAATATCTAATGATAAATGGTTCTCACGATCAATTTAAGTGTTCATTGAGGAACTTTGTATGGAAATTGAAGTTATGGATCACAAACGAAAGCAAATAATCTCAAACTACAACTCTGCTGTGACTCAGTAATAGTCGCCTTTAGATATTCCATTTTCAAAGAGCCATCATGGAAGTGATGAATGAGACACAGTGACTCCAAAAGCAAATGTTGACAGCAGTAATAGAAAGTACAGATTTTTGTTGGCTTGTAGTACTTGCCCAGAGTTAGAAAATGAAGAAAAGTCTGGGGTCAGATTCGAACCTACGACCTCTGGTCTTGAGGCCCAGCTCTCTGTCCACTGAGCCACTCAGCTGCGCTGCAACTTCCTTTTACTGAACTACTCAAGGGTTTGCAACTTTCCCAGGGTTGGTTGGTTTCGGTTTTTGGTAGCTAGGAGCCTGACTACATGGCTTCAAGGCTAAATGGCCACAGGTCCCCAGGCTATTTGGCTTGCTGGAGGCTTCATTCATTACGACACTCAAAAAGCCGCCTGCTGATCTGAACCATGGACTTCAGGAGAAGCCTGAGCTTCACAAAGCTTCCTTTGACAAAGGGCACTCCATCAACAAGTGCCTTCTTCTTCTGGGACAAGCACAATGGAGAAGCTGGCCAAATGGCTAATCGGTGCAAGTCCCAGCTGATTCAACTCTTTATGCTGAGCCTCTCTTCCTTCCCTCCGTGGCCATAAAAAGCTCAGCTGAAAACAACCCATAACCCTTCATGAGGAAGCTCTTCAGTGGGTTGATTTCCAAAGCTGCTGCCTGAGGATAGAAGGAAGGACTTCCCCAAAAGGTCCCCAGGGAGGTACCTGAACTAAAGAAAGAGTCCATGCTGTATCCACACCTACTCTTACCCAGCTCTCTTTGTGGTCCCAGGATGGCTCCGATCTGAATAGAGCTCAACAGGTGGAACTGCATAAGGAGGATACCAGCAGAGACCAGCTTGACAATAGGAAAGAACTTCCTTGGGGAGCAAAATTGGAACTGCCACCTCTGGTCATAGAGCCAGACAGGTAGTGGAGAGATTTCTATCATTTCCATTGCCTGAGAGGGATGTCCAATAATAATTCCTTTCTTGGCTTCTATTTTTAATATTAAAGGGATTTCTCAACCCCAGGATGAATATTTTTTTCTTTTAGATGTTAATTATATTGTTTTAAAATGTTAATTCTATTCATCGATGCCAGTCAAGTTATTTCTTTTTTTTAAACCCTTATATATATACTGTATATTATATATATGTATATGTATATGTATGTATGTATATATATATATACTGTGTATTGGCTCCAAGGCAGAAGAGTGGTAAGGGCTAGGCAATGGGGGTCAAGTGACTTGCCCAGGTTCACACAGCTGGGAAGTGGCTGAGGCTGGATTCGAACCTAGGACCTCCCACCTCTAGGCTTGGCTCCCAATCCACTGAGCTACCCAGCCGCCCAATCCACTGAGCTACCCAGCCGCCCACCCACCCCCTTAGGATTCTTTACAATATCTAATGATAAATGGTTCTCACGATCAATTTAGGTGTTCATTGAGGAACTTTGTATGGAAATTGAAGTTATGGATCACAAACGAAAGCAAATAATCTCAAACTACAACTCTGCTGTGACTCAGTAATAGTCGCCTTTACATATTCCATTTTCAAAGAGCCATCATGGAAGTGATGAATGAGACACAGTGACTCCAAAAGCAAATGTTGACAGCAGTAATAGAAAGTACAGATTTTGGTTGGCTTGTAGTACTTGCCCAGAGTTAGAAAATGAAGAAAAGTCTGGGGTCAGATTCGAACCTACGACCTCTGGTCTTGAGGCCCAGCTCTCTGTCCACTGAGCCACTCAGCTGCGCTGCAACTTCCTTTTACTGAACTACTCAAGGGTTTGCAACTTTCCCAGGGTTGGTTGGTTTCGGTTTTTGGTAGCTAGGAGCCTGACTACATGGCTTCAAGGCTAAATGGCCACAGGTCCCCAGGCTATTTGGCTTGCTGGAGGCTTCATTCATTACGACACTCAAAAAGCCGCCTGCTGATCTGAACCATGGACTTCAGGAGAAGCCTGAGCTTCACAAAGCTTCCTTTGACAAAGGGCACTCCATCAACAAGTGCCTTCTTCTTCTGGGACAAGCACAATGGAGAAGCTGGCCAAATGGCTAATCGGTGCAAGTCCCAGCTGATTCAACTCTTTATGCTGAGCCTCTCTTCCTTCCCTCCGTGGCCATAAAAAGCTCAGCTGAAAACAACCCATAACCCTTCATGAGGAAGCTCTTCAGTGGGTTGATTTCCAAAGCTGCTGCCTGAGGATAGAAGGAAGGACTTCCCCAAAAGGTCCCCAGGGAGGTACCTGAACTAAAGAAAGAGTCCATGCTGTATCCACACCTACTCTTACCCAGCTCTCTTTGTGGTCCCAGGATGGCTCCGATCTGAATAGAGCTCAACAGGTGGAACTGCATAAGGAGGATACCAGCAGAGACCAGCTTGACAATAGGAAAGAACTTCCTTGGGGAGCAAAATTGGAACTGCCACCTCTGGTCATAGAGCCAGACAGGTAGTGGAGAGATTTCTATCATTTCCATTGCCTGAGAGGGATGTCCAATAATAATTCCTTTCTTGGCTTCTATTTTTAATATTAAAGGGATTTCTCAACTCCAGGATGAATATTTTTTTCTTTTAGATGTTAATTATATTGTTTTAAAATGTTAATTCTATTCATCGATGCCAGTCAAGTTATTTCTTTTTTTTTAAACCCTTATATATATACTGTATATTATATATATGTATGTATGTATATATATATATATATATACTGTGTATTGGCTCCAAGGCAGAAGAGTGGTAAGGGCTAGGCAATGGGGGTCAAGTGACTTGCCCAGGTTCACACAGCTGGGAAATGGCTGAGGCTGGATTCGAACCTAGGACCTCCCACCTCTAGGCTTGGCTCCCAATCCACTGAGCTACCCAGCCGCCCAATCCACTGAGCTACCCAGCCGCCCACCCACCCCCTTAGGATTCTTTACAATATCTAATGATAAATGGTTCTCACGATCAATTTAAGTGTTCATTGAGGAACTTTGTATGGAAATTGAAGTTATGGATCACGAACAAAAGGACATAATCTCAAACTACAACTCTGCTGTGACTCAGTAATAGTCGCCTTTAGATATTCCATTTTCAAAGAGCCATCATGGAAGTGATGAATGAGACACAGTGACTCCAAAAGCAAATGTTGACAGCAGTAATAGAAAGTACAGATTTTGGTTGGCTTGTAGTACTTGCCCAGAGTTAGAAAATGAAGAAAAGTCTGGGGTCAGATTCGAACCTACGACCTCTGGTCTTGAGGCCCAGCTCTCTGTCCACTGAGCCACTCAGCTGCGCTGCAACTTCCTTTTACTGAACTACTCAAAGGTTTGCAACTTTCCCAGGGTTGGTTGGTTTCGGTTTTTGGTAGCTAGGAGCCTGACTACATGGCTTCAAGGCTAAATGGCCACAGGTCCCCAGGCTATTTGGCTTGCTGGAGGCTTCATTCATTACGACACTCAAAAAGCCGCCTGCTGATCTGAACCATGGACTTCAGGAGAAGCCTGAGCTTCACAAAGCTTCCTTTGACAAAGGGCACTCCATCAACAAGTGCCTTCTTCTTCTGGGACAAGCACAATGGAGAAGCTGGCCAAATGGCTAATCGGTGCAAGTCCCAGCTGATTCAACTCTTTATGCTGAGCCTCTCTTCCTTCCCTCCGTGGCCATAAAAAGCTCAGCTGAAAACAACCCATAACCCTTCATGAGGAAGCTCTTCAGTGGGTTGATTTCCAAAGCTGCTGCCTGAGGATAGAAGGAAGGACTTCCCCAAAAGGTCCCCAGGGAGGTACCTGAACTAAAGAAAGAGTCCATGCTGTATCCACACCTACTCTTACCCAGCTCTCTTTGTGGTCCCAGGATGGCTCCGATCTGAATAGAGCTCAACAGGTGGAACTGCATAAGGAGGATACCAGCAGAGACCAGCTTGACAATAGGAAAGAACTTCCTTGGGGAGCAAAATTGGAACTGCCACCTCTGGTCATAGAGCCAGACAGGTAGTGGAGAGATTTCTATCATTTCCATTGCCTGAGAGGGATGTCCAATAATAATTCCTTTCTTGGCTTCTATTTTTAATATTAAAGGGATTTCTCAACCCCAGGATGAATATTTTTTTCTTTTAGATGTTAATTATATTGTTTTAAAATGTTAATTCTATTCATCGATGCTAGTCAAGTTATTTCTTTTTTTTAAACCCTTATATATATACTGTATATTATATATATGTATATGTATATGTATGTATGTATATATATATATATATATACTGTGTATTGGCTCCAAGGCAGAAGAGTGGTAAGGGCTAGGCAATGGGGGTCAAGTGACTTGCCCAGGTTCACACAGCTGGGAAGTGGCTGAGGCTGGATTCGAACCTAGGACCTCCCACCTCTAGGCTTGGCTCCCAATCCACTGAGCTACCCAGCCGCCCAATCCACTGAGCTACCCAGCCGCCCACCCACCCCCTTAGGATTCTTTACAATATCTAATGATAAATGGTTCTCACGATCAATTTAAGTGTTCATTGAGGAACTTTGTATGGAAATTGAAGTTATGGATCACGAACAAAAGGACATAATCTCAAACTACAACTCTGCTGTGACTCAGTAATAGTCGCCTTTAGATATTCCATTTTCAAAGAGCCATCATGGAAGTGATGAATGAGACACAGTGACTCCAAAAGCAAATGTTGACAGCAGTAATAGAAAGTACAGATTTTGGTTGGCTTGTAGTACTTGCCCAGAGTTAGAAAATGAAGAAAAGTCTGGGGTCAGATTCGAACCTACGACCTCTGGTCTTGAGGCCCAGCTCTCTGTCCACTGAGCCACTCAGCTGCGCTGCAACTTCCTTTTACTGAACTACTCAAGGGTTTGCAACTTTCCCAGGGTTGGTTGGTTTCGGTTTTTGGTAGCTAGGAGCCTGACTACATGGCTTCAAGGCTAAATGGCCACAGGTCCCCAGGCTATTTGGCTTGCTGGAGGCTTCATTCATTACGACACTCAAAAAGCCGCCTGCTGATCTGAACCATGGACTTCAGGAGAAGCCTGAGCTTCACAAAGCTTCCTTTGACAAAGGGCACTCCATCAACAAGTGCCTTCTTCTTCTGGGACAAGCACAATGGAGAAGCTGGCCAAATGGCTAATCGGTGCAAGTCCCAGCTGATTCAACTCTTTATGCTGAGCCTCTCTTCCTTCCCTCCGTGGCCATAAAAAGCTCAGCTGAAAACAACCCATAACCCTTCATGAGGAAGCTCTTCAGTGGGTTGATTTCCAAAGCTGCTGCCTGAGGATAGAAGGAAGGACTTCCCCAAAAGGTCCCCAGGGAGGTACCTGAACTAAAGAAAGAGTCCATGCTGTATCCACACCTACTCTTACCCAGCTCTCTTTGTGGTCCCAGGATGGCTCCGATCTGAATAGAGCTCAACAGGTGGAACTGCATAAGGAGGATACCAGCAGAGACCAGCTTGACAATAGGAAAGAACTTCCTTGGGGAGCAAAATTGGAACTGCCATCTCTGGTCATAGAGCCAGACAGGTAGTGGAGAGATTTCTATCATTTCCATTGCCTGAGAGGGATGTCCAATAATAATTCCTTTCTTGGCTTCTATTTTTAATATTAAAGGGATTTCTCAACCCCAGGATGAATATTTTTTTCTTTTAGATGTTAATTATATTGTTTTAAAATGTTAATTCTATTCATCGATGCCAGTCAAGTTATTTCTTTTTTTTTAAACCCTTATATATATATACTGTATATTATATATATGTATATGTATATGTATGTATGTATATATATATATACTGTGTATTGGCTCCAAGGCAGAAGAGTGGTAAGGGCTAGGCAATGGGGGTCAAGTGACTTGCCCAGGTTCACACAGCTGGGAAGTGGCTGAGGCTGGATTCGAACCTAGGACCTCCCACCTCTAGGCTTGGCTCCCAATCCACTGAGCTACCCAGCCGCCCAATCCACTGAGCTACCCAGCCGCCCACCCACCCCCTTAGGATTCTTTACAATATCTAATGATAAATGGTTCTCACGATCAATTTAAGTGTTCATTGAGGAACTTTGTATGGAAATTGAAGTTATGGATCACGAACAAAAGGACATAATCTCAAACTACAACTCTGCTGTGACTCAGTAATAGTCGCCTTTAGATATTCCATTTTCAAAGAGCCATCATGGAAGTGATGAATGAGACACAGTGACTCCAAAAGCAAATGTTGACAGCAGTAATAGAAAGTACAGATTTTGGTTGGCTTGTAGTACTTGCCCAGAGTTAGAAAATGAAGAAAAGTCTGGGGTCAGATTCGAACCTACGACCTCTGGTCTTGAGGCCCAGCTCTCTGTCCACTGAGCCACTCAGCTGCGCTGCAACTTCCTTTTACTGAACTACTCAAGGGTTTGCAACTTTCCCAGGGTTGGTTGGTTTCGGTTTTTGGTAGCTAGGAGCCTGACTACATGGCTTCAAGGCTAAATGGCCACAGGTCCCCAGGCTATTTGGCTTGCTGGAGGCTTCATTCATTACGACACTCAAAAAGCCGCCTGCTGATCTGAACCATGGACTTCAGGAGAAGCCTGAGCTTCACAAAGCTTCCTTTGACAAAGGGCACTCCATCAACAAGTGCCTTCTTCTTCTGGGACAAGCACAATGGAGAAGCTGGCCAAATGGCTAATCGGTGCAAGTCCCAGCTGATTCAACTCTTTATGCTGAGCCTCTCTTCCTTCCCTCCGTGGCCATAAAAAGCTCAGCTGAAAACAACCCATAACCCTTCATGAGGAAGCTCTTCAGTGGGTTGATTTCCAAAGCTGCTGCCTGAGGATAGAAGGAAGGACTTCCCCAAAAGGTCCCCAGGGAGGTACCTGAACTAAAGAAAGAGTCCATGCTGTATCCACACCTACTCTTACCCAGCTCTCTTTGTGGTCCCAGGATGGCTCCGATCTGAATAGAGCTCAACAGGTGGAACTGCATAAGGAGGATACCAGCAGAGACCAGCTTGACAATAGGAAAGAACTTCCTTGGGGAGCAAAATTGGAACTGCCACCTCTGGTCATAGAGCCAGACAGGTAGTGGAGAGATTTATATCATTTCCATTGCCTGAGAGGGATGTCCAATAATAATTCCTTTCTTGGCTTCTATTTTTAATATTAAAGGGATTTCTCAACCCCAGGATGAATATTTTTTTCTTTTAGATGTTAATTATATTGTTTTAAAATGTTAATTCTATTCATCGATGCCAGTCAAGTTATTTCTTTTTTTTAAACCCTTATATATATACTGTATATTATATATATGTATGTATGTATATATATATATACTGTGTATTGGCTCCAAGGCAGAAGAGTGGTAAGGGCTAGGCAATGGGGGTCAAGTGACTTGCCCAGGTTCACACAGCTGGGAAGTGGCTGAGGCTGGATTCGAACCTAGGACCTCCCACCTCTAGGCTTGGCTCCCAATCCACTGAGCTACCCAGCCGCCCAATCCACTGAGCTACCCAGCCGCCCACCCACCCCCTTAGGATTCTTTACAATATCTAATGATAAATGGTTCTCACGATCAATTTAAGTGTTCATTGAGGAACTTTGTATGGAAATTGAAGTTATGGATCACAAACGAAAGCAAATAATCTCAAACTACAACTCTGCTGTGACTCAGTAATAGTCGCCTTTAGATATTCCATTTTCAAAGAGCCATCATGGAAGGGATGAATGAGACACAGTGACTCCAAAAGCAAATGTTGACAGCAGTAATAGAAAGTACAGATTTTGGTTGGCTTGTAGTACTTGCCCAGAGTTAGAAAATGAAGAAAAGTCTGGGGTCAGATTCGAACCTACGACCTCTGGTCTTGAGGCCCAGCTCTCTGTCCACTGAGCCACTCAGCTGCGCTGCAACTTCCTTTTACTGAACTACTCAAGGGTTTGCAACTTTCCCAGGGTTGGTTGGTTTCGGTTTTTGGTAGCTAGGAGCCTGACTACATGGCTTCAAGGCTAAATGGCCACAGGTCCCCAGGCTATTTGGCTTGCTGGAGGCTTCATTCATTACGACACTCAAAAAGCCGCCTGCTGATCTGAACCATGGACTTCAGGAGAAGCCTGAGCTTCACAAAGCTTCCTTTGACAAAGGGCACTCCATCAACAAGTGCCTTCTTCTTCTGGGACAAGCACAATGGAGAAGCTGGCCAAATGGCTAATCGGTGCAAGTCCCAGCTGATTCAACTCTTTATGCTGAGCCTCTCTTCCTTCCCTCCGTGGCCATAAAAAGCTCAGCTGAAAACAACCCATAACCCTTCATGAGGAAGCTCTTCAGTGGGTTGATTTCCAAAGCTGCTGCCTGAGGATAGAAGGAAGGACTTCCCCAAAAGGTCCCCAGGGAGGTACCTGAACTAAAGAAAGAGTCCATGCTGTATCCACACCTACTCTTACCCAGCTCTCTTTGTGGTCCCAGGATGGCTCCGATCTGAATAGAGCTCAACAGGTGGAACTGCATAAGGAGGATACCAGCAGAGACCAGCTTGACAATAGGAAAGAACTTCCTTGGGGAGCAAAATTGGAACTGCCACCTCTGGTCATAGAGACAGACAGGTAGTGGAGAGATTTCTATCATTTCCATTGCCTGAGAGGGATGTCCAATAATAATTCCTTTCTTGGCTTCTATTTTTAATATTAAAGGGATTTCTCAACCCCAGGATGAATATTTTTTTCTTTTAGATGTTAATTATATTGTTTTAAAATGTTAATTCTATTCATCGATGCCAGTCAAGTTATTTCTTTTTTTTAAACCCTTATATATATACTGTATATTATATATATGTATATGTATATGTATGTATGTATGTATATATATATATACTGTGTATTGGCTCCAAGGCAGAAGAGTGGTAAGGGCTAGGCAATGGGGGTCAAGTGACTTGCCCAGGTTCACACAGCTGGGAAGTGGCTGAGGCTGGATTCGAACCTAGGACCTCCCACCTCTAGGCTTGGCTCCCAATCCACTGAGCTACCCAGCCGCCCAATCCACTGAGCTACCCAGCCGCCCACCCACCCCCTTAGGATTCTTTACAATATCTAATGATAAATGGTTCTCACGATCAATTTAAGTGTTCATTGAGGAACTTTGTATGGAAATTGAAGTTATGGATCACAAACGAAAGCAAATAATCTCAAACTACAACTCTGCTGTGACTCAGTAATAGTCGCCTTTAGATATTCCATTTTCAAAGAGCCATCATGGAAGTGATGAATGAGACACAGTGACTCCAAAAGCAAATGTTGACAGCAGTAATAGAAAGTACAGATTTTGGTTGGCTTGTAGTACTTGCCCAGAGTTAGAAAATGAAGAAAAGTCTGGGGTCAGATTCGAACCTACGACCTCTGGTCTTGAGGCCCAGCTCTCTGTCCACTGAGCCACTCAGCTGCGCTGCAACTTCCTTTTACTGAACTACTCAAAGGTTTGCAACTTTCCCAGGGTTGGTTGGTTTCGGTTTTTGGTAGCTAGGAGCCTGACTACATGGCTTCAAGGCTAAATGGCCACAGGTCCCCAGGCTATTTGGCTTGCTGGAGGCTTCATTCATTACGACACTCAAAAAGCCGCCTGCTGATCTGAACCATGGACTTCAGGAGAAGCCTGAGCTTCACAAAGCTTCCTTTGACAAAGGGCACTCCATCAACAAGTGCCTTCTTCTTCTGGGACAAGCACAATGGAGAAGCTGGCCAAATGGCTAATCGGTGCAAGTCCCAGCTGATTCAACTCTTTATGCTGAGCCTCTCTTCCTTCCCTCCGTGGCCATAAAAAGCTCAGCTGAAAACAACCCATAACCCTTCATGAGGAAGCTCTTCAGTGGGTTGATTTCCAAAGCTGCTGCCTGAGGATAGAAGGAAGGACTTCCCCAAAAGGTCCCCAGGGAGGTACCTGAACTAAAGAAAGAGTCCATGCTGTATCCACACCTACTCTTACCCAGCTCTCTTTGTGGTCCCAGGATGGCTCCGATCTGAATAGAGCTCAACAGGTGGAACTGCATAAGGAGGATACCAGCAGAGACCAGCTTGACAATAGGAAAGAACTTCCTTGGGGAGCAAAATTGGAACTGCCACCTCTGGTCATAGAGCCAGACAGGTAGTGGAGAGATTTCTATCATTTCCATTGCCTGAGAGGGATGTCCAATAATAATTCCTTTCTTGGCTTCTATTTTTAATATTAAAGGGATTTCTCAACCCCAGGATGAATATTTTTTTCTTTTAGATGTTAATTATATTGTTTTAAAATGTTAATTCTATTCATCGATGCCAGTCAAGTTATTTCTTTTTTTTAAACCCTTATATATATACTGTATATTATATATATGTATATGTATATGTATGTATGTATATATATATATATATATACTGTGTATTGGCTCCAAGGCAGAAGAGTGGTAAGGGCTAGGCAATGGGGGTCAAGTGACTTGCCCAGGTTCACACAGCTGGGAAGTGGCTGAGGCTGGATTCGAACCTAGGACCTCCCACCTCTAGGCTTGGCTCCCAATCCACTGAGCTACCCAGCCGCCCAATCCACTGAGCTACCCAGCCGCCCACCCACCCCCTTAGGATTCTTTACAATATCTAATGATAAATGGTTCTCACGATCAATTTAAGTGTTCATTGAGGAACTTTGTATGGAAATTGAAGTTATGGATCACGAACAAAAGGACATAATCTCAAACTACAACTCTGCTGTGACTCAGTAATAGTCGCCTTTAGATATTCCATTTTCAAAGAGCCATCATGGAAGTGATGAATGAGACACAGTGACTCCAAAAGCAAATGTTGACAGCAGTAATAGAAAGTACAGATTTTGGTTGGCTTGTAGTACTTGCCCAGAGTTAGAAAATGAAGAAAAGTCTGGGGTCAGATTCGAACCTACGACCTCTGGTCTTGAGGCCCAGCTCTCTGTCCACTGAGCCACTCAGCTGCGCTGCAACTTCCTTTTACTGAACTACTCAAGGGTTTGCAACTTTCCCAGGGTTGGTTGGTTTCGGTTTTTGGTAGCTAGGAGCCTGACTACATGGCTTCAAGGCTAAATGGCCACAGGTCCCCAGGCTATTTGGCTTGCTGGAGGCTTCATTCATTACGACACTCAAAAAGCCGCCTGCTGATCTGAACCATGGACTTCAGGAGAAGCCTGAGCTTCACAAAGCTTCCTTTGACAAAGGGCACTCCATCAACAAGTGCCTTCTTCTTCTGGGACAAGCACAATGGAGAAGCTGGCCAAATGGCTAATCGGTGCAAGTCCCAGCTGATTCAACTCTTTATGCTGAGCCTCTCTTCCTTCCCTCCGTGGCCATAAAAAGCTCAGCTGAAAACAACCCATAACCCTTCATGAGGAAGCTCTTCAGTGGGTTGATTTCCAAAGCTGCTGCCTGAGGATAGAAGGAAGGACTTCCCCAAAAGGTCCCCAGGGAGGTACCTGAACTAAAGAAAGAGTCCATGCTGTATCCACACCTACTCTTACCCAGCTCTCTTTGTGGTCCCAGGATGGCTCCGATCTGAATAGAGCTCAACAGGTGGAACTGCATAAGGAGGATACCAGCAGAGACCAGCTTGACAATAGGAAAGAACTTCCTTGGGGAGCAAAATTGGAACTGCCACCTCTGGTCATAGAGCCAGACAGGTAGTGGAGAGATTTCTATCATTTCCATTGCCTGAGAGGGATGTCCAATAATAATTCCTTTCTTGGCTTCTATTTTTAATATTAAAGGGATTTCTCAACCCCAGGATGAATATTTTTTTCTTTTAGATGTTAATTATATTGTTTTAAAATGTTAATTCTATTCATCGATGCCAGTCAAGTTATTTCTTTTTTTTAAACCCTTATATATATACTGTATATTATATATATGTATATGTATATGTATGTATGTATATATATATATATATACTGTGTATTGGCTCCAAGGCAGAAGAGTGGTAAGGGCTAGGCAATGGGGGTCAAGTGACTTGCCCAGGTTCACACAGCTGGGAAGTGGCTGAGGCTGGATTCGAACCTAGGACCTCCCACCTCTAGGCTTGGCTCCCAATCCACTGAGCTACCCTGCCGCCCAATCCACTGAGCTACCCAGCCGCCCACCCACCCCCTTAGGATTCTTTACAATATCTAATGATAAATGGTTCTCACGATCAATTTAAGTGTTCATTGAGGAACTTTGTATGGAAATTGAAGTTATGGATCACGAACAAAAGGACATAATCTCAAACTACAACTCTGCTGTGACTCAGTAATAGTCGCCTTTAGATATTCCATTTTCAAAGAGCCATCATGGAAGTGATGAATGAGACACAGTGACTCCAAAAGCAAATGTTGACAGCAGTAATAGAAAGTACAGATTTTGGTTGGCTTGTAGTACTTGCCCAGAGTTAGAAAATGAAGAAAAGTCTGGGGTCAGATTCGAACCTACGACCTCTGGTCTTGAGGCCCAGCTCTCTGTCCACTGAGCCACTCAGCTGCGCTGCAACTTCCTTTTACTGAACTACTCAAAGGTTTGCAACTTTCCCAGGGTTGGTTGGTTTCGGTTTTTGGTAGCTAGGAGCCTGACTACATGGCTTCAAGGCTAAATGGCCACAGGTCCCCAGGCTATTTGGCTTGCTGGAGGCTTCATTCATTACGACACTCAAAAAGCCGCCTGCTGATCTGAACCATGGACTTCAGGAGAAGCCTGAGCTTCACAAAGCTTCCTTTGACAAAGGGCACTCCATCAACAAGTGCCTTCTTCTTCTGGGACAAGCACAATGGAGAAGCTGGCCAAATGGCTAATCGGTGCAAGTCCCAGCTGATTCAACTCTTTATGCTGAGCCTCTCTTCCTTCCCTCCGTGGCCATAAAAAGCTCAGCTGAAAACAACCCATAACCCTTCATGAGGAAGCTCTTCAGTGGGTTGATTTCCAAAGCTGCTGCCTGAGGATAGAAGGAAGGACTTCCCCAAAAGGTCCCCAGGGAGGTACCTGAACTAAAGAAAGAGTCCATGCTGTATCCACACCTACTCTTACCCAGCTCTCTTTGTGGTCCCAGGATGGCTCCGATCTGAATAGAGCTCAACAGGTGGAACTGCATAAGGAGGATACCAGCAGAGACCAGCTTGACAATAGGAAAGAACTTCCTTGGGGAGCAAAATTGGAACTGCCACCTCTGGTCATAGAGCCAGACAGGTAGTGGAGAGATTTCTATCATTTCCATTGCCTGAGAGGGATGTCCAATAATAATTCCTTTCTTGGCTTCTATTTTTAATATTAAAGGGATTTCTCAACCCCAGGATGAATATTTTTTTCTTTTAGATGTTAATTATATTGTTTTAAAATGTTAATTCTATTCATCGATGCTAGTCAAGTTATTTCTTTTTTTTAAACCCTTATATATATACTGTATATTATATATATGTATATGTATATGTATGTATGTATATATATATATATATACTGTGTATTGGCTCCAAGGCAGAAGAGTGGTAAGGGCTAGGCAATGGGGGTCAAGTGACTTGCCCAGGTTCACACAGCTGGGAAGTGGCTGAGGCTGGATTCGAACCTAGGACCTCCCACCTCTAGGCTTGGCTCCCAATCCACTGAGCTACCCAGCCGCCCAATCCACTGAGCTACCCAGCCGCCCACCCACCCCCTTAGGATTCTTTACAATATCTAATGATAAATGGTTCTCACGATCAATTTAAGTGTTCATTGAGGAACTTTGTATGGAAATTGAAGTTATGGATCACGAACAAAAGGACATAATCTCAAACTACAACTCTGCTGTGACTCAGTAATAGTCGCCTTTAGATATTCCATTTTCAAAGAGCCATCATGGAAGTGATGAATGAGACACAGTGACTCCAAAAGCAAATGTTGACAGCAGTAATAGAAAGTACAGATTTTGGTTGGCTTGTAGTACTTGCCCAGAGTTAGAAAATGAAGAAAAGTCTGGGGTCAGATTCGAACCTACGACCTCTGGTCTTGAGGCCCAGCTCTCTGTCCACTGAGCCACTCAGCTGCGCTGCAACTTCCTTTTACTGAACTACTCAAGGGTTTGCAACTTTCCCAGGGTTGGTTGGTTTCGGTTTTTGGTAGCTAGGAGCCTGACTACATGGCTTCAAGGCTAAATGGCCACAGGTCCCCAGGCTATTTGGCTTGCTGGAGGCTTCATTCATTACGACACTCAAAAAGCCGCCTGCTGATCTGAACCATGGACTTCAGGAGAAGCCTGAGCTTCACAAAGCTTCCTTTGACAAAGGGCACTCCATCAACAAGTGCCTTCTTCTTCTGGGACAAGCACAATGGAGAAGCTGGCCAAATGGCTAATCGGTAAAAGTCCCAGCTGATTCAACTCTTTATGCTGAGCCTCTCTTCCTTCCCTCCGTGGCCATAAAAAGCTCAGCTGAAAACAACCCATAACCCTTCATGAGGAAGCTCTTCAGTGGGTTGATTTCCAAAGCTGCTGCCTGAGGATAGAAGGAAGGACTTCCCCAAAAGGTCCCCAGGGAGGTACCTGAACTAAAGAAAGAGTCCATGCTGTATCCACACCTACTCTTACCCAGCTCTCTTTGTGGTCCCAGGATGGCTCCGATCTGAATAGAGCTCAACAGGTGGAACTGCATAAGGAGGATACCAGCAGAGACCAGCTTGACAATAGGAAAGAACTTCCTTGGGGAGCAAAATTGGAACTGCCACCTCTGGTCATAGAGCCAGACAGGTAGTGGAGAGATTTCTATCATTTCCATTGCCTGAGAGGGATGTCCAATAATAATTCCTTTCTTGGCTTCTATTTTTAATATTAAAGGGATTTCTCAACCCCAGGATGAATATTTTTTTCTTTTAGATGTTAATTATATTGTTTTAAAATGTTAATTCTATTCATCGATGCCAGTCAAGTTATTTCTTTTTTTTAAACCCTTATATATATACTGTATATTATATATATGTATGTATGTATATATATATATACTGTGTATTGGCTCCAAGGCAGAAGAGTGGTAAGGGCTAGGCAATGGGGGTCAAGTGACTTGCCCAGGTTCACACAGCTGGGAAGTGGCTGAGGCTGGATTCGAACCTAGGACCTCCCACCTCTAGGCTTGGCTCCCAATCCACTGAGCTACCCAGCCGCCCACCCACCCCCTTAGGATTCTTTACAATATCTAATGATAAATGGTTCTCACGATCAATTTAAGTGTTCATTGAGGAACTTTGTATGGAAATTGAAGTTATGGATCACAAACGAAAGCAAATAATCTCAAACTACAACTCTGCTGTGACTCAGTAATAGTCGCCTTTAGATATTCCATTTTCAAAGAGCCATCATGGAAGGGATGAATGAGACACAGTGACTCCAAAAGCAAATGTTGACAGCAGTAATAGAAAGTACAGATTTTTGTTGGCTTGTAGTACTTGCCCAGAGTTAGAAAATGAAGAAAAGTCTGGGGTCAGATTCGAACCTACGACCTCTGGTCTTGAGGCCCAGCTCTCTGTCCACTGAGCCACTCAGCTGCGCTGCAACTTCCTTTTACTGAACTACTCAAGGGTTTGCAACTTTCCCAGGGTTGGTTGGTTTCGGTTTTTGGTAGCTAGGAGCCTGACTACATGGCTTCAAGGCTAAATGGCCACAGGTCCCCAGGCTATTTGGCTTGCTGGAGGCTTCATTCATTACGACACTCAAAAAGCCGCCTGCTGATCTGAACCATGGACTTCAGGAGAAGCCTGAGCTTCACAAAGCTTCCTTTGACAAAGGGCACTCCATCAACAAGTGCCTTCTTCTTCTGGGACAAGCACAATGGAGAAGCTGGCCAAATGGCTAATCGGTGCAAGTCCCAGCTGATTCAACTCTTTATGCTGAGCCTCTCTTCCTTCCCTCCGTGGCCATAAAAAGCTCAGCTGAAAACAACCCATAACCCTTCATGAGGAAGCTCTTCAGTGGGTTGATTTCCAAAGCTGCTGCCTGAGGATAGAAGGAAGGACTTCCCCAAAAGGTCCCCAGGGAGGTACCTGAACTAAAGAAAGAGTCCATGCTGTATCCACACCTACTCTTACCCAGCTCTCTTTGTGGTCCCAGGATGGCTCCGATCTGAATAGAGCTCAACAGGTGGAACTGCATAAGGAGGATACCAGCAGAGACCAGCTTGACAATAGGAAAGAACTTCCTTGGGGAGCAAAATTGGAACTGCCACCTCTGGTCATAGAGACAGACAGGTAGTGGAGAGATTTCTATCATTTCCATTGCCTGAGAGGGATGTCCAATAATAATTCCTTTCTTGGCTTCTATTTTTAATATTAAAGGGATTTCTCAACCCCAGGATGAATATTTTTTTCTTTTAGATGTTAATTATATTGTTTTAAAATGTTAATTCTATTCATCGATGCCAGTCAAGTTATTTCTTTTTTTTAAACCCTTATATATATACTGTATATTATATATATGTATATGTATATGTATGTATGTATGTATATATATATATACTGTGTATTGGCTCCAAGGCAGAAGAGTGGTAAGGGCTAGGCAATGGGGGTCAAGTGACTTGCCCAGGTTCACACAGCTGGGAAGTGGCTGAGGCTGGATTCGAACCTAGGACCTCCCACCTCTAGGCTTGGCTCCCAATCCACTGAGCTACCCAGCCGCCCACCCACCCCCTTAGGATTCTTTACAATATCTAATGATAAATGGTTCTCACGATCAATTTAAGTGTTCATTGAGGAACTTTGTATGGAAATTGAAGTTATGGATCACAAACGAAAGCAAATAATCTCAAACTACAACTCTGCTGTGACTCAGTAATAGTCGCCTTTAGATATTCCATTTTCAAAGAGCCATCATGGAAGGGATGAATGAGACACAGTGACTCCAAAAGCAAATGTTGACAGCAGTAATAGAAAGTACAGATTTTTGTTGGCTTGTAGTACTTGCCCAGAGTTAGAAAATGAAGAAAAGTCTGGGGTCAGATTCGAACCTACGACCTCTGGTCTTGAGGCCCAGCTCTCTGTCCACTGAGCCACTCAGCTGCGCTGCAACTTCCTTTTACTGAACTACTCAAGGGTTTGCAACTTTCCCAGGGTTGGTTGGTTTCGGTTTTTGGTAGCTAGGAGCCTGACTACATGGCTTCAAGGCTAAATGGCCACAGGTCCCCAGGCTATTTGGCTTGCTGGAGGCTTCATTCATTACGACACTCAAAAAGCCGCCTGCTGATCTGAACCATGGACTTCAGGAGAAGCCTGAGCTTCACAAAGCTTCCTTTGACAAAGGGCACTCCATCAACAAGTGCCTTCTTCTTCTGGGACAAGCACAATGGAGAAGCTGGCCAAATGGCTAATCGGTGCAAGTCCCAGCTGATTCAACTCTTTATGCTGAGCCTCTCTTCCTTCCCTCCGTGGCCATAAAAAGCTCAGCTGAAAACAACCCATAACCCTTCATGAGGAAGCTCTTCAGTGGGTTGATTTCCAAAGCTGCTGCCTGAGGATAGAAGGAAGGACTTCCCCAAAAGGTCCCCAGGGAGGTACCTGAACTAAAGAAAGAGTCCATGCTGTATCCACACCTACTCTTACCCAGCTCTCTTTGTGGTCCCAGGATGGCTCCGATCTGAATAGAGCTCAACAGGTGGAACTGCATAAGGAGGATACCAGCAGAGACCAGCTTGACAATAGGAAAGAACTTCCTTGGGGAGCAAAATTGGAACTGCCACCTCTGGTCATAGAGCCAGACAGGTAGTGGAGAGATTTCTATCATTTCCATTGCCTGAGAGGGATGTCCAATAATAATTCCTTTCTTGGCTTCTATTTTTAATATTAAAGGGATTTCTCAACCCCAGGATGAATATTTTTTTCTTTTAGATGTTAATTATATTGTTTTAAAATGTTAATTCTATTCATCGATGCCAGTCAAGTTATTTCTTTTTTTTACACCCTTATATATATACTGTATATTATATATATGTATATGTATATGTATGTATGTATATATATATATATATATACTGTGTATTGGCTCCAAGGCAGAAGAGTGGTAAGGGCTAGGCAATGGGGGTCAAGTGACTTGCCCAGGTTCACACAGCTGGGAAGTGGCTGAGGCTGGATTCGAACCTAGGACCTCCCACCTCTAGGCTTGGCTCCCAATCCACTGAGCTACCCAGCCGCCCAATCCACTGAGCTACCCAGCCGCCCACCCACCCCCTTAGGATTCTTTACAATATCTAATGATAAATGGTTCTCACGATCAATTTAAGTGTTCATTGAGGAACTTTGTATGGAAATTGAAGTTATGGATCACGAACAAAAGGACATAATCTCAAACTACAACTCTGCTGTGACTCAGTAATAGTCGCCTTTAGATATTCCATTTTCAAAGAGCCATCATGGAAGTGATGAATGAGACACAGTGACTCCAAAAGCAAATGTTGACAGCAGTAATAGAAAGTACAGATTTTTGTTGGCTTGTAGTACTTGCCCAGAGTTAGAAAATGAAGAAAAGTCTGGGGTCAGATTCGAACCTACGACCTCTGGTCTTGAGGCCCAGCTCTCTGTCCACTGAGCCACTCAGCTGCGCTGCAACTTCCTTTTACTGAACTACTCAAGGGTTTGCAACTTTCCCAGGGTTGGTTGGTTTCGGTTTTTGGTAGCTAGGAGCCTGACTACATGGCTTCAAGGCTAAATGGCCACAGGTCCCCAGGCTATTTGGCTTGCTGGAGGCTTCATTCATTACGACACTCAAAAAGCCGCCTGCTGATCTGAACCATGGACTTCAGGAGAAGCCTGAGCTTCACAAAGCTTCCTTTGACAAAGGGCACTCCATCAACAAGTGCCTTCTTCTTCTGGGACAAGCACAATGGAGAAGCTGGCCAAATGGCTAATCGGTGCAAGTCCCAGCTGATTCAACACTTTATGCTGAGCCTCTCTTCCTTCCCTCCGTGGCCATAAAAAGCTCAGCTGAAAACAACCCATAACCCTTCATGAGGAAGCTCTTCAGTGGGTTGATTTCCAAAGCTGCTGCCTGAGGATAGAAGGAAGGACTTCCCCAAAAGGTCCCCAGGGAGGTACCTGAACTAAAGAAAGAGTCCATGCTGTATCCACACCTACTCTTACCCAGCTCTCTTTGTGGTCCCAGGATGGCTCCGATCTGAATAGAGCTCAACAGGTGGAACTGCATAAGGAGGATACCAGCAGAGACCAGCTTGACAATAGGAAAGAACTTCCTTGGGGAGCAAAATTGGAACTGCCACCTCTGGTCATAGAGCCAGACAGGTAGTGGAGAGATTTCTATCATTTCCATTGCCTGAGAGGGATGTCCAATAATAATTCCTTTCTTGGCTTCTATTTTTAATATTAAAGGGATTTCTCAACCCCAGGATGAATATTTTTTTCTTTTTGATGTTAATTATATTGTTTTAAAATGTTAATTCTATTCATCGATGCCAGTCAAGTTATTTCTTTTTTTTAAACCCTTATATATATACTGTATATTATATATATGTATATGTATATGTATGTATGTATATATATATATATATATACTGTGTATTGGCTCCAAGGCAGAAGAGTGGTAAGGGCTAGGCAATGGGGGTCAAGTGACTTGCCCAGGTTCACACAGCTGGGAAGTGGCTGAGGCTGGATTCGAACCTAGGACCTCCCACCTCTAGGCTTGGCTCCCAATCCACTGAGCTACCCAGCCGCCCAATCCACTGAGCTACCCAGCCGCCCACCCACCCCCTTAGGATTCTTTACAATATCTAATGATAAATGGTTCTCACGATCAATTTAAGTGTTCATTGAGGAACTTTGTATGGAAATTGAAGTTATGGATCACGAACAAAAGGACATAATCTCAAACTACAACTCTGCTGTGACTCAGTAATAGTCGCCTTTAGATATTCCATTTTCAAAGAGCCATCATGGAAGTGATGAATGAGACACAGTGACTCCAAAAGCAAATGTTGACAGCAGTAATAGAAAGTACAGATTTTGGTTGGCTTGTAGTACTTGCCCAGAGTTAGAAAATGAAGAAAAGTCTGGGGTCAGATTCGAACCTACGACCTCTGGTCTTGAGGCCCAGCTCTCTGTCCACTGAGCCACTCAGCTGCGCTGCAACTTCCTTTTACTGAACTACTCAAGGGTTTGCAACTTTCCCAGGGTTGGTTGGTTTCGGTTTTTGGTAGCTAGGAGCCTGACTACATGGCTTCAAGCCTAAATGGCCACAGGTCCCCAGGCTATTTGGCTTGCTGGAGGCTTCATTCATTACGACACTCAAAAAGCCGCCTGCTGATCTGAACCATGGACTTCAGGAGAAGCCTGAGCTTCACAAAGCTTCCTTTGACAAAGGGCACTCCATCAACAAGTGCCTTCTTCTTCTGGGACAAGCACAATGGAGAAGCTGGCCAAATGGCTAATCGGTGCAAGTCCCAGCTGATTCAACTCTTTATGCTGAGCCTCTCTTCCTTCCCTCCGTGGCCATAAAAAGCTCAGCTGAAAACAACCCATAACCCTTCATGAGGAAGCTCTTCAGTGGGTTGATTTCCAAAGCTGCTGCCTGAGGATAGAAGGAAGGACTTCCCCAAAAGGTCCCCAGGGAGGTACCTGAACTAAAGAAAGAGTCCATGCTGTATCCACACCTACTCTTACCCAGCTCTCTTTGTGGTCCCAGGATGGCTCCGATCTGAATAGAGCTCAACAGGTGGAACTGCATAAGGAGGATACCAGCAGAGACCAGCTTGACAATAGGAAAGAACTTCCTTGGGGAGCAAAATTGGAACTGCCACCTCTGGTCATAGAGCCAGACAGGTAGTGGAGAGATTTCTATCATTTCCATTGCCTGAGAGGGATGTCCAATAATAATTCCTTTCTTGGCTTCTATTTTTAATATTAAAGGGATTTCTCAACCCCAGGATGAATATTTTTTTCTTTTAGATGTTAATTATATTGTTTTAAAATGTTAATTCTATTCATCGATGCCAGTCAAGTTATTTCTTTTTTTTAAACCCTTATATATATACTGTATATTATATATATGTATATGTATGTATGTATATATATATATATACTGTGTATTGGCTCCAAGGCAGAAGAGTGGTAAGGGCTAGGCAATGGGGGTCAAGTGACTTGCCCAGGTTCACACAGCTGGGAAGTGGCTGAGGCTGGATTCGAACCTAGGACCTCCCACCTCTAGGCTTGGCGCCCAATCCACTGAGCTACCCAGCCGCCCACCCACCCCCTTAGGATTCTTTACAATATCTAATGATAAATGGTTCTCACGATCAATTTAAGTGTTCATTGAGGAACTTTGTATGGAAATTGAAGTTATGGATCACAAACGAAAGCAAATAATCTCAAACTACAACTCTGCTGTGACTCAGTAATAGTCGCCTTTACATATTCCATTTTCAAAGAGCCATCATGGAAGTGATGAATGAGACACAGTGACTCCAAAAGCAAATGTTGACAGCAGTAATAGAAAGTACAGATTTTGGTTGGCTTGTAGTACTTGCCCAGAGTTAGAAAATGAAGAAAAGTCTGGGGTCAGATTCGAACCTACGACCTCTGGTCTTGAGGCCCAGCTCTCTGTCTACTGAGCCACTCAGCTGCGCTGCAACTTCCTTTTACTGAACTACTCAAGGGTTTGCAACTTTCCCAGGGTTGGTTGGTTTCGGTTTTTGGTAGCTAGGAGCCTGACTACATGGCTTCAAGGCTAAATGGCCACAGGTCCCCAGGCTATTTGGCTTGCTGGAGGCTTCATTCATTACGACACTCAAAAAGCCGCCTGCTGATCTGAACCATGGACTTCAGGAGAAGCCTGAGCTTCACAAAGCTTCCTTTGACAAAGGGCACTCCATCAACAAGTGCCTTCTTCTTCTGGGACAAGCACAATGGAGAAGCTGGCCAAATGGCTAATCGGTGCAAGTCCCAGCTGATTCAACTCTTTATGCTGAGCCTCTCTTCCTTCCCTCCGTGGCCATAAAAAGCTCAGCTGAAAACAACCCATAACCCTTCATGAGGAAGCTCTTCAGTGGGTTGATTTCCAAAGCTGCTGCCTGAGGATAGAAGGAAGGACTTCCCCAAAAGGTCCCCAGGGAGGTACCTGAACTAAAGAAAGAGTCCATGCTGTATCCACACCTACTCTTACCCAGCTCTCTTTGTGGTCCCAGGATGGCTCCGATCTGAATAGAGCTCAACAGGTGGAACTGCATAAGGAGGATACCAGCAGAGACCAGCTTGACAATAGGAAAGAACTTCCTTGGGGAGCAAAATTGGAACTGCCACCTCTGGTCATAGAGCCAGACAGGTAGTGGAGAGGTTTCTATCATTTCCATTGCCTGAGAGGGATGTCCAATAATAATTCCTTTCTTGGCTTCTATTTTTAATATTAAAGGGATTTCTCAACCCCAGGATGAATATTTTTTTCTTTTAGATGTTAATTATATTGTTTTAAAATGTTAATTCTATTCATCGATGCCAGTCAAGTTATTTCTTTTTTTTAAACCCTTATATATATACTGTATATTATATATATGTATATGTATATGTATGTATGTATATATATATATATACTGTGTATTGGCTCCAAGGCAGAAGAGTGGTAAGGGCTAGGCAATGGGGGTCAAGTGACTTGCCCAGGTTCACACAGCTGGGAAGTGGCTGAGGCTGGATTCGAACCTAGGACCTCCCACCTCTAGGCTTGGCTCCCAATCCACTGAGCTACCCAGCCGCCCAATCCACTGAGCTACCCAGCCGCCCACCCACCCCCTTAGGATTCTTTACAATATCTAATGATAAATGGTTCTCACGATCAATTTAAGTGTTCATTGAGGAACTTTGTATGGAAATTGAAGTTATGGATCACAAACGAAAGCAAATAATCTCAAACTACAACTCTGCTGTGACTCAGTAATAGTCGCCTTTACATATTCCATTTTCAAAGAGCCATCATGGAAGTGATGAATGAGACACAGTGACTCCAAAAGCAAATGTTGACAGCAGTAATAGAAAGTACAGATTTTTGTTGGCTTGTAGTACTTGCCCAGAGTTAGAAAATGAAGAAAAGTCTGGGGTCAGATTCGAACCTACGACCTCTGGTCTTGAGGCCCAGCTCTCTGTCCACTGAGCCACTCAGCTGCGCTGCAACTTCCTTTTACTGAACTACTCAAGGGTTTGCAACTTTCCCAGGGTTGGTTGGTTTCGGTTTTTGGTAGCTAGGAGCCTGACTACATGGCTTCAAGCCTAAATGGCCACAGGTCCCCAGGCTATTTGGCTTGCTGGAGGCTTCATTCATTACGACACTCAAAAAGCCGCCTGCTGATCTGAACCATGGACTTCAGGAGAAGCCTGAGCTTCACAAAGCTTCCTTTGACAAAGGGCACTCCATCAACAAGTGCCTTCTTCTTCTGGGACAAGCACAATGGAGAAGCTGGCCAAATGGCTAATCGGTGCAAGTCCCAGCTGATTCAACTCTTTATGCTGAGCCTCTCTTCCTTCCCTCCGTGGCCATAAAAAGCTCAGCTGAAAACAACCCATAACCCTTCATGAGGAAGCTCTTCAGTGGGTTGATTTCCAAAGCTGCTGCCTGAGGATAGAAGGAAGGACTTCCCCAAAAGGTCCCCAGGGAGGTACCTGAACTAAAGAAAGAGTCCATGCTGTATCCACACCTACTCTTACCCAGCTCTCTTTGTGGTCCCAGGATGGCTCCGATCTGAATAGAGCTCAACAGGTGGAACTGCATAAGGAGGATACCAGCAGAGACCAGCTTGACAATAGGAAAGAACTTCCTTGGGGAGCAAAATTGGAACTGCCACCTCTGGTCATAGAGCCAGACAGGTAGTGGAGAGATTTCTATCATTTCCATTGCCTGAGAGGGATGTCCAATAATAATTCCTTTCTTGGCTTCTATTTTTAATATTAAAGGGATTTCTCAACCCCAGGATGAATATTTTTTTCTTTTAGATGTTAATTATATTGTTTTAAAATGTTAATTCTATTCATCGATGCCAGTCAAGTTATTTCTTTTTTTTAAACCCTTATATATATACTGTATATTATATATATGTATATGTATATGTATGTATGTATATATATATATATATACTGTGTATTGGCTCCAAGGCAGAAGAGTGGTAAGGGCTAGGCAATGGGGGTCAAGTGACTTGCCCAGGTTCACACAGCTGGGAAGTGGCTGAGGCTGGATTCGAACCTAGGACCTCCCACCTCTAGGCTTGGCTCCCAATCCACTGAGCTACCCAGCCGCCCAATCCACTGAGCTACCCAGCCGCCCACCCACCCCCTTAGGATTCTTTACAATATCTAATGATAAATGGTTCTCACGATCAATTTAAGTGTTCATTGAGGAACTTTGTATGGAAATTGAAGTTATGGATCACGAACAAAAGGACATAATCTCAAACTACAACTCTGCTGTGACTCAGTAATAGTCGCCTTTAGATATTCCATTTTCAAAGAGCCATCATGGAAGTGATGAATGAGACACAGTGACTCCAAAAGCAAATGTTGACAGCAGTAATAGAAAGTACAGATTTTTGTTGGCTTGTAGTACTTGCCCAGAGTTAGAAAATGAAGAAAAGTCTGGGGTCAGATTCGAACCTACGACCTCTGGTCTTGAGGCCCAGCTCTCTGTCCACTGAGCCACTCAGCTGCGCTGCAACTTCCTTTTACTGAACTACTCAAGGGTTTGCAACTTTCCCAGGGTTGGTTGGTTTCGGTTTTTGGTAGCTAGGAGCCTGACTACATGGCTTCAAGCCTAAATGGCCACAGGTCCCCAGGCTATTTGGCTTGCTGGAGGCTTCATTCATTACGACACTCAAAAAGCCGCCTGCTGATCTGAACCATGGACTTCAGGAGAAGCCTGAGCTTCACAAAGCTTCCTTTGACAAAGGGCACTCCATCAACAAGTGCCTTCTTCTTCTGGGACAAGCACAATGGAGAAGCTGGCCAAATGGCTAATCGGTGCAAGTCCCAGCTGATTCAACTCTTTATGCTGAGCCTCTCTTCCTTCCCTCCGTGGCCATAAAAAGCTCAGCTGAAAACAACCCATAACCCTTCATGAGGAAGCTCTTCAGTGGGTTGATTTCCAAAGCTGCTGCCTGAGGATAGAAGGAAGGACTTCCCCAAAAGGTCCCCAGGGAGGTACCTGAACTAAAGAAAGAGTCCATGCTGTATCCACACCTACTCTTACCCAGCTCTCTTTGTGGTCCCAGGATGGCTCCGATCTGAATAGAGCTCAACAGGTGGAACTGCATAAGGAGGATACCAGCAGAGACCAGCTTGACAATAGGAAAGAACTTCCTTGGGGAGCAAAATTGGAACTGCCACCTCTGGTCATAGAGCCAGACAGGTAGTGGAGAGATTTCTATCATTTCCATTGCCTGAGAGGGATGTCCAATAATAATTCCTTTCTTGGCTTCTATTTTTAATATTAAAGGGATTTCTCAACCCCAGGATGAATATTTTTTTCTTTTAGATGTTAATTATATTGTTTTAAAATGTTAATTCTATTCATCGATGCCAGTCAAGTTATTTCTTTTTTTTAAACCCTTATATATATACTGTATATTATATATATGTATATGTATGTATGTATATATATATATATACTGTGTATTGGCTCCAAGGCAGAAGAGTGGTAAGGGCTAGGCAATGGGGGTCAAGTGACTTGCCCAGGTTCACACAGCTGGGAAGTGGCTGAGGCTGGATTCGAACCTAGGACCTCCCACCTCTAGGCTTGGCTCCCAATCCACTGAGCTACCCAGCCGCCCAATCCACTGAGCTACCCAGCCGCCCACCCACCCCCTTAGGATTCTTTACAATATCTAATGATAAATGGTTCTCACGATCAATTTAAGTGTTCATTGAGGAACTTTGTATGGAAATTGAAGTTATGGATCACAAACGAAAGCAAATAATCTCAAACTACAACTCTGCTGTGACTCAGTAATAGTCGCCTTTACATATTCCATTTTCAAAGAGCCATCATGGAAGTGATGAATGAGACACAGTGACTCCAAAAGCAAATGTTGACAGCAGTAATAGAAAGTACAGATTTTTGTTGGCTTGTAGTACTTGCCCAGAGTTAGAAAATGAAGAAAAGTCTGGGGTCAGATTCGAACCTACGACCTCTGGTCTTGAGGCCCAGCTCTCTGTCTACTGAGCCACTCAGCTGCGCTGCAACTTCCTTTTACTGAACTACTCAAGGGTTTGCAACTTTCCCAGGGTTGGTTGGTTTCGGTTTTTGGTAGCTAGGAGCCTGACTACATGGCTTCAAGGCTAAATGGCCACAGGTCCCCAGGCTATTTGGCTTGCTGGAGGCTTCATTCATTACGACACTCAAAAAGCCGCCTGCTGATCTGAACCATGGACTTCAGGAGAAGCCTGAGCTTCACAAAGCTTCCTTTGACAAAGGGCACTCCATCAACAAGTGCCTTCTTCTTCTGGGACAAGCACAATGGAGAAGCTGGCCAAATGGCTAATCGGTGCAAGTCCCAGCTGATTCAACTCTTTATGCTGAGCCTCTCTTCCTTCCCTCCGTGGCCATAAAAAGCTCAGCTGAAAACAACCCATAACCCTTCATGAGGAAGCTCTTCAGTGGGTTGATTTCCAAAGCTGCTGCCTGAGGATAGAAGGAAGGACTTCCCCAAAAGGTCCCCAGGGAGGTACCTGAACTAAAGAAAGAGTCCATGCTGTATCCACACCTACTCTTACCCAGCTCTCTTTGTGGTCCCAGGATGGCTCCGATCTGAATAGAGCTCAACAGGTGGAACTGCATAAGGAGGATACCAGCAGAGACCAGCTTGACAATAGGAAAGAACTTCCTTGGGGAGCAAAATTGGAACTGCCACCTCTGGTCATAGAGCCAGACAGGTAGTGGAGAGGTTTCTATCATTTCCATTGCCTGAGAGGGATGTCCAATAATAATTCCTTTCTTGGCTTCTATTTTTAATATTAAAGGGATTTCTCAACCCCAGGATGAATATTTTTTTCTTTTAGATGTTAATTATATTGTTTTAAAATGTTAATTCTATTCATCGATGCCAGTCAAGTTATTTCTTTTTTTTAAACCCTTATATATATACTGTATATTATATATATGTATATGTATATGTATGTATGTATATATATATATATACTGTGTATTGGCTCCAAGGCAGAAGAGTGGTAAGGGCTAGGCAATGGGGGTCAAGTGACTTGCCCAGGTTCACACAGCTGGGAAGTGGCTGAGGCTGGATTCGAACCTAGGACCTCCCACCTCTAGGCTTGGCTCCCAATCCACTGAGCTACCCAGCCGCCCAATCCACTGAGCTACCCAGCCGCCCACCCACCCCCTTAGGATTCTTTACAATATCTAATGATAAATGGTTCTCACGATCAATTTAAGTGTTCATTGAGGAACTTTGTATGGAAATTGAAGTTATGGATCACAAACGAAAGCAAATAATCTCAAACTACAACTCTGCTGTGACTCAGTAATAGTCGCCTTTACATATTCCATTTTCAAAGAGCCATCATGGAAGTGATGAATGAGACACAGTGACTCCAAAAGCAAATGTTGACAGCAGTAATAGAAAGTACAGATTTTTGTTGGCTTGTAGTACTTGCCCAGAGTTAGAAAATGAAGAAAAGTCTGGGGTCAGATTCGAACCTACGACCTCTGGTCTTGAGGCCCAGCTCTCTGTCCACTGAGCCACTCAGCTGCGCTGCAACTTCCTTTTACTGAACTACTCAAGGGTTTGCAACTTTCCCAGGGTTGGTTGGTTTCGGTTTTTGGTAGCTAGGAGCCTGACTACATGGCTTCAAGCCTAAATGGCCACAGGTCCCCAGGCTATTTGGCTTGCTGGAGGCTTCATTCATTACGACACTCAAAAAGCCGCCTGCTGATCTGAACCATGGACTTCAGGAGAAGCCTGAGCTTCACAAAGCTTCCTTTGACAAAGGGCACTCCATCAACAAGTGCCTTCTTCTTCTGGGACAAGCACAATGGAGAAGCTGGCCAAATGGCTAATCGGTGCAAGTCCCAGCTGATTCAACTCTTTATGCTGAGCCTCTCTTCCTTCCCTCCGTGGCCATAAAAAGCTCAGCTGAAAACAACCCATAACCCTTCATGAGGAAGCTCTTCAGTGGGTTGATTTCCAAAGCTGCTGCCTGAGGATAGAAGGAAGGACTTCCCCAAAAGGTCCCCAGGGAGGTACCTGAACTAAAGAAAGAGTCCATGCTGTATCCACACCTACTCTTACCCAGCTCTCTTTGTGGTCCCAGGATGGCTCCGATCTGAATAGAGCTCAACAGGTGGAACTGCATAAGGAGGATACCAGCAGAGACCAGCTTGACAATAGGAAAGAACTTCCTTGGGGAGCAAAATTGGAACTGCCACCTCTGGTCATAGAGCCAGACAGGTAGTGGAGAGATTTCTATCATTTCCATTGCCTGAGAGGGATGTCCAATAATAATTCCTTTCTTGGCTTCTATTTTTAATATTAAAGGGATTTCTCAACCCCAGGATGAATATTTTTTTCTTTTAGATGTTAATTATATTGTTTTAAAATGTTAATTCTATTCATCGATGCCAGTCAAGTTATTTCTTTTTTTTAAACCCTTATATATATACTGTATATTATATATATGTATATGTATATGTATGTATGTATATATATATATATACTGTGTATTGGCTCCAAGGCAGAAGAGTGGTAAGGGCTAGGCAATGGGGGTCAAGTGACTTGCCCAGGTTCACACAGCTGGGAAGTGGCTGAGGCTGGATTCGAACCTAGGACCTCCCACCTCTAGGCTTGGCTCCCAATCCACTGAGCTACCCAGCCGCCCAATCCACTGAGCTACCCAGCCGCCCACCCACCCCCTTAGGATTCTTTACAATATCTAATGATAAATGGTTCTCACGATCAATTTAAGTGTTCATTGAGGAACTTTGTATGGAAATTGAAGTTATGGATCACAAACGAAAGCAAATAATCTCAAACTACAACTCTGCTGTGACTCAGTAATAGTCGCCTTTACATATTCCATTTTCAAAGAGCCATCATGGAAGTGATGAATGAGACACAGTGACTCCAAAAGCAAATGTTGACAGCAGTAATAGAAAGTACAGATTTTTGTTGGCTTGTAGTACTTGCCCAGAGTTAGAAAATGAAGAAAAGTCTGGGGTCAGATTCGAACCTACGACCTCTGGTCTTGAGGCCCAGCTCTCTGTCCACTGAGCCACTCAGCTGCGCTGCAACTTCCTTTTACTGAACTACTCAAGGGTTTGCAACTTTCCCAGGGTTGGTTGGTTTCGGTTTTTGGTAGCTAGGAGCCTGACTACATGGCTTCAAGCCTAAATGGCCACAGGTCCCCAGGCTATTTGGCTTGCTGGAGGCTTCATTCATTACGACACTCAAAAAGCCGCCTGCTGATCTGAACCATGGACTTCAGGAGAAGCCTGAGCTTCACAAAGCTTCCTTTGACAAAGGGCACTCCATCAACAAGTGCCTTCTTCTTCTGGGACAAGCACAATGGAGAAGCTGGCCAAATGGCTAATCGGTGCAAGTCCCAGCTGATTCAACTCTTTATGCTGAGCCTCTCTTCCTTCCCTCCGTGGCCATAAAAAGCTCAGCTGAAAACAACCCATAACCCTTCATGAGGAAGCTCTTCAGTGGGTTGATTTCCAAAGCTGCTGCCTGAGGATAGAAGGAAGGACTTCCCCAAAAGGTCCCCAGGGAGGTACCTGAACTAAAGAAAGAGTCCATGCTGTATCCACACCTACTCTTACCCAGCTCTCTTTGTGGTCCCAGGATGGCTCCGATCTGAATAGAGCTCAACAGGTGGAACTGCATAAGGAGGATACCAGCAGAGACCAGCTTGACAATAGGAAAGAACTTCCTTGGGGAGCAAAATTGGAACTGCCACCTCTGGTCATAGAGCCAGACAGGTAGTGGAGAGATTTCTATCATTTCCATTGCCTGAGAGGGATGTCCAATAATAATTCCTTTCTTGGCTTCTATTTTTAATATTAAAGGGATTTCTCAACCCCAGGATGAATATTTTTTTCTTTTAGATGTTAATTATATTGTTTTAAAATGTTAATTCTATTCATCGATGCCAGTCAAGTTATTTCTTTTTTTTAAACCCTTATATATATACTGTATATTATATATATGTATATGTATGTATGTATATATATATATATACTGTGTATTGGCTCCAAGGCAGAAGAGTGGTAAGGGCTAGGCAATGGGGGTCAAGTGACTTGCCCAGGTTCACACAGCTGGGAAGTGGCTGAGGCTGGATTCGAACCTAGGACCTCCCACCTCTAGGCTTGGCTCCCAATCCACTGAGCTACCCAGCCGCCCAATCCACTGAGCTACCCAGCCGCCCACCCACCCCCTTAGGATTCTTTACAATATCTAATGATAAATGGTTCTCACGATCAATTTAAGTGTTCATTGAGGAACTTTGTATGGAAATTGAAGTTATGGATCACAAACGAAAGCAAATAATCTCAAACTACAACTCTGCTGTGACTCAGTAATAGTCGCCTTTACATATTCCATTTTCAAAGAGCCATCATGGAAGTGATGAATGAGACACAGTGACTCCAAAAGCAAATGTTGACAGCAGTAATAGAAAGTACAGATTTTTGTTGGCTTGTAGTACTTGCCCAGAGTTAGAAAATGAAGAAAAGTCTGGGGTCAGATTCGAACCTACGACCTCTGGTCTTGAGGCCCAGCTCTCTGTCTACTGAGCCACTCAGCTGCGCTGCAACTTCCTTTTACTGAACTACTCAAGGGTTTGCAACTTTCCCAGGGTTGGTTGGTTTCGGTTTTTGGTAGCTAGGAGCCTGACTACATGGCTTCAAGGCTAAATGGCCACAGGTCCCCAGGCTATTTGGCTTGCTGGAGGCTTCATTCATTACGACACTCAAAAAGCCGCCTGCTGATCTGAACCATGGACTTCAGGAGAAGCCTGAGCTTCACAAAGCTTCCTTTGACAAAGGGCACTCCATCAACAAGTGCCTTCTTCTTCTGGGACAAGCACAATGGAGAAGCTGGCCAAATGGCTAATCGGTGCAAGTCCCAGCTGATTCAACTCTTTATGCTGAGCCTCTCTTCCTTCCCTCCGTGGCCATAAAAAGCTCAGCTGAAAACAACCCATAACCCTTCATGAGGAAGCTCTTCAGTGGGTTGATTTCCAAAGCTGCTGCCTGAGGATAGAAGGAAGGACTTCCCCAAAAGGTCCCCAGGGAGGTACCTGAACTAAAGAAAGAGTCCATGCTGTATCCACACCTACTCTTACCCAGCTCTCTTTGTGGTCCCAGGATGGCTCCGATCTGAATAGAGCTCAACAGGTGGAACTGCATAAGGAGGATACCAGCAGAGACCAGCTTGACAATAGGAAAGAACTTCCTTGGGGAGCAAAATTGGAACTGCCACCTCTGGTCATAGAGCCAGACAGGTAGTGGAGAGGTTTCTATCATTTCCATTGCCTGAGAGGGATGTCCAATAATAATTCCTTTCTTGGCTTCTATTTTTAATATTAAAGGGATTTCTCAACCCCAGGATGAATATTTTTTTCTTTTAGATGTTAATTATATTGTTTTAAAATGTTAATTCTATTCATCGATGCCAGTCAAGTTATTTCTTTTTTTTAAACCCTTATATATATACTGTATATTATATATATGTATATGTATATGTATGTATGTATATATATATATATATACTGTGTATTGGCTCCAAGGCAGAAGAGTGGTAAGGGCTAGGCAATGGGGGTCAAGTGACTTGCCCAGGTTCACACAGCTGGGAAGTGGCTGAGGCTGGATTCGAACCTAGGACCTCCCACCTCTAGGCTTGGCTCCCAATCCACTGAGCTACCCAGCCGCCCACCCACCCCCTTAGGATTCTTTACAATATCTAATGATAAATGGTTCTCACGATCAATTTAAGTGTTCATTGAGGAACTTTGTATGGAAATTGAAGTTATGGATCACAAACGAAAGCAAATAATCTCAAACTACAACTCTGCTGTGACTCAGTAATAGTCGCCTTTAGATATTCCATTTTCAAAGAGCCATCATGGAAGGGATGAATGAGACACAGTGACTCCAAAAGCAAATGTTGACAGCAGTAATAGAAAGTACAGATTTTTGTTGGCTTGTAGTACTTGCCCAGAGTTAGAAAATGAAGAAAAGTCTGGGGTCAGATTCGAACCTACGACCTCTGGTCTTGAGGCCCAGCTCTCTGTCCACTGAGCCACTCAGCTGCGCTGCAACTTCCTTTTACTGAACTACTCAAGGGTTTGCAACTTTCCCAGGGTTGGTTGGTTTCGGTTTTTGGTAGCTAGGAGCCTGACTACATGGCTTCAAGGCTAAATGGCCACAGGTCCCCAGGCTATTTGGCTTGCTGGAGGCTTCATTCATTACGACACTCAAAAAGCCGCCTGCTGATCTGAACCATGGACTTCAGGAGAAGCCTGAGCTTCACAAAGCTTCCTTTGACAAAGGGCACTCCATCAACAAGTGCCTTCTTCTTCTGGGACAAGCACAATGGAGAAGCTGGCCAAATGGCTAATCGGTGCAAGTCCCAGCTGATTCAACTCTTTATGCTGAGCCTCTCTTCCTTCCCTCCGTGGCCATAAAAAGCTCAGCTGAAAACAACCCATAACCCTTCATGAGGAAGCTCTTCAGTGGGTTGATTTCCAAAGCTGCTGCCTGAGGATAGAAGGAAGGACTTCCCCAAAAGGTCCCCAGGGAGGTACCTGAACTAAAGAAAGAGTCCATGCTGTATCCACACCTACTCTTACCCAGCTCTCTTTGTGGTCCCAGGATGGCTCCGATCTGAATAGAGCTCAACAGGTGGAACTGCATAAGGAGGATACCAGCAGAGACCAGCTTGACAATAGGAAAGAACTTCCTTGGGGAGCAAAATTGGAACTGCCACCTCTGGTCATAGAGCCAGACAGGTAGTGGAGAGATTTATATCATTTCCATTGCCTGAGAGGGATGTCCAATAATAATTCCTTTCTTGGCTTCTATTTTTAATATTAAAGGGATTTCTCAACCCCAGGATGAATATTTTTTTCTTTTAGATGTTAATTATATTGTTTTAAAATGTTAATTCTATTCATCGATGCCAGTCAAGTTATTTCTTTTTTTTAAACCCTTATATATATACTGTATATTATATATATGTATATGTATATGTATGTATGTATATATATATATATATACTGTGTATTGGCTCCAAGGCAGAAGAGTGGTAAGGGCTAGGCAATGGGGGTCAAGTGACTTGCCCAGGTTCACACAGCTGGGAAGTGGCTGAGGCTGGATTCGAACCTCGGACCTCCCACCTCTAGGCTTGGCTCCCAATCCACTGAGCTACCCAGCCGCCCAATCCACTGAGCTACCCAGCCGCCCACCCACCCCCTTAGGATTCTTTACAATATCTAATGATAAATGGTTCTCACGATCAATTTAAGTGTTCATTGAGGAACTTTGTATGGAAATTGAAGTTATGGATCACGAACAAAAGGACATAATCTCAAACTACAACTCTGCTGTGACTCAGTAATAGTCGCCTTTAGATATTCCATTTTCAAAGAGCCATCATGGAAGTGATGAATGAGACACAGTGACTCCAAAAGCAAATGTTGACAGCAGTAATAGAAAGTACAGATTTTGGTTGGCTTGTAGTACTTGCCCAGAGTTAGAAAATGAAGAAAAGTCTGGGGTCAGATTCGAACCTACGACCTCTGGTCTTGAGGCCCAGCTCTCTGTCCACTGAGCCACTCAGCTGCGCTGCAACTTCCTTTTACTGAACTACTCAAGGGTTTGCAACTTTCCCAGGGTTGGTTGGTTTCGGTTTTTGGTAGCTAGGAGCCTGACTACATGGCTTCAAGGCTAAATGGCCACAGGTCCCCAGGCTATTTGGCTTGCTGGAGGCTTCATTCATTACGACACTCAAAAAGCCGCCTGCTGATCTGAACCATGGACTTCAGGAGAAGCCTGAGCTTCACAAAGCTTCCTTTGACAAAGGGCACTCCATCAACAAGTGCCTTCTTCTTCTGGGACAAGCACAATGGAGAAGCTGGCCAAATGGCTAATCGGTGCAAGTCCCAGCTGATTCAACTCTTTATGCTGAGCCTCTCTTCCTTCCCTCCGTGGCCATAAAAAGCTCAGCTGAAAACAACCCATAACCCTTCATGAGGAAGCTCTTCAGTGGGTTGATTTCCAAAGCTGCTGCCTGAGGATAGAAGGAAGGACTTCCCCAAAAGGTCCCCAGGGAGGTACCTGAACTAAAGAAAGAGTCCATGCTGTATACACACCTACTCTTACCCAGCTCTCTTTGTGGTCCCAGGATGGCTCCGATCTGAATAGAGCTCAACAGGTGGAACTGCATAAGGAGGATACCAGCAGAGACCAGCTTGACAATAGGAAAGAACTTCCTTGGGGAGCAAAATTGGAACTGCCACCTCTGGTCATAGAGCCAGACAGGTAGTGGAGAGATTTCTATCATTTCCATTGCCTGAGAGGGATGTCCAATAATAATTCCTTTCTTGGCTTCTATTTTTAATATTAAAGGGATTTCTCAACCCCAGGATGAATATTTTTTTCTTTTAGATGTTAATTATATTGTTTTAAAATGTTAATTCTATTCATCGATGCCAGTCAAGTTATTTCTTTTTTTTAAACCCTTATATATATACTGTATATTATATATATGTATATGTATGTATGTATATATATATATATATACTGTGTATTGGCTCCAAGGCAGAAGAGTGGTAAGGGCTAGGCAATGGGGGTCAAGTGACTTGCCCAGGTTCACACAGCTGGGAAGTGGCTGAGGCTGGATTCGAACCTAGGACCTCCCACCTCTAGGCTTGGCTCCCAATCCACTGAGCTACCCAGCCGCCCAATCCACTGAGCTACCCAGCCGCCCACCCACCCCCTTAGGATTCTTTACAATATCTAATGATAAATGGTTCTCACGATCAATTTAAGTGTTCATTGAGGAACTTTGTATGGAAATTGAAGTTATGGATCACAAACGAAAGCAAATAATCTCAAACTACAACTCTGCTGTGACTCAGTAATAGTCGCCTTTACATATTCCATTTTCAAAGAGCCATCATGGAAGTGATGAATGAGACACAGTGACTCCAAAAGCAAATGTTGACAGCAGTAATAGAAAGTACAGATTTTTGTTGGCTTGTAGTACTTGCCCAGAGTTAGAAAATGAAGAAAAGTCTGGGGTCAGATTCGAACCTACGACCTCTGGTCTTGAGGCCCAGCTCTCTGTCCACTGAGCCACTCAGCTGCGCTGCAACTTCCTTTTACTGAACTACTCAAGGGTTTGCAACTTTCCCAGGGTTGGTTGGTTTCGGTTTTTGGTAGCTAGGAGCCTGACTACATGGCTTCAAGGCTAAATGGCCACAGGTCCCCAGGCTATTTGGCTTGCTGGAGGCTTCATTCATTACGACACTCAAAAAGCCGCCTGCTGATCTGAACCATGGACTTCAGGAGAAGCCTGAGCTTCACAAAGCTTCCTTTGACAAAGGGCACTCCATCAACAAGTGCCTTCTTCTTCTGGGACAAGCACAATGGAGAAGCTGGCCAAATGGCTAATCGGTGCAAGTCCCAGCTGATTCAACTCTTTATGCTGAGCCTCTCTTCCTTCCCTCCGTGGCCATAAAAAGCTCAGCTGAAAACAACCCATAACCCTTCATGAGGAAGCTCTTCAGTGGGTTGATTTCCAAAGCTGCTGCCTGAGGATAGAAGGAAGGACTTCCCCAAAAGGTCCCCAGGGAGGTACCTGAACTAAAGAAAGAGTCCATGCTGTATCCACACCTACTCTTACCCAGCTCTCTTTGTGGTCCCAGGATGGCTCCGATCTGAATAGAGCTCAACAGGTGGAACTGCATAAGGAGGATACCAGCAGAGACCAGCTTGACAATAGGAAAGAACTTCCTTGGGGAGCAAAATTGGAACTGCCACCTCTGGTCATAGAGCCAGACAGGTAGTGGAGAGATTTCTATCATTTCCATTGCCTGAGAGGGATGTCCAATAATAATTCCTTTCTTGGCTTCTATTTTTAATATTAAAGGGATTTCTCAACCCCAGGATGAATATTTTTTTCTTTTAGATGTTAATTATATTGTTTTAAAATGTTAATTCTATTCATCGATGCCAGTCAAGTTATTTCTTTTTTTTAAACCCTTATATATATACTGTATATTATATATATGTATATGTATATGTATGTATGTATATATATATATATATATATATATATATACTGTGTATTGGCTCCAAGGCAGAAGAGTGGTAAGGGCTAGGCAATGGGGGTCAAGTGACTTGCCCAGGTTCACACAGCTGGGAAGTGGCTGAGGCTGGATTCGAACCTAGGACCTCCCACCTCTAGGCTTGGCTCCCAATCCACTGAGCTACCCAGCCGCCCAATCCACTGAGCTACCCAGCCGCCCACCCACCCCCTTAGGATTCTTTACAATATCTAATGATAAATGGTTCTCACGATCAATTTAAGTGTTCATTGAGGAACTTTGTATGGAAATTGAAGTTATGGATCACAAACGAAAGCAAATAATCTCAAACTACAACTCTGCTGTGACTCAGTAATAGTCGCCTTTAGATATTCCATTTTCAAAGAGCCATCATGGAAGGGATGAATGAGACACAGTGACTCCAAAAGCAAATGTTGACAGCAGTAATAGAAAGTACAGATTTTTGTTGGCTTGTAGTACTTGCCCAGAGTTAGAAAATGAAGAAAAGTCTGGGGTCAGATTCGAACCTACGACCTCTGGTCTTGAGGCCCAGCTCTCTGTCCACTGAGCCACTCAGCTGCGCTGCAACTTCCTTTTACTGAACTACTCAAGGGTTTGCAACTTTCCCAGGGTTGGTTGGTTTCGGTTTTTGGTAGCTAGGAGCCTGACTACATGGCTTCAAGGCTAAATGGCCACAGGTCCCCAGGCTATTTGGCTTGCTGGAGGCTTCATTCATTACGACACTCAAAAAGCCGCCTGCTGATCTGAACCACGGACTTCAGGAGAAGCCTGAGCTTCACAAAGCTTCCTTTGACAAAGGGCACTCCATCAACAAGTGCCTTCTTCTTCTGGGACAAACACAATGGAGAAGCTGGCCAAATGGCTAATCGGTGCAAGTCCCAGCTGATTCAACTCTTTATGCTGAGCCTCTCTTCCTTCCCTCCGTGGCCATAAAAAGCTCAGCTGAAAACAACCCATAACCCTTCATGAGGAAGCTCTTCAGTGGGTTGATTTCCAAAGCTGCTGCCTGAGGATAGAAGGAAGGACTTCCCCAAAAGGTCCCCAGGGAGGTACCTGAACTAAAGAAAGAGTCCATGCTGTATCCACACCTACTCTTACCCAGCTCTCTTTGTGGTCCCAGGATGGCTCCGATCTGAATAGAGCTCAACAGGTGGAACTGCATAAGGAGGATACCAGCAGAGACCAGCTTGACAATAGGAAAGAACTTCCTTGGGGAGCAAAATTGGAACTGCCACCTCTGGTCATAGAGCCAGACAGGTAGTGGAGAGATTTCTATCATTTCCATTGCCTGAGAGGGATGTCCAATAATAATTCCTTTCTTGGCTTCTATTTTTAATATTAAAGGGATTTCTCAACCCCAGGATGAATATTTTTTTCTTTTAGATGTTAATTATATTGTTTTAAAATGTTAATTCTATTCATCGATGCCAGTCAAGTTATTTCTTTTTTTAAACCCTTATATATATACTGTATATTATATATATGTATATGTATATGTATGTATGTATGTATATATATATACTGTGTATTGGCTCCAAGGCAGAAGAGTGGTAAGGGCTAGGCAATGGGGGTCAAGTGACTTGCCCAGGTTCACACAGCTGGGAAGTGGCTGAGGCTGGATTCGAACCTAGGACCTCCCACCTCTAGGCTTGGCTCCCAATCCACTGAGCTACCCAGCCGCCCAATCCACTGAGCTACCCAGCCGCCCACCCACCCCCTTAGGATTCTTTACAATATCTAATGATAAATGGTTCTCACGATCAATTTAAGTGTTCATTGAGGAACTTTGTATGGAAATTGAAGTTATGGATCACAAACGAAAGCAAATAATCTCAAACTACAACTCTGCTGTGACTCAGTAATAGTCGCCTTTAGATATTCCATTTTCAAAGAGCCATCATGGAAGTGATGAATGAGACACAGTGACTCCAAAAGCAAATGTTGACAGCAGTAATAGAAAGTACAGATTTTTGTTGGCTTGTAGTACTTGCCCAGAGTTAGAAAATGAAGAAAAGTCTGGGGTCAGATTCGAACCTACGACCTCTGGTCTTGAGGCCCAGCTCTCTGTCCACTGAGCCACTCAGCTGCGCTGCAACTTCCTTTTACTGAACTACTCAAGGGTTTGCAACTTTCCCAGGGTTGGTTGGTTTCGGTTTTTGGTAGCTAGGAGCCTGACTACATGGCTTCAAGGCTAAATGGCCACAGGTCCCCAGGCTATTTGGCTTGCTGGAGGCTTCATTCATTACGACACTCAAAAAGCCGCCTGCTGATCTGAACCACGGACTTCAGGAGAAGCCTGAGCTTCACAAAGCTTCCTTTGACAAAGGGCACTCCATCAACAAGTGCCTTCTTCTTCTGGGACAAGCACAATGGAGAAGCTGGCCAAATGGCTAATCGGTGCAAGTCCCAGCTGATTCAACTCTTTATGCTGAGCCTCTCTTCCTTCCCTCCGTGGCCATAAAAAGCTCAGCTGAAAACAACCCATAACCCTTCATGAGGAAGCTCTTCAGTGGGTTGATTTCCAAAGCTGCTGCCTGAGGATAGAAGGAAGGACTTCCCCAAAAGGTCCCCAGGGAGGTACCTGAACTAAAGAAAGAGTCCATGCTGTATCCACACCTACTCTTACCCAGCTCTCTTTGTGGTCCCAGGATGGCTCCGATCTGAATAGAGCTCAACAGGTGGAACTGCATAAGGAGGATACCAGCAGAGACCAGCTTGACAATAGGAAAGAACTTCCTTGGGGAGCAAAATTGGAACTGCCACCTCTGGTCATAGAGCCAGACAGGTAGTGGAGAGATTTCTATCATTTCCATTGCCTGAGAGGGATGTCCAATAATAATTCCTTTCTTGGCTTCTATTTTTAATATTAAAGGGATTTCTCAACCCCAGGATGAATATTTTTTTCTTTTAGATGTTAATTATATTGTTTTAAAATGTTAATTCTATTCATCGATTCCAGTCAAGTTATTTCTTTTTTTTAAACCCTTATATATATACTGTATATTATATATATGTATGTATGTATATATATATATATATACTGTGTATTGGCTCCAAGGCAGAAGAGTGGTAAGGGCTAGGCAATGGGGGTCAAGTGACTTGCCCAGGTTCACACAGCTGGGAAGTGGCTGAGGCTGGATTCGAACCTAGGACCTCCCACCTCTAGGCTTGGCTCCCAATCCACTGAGCTACCCAGCCGCCCAATCCACTGAGCTACCCAGCCGCCCACCCACCCCCTTAGGATTCTTTACAATATCTAATGATAAATGGTTCTCACGATCAATTTAAGTGTTCATTGAGGAACTTTGTATGGAAATTGAAGTTATGGATCACAAACGAAAGCAAATAATCTCAAACTACAACTCTGCTGTGACTCAGTAATAGTCGCCTTTACATATTCCATTTTCAAAGAGCCATCATGGAAGTGATGAATGAGACACAGTGACTCCAAAAGCAAATGTTGACAGCAGTAATAGAAAGTACAGATTTTTGTTGGCTTGTAGTACTTGCCCAGAGTTAGAAAATGAAGAAAAGTCTGGGGTCAGATTCGAACCTACGACCTCTGGTCTTGAGGCCCAGCTCTCTGTCCACTGAGCCACTCAGCTGCGCTGCAACTTCCTTTTACTGAACTACTCAAGGGTTTGCAACTTTCCCAGGGTTGGTTGGTTTCGGTTTTTGGTAGCTAGGAGCCTGACTACATGGCTTCAAGGCTAAATGGCCACAGGTCCCCAGGCTATTTGGCTTGCTGGAGGCTTCATTCATTACGACACTCAAAAAGCCGCCTGCTGATCTGAACCATGGACTTCAGGAGAAGCCTGAGCTTCACAAAGCTTCCTTTGACAAAGGGCACTCCATCAACAAGTGCCTTCTTCTTCTGGGACAAGCACAATGGAGAAGCTGGCCAAATGGCTAATCGGTGCAAGTCCCAGCTGATTCAACTCTTTATGCTGAGCCTCTCTTCCTTCCCTCCGTGGCCATAAAAAGCTCAGCTGAAAACAACCCATAACCCTTCATGAGGAAGCTCTTCAGTGGGTTGATTTCCAAAGCTGCTGCCTGAGGATAGAAGGAAGGACTTCCCCAAAAGGTCCCCAGGGAGGTACCTGAACTAAAGAAAGAGTCCATGCTGTATCCACACCTACTCTTACCCAGCTCTCTTTGTGGTCCCAGGATGGCTCCGATCTGAATAGAGCTCAACAGGTGGAACTGCATAAGGAGGATACCAGCAGAGACCAGCTTGACAATAGGAAAGAACTTCCTTGGGGAGCAAAATTGGAACTGCCACCTCTGGTCATAGAGCCAGACAGGTAGTGGAGAGGTTTCTATCATTTCCATTGCCTGAGAGGGATGTCCAATAATAATTCCTTTCTTGGCTTCTATTTTTAATATTAAAGGGATTTCTCAACCCCAGGATGAATATTTTTTTCTTTTAGATGTTAATTATATTGTTTTAAAATGTTAATTCTATTCATCGATGCCAGTCAAGTTATTTCTTTTTTTTAAACCCTTATATATATACTGTATATTATATATATGTATATGTATATGTATGTATGTATATATATATATATATACTGTGTATTGGCTCCAAGGCAGAAGAGTGGTAAGGGCTAGGCAATGGGGGTCAAGTGACTTGCCCAGGTTCACACAGCTGGGAAGTGGCTGAGGCTGGATTCGAACCTAGGACCTCCCACCTCTAGGCTTGGCTCCCAATCCACTGAGCTACCCAGCCGCCCAATCCACTGAGCTACCCAGCCGCCCACCCACCCCCTTAGGATTCTTTACAATATCTAATGATAAATGGTTCTCACGATCAATTTAAGTGTTCATTGAGGAACTTTGTATGGAAATTGAAGTTATGGATCACAAACGAAAGCAAATAATCTCAAACTACAACTCTGCTGTGACTCAGTAATAGTCGCCTTTAGATATTCCATTTTCAAAGAGCCATCATGGAAGGGATGAATGAGACACAGTGACTCCAAAAGCAAATGTTGACAGCAGTAATAGAAAGTACAGATTTTTGTTGGCTTGTAGTACTTGCCCAGAGTTAGAAAATGAAGAAAAGTCTGGGGTCAGATTCGAACCTACGACCTCTGGTCTTGAGGCCCAGCTCTCTGTCCACTGAGCCACTCAGCTGCGCTGCAACTTCCTTTTACTGAACTACTCAAGGGTTTGCAACTTTCCCAGGGTTGGTTGGTTTCGGTTTTTGGTAGCTAGGAGCCTGACTACATGGCTTCAAGGCTAAATGGCCACAGGTCCCCAGGCTATTTGGCTTGCTGGAGGCTTCATTCATTACGACACTCAAAAAGCCGCCTGCTGATCTGAACCATGGACTTCAGGAGAAGCCTGAGCTTCACAAAGCTTCCTTTGACAAAGGGCACTCCATCAACAAGTGCCTTCTTCTTCTGGGACAAGCACAATGGAGAAGCTGGCCAAATGGCTAATCGGTGCAAGTCCCAGCTGATTCAACTCTTTATGCTGAGCCTCTCTTCCTTCCCTCCGTGGCCATAAAAAGCTCAGCTGAAAACAACCCATAACCCTTCATGAGGAAGCTCTTCAGTGGGTTGATTTCCAAAGCTGCTGCCTGAGGATAGAAGGAAGGACTTCCCCAAAAGGTCCCCAGGGAGGTACCTGAACTAAAGAAAGAGTCCATGCTGTATCCACACCTACTCTTACCCAGCTCTCTTTGTGGTCCCAGGATGGCTCCGATCTGAATAGAGCTCAACAGGTGGAACTGCATAAGGAGGATACCAGCAGAGACCAGCTTGACAATAGGAAAGAACTTCCTTGGGGAGCAAAATTGGAACTGCCACCTCTGGTCATAGAGCCAGACAGGTAGTGGAGAGATTTCTATCATTTCCATTGCCTGAGAGGGATGTCCAATAATAATTCCTTTCTTGGCTTCTATTTTTAATATTAAAGGGATTTCTCAACCCCAGGATGAATATTTTTTTCTTTTAGATGTTAATTATATTGTTTTAAAATGTTAATTCTATTCATCGATGCCAGTCAAGTTATTTCTTTTTTTAAACCCTTATATATATACTGTATATTATATATATGTATATGTATATGTATGTATGTATATATATATATATATATATATATATATACTGTGTATTGGCTCCAAGGCAGAAGAGTGGTAAGGGCTAGGCAATGGGGGTCAAGTGACTTGCCCAGGTTCACACAGCTGGGAAGTGGCTGAGGCTGGATTCGAACCTAGGACCTCCCACCTCTAGGCTTGGCTCCCAATCCACTGAGCTACCCAGCCGCCCAATCCACTGAGCTACCCAGCCGCCCACCCACCCCCTTAGGATTCTTTACAATATCTAATGATAAATGGTTCTCACGATCAATTTAAGTGTTCATTGAGGAACTTTGTATGGAAATTGAAGTTATGGATCACAAACGAAAGCAAATAATCTCAAACTACAACTCTGCTGTGACTCAGTAATAGTCGCCTTTAGATATTCCATTTTCAAAGAGCCATCATGGAAGTGATGAATGAGACACAGTGACTCCAAAAGCAAATGTTGACAGCAGTAATAGAAAGTACAGATTTTTGTTGGCTTGTAGTACTTGCCCAGAGTTAGAAAATGAAGAAAAGTCTGGGGTCAGATTCGAACCTACGACCTCTGGTCTTGAGGCCCAGCTCTCTGTCCACTGAGCCACTCAGCTGCGCTGCAACTTCCTTTTACTGAACTACTCAAGGGTTTGCAACTTTCCCAGGGTTGGTTGGTTTCGGTTTTTGGTAGCTAGGAGCCTGACTACATGGCTTCAAGGCTAAATGGCCACAGGTCCCCAGGCTATTTGGCTTGCTGGAGGCTTCATTCATTACGACACTCAAAAAGCCGCCTGCTGATCTGAACCACGGACTTCAGGAGAAGCCTGAGCTTCACAAAGCTTCCTTTGACAAAGGGCACTCCATCAACAAGTGCCTTCTTCTTCTGGGACAAGCACAATGGAGAAGCTGGCCAAATGGCTAATCGGTGCAAGTCCCAGCTGATTCAACTCTTTATGCTGAGCCTCTCTTCCTTCCCTCCGTGGCCATAAAAAGCTCAGCTGAAAACAACCCATAACCCTTCATGAGGAAGCTCTTCAGTGGGTTGATTTCCAAAGCTGCTGCCTGAGGATAGAAGGAAGGACTTCCCCAAAAGGTCCCCAGGGAGGTACCTGAACTAAAGAAAGAGTCCATGCTGTATCCACACCTACTCTTACCCAGCTCTCTTTGTGGTCCCAGGATGGCTCCGATCTGAATAGAGCTCAACAGGTGGAACTGCATAAGGAGGATACCAGCAGAGACCAGCTTGACAATAGGAAAGAACTTCCTTGGGGAGCAAAATTGGAACTGCCACCTCTGGTCATAGAGCCAGACAGGTAGTGGAGAGATTTCTATCATTTCCATTGCCTGAGAGGGATGTCCAATAATAATTCCTTTCTTGGCTTCTATTTTTAATATTAAAGGGATTTCTCAACCCCAGGATGAATATTTTTTTCTTTTAGATGTTAATTATATTGTTTTAAAATGTTAATTCTATTCATCGATTCCAGTCAAGTTATTTCTTTTTTTTAAACCCTTATATATATACTGTATATTATATATATGTATGTATGTATATATATATATATATATATATACTGTGTATTGGCTCCAAGGCAGAAGAGTGGTAAGGGCTAGGCAATGGGGGTCAAGTGACTTGCCCAGGTTCACACAGCTGGGAAGTGGCTGAGGCTGGATTCGAACCTAGGACCTCCCACCTCTAGGCTTGGCTCCCAATCCACTGAGCTACCCAGCCGCCCAATCCACTGAGCTACCCAGCCGCCCACCCACCCCCTTAGGATTCTTTACAATATCTAATGATAAATGGTTCTCACGATCAATTTAAGTGTTCATTGAGGAACTTTGTATGGAAATTGAAGTTATGGATCACAAACGAAAGCAAATAATCTCAAACTACAACTCTGCTGTGACTCAGTAATAGTCGCCTTTACATATTCCATTTTCAAAGAGCCATCATGGAAGGGATGAATGAGACACAGTGACTCCAAAAGCAAATGTTGACAGCAGTAATAGAAAGTACAGATTTTTGTTGGCTTGTAGTACTTGCCCAGAGTTAGAAAATGAAGAAAAGTCTGGGGTCAGATTCGAACCTACGACCTCTGGTCTTGAGGCCCAGCTCTCTGTCCACTGAGCCACTCAGCTGCGCTGCAACTTCCTTTTACTGAACTACTCAAGGGTTTGCAACTTTCCCAGGGTTGGTTGGTTTCGGTTTTTGGTAGCTAGGAGCCTGACTACATGGCTTCAAGGCTAAATGGCCACAGGTCCCCAGGCTATTTGGCTTGCTGGAGGCTTCATTCATTACGACACTCAAAAAGCCGCCTGCTGATCTGAACCATGGACTTCAGGAGAAGCCTGAGCTTCACAAAGCTTCCTTTGACAAAGGGCACTCCATCAACAAGTGCCTTCTTCTTCTGGGACAAGCACAATGGAGAAGCTGGCCAAATGGCTAATCGGTGCAAGTCCCAGCTGATTCAACTCTTTATGCTGAGCCTCTCTTCCTTCCCTCCGTGGCCATAAAAAGCTCAGCTGAAAACAACCCATAACCCTTCATGAGGAAGCTCTTCAGTGGGTTGATTTCCAAAGCTGCTGCCTGAGGATAGAAGGAAGGACTTCCCCAAAAGGTCCCCAGGGAGGTACCTGAACTAAAGAAAGAGTCCATGCTGTATCCACACCTACTCTTACCCAGCTCTCTTTGTGGTCCCAGGATGGCTCCGATCTGAATAGAGCTCAACAGGTGGAACTGCATAAGGAGGATACCAGCAGAGACCAGCTTGACAATAGGAAAGAACTTCCTTGGGGAGCAAAATTGGAACTGCCACCTCTGGTCATAGAGCCAGACAGGTAGTGGAGAGATTTCTATCATTTCCATTGCCTGAGAGGGATGTCCAATAATAATTCCTTTCTTGGCTTCTATTTTTAATATTAAAGGGATTTCTCAACCCCAGGATGAATATTTTTTTCTTTTAGATGTTAATTATATTGTTTTAAAATGTTAATTCTATTCATCGATGCCAGTCAAGTTATTTCTTTTTTTTAAACCCTTATATATATACTGTATATTATATATATGTATATGTATATGTATGTATGTATATATATATATATATACTGTGTATTGGCTCCAAGGCAGAAGAGTGGTAAGGGCTAGGCAATGGGGGTCAAGTGACTTGCCCAGGTTCACACAGCTGGGAAGTGGCTGAGGCTGGATTCGAACCTAGGACCTCCCACCTCTAGGCTTGGCTCCCAATCCACTGAGCTACCCAGCCGCCCAATCCACTGAGCTACCCAGCCGCCCACCCACCCCCTTAGGATTCTTTACAATATCTAATGATAAATGGTTCTCACGATCAATTTAAGTGTTCATTGAGGAACTTTGTATGGAAATTGAAGTTATGGATCACGAACAAAAGGACATAATCTCAAACTACAACTCTGCTGTGACTCAGTAATAGTCGCCTTTAGATATTCCATTTTCAAAGAGCCATCATGGAAGTGATGAATGAGACACAGTGACTCCAAAAGCAAATGTTGACAGCAGTAATAGAAAGTACAGATTTTGGTTGGCTTGTAGTACTTGCCCAGAGTTAGAAAATGAAGAAAAGTCTGGGGTCAGATTCGAACCTACGACCTCTGGTCTTGAGGCCCAGCTCTCTGTCCACTGAGCCACTCAGCTGCGCTGCAACTTCCTTTTACTGAACTACTCAAGGGTTTGCAACTTTCCCAGGGTTGGTTGGTTTCGGTTTTTGGTAGCTAGGAGCCTGACTACATGGCTTCAAGGCTAAATGGCCACAGGTCCCCAGGCTATTTGGCTTGCTGGAGGCTTCATTCATTACGACACTCAAAAAGCCGCCTGCTGATCTGAACCATGGACTTCAGGAGAAGCCTGAGCTTCACAAAGCTTCCTTTGACAAAGGGCACTCCATCAACAAGTGCCTTCTTCTTCTGGGACAAGCACAATGGAGAAGCTGGCCAAATGGCTAATCGGTGCAAGTCCCAGCTGATTCAACTCTTTATGCTGAGCCTCTCTTCCTTCCCTCCGTGGCCATAAAAAGCTCAGCTGAAAACAACCCATAACCCTTCATGAGGAAGCTCTTCAGTGGGTTGATTTCCAAAGCTGCTGCCTGAGGATAGAAGGAAGGACTTCCCCAAAAGGTCCCCAGGGAGGTACCTGAACTAAAGAAAGAGTCCATGCTGTATCCACACCTACTCTTACCCAGCTCTCTTTGTGGTCCCAGGATGGCTCCGATCTGAATAGAGCTCAACAGGTGGAACTGCATAAGGAGGATACCAGCAGAGACCAGCTTGACAATAGGAAAGAACTTCCTTGGGGAGCAAAATTGGAACTGCCACCTCTGGTCATAGAGCCAGACAGGTAGTGGAGAGATTTCTATCATTTCCATTGCCTGAGAGGGATGTCCAATAATAATTCCTTTCTTGGCTTCTATTTTTAATATTAAAGGGATTTCTCAACCCCAGGATGAATATTTTTTTCTTTTAGATGTTAATTATATTGTTTTAAAATGTTAATTCTATTCATCGATGCCAGTCAAGTTATTTCTTTTTTTTAAACCCTTATATATATACTGTATATTATATATATATATATGTATATGTATATGTATGTATGTATATATATATATACTGTGTATTGGCTCCAAGGCAGAAGAGTGGTAAGGGCTAGGCAATGGGGGTCAAGTGACTTGCCCAGGTTCACACAGCTGGGAAGTGGCTGAGGCTGGATTCGAACCTAGGACCTCCCACCTCTAGGCTTGGCTCCCAATCCACTGAGCTACCCAGCCGCCCAATCCACTGAGCTACCCAGCCGCCCACCCACCCCCTTAGGATTCTTTACAATATCTAATGATAAATGGTTCTCACGATCAATTTAAGTGTTCATTGAGGAACTTTGTATGGAAATTGAAGTTATGGATCACAAACGAAAGCAAATAATCTCAAACTACAACTCTGCTGTGACTCAGTAATAGTCGCCTTTAGATATTCCATTTTCAAAGAGCCATCATGGAAGTGATGAATGAGACACAGTGACTCCAAAAGCAAATGTTGACAGCAGTAATAGAAAGTACAGATTTTTGTTGGCTTGTAGTACTTGCCCAGAGTTAGAAAATGAAGAAAAGTCTGGGGTCAGATTCGAACCTACGACCTCTGGTCTTGAGGCCCAGCTCTCTGTCCACTGAGCCACTCAGCTGCGCTGCAACTTCCTTTTACTGAACTACTCAAGGGTTTGCAACTTTCCCAGGGTTGGTTGGTTTCGGTTTTTGGTAGCTAGGAGCCTGACTACATGGCTTCAAGGCTAAATGGCCACAGGTCCCCAGGCTATTTGGCTTGCTGGAGGCTTCATTCATTACGACACTCAAAAAGCCGCCTGCTGATCTGAACCATGGACTTCAGGAGAAGCCTGAGCTTCACAAAGCTTCCTTTGACAAAGGGCACTCCATCAACAAGTGCCTTCTTCTTCTGGGACAAGCACAATGGAGAAGCTGGCCAAATGGCTAATCGGTGCAAGTCCCAGCTGATTCAACTCTTTATGCTGAGCCTCTCTTCCTTCCCTCCGTGGCCATAAAAAGCTCAGCTGAAAACAACCCATAACCCTTCATGAGGAAGCTCTTCAGTGGGTTGATTTCCAAAGCTGCTGCCTGAGGATAGAAGGAAGGACTTCCCCAAAAGGTCCCCAGGGAGGTACCTGAACTAAAGAAAGAGTCCATGCTGTATCCACACCTACTCTTACCCAGCTCTCTTTGTGGTCCCAGGATGGCTCCGATCTGAATAGAGCTCAACAGGTGGAACTGCATAAGGAGGATACCAGCAGAGACCAGCTTGACAATAGGAAAGAACTTCCTTGGGGAGCAAAATTGGAACTGCCACCTCTGGTCATAGAGCCAGACAGGTAGTGGAGAGATTTCTATCATTTCCATTGCCTGAGAGGGATGTCCAATAATAATTCCTTTCTTGGCTTCTATTTTTAATATTAAAGGGATTTCTCAACCCCAGGATGAATATTTTTTTCTTTTAGATGTTAATTATATTGTTTTAAAATGTTAATTCTATTCATCGATGCCAGTCAAGTTATTTCTTTTTTTAAACCCTTATATATATACTGTATATTATATATATGTATATGTATATGTATGTATGTATGTATATATATATACTGTGTATTGGCTCCAAGGCAGAAGAGTGGTAAGGGCTAGGCAATGGGGGTCAAGTGACTTGCCCAGGTTCACACAGCTGGGAAGTGGCTGAGGCTGGATTCGAACCTAGGACCTCCCACCTCTAGGCTTGGCTCCCAATCCACTGAGCTACCCAGCCGCCCAATCCACTGAGCTACCCAGCCGCCCACCCACCCCCTTAGGATTCTTTACAATATCTAATGATAAATGGTTCTCACGATCAATTTAAGTGTTCATTGAGGAACTTTGTATGGAAATTGAAGTTATGGATCACAAACGAAAGCAAATAATCTCAAACTACAACTCTGCTGTGACTCAGTAATAGTCGCCTTTAGATATTCCATTTTCAAAGAGCCATCATGGAAGGGATGAATGAGACACAGTGACTCCAAAAGCAAATGTTGACAGCAGTAATAGAAAGTACAGATTTTTGTTGGCTTGTAGTACTTGCCCAGAGTTAGAAAATGAAGAAAAGTCTGGGGTCAGATTCGAACCTACGACCTCTGGTCTTGAGGCCCAGCTCTCTGTCCACTGAGCCACTCAGCTGCGCTGCAACTTCCTTTTACTGAACTACTCAAGGGTTTGCAACTTTCCCAGGGTTGGTTGGTTTCGGTTTTTGGTAGCTAGGAGCCTGACTACATGGCTTCAAGGCTAAATGGCCACAGGTCCCCAGGCTATTTGGCTTGCTGGAGGCTTCATTCATTACGACACTCAAAAAGCCGCCTGCTGATCTGAACCATGGACTTCAGGAGAAGCCTGAGCTTCACAAAGCTTCCTTTGACAAAGGGCACTCCATCAACAAGTGCCTTCTTCTTCTGGGACAAGCACAATGGAGAAGCTGGCCAAATGGCTAATCGGTGCAAGTCCCAGCTGATTCAACTCTTTATGCTGAGCCTCTCTTCCTTCCCTCCGTGGCCATAAAAAGCTCAGCTGAAAACAACCCATAACCCTTCATGAGGAAGCTCTTCAGTGGGTTGATTTCCAAAGCTGCTGCCTGAGGATAGAAGGAAGGACTTCCCCAAAAGGTCCCCAGGGAGGTACCTGAACTAAAGAAAGAGTCCATGCTGTATCCACATCTACTCTTACCCAGCTCTCTTTGTGGTCCCAGGATGGCTCCGATCTGAATAGAGCTCAACAGGTGGAACTGCATAAGGAGGATACCAGCAGAGACCAGCTTGACAATAGGAAAGAACTTCCTTGGGGAGCAAAATTGGAACTGCCACCTCTGGTCATAGAGCCAGACAGGTAGTGGAGAGATTTCTATCATTTCCATTGCCTGAGAGGGATGTCCAATAATAATTCCTTTCTTGGCTTCTATTTTTAATATTAAAGGGATTTCTCAACCCCAGGATGAATATTTTTTTCTTTTAGATGTTAATTATATTGTTTTAAAATGTTAATTCTATTCATCGATGCCAGTCAAGTTATTTCTTTTTTTTAAACCCTTATATATATACTGTATATTATATATATGTATATATATATATATATATATATATATATATATATATATATATACTGTGTATTGGCTCCAAGGCAGAAGAGTGGTAAGGGCTAGGCAATGGGGGTCAAGTGACTTGCCCAGGTTCACACAGCTGGGAAGTGGCTGAGGCTGGATTCGAACCTAGGACCTCCCACCTCTAGGCTTGGCTCCCAATCCACTGAGCTACCCAGCCGCCCAATCCACTGAGCAACCCAGCCGCCCACCCACCCCCTTAGGATTCTTTACAATATCTAATGATAAATGGTTCTCACGATCAATTTAAGTGTTCATTGAGGAACTTTGTATGGAAATTGAAGTTATGGATCACAAACGAAAGCAAATAATCTCAAACTACAACTCTGCTGTGACTCAGTAATAGTCGCCTTTAGATATTCCATTTTCAAAGAGCCATCATGGAAGGGATGAATGAGACACAGTGACTCCAAAAGCAAATGTTGACAGCAGTAATAGAAAGTACAGATTTTTGTTGGCTTGTAGTACTTGCCCAGAGTTAGAAAATGAAGAAAAGTCTGGGGTCAGATTCGAACCTACGACCTCTGGTCTTGAGGCCCAGCTCTCTGTCCACTGAGCCACTCAGCTGCGCTGCAACTTCCTTTTACTGAACTACTCAAGGGTTTGCAACTTTCCCAGGGTTGGTTGGTTTCGGTTTTTGGTAGCTAGGAGCCTGACTACATGGCTTCAAGGCTAAATGGCCACAGGTCCCCAGGCTATTTGGCTTGCTGGAGGCTTCATTCATTACGACACTCAAAAAGCCGCCTGCTGATCTGAACCATGGACTTCAGGAGAAGCCTGAGCTTCACAAAGCTTCCTTTGACAAAGGGCACTCCATCAACAAGTGCCTTCTTCTTCTGGGACAAGCACAATGGAGAAGCTGGCCAAATGGCTAATCGGTGCAAGTCCCAGCTGATTCAACTCTTTATGCTGAGCCTCTCTTCCTTCCCTCCGTGGCCATAAAAAGCTCAGCTGAAAACAACCCATAACCCTTCATGAGGAAGCTCTTCAGTGGGTTGATTTCCAAAGCTGCTGCCTGAGGATAGAAGGAAGGACTTCCCCAAAAGGTCCCCAGGGAGGTACCTGAACTAAAGAAAGAGTCCATGCTGTATCCACATCTACTCTTACCCAGCTCTCTTTGTGGTCCCAGGATGGCTCCGATCTGAATAGAGCTCAACAGGTGGAACTGCATAAGGAGGATACCAGCAGAGACCAGCTTGACAATAGGAAAGAACTTCCTTGGGGAGCAAAATTGGAACTGCCACCTCTGGTCATAGAGCCAGACAGGTAGTGGAGAGATTTCTATCATTTCCATTGCCTGAGAGGGATGTCCAATAATAATTCCTTTCTTGGCTTCTATTTTTAATATTAAAGGGATTTCTCAACCCCAGGATGAATATTTTTTTCTTTTAGATGTTAATTATATTGTTTTAAAATGTTAATTCTATTCATCGATGCCAGTCAAGTTATTTCTTTTTTTTAAACCCTTATATATATACTGTATATTATATATATGTATATGTATATGTATGTATGTATATATATATATATATATATATATATATATACTGTGTATTGGCTCCAAGGCAGAAGAGTGGTAAGGGCTAGGCAATGGGGGTCAAGTGACTTGCCCAGGTTCACACAGCTGGGAAGTGGCTGAGGCTGGATTCGAACCTAGGACCTCCCACCTCTAGGCTTGGCTCCCAATCCACTGAGCTACCCAGCCGCCCAATCCACTGAGCAACCCAGCCGCCCACCCACCCCCTTAGGATTCTTTACAATATCTAATGATAAATGGTTCTCACGATCAATTTAAGTGTTCATTGAGGAACTTTGTATGGAAATTGAAGTTATGGATCACAAACGAAAGCAAATAATCTCAAACTACAACTCTGCTGTGACTCAGTAATAGTCGCCTTTAGATATTCCATTTTCAAAGAGCCATCATGGAAGGGATGAATGAGACACAGTGACTCCAAAAGCAAATGTTGACAGCAGTAATAGAAAGTACAGATTTTTGTTGGCTTGTAGTACTTGCCCAGAGTTAGAAAATGAAGAAAAGTCTGGGGTCAGATTCGAACCTACGACCTCTGGTCTTGAGGCCCAGCTCTCTGTCCACTGAGCCACTCAGCTGCGCTGCAACTTCCTTTTACTGAACTACTCAAGGGTTTGCAACTTTCCCAGGGTTGGTTGGTTTCGGTTTTTGGTAGCTAGGAGCCTGACTACATGGCTTCAAGGCTAAATGGCCACAGGTCCCCAGGCTATTTGGCTTGCTGGAGGCTTCATTCATTACGACACTCAAAAAGCCGCCTGCTGATCTGAACCATGGACTTCAGGAGAAGCCTGAGCTTCACAAAGCTTCCTTTGACAAAGGGCACTCCATCAACAAGTGCCTTCTTCTTCTGGGACAAGCACAATGGAGAAGCTGGCCAAATGGCTAATCGGTGCAAGTCCCAGCTGATTCAACTCTTTATGCTGAGCCTCTCTTCCTTCCCTCCGTGGCCATAAAAAGCTCAGCTGAAAACAACCCATAACCCTTCATGAGGAAGCTCTTCAGTGGGTTGATTTCCAAAGCTGCTGCCTGAGGATAGAAGGAAGGACTTCCCCAAAAGGTCCCCAGGGAGGTACCTGAACTAAAGAAAGAGTCCATGCTGTATCCACACCTACTCTTACCCAGCTCTCTTTGTGGTCCCAGGATGGCTCCGATCTGAATAGAGCTCAGCAGGTGGAACTGCATAAGGAGGATACCAGCAGAGACCAGCTTGACAATAGGAAAGAACTTCCTTGGGGAGCAAAATTGGAACTGCCACCTCTGGTCATAGAGCCAGACAGGTAGTGGAGAGATTTCTATCATTTCCATTGCCTGAGAGGGATGTCCAATAATAATTCCTTTCTTGGCTTCTATTTTTAATATTAAAGGGATTTCTCAACCCCAGGATGAATATTTTTTTCTTTTAGATGTTAATTATATTGTTTTAAAATGTTAATTCTATTCATCGATGCCACTCAAGTTATTTCTTTTTTTTAAACCCTTATATATATACTGTATATTATATATATGTATATGTATATGTATGTATGTATATATATATATATATATATATATATATATATATATATATACTGTGTATTGGCTCCAAGGCAGAAGAGTGGTAAGGGCTAGGCAATGGGGGTCAAGTGACTTGCCCAGGTTCACACAGCTGGGAAGTGGCTGAGGCTGGATTCGAACCTAGGACCTCCCACCTCTAGGCTTGGCTCCCAATCCACTGAGCTACCCAGCCGCCCAATCCACTGAGCAACCCAGCCGCCCACCCACCCCCTTAGGATTCTTTACAATATCTAATGATAAATGGTTCTCACGATCAATTTAAGTGTTCATTGAGGAACTTTGTATGGAAATTGAAGTTATGGATCACAAACGAAAGCAAATAATCTCAAACTACAACTCTGCTGTGACTCAGTAATAGTCGCCTTTAGATATTCCATTTTCAAAGAGCCATCATGGAAGGGATGAATGAGACACAGTGACTCCAAAAGCAAATGTTGACAGCAGTAATAGAAAGTACAGATTTTTGTTGGCTTGTAGTACTTGCCCAGAGTTAGAAAATGAAGAAAAGTCTGGGGTCAGATTCGAACCTACGACCTCTGGTCTTGAGGCCCAGCTCTCTGTCCACTGAGCCACTCAGCTGCGCTGCAACTTCCTTTTACTGAACTACTCAAGGGTTTGCAACTTTCCCAGGGTTGGTTGGTTTCGGTTTTTGGTAGCTAGGAGCCTGACTACATGGCTTCAAGGCTAAATGGCCACAGGTCCCCAGGCTATTTGGCTTGCTGGAGGCTTCATTCATTACGACACTCAAAAAGCCGCCTGCTGATCTGAACCATGGACTTCAGGAGAAGCCTGAGCTTCACAAAGCTTCCTTTGACAAAGGGCACTCCATCAACAAGTGCCTTCTTCTTCTGGGACAAGCACAATGGAGAAGCTGGCCAAATGGCTAATCGGTGCAAGTCCCAGCTGATTCAACTCTTTATGCTGAGCCTCTCTTCCTTCCCTCCGTGGCCATAAAAAGCTCAGCTGAAAACAACCCATAACCCTTCATGAGGAAGCTCTTCAGTGGGTTGATTTCCAAAGCTGCTGCCTGAGGATAGAAGGAAGGACTTCCCCAAAAGGTCCCCAGGGAGGTACCTGAACTAAAGAAAGAGTCCATGCTGTATCCACACCTACTCTTACCCAGCTCTCTTTGTGGTCCCAGGATGGCTCCGATCTGAATAGAGCTCAACAGGTGGAACTGCATAAGGAGGATACCAGCAGAGACCAGCTTGACAATAGGAAAGAACTTCCTTGGGGAGCAAAATTGGAACTGCCACCTCTGGTCATAGAGCCAGACAGGTAGTGGAGAGATTTCTATCATTTCCATTGCCTGAGAGGGATGTCCAATAATAATTCCTTTCTTGGCTTCTATTTTTAATATTAAAGGGATTTCTCAACCCCAGGATGAATATTTTTTTCTTTTAGATGTTAATTATATTGTTTTAAAATGTTAATTCTATTCATCGATGCCAGTCAAGTTATTTCTTTTTTTTAAACCCTTATATATATACTGTATATTATATATATGTATATGTATATGTATGTATGTATATATATATATATATATATATATATATATATATATATATATATATATATATATATATATACTGTGTATTGGCTCCAAGGCAGAAGAGTGGTAAGGGCTAGGCAATGGGGGTCAAGTGACTTGCCCAGGTTCACACAGCTGGGAAGTGGCTGAGGCTGGATTCGAACCTAGGACCTCCCACCTCTAGGCTTGGCTCCCAATCCACTGAGCTACCCAGCCGCCCACCCACCCCCTTAGGATTCTTTACAATATCTAATGATAAATGGTTCTCACGATCAATTTAAGTGTTCATTGAGGAACTTTGTATGGAAATTGAAGTTATGGATCACAAACGAAAGCAAATAATCTCAAACTACAACTCTGCTGTGACTCAGTAATAGTCGCCTTTAGATATTCCATTTTCAAAGAGCCATCATGGAAGGGATGAATGAGACACAGTGACTCCAAAAGCAAATGTTGACAGCAGTAATAGAAAGTACAGATTTTTGTTGGCTTGTAGTACTTGCCCAGAGTTAGAAAATGAAGAAAAGTCTGGGGTCAGATTCGAACCTACGACCTCTGGTCTTGAGGCCCAGCTCTCTGTCCACTGAGCCACTCAGCTGCGCTGCAACTTCCTTTTACTGAACTACTCAAGGGTTTGCAACTTTCCCAGGGTTGGTTGGTTTCGGTTTTTGGTAGCTAGGAGCCTGACTACATGGCTTCAAGGCTAAATGGCCACAGGTCCCCAGGCTATTTGGCTTGCTGGAGGCTTCATTCATTACGACACTCAAAAAGCCGCCTGCTGATCTGAACCATGGACTTCAGGAGAAGCCTGAGCTTCACAAAGCTTCCTTTGACAAAGGGCACTCCATCAACAAGTGCCTTCTTCTTCTGGGACAAGCACAATGGAGAAGCTGGCCAAATGGCTAATCGGTGCAAGTCCCAGCTGATTCAACTCTTTATGCTGAGCCTCTCTTCCTTCCCTCCGTGGCCATAAAAAGCTCAGCTGAAAACAACCCATAACCCTTCATGAGGAAGCTCTTCAGTGGGTTGATTTCCAAAGCTGCTGCCTGAGGATAGAAGGAAGGACTTCCCCAAAAGGTCCCCAGGGAGGTACCTGAACTAAAGAAAGAGTCCATGCTGTATCCACACCTACTCTTACCCAGCTCTCTTTGTGGTCCCAGGATGGCTCCGATCTGAATAGAGCTCAACAGGTGGAACTGCATAAGGAGGATACCAGCAGAGACCAGCTTGACAATAGGAAAGAACTTCCTTGGGGAGCAAAATTGGAACTGCCACCTCTGGTCATAGAGCCAGACAGGTAGTGGAGAGATTTCTATCATTTCCATTGCCTGAGAGGGATGTCCAATAATAATTCCTTTCTTGGCTTCTATTTTTAATATTAAAGGGATTTCTCAACCCCAGGATGAATATTTTTTTCTTTTAGATGTTAATTATATTGTTTTAAAATGTTAATTCTATTCATCGATGCCAGTCAAGTTATTTCTTTTTTTTAAACCCTTATATATATACTGTATATTATATATATGTATATATATATATATATATATATATATATATATATATATATATATATATATATATACTGTGTATTGGCTCCAAGGCAGAAGAGTGGTAAGGGCTAGGCAATGGGGGTCAAGTGACTTGCCCAGGTTCACACAGCTGGGAAGTGGCTGAGGCTGGATTCGAACCTAGGACCTCCCACCTCTAGGCTTGGCTCCCAATCCACTGAGCTACCCAGCCGCCCAATCCACTGAGCAACCCAGCCGCCCACCCACCCCCTTAGGATTCTTTACAATATCTAATGATAAATGGTTCTCACGATCAATTTAAGTGTTCATTGAGGAACTTTGTATGGAAATTGAAGTTATGGATCACAAACGAAAGCAAATAATCTCAAACTACAACTCTGCTGTGACTCAGTAATAGTCGCCTTTAGATATTCCATTTTCAAAGAGCCATCATGGAAGGGATGAATGAGACACAGTGACTCCAAAAGCAAATGTTGACAGCAGTAATAGAAAGTACAGATTTTTGTTGGCTTGTAGTACTTGCCCAGAGTTAGAAAATGAAGAAAAGTCTGGGGTCAGATTCGAACCTACGACCTCTGGTCTTGAGGCCCAGCTCTCTGTCCACTGAGCCACTCAGCTGCGCTGCAACTTCCTTTTACTGAACTACTCAAGGGTTTGCAACTTTCCCAGGGTTGGTTGGTTTCGGTTTTTGGTAGCTAGGAGCCTGACTACATGGCTTCAAGGCTAAATGGCCACAGGTCCCCAGGCTATTTGGCTTGCTGGAGGCTTCATTCATTACGACACTCAAAAAGCCGCCTGCTGATCTGAACCATGGACTTCAGGAGAAGCCTGAGCTTCACAAAGCTTCCTTTGACAAAGGGCACTCCATCAACAAGTGCCTTCTTCTTCTGGGACAAGCACAATGGAGAAGCTGGCCAAATGGCTAATCGGTGCAAGTCCCAGCTGATTCAACTCTTTATGCTGAGCCTCTCTTCCTTCCCTCCGTGGCCATAAAAAGCTCAGCTGAAAACAACCCATAACCCTTCATGAGGAAGCTCTTCAGTGGGTTGATTTCCAAAGCTGCTGCCTGAGGATAGAAGGAAGGACTTCCCCAAAAGGTCCCCAGGGAGGTACCTGAACTAAAGAAAGAGTCCATGCTGTATCCACATCTACTCTTACCCAGCTCTCTTTGTGGTCCCAGGATGGCTCCGATCTGAATAGAGCTCAACAGGTGGAACTGCATAAGGAGGATACCAGCAGAGACCAGCTTGACAATAGGAAAGAACTTCCTTGGGGAGCAAAATTGGAACTGCCACCTCTGGTCATAGAGCCAGACAGGTAGTGGAGAGATTTCTATCATTTCCATTGCCTGAGAGGGATGTCCAATAATAATTCCTTTCTTGGCTTCTATTTTTAATATTAAAGGGATTTCTCAACCCCAGGATGAATATTTTTTTCTTTTAGATGTTAATTATATTGTTTTAAAATGTTAATTCTATTCATCGATGCCAGTCAAGTTATTTCTTTTTTTTAAACCCTTATATATATACTGTATATTATATATATGTATATGTATATGTATGTATGTATATATATATATATATATATATATATATATACTGTGTATTGGCTCCAAGGCAGAAGAGTGGTAAGGGCTAGGCAATGGGGGTCAAGTGACTTGCCCAGGTTCACACAGCTGGGAAGTGGCTGAGGCTGGATTCGAACCTAGGACCTCCCACCTCTAGGCTTGGCTCCCAATCCACTGAGCTACCCAGCCGCCCAATCCACTGAGCAACCCAGCCGCCCACCCACCCCCTTAGGATTCTTTACAATATCTAATGATAAATGGTTCTCACGATCAATTTAAGTGTTCATTGAGGAACTTTGTATGGAAATTGAAGTTATGGATCACAAACGAAAGCAAATAATCTCAAACTACAACTCTGCTGTGACTCAGTAATAGTCGCCTTTAGATATTCCATTTTCAAAGAGCCATCATGGAAGGGATGAATGAGACACAGTGACTCCAAAAGCAAATGTTGACAGCAGTAATAGAAAGTACAGATTTTTGTTGGCTTGTAGTACTTGCCCAGAGTTAGAAAATGAAGAAAAGTCTGGGGTCAGATTCGAACCTACGACCTCTGGTCTTGAGGCCCAGCTCTCTGTCCACTGAGCCACTCAGCTGCGCTGCAACTTCCTTTTACTGAACTACTCAAGGGTTTGCAACTTTCCCAGGGTTGGTTGGTTTCGGTTTTTGGTAGCTAGGAGCCTGACTACATGGCTTCAAGGCTAAATGGCCACAGGTCCCCAGGCTATTTGGCTTGCTGGAGGCTTCATTCATTACGACACTCAAAAAGCCGCCTGCTGATCTGAACCATGGACTTCAGGAGAAGCCTGAGCTTCACAAAGCTTCCTTTGACAAAGGGCACTCCATCAACAAGTGCCTTCTTCTTCTGGGACAAGCACAATGGAGAAGCTGGCCAAATGGCTAATCGGTGCAAGTCCCAGCTGATTCAACTCTTTATGCTGAGCCTCTCTTCCTTCCCTCCGTGGCCATAAAAAGCTCAGCTGAAAACAACCCATAACCCTTCATGAGGAAGCTCTTCAGTGGGTTGATTTCCAAAGCTGCTGCCTGAGGATAGAAGGAAGGACTTCCCCAAAAGGTCCCCAGGGAGGTACCTGAACTAAAGAAAGAGTCCATGCTGTATCCACACCTACTCTTACCCAGCTCTCTTTGTGGTCCCAGGATGGCTCCGATCTGAATAGAGCTCAGCAGGTGGAACTGCATAAGGAGGATACCAGCAGAGACCAGCTTGACAATAGGAAAGAACTTCCTTGGGGAGCAAAATTGGAACTGCCACCTCTGGTCATAGAGCCAGACAGGTAGTGGAGAGATTTCTATCATTTCCATTGCCTGAGAGGGATGTCCAATAATAATTCCTTTCTTGGCTTCTATTTTTAATATTAAAGGGATTTCTCAACCCCAGGATGAATATTTTTTTCTTTTAGATGTTAATTATATTGTTTTAAAATGTTAATTCTATTCATCGATGCCACTCAAGTTATTTCTTTTTTTTAAACCCTTATATATATACTGTATATTATATATATGTATATGTATATGTATGTATGTATATATATATATATATATATATATATATATATATATATATATACTGTGTATTGGCTCCAAGGCAGAAGAGTGGTAAGGGCTAGGCAATGGGGGTCAAGTGACTTGCCCAGGTTCACACAGCTGGGAAGTGGCTGAGGCTGGATTCGAACCTAGGACCTCCCACCTCTAGGCTTGGCTCCCAATCCACTGAGCTACCCAGCCGCCCAATCCACTGAGCAACCCAGCCGCCCACCCACCCCCTTAGGATTCTTTACAATATCTAATGATAAATGGTTCTCACGATCAATTTAAGTGTTCATTGAGGAACTTTGTATGGAAATTGAAGTTATGGATCACAAACGAAAGCAAATAATCTCAAACTACAACTCTGCTGTGACTCAGTAATAGTCGCCTTTACATATTCCATTTTCAAAGAGCCATCATGGAAGGGATGAATGAGACACAGTGACTCCAAAAGCAAATGTTGACAGCAGTAATAGAAAGTACAGATTTTTGTTGGCTTGTAGTACTTGCCCAGAGTTAGAAAATGAAGAAAAGTCTGGGGTCAGATTCGAACCTACGACCTCTGGTCTTGAGGCCCAGCTCTCTGTCCACTGAGCCACTCAGCTGCGCTGCAACTTCCTTTTACTGAACTACTCAAGGGTTTGCAACTTTCCCAGGGTTGGTTGGTTTCGGTTTTTGGTAGCTAGGAGCCTGACTACATGGCTTCAAGGCTAAATGGCCACAGGTCCCCAGGCTATTTGGCTTGCTGGAGGCTTCATTCATTACGACACTCAAAAAGCCGCCTGCTGATCTGAACCATGGACTTCAGGAGAAGCCTGAGCTTCACAAAGCTTCCTTTGACAAAGGGCACTCCATCAACAAGTGCCTTCTTCTTCTGGGACAAGCACAATGGAGAAGCTGGCCAAATGGCTAATCGGTGCAAGTCCCAGCTGATTCAACTCTTTATGCTGAGCCTCTCTTCCTTCCCTCCGTGGCCATAAAAAGCTCAGCTGAAAACAACCCATAACCCTTCATGAGGAAGCTCTTCAGTGGGTTGATTTCCAAAGCTGCTGCCTGAGGATAGAAGGAAGGACTTCCCCAAAAGGTCCCCAGGGAGGTACCTGAACTAAAGAAAGAGTCCATGCTGTATCCACACCTACTCTTACCCAGCTCTCTTTGTGGTCCCAGGATGGCTCCGATCTGAATAGAGCTCAACAGGTGGAACTGCATAAGGAGGATACCAGCAGAGACCAGCTTGACAATAGGAAAGAACTTCCTTGGGGAGCAAAATTGGAACTGCCACCTCTGGTCATAGAGCCAGACAGGTAGTGGAGAGATTTCTATCATTTCCATTGCCTGAGAGGGATGTCCAATAATAATTCCTTTCTTGGCTTCTATTTTTAATATTAAAGGGATTTCTCAACCCCAGGATGAATATTTTTTTCTTTTAGATGTTAATTATATTGTTTTAAAATGTTAATTCTATTCATCGATGCCAGTCAAGTTATTTCTTTTTTTTAAACCCTTATATATATACTGTATATTATATATATGTATATGTATATGTATGTATGTATATATATATATATATATATATATATATATATATATATATATATATATATATATATATATATATATATATATATATATATATATATATATATATATATATATATATATATATATATATATATATATATATATATATATATATATATATATATATATATATATATATATATATATATATATACTGTGTATTGGCTCCAAGGCAGAAGAGTGGTAAGGGCTAGGCAATGGGGGTCAAGTGACTTGCCCAGGTTCACACAGCTGGGAAGTGGCTGAGGCTGGATTCGAACCTAGGACCTCCCACCTCTAGGCTTGGCTCCCAATCCACTGAGCTACCCAGCCGCCCACCCACCCCCTTAGGATTCTTTACAATATCTAATGATAAATGGTTCTCACGATCAATTTAAGTGTTCATTGAGGAACTTTGTATGGAAATTGAAGTTATGGATCACAAACGAAAGCAAATAATCTCAAACTACAACTCTGCTGTGACTCAGTAATAGTCGCCTTTAGATATTCCATTTTCAAAGAGCCATCATGGAAGGGATGAATGAGACACAGTGACTCCAAAAGCAAATGTTGACAGCAGTAATAGAAAGTACAGATTTTTGTTGGCTTGTAGTACTTGCCCAGAGTTAGAAAATGAAGAAAAGTCTGGGGTCAGATTCGAACCTACGACCTCTGGTCTTGAGGCCCAGCTCTCTGTCCACTGAGCCACTCAGCTGCGCTGCAACTTCCTTTTACTGAACTACTCAAGGGTTTGCAACTTTCCCAGGGTTGGTTGGTTTCGGTTTTTGGTAGCTAGGAGCCTGACTACATGGCTTCAAGGCTAAATGGCCACAGGTCCCCAGGCTATTTGGCTTGCTGGAGGCTTCATTCATTACGACACTCAAAAAGCCGCCTGCTGATCTGAACCATGGACTTCAGGAGAAGCCTGAGCTTCACAAAGCTTCCTTTGACAAAGGGCACTCCATCAACAAGTGCCTTCTTCTTCTGGGACAAGCACAATGGAGAAGCTGGCCAAATGGCTAATCGGTGCAAGTCCCAGCTGATTCAACTCTTTATGCTGAGCCTCTCTTCCTTCCCTCCGTGGCCATAAAAAGCTCAGCTGAAAACAACCCATAACCCTTCATGAGGAAGCTCTTCAGTGGGTTGATTTCCAAAGCTGCTGCCTGAGGATAGAAGGAAGGACTTCCCCAAAAGGTCCCCAGGGAGGTACCTGAACTAAAGAAAGAGTCCATGCTGTATCCACACCTACTCTTACCCAGCTCTCTTTGTGGTCCCAGGATGGCTCCGATCTGAATAGAGCTCAACAGGTGGAACTGCATAAGGAGGATACCAGCAGAGACCAGCTTGACAATAGGAAAGAACTTCCTTGGGGAGCAAAATTGGAACTGCCACCTCTGGTCATAGAGCCAGACAGGTAGTGGAGAGATTTCTATCATTTCCATTGCCTGAGAGGGATGTCCAATAATAATTCCTTTCTTGGCTTCTATTTTTAATATTAAAGGGATTTCTCAACCCCAGGATGAATATTTTTTTCTTTTAGATGTTAATTATATTGTTTTAAAATGTTAATTCTATTCATCGATGCCAGTCAAGTTATTTCTTTTTTTAAACCCTTATATATATACTGTATATTATATATATGTATATGTATATGTATGTATGTATGTATATATATATACTGTGTATTGGCTCCAAGGCAGAAGAGTGGTAAGGGCTAGGCAATGGGGGTCAAGTGACTTGCCCAGGTTCACACAGCTGGGAAGTGGCTGAGGCTGGATTCGAACCTAGGACCTCCCACCTCTAGGCTTGGCTCCCAATCCACTGAGCTACCCAGCCGCCCAATCCACTGAGCTACCCAGCCGCCCACCCACCCCCTTAGGATTCTTTACAATATCTAATGATAAATGGTTCTCACGATCAATTTAAGTGTTCATTGAGGAACTTTGTATGGAAATTGAAGTTATGGATCACGAACAAAAGGACATAATCTCAAACTACAACTCTGCTGTGACTCAGTAATAGTCGCCTTTAGATATTCCATTTTCAAAGAGCCATCATGGAAGTGATGAATGAGACACAGTGACTCCAAAAGCAAATGTTGACAGCAGTAATAGAAAGTACAGATTTTTGTTGGCTTGTAGTACTTGCCCAGAGTTAGAAAATGAAGAAAAGTCTGGGGTCAGATTCGAACCTACGACCTCTGGTCTTGAGGCCCAGCTCTCTGTCCACTGAGCCACTCAGCTGCGCTGCAACTTCCTTTTACTGAACTACTCAAGGGTTTGCAACTTTCCCAGGGTTGGTTGGTTTCGGTTTTTGGTAGCTAGGAGCCTGACTACATGGCTTCAAGGCTAAATGGCCACAGGTCCCCAGGCTATTTGGCTTGCTGGAGGCTTCATTCATTACGACACTCAAAAAGCCGCCTGCTGATCTGAACCACGGACTTCAGGAGAAGCCTGAGCTTCACAAAGCTTCCTTTGACAAAGGGCACTCCATCAACAAGTGCCTTCTTCTTCTGGGACAAGCACAATGGAGAAGCTGGCCAAATGGCTAATCGGTGCAAGTCCCAGCTGATTCAACTCTTTATGCTGAGCCTCTCTTCCTTCCCTCCGTGGCCATAAAAAGCTCAGCTGAAAACAACCCATAACCCTTCATGAGGAAGCTCTTCAGTGGGTTGATTTCCAAAGCTGCTGCCTGAGGATAGAAGGAAGGACTTCCCCAAAAGGTCCCCAGGGAGGTACCTGAACTAAAGAAAGAGTCCATGCTGTATCCACACCTACTCTTACCCAGCTCTCTTTGTGGTCCCAGGATGGCTCCGATCTGAATAGAGCTCAACAGGTGGAACTGCATAAGGAGGATACCAGCAGAGACCAGCTTGACAATAGGAAAGAACTTCCTTGGGGAGCAAAATTGGAACTGCCACCTCTGGTCATAGAGCCAGACAGGTAGTGGAGAGATTTCTATCATTTCCATTGCCTGAGAGGGATGTCCAATAATAATTCCTTTCTTGGCTTCTATTTTTAATATTAAAGGGATTTCTCAACCCCAGGATGAATATTTTTTTCTTTTAGATGTTAATTATATTGTTTTAAAATGTTAATTCTATTCATCGATTCCAGTCAAGTTATTTCTTTTTTTTAAACCCTTATATATATACTGTATATTATATATATGTATGTATGTATATATATATATATATACTGTGTATTGGCTCCAAGGCAGAAGAGTGGTAAGGGCTAGGCAATGGGGGTCAAGTGACTTGCCCAGGTTCACACAGCTGGGAAGTGGCTGAGGCTGGATTCGAACCTAGGACCTCCCACCTCTAGGCTTGGCTCCCAATCCACTGAGCTACCCAGCCGCCCAATCCACTGAGCTACCCAGCCGCCCACCCACCCCCTTAGGATTCTTTACAATATCTAATGATAAATGGTTCTCACGATCAATTTAAGTGTTCATTGAGGAACTTTGTATGGAAATTGAAGTTATGGATCACAAACGAAAGCAAATAATCTCAAACTACAACTCTGCTGTGACTCAGTAATAGTCGCCTTTAGATATTCCATTTTCAAAGAGCCATCATGGAAGGGATGAATGAGACACAGTGACTCCAAAAGCAAATGTTGACAGCAGTAATAGAAAGTACAGATTTTTGTTGGCTTGTAGTACTTGCCCAGAGTTAGAAAATGAAGAAAAGTCTGGGGTCAGATTCGAACCTACGACCTCTGGTCTTGAGGCCCAGCTCTCTGTCCACTGAGCCACTCAGCTGCGCTGCAACTTCCTTTTACTGAACTACTCAAGGGTTTGCAACTTTCCCAGGGTTGGTTGGTTTCGGTTTTTGGTAGCTAGGAGCCTGACTACATGGCTTCAAGGCTAAATGGCCACAGGTCCCCAGGCTATTTGGCTTGCTGGAGGCTTCATTCATTACGACACTCAAAAAGCCGCCTGCTGATCTGAACCATGGACTTCAGGAGAAGCCTGAGCTTCACAAAGCTTCCTTTGACAAAGGGCACTCCATCAACAAGTGCCTTCTTCTTCTGGGACAAGCACAATGGAGAAGCTGGCCAAATGGCTAATCGGTGCAAGTCCCAGCTGATTCAACTCTTTATGCTGAGCCTCTCTTCCTTCCCTCCGTGGCCATAAAAAGCTCAGCTGAAAACAACCCATAACCCTTCATGAGGAAGCTCTTCAGTGGGTTGATTTCCAAAGCTGCTGCCTGAGGATAGAAGGAAGGTCTTCCCCAAAAGGTCCCCAGGGAGGTACCTGAACTAAAGAAAGAGTCCATGCTGTATCCACACCTACTCTTACCCAGCTCTCTTTGTGGTCCCAGGATGGCTCCGATCTGAATAGAGCTCAACAGGTGGAACTGCATAAGGAGGATACCAGCAGAGACCAGCTTGACAATAGGAAAGAACTTCCTTGGGGAGCAAAATTGGAACTGCCACCTCTGGTCATAGAGCCAGACAGGTAGTGGAGAGATTTCTATCATTTCCATTGCCTGAGAGGGATGTCCAATAATAATTCCTTTCTTGGCTTCTATTTTTAATATTAAAGGGATTTCTCAACCCCAGGATGAATATTTTTTTCTTTTAGATGTTAATTATATTGTTTTAAAATGTTAATTCTATTCATCGATGCCAGTCAAGTTATTTCTTTTTTTTAAACCCTTATATATATACTGTATATTATATATATGTATATGTATATGTATGTATGTATATATATATATATATACTGTGTATTGGCTCCAAGGCAGAAGAGTGGTAAGGGCTAGGCAATGGGGGTCAAGTGACTTGCCCAGGTTCACACAGCTGGGAAGTGGCTGAGGCTGGATTCGAACCTAGGACCTCCCACCTCTAGGCTTGGCTCCCAATCCACTGAGCTACCCAGCCGCCCAATCCACTGAGCTACCCAGCCGCCCACCCACCCCCTTAGGATTCTTTACAATATCTAATGATAAATGGTTCTCACGATCAATTTAAGTGTTCATTGAGGAACTTTGTATGGAAATTGAAGTTATGGATCACAAACGAAAGCAAATAATCTCAAACTACAACTCTGCTGTGACTCAGTAATAGTCGCCTTTAGATATTCCATTTTCAAAGAGCCATCATGGAAGGGATGAATGAGACACAGTGACTCCAAAAGCAAATGTTGACAGCAGTAATAGAAAGTACAGATTTTTGTTGGCTTGTAGTACTTGCCCAGAGTTAGAAAATGAAGAAAAGTCTGGGGTCAGATTCGAACCTACGACCTCTGGTCTTGAGGCCCAGCTCTCTGTCCACTGAGCCACTCAGCTGCGCTGCAACTTCCTTTTACTGAACTACTCAAGGGTTTGCAACTTTCCCAGGGTTGGTTGGTTTCGGTTTTTGGTAGCTAGGAGCCTGACTACATGGCTTCAAGGCTAAATGGCCACAGGTCCCCAGGCTATTTGGCTTGCTGGAGGCTTCATTCATTACGACACTCAAAAAGCCGCCTGCTGATCTGAACCATGGACTTCAGGAGAAGCCTGAGCTTCACAAAGCTTCCTTTGACAAAGGGCACTCCATCAACAAGTGCCTTCTTCTTCTGGGACAAGCACAATGGAGAAGCTGGCCAAATGGCTAATCGGTGCAAGTCCCAGCTGATTCAACTCTTTATGCTGAGCCTCTCTTCCTTCCCTCCGTGGCCATAAAAAGCTCAGCTGAAAACAACCCATAACCCTTCATGAGGAAGCTCTTCAGTGGGTTGATTTCCAAAGCTGCTGCCTGAGGATAGAAGGAAGGACTTCCCCAAAAGGTCCCCAGGGAGGTACCTGAACTAAAGAAAGAGTCCATGCTGTATCCACACCTACTCTTACCCAGCTCTCTTTGTGGTCCCAGGATGGCTCCGATCTGAATAGAGCTCAACAGGTGGAACTGCATAAGGAGGATACCAGCAGAGACCAGCTTGACAATAGGAAAGAACTTCCTTGGGGAGCAAAATTGGAACTGCCACCTCTGGTCATAGAGCCAGACAGGTAGTGGAGAGATTTCTATCATTTCCATTGCCTGAGAGGGATGTCCAATAATAATTCCTTTCTTGGCTTCTATTTTTAATATTAAAGGGATTTCTCAACCCCAGGATGAATATTTTTTTCTTTTAGATGTTAATTATATTGTTTTAAAATGTTAATTCTATTCATCGATGCCAGTCAAGTTATTTCTTTTTTTAAACCCTTATATATATACTGTATATTATATATATGTATATGTATATGTATGTATTTATGTATATATATATACTGTGTATTGGCTCCAAAGCAGAAGAGTGGTAAGGGCTAGGCAATGGGGGTCAAGTGACTTGCCCAGGTTCACACAGCTGGGAAGTGGCTGAGGCTGGATTCGAACCTAGGACCTCCCACCTCTAGGCTTGGCTCCCAATCCACTGAGCTACCCAGCCGCCCAATCCACTGAGCTACCCAGCCGCCCACCCACCCCCTTAGGATTCTTTACAATATCTAATGATAAATGGTTCTCACGATCAATTTAAGTGTTCATTGAGGAACTTTGTATGGAAATTGAAGTTATGGATCACGAACAAAAGGACATAATCTCAAACTACAACTCTGCTGTGACTCAGTAATAGTCGCCTTTACATATTCCATTTTCAAAGAGCCATCATGGAAGTGATGAATGAGACACAGTGACTCCAAAAGCAAATGTTGACAGCAGTAATAGAAAGTACAGATTTTTGTTGGCTTGTAGTACTTGCCCAGAGTTAGAAAATGAAGAAAAGTCTGGGGTCAGATTCGAACCTACGACCTCTGGTCTTGAGGCCCAGCTCTCTGTCCACTGAGCCACTCAGCTGCGCTGCAACTTCCTTTTACTGAACTACTCAAGGGTTTGCAACTTTCCCAGGGTTGGTTGGTTTCGGTTTTTGGTAGCTAGGAGCCTGACTACATGGCTTCAAGGCTAAATGGCCACAGGTCCCCAGGCTATTTGGCTTGCTGGAGGCTTCATTCATTACGACACTCAAAAAGCCGCCTGCTGATCTGAACCATGGACTTCAGGAGAAGCCTGAGCTTCACAAAGCTTCCTTTGACAAAGGGCACTCCATCAACAAGTGCCTTCTTCTTCTGGGACAAGCACAATGGAGAAGCTGGCCAAATGGCTAATCGGTGCAAGTCCCAGCTGATTCAACTCTTTATGCTGAGCCTCTCTTCCTTCCCTCCGTGGCCATAAAAAGCTCAGCTGAAAAGAACCCATAACCCTTCATGAGGAAGCTCTTCAGTGGGTTGATTTCCAAAGCTGCTGCCTGAGGATAGAAGGAAGGACTTCCCCAAAAGGTCCCCAGGGAGGTACCTGAACTAAAGAAAGAGTCCATGCTGTATCCACACCTACTCTTACCCAGCTCTCTTTGTGGTCCCAGGATGGCTCCGATCTGAATAGAGCTCAACAGGTGGAACTGCATAAGGAGGATACCAGCAGAGACCAGCTTGACAATAGGAAAGAACTTCCTTGGGGAGCAAAATTGGAACTGCCACCTCTGGTCATAGAGCCAGACAGGTAGTGGAGAGGTTTCTATCATTTCCATTGCCTGAGAGGGATGTCCAATAATAATTCCTTTCTTGGCTTCTATTTTTAATATTAAAGGGATTTCTCAACCCCAGGATGAATATTTTTTTCTTTTAGATGTTAATTATATTGTTTTAAAATGTTAATTCTATTCATCGATTCCAGTCAAGTTATTTCTTTTTTTTAAACCCTTATATATATACTCTATATTATATATATGTATGTATGTATATATATATATATATATATACTGTGTATTGGCTCCAAGGCAGAAGAGTGGTAAGGGCTAGGCAATGGGGGTCAAGTGACTTGCCCAGGTTCACACAGCTGGGAAGTGGCTGAGGCTGGATTCGAACCTAGGACCTCCCACCTCTAGGCTTGGCTCCCAATCCACTGAGCTACCCAGCCGCCCAATCCACTGAGCTACCCAGCCGCCCACCCACCCCCTTAGGATTCTTTACAATATCTAATGATAAATGGTTCTCACGATCAATTTAAGTGTTCATTGAGGAACTTTGTATGGAAATTGAAGTTATGGATCACAAACGAAAGCAAATAATCTCAAACTACAACTCTGCTGTGACTCAGTAATAGTCGCCTTTAGATATTCCATTTTCAAAGAGCCATCATGGAAGGGATGAATGAGACACAGTGACTCCAAAAGCAAATGTTGACAGCAGTAATAGAAAGTACAGATTTTTGTTGGCTTGTAGTACTTGCCCAGAGTTAGAAAATGAAGAAAAGTCTGGGGTCAGATTCGAACCTACGACCTCTGGTCTTGAGGCCCAGCTCTCTGTCCACTGAGCCACTCAGCTGCGCTGCAACTTCCTTTTACTGAACTACTCAAGGGTTTGCAACTTTCCCAGGGTTGGTTGGTTTCGGTTTTTGGTAGCTAGGAGCCTGACTACATGGCTTCAAGGCTAAATGGCCGGAGGTCCCCAGGCTATTTGGCTTGCTGGAGGCTTCATTCATTACGACACTCAAAAAGCCGCCTGCTGATCTGAACCATGGACTTCAGGAGAAGCCTGAGCTTCACAAAGCTTCCTTTGACAAAGGGCACTCCATCAACAAGTGCCTTCTTCTTCTGGGACAAGCACAATGGAGAAGCTGGCCAAATGGCTAATCGGTGCAAGTCCCAGCTGATTCAACTCTTTATGCTGAGCCTCTCTTCCTTCCCTCCGTGGCCATAAAAAGCTCAGCTGAAAACAACCCATAACCCTTCATGAGGAAGCTCTTCAGTGGGTTGATTTCCAAAGCTGCTGCCTGAGGATAGAAGGAAGGTCTTCCCCAAAAGGTCCCCAGGGAGGTACCTGAACTAAAGAAAGAGTCCATGCTGTATCCACACCTACTCTTACCCAGCTCTCTTTGTGGTCCCAGGATGGCTCCGATCTGAATAGAGCTCAACAGGTGGAACTGCATAAGGAGGATACCAGCAGAGACCAGCTTGACAATAGGAAAGAACTTCCTTGGGGAGCAAAATTGGAACTGCCACCTCTGGTCATAGAGCCAGACAGGTAGTGGAGAGATTTCTATCATTTCCATTGCCTGAGAGGGATGTCCAATAATAATTCCTTTCTTGGCTTCTATTTTTAATATTAAAGGGATTTCTCAACCCCAGGATGAATATTTTTTTCTTTTAGATGTTAATTATATTGTTTTAAAATGTTAATTCTATTCATCGATGCCAGTCAAGTTATTTCTTTTTTTTAAACCCTTATATATATACTGTATATTATATATATGTATATGTATATGTATGTATGTATATATATATATATACTGTGTATTGGCTCCAAGGCAGAAGAGTGGTAAGGGCTAGGCAATGGGGGTCAAGTGACTTGCCCAGGTTCACACAGCTGGGAAGTGGCTGAGGCTGGATTCGAACCTAGGACCTCCCACCTCTAGGCTTGGCTCCCAATCCACTGAGCTACCCAGCCGCCCAATCCACTGAGCTACCCAGCCGCCCACCCACCCCCTTAGGATTCTTTACAATATCTAATGATAAATGGTTCTCACGATCAATTTAAGTGTTCATTGAGGAACTTTGTATGGAAATTGAAGTTATGGATCACGAACAAAAGGACATAATCTCAAACTACAACTCTGCTGTGACTCAGTAATAGTCGCCTTTACATATTCCATTTTCAAAGAGCCATCATGGAAGTGATGAATGAGACACAGTGACTCCAAAAGCAAATGTTGACAGCAGTAATAGAAAGTACAGATTTTTGTTGGCTTGTAGTACTTGCCCAGAGTTAGAAAATGAAGAAAAGTCTGGGGTCAGATTCGAACCTACGACCTCTGGTCTTGAGGCCCAGCTCTCTGTCCACTGAGCCACTCAGCTGCGCTGCAACTTCCTTTTACTGAACTACTCAAGGGTTTGCAACTTTCCCAGGGTTGGTTGGTTTCGGTTTTTGGTAGCTAGGAGCCTGACTACATGGCTTCAAGGCTAAATGGCCACAGGTCCCCAGGCTATTTGGCTTGCTGGAGGCTTCATTCATTACGACACTCAAAAAGCCGCCTGCTGATCTGAACCATGGACTTCAGGAGAAGCCTGAGCTTCACAAAGCTTCCTTTGACAAAGGGCACTCCATCAACAAGTGCCTTCTTCTTCTGGGACAAGCACAATGGAGAAGCTGGCCAAATGGCTAATCGGTGCAAGTCCCAGCTGATTCAACTCTTTATGCTGAGCCTCTCTTCCTTCCCTCCGTGGCCATAAAAAGCTCAGCTGAAAACAACCCATAACCCTTCATGAGGAAGCTCTTCAGTGGGTTGATTTCCAAAGCTGCTGCCTGAGGATAGAAGGAAGGACTTCCCCAAAAGGTCCCCAGGGAGGTACCTGAACTAAAGAAAGAGTCCATGCTGTATCCACACCTACTCTTACCCAGCTCTCTTTGTGGTCCCAGGATGGCTCCGATCTGAATAGAGCTCAACAGGTGGAACTGCATAAGGAGGATACCAGCAGAGACCAGCTTGACAATAGGAAAGAACTTCCTTGGGGAGCAAAATTGGAACTGCCACCTCTGGTCATAGAGCCAGACAGGTAGTGGAGAGGTTTCTATCATTTCCATTGCCTGAGAGGGATGTCCAATAATAATTCCTTTCTTGGCTTCTATTTTTAATATTAAAGGGATTTCTCAACCCCAGGATGAATATTTTTTTCTTTTAGATGTTAATTATATTGTTTTAAAATGTTAATTCTATTCATCGATTCCAGTCAAGTTATTTCTTTTTTTTAAACCCTTATATATATACTGTATATTATATATATGTATGTATGTATATATATATATATATACTGTGTATTGGCTCCAAGGCAGAAGAGTGGTAAGGGCTAGGCAATGGGGGTCAAGTGACTTGCCCAGGTTCACACAGCTGGGAAGTGGCTGAGGCTGGATTCGAACCTAGGACCTCCCACCTCTAGGCTTGGCTCCCAATCCACTGAGCTACCCAGCCGCCCAATCCACTGAGCTACCCAGCCGCCCACCCACCCCCTTAGGATTCTTTACAATATCTAATGATAAATGGTTCTCACGATCAATTTAAGTGTTCATTGAGGAACTTTGTATGGAAATTGAAGTTATGGATCACAAACGAAAGCAAATAATCTCAAACTACAACTCTGCTGTGACTCAGTAATAGTCGCCTTTAGATATTCCATTTTCAAAGAGCCATCATGGAAGGGATGAATGAGACACAGTGACTCCAAAAGCAAATGTTGACAGCAGTAATAGAAAGTACAGATTTTTGTTGGCTTGTAGTACTTGCCCAGAGTTAGAAAATGAAGAAAAGTCTGGGGTCAGATTCGAACCTACGACCTCTGGTCTTGAGGCCCAGCTCTCTGTCCACTGAGCCACTCAGCTGCGCTGCAACTTCCTTTTACTGAACTACTCAAGGGTTTGCAACTTTCCCAGGGTTGGTTGGTTTCGGTTTTTGGTAGCTAGGAGCCTGACTACATGGCTTCAAGGCTAAATGGCCACAGGTCCCCAGGCTATTTGGCTTGCTGGAGGCTTCATTCATTACGACACTCAAAAAGCCGCCTGCTGATCTGAACCATGGACTTCAGGAGAAGCCTGAGCTTCACAAAGCTTCCTTTGACAAAGGGCACTCCATCAACAAGTGCCTTCTTCTTCTGGGACAAGCACAATGGAGAAGCTGGCCAAATGGCTAATCGGTGCAAGTCCCAGCTGATTCAACTCTTTATGCTGAGCCTCTCTTCCTTCCCTCCGTGGCCATAAAAAGCTCAGCTGAAAACAACCCATAACCCTTCATGAGGAAGCTCTTCAGTGGGTTGATTTCCAAAGCTGCTGCCTGAGGATAGAAGGAAGGACTTCCCCAAAAGGTCCCCAGGGAGGTACCTGAACTAAAGAAAGAGTCCATGCTGTATCCACACCTACTCTTACCCAGCTCTCTTTGTGGTCCCAGGATGGCTCCGATCTGAATAGAGCTCAACAGGTGGAACTGCATAAGGAGGATACCAGCAGAGACCAGCTTGACAATAGGAAAGAACTTCCTTGGGGAGCAAAATTGGAACTGCCACCTCTGGTCATAGAGCCAGACAGGTAGTGGAGAGATTTCTATCATTTCCATTGCCTGAGAGGGATGTCCAATAATAATTCCTTTCTTGGCTTCTATTTTTAATATTAAAGGGATTTCTCAACCCCAGGATGAATATTTTTTTCTTTTAGATGTTAATTATATTGTTTTAAAATGTTAATTCTATTCATCGATGCCAGTCAAGTTATTTCTTTTTTTTAAACCCTTATATATATACTGTATATTATATATATGTATATGTATATGTATGTATGTATATATATATATATATATATATATATATATACTGTGTATTGGCTCCAAGGCAGAAGAGTGGTAAGGGCTAGGCAATGGGGGTCAAGTGACTTGCCCAGGTTCACACAGCTGGGAAGTGGCTGAGGCTGGATTCGAACCTAGGACCTCCCACCTCTAGGCTTGGCTCCCAATCCACTGAGCTACCCAGCCGCCCACCCACCCCCTTAGGATTCTTTACAATATCTAATGATAAATGGTTCTCACGATCAATTTAAGTGTTCATTGAGGAACTTTGTATGGAAATTGAAGTTATGGATCACAAACGAAAGCAAATAATCTCAAACTACAACTCTGCTGTGACTCAGTAATAGTCGCCTTTAGATATTCCATTTTCAAAGAGCCATCATGGAAGGGATGAATGAGACACAGTGACTCCAAAAGCAAATGTTGACAGCAGTAATAGAAAGTACAGATTTTTGTTGGCTTGTAGTACTTGCCCAGAGTTAGAAAATGAAGAAAAGTCTGGGGTCAGATTCGAACCTACGACCTCTGGTCTTGAGGCCCAGCTCTCTGTCCACTGAGCCACTCAGCTGCGCTGCAACTTCCTTTTACTGAACTACTCAAGGGTTTGCAACTTTCCCAGGGTTGGTTGGTTTCGGTTTTTGGTAGCTAGGAGCCTGACTACATGGCTTCAAGGCTAAATGGCCACAGGTCCCCAGGCTATTTGGCTTGCTGGAGGCTTCATTCATTACGACACTCAAAAAGCCGCCTGCTGATCTGAACCATGGACTTCAGGAGAAGCCTGAGCTTCACAAAGCTTCCTTTGACAAAGGGCACTCCATCAACAAGTGCCTTCTTCTTCTGGGACAAGCACAATGGAGAAGCTGGCCAAATGGCTAATCGGTGCAAGTCCCAGCTGATTCAACTCTTTATGCTGAGCCTCTCTTCCTTCCCTCCGTGGCCATAAAAAGCTCAGCTGAAAACAACCCATAACCCTTCATGAGGAAGCTCTTCAGTGGGTTGATTTCCAAAGCTGCTGCCTGAGGATAGAAGGAAGGACTTCCCCAAAAGGTCCCCAGGGAGGTACCTGAACTAAAGAAAGAGTCCATGCTATATCCACACCTACTCTTACCCAGCTCTCTTTGTGGTCCCAGGATGGCTCCGATCTGAATAGAGCTCAACAGGTGGAACTGCATAAGGAGGATACCAGCAGAGACCAGCTTGACAATAGGAAAGAACTTCCTTGGGGAGCAAAATTGGAACTGCCACCTCTGGTCATAGAGCCAGACAGGTAGTGGAGAGATTTCTATCATTTCCATTGCCTGAGAGGGATGTCCAATAATAATTCCTTTCTTGGCTTCTATTTTTAATATTAAAGGGATTTCTCAACCCCAGGATGAATATTTTTTTCTTTTAGATGTTAATTATATTGTTTTAAAATGTTAATTCTATTCATCGATGCCAGTCAAGTTATTTCTTTTTTTAAACCCTTATATATATACACTGTATATTATATATATGTATATGTATATGTATGTATGTATATATATATATACTGTGTATTGGCTCCAAGGCAGAAGAGTGGTAAGGGCTAGGCAATGGGGGTCAAGTGACTTGCCCAGGTTCACACAGCTGGGAAGTGGCTGAGGCTGGATTCGAACCTAGGACCTCCCACCTCTAGGCTTGGCTCCCAATCCACTGAGCTACCCAGCCGCCCAATCCACTGAGCTACCCAGCCGCCCACCCACCCCCTTAGGATTCTTTACAATATCTAATGATAAATGGTTCTCACGATCAATTTAAGTGTTCATTGAGGAACTTTGTATGGAAATTGAAGTTATGGATCACAAACGAAAGCAAATAATCTCAAACTACAACTCTGCTGTGACTCAGTAATAGTCGCCTTTAGATATTCCATTTTCAAAGAGCCATCATGGAAGGGATGAATGAGACACAGTGACTCCAAAAGCAAATGTTGACAGCAGTAATAGAAAGTACAGATTTTTGTTGGCTTGTAGTACTTGCCCAGAGTTAGAAAATGAAGAAAAGTCTGGGGTCAGATTCGAACCTACGACCTCTGGTCTTGAGGCCCAGCTCTCTGTCCACTGAGCCACTCAGCTGCGCTGCAACTTCCTTTTACTGAACTACTCAAGGGTTTGCAACTTTCCCAGGGTTGGTTGGTTTCGGTTTTTGGTAGCTAGGAGCCTGACTACATGGCTTCAAGGCTAAATGGCCACAGGTCCCCAGGCTATTTGGCTTGCTGGAGGCTTCATTCATTACGACACTCAAAAAGCCGCCTGCTGATCTGAACCATGGACTTCAGGAGAAGCCTGAGCTTCACAAAGCTTCCTTTGACAAAGGGCACTCCATCAACAAGTGCCTTCTTCTTCTGGGACAAGCACAATGGAGAAGCTGGCCAAATGGCTAATCGGTGCAAGTCCCAGCTGATTCAACTCTTTATGCTGAGCCTCTCTTCCTTCCCTCCGTGGCCATAAAAAGCTCAGCTGAAAACAACCCATAACCCTTCATGAGGAAGCTCTTCAGTGGGTTGATTTCCAAAGCTGCTGCCTGAGGATAGAAGGAAGGACTTCCCCAAAAGGTCCCCAGGGAGGTACCTGAACTAAAGAAAGAGTCCATGCTGTATCCACACCTACTCTTACCCAGCTCTCTTTGTGGTCCCAGGATGGCTCCGATCTGAATAGAGCTCAACAGGTGGAACTGCATAAGGAGGATACCAGCAGAGACCAGCTTGACAATAGGAAAGAACTTCCTTGGGGAGCAAAATTGGAACTGCCACCTCTGGTCATAGAGCCAGACAGGTAGTGGAGAGATTTCTATCATTTCCATTGCCTGAGAGGGATGTCCAATAATAATTCCTTTCTTGGCTTCTATTTTTAATATTAAAGGGATTTCTCAACCCCAGGATGAATATTTTTTTCTTTTAGATGTTAATTATATTGTTTTAAAATGTTAATTCTATTCATCGATGCTAGTCAAGTTATTTCTTTTTTTTAAACCCTTATATATATACTGTATATTATATATATGTATATGTATATGTATGTATGTATATATATATATATATATATATATATATATATATATATATATATATATATATATATATATACTGTGTATTGGCTCCAAGGCAGAAGAGTGGTAAGGGCTAGGCAATGGGGGTCAAGTGACTTGCCCAGGTTCACACAGCTGGGAAGTGGCTGAGGCTGGATTCGAACCTAGGACCTCCCACCTCTAGGCTTGGCTCCCAATCCACTGAGCTACCCAGCCGCCCACCCACCCCCTTAGGATTCTTTACAATATCTAATGATAAATGGTTCTCACGATCAATTTAAGTGTTCATTGAGGAACTTTGTATGGAAATTGAAGTTATGGATCACAAACGAAAGCAAATAATCTCAAACTACAACTCTGCTGTGACTCAGTAATAGTCGCCTTTAGATATTCCATTTTCAAAGAGCCATCATGGAAGGGATGAATGAGACACAGTGACTCCAAAAGCAAATGTTGACAGCAGTAATAGAAAGTACAGATTTTTGTTGGCTTGTAGTACTTGCCCAGAGTTAGAAAATGAAGAAAAGTCTGGGGTCAGATTCGAACCTACGACCTCTGGTCTTGAGGCCCAGCTCTCTGTCCACTGAGCCACTCAGCTGCGCTGCAACTTCCTTTTACTGAACTACTCAAGGGTTTGCAACTTTCCCAGGGTTGGTTGGTTTCGGTTTTTGGTAGCTAGGAGCCTGACTACATGGCTTCAAGGCTAAATGGCCACAGGTCCCCAGGCTATTTGGCTTGCTGGAGGCTTCATTCATTACGACACTCAAAAAGCCGCCTGCTGATCTGAACCATGGACTTCAGGAGAAGCCTGAGCTTCACAAAGCTTCCTTTGACAAAGGGCACTCCATCAACAAGTGCCTTCTTCTTCTGGGACAAGCACAATGGAGAAGCTGGCCAAATGGCTAATCGGTGCAAGTCCCAGCTGATTCAACTCTTTATGCTGAGCCTCTCTTCCTTCCCTCCGTGGCCATAAAAAGCTCAGCTGAAAACAACCCATAACCCTTCATGAGGAAGCTCTTCAGTGGGTTGATTTCCAAAGCTGCTGCCTGAGGATAGAAGGAAGGACTTCCCCAAAAGGTCCCCAGGGAGGTACCTGAACTAAAGAAAGAGTCCATGCTATATCCACACCTACTCTTACCCAGCTCTCTTTGTGGTCCCAGGATGGCTCCGATCTGAATAGAGCTCAACAGGTGGAACTGCATAAGGAGGATACCAGCAGAGACCAGCTTGACAATAGGAAAGAACTTCCTTGGGGAGCAAAATTGGAACTGCCACCTCTGGTCATAGAGCCAGACAGGTAGTGGAGAGATTTCTATCATTTCCATTGCCTGAGAGGGATGTCCAATAATAATTCCTTTCTTGGCTTCTATTTTTAATATTAAAGGGATTTCTCAACCCCAGGATGAATATTTTTTTCTTTTAGATGTTAATTATATTGTTTTAAAATGTTAATTCTATTCATCGATGCCAGTCAAGTTATTTCTTTTTTTAAACCCTTATATATATACTGTATATTATATATATGTATATGTATATGTATGTATGTATATATATATATACTGTGTATTGGCTCCAAGGCAGAAGAGTGGTAAGGGCTAGGCAATGGGGGTCAAGTGACTTGCCCAGGTTCACACAGCTGGGAAGTGGCTGAGGCTGGATTCGAACCTAGGACCTCCCACCTCTAGGCTTGGCTCCCAATCCACTGAGCTACCCAGCCGCCCACCCACCCCCTTAGGATTCTTTACAATATCTAATGATAAATGGTTCTCACGATCAATTTAAGTGTTCATTGAGGAACTTTGTATGGAAATTGAAGTTATGGATCACAAACGAAAGCAAATAATCTCAAACTACAACTCTGCTGTGACTCAGTAATAGTCGCCTTTAGATATTCCATTTTCAAAGAGCCATCATGGAAGGGATGAATGAGACACAGTGACTCCAAAAGCAAATGTTGACAGCAGTAATAGAAAGTACAGATTTTTGTTGGCTTGTAGTACTTGCCCAGAGTTAGAAAATGAAGAAAAGTCTGGGGTCAGATTCGAACCTACGACCTCTGGTCTTGAGGCCCAGCTCTCTGTCCACTGAGCCACTCAGCTGCGCTGCAACTTCCTTTTACTGAACTACTCAAGGGTTTGCAACTTTCCCAGGGTTGGTTGGTTTCGGTTTTTGGTAGCTAGGAGCCTGACTACATGGCTTCAAGGCTAAATGGCCACAGGTCCCCAGGCTATTTGGCTTGCTGGAGGCTTCATTCATTACGACACTCAAAAAGCCGCCTGCTGATCTGAACCATGGACTTCAGGAGAAGCCTGAGCTTCACAAAGCTTCCTTTGACAAAGGGCACTCCATCAACAAGTGCCTTCTTCTTCTGGGACAAGCACAATGGAGAAGCTGGCCAAATGGCTAATCGGTGCAAGTCCCAGCTGATTCAACTCTTTATGCTGAGCCTCTCTTCCTTCCCTCCGTGGCCATAAAAAGCTCAGCTGAAAACAACCCATAACCCTTCATGAGGAAGCTCTTCAGTGGGTTGATTTCCAAAGCTGCTGCCTGAGGATAGAAGGAAGGACTTCCCCAAAAGGTCCCCAGGGAGGTACCTGAACTAAAGAAAGAGTCCATGCTATATCCACACCTACTCTTACCCAGCTCTCTTTGTGGTCCCAGGATGGCTCCGATCTGAATAGAGCTCAACAGGTGGAACTGCATAAGGAGGATACCAGCAGAGACCAGCTTGACAATAGGAAAGAACTTCCTTGGGGAGCAAAATTGGAACTGCCACCTCTGGTCATAGAGCCAGACAGGTAGTGGAGAGATTTCTATCATTTCCATTGCCTGAGAGGGATGTCCAATAATAATTCCTTTCTTGGCTTCTATTTTTAATATTAAAGGGATTTCTCAACCCCAGGATGAATATTTTTTTCTTTTAGATGTTAATTATATTGTTTTAAAATGTTAATTCTATTCATCGATGCCAGTCAAGTTATTTCTTTTTTTAAACCCTTATATATATACTGTATATTATATATATGTATATGTATATGTATGTATGTATATATATATATACTGTGTATTGGCTCCAAGGCAGAAGAGTGGTAAGGGCTAGGCAATGGGGGTCAAGTGACTTGCCCAGGTTCACACAGCTGGGAAGTGGCTGAGGCTGGATTCGAACCTAGGACCTCCCACCTCTAGGCTTGGCTCCCAATCCACTGAGCTACCCAGCCGCCCAATCCACTGAGCTACCCAGCCGCCCACCCACCCCCTTAGGATTCTTTACAATATCTAATGATAAATGGTTCTCACGATCAATTTAAGTGTTCATTGAGGAACTTTGTATGGAAATTGAAGTTATGGATCACAAACGAAAGCAAATAATCTCAAACTACAACTCTGCTGTGACTCAGTAATAGTCGCCTTTAGATATTCCATTTTCAAAGAGCCATCATGGAAGGGATGAATGAGACACAGTGACTCCAAAAGCAAATGTTGACAGCAGTAATAGAAAGTACAGATTTTTGTTGGCTTGTAGTACTTGCCCAGAGTTAGAAAATGAAGAAAAGTCTGGGGTCAGATTCGAACCTACGACCTCTGGTCTTGAGGCCCAGCTCTCTGTCCACTGAGCCACTCAGCTGCGCTGCAACTTCCTTTTACTGAACTACTCAAGGGTTTGCAACTTTCCCAGGGTTGGTTGGTTTCGGTTTTTGGTAGCTAGGAGCCTGACTACATGGCTTCAAGGCTAAATGGCCACAGGTCCCCAGGCTATTTGGCTTGCTGGAGGCTTCATTCATTACGACACTCAAAAAGCCGCCTGCTGATCTGAACCATGGACTTCAGGAGAAGCCTGAGCTTCACAAAGCTTCCTTTGACAAAGGGCACTCCATCAACAAGTGCCTTCTTCTTCTGGGACAAGCACAATGGAGAAGCTGGCCAAATGGCTAATCGGTGCAAGTCCCAGCTGATTCAACTCTTTATGCTGAGCCTCTCTTCCTTCCCTCCGTGGCCATAAAAAGCTCAGCTGAAAACAACCCATAACCCTTCATGAGGAAGCTCTTCAGTGGGTTGATTTCCAAAGCTGCTGCCTGAGGATAGAAGGAAGGTCTTCCCCAAAAGGTCCCCAGGGAGGTACCTGAACTAAAGAAAGAGTCCATGCTGTATCCACACCTACTCTTACCCAGCTCTCTTTGTGGTCCCAGGATGGCTCCGATCTGAATAGAGCTCAACAGGTGGAACTGCATAAGGAGGATACCAGCAGAGACCAGCTTGACAATAGGAAAGAACTTCCTTGGGGAGCAAAATTGGAACTGCCACCTCTGGTCATAGAGCCAGACAGGTAGTGGAGAGATTTCTATCATTTCCATTGCCTGAGAGGGATGTCCAATAATAATTCCTTTCTTGGCTTCTATTTTTAATATTAAAGGGATTTCTCAACCCCAGGATGAATATTTTTTTCTTTTAGATGTTAATTATATTGTTTTAAAATGTTAATTCTATTCATCGATGCCAGTCAAGTTATTTCTTTTTTTTAAACCCTTATATATATACTGTATATTATATATATGTATATGTATATGTATGTATGTATATATATATATATACTGTGTATTGGCTCCAAGGCAGAAGAGTGGTAAGGGCTAGGCAATGGGGGTCAAGTGACTTGCCCAGGTTCACACAGCTGGGAAGTGGCTGAGGCTGGATTCGAACCTAGGACCTCCCACCTCTAGGCTTGGCTCCCAATCCACTGAGCTACCCAGCCGCCCAATCCACTGAGCTACCCAGCCGCCCACCCACCCCCTTAGGATTCTTTACAATATCTAATGATAAATGGTTCTCACGATCAATTTAAGTGTTCATTGAGGAACTTTGTATGGAAATTGAAGTTATGGATCACGAACAAAAGGACATAATCTCAAACTACAACTCTGCTGTGACTCAGTAATAGTCGCCTTTACATATTCCATTTTCAAAGAGCCATCATGGAAGTGATGAATGAGACACAGTGACTCCAAAAGCAAATGTTGACAGCAGTAATAGAAAGTACAGATTTTTGTTGGCTTGTAGTACTTGCCCAGAGTTAGAAAATGAAGAAAAGTCTGGGGTCAGATTCGAACCTACGACCTCTGGTCTTGAGGCCCAGCTCTCTGTCCACTGAGCCACTCAGCTGCGCTGCAACTTCCTTTTACTGAACTACTCAAGGGTTTGCAACTTTCCCAGGGTTGGTTGGTTTCGGTTTTTGGTAGCTAGGAGCCTGACTACATGGCTTCAAGGCTAAATGGCCACAGGTCCCCAGGCTATTTGGCTTGCTGGAGGCTTCATTCATTACGACACTCAAAAAGCCGCCTGCTGATCTGAACCATGGACTTCAGGAGAAGCCTGAGCTTCACAAAGCTTCCTTTGACAAAGGGCACTCCATCAACAAGTGCCTTCTTCTTCTGGGACAAGCACAATGGAGAAGCTGGCCAAATGGCTAATCGGTGCAAGTCCCAGCTGATTCAACTCTTTATGCTGAGCCTCTCTTCCTTCCCTCCGTGGCCATAAAAAGCTCAGCTGAAAACAACCCATAACCCTTCATGAGGAAGCTCTTCAGTGGGTTGATTTCCAAAGCTGCTGCCTGAGGATAGAAGGAAGGACTTCCCCAAAAGGTCCCCAGGGAGGTACCTGAACTAAAGAAAGAGTCCATGCTGTATCCACACCTACTCTTACCCAGCTCTCTTTGTGGTCCCAGGATGGCTCCGATCTGAATAGAGCTCAACAGGTGGAACTGCATAAGGAGGATACCAGCAGAGACCAGCTTGACAATAGGAAAGAACTTCCTTGGGGAGCAAAATTGGAACTGCCACCTCTGGTCATAGAGCCAGACAGGTAGTGGAGAGGTTTCTATCATTTCCATTGCCTGAGAGGGATGTCCAATAATAATTCCTTTCTTGGCTTCTATTTTTAATATTAAAGGGATTTCTCAACCCCAGGATGAATATTTTTTTCTTTTAGATGTTAATTATATTGTTTTAAAATGTTAATTCTATTCATCGATTCCAGTCAAGTTATTTCTTTTTTTTAAACCCTTATATATATACTGTATATTATATATATGTATGTATGTATATATATATATATATACTGTGTATTGGCTCCAAGGCAGAAGAGTGGTAAGGGCTAGGCAATGGGGGTCAAGTGACTTGCCCAGGTTCACACAGCTGGGAAGTGGCTGAGGCTGGATTCGAACCTAGGACCTCCCACCTCTAGGCTTGGCTCCCAATCCACTGAGCTACCCAGCCGCCCAATCCACTGAGCTACCCAGCCGCCCACCCACCCCCTTAGGATTCTTTACAATATCTAATGATAAATGGTTCTCACGATCAATTTAAGTGTTCATTGAGGAACTTTGTATGGAAATTGAAGTTATGGATCACAAACGAAAGCAAATAATCTCAAACTACAACTCTGCTGTGACTCAGTAATAGTCGCCTTTAGATATTCCATTTTCAAAGAGCCATCATGGAAGGGATGAATGAGACACAGTGACTCCAAAAGCAAATGTTGACAGCAGTAATAGAAAGTACAGATTTTTGTTGGCTTGTAGTACTTGCCCAGAGTTAGAAAATGAAGAAAAGTCTGGGGTCAGATTCGAACCTACGACCTCTGGTCTTGAGGCCCAGCTCTCTGTCCACTGAGCCACTCAGCTGCGCTGCAACTTCCTTTTACTGAACTACTCAAGGGTTTGCAACTTTCCCAGGGTTGGTTGGTTTCGGTTTTTGGTAGCTAGGAGCCTGACTACATGGCTTCAAGGCTAAATGGCCACAGGTCCCCAGGCTATTTGGCTTGCTGGAGGCTTCATTCATTACGACACTCAAAAAGCCGCCTGCTGATCTGAACCATGGACTTCAGGAGAAGCCTGAGCTTCACAAAGCTTCCTTTGACAAAGGGCACTCCATCAACAAGTGCCTTCTTCTTCTGGGACAAGCACAATGGAGAAGCTGGCCAAATGGCTAATCGGTGCAAGTCCCAGCTGATTCAACTCTTTATGCTGAGCCTCTCTTCCTTCCCTCCGTGGCCATAAAAAGCTCAGCTGAAAACAACCCATAACCCTTCATGAGGAAGCTCTTCAGTGGGTTGATTTCCAAAGCTGCTGCCTGAGGATAGAAGGAAGGACTTCCCCAAAAGGTCCCCAGGGAGGTACCTGAACTAAAGAAAGAGTCCATGCTGTATCCACACCTACTCTTACCCAGCTCTCTTTGTGGTCCCAGGATGGCTCCGATCTGAATAGAGCTCAACAGGTGGAACTGCATAAGGAGGATACCAGCAGAGACCAGCTTGACAATAGGAAAGAACTTCCTTGGGGAGCAAAATTGGAACTGCCACCTCTGGTCATAGAGCCAGACAGGTAGTGGAGAGATTTCTATCATTTCCATTGCCTGAGAGGGATGTCCAATAATAATTCCTTTCTTGGCTTCTATTTTTAATATTAAAGGGATTTCTCAACCCCAGGATGAATATTTTTTTCTTTTAGATGTTAATTATATTGTTTTAAAATGTTAATTCTATTCATCGATGCCAGTCAAGTTATTTCTTTTTTTAAACCCTTATATATATACTGTATATTATATATATGTATATGTATATGTATGTATGTATATATATATATACTGTGTATTGGCTCCAAGGCAGAAGAGTGGTAAGGGCTAGGCAATGGGGGTCAAGTGACTTGCCCAGGTTCACACAGCTGGGAAGTGGCTGAGGCTGGATTCGAACCTAGGACCTCCCACCTCTAGGCTTGGCTCCCAATCCACTGAGCTACCCAGCCGCCCAATCCACTGAGCTACCCAGCCGCCCACCCACCCCCTTAGGATTCTTTACAATATCTAATGATAAATGGTTCTCACGATCAATTTAAGTGTTCATTGAGGAACTTTGTATGGAAATTGAAGTTATGGATCACAAACGAAAGCAAATAATCTCAAACTACAACTCTGCTGTGACTCAGTAATAGTCGCCTTTAGATATTCCATTTTCAAAGAGCCATCATGGAAGGGATGAATGAGACACAGTGACTCCAAAAGCAAATGTTGACAGCAGTAATAGAAAGTACAGATTTTTGTTGGCTTGTAGTACTTGCCCAGAGTTAGAAAATGAAGAAAAGTCTGGGGTCAGATTCGAACCTACGACCTCTGGTCTTGAGGCCCAGCTCTCTGTCCACTGAGCCACTCAGCTGCGCTGCAACTTCCTTTTACTGAACTACTCAAGGGTTTGCAACTTTCCCAGGGTTGGTTGGTTTCGGTTTTTGGTAGCTAGGAGCCTGACTACATGGCTTCAAGGCTAAATGGCCACAGGTCCCCAGGCTATTTGGCTTGCTGGAGGCTTCATTCATTACGACACTCAAAAAGCCGCCTGCTGATCTGAACCATGGACTTCAGGAGAAGCCTGAGCTTCACAAAGCTTCCTTTGACAAAGGGCACTCCATCAACAAGTGCCTTCTTCTTCTGGGACAAGCACAATGGAGAAGCTGGCCAAATGGCTAATCGGTGCAAGTCCCAGCTGATTCAACTCTTTATGCTGAGCCTCTCTTCCTTCCCTCCGTGGCCATAAAAAGCTCAGCTGAAAACAACCCATAACCCTTCATGAGGAAGCTCTTCAGTGGGTTGATTTCCAAAGCTGCTGCCTGAGGATAGAAGGAAGGACTTCCCCAAAAGGTCCCCAGGGAGGTACCTGAACTAAAGAAAGAGTCCATGCTATATCCACACCTACTCTTACCCAGCTCTCTTTGTGGTCCCAGGATGGCTCCGATCTGAATAGAGCTCAACAGGTGGAACTGCATAAGGAGGATACCAGCAGAGACCAGCTTGACAATAGGAAAGAACTTCCTTGGGGAGCAAAATTGGAACTGCCACCTCTGGTCATAGAGCCAGACAGGTAGTGGAGAGATTTCTATCATTTCCATTGCCTGAGAGGGATGTCCAATAATAATTCCTTTCTTGGCTTCTATTTTTAATATTAAAGGGATTTCTCAACCCCAGGATGAATATTTTTTTCTTTTAGATGTTAATTATATTGTTTTAAAATGTTAATTCTATTCATCGATGCCAGTCAAGTTATTTCTTTTTTTAAACCCTTATATATATACACTGTATATTATATATATGTATATGTATATGTATGTATGTATATATATATATACTGTGTATTGGCTCCAAGGCAGAAGAGTGGTAAGGGCTAGGCAATGGGGGTCAAGTGACTTGCCCAGGTTCACACAGCTGGGAAGTGGCTGAGGCTGGATTCGAACCTAGGACCTCCCACCTCTAGGCTTGGCTCCCAATCCACTGAGCTACCCAGCCGCCCAATCCACTGAGCTACCCAGCCGCCCACCCACCCCCTTAGGATTCTTTACAATATCTAATGATAAATGGTTCTCACGATCAATTTAAGTGTTCATTGAGGAACTTTGTATGGAAATTGAAGTTATGGATCACAAACGAAAGCAAATAATCTCAAACTACAACTCTGCTGTGACTCAGTAATAGTCGCCTTTAGATATTCCATTTTCAAAGAGCCATCATGGAAGGGATGAATGAGACACAGTGACTCCAAAAGCAAATGTTGACAGCAGTAATAGAAAGTACAGATTTTTGTTGGCTTGTAGTACTTGCCCAGAGTTAGAAAATGAAGAAAAGTCTGGGGTCAGATTCGAACCTACGACCTCTGGTCTTGAGGCCCAGCTCTCTGTCCACTGAGCCACTCAGCTGCGCTGCAACTTCCTTTTACTGAACTACTCAAGGGTTTGCAACTTTCCCAGGGTTGGTTGGTTTCGGTTTTTGGTAGCTAGGAGCCTGACTACATGGCTTCAAGGCTAAATGGCCACAGGTCCCCAGGCTATTTGGCTTGCTGGAGGCTTCATTCATTACGACACTCAAAAAGCCGCCTGCTGATCTGAACCATGGACTTCAGGAGAAGCCTGAGCTTCACAAAGCTTCCTTTGACAAAGGGCACTCCATCAACAAGTGCCTTCTTCTTCTGGGACAAGCACAATGGAGAAGCTGGCCAAATGGCTAATCGGTGCAAGTCCCAGCTGATTCAACTCTTTATGCTGAGCCTCTCTTCCTTCCCTCCGTGGCCATAAAAAGCTCAGCTGAAAACAACCCATAACCCTTCATGAGGAAGCTCTTCAGTGGGTTGATTTCCAAAGCTGCTGCCTGAGGATAGAAGGAAGGACTTCCCCAAAAGGTCCCCAGGGAGGTACCTGAACTAAAGAAAGAGTCCATGCTGTATCCACACCTACTCTTACCCAGCTCTCTTTGTGGTCCCAGGATGGCTCCGATCTGAATAGAGCTCAACAGGTGGAACTGCATAAGGAGGATACCAGCAGAGACCAGCTTGACAATAGGAAAGAACTTCCTTGGGGAGCAAAATTGGAACTGCCACCTCTGGTCATAGAGCCAGACAGGTAGTGGAGAGATTTCTATCATTTCCATTGCCTGAGAGGGATGTCCAATAATAATTCCTTTCTTGGCTTCTATTTTTAATATTAAAGGGATTTCTCAACCCCAGGATGAATATTTTTTTCTTTTAGATGTTAATTATATTGTTTTAAAATGTTAATTCTATTCATCGATGCCAGTCAAGTTATTTCTTTTTTTTAAACCCTTATATATATACTGTATATTATATATATGTATATGTATATGTATGTATGTATATATATATATATATATATATATATATATATATATATATATATATATATATATATATATATATATATATATATATATATATATATATATATATATATATATACTGTGTATTGGCTCCAAGGCAGAAGAGTGGTAAGGGCTAGGCAATGGGGGTCAAGTGACTTGCCCAGGTTCACACAGCTGGGAAGTGGCTGAGGCTGGATTCGAACCTAGGACCTCCCACCTCTAGGCTTGGCTCCCAATCCACTGAGCTACCCAGCCGCCCACCCACCCCCTTAGGATTCTTTACAATATCTAATGATAAATGGTTCTCACGATCAATTTAAGTGTTCATTGAGGAACTTTGTATGGAAATTGAAGTTATGGATCACAAACGAAAGCAAATAATCTCAAACTACAACTCTGGTGTGACTCAGTAATAGTCGCCTTTAGATATTCCATTTTCAAAGAGCCATCATGGAAGGGATGAATGAGACACAGTGACTCCAAAAGCAAATGTTGACAGCAGTAATAGAAAGTACAGATTTTTGTTGGCTTGTAGTACTTGCCCAGAGTTAGAAAATGAAGAAAAGTCTGGGGTCAGATTCGAACCTACGACCTCTGGTCTTGAGGCCCAGCTCTCTGTCCACTGAGCCACTCAGCTGCGCTGCAACTTCCTTTTACTGAACTACTCAAGGGTTTGCAACTTTCCCAGGGTTGGTTGGTTTCGGTTTTTGGTAGCTAGGAGCCTGACTACATGGCTTCAAGGCTAAATGGCCACAGGTCCCCAGGCTATTTGGCTTGCTGGAGGCTTCATTCATTACGACACTCAAAAAGCCGCCTGCTGATCTGAACCATGGACTTCAGGAGAAGCCTGAGCTTCACAAAGCTTCCTTTGACAAAGGGCACTCCATCAACAAGTGCCTTCTTCTTCTGGGACAAGCACAATGGAGAAGCTGGCCAAATGGCTAATCGGTGCAAGTCCCAGCTGATTCAACTCTTTATGCTGAGCCTCTCTTCCTTCCCTCCGTGGCCATAAAAAGCTCAGCTGAAAACAACCCATAACCCTTCATGAGGAAGCTCTTCAGTGGGTTGATTTCCAAAGCTGCTGCCTGAGGATAGAAGGAAGGACTTCCCCAAAAGGTCCCCAGGGAGGTACCTGAACTAAAGAAAGAGTCCATGCTATATCCACACCTACTCTTACCCAGCTCTCTTTGTGGTCCCAGGATGGCTCCGATCTGAATAGAGCTCAACAGGTGGAACTGCATAAGGAGGATACCAGCAGAGACCAGCTTGACAATAGGAAAGAACTTCCTTGGGGAGCAAAATTGGAACTGCCACCTCTGGTCATAGAGCCAGACAGGTAGTGGAGAGATTTCTATCATTTCCATTGCCTGAGAGGGATGTCCAATAATAATTCCTTTCTTGGCTTCTATTTTTAATATTAAAGGGATTTCTCAACCCCAGGATGAATATTTTTTTCTTTTAGATGTTAATTATATTGTTTTAAAATGTTAATTCTATTCATCGATGCCAGTCAAGTTATTTCTTTTTTTAAACCCTTATATATATACTGTATATTATATATATGTATATGTATATGTATGTATGTATATATATATATACTGTGTATTGGCTCCAAGGCAGAAGAGTGGTAAGGGCTAGGCAATGGGGGTCAAGTGACTTGCCCAGGTTCACACAGCTGGGAAGTGGCTGAGGCTGGATTCGAACCTAGGACCTCCCACCTCTAGGCTTGGCTCCCAATCCACTGAGCTACCCAGCCGCCCAATCCACTGAGCTACCCAGCCGCCCACCCACCCCCTTAGGATTCTTTACAATATCTAATGATAAATGGTTCTCACGATCAATTTAAGTGTTCATTGAGGAACTTTGTATGGAAATTGAAGTTATGGATCACAAACGAAAGCAAATAATCTCAAACTACAACTCTGCTGTGACTCAGTAATAGTCGCCTTTAGATATTCCATTTTCAAAGAGCCATCATGGAAGGGATGAATGAGACACAGTGACTCCAAAAGCAAATGTTGACAGCAGTAATAGAAAGTACAGATTTTTGTTGGCTTGTAGTACTTGCCCAGAGTTAGAAAATGAAGAAAAGTCTGGGGTCAGATTCGAACCTACGACCTCTGGTCTTGAGGCCCAGCTCTCTGTCCACTGAGCCACTCAGCTGCGCTGCAACTTCCTTTTACTGAACTACTCAAGGGTTTGCAACTTTCCCAGGGTTGGTTGGTTTCGGTTTTTGGTAGCTAGGAGCCTGACTACATGGCTTCAAGGCTAAATGGCCACAGGTCCCCAGGCTATTTGGCTTGCTGGAGGCTTCATTCATTACGACACTCAAAAAGCCGCCTGCTGATCTGAACCATGGACTTCAGGAGAAGCCTGAGCTTCACAAAGCTTCCTTTGACAAAGGGCACTCCATCAACAAGTGCCTTCTTCTTCTGGGACAAGCACAATGGAGAAGCTGGCCAAATGGCTAATCGGTGCAAGTCCCAGCTGATTCAACTCTTTATGCTGAGCCTCTCTTCCTTCCCTCCGTGGCCATAAAAAGCTCAGCTGAAAACAACCCATAACCCTTCATGAGGAAGCTCTTCAGTGGGTTGATTTCCAAAGCTGCTGCCTGAGGATAGAAGGAAGGACTTCCCCAAAAGGTCCCCAGGGAGGTACCTGAACTAAAGAAAGAGTCCATGCTATATCCACACCTACTCTTACCCAGCTCTCTTTGTGGTCCCAGGATGGCTCCGATCTGAATAGAGCTCAACAGGTGGAACTGCATAAGGAGGATACCAGCAGAGACCAGCTTGACAATAGGAAAGAACTTCCTTGGGGAGCAAAATTGGAACTGCCACCTCTGGTCATAGAGCCAGACAGGTAGTGGAGAGATTTCTATCATTTCCATTGCCTGAGAGGGATGTCCAATAATAATTCCTTTCTTGGCTTCTATTTTTAATATTAAAGGGATTTCTCAACCCCAGGATGAATATTTTTTTCTTTTAGATGTTAATTATATTGTTTTAAAATGTTAATTCTATTCATCGATGCCAGTCAAGTTATTTCTTTTTTTAAACCCTTATATATATACTGTATATTATATATATGTATATGTATATGTATGTATGTATATATATATATACTGTGTATTGGCTCCAAGGCAGAAGAGTGGTAAGGGCTAGGCAATGGGGGTCAAGTGACTTGCCCAGGTTCACACAGCTGGGAAGTGGCTGAGGCTGGATTCGAACCTAGGACCTCCCACCTCTAGGCTTGGCTCCCAATCCACTGAGCTACCCAGCCGCCCAATCCACTGAGCTACCCAGCCGCCCACCCACCCCCTTAGGATTCTTTACAATATCTAATGATAAATGGTTCTCACGATCAATTTAAGTGTTCATTGAGGAACTTTGTATGGAAATTGAAGTTATGGATCACAAACGAAAGCAAATAATCTCAAACTACAACTCTGCTGTGACTCAGTAATAGTCGCCTTTAGATATTCCATTTTCAAAGAGCCATCATGGAAGGGATGAATGAGACACAGTGACTCCAAAAGCAAATGTTGACAGCAGTAATAGAAAGTACAGATTTTTGTTGGCTTGTAGTACTTGCCCAGAGTTAGAAAATGAAGAAAAGTCTGGGGTCAGATTCGAACCTACGACCTCTGGTCTTGAGGCCCAGCTCTCTGTCCACTGAGCCACTCAGCTGCGCTGCAACTTCCTTTTACTGAACTACTCAAGGGTTTGCAACTTTCCCAGGGTTGGTTGGTTTCGGTTTTTGGTAGCTAGGAGCCTGACTACATGGCTTCAAGGCTAAATGGCCACAGGTCCCCAGGCTATTTGGCTTGCTGGAGGCTTCATTCATTACGACACTCAAAAAGCCGCCTGCTGATCTGAACCATGGACTTCAGGAGAAGCCTGAGCTTCACAAAGCTTCCTTTGACAAAGGGCACTCCATCAACAAGTGCCTTCTTCTTCTGGGACAAGCACAATGGAGAAGCTGGCCAAATGGCTAATCGGTGCAAGTCCCAGCTGATTCAACTCTTTATGCTGAGCCTCTCTTCCTTCCCTCCGTGGCCATAAAAAGCTCAGCTGAAAACAACCCATAACCCTTCATGAGGAAGCTCTTCAGTGGGTTGATTTCCAAAGCTGCTGCCTGAGGATAGAAGGAAGGACTTCCCCAAAAGGTCCCCAGGGAGGTACCTGAACTAAAGAAAGAGTCCATGCTGTATCCACACCTACTCTTACCCAGCTCTCTTTGTGGTCCCAGGATGGCTCCGATCTGAATAGAGCTCAACAGGTGGAACTGCATAAGGAGGATACCAGCAGAGACCAGCTTGACAATAGGAAAGAACTTCCTTGGGGAGCAAAATTGGAACTGCCACCTCTGGTCATAGAGCCAGACAGGTAGTGGAGAGATTTCTATCATTTCCATTGCCTGAGAGGGATGTCCAATAATAATTCCTTTCTTGGCTTCTATTTTTAATATTAAAGGGATTTCTCAACCCCAGGATGAATATTTTTTTCTTTTAGATGTTAATTATATTGTTTTAAAATGTTAATTCTATTCATCGATGCCAGTCAAGTTATTTCTTTTTTTTAAACCCTTATATATATACTGTATATTATATATATGTATATGTATATGTATGTATGTATATATATATATATACTGTGTATTGGCTCCAAGGCAGAAGAGTGGTAAGGGCTAGGCAATGGGGGTCAAGTGACTTGCCCAGGTTCACACAGCTGGGAAGTGGCTGAGGCTGGATTCGAACCTAGGACCTCCCACCTCTAGGCTTGGCTCCCAATCCACTGAGCTACCCAGCCGCCCAACCACCCCCTTAGGATTCTTTACAATATCTAATGATAAATGGTTCTCACGATCAATTTAAGTGTTCATTGAGGAACTTTGTATGGAAATTGAAGTTATGGATCACAAACGAAAGCAAATAATCTCAAACTACAACTCTGCTGTGACTCAGTAATAGTCGCCTTTAGATATTCCATTTTCAAAGAGCCATCATGGAAGGGATGAATGAGACACAGTGACTCCAAAAGCAAATGTTGACAGCAGTAATAGAAAGTACAGATTTTTGTTGGCTTGTAGTACTTGCCCAGAGTTAGAAAATGAAGAAAAGTCTGGGGTCAGATTCGAACCTACGACCTCTGGTCTTGAGGCCCAGCTCTCTGTCCACTGAGCCACTCAGCTGCGCTGCAACTTCCTTTTACTGAACTACTCAAGGGTTTGCAACTTTCCCAGGGTTGGTTGGTTTCGGTTTTTGGTAGCTAGGAGCCTGACTACATGGCTTCAAGGCTAAATGGCCACAGGTCCCCAGGCTATTTGGCTTGCTGGAGGCTTCATTCATTACGACACTCAAAAAGCCGCCTGCTGATCTGAACCATGGACTTCAGGAGAAGCCTGAGCTTCACAAAGCTTCCTTTGACAAAGGGCACTCCATCAACAAGTGCCTTCTTCTTCTGGGACAAGCACAATGGAGAAGCTGGCCAAATGGCTAATCGGTGCAAGTCCCAGCTGATTCAACTCTTTATGCTGAGCCTCTCTTCCTTCCCTCCGTGGCCATAAAAAGCTCAGCTGAAAACAACCCATAACCCTTCATGAGGAAGCTCTTCAGTGGGTTGATTTCCAAAGCTGCTGCCTGAGGATAGAAGGAAGGACTTCCCCAAAAGGTCCCCAGGGAGGTACCTGAACTAAAGAAAGAGTCCATGCTGTATCCACACCTACTCTTACCCAGCTCTCTTTGTGGTCCCAGGATGGCTCCGATCTGAATAGAGCTCAGCAGGTGGAACTGCATAAGGAGGATACCAGCAGAGACCAGCTTGACAATAGGAAAGAACTTCCTTGGGGAGCAAAATTGGAACTGCCACCTCTGGTCATAGAGCCAGACAGGTAGTGGAGAGATTTCTATCATTTCCATTGCCTGAGAGGGATGTCCAATAATAATTCCTTTCTTGGCTTCTATTTTTAATATTAAAGGGATTTCTCAACCCCAGGATGAATATTTTTTTCTTTTAGATGTTAATTATATTGTTTTAAAATGTTAATTCTATTCATCGATGCCAGTCAAGTTATTTCTTTTTTTTAAACCCTTATATATATACTGTATATTATATATATGTATATGTATATGTATGTATGTATATATATATATATATATATATATATATATATACTGTGTATTGGCTCCAAGGCAGAAGAGTGGTAAGGGCTAGGCAATGGGGGTCAAGTGACTTGCCCAGGTTCACACAGCTGGGAAGTGGCTGAGGCTGGATTCGAACCTAGGACCTCCCACCTCTAGGCTTGGCTCCCAATCCACTGAGCTACCCAGCCGCCCAATCCACTGAGCAACCCAGCCGCCCACCCACCCCCTTAGGATTCTTTACAATATCTAATGATAAATGGTTCTCACGATCAATTTAAGTGTTCATTGAGGAACTTTGTATGGAAATTGAAGTTATGGATCACAAACGAAAGCAAATAATCTCAAACTACAACTCTGCTGTGACTCAGTAATAGTCGCCTTTAGATATTCCATTTTCAAAGAGCCATCATGGAAGGGATGAATGAGACACAGTGACTCCAAAAGCAAATGTTGACAGCAGTAATAGAAAGTACAGATTTTTGTTGGCTTGTAGTACTTGCCCAGAGTTAGAAAATGAAGAAAAGTCTGGGGTCAGATTCGAACCTACGACCTCTGGTCTTGAGGCCCAGCTCTCTGTCCACTGAGCCACTCAGCTGCGCTGCAACTTCCTTTTACTGAACTACTCAAGGGTTTGCAACTTTCCCAGGGTTGGTTGGTTTCGGTTTTTGGTAGCTAGGAGCCTGACTACATGGCTTCAAGGCTAAATGGCCACAGGTCCCCAGGCTATTTGGCTTGCTGGAGGCTTCATTCATTACGACACTCAAAAAGCCGCCTGCTGATCTGAACCATGGACTTCAGGAGAAGCCTGAGCTTCACAAAGCTTCCTTTGACAAAGGGCACTCCATCAACAAGTGCCTTCTTCTTCTGGGACAAGCACAATGGAGAAGCTGGCCAAATGGCTAATCGGTGCAAGTCCCAGCTGATTCAACTCTTTATGCTGAGCCTCTCTTCCTTCCCTCCGTGGCCATAAAAAGCTCAGCTGAAAACAACCCATAACCCTTCATGAGGAAGCTCTTCAGTGGGTTGATTTCCAAAGCTGCTGCCTGAGGATAGAAGGAAGGACTTCCCCAAAAGGTCCCCAGGGAGGTACCTGAACTAAAGAAAGAGTCCATGCTGTATCCACACCTACTCTTACCCAGCTCTCTTTGTGGTCCCAGGATGGCTCCGATCTGAATAGAGCTCAACAGGTGGAACTGCATAAGGAGGATACCAGCAGAGACCAGCTTGACAATAGGAAAGAACTTCCTTGGGGAGCAAAATTGGAACTGCCACCTCTGGTCATAGAGCCAGACAGGTAGTGGAGAGATTTCTATCATTTCCATTGCCTGAGAGGGATGTCCAATAATAATTCCTTTCTTGGCTTCTATTTTTAATATTAAAGGGATTTCTCAACCCCAGGATGAATATTTTTTTCTTTTAGATGTTAATTATATTGTTTTAAAATGTTAATTCTATTCATCGATGCCAGTCAAGTTATTTCTTTTTTTTAAACCCTTATATATATACTGTATATTATATATATGTATATGTATATGTATGTATGTATATATATATATATATATATATATATATATATATATACTGTGTATTGGCTCCAAGGCAGAAGAGTGGTAAGGGCTAGGCAATGGGGGTCAAGTGACTTGCCCAGGTTCACACAGCTGGGAAGTGGCTGAGGCTGGATTCGAACCTAGGACCTCCCACCTCTAGGCTTGGCTCCCAATCCACTGAGCTACCCAGCCGCCCAATCCACTGAGCTACCCAGCCGCCCACCCACCCCCTTAGGATTCTTTACAATATCTAATGATAAATGGTTCTCACGATCAATTTAAGTGTTCATTGAGGAACTTTGTATGGAAATTGAAGTTATGGATCACAAACGAAAGCAAATAATCTCAAACTACAACTCTGCTGTGACTCAGTAATAGTCGCCTTTAGATATTCCATTTTCAAAGAGCCATCATGGAAGGGATGAATGAGACACAGTGACTCCAAAAGCAAATGTTGACAGCAGTAATAGAAAGTACAGATTTTTGTTGGCTTGTAGTACTTGCCCAGAGTTAGAAAATGAAGAAAAGTCTGGGGTCAGATTCGAACCTACGACCTCTGGTCTTGAGGCCCAGCTCTCTGTCCACTGAGCCACTCAGCTGCGCTGCAACTTCCTTTTACTGAACTACTCAAGGGTTTGCAACTTTCCCAGGGTTGGTTGGTTTCGGTTTTTGGTAGCTAGGAGCCTGACTACATGGCTTCAAGGCTAAATGGCCACAGGTCCCCAGGCTATTTGGCTTGCTGGAGGCTTCATTCATTACGACACTCAAAAAGCCGCCTGCTGATCTGAACCATGGACTTCAGGAGAAGCCTGAGCTTCACAAAGCTTCCTTTGACAAAGGGCACTCCATCAACAAGTGCCTTCTTCTTCTGGGACAAGCACAATGGAGAAGCTGGCCAAATGGCTAATCGGTGCAAGTCCCAGCTGATTCAACTCTTTATGCTGAGCCTCTCTTCCTTCCCTCCGTGGCCATAAAAAGCTCAGCTGAAAACAACCCATAACCCTTCATGAGGAAGCTCTTCAGTGGGTTGATTTCCAAAGCTGCTGCCTGAGGATAGAAGGAAGGACTTCCCCAAAAGGTCCCCAGGGAGGTACCTGAACTAAAGAAAGAGTCCATGCTGTATCCACACCTACTCTTACCCAGCTCTCTTTGTGGTCCCAGGATGGCTCCGATCTGAATAGAGCTCAACAGGTGGAACTGCATAAGGAGGATACCAGCAGAGACCAGCTTGACAATAGGAAAGAACTTCCTTGGGGAGCAAAATTGGAACTGCCACCTCTGGTCATAGAGCCAGACAGGTAGTGGAGAGATTTCTATCATTTCCATTGCCTGAGAGGGATGTCCAATAATAATTCCTTTCTTGGCTTCTATTTTTAATATTAAAGGGATTTCTCAACCCCAGGATGAATATTTTTTTCTTTTAGATGTTAATTATATTGTTTTAAAATGTTAATTCTATTCATCGATGCCAGTCAAGTTATTTCTTTTTTTTAAACCCTTATATATATACTGTATATTATATATATGTATATGTATATGTATGTATGTATATATATATATATACTATGTATTGGCTCCAAGGCAGAAGAGTGGTAAGGGCTAGGCAATGGGGGTCAAGTGACTTGCCCAGGTTCACACAGCTGGGAAGTGGCTGAGGCTGGATTCGAACCTAGGACCTCCCACCTCTAGGCTTGGCTCCCAATCCACTGAGCTACCCAGCCGCCCAATCCACTGAGCTACCCAGCCGCCCACCCACCCCCTTAGGATTCTTTACAATATCTAATGATAAATGGTTCTCACGATCAATTTAAGTGTTCATTGAGGAACTTTGTATGGAAATTGAAGTTATGGATCACAAACGAAAGCAAATAATCTCAAACTACAACTCTGCTGTGACTCAGTAATAGTCGCCTTTAGATATTCCATTTTCAAAGAGCCATCATGGAAGGGATGAATGAGACACAGTGACTCCAAAAGCAAATGTTGACAGCAGTAATAGAAAGTACAGATTTTTGTTGGCTTGTAGTACTTGCCCAGAGTTAGAAAATGAAGAAAAGTCTGGGGTCAGATTCGAACCTACGACCTCTGGTCTTGAGGCCCAGCTCTCTGTCCACTGAGCCACTCAGCTGCGCTGCAACTTCCTTTTACTGAACTACTCAAGGGTTTGCAACTTTCCCAGGGTTGGTTGGTTTCGGTTTTTGGTAGCTAGGAGCCTGACTACATGGCTTCAAGGCTAAATGGCCACAGGTCCCCAGGCTATTTGGCTTGCTGGAGGCTTCATTCATTACGACACTCAAAAAGCCGCCTGCTGATCTGAACCATGGACTTCAGGAGAAGCCTGAGCTTCACAAAGCTTCCTTTGACAAAGGGCACTCCATCAACAAGTGCCTTCTTCTTCTGGGACAAGCACAATGGAGAAGCTGGCCAAATGGCTAATCGGTGCAAGTCCCAGCTGATTCAACTCTTTATGCTGAGCCTCTCTTCCTTCCCTCCGTGGCCATAAAAAGCTCAGCTGAAAACAACCCATAACCCTTCATGAGGAAGCTCTTCAGTGGGTTGATTTCCAAAGCTGCTGCCTGAGGATAGAAGGAAGGACTTCCCCAAAAGGTCCCCAGGGAGGTACCTGAACTAAAGAAAGAGTCCATGCTGTATCCACACCTGCTCTTACCCAGCTCTCTTTGTGGTCCCAGGATGGCTCCGATCTGAATAGAGCTCAACAGGTGGAACTGCATAAGGAGGATACCAGCAGAGACCAGCTTGACAATAGGAAAGAACTTCCTTGGGGAGCAAAATTGGAACTGCCACCTATGGTCATAGAGCCAGACAGGTAGTGGAGAGATTTCTATCATTTCCATTGCCTGAGAGGGATGTCCAATAATAATTCCTTTCTTGGCTTCTATTTTTAATATTAAAGGGATTTCTCAACCCCAGGATGAATATTTTTTTCTTTTAGATGTTAATTATATTGTTTTAAAATGTTAATTCTATTCATCGATGCCAGTCAAGTTATTTCTTTTTTTTAAACCCTTATATATATACTGTATATTATATATATGTATGTATGTATATATATATATACTGTGTATTGGCTCCAAGGCAGAAGAGTGGTAAGGGCTAGGCAATGGGGGTCAAGTGACTTGCCCAGGTTCACACAGCTGGGAAGTGGCTGAGGCTGGATTCGAACCTAGGACCTCCCACCTCTAGGCTTGGCTCCCAATCCACTGAGCTACCCAGCCGCCCAATCCACTGAGCTACCCAGCCGCCCACCCACCCCCTTAGGATTCTTTACAATATCTAATGATAAATGGTTCTCACGATCAATTTAAGTGTTCATTGAGGAACTTTGTATGGAAATTGAAGTTATGGATCACAAACGAAAGCAAATAATCTCAAACTACAACTCTGCTGTGACTCAGTAATAGTCGCCTTTAGATATTCCATTTTCAAAGAGCCATCATGGAAGGGATGAATGAGACACAGTGACTCCAAAAGCAAATGTTGACAGCAGTAATAGAAAGTACAGATTTTTGTTGGCTTGTAGTACTTGCCCAGAGTTAGAAAATGAAGAAAAGTCTGGGGTCAGATTCGAACCTACGACCTCTGGTCTTGAGGCCCAGCTCTCTGTCCACTGAGCCACTCAGCTGCGCTGCAACTTCCTTTTACTGAACTACTCAAGGGTTTGCAACTTTCCCAGGGTTGGTTGGTTTCGGTTTTTGGTAGCTAGGAGCCTGACTACATGGCTTCAAGGCTAAATGGCCACAGGTCCCCAGGCTATTTGGCTTGCTGGAGGCTTCATTCATTACGACACTCAAAAAGCCGCCTGCTGATCTGAACCATGGACTTCAGGAGAAGCCTGAGCTTCACAAAGCTTCCTTTGACAAAGGGCACTCCATCAACAAGTGCCTTCTTCTTCTGGGACAAGCACAATGGAGAAGCTGGCCAAATGGCTAATCGGTGCAAGTCCCAGCTGATTCAACTCTTTATGCTGAGCCTCTCTTCCTTCCCTCCGTGGCCATAAAAAGCTCAGCTGAAAACAACCCATAACCCTTCATGAGGAAGCTCTTCAGTGGGTTGATTTCCAAAGCTGCTGCCTGAGGATAGAAGGAAGGACTTCCCCAAAAGGTCCCCAGGGAGGTACCTGAACTAAAGAAAGAGTCCATGCTGTATCCACACCTACTCTTACCCAGCTCTCTTTGTGGTCCCAGGATGGCTCCGATCTGAATAGAGCTCAACAGGTGGAACTGCATAAGGAGGATACCAGCAGAGACCAGCTTGACAATAGGAAAGAACTTCCTTGGGGAGCAAAATTGGAACTGCCACCTCTGGTCATAGAGCCAGACAGGTAGTGGAGAGATTTCTATCATTTCCATTGCCTGAGAGGGATGTCCAATAATAATTCCTTTCTTGGCTTCTATTTTTAATATTAAAGGGATTTCTCAACCCCAGGATGAATATTTTTTTCTTTTAGATGTTAATTATATTGTTTTAAAATGTTAATTCTATTCATCGATGCCAGTCAAGTTATTTCTTTTTTTTTAAACCCTTATATATATACTGTATATTATATATATGTATATGTATATGTATGTATGTATATATATATATATACTGTGTATTGGCTCCAAGGCAGAAGAGTGGTAAGGGCTAGGCAATGGGGGTCAAGTGACTTGCCCAGGTTCACACAGCTGGGAAGTGGCTGAGGCTGGATTCGAACCTAGGACCTCCCACCTCTAGGCTTGGCTCCCAATCCACTGAGCTACCCAGCCGCCCAATCCACTGAGCTACCCAGCCGCCCACCCACCCCCTTAGGATTCTTTACAATATCTAATGATAAATGGTTCTCACGATCAATTTAAGTGTTCATTGAGGAACTTTGTATGGAAATTGAAGTTATGGATCACAAACGAAAGCAAATAATCTCAAACTACAACTCTGCTGTGACTCAGTAATAGTCGCCTTTAGATATTCCATTTTCAAAGAGCCATCATGGAAGGGATGAATGAGACACAGTGACTCCAAAAGCAAATGTTGACAGCAGTAATAGAAAGTACAGATTTTTGTTGGCTTGTAGTACTTGCCCAGAGTTAGAAAATGAAGAAAAGTCTGGGGTCAGATTCGAACCTACGACCTCTGGTCTTGAGGCCCAGCTCTCTGTCCACTGAGCCACTCAGCTGCGCTGCAACTTCCTTTTACTGAACTACTCAAGGGTTTGCAACTTTCCCAGGGTTGGTTGGTTTCGGTTTTTGGTAGCTAGGAGCCTGACTACATGGCTTCAAGGCTAAATGGCCACAGGTCCCCAGGCTATTTGGCTTGCTGGAGGCTTCATTCATTACGACACTCAAAAAGCCGCCTGCTGATCTGAACCATGGACTTCAGGAGAAGCCTGAGCTTCACAAAGCTTCCTTTGACAAAGGGCACTCCATCAACAAGTGCCTTCTTCTTCTGGGACAAGCACAATGGAGAAGCTGGCCAAATGGCTAATCGGTGCAAGTCCCAGCTGATTCAACTCTTTATGCTGAGCCTCTCTTCCTTCCCTCCGTGGCCATAAAAAGCTCAGCTGAAAACAACCCATAACCCTTCATGAGGAAGCTCTTCAGTGGGTTGATTTCCAAAGCTGCTGCCTGAGGATAGAAGGAAGGACTTCCCCAAAAGGTCCCCAGGGAGGTACCTGAACTAAAGAAAGAGTCCATGCTGTATCCACACCTACTCTTACCCAGCTCTCTTTGTGGTCCCAGGATGGCTCCGATCTGAATAGAGCTCAACAGGTGGAACTGCATAAGGAGGATACCAGCAGAGACCAGCTTGACAATAGGAAAGAACTTCCTTGGGGAGCAAAATTGGAACTGCCACCTCTGGTCATAGAGCCAGACAGGTAGTGGAGAGATTTCTATCATTTCCATTGCCTGAGAGGGATGTCCAATAATAATTCCTTTCTTGGCTTCTATTTTTAATATTAAAGGGATTTCTCAACCCCAGGATGAATATTTTTTTCTTTTAGATGTTAATTATATTGTTTTAAAATGTTAATTCTATTCATCGATGCCAGTCAAGTTATTTCTTTTTTTTAAACCCTTATATATATACTGTATATTATATATATGTATATGTATATGTATGTATGTATATATATATATATACTATGTATTGGCTCCAAGGCAGAAGAGTGGTAAGGGCTAGGCAATGGGGGTCAAGTGACTTGCCCAGGTTCACACAGCTGGGAAGTGGCTGAGGCTGGATTCGAACCTAGGACCTCCCACCTCTAGGCTTGGCTCCCAATCCACTGAGCTACCCAGCCGCCCAATCCACTGAGCTACCCAGCCGCCCACCCACCCCCTTAGGATTCTTTACAATATCTAATGATAAATGGTTCTCACGATCAATTTAAGTGTTCATTGAGGAACTTTGTATGGAAATTGAAGTTATGGATCACAAACGAAAGCAAATAATCTCAAACTACAACTCTGCTGTGACTCAGTAATAGTCGCCTTTAGATATTCCATTTTCAAAGAGCCATCATGGAAGGGATGAATGAGACACAGTGACTCCAAAAGCAAATGTTGACAGCAGTAATAGAAAGTACAGATTTTTGTTGGCTTGTAGTACTTGCCCAGAGTTAGAAAATGAAGAAAAGTCTGGGGTCAGATTCGAACCTACGACCTCTGGTCTTGAGGCCCAGCTCTCTGTCCACTGAGCCACTCAGCTGCGCTGCAACTTCCTTTTACTGAACTACTCAAGGGTTTGCAACTTTCCCAGGGTTGGTTGGTTTCGGTTTTTGGTAGCTAGGAGCCTGACTACATGGCTTCAAGGCTAAATGGCCACAGGTCCCCAGGCTATTTGGCTTGCTGGAGGCTTCATTCATTACGACACTCAAAAAGCCGCCTGCTGATCTGAACCATGGACTTCAGGAGAAGCCTGAGCTTCACAAAGCTTCCTTTGACAAAGGGCACTCCATCAACAAGTGCCTTCTTCTTCTGGGACAAGCACAATGGAGAAGCTGGCCAAATGGCTAATCGGTGCAAGTCCCAGCTGATTCAACTCTTTATGCTGAGCCTCTCTTCCTTCCCTCCGTGGCCATAAAAAGCTCAGCTGAAAACAACCCATAACCCTTCATGAGGAAGCTCTTCAGTGGGTTGATTTCCAAAGCTGCTGCCTGAGGATAGAAGGAAGGACTTCCCCAAAAGGTCCCCAGGGAGGTACCTGAACTAAAGAAAGAGTCCATGCTGTATCCACACCTGCTCTTACCCAGCTCTCTTTGTGGTCCCAGGATGGCTCCGATCTGAATAGAGCTCAACAGGTGGAACTGCATAAGGAGGATACCAGCAGAGACCAGCTTGACAATAGGAAAGAACTTCCTTGGGGAGCAAAATTGGAACTGCCACCTATGGTCATAGAGCCAGACAGGTAGTGGAGAGATTTCTATCATTTCCATTGCCTGAGAGGGATGTCCAATAATAATTCCTTTCTTGGCTTCTATTTTTAATATTAAAGGGATTTCTCAACCCCAGGATGAATATTTTTTTCTTTTAGATGTTAATTATATTGTTTTAAAATGTTAATTCTATTCATCGATGCCAGTCAAGTTATTTCTTTTTTTTAAACCCTTATATATATACTGTATATTATATATATGTATGTATGTATATATATATATACTGTGTATTGGCTCCAAGGCAGAAGAGTGGTAAGGGCTAGGCAATGGGGGTCAAGTGACTTGCCCAGGTTCACACAGCTGGGAAGTGGCTGAGGCTGGATTCGAACCTAGGACCTCCCACCTCTAGGCTTGGCTCCCAATCCACTGAGCTACCCAGCCGCCCAATCCACTGAGCTACCCAGCCGCCCACCCACCCCCTTAGGATTCTTTACAATATCTAATGATAAATGGTTCTCACGATCAATTTAAGTGTTCATTGAGGAACTTTGTATGGAAATTGAAGTTATGGATCACAAACGAAAGCAAATAATCTCAAACTACAACTCTGCTGTGACTCAGTAATAGTCGCCTTTAGATATTCCATTTTCAAAGAGCCATCATGGAAGGGATGAATGAGACACAGTGACTCCAAAAGCAAATGTTGACAGCAGTAATAGAAAGTACAGATTTTTGTTGGCTTGTAGTACTTGCCCAGAGTTAGAAAATGAAGAAAAGTCTGGGGTCAGATTCGAACCTACGACCTCTGGTCTTGAGGCCCAGCTCTCTGTCCACTGAGCCACTCAGCTGCGCTGCAACTTCCTTTTACTGAACTACTCAAGGGTTTGCAACTTTCCCAGGGTTGGTTGGTTTCGGTTTTTGGTAGCTAGGAGCCTGACTACATGGCTTCAAGGCTAAATGGCCACAGGTCCCCAGGCTATTTGGCTTGCTGGAGGCTTCATTCATTACGACACTCAAAAAGCCGCCTGCTGATCTGAACCATGGACTTCAGGAGAAGCCTGAGCTTCACAAAGCTTCCTTTGACAAAGGGCACTCCATCAACAAGTGCCTTCTTCTTCTGGGACAAGCACAATGGAGAAGCTGGCCAAATGGCTAATCGGTGCAAGTCCCAGCTGATTCAACTCTTTATGCTGAGCCTCTCTTCCTTCCCTCCGTGGCCATAAAAAGCTCAGCTGAAAACAACCCATAACCCTTCATGAGGAAGCTCTTCAGTGGGTTGATTTCCAAAGCTGCTGCCTGAGGATAGAAGGAAGGACTTCCCCAAAAGGTCCCCAGGGAGGTACCTGAACTAAAGAAAGAGTCCATGCTGTATCCACACCTACTCTTACCCAGCTCTCTTTGTGGTCCCAGGATGGCTCCGATCTGAATAGAGCTCAACAGGTGGAACTGCATAAGGAGGATACCAGCAGAGACCAGCTTGACAATAGGAAAGAACTTCCTTGGGGAGCAAAATTGGAACTGCCACCTCTGGTCATAGAGCCAGACAGGTAGTGGAGAGATTTCTATCATTTCCATTGCCTGAGAGGGATGTCCAATAATAATTCCTTTCTTGGCTTCTATTTTTAATATTAAAGGGATTTCTCAACCCCAGGATGAATATTTTTTTCTTTTAGATGTTAATTATATTGTTTTAAAATGTTAATTCTATTCATCGATGCCAGTCAAGTTATTTCTTTTTTTTTAAACCCTTATATATATACTGTATATTATATATATGTATATGTATATGTATGTATGTATATATATATATATACTGTGTATTGGCTCCAAGGCAGAAGAGTGGTAAGGGCTAGGCAATGGGGGTCAAGTGACTTGCCCAGGTTCACACAGCTGGGAAGTGGCTGAGGCTGGATTCGAACCTAGGACCTCCCACCTCTAGGCTTGGCTCCCAATCCACTGAGCTACCCAGCCGCCCAATCCACTGAGCTACCCAGCCGCCCACCCACCCCCTTAGGATTCTTTACAATATCTAATGATAAATGGTTCTCACGATCAATTTAAGTGTTCATTGAGGAACTTTGTATGGAAATTGAAGTTATGGATCACAAACGAAAGCAAATAATCTCAAACTACAACTCTGCTGTGACTCAGTAATAGTCGCCTTTAGATATTCCATTTTCAAAGAGCCATCATGGAAGGGATGAATGAGACACAGTGACTCCAAAAGCAAATGTTGACAGCAGTAATAGAAAGTACAGATTTTTGTTGGCTTGTAGTACTTGCCCAGAGTTAGAAAATGAAGAAAAGTCTGGGGTCAGATTCGAACCTACGACCTCTGGTCTTGAGGCCCAGCTCTCTGTCCACTGAGCCACTCAGCTGCGCTGCAACTTCCTTTTACTGAACTACTCAAGGGTTTGCAACTTTCCCAGGGTTGGTTGGTTTCGGTTTTTGGTAGCTAGGAGCCTGACTACATGGCTTCAAGGCTAAATGGCCACAGGTCCCCAGGCTATTTGGCTTGCTGGAGGCTTCATTCATTACGACACTCAAAAAGCCGCCTGCTGATCTGAACCATGGACTTCAGGAGAAGCCTGAGCTTCACAAAGCTTCCTTTGACAAAGGGCACTCCATCAACAAGTGCCTTCTTCTTCTGGGACAAGCACAATGGAGAAGCTGGCCAAATGGCTAATCGGTGCAAGTCCCAGCTGATTCAACTCTTTATGCTGAGCCTCTCTTCCTTCCCTCCGTGGCCATAAAAAGCTCAGCTGAAAACAACCCATAACCCTTCATGAGGAAGCTCTTCAGTGGGTTGATTTCCAAAGCTGCTGCCTGAGGATAGAAGGAAGGACTTCCCCAAAAGGTCCCCAGGGAGGTACCTGAACTAAAGAAAGAGTCCATGCTGTATCCACACCTACTCTTACCCAGCTCTCTTTGTGGTCCCAGGATGGCTCCGATCTGAATAGAGCTCAACAGGTGGAACTGCATAAGGAGGATACCAGCAGAGACCAGCTTGACAATAGGAAAGAACTTCCTTGGGGAGCAAAATTGGAACTGCCACCTCTGGTCATAGAGCCAGACAGGTAGTGGAGAGATTTCTATCATTTCCATTGCCTGAGAGGGATGTCCAATAATAATTCCTTTCTTGGCTTCTATTTTTAATATTAAAGGGATTTCTCAACCCCAGGATGAATATTTTTTTCTTTTAGATGTTAATTATATTGTTTTAAAATGTTAATTCTATTCATCGATGCCAGTCAAGTTATTTCTTTTTTTTAAACCCTTATATATATACTGTATATTATATATATGTATATGTATATGTATGTATGTATATATATATATATATATATATATATATATATATATATATATATATATATATATATATATATACTGTGTATTGGCTCCAAGGCAGAAGAGTGGTAAGGGCTAGGCAATGGGGGTCAAGTGACTTGCCCAGGTTCACACAGCTGGGAAGTGGCTGAGGCTGGATTCGAACCTAGGACCTCCCACCTCTAGGCTTGGCTCCCAATCCACTGAGCTACCCAGCCGCCCAATCCACTGAGCTACCCAGCCGCCCACCCACCCCCTTAGGATTCTTTACAATATCTAATGATAAATGGTTCTCACGATCAATTTAAGTGTTCATTGAGGAACTTTGTATGGAAATTGAAGTTATGGATCACAAACGAAAGCAAATAATCTCAAACTACAACTCTGCTGTGACTCAGTAATAGTCGCCTTTAGATATTCCATTTTCAAAGAGCCATCATGGAAGGGATGAATGAGACACAGTGACTCCAAAAGCAAATGTTGACAGCAGTAATAGAAAGTACAGATTTTTGTTGGCTTGTAGTACTTGCCCAGAGTTAGAAAATGAAGAAAAGTCTGGGGTCAGATTCGAACCTACGACCTCTGGTCTTGAGGCCCAGCTCTCTGTCCACTGAGCCACTCAGCTGCGCTGCAACTTCCTTTTACTGAACTACTCAAGGGTTTGCAACTTTCCCAGGGTTGGTTGGTTTCGGTTTTTGGTAGCTAGGAGCCTGACTACATGGCTTCAAGGCTAAATGGCCACAGGTCCCCAGGCTATTTGGCTTGCTGGAGGCTTCATTCATTACGACACTCAAAAAGCCGCCTGCTGATCTGAACCATGGACTTCAGGAGAAGCCTGAGCTTCACAAAGCTTCCTTTGACAAAGGGCACTCCATCAACAAGTGCCTTCTTCTTCTGGGACAAGCACAATGGAGAAGCTGGCCAAATGGCTAATCGGTGCAAGTCCCAGCTGATTCAACTCTTTATGCTGAGCCTCTCTTCCTTCCCTCCGTGGCCATAAAAAGCTCAGCTGAAAACAACCCATAACCCTTCATGAGGAAGCTCTTCAGTGGGTTGATTTCCAAAGCTGCTGCCTGAGGATAGAAGGAAGGACTTCCCCAAAAGGTCCCCAGGGAGGTACCTGAACTAAAGAAAGAGTCCATGCTGTATCCACACCTACTCTTACCCAGCTCTCTTTGTGGTCCCAGGATGGCTCCGATCTGAATAGAGCTCAACAGGTGGAACTGCATAAGGAGGATACCAGCAGAGACCAGCTTGACAATAGGAAAGAACTTCCTTGGGGAGCAAAATTGGAACTGCCACCTCTGGTCATAGAGCCAGACAGGTAGTGGAGAGATTTCTATCATTTCCATTGCCTGAGAGGGATGTCCAATAATAATTCCTTTCTTGGCTTCTATTTTTAATATTAAAGGGATTTCTCAACCCCAGGATGAATATTTTTTTCTTTTAGATGTTAATTATATTGTTTTAAAATGTTAATTCTATTCATCGATGCCAGTCAAGTTATTTCTTTTTTTTAAACCCTTATATATATACTGTATATTATATATATGTATATGTATATGTATGTATGTATATATATATATATACTATGTATTGGCTCCAAGGCAGAAGAGTGGTAAGGGCTAGGCAATGGGGGTCAAGTGACTTGCCCAGGTTCACACAGCTGGGAAGTGGCTGAGGCTGGATTCGAACCTAGGACCTCCCACCTCTAGGCTTGGCTCCCAATCCACTGAGCTACCCAGCCGCCCAATCCACTGAGCTACCCAGCCGCCCACCCACCCCCTTAGGATTCTTTACAATATCTAATGATAAATGGTTCTCACGATCAATTTAAGTGTTCATTGAGGAACTTTGTATGGAAATTGAAGTTATGGATCACAAACGAAAGCAAATAATCTCAAACTACAACTCTGCTGTGACTCAGTAATAGTCGCCTTTAGATATTCCATTTTCAAAGAGCCATCATGGAAGGGATGAATGAGACACAGTGACTCCAAAAGCAAATGTTGACAGCAGTAATAGAAAGTACAGATTTTTGTTGGCTTGTAGTACTTGCCCAGAGTTAGAAAATGAAGAAAAGTCTGGGGTCAGATTCGAACCTACGACCTCTGGTCTTGAGGCCCAGCTCTCTGTCCACTGAGCCACTCAGCTGCGCTGCAACTTCCTTTTACTGAACTACTCAAGGGTTTGCAACTTTCCCAGGGTTGGTTGGTTTCGGTTTTTGGTAGCTAGGAGCCTGACTACATGGCTTCAAGGCTAAATGGCCACAGGTCCCCAGGCTATTTGGCTTGCTGGAGGCTTCATTCATTACGACACTCAAAAAGCCGCCTGCTGATCTGAACCATGGACTTCAGGAGAAGCCTGAGCTTCACAAAGCTTCCTTTGACAAAGGGCACTCCATCAACAAGTGCCTTCTTCTTCTGGGACAAGCACAATGGAGAAGCTGGCCAAATGGCTAATCGGTGCAAGTCCCAGCTGATTCAACTCTTTATGCTGAGCCTCTCTTCCTTCCCTCCGTGGCCATAAAAAGCTCAGCTGAAAACAACCCATAACCCTTCATGAGGAAGCTCTTCAGTGGGTTGATTTCCAAAGCTGCTGCCTGAGGATAGAAGGAAGGACTTCCCCAAAAGGTCCCCAGGGAGGTACCTGAACTAAAGAAAGAGTCCATGCTGTATCCACACCTACTCTTACCCAGCTCTCTTTGTGGTCCCAGGATGGCTCCGATCTGAATAGAGCTCAACAGGTGGAACTGCATAAGGAGGATACCAGCAGAGACCAGCTTGACAATAGGAAAGAACTTCCTTGGGGAGCAAAATTGGAACTGCCACCTCTGGTCATAGAGCCAGACAGGTAGTGGAGAGATTTCTATCATTTCCATTGCCTGAGAGGGATGTCCAATAATAATTCCTTTCTTGGCTTCTATTTTTAATATTAAAGGGATTTCTCAACCCCAGGATGAATATTTTTTTCTTTTAGATGTTAATTATATTGTTTTAAAATGTTAATTCTATTCATCGATGCCAGTCAAGTTATTTCTTTTTTTTAAACCCTTATATATATACTGTATATTATATATATGTATATGTATATGTATGTATGTATATATATATAAATACTGTGTATTGGCTCCAAGGCAGAAGAGTGGTAAGGGCTAGGCAATGGGGGTCAAGTGACTTGCCCAGGTTCACACAGCTGGGAAGTGGCTGAGGCTGGATTCGAACCTAGGACCTCCCACCTCTAGGCTTGGCTCCCAATCCACTGAGCTACCCAGCCGCCCAATCCACTGAGCTACCCAGCCGCCCACCCACCCCCTTAGGATTCTTTACAATATCTAATGATAAATGGTTCTCACGATCAATTTAAGTGTTCATTGAGGAACTTTGTATGGAAATTGAAGTTATGGATCACAAACGAAAGCAAATAATCTCAAACTACAACTCTGCTGTGACTCAGTAATAGTCGCCTTTAGATATTCCATTTTCAAAGAGCCATCATGGAAGGGATGAATGAGACACAGTGACTCCAAAAGCAAATGTTGACAGCAGTAATAGAAAGTACAGATTTTTGTTGGCTTGTAGTACTTGCCCAGAGTTAGAAAATGAAGAAAAGTCTGGGGTCAGATTCGAACCTACGACCTCTGGTCTTGAGGCCCAGCTCTCTGTCCACTGAGCCACTCAGCTGCGCTGCAACTTCCTTTTACTGAACTACTCAAGGGTTTGCAACTTTCCCAGGGTTGGTTGGTTTCGGTTTTTGGTAGCTAGGAGCCTGACTACATGGCTTCAAGGCTAAATGGCCACAGGTCCCCAGGCTATTTGGCTTGCTGGAGGCTTCATTCATTACGACACTCAAAAAGCCGCCTGCTGATCTGAACCATGGACTTCAGGAGAAGCCTGAGCTTCACAAAGCTTCCTTTGACAAAGGGCACTCCATCAACAAGTGCCTTCTTCTTCTGGGACAAGCACAATGGAGAAGCTGGCCAAATGGCTAATCGGTGCAAGTCCCAGCTGATTCAACTCTTTATGCTGAGCCTCTCTTCCTTCCCTCCGTGGCCATAAAAAGCTCAGCTGAAAACAACCCATAACCCTTCATGAGGAAGCTCTTCAGTGGGTTGATTTCCAAAGCTGCTGCCTGAGGATAGAAGGAAGGACTTCCCCAAAAGGTCCCCAGGGAGGTACCTGAACTAAAGAAAGAGTCCATGCTGTATCCACACCTACTCTTACCCAGCTCTCTTTGTGGTCCCAGGATGGCTCCGATCTGAATAGAGCTCAACAGGTGGAACTGCATAAGGAGGATACCAGCAGAGACCAGCTTGACAATAGGAAAGAACTTCCTTGGGGAGCAAAATTGGAACTGCCACCTCTGGTCATAGAGCCAGACAGGTAGTGGAGAGATTTCTATCATTTCCATTGCCTGAGAGGGATGTCCAATAATAATTCCTTTCTTGGCTTCTATTTTTAATATTAAAGGGATTTCTCAACCCCAGGATGAATATTTTTTTCTTTTAGATGTTAATTATATTGTTTTAAAATGTTAATTCTATTCATCGATGCCAGTCAAGTTATTTCTTTTTTTTAAACCCTTATATATATACTGTATATTATATATATGTATATGTATATGTATGTATATATATATATATATACTGTGTATTGGCTCCAAGGCAGAAGAGTGGTAAGGGCTAGGCAATGGGGGTCAAGTGACTTGCCCAGGTTCACACAGCTGGGAAGTGGCTGAGGCTGGATTCGAACCTAGGACCTCCCACCTCTAGGCTTGGCTCCCAATCCACTGAGCTACCCAGCCGCCCAATCCACTGAGCTACCCAGCCGCCCACCCACCCCCTTAGGATTCTTTACAATATCTAATGATAAATGGTTCTCACGATCAATTTAAGTGTTCATTGAGGAACTTTGTATGGAAATTGAAGTTATGGATCACAAACGAAAGCAAATAATCTCAAACTACAACTCTGCTGTGACTCAGTAATAGTCGCCTTTAGATATTCCATTTTCAAAGAGCCATCATGGAAGGGATGAATGAGACACAGTGACTCCAAAAGCAAATGTTGACAGCAGTAATAGAAAGTACAGATTTTTGTTGGCTTGTAGTACTTGCCCAGAGTTAGAAAATGAAGAAAAGTCTGGGGTCAGATTCGAACCTACGACCTCTGGTCTTGAGGCCCAGCTCTCTGTCCACTGAGCCACTCAGCTGCGCTGCAACTTCCTTTTACTGAACTACTCAAGGGTTTGCAACTTTCCCAGGGTTGGTTGGTTTCGGTTTTTGGTAGCTAGGAGCCTGACTACATGGCTTCAAGGCTAAATGGCCACAGGTCCCCAGGCTATTTGGCTTGCTGGAGGCTTCATTCATTACGACACTCAAAAAGCCGCCTGCTGATCTGAACCATGGACTTCAGGAGAAGCCTGAGCTTCACAAAGCTTCCTTTGACAAAGGGCACTCCATCAACAAGTGCCTTCTTCTTCTGGGACAAGCACAATGGAGAAGCTGGCCAAATGGCTAATCGGTGCAAGTCCCAGCTGATTCAACTCTTTATGCTGAGCCTCTCTTCCTTCCCTCCGTGGCCATAAAAAGCTCAGCTGAAAACAACCCATAACCCTTCATGAGGAAGCTCTTCAGTGGGTTGATTTCCAAAGCTGCTGCCTGAGGATAGAAGGAAGGACTTCCCCAAAAGGTCCCCAGGGAGGTACCTGAACTAAAGAAAGAGTCCATGCTGTATCCACACCTACTCTTACCCAGCTCTCTTTGTGGTCCCAGGATGGCTCCGATCTGAATAGAGCTCAACAGGTGGAACTGCATAAGGAGGATACCAGCAGAGACCAGCTTGACAATAGGAAAGAACTTCCTTGGGGAGCAAAATTGGAACTGCCACCTCTGGTCATAGAGCCAGACAGGTAGTGGAGAGATTTCTATCATTTCCATTGCCTGAGAGGGATGTCCAATAATAATTCCTTTCTTGGCTTCTATTTTTAATATTAAAGGGATTTCTCAACCCCAGGATGAATATTTTTTTCTTTTAGATGTTAATTATATTGTTTTAAAATGTTAATTCTATTCATCGATGCCAGTCAAGTTATTTCTTTTTTTTAAACCCTTATATATATACTGTATATTATATATATGTATATGTATATGTATGTATGTATATATATATATATATATATATATATATATATATATATATATATATATACTGTGTATTGGCTCCAAGGCAGAAGAGTGGTAAGGGCTAGGCAATGGGGGTCAAGTGACTTGCCCAGGTTCACACAGCTGGGAAGTGGCTGAGGCTGGATTCGAACCTAGGACCTCCCACCTCTAGGCTTGGCTCCCAATCCACTGAGCTACCCAGCCGCCCAATCCACTGAGCTACCCAGCCGCCCACCCACCCCCTTAGGATTCTTTACAATATCTAATGATAAATGGTTCTCACGATCAATTTAAGTGTTCATTGAGGAACTTTGTATGGAAATTGAAGTTATGGATCACAAACGAAAGCAAATAATCTCAAACTACAACTCTGCTGTGACTCAGTAATAGTCGCCTTTAGATATTCCATTTTCAAAGAGCCATCATGGAAGGGATGAATGAGACACAGTGACTCCAAAAGCAAATGTTGACAGCAGTAATAGAAAGTACAGATTTTTGTTGGCTTGTAGTACTTGCCCAGAGTTAGAAAATGAAGAAAAGTCTGGGGTCAGATTCGAACCTACGACCTCTGGTCTTGAGGCCCAGCTCTCTGTCCACTGAGCCACTCAGCTGCGCTGCAACTTCCTTTTACTGAACTACTCAAGGGTTTGCAACTTTCCCAGGGTTGGTTGGTTTCGGTTTTTGGTAGCTAGGAGCCTGACTACATGGCTTCAAGGCTAAATGGCCACAGGTCCCCAGGCTATTTGGCTTGCTGGAGGCTTCATTCATTACGACACTCAAAAAGCCGCCTGCTGATCTGAACCATGGACTTCAGGAGAAGCCTGAGCTTCACAAAGCTTCCTTTGACAAAGGGCACTCCATCAACAAGTGCCTTCTTCTTCTGGGACAAGCACAATGGAGAAGCTGGCCAAATGGCTAATCGGTGCAAGTCCCAGCTGATTCAACTCTTTATGCTGAGCCTCTCTTCCTTCCCTCCGTGGCCATAAAAAGCTCAGCTGAAAACAACCCATAACCCTTCATGAGGAAGCTCTTCAGTGGGTTGATTTCCAAAGCTGCTGCCTGAGGATAGAAGGAAGGACTTCCCCAAAAGGTCCCCAGGGAGGTACCTGAACTAAAGAAAGAGTCCATGCTGTATCCACACCTACTCTTACCCAGCTCTCTTTGTGGTCCCAGGATGGCTCCGATCTGAATAGAGCTCAACAGGTGGAACTGCATAAGGAGGATACCAGCAGAGACCAGCTTGACAATAGGAAAGAACTTCCTTGGGGAGCAAAATTGGAACTGCCACCTCTGGTCATAGAGCCAGACAGGTAGTGGAGAGATTTCTATCATTTCCATTGCCTGAGAGGGATGTCCAATAATAATTCCTTTCTTGGCTTCTATTTTTAATATTAAAGGGATTTCTCAACCCCAGGATGAATATTTTTTTCTTTTAGATGTTAATTATATTGTTTTAAAATGTTAATTCTATTCATCGATGCCAGTCAAGTTATTTCTTTTTTTTAAACCCTTATATATATACTGTATATTATATATATGTATATGTATATGTATGTATGTATATATATATATATACTATGTATTGGCTCCAAGGCAGAAGAGTGGTAAGGGCTAGGCAATGGGGGTCAAGTGACTTGCCCAGGTTCACACAGCTGGGAAGTGGCTGAGGCTGGATTCGAACCTAGGACCTCCCACCTCTAGGCTTGGCTCCCAATCCACTGAGCTACCCAGCCGCCCAATCCACTGAGCTACCCAGCCGCCCACCCACCCCCTTAGGATTCTTTACAATATCTAATGATAAATGGTTCTCACGATCAATTTAAGTGTTCATTGAGGAACTTTGTATGGAAATTGAAGTTATGGATCACAAACGAAAGCAAATAATCTCAAACTACAACTCTGCTGTGACTCAGTAATAGTCGCCTTTAGATATTCCATTTTCAAAGAGCCATCATGGAAGGGATGAATGAGACACAGTGACTCCAAAAGCAAATGTTGACAGCAGTAATAGAAAGTACAGATTTTTGTTGGCTTGTAGTACTTGCCCAGAGTTAGAAAATGAAGAAAAGTCTGGGGTCAGATTCGAACCTACGACCTCTGGTCTTGAGGCCCAGCTCTCTGTCCACTGAGCCACTCAGCTGCGCTGCAACTTCCTTTTACTGAACTACTCAAGGGTTTGCAACTTTCCCAGGGTTGGTTGGTTTCGGTTTTTGGTAGCTAGGAGCCTGACTACATGGCTTCAAGGCTAAATGGCCACAGGTCCCCAGGCTATTTGGCTTGCTGGAGGCTTCATTCATTACGACACTCAAAAAGCCGCCTGCTGATCTGAACCATGGACTTCAGGAGAAGCCTGAGCTTCACAAAGCTTCCTTTGACAAAGGGCACTCCATCAACAAGTGCCTTCTTCTTCTGGGACAAGCACAATGGAGAAGCTGGCCAAATGGCTAATCGGTGCAAGTCCCAGCTGATTCAACTCTTTATGCTGAGCCTCTCTTCCTTCCCTCCGTGGCCATAAAAAGCTCAGCTGAAAACAACCCATAACCCTTCATGAGGAAGCTCTTCAGTGGGTTGATTTCCAAAGCTGCTGCCTGAGGATAGAAGGAAGGACTTCCCCAAAAGGTCCCCAGGGAGGTACCTGAACTAAAGAAAGAGTCCATGCTGTATCCACACCTACTCTTACCCAGCTCTCTTTGTGGTCCCAGGATGGCTCCGATCTGAATAGAGCTCAACAGGTGGAACTGCATAAGGAGGATACCAGCAGAGACCAGCTTGACAATAGGAAAGAACTTCCTTGGGGAGCAAAATTGGAACTGCCACCTCTGGTCATAGAGCCAGACAGGTAGTGGAGAGATTTCTATCATTTCCATTGCCTGAGAGGGATGTCCAATAATAATTCCTTTCTTGGCTTCTATTTTTAATATTAAAGGGATTTCTCAACCCCAGGATGAATATTTTTTTCTTTTAGATGTTAATTATATTGTTTTAAAATGTTAATTCTATTCATCGATGCCAGTCAAGTTATTTCTTTTTTTTAAACCCTTATATATATACTGTATATTATATATATGTATATGTATATGTATGTATGTATATATATATATATACTATGTATTGGCTCCAAGGCAGAAGAGTGGTAAGGGCTAGGCAATGGGGGTCAAGTGACTTGCCCAGGTTCACACAGCTGGGAAGTGGCTGAGGCTGGATTCGAACCTAGGACCTCCCACCTCTAGGCTTGGCTCCCAATCCACTGAGCTACCCAGCCGCCCAATCCACTGAGCTACCCAGCCGCCCACCCACCCCCTTAGGATTCTTTACAATATCTAATGATAAATGGTTCTCACGATCAATTTAAGTGTTCATTGAGGAACTTTGTATGGAAATTGAAGTTATGGATCACAAACGAAAGCAAATAATCTCAAACTACAACTCTGCTGTGACTCAGTAATAGTCGCCTTTAGATATTCCATTTTCAAAGAGCCATCATGGAAGGGATGAATGAGACACAGTGACTCCAAAAGCAAATGTTGACAGCAGTAATAGAAAGTACAGATTTTTGTTGGCTTGTAGTACTTGCCCAGAGTTAGAAAATGAAGAAAAGTCTGGGGTCAGATTCGAACCTACGACCTCTGGTCTTGAGGCCCAGCTCTCTGTCCACTGAGCCACTCAGCTGCGCTGCAACTTCCTTTTACTGAACTACTCAAGGGTTTGCAACTTTCCCAGGGTTGGTTGGTTTCGGTTTTTGGTAGCTAGGAGCCTGACTACATGGCTTCAAGGCTAAATGGCCACAGGTCCCCAGGCTATTTGGCTTGCTGGAGGCTTCATTCATTACGACACTCAAAAAGCCGCCTGCTGATCTGAACCATGGACTTCAGGAGAAGCCTGAGCTTCACAAAGCTTCCTTTGACAAAGGGCACTCCATCAACAAGTGCCTTCTTCTTCTGGGACAAGCACAATGGAGAAGCTGGCCAAATGGCTAATCGGTGCAAGTCCCAGCTGATTCAACTCTTTATGCTGAGCCTCTCTTCCTTCCCTCCGTGGCCATAAAAAGCTCAGCTGAAAACAACCCATAACCCTTCATGAGGAAGCTCTTCAGTGGGTTGATTTCCAAAGCTGCTGCCTGAGGATAGAAGGAAGGACTTCCCCAAAAGGTCCCCAGGGAGGTACCTGAACTAAAGAAAGAGTCCATGCTGTATCCACACCTACTCTTACCCAGCTCTCTTTGTGGTCCCAGGATGGCTCCGATCTGAATAGAGCTCAACAGGTGGAACTGCATAAGGAGGATACCAGCAGAGACCAGCTTGACAATAGGAAAGAACTTCCTTGGGGAGCAAAATTGGAACTGCCACCTCTGGTCATAGAGCCAGACAGGTAGTGGAGAGATTTCTATCATTTCCATTGCCTGAGAGGGATGTCCAATAATAATTCCTTTCTTGGCTTCTATTTTTAATATTAAAGGGATTTCTCAACCCCAGGATGAATATTTTTTTCTTTTAGATGTTAATTATATTGTTTTAAAATGTTAATTCTATTCATCGATGCCAGTCAAGTTATTTCTTTTTTTTAAACCCTTATATATATACTGTATATTATATATATGTATATGTATATGTATGTATGTATATATATATATATACTGTGTATTGGCTCCAAGGCAGAAGAGTGGTAAGGGCTAGGCAATGGGGGTCAAGTGACTTGCCCAGGTTCACACAGCTGGGAAGTGGCTGAGGCTGGATTCGAACCTAGGACCTCCCACCTCTAGGCTTGGCTCCCAATCCACTGAGCTACCCAGCCGCCCAATCCACTGAGCTACCCAGCCGCCCACCCACCCCCTTAGGATTCTTTACAATATCTAATGATAAATGGTTCTCACGATCAATTTAAGTGTTCATTGAGGAACTTTGTATGGAAATTGAAGTTATGGATCACAAACGAAAGCAAATAATCTCAAACTACAACTCTGCTGTGACTCAGTAATAGTCGCCTTTAGATATTCCATTTTCAAAGAGCCATCATGGAAGGGATGAATGAGACACAGTGACTCCAAAAGCAAATGTTGACAGCAGTAATAGAAAGTACAGATTTTTGTTGGCTTGTAGTACTTGCCCAGAGTTAGAAAATGAAGAAAAGTCTGGGGTCAGATTCGAACCTACGACCTCTGGTCTTGAGGCCCAGCTCTCTGTCCACTGAGCCACTCAGCTGCGCTGCAACTTCCTTTTACTGAACTACTCAAGGGTTTGCAACTTTCCCAGGGTTGGTTGGTTTCGGTTTTTGGTAGCTAGGAGCCTGACTACATGGCTTCAAGGCTAAATGGCCACAGGTCCCCAGGCTATTTGGCTTGCTGGAGGCTTCATTCATTACGACACTCAAAAAGCCGCCTGCTGATCTGAACCATGGACTTCAGGAGAAGCCTGAGCTTCACAAAGCTTCCTTTGACAAAGGGCACTCCATCAACAAGTGCCTTCTTCTTCTGGGACAAGCACAATGGAGAAGCTGGCCAAATGGCTAATCGGTGCAAGTCCCAGCTGATTCAACTCTTTATGCTGAGCCTCTCTTCCTTCCCTCCGTGGCCATAAAAAGCTCAGCTGAAAACAACCCATAACCCTTCATGAGGAAGCTCTTCAGTGGGTTGATTTCCAAAGCTGCTGCCTGAGGATAGAAGGAAGGACTTCCCCAAAAGGTCCCCAGGGAGGTACCTGAACTAAAGAAAGAGTCCATGCTGTATCCACACCTACTCTTACCCAGCTCTCTTTGTGGTCCCAGGATGGCTCCGATCTGAATAGAGCTCAACAGGTGGAACTGCATAAGGAGGATACCAGCAGAGACCAGCTTGACAATAGGAAAGAACTTCCTTGGGGAGCAAAATTGGAACTGCCACCTCTGGTCATAGAGCCAGACAGGTAGTGGAGAGATTTCTATCATTTCCATTGCCTGAGAGGGATGTCCAATAATAATTCCTTTCTTGGCTTCTATTTTTAATATTAAAGGGATTTCTCAACCCCAGGATGAATATTTTTTTCTTTTAGATGTTAATTATATTGTTTTAAAATGTTAATTCTATTCATCGATGCCAGTCAAGTTATTTCTTTTTTTTAAACCCTTATATATATACTGTATATTATATATATGTATATGTATATGTATGTATGTATATATATATATATATACTGTGTATTGGCTCCAAGGCAGAAGAGTGGTAAGGGCTAGGCAATGGGGGTCAAGTGACTTGCCCAGGTTCACACAGCTGGGAAGTGGCTGAGGCTGGATTCGAACCTAGGACCTCCCACCTCTAGGCTTGGCTCCCAATCCACTGAGCTACCCAGCCGCCCACCCACCCCCTTAGGATTCTTTACAATATCTAATGATAAATGGTTCTCACGATCAATTTAAGTGTTCATTGAGGAACTTTGTATGGAAATTGAAGTTATGGATCACAAACGAAAGCAAATAATCTCAAACTACAACTCTGCTGTGACTCAGTAATAGTCGCCTTTAGATATTCCATTTTCAAAGAGCCATCATGGAAGGGATGAATGAGACACAGTGACTCCAAAAGCAAATGTTGACAGCAGTAATAGAAAGTACAGATTTTTGTTGGCTTGTAGTACTTGCCCAGAGTTAGAAAATGAAGAAAAGTCTGGGGTCAGATTCGAACCTACGACCTCTGGTCTTGAGGCCCAGCTCTCTGTCCACTGAGCCACTCAGCTGCGCTGCAACTTCCTTTTACTGAACTACTCAAGGGTTTGCAACTTTCCCAGGGTTGGTTGGTTTCGGTTTTTGGTAGCTAGGAGCCTGACTACATGGCTTCAAGGCTAAATGGCCACAGGTCCCCAGGCTATTTGGCTTGCTGGAGGCTTCATTCATTACGACACTCAAAAAGCCGCCTGCTGATCTGAACCATGGACTTCAGGAGAAGCCTGAGCTTCACAAAGCTTCCTTTGACAAAGGGCACTCCATCAACAAGTGCCTTCTTCTTCTGGGACAAGCACAATGGAGAAGCTGGCCAAATGGCTAATCGGTGCAAGTCCCAGCTGATTCAACTCTTTATGCTGAGCCTCTCTTCCTTCCCTCCGTGGCCATAAAAAGCTCAGCTGAAAACAACCCATAACCCTTCATGAGGAAGCTCTTCAGTGGGTTGATTTCCAAAGCTGCTGCCTGAGGATAGAAGGAAGGACTTCCCCAAAAGGTCCCCAGGGAGGTACCTGAACTAAAGAAAGAGTCCATGCTGTATCCACACCTACTCTTACCCAGCTCTCTTTGTGGTCCCAGGATGGCTCCGATCTGAATAGAGCTCAACAGGTGGAACTGCATAAGGAGGATACCAGCAGAGACCAGCTTGACAATAGGAAAGAACTTCCTTGGGGAGCAAAATTGGAACTGCCACCTCTGGTCATAGAGCCAGACAGGTAGTGGAGAGATTTCTATCATTTCCATTGCCTGAGAGGGATGTCCAATAATAATTCCTTTCTTGGCTTCTATTTTTAATATTAAAGGGATTTCTCAACCCCAGGATGAATATTTTTTTCTTTTAGATGTTAATTATATTGTTTTAAAATGTTAATTCTATTCATCGATGCCAGTCAAGTTATTTCTTTTTTTTAAACCCTTATATATATACTGTATATTATATATATGTATATGTATATGTATGTATGTATATATATATATATATATATATATATATATATATATATATATATATATATATATATATATATATATATATATATATATATACTGTGTATTGGCTCCAAGGCAGAAGAGTGGTAAGGGCTAGGCAATGGGGGTCAAGTGACTTGCCCAGGTTCACACAGCTGGGAAGTGGCTGAGGCTGGATTCGAACCTAGGACCTCCCACCTCTAGGCTTGGCTCCCAATCCACTGAGCTACCCAGCCGCCCAATCCACTGAGCTACCCAGCCGCCCACCCACCCCCTTAGGATTCTTTACAATATCTAATGATAAATGGTTCTCACGATCAATTTAAGTGTTCATTGAGGAACTTTGTATGGAAATTGAAGTTATGGATCACAAACGAAAGCAAATAATCTCAAACTACAACTCTGCTGTGACTCAGTAATAGTCGCCTTTAGATATTCCATTTTCAAAGAGCCATCATGGAAGGGATGAATGAGACACAGTGACTCCAAAAGCAAATGTTGACAGCAGTAATAGAAAGTACAGATTTTTGTTGGCTTGTAGTACTTGCCCAGAGTTAGAAAATGAAGAAAAGTCTGGGGTCAGATTCGAACCTACGACCTCTGGTCTTGAGGCCCAGCTCTCTGTCCACTGAGCCACTCAGCTGCGCTGCAACTTCCTTTTACTGAACTACTCAAGGGTTTGCAACTTTCCCAGGGTTGGTTGGTTTCGGTTTTTGGTAGCTAGGAGCCTGACTACATGGCTTCAAGGCTAAATGGCCACAGGTCCCCAGGCTATTTGGCTTGCTGGAGGCTTCATTCATTACGACACTCAAAAAGCCGCCTGCTGATCTGAACCATGGACTTCAGGAGAAGCCTGAGCTTCACAAAGCTTCCTTTGACAAAGGGCACTCCATCAACAAGTGCCTTCTTCTTCTGGGACAAGCACAATGGAGAAGCTGGCCAAATGGCTAATCGGTGCAAGTCCCAGCTGATTCAACTCTTTATGCTGAGCCTCTCTTCCTTCCCTCCGTGGCCATAAAAAGCTCAGCTGAAAACAACCCATAACCCTTCATGAGGAAGCTCTTCAGTGGGTTGATTTCCAAAGCTGCTGCCTGAGGATAGAAGGAAGGACTTCCCCAAAAGGTCCCCAGGGAGGTACCTGAACTAAAGAAAGAGTCCATGCTGTATCCACACCTACTCTTACCCAGCTCTCTTTGTGGTCCCAGGATGGCTCCGATCTGAATAGAGCTCAACAGGTGGAACTGCATAAGGAGGATACCAGCAGAGACCAGCTTGACAATAGGAAAGAACTTCCTTGGGGAGCAAAATTGGAACTGCCACCTCTGGTCATAGAGCCAGACAGGTAGTGGAGAGATTTCTATCATTTCCATTGCCTGAGAGGGATGTCCAATAATAATTCCTTTCTTGGCTTCTATTTTTAATATTAAAGGGATTTCTCAACCCCAGGATGAATATTTTTTTCTTTTAGATGTTAATTATATTGTTTTAAAATGTTAATTCTATTCATCGATGCCAGTCAAGTTATTTCTTTTTTTTAAACCCTTATATATATACTGTATATTATATATATGTATATGTATATGTATGTATGTATATATATATATATACTATGTATTGGCTCCAAGGCAGAAGAGTGGTAAGGGCTAGGCAATGGGGGTCAAGTGACTTGCCCAGGTTCACACAGCTGGGAAGTGGCTGAGGCTGGATTCGAACCTAGGACCTCCCACCTCTAGGCTTGGCTCCCAATCCACTGAGCTACCCAGCCGCCCACCCACCCCCTTAGGATTCTTTACAATATCTAATGATAAATGGTTCTCACGATCAATTTAAGTGTTCATTGAGGAACTTTGTATGGAAATTGAAGTTATGGATCACAAACGAAAGCAAATAATCTCAAACTACAACTCTGCTGTGACTCAGTAATAGTCGCCTTTAGATATTCCATTTTCAAAGAGCCATCATGGAAGGGATGAATGAGACACAGTGACTCCAAAAGCAAATGTTGACAGCAGTAATAGAAAGTACAGATTTTTGTTGGCTTGTAGTACTTGCCCAGAGTTAGAAAATGAAGAAAAGTCTGGGGTCAGATTCGAACCTACGACCTCTGGTCTTGAGGCCCAGCTCTCTGTCCACTGAGCCACTCAGCTGCGCTGCAACTTCCTTTTACTGAACTACTCAAGGGTTTGCAACTTTCCCAGGGTTGGTTGGTTTCGGTTTTTGGTAGCTAGGAGCCTGACTACATGGCTTCAAGGCTAAATGGCCACAGGTCCCCAGGCTATTTGGCTTGCTGGAGGCTTCATTCATTACGACACTCAAAAAGCCGCCTGCTGATCTGAACCATGGACTTCAGGAGAAGCCTGAGCTTCACAAAGCTTCCTTTGACAAAGGGCACTCCATCAACAAGTGCCTTCTTCTTCTGGGACAAGCACAATGGAGAAGCTGGCCAAATGGCTAATCGGTGCAAGTCCCAGCTGATTCAACTCTTTATGCTGAGCCTCTCTTCCTTCCCTCCGTGGCCATAAAAAGCTCAGCTGAAAACAACCCATAACCCTTCATGAGGAAGCTCTTCAGTGGGTTGATTTCCAAAGCTGCTGCCTGAGGATAGAAGGAAGGACTTCCCCAAAAGGTCCCCAGGGAGGTACCTGAACTAAAGAAAGAGTCCATGCTGTATCCACACCTACTCTTACCCAGCTCTCTTTGTGGTCCCAGGATGGCTCCGATCTGAATAGAGCTCAACAGGTGGAACTGCATAAGGAGGATACCAGCAGAGACCAGCTTGACAATAGGAAAGAACTTCCTTGGGGAGCAAAATTGGAACTGCCACCTCTGGTCATAGAGCCAGACAGGTAGTGGAGAGATTTCTATCATTTCCATTGCCTGAGAGGGATGTCCAATAATAATTCCTTTCTTGGCTTCTATTTTTAATATTAAAGGGATTTCTCAACCCCAGGATGAATATTTTTTTCTTTTAGATGTTAATTATATTGTTTTAAAATGTTAATTCTATTCATCGATGCCAGTCAAGTTATTTCTTTTTTTTAAACCCTTATATATATACTGTATATTATATATATGTATGTATGTATATATATATATACTGTGTATTGGCTCCAAGGCAGAAGAGTGGTAAGGGCTAGGCAATGGGGGTCAAGTGACTTGCCCAGGTTCACACAGCTGGGAAGTGGCTGAGGCTGGATTCGAACCTAGGACCTCCCACCTCTAGGCTTGGCTCCCAATCCACTGAGCTACCCAGCCGCCCAATCCACTGAGCTACCCAGCCGCCCACCCACCCCCTTAGGATTCTTTACAATATCTAATGATAAATGGTTCTCACGATCAATTTAAGTGTTCATTGAGGAACTTTGTATGGAAATTGAAGTTATGGATCACAAACGAAAGCAAATAATCTCAAACTACAACTCTGCTGTGACTCAGTAATAGTCGCCTTTAGATATTCCATTTTCAAAGAGCCATCATGGAAGGGATGAATGAGACACAGTGACTCCAAAAGCAAATGTTGACAGCAGTAATAGAAAGTACAGATTTTTGTTGGCTTGTAGTACTTGCCCAGAGTTAGAAAATGAAGAAAAGTCTGGGGTCAGATTCGAACCTACGACCTCTGGTCTTGAGGCCCAGCTCTCTGTCCACTGAGCCACTCAGCTGCGCTGCAACTTCCTTTTACTGAACTACTCAAGGGTTTGCAACTTTCCCAGGGTTGGTTGGTTTCGGTTTTTGGTAGCTAGGAGCCTGACTACATGGCTTCAAGGCTAAATGGCCACAGGTCCCCAGGCTATTTGGCTTGCTGGAGGCTTCATTCATTACGACACTCAAAAAGCCGCCTGCTGATCTGAACCATGGACTTCAGGAGAAGCCTGAGCTTCACAAAGCTTCCTTTGACAAAGGGCACTCCATCAACAAGTGCCTTCTTCTTCTGGGACAAGCACAATGGAGAAGCTGGCCAAATGGCTAATCGGTGCAAGTCCCAGCTGATTCAACTCTTTATGCTGAGCCTCTCTTCCTTCCCTCCGTGGCCATAAAAAGCTCAGCTGAAAACAACCCATAACCCTTCATGAGGAAGCTCTTCAGTGGGTTGATTTCCAAAGCTGCTGCCTGAGGATAGAAGGAAGGACTTCCCCAAAAGGTCCCCAGGGAGGTACCTGAACTAAAGAAAGAGTCCATGCTGTATCCACACCTACTCTTACCCAGCTCTCTTTGTGGTCCCAGGATGGCTCCGATCTGAATAGAGCTCAACAGGTGGAACTGCATAAGGAGGATACCAGCAGAGACCAGCTTGACAATAGGAAAGAACTTCCTTGGGGAGCAAAATTGGAACTGCCACCTCTGGTCATAGAGCCAGACAGGTAGTGGAGAGATTTCTATCATTTCCATTGCCTGAGAGGGATGTCCAATAATAATTCCTTTCTTGGCTTCTATTTTTAATATTAAAGGGATTTCTCAACCCCAGGATGAATATTTTTTTCTTTTAGATGTTAATTATATTGTTTTAAAATGTTAATTCTATTCATCGATGCCAGTCAAGTTATTTCTTTTTTTTAAACCCTTATATATATACTGTATATTATATATATGTATATGTATATGTATGTATGTATATATATATATATACTATGTATTGGCTCCAAGGCAGAAGAGTGGTAAGGGCTAGGCAATGGGGGTCAAGTGACTTGCCCAGGTTCACACAGCTGGGAAGTGGCTGAGGCTGGATTCGAACCTAGGACCTCCCACCTCTAGGCTTGGCTCCCAATCCACTGAGCTACCCAGCCGCCCAATCCACTGAGCTACCCAGCCGCCCACCCACCCCCTTAGGATTCTTTACAATATCTAATGATAAATGGTTCTCACGATCAATTTAAGTGTTCATTGAGGAACTTTGTATGGAAATTGAAGTTATGGATCACAAACGAAAGCAAATAATCTCAAACTACAACTCTGCTGTGACTCAGTAATAGTCGCCTTTAGATATTCCATTTTCAAAGAGCCATCATGGAAGGGATGAATGAGACACAGTGACTCCAAAAGCAAATGTTGACAGCAGTAATAGAAAGTACAGATTTTTGTTGGCTTGTAGTACTTGCCCAGAGTTAGAAAATGAAGAAAAGTCTGGGGTCAGATTCGAACCTACGACCTCTGGTCTTGAGGCCCAGCTCTCTGTCCACTGAGCCACTCAGCTGCGCTGCAACTTCCTTTTACTGAACTACTCAAGGGTTTGCAACTTTCCCAGGGTTGGTTGGTTTCGGTTTTTGGTAGCTAGGAGCCTGACTACATGGCTTCAAGGCTAAATGGCCACAGGTCCCCAGGCTATTTGGCTTGCTGGAGGCTTCATTCATTACGACACTCAAAAAGCCGCCTGCTGATCTGAACCATGGACTTCAGGAGAAGCCTGAGCTTCACAAAGCTTCCTTTGACAAAGGGCACTCCATCAACAAGTGCCTTCTTCTTCTGGGACAAGCACAATGGAGAAGCTGGCCAAATGGCTAATCGGTGCAAGTCCCAGCTGATTCAACTCTTTATGCTGAGCCTCTCTTCCTTCCCTCCGTGGCCATAAAAAGCTCAGCTGAAAACAACCCATAACCCTTCATGAGGAAGCTCTTCAGTGGGTTGATTTCCAAAGCTGCTGCCTGAGGATAGAAGGAAGGACTTCCCCAAAAGGTCCCCAGGGAGGTACCTGAACTAAAGAAAGAGTCCATGCTGTATCCACACCTACTCTTACCCAGCTCTCTTTGTGGTCCCAGGATGGCTCCGATCTGAATAGAGCTCAACAGGTGGAACTGCATAAGGAGGATACCAGCAGAGACCAGCTTGACAATAGGAAAGAACTTCCTTGGGGAGCAAAATTGGAACTGCCACCTCTGGTCATAGAGCCAGACAGGTAGTGGAGAGATTTCTATCATTTCCATTGCCTGAGAGGGATGTCCAATAATAATTCCTTTCTTGGCTTCTATTTTTAATATTAAAGGGATTTCTCAACCCCAGGATGAATATTTTTTTCTTTTAGATGTTAATTATATTGTTTTAAAATGTTAATTCTATTCATCGATGCCAGTCAAGTTATTTCTTTTTTTTAAACCCTTATATATATACTGTATATTATATATATGTATATGTATATGTATGTATGTATATATATATATATATATATATATATATATACTGTGTATTGGCTCCAAGGCAGAAGAGTGGTAAGGGCTAGGCAATGGGGGTCAAGTGACTTGCCCAGGTTCACACAGCTGGGAAGTGGCTGAGGCTGGATTCGAACCTAGGACCTCCCACCTCTAGGCTTGGCTCCCAATCCACTGAGCTACCCAGCCGCCCAATCCACTGAGCTACCCAGCCGCCCACCCACCCCCTTAGGATTCTTTACAATATCTAATGATAAATGGTTCTCACGATCAATTTAAGTGTTCATTGAGGAACTTTGTATGGAAATTGAAGTTATGGATCACAAACGAAAGCAAATAATCTCAAACTACAACTCTGCTGTGACTCAGTAATAGTCGCCTTTAGATATTCCATTTTCAAAGAGCCATCATGGAAGGGATGAATGAGACACAGTGACTCCAAAAGCAAATGTTGACAGCAGTAATAGAAAGTACAGATTTTTGTTGGCTTGTAGTACTTGCCCAGAGTTAGAAAATGAAGAAAAGTCTGGGGTCAGATTCGAACCTACGACCTCTGGTCTTGAGGCCCAGCTCTCTGTCCACTGAGCCACTCAGCTGCGCTGCAACTTCCTTTTACTGAACTACTCAAGGGTTTGCAACTTTCCCAGGGTTGGTTGGTTTCGGTTTTTGGTAGCTAGGAGCCTGACTACATGGCTTCAAGGCTAAATGGCCACAGGTCCCCAGGCTATTTGGCTTGCTGGAGGCTTCATTCATTACGACACTCAAAAAGCCGCCTGCTGATCTGAACCATGGACTTCAGGAGAAGCCTGAGCTTCACAAAGCTTCCTTTGACAAAGGGCACTCCATCAACAAGTGCCTTCTTCTTCTGGGACAAGCACAATGGAGAAGCTGGCCAAATGGCTAATCGGTGCAAGTCCCAGCTGATTCAACTCTTTATGCTGAGCCTCTCTTCCTTCCCTCCGTGGCCATAAAAAGCTCAGCTGAAAACAACCCATAACCCTTCATGAGGAAGCTCTTCAGTGGGTTGATTTCCAAAGCTGCTGCCTGAGGATAGAAGGAAGGACTTCCCCAAAAGGTCCCCAGGGAGGTACCTGAACTAAAGAAAGAGTCCATGCTGTATCCACACCTACTCTTACCCAGCTCTCTTTGTGGTCCCAGGATGGCTCCGATCTGAATAGAGCTCAACAGGTGGAACTGCATAAGGAGGATACCAGCAGAGACCAGCTTGACAATAGGAAAGAACTTCCTTGGGGAGCAAAATTGGAACTGCCACCTCTGGTCATAGAGCCAGACAGGTAGTGGAGAGATTTCTATCATTTCCATTGCCTGAGAGGGATGTCCAATAATAATTCCTTTCTTGGCTTCTATTTTTAATATTAAAGGGATTTCTCAACCCCAGGATGAATATTTTTTTCTTTTAGATGTTAATTATATTGTTTTAAAATGTTAATTCTATTCATCGATGCCAGTCAAGTTATTTCTTTTTTTTAAACCCTTATATATATACTGTATATTATATATATGTATATGTATATGTATGTATGTATATATATATATATACTGTGTATTGGCTCCAAGGCAGAAGAGTGGTAAGGGCTAGGCAATGGGGGTCAAGTGACTTGCCCAGGTTCACACAGCTGGGAAGTGGCTGAGGCTGGATTCGAACCTAGGACCTCCCACCTCTAGGCTTGGCTCCCAATCCACTGAGCTACCCAGCCGCCCAATCCACTGAGCTACCCAGCCGCCCACCCACCCCCTTAGGATTCTTTACAATATCTAATGATAAATGGTTCTCACGATCAATTTAAGTGTTCATTGAGGAACTTTGTATGGAAATTGAAGTTATGGATCACAAACGAAAGCAAATAATCTCAAACTACAACTCTGCTGTGACTCAGTAATAGTCGCCTTTAGATATTCCATTTTCAAAGAGCCATCATGGAAGGGATGAATGAGACACAGTGACTCCAAAAGCAAATGTTGACAGCAGTAATAGAAAGTACAGATTTTTGTTGGCTTGTAGTACTTGCCCAGAGTTAGAAAATGAAGAAAAGTCTGGGGTCAGATTCGAACCTACGACCTCTGGTCTTGAGGCCCAGCTCTCTGTCCACTGAGCCACTCAGCTGCGCTGCAACTTCCTTTTACTGAACTACTCAAGGGTTTGCAACTTTCCCAGGGTTGGTTGGTTTCGGTTTTTGGTAGCTAGGAGCCTGACTACATGGCTTCAAGGCTAAATGGCCACAGGTCCCCAGGCTATTTGGCTTGCTGGAGGCTTCATTCATTACGACACTCAAAAAGCCGCCTGCTGATCTGAACCATGGACTTCAGGAGAAGCCTGAGCTTCACAAAGCTTCCTTTGACAAAGGGCACTCCATCAACAAGTGCCTTCTTCTTCTGGGACAAGCACAATGGAGAAGCTGGCCAAATGGCTAATCGGTGCAAGTCCCAGCTGATTCAACTCTTTATGCTGAGCCTCTCTTCCTTCCCTCCGTGGCCATAAAAAGCTCAGCTGAAAACAACCCATAACCCTTCATGAGGAAGCTCTTCAGTGGGTTGATTTCCAAAGCTGCTGCCTGAGGATAGAAGGAAGGACTTCCCCAAAAGGTCCCCAGGGAGGTACCTGAACTAAAGAAAGAGTCCATGCTGTATCCACACCTACTCTTACCCAGCTCTCTTTGTGGTCCCAGGATGGCTCCGATCTGAATAGAGCTCAACAGGTGGAACTGCATAAGGAGGATACCAGCAGAGACCAGCTTGACAATAGGAAAGAACTTCCTTGGGGAGCAAAATTGGAACTGCCACCTCTGGTCATAGAGCCAGACAGGTAGTGGAGAGATTTCTATCATTTCCATTGCCTGAGAGGGATGTCCAATAATAATTCCTTTCTTGGCTTCTATTTTTAATATTAAAGGGATTTCTCAACCCCAGGATGAATATTTTTTTCTTTTAGATGTTAATTATATTGTTTTAAAATGTTAATTCTATTCATCGATGCCAGTCAAGTTATTTCTTTTTTTTAAACCCTTATATATATACTGTATATTATATATATGTATATGTATATGTATGTATGTATATATATATATATATATATATATATATATACTGTGTATTGGCTCCAAGGCAGAAGAGTGGTAAGGGCTAGGCAATGGGGGTCAAGTGACTTGCCCAGGTTCACACAGCTGGGAAGTGGCTGAGGCTGGATTCGAACCTAGGACCTCCCACCTCTAGGCTTGGCTCCCAATCCACTGAGCTACCCAGCCGCCCAATCCACTGAGCTACCCAGCCGCCCACCCACCCCCTTAGGATTCTTTACAATATCTAATGATAAATGGTTCTCACGATCAATTTAAGTGTTCATTGAGGAACTTTGTATGGAAATTGAAGTTATGGATCACAAACGAAAGCAAATAATCTCAAACTACAACTCTGCTGTGACTCAGTAATAGTCGCCTTTAGATATTCCATTTTCAAAGAGCCATCATGGAAGGGATGAATGAGACACAGTGACTCCAAAAGCAAATGTTGACAGCAGTAATAGAAAGTACAGATTTTTGTTGGCTTGTAGTACTTGCCCAGAGTTAGAAAATGAAGAAAAGTCTGGGGTCAGATTCGAACCTACGACCTCTGGTCTTGAGGCCCAGCTCTCTGTCCACTGAGCCACTCAGCTGCGCTGCAACTTCCTTTTACTGAACTACTCAAGGGTTTGCAACTTTCCCAGGGTTGGTTGGTTTCGGTTTTTGGTAGCTAGGAGCCTGACTACATGGCTTCAAGGCTAAATGGCCACAGGTCCCCAGGCTATTTGGCTTGCTGGAGGCTTCATTCATTACGACACTCAAAAAGCCGCCTGCTGATCTGAACCATGGACTTCAGGAGAAGCCTGAGCTTCACAAAGCTTCCTTTGACAAAGGGCACTCCATCAACAAGTGCCTTCTTCTTCTGGGACAAGCACAATGGAGAAGCTGGCCAAATGGCTAATCGGTGCAAGTCCCAGCTGATTCAACTCTTTATGCTGAGCCTCTCTTCCTTCCCTCCGTGGCCATAAAAAGCTCAGCTGAAAACAACCCATAACCCTTCATGAGGAAGCTCTTCAGTGGGTTGATTTCCAAAGCTGCTGCCTGAGGATAGAAGGAAGGACTTCCCCAAAAGGTCCCCAGGGAGGTACCTGAACTAAAGAAAGAGTCCATGCTGTATCCACACCTACTCTTACCCAGCTCTCTTTGTGGTCCCAGGATGGCTCCGATCTGAATAGAGCTCAACAGGTGGAACTGCATAAGGAGGATACCAGCAGAGACCAGCTTGACAATAGGAAAGAACTTCCTTGGGGAGCAAAATTGGAACTGCCACCTCTGGTCATAGAGCCAGACAGGTAGTGGAGAGATTTCTATCATTTCCATTGCCTGAGAGGGATGTCCAATAATAATTCCTTTCTTGGCTTCTATTTTTAATATTAAAGGGATTTCTCAACCCCAGGATGAATATTTTTTTCTTTTAGATGTTAATTATATTGTTTTAAAATGTTAATTCTATTCATCGATGCCAGTCAAGTTATTTCTTTTTTTTAAACCCTTATATATATACTGTATATTATATATATGTATGTATGTATATATATATATATACTGTGTATTGGCTCCAAGGCAGAAGAGTGGTAAGGGCTAGGCAATGGGGGTCAAGTGACTTGCCCAGGTTCACACAGCTGGGAAGTGGCTGAGGCTGGATTCGAACCTAGGACCTCCCACCTCTAGGCTTGGCTCCCAATCCACTGAGCTACCCAGCCGCCCAATCCACTGAGCTACCCAGCCGCCCACCCACCCCCTTAGGATTCTTTACAATATCTAATGATAAATGGTTCTCACGATCAATTTAAGTGTTCATTGAGGAACTTTGTATGGAAATTGAAGTTATGGATCACGAACGAAAGCAAATAATCTCAAACTACAACTCTGCTGTGACTCAGTAATAGTCGCCTTTAGATATTCCATTTTCAAAGAGCCATCATGGAAGTGATGAATGAGACACAGTGACTCCAAAAGCAAATGTTGACAGCAGTAATAGAAAGTACAGATTTTTGTTGGCTTGTAGTACTTGCCCAGAGTTAGAAAATGAAGAAAAGTCTGGGGTCAGATTCGAACCTACGACCTCTGGTCTTGAGGCCCAGCTCTCTGTCCACTGAGCCACTCAGCTGCGCTGCAACTTCCTTTTACTGAACTACTCAAGGGTTTGCAACTTTCCCAGGGTTGGTTGGTTTCGGTTTTTGGTAGCTAGGAGCCTGACTACATGGCTTCAAGGCTAAATGGCCACAGGTCCCCAGGCTATTTGGCTTGCTGGAGGCTTCATTCATTACGACACTCAAAAAGCCGCCTGCTGATCTGAACCATGGACTTCAGGAGAAGCCTGAGCTTCACAAAGCTTCCTTTGACAAAGGGCACTCCATCAACAAGTGCCTTCTTCTTCTGGGACAAGCACAATGGAGAAGCTGGCCAAATGGCTAATCGGTGCAAGTCCCAGCTGATTCAACTCTTTATGCTGAGCCTCTCTTCCTTCCCTCCGTGGCCATAAAAAGCTCAGCTGAAAACAACCCATAACCCTTCATGAGGAAGCTCTTCAGTGGGTTGATTTCCAAAGCTGCTGCCTGAGGATAGAAGGAAGGACTTCCCCAAAAGGTCCCCAGGGAGGTACCTGAACTAAAGAAAGAGTCCATGCTGTATCCACACCTACTCTTACCCAGCTCTCTTTGTGGTCCCAGGATGGCTCCGATCTGAATAGAGCTCAACAGGTGGAACTGCATAAGGAGGATACCAGCAGAGACCAGCTTGACAATAGGAAAGAACTTCCTTGGGGAGCAAAATTGGAACTGCCACCTCTGGTCATAGAGCCAGACAGGTAGTGGAGAGATTTCTATCATTTCCATTGCCTGAGAGGGATGTCCAATAATAATTCCTTTCTTGGCTTCTATTTTTAATATTAAAGGGATTTCTCAACCCCAGGATGAATATTTTTTTCTTTTAGATGTTAATTATATTGTTTTAAAATGTTAATTCTATTCATCGATGCCAGTCAAGTTATTTCTTTTTTTTAAACCCTTATATATATACTGTATATTATATATATGTATATGTATATGTATGTATGTATATATATATATATATATATATACTGTGTATTGGCTCCAAGGCAGAAGAGTGGTAAGGGCTAGGCAATGGGGGTCAAGTGACTTGCCCAGGTTCACACAGCTGGGAAGTGGCTGAGGCTGGATTCGAACCTAGGACCTCCCACCTCTAGGCTTGGCTCCCAATCCACTGAGCTACCCAACTGCCCAATCCACTGAGCTACCCAGCCGCCCACCCACCCCCTTAGGATTCTTTACAATATCTAATGATAAATGGTTCTCACGATCAATTTAAGTGTTCATTGAGGAACTTTGTATGGAAATTGAAGTTATGGATCACAAACGAAAGCAAATAATCTCAAACTACAACTCTGCTGTGACTCAGTAATAGTCGCCTTTAGATATTCCATTTTCAAAGAGCCATCATGGAAGGGATGAATGAGACACAGTGACTCCAAAAGCAAATGTTGACAGCAGTAATAGAAAGTACAGATTTTTGTTGGCTTGTAGTACTTGCCCAGAGTTAGAAAATGAAGAAAAGTCTGGGGTCAGATTCGAACCTACGACCTCTGGTCTTGAGGCACAGCTCTCTGTCCACTGAGCCACTCAGCTGCGCTGCAACTTCCTTTTACTGAACTACTCAAGGGTTTGCAACTTTCCCAGGGTTGGTTGGTTTCGGTTTTTGGTAGCTAGGAGCCTGACTACATGGCTTCAAGGCTAAATGGCCACAGGTCCCCAGGCTATTTGGCTTGCTGGAGGCTTCATTCATTACGACACTCAAAAAGCCGCCTGCTGATCTGAACCATGGACTTCAGGAGAAGCCTGAGCTTCACAAAGCTTCCTTTGACAAAGGGCACTCCATCAACAAGTGCCTTCTTCTTCTGGGACAAGCACAATGGAGAAGCTGGCCAAATGGCTAATCGGTGCAAGTCCCAGCTGATTCAACTCTTTATGCTGAGCCTCTCTTCCTTCCCTCCGTGGCCATAAAAAGCTCAGCTGAAAACAACCCATAACCCTTCATGAGGAAGCTCTTCAGTGGGTTGATTTCCAAAGCTGCTGCCTGAGGATAGAAGGAAGGACTTCCCCAAAAGGTCCCCAGGGAGGTACCTGAACTAAAGAAAGAGTCCATGCTGTATCCACACCTACTCTTACCCAGCTCTCTTTGTGGTCCCAGGATGGCTCCGATCTGAATAGAGCTCAACAGGTGGAACTGCATAAGGAGGATACCAGCAGAGACCAGCTTGACAATAGGAAAGAACTTCCTTGGGGAGCAAAATTGGAACTGCCACCTCTGGTCATAGAGCCAGACAGGTAGTGGAGAGATTTCTATCATTTCCATTGCCTGAGAGGGATGTCCAATAATAATTCCTTTCTTGGCTTCTATTTTTAATATTAAAGGGATTTCTCAACCCCAGGATGAATATTTTTTTCTTTTAGATGTTAATTATATTGTTTTAAAATGTTAATTCTATTCATCGATGCCAGTCAAGTTATTTCTTTTTTTTAAACCCTTATATATATACTGTATATTATATATATGTATGTATGTATATATATATATATATATATAGTGTGTATTGGCTCCAAGGCAGAAGAGTGGTAAGGGCTAGGCAATGGGGGTCAAGTGACTTGCCCAGGTTCACACAGCTGGGAAGTGGCTGAGGCTGGATTCGAACCTAGGACCTCCCACCTCTAGGCTTGGCTCCCAATCCACTGAGCTACCCAGCCGCCCAATCCACTGAGCTACCCAGCCGCCCACCCACCCCCTTAGGATTCTTTACAATATCTAATGATAAATGGTTCTCACGATCAATTTAAGTGTTCATTGAGGAACTTTGTATGGAAATTGAAGTTATGGATCACAAACGAAAGCAAATAATCTCAAACTACAACTCTGCTGTGACTCAGTAATAGTCGCCTTTAGATATTCCATTTTCAAAGAGCCATCATGGAAGGGATGAATGAGACACAGTGACTCCAAAAGCAAATGTTGACAGCAGTAATAGAAAGTACAGATTTTTGTTGGCTTGTAGTACTTGCCCAGAGTTAGAAAATGAAGAAAAGTCTGGGGTCAGATTCGAACCTACGACCTCTGGTCTTGAGGCCCAGCTCTCTGTCCACTGAGCCACTCAGCTGCGCTGCAACTTCCTTTTACTGAACTACTCAAGGGTTTGCAACTTTCCCAGGGTTGGTTGGTTTCGGTTTTTGGTAGCTAGGAGCCTGACTACATGGCTTCAAGGCTAAATGGCCACAGGTCCCCAGGCTATTTGGCTTGCTGGAGGCTTCATTCATTACGACACTCAAAAAGCCGCCTGCTGATCTGAACCATGGACTTCAGGAGAAGCCTGAGCTTCACAAAGCTTCCTTTGACAAAGGGCACTCCATCAACAAGTGCCTTCTTCTTCTGGGACAAGCACAATGGAGAAGCTGGCCAAATGGCTAATCGGTGCAAGTCCCAGCTGATTCAACTCTTTATGCTGAGCCTCTCTTCCTTCCCTCCGTGGCCATAAAAAGCTCAGCTGAAAACAACCCATAACCCTTCATGAGGAAGCTCTTCAGTGGGTTGATTTCCAAAGCTGCTGCCTGAGGATAGAAGGAAGGACTTCCCCAAAAGGTCCCCAGGGAGGTACCTGAACTAAAGAAAGAGTCCATGCTGTATCCACACCTACTCTTACCCAGCTCTCTTTGTGGTCCCAGGATGGCTCCGATCTGAATAGAGCTCAACAGGTGGAACTGCATAAGGAGGATACCAGCAGAGACCAGCTTGACAATAGGAAAGAACTTCCTTGGGGAGCAAAATTGGAACTGCCACCTCTGGTCATAGAGCCAGACAGGTAGTGGAGAGATTTCTATCATTTCCATTGCCTGAGAGGGATGTCCAATAATAATTCCTTTCTTGGCTTCTATTTTTAATATTAAAGGGATTTCTCAACCCCAGGATGAATATTTTTTTCTTTTAGATGTTAATTATATTGTTTTAAAATGTTAATTCTATTCATCGATGCCAGTCAAGTTATTTCTTTTTTTTAAACCCTTATATATATACTGTATATTATATATATGTATATGTATATGTATGTATGTATATATATATATATATATATGTATATATATATATATACTGTGTATTGGCTCCAAGGCAGAAGAGTGGTAAGGGCTAGGCAATGGGGGTCAAGTGACTTGCCCAGGTTCACACAGCTGGGAAGTGGCTGAGGCTGGATTCGAACCTAGGACCTCCCACCTCTAGGCTTGGCTCCCAATCCACTGAGCTACCCAGCCGCCCAATCCACTGAGCTACCCAGCCGCCCACCCACCCCCTTAGGATTCTTTACAATATCTAATGATAAATGGTTCTCACGATCAATTTAAGTGTTCATTGAGGAACTTTGTATGGAAATTGAAGTTATGGATCACAAACGAAAGCAAATAATCTCAAACTACAACTCTGCTGTGACTCAGTAATAGTCGCCTTTAGATATTCCATTTTCAAAGAGCCATCATGGAAGGGATGAATGAGACACAGTGACTCCAAAAGCAAATGTTGACAGCAGTAATAGAAAGTACAGATTTTTGTTGGCTTGTAGTACTTGCCCAGAGTTAGAAAATGAAGAAAAGTCTGGGGTCAGATTCGAACCTACGACCTCTGGTCTTGAGGCCCAGCTCTCTGTCCACTGAGCCACTCAGCTGCGCTGCAACTTCCTTTTACTGAACTACTCAAGGGTTTGCAACTTTCCCAGGGTTGGTTGGTTTCGGTTTTTGGTAGCTAGGAGCCTGACTACATGGCTTCAAGGCTAAATGGCCACAGGTCCCCAGGCTATTTGGCTTGCTGGAGGCTTCATTCATTACGACACTCAAAAAGCCGCCTGCTGATCTGAACCATGGACTTCAGGAGAAGCCTGAGCTTCACAAAGCTTCCTTTGACAAAGGGCACTCCATCAACAAGTGCCTTCTTCTTCTGGGACAAGCACAATGGAGAAGCTGGCCAAATGGCTAATCGGTAAAAGTCCCAGCTGATTCAACTCTTTATGCTGAGCCTCTCTTCCTTCCCTCCGTGGCCATAAAAAGCTCAGCTGAAAACAACCCATAACCCTTCATGAGGAAGCTCTTCAGTGGGTTGATTTCCAAAGCTGCTGCCTGAGGATAGAAGGAAGGACTTCCCCAAAAGGTCCCCAGGGAGGTACCTGAACTAAAGAAAGAGTCCATGCTGTATCCACACCTACTCTTACCCAGCTCTCTTTGTGGTCCCAGGATGGCTCCGATCTGAATAGAGCTCAACAGGTGGAACTGCATAAGGAGGATACCAGCAGAGACCAGCTTGACAATAGGAAAGAACTTCCTTGGGGAGCAAAATTGGAACTGCCACCTCTGGTCATAGAGCCAGACAGGTAGTGGAGAGATTTCTATCATTTCCATTGCCTGAGAGGGATGTCCAATAATAATTCCTTTCTTGGCTTCTATTTTTAATATTAAAGGGATTTCTCAACCCCAGGATGAATATTTTTTTCTTTTAGATGTTAATTATATTGTTTTAAAATGTTAATTCTATTCATCGATGCCAGTCAAGTTATTTCTTTTTTTTAAACCCTTATATATATACTGTATATTATATATATGTATATGTATATGTATGTATGTATATATATATATATACTGTGTATTGGCTCCAAGGCAGAAGAGTGGTAAGGGCTAGGCAATGGGGGTCAAGTGACTTGCCCAGGTTCACACAGCTGGGAAGTGGCTGAGGCTGGATTCGAACCTAGGACCTCCCACCTCTAGGCTTGGCTCCCAATCCACTGAGCTACCCAGCCGCCCAATCCACTGAGCTACCCAGCCGCCCACCCACCCCCTTAGGATTCTTTACAATATCTAATGATAAATGGTTCTCACGATCAATTTAAGTGTTCATTGAGGAACTTTGTATGGAAATTGAAGTTATGGATCACAAACGAAAGCAAATAATCTCAAACTACAACTCTGCTGTGACTCAGTAATAGTCGCCTTTAGATATTCCATTTTCAAAGAGCCATCATGGAAGGGATGAATGAGACACAGTGACTCCAAAAGCAAATGTTGACAGCAGTAATAGAAAGTACAGATTTTTGTTGGCTTGTAGTACTTGCCCAGAGTTAGAAAATGAAGAAAAGTCTGGGGTCAGATTCGAACCTACGACCTCTGGTCTTGAGGCCCAGCTCTCTGTCCACTGAGCCACTCAGCTGCGCTGCAACTTCCTTTTACTGAACTACTCAAGGGTTTGCAACTTTCCCAGGGTTGGTTGGTTTCGGTTTTTGGTAGCTAGGAGCCTGACTACATGGCTTCAAGGCTAAATGGCCACAGGTCCCCAGGCTATTTGGCTTGCTGGAGGCTTCATTCATTACGACACTCAAAAAGCCGCCTGCTGATCTGAACCATGGACTTCAGGAGAAGCCTGAGCTTCACAAAGCTTCCTTTGACAAAGGGCACTCCATCAACAAGTGCCTTCTTCTTCTGGGACAAGCACAATGGAGAAGCTGGCCAAATGGCTAATCGGTGCAAGTCCCAGCTGATTCAACTCTTTATGCTGAGCCTCTCTTCCTTCCCTCCGTGGCCATAAAAAGCTCAGCTGAAAACAACCCATAACCCTTCATGAGGAAGCTCTTCAGTGGGTTGATTTCCAAAGCTGCTGCCTGAGGATAGAAGGAAGGACTTCCCCAAAAGGTCCCCAGGGAGGTACCTGAACTAAAGAAAGAGTCCATGCTGTATCCACACCTACTCTTACCCAGCTCTCTTTGTGGTCCCAGGATGGCTCCGATCTGAATAGAGCTCAACAGGTGGAACTGCATAAGGAGGATACCAGCAGAGACCAGCTTGACAATAGGAAAGAACTTCCTTGGGGAGCAAAATTGGAACTGCCACCTCTGGTCATAGAGCCAGACAGGTAGTGGAGAGATTTCTATCATTTCCATTGCCTGAGAGGGATGTCCAATAATAATTCCTTTCTTGGCTTCTATTTTTAATATTAAAGGGATTTCTCAACCCCAGGATGAATATTTTTTTCTTTTAGATGTTAATTATATTGTTTTAAAATGTTAATTCTATTCATCGATGCCAGTCAAGTTATTTCTTTTTTTTAAACCCTTATATATATACTGTATATTATATATATGTATATGTATATGTATGTATGTATGTATATATATATATATACTGTGTATTGGCTCCAAGGCAGAAGAGTGGTAAGGGCTAGGCAATGGGGGTCAAGTGACTTGCCCAGGTTCACACAGCTGGGAAGTGGCTGAGGCTGGATTCGAACCTAGGACCTCCCACCTCTAGGCTTGGCTCCCAATCCACTGAGCTACCCAGCCGCCCAATCCACTGAGCTACCCAGCCGCCCACCCACCCCCTTAGGATTCTTTACAATATCTAATGATAAATGGTTCTCACGATCAATTTAAGTGTTCATTGAGGAACTTTGTATGGAAATTGAAGTTATGGATCACAAACGAAAGCAAATAATCTCAAACTACAACTCTGCTGTGACTCAGTAATAGTCGCCTTTAGATATTCCATTTTCAAAGAGCCATCATGGAAGGGATGAATGAGACACAGTGACTCCAAAAGCAAATGTTGACAGCAGTAATAGAAAGTACAGATTTTTGTTGGCTTGTAGTACTTGCCCAGAGTTAGAAAATGAAGAAAAGTCTGGGGTCAGATTCGAACCTACGACCTCTGGTCTTGAGGCCCAGCTCTCTGTCCACTGAGCCACTCAGCTGCGCTGCAACTTCCTTTTACTGAACTACTCAAGGGTTTGCAACTTTCCCAGGGTTGGTTGGTTTCGGTTTTTGGTAGCTAGGAGCCTGACTACATGGCTTCAAGGCTAAATGGCCACAGGTCCCCAGGCTATTTGGCTTGCTGGAGGCTTCATTCATTACGACACTCAAAAAGCCGCCTGCTGATCTGAACCATGGACTTCAGGAGAAGCCTGAGCTTCACAAAGCTTCCTTTGACAAAGGGCACTCCATCAACAAGTGCCTTCTTCTTCTGGGACAAGCACAATGGAGAAGCTGGCCAAATGGCTAATCGGTGCAAGTCCCAGCTGATTCAACTCTTTATGCTGAGCCTCTCTTCCTTCCCTCCGTGGCCATAAAAAGCTCAGCTGAAAACAACCCATAACCCTTCATGAGGAAGCTCTTCAGTGGGTTGATTTCCAAAGCTGCTGCCTGAGGATAGAAGGAAGGACTTCCCCAAAAGGTCCCCAGGGAGGTACCTGAACTAAAGAAAGAGTCCATGCTGTATCCACACCTACTCTTACCCAGCTCTCTTTGTGGTCCCAGGATGGCTCCGATCTGAATAGAGCTCAACAGGTGGAACTGCATAAGGAGGATACCAGCAGAGACCAGCTTGACAATAGGAAAGAACTTCCTTGGGGAGCAAAATTGGAACTGCCACCTCTGGTCATAGAGCCAGACAGGTAGTGGAGAGATTTCTATCATTTCCATTGCCTGAGAGGGATGTCCAATAATAATTCCTTTCTTGGCTTCTATTTTTAATATTAAAGGGATTTCTCAACCCCAGGATGAATATTTTTTTCTTTTAGATGTTAATTATATTGTTTTAAAATGTTAATTCTATTCATCGATGCCAGTCAAGTTATTTCTTTTTTTTAAACCCTTATATATATACTGTATATTATATATATGTATATGTATATGTATGTATGTATATATATATATATATATATATATATATATATATATATATATACTGTGTATTGGCTCCAAGGCAGAAGAGTGGTAAGGGCTAGGCAATGGGGGTCAAGTGACTTGCCCAGGTTCACACAGCTGGGAAGTGGCTGAGGCTGGATTCGAACCTAGGACCTCCCACCTCTAGGCTTGGCTCCCAATCCACTGAGCTACCCAGCCGCCCACCCACCCCCTTAGGATTCTTTACAATATCTAATGATAAATGGTTCTCACGATCAATTTAAGTGTTCATTGAGGAACTTTGTATGGAAATTGAAGTTATGGATCACAAACGAAAGCAAATAATCTCAAACTACAACTCTGCTGTGACTCAGTAATAGTCGCCTTTAGATATTCCATTTTCAAAGAGCCATCATGGAAGGGATGAATGAGACACAGTGACTCCAAAAGCAAATGTTGACAGCAGTAATAGAAAGTACAGATTTTTGTTGGCTTGTAGTACTTGCCCAGAGTTAGAAAATGAAGAAAAGTCTGGGGTCAGATTCGAACCTACGACCTCTGGTCTTGAGGCCCAGCTCTCTGTCCACTGAGCCACTCAGCTGCGCTGCAACTTCCTTTTACTGAACTACTCAAGGGTTTGCAACTTTCCCAGGGTTGGTTGGTTTCGGTTTTTGGTAGCTAGGAGCCTGACTACATGGCTTCAAGGCTAAATGGCCACAGGTCCCCAGGCTATTTGGCTTGCTGGAGGCTTCATTCATTACGACACTCAAAAAGCCGCCTGCTGATCTGAACCATGGACTTCAGGAGAAGCCTGAGCTTCACAAAGCTTCCTTTGACAAAGGGCACTCCATCAACAAGTGCCTTCTTCTTCTGGGACAAGCACAATGGAGAAGCTGGCCAAATGGCTAATCGGTGCAAGTCCCAGCTGATTCAACTCTTTATGCTGAGCCTCTCTTCCTTCCCTCCGTGGCCATAAAAAGCTCAGCTGAAAACAACCCATAACCCTTCATGAGGAAGCTCTTCAGTGGGTTGATTTCCAAAGCTGCTGCCTGAGGATAGAAGGAAGGACTTCCCCAAAAGGTCCCCAGGGAGGTACCTGAACTAAAGAAAGAGTCCATGCTGTATCCACACCTACTCTTACCCAGCTCTCTTTGTGGTCCCAGGATGGCTCCGATCTGAATAGAGCTCAACAGGTGGAACTGCATAAGGAGGATACCAGCAGAGACCAGCTTGACAATAGGAAAGAACTTCCTTGGGGAGCAAAATTGGAACTGCCACCTCTGGTCATAGAGCCAGACAGGTAGTGGAGAGATTTCTATCATTTCCATTGCCTGAGAGGGATGTCCAATAATAATTCCTTTCTTGGCTTCTATTTTTAATATTAAAGGGATTTCTCAACCCCAGGATGAATATTTTTTTCTTTTAGATGTTAATTATATTGTTTTAAAATGTTAATTCTATTCATCGATGCCAGTCAAGTTATTTCTTTTTTTTAAACCCTTATATATATACTGTATATTATATATATGTATATGTATATGTATGTATGTATATATATATATATATACTGTGTATTGGCTCCAAGGCAGAAGAGTGGTAAGGGCTAGGCAATGGGGGTCAAGTGACTTGCCCAGGTTCACACAGCTGGGAAGTGGCTGAGGCTGGATTCGAACCTAGGACCTCCCACCTCTAGGCTTGGCTCCCAATCCACTGAGCTACCCAGCCGCCCAATCCACTGAGCTACCCAGCCGCCCACCCACCCCCTTAGGATTCTTTACAATATCTAATGATAAATGGTTCTCACGATCAATTTAAGTGTTCATTGAGGAACTTTGTATGGAAATTGAAGTTATGGATCACAAACGAAAGCAAATAATCTCAAACTACAACTCTGCTGTGACTCAGTAATAGTCGCCTTTAGATATTCCATTTTCAAAGAGCCATCATGGAAGGGATGAATGAGACACAGTGACTCCAAAAGCAAATGTTGACAGCAGTAATAGAAAGTACAGATTTTTGTTGGCTTGTAGTACTTGCCCAGAGTTAGAAAATGAAGAAAAGTCTGGGGTCAGATTCGAACCTACGACCTCTGGTCTTGAGGCCCAGCTCTCTGTCCACTGAGCCACTCAGCTGCGCTGCAACTTCCTTTTACTGAACTACTCAAGGGTTTGCAACTTTCCCAGGGTTGGTTGGTTTCGGTTTTTGGTAGCTAGGAGCCTGACTACATGGCTTCAAGGCTAAATGGCCACAGGTCCCCAGGCTATTTGGCTTGCTGGAGGCTTCATTCATTACGACACTCAAAAAGCCGCCTGCTGATCTGAACCATGGACTTCAGGAGAAGCCTGAGCTTCACAAAGCTTCCTTTGACAAAGGGCACTCCATCAACAAGTGCCTTCTTCTTCTGGGACAAGCACAATGGAGAAGCTGGCCAAATGGCTAATCGGTGCAAGTCCCAGCTGATTCAACTCTTTATGCTGAGCCTCTCTTCCTTCCCTCCGTGGCCATAAAAAGCTCAGCTGAAAACAACCCATAACCCTTCATGAGGAAGCTCTTCAGTGGGTTGATTTCCAAAGCTGCTGCCTGAGGATAGAAGGAAGGACTTCCCCAAAAGGTCCCCAGGGAGGTACCTGAACTAAAGAAAGAGTCCATGCTGTATACACACCTACTCTTACCCAGCTCTCTTTGTGGTCCCAGGATGGCTCCGATCTGAATAGAGCTCAACAGGTGGAACTGCATAAGGAGGATACCAGCAGAGACCAGCTTGACAATAGGAAAGAACTTCCTTGGGGAGCAAAATTGGAACTGCCACCTCTGGTCATAGAGCCAGACAGGTAGTGGAGAGATTTCTATCATTTCCATTGCCTGAGAGGGATGTCCAATAATAATTCCTTTCTTGGCTTCTATTTTTAATATTAAAGGGATTTCTCAACCCCAGGATGAATATTTTTTTCTTTTAGATGTTAATTATATTGTTTTAAAATGTTAATTCTATTCATCGATGCCAGTCAAGTTATTTCTTTTTTTTAAACCCTTATATATATACTGTATATTATATATATGTATATGTATATGTATGTATGTATATATATATATATACTGTGTATTGGCTCCAAGGCAGAAGAGTGGTAAGGGCTAGGCAATGGGGGTCAAGTGACTTGCCCAGGTTCACACAGTTGGGAAGTGGCTGAGGCTGGATTCGAACCTAGGACCTCCCACCTCTAGGCTTGGCTCCCAATCCACTGAGCTACCCAGCCGCCCACCCACCCCCTTAGGATTCTTTACAATATCTAATGATAAATGGTTCTCACGATCAATTTAAGTGTTCATTGAGGAACTTTGTATGGAAATTGAAGTTATGGATCACAAACGAAAGCAAATAATCTCAAACTACAACTCTGCTGTGACTCAGTAATAGTCGCCTTTAGATATTCCATTTTCAAAGAGCCATCATGGAAGGGATGAATGAGACACAGTGACTCCAAAAGCAAATGTTGACAGCAGTAATAGAAAGTACAGATTTTTGTTGGCTTGTAGTACTTGCCCAGAGTTAGAAAATGAAGAAAAGTCTGGGGTCAGATTCGAACCTACGACCTCTGGTCTTGAGGCCCAGCTCTCTGTCCACTGAGCCACTCAGCTGCGCTGCAACTTCCTTTTACTGAACTACTCAAGGGTTTGCAACTTTCCCAGGGTTGGTTGGTTTCGGTTTTTGGTAGCTAGGAGCCTGACTACATGGCTTCAAGGCTAAATGGCCACAGGTGCCCAGGCTATTTGGCTTGCTGGAGGCTTCATTCATTACGACACTCAAAAAGCCGCCTGCTGATCTGAACCATGGACTTCAGGAGAAGCCTGAGCTTCACAAAGCTTCCTTTGACAAAGGGCACTCCATCAACAAGTGCCTTCTTCTTCTGGGACAAGCACAATGGAGAAGCTGGCCAAATGGCTAATCGGTGCAAGTCCCAGCTGATTCAACTCTTTATGCTGAGCCTCTCTTCCTTCCCTCCGTGGCCATAAAAAGCTCAGCTGAAAACAACCCATAACCCTTCATGAGGAAGCTCTTCAGTGGGTTGATTTCCAAAGCTGCTGCCTGAGGATAGAAGGAAGGACTTCCCCAAAAGGTCCCCAGGGAGGTACCTGAACTAAAGAAAGAGTCCATGCTGTATCCACACCTACTCTTACCCAGCTCTCTTTGTGGTCCCAGGATGGCTCCGATCTGAATAGAGCTCAACAGGTGGAACTGCATAAGGAGGATACCAGCAGAGACCAGCTTGACAATAGGAAAGAACTTCCTTGGGGAGCAAAATTGGAACTGCCACCTCTGGTCATAGAGCCAGACAGGTAGTGGAGAGATTTCTATCATTTCCATTGCCTGAGAGGGATGTCCAATAATAATTCCTTTCTTGGCTTCTATTTTTAATATTAAAGGGATTTCTCAACCCCAGGATGAATATTTTTTTCTTTTAGATGTTAATTATATTGTTTTAAAATGTTAATTCTATTCATCGATGCCAGTCAAGTTATTTCTTTTTTTTAAACCCTTATATATATACTGTATATTATATATATGTATATGTATATGTATGTATGTATATATATATATATATATACTGTGTATTGGCTCCAAGGCAGAAGAGTGGTAAGGGCTAGGCAATGGGGGTCAAGTGACTTGCCCAGGTTCACACAGCTGGGAAGTGGCTGAGGCTGGATTCGAACCTAGGACCTCCCACCTCTAGGCTTGGCTCCCAATCCACTGAGCTACCCAGCCGCCCAATCCACTGAGCTACCCAGCCGCCCACCCACCCCCTTAGGATTCTTTACAATATCTAATGATAAATGGTTCTCACGATCAATTTAAGTGTTCATTGAGGAACTTTGTATGGAAATTGAAGTTATGGATCACAAACGAAAGCAAATAATCTCAAACTACAACTCTGCTGTGACTCAGTAATAGTCGCCTTTAGATATTCCATTTTCAAAGAGCCATCATGGAAGGGATGAATGAGACACAGTGACTCCAAAAGCAAATGTTGACAGCAGTAATAGAAAGTACAGATTTTTGTTGGCTTGTAGTACTTGCCCAGAGTTAGAAAATGAAGAAAAGTCTGGGGTCAGATTCGAACCTACGACCTCTGGTCTTGAGGCCCAGCTCTCTGTCCACTGAGCCACTCAGCTGCGCTGCAACTTCCTTTTACTGAACTACTCAAGGGTTTGCAACTTTCCCAGGGTTGGTTGGTTTCGGTTTTTGGTAGCTAGGAGCCTGACTACATGGCTTCAAGGCTAAATGGCCACAGGTCCCCAGGCTATTTGGCTTGCTGGAGGCTTCATTCATTACGACACTCAAAAAGCCGCCTGCTGATCTGAACCATGGACTTCAGGAGAAGCCTGAGCTTCACAAAGCTTCCTTTGACAAAGGGCACTCCATCAACAAGTGCCTTCTTCTTCTGGGACAAGCACAATGGAGAAGCTGGCCAAATGGCTAATCGGTGCAAGTCCCAGCTGATTCAACTCTTTATGCTGAGCCTCTCTTCCTTCCCTCCGTGGCCATAAAAAGCTCAGCTGAAAACAACCCATAACCCTTCATGAGGAAGCTCTTCAGTGGGTTGATTTCCAAAGCTGCTGCCTGAGGATAGAAGGAAGGACTTCCCCAAAAGGTCCCCAGGGAGGTACCTGAACTAAAGAAAGAGTCCATGCTGTATCCACACCTACTCTTACCCAGCTCTCTTTGTGGTCCCAGGATGGCTCCGATCTGAATAGAGCTCAACAGGTGGAACTGCATAAGGAGGATACCAGCAGAGACCAGCTTGACAATAGGAAAGAACTTCCTTGGGGAGCAAAATTGGAACTGCCACCTCTGGTCATAGAGCCAGACAGGTAGTGGAGAGATTTCTATCATTTCCATTGCCTGAGAGGGATGTCCAATAATAATTCCTTTCTTGGCTTCTATTTTTAATATTAAAGGGATTTCTCAACCCCAGGATGAATATTTTTTTTCTTTTAGATGTTAATTATATTGTTTTAAAATGTTAATTCTATTCATCGATGCCAGTCAAGTTATTTCTTTTTTTTAAACCCTTATATATATACTGTATATTATATATATGTATGTATGTATATATATATATATATACTGTGTATTGGCTCCAAGGCAGAAGAGTGGTAAGGGCTAGGCAATGGGGGTCAAGTGACTTGCCCAGGTTCACACAGCTGGGAAGTGGCTGAGGCTGGATTCGAACCTAGGACCTCCCACCTCTAGGCTTGGCTCCCAATCCACTGAGCTACCCAGCCGCCCAATCCACTGAGCTACCCAGCCGCCCACCCACCCCCTTAGGATTCTTTACAATATCTAATGATAAATGGTTCTCACGATCAATTTAAGTGTTCATTGAGGAACTTTGTATGGAAATTGAAGTTATGGATCACAAACGAAAGCAAATAATCTCAAACTACAACTCTGCTGTGACTCAGTAATAGTCGCCTTTAGATATTCCATTTTCAAAGAGCCATCATGGAAGGGATGAATGAGACACAGTGACTCCAAAAGCAAATGTTGACAGCAGTAATAGAAAGTACAGATTTTTGTTGGCTTGTAGTACTTGCCCAGAGTTAGAAAATGAAGAAAAGTCTGGGGTCAGATTCGAACCTACGACCTCTGGTCTTGAGGCCCAGCTCTCTGTCCACTGAGCCACTCAGCTGCGCTGCAACTTCCTTTTACTGAACTACTCAAGGGTTTGCAACTTTCCCAGGGTTGGTTGGTTTCGGTTTTTGGTAGCTAGGAGCCTGACTACATGGCTTCAAGGCTAAATGGCCACAGGTCCCCAGGCTATTTGGCTTGCTGGAGGCTTCATTCATTACGACACTCAAAAAGCCGCCTGCTGATCTGAACCATGGACTTCAGGAGAAGCCTGAGCTTCACAAAGCTTCCTTTGACAAAGGGCACTCCATCAACAAGTGCCTTCTTCTTCTGGGACAAGCACAATGGAGAAGCTGGCCAAATGGCTAATCGGTGCAAGTCCCAGCTGATTCAACTCTTTATGCTGAGCCTCTCTTCCTTCCCTCCGTGGCCATAAAAAGCTCAGCTGAAAACAACCCATAACCCTTCATGAGGAAGCTCTTCAGTGGGTTGATTTCCAAAGCTGCTGCCTGAGGATAGAAGGAAGGACTTCCCCAAAAGGTCCCCAGGGAGGTACCTGAACTAAAGAAAGAGTCCATGCTGTATCCACACCTACTCTTACCCAGCTCTCTTTGTGGTCCCAGGATGGCTCCGATCTGAATAGAGCTCAACAGGTGGAACTGCATAAGGAGGATACCAGCAGAGACCAGCTTGACAATAGGAAAGAACTTCCTTGGGGAGCAAAATTGGAACTGCCACCTCTGGTCATAGAGCCAGACAGGTAGTGGAGAGATTTCTATCATTTCCATTGCCTGAGAGGGATGTCCAATAATAATTCCTTTCTTGGCTTCTATTTTTAATATTAAAGGGATTTCTCAACCCCAGGATGAATATTTTTTTCTTTTAGATGTTAATTATATTGTTTTAAAATGTTAATTCTATTCATCGATGCCAGTCAAGTTATTTCTTTTTTTTAAACCCTTATATATATACTGTATATTATATATATGTATATGTATATGTATGTATGTATGTATATATATATATACTGTGTATTGGCTCCAAGGCAGAAGAGTGGTAAGGGCTAGGCAATGGGGGTCAAGTGACTTGCCCAGGTTCACACAGCTGGGAAGTGGCTGAGGCTGGATTCGAACCTAGGACCTCCCACCTCTAGGCTTGGCTCCCAATCCACTGAGCTACCCAGCCGCCCAATCCACTGAGCTACCCAGCCGCCCACCCACCCCCTTAGGATTCTTTACAATATCTAATGATAAATGGTTCTCACGATCAATTTAAGTGTTCATTGAGGAACTTTGTATGGAAATTGAAGTTATGGATCACAAACGAAAGCAAATAATCTCAAACTACAACTCTGCTGTGACTCAGTAATAGTCGCCTTTAGATATTCCATTTTCAAAGAGCCATCATGGAAGGGATGAATGAGACACAGTGACTCGAAAAGCAAATGTTGACAGCAGTAATAGAAAGTACAGATTTTTGTTGGCTTGTAGTACTTGCCCAGAGTTAGAAAATGAAGAAAAGTCTGGGGTCAGATTCGAACCTACGACCTCTGGTCTTGAGGCCCAGCTCTCTGTCCACTGAGCCACTCAGCTGCGCTGCAACTTCCTTTTACTGAACTACTCAAGGGTTTGCAACTTTCCCAGGGTTGGTTGGTTTCGGTTTTTGGTAGCTAGGAGCCTGACTACATGGCTTCAAGGCTAAATGGCCACAGGTCCCCAGGCTATTTGGCTTGCTGGAGGCTTCATTCATTACGACACTCAAAAAGCCGCCTGCTGATCTGAACCATGGACTTCAGGAGAAGCCTGAGCTTCACAAAGCTTCCTTTGACAAAGGGCACTCCATCAACAAGTGCCTTCTTCTTCTGGGACAAGCACAATGGAGAAGCTGGCCAAATGGCTAATCGGTGCAAGTCCCAGCTGATTCAACTCTTTATGCTGAGCCTCTCTTCCTTCCCTCCGTGGCCATAAAAAGCTCAGCTGAAAACAACCCATAACCCTTCATGAGGAAGCTCTTCAGTGGGTTGATTTCCAAAGCTGCTGCCTGAGGATAGAAGGAAGGACTTCCCCAAAAGGTCCCCAGGGAGGTACCTGAACTAAAGAAAGAGTCCATGCTGTATCCACACCTACTCTTACCCAGCTCTCTTTGTGGTCCCAGGATGGCTCCGATCTGAATAGAGCTCAACAGGTGGAACTGCATAAGGAGGATACCAGCAGAGACCAGCTTGACAATAGGAAAGAACTTCCTTGGGGAGCAAAATTGGAACTGCCACCTCTGGTCATAGAGCCAGACAGGTAGTGGAGAGATTTCTATCATTTCCATTGCCTGAGAGGGATGTCCAATAATAATTCCTTTCTTGGCTTCTATTTTTAATATTAAAGGGATTTCTCAACCCCAGGATGAATATTTTTTTCTTTTAGATGTTAATTATATTGTTTTAAAATGTTAATTCTATTCATCGATGCCAGTCAAGTTATTTCTTTTTTTTAAACCCTTATATATATACTGTATATTATATATATGTATGTATGTATATATATATATATATACTGTGTATTGGCTCCAAGGCAGAAGAGTGGTAAGGGCTAGGCAATGGGGGTCAAGTGACTTGCCCAGGTTCACACAGCTGGGAAGTGGCTGAGGCTGGATTCGAACCTAGGACCTCCCACCTCTAGGCTTGGCTCCCAATCCACTGAGCTACCCAGCCGCCCAATCCACTGAGCTACCCAGCCGCCCACCCACCCCCTTAGGATTCTTTACAATATCTAATGATAAATGGTTCTCACGATCAATTTAAGTGTTCATTGAGGAACTTTGTATGGAAATTGAAGTTATGGATCACGAACAAAAGGACATAATCTCAAACTACAACTCTGCTGTGACTCAGTAATAGTCGCCTTTAGATATTCCATTTTCAAAGAGCCATCATGGAAGTGATGAATGAGACACAGTGACTCCAAAAGCAAATGTTGACAGCAGTAATAGAAAGTACAGATTTTTGTTGGCTTGTAGTACTTGCCCAGAGTTAGAAAATGAAGAAAAGTCTGGGGTCAGATTCGAACCTACGACCTCTGGTCTTGAGGCCCAGCTCTCTGTCCACTGAGCCACTCAGCTGCGCTGCAACTTCCTTTTACTGAACTACTCAAGGGTTTGCAACTTTCCCAGGGTTGGTTGGTTTCGGTTTTTGGTAGCTAGGAGCCTGACTACATGGCTTCAAGGCTAAATGGCCACAGGTCCCCAGGCTATTTGGCTTGCTGGAGGCTTCATTCATTACGACACTCAAAAAGCCGCCTGCTGATCTGAACCATGGACTTCAGGAGAAGCCTGAGCTTCACAAAGCTTCCTTTGACAAAGGGCACTCCATCAACAAGTGCCTTCTTCTTCTGGGACAAGCACAATGGAGAAGCTGGCCAAATGGCTAATCGGTGCAAGTCCCAGCTGATTCAACTCTTTATGCTGAGCCTCTCTTCCTTCCCTCCGTGGCCATAAAAAGCTCAGCTGAAAACAACCCATAACCCTTCATGAGGAAGCTCTTCAGTGGGTTGATTTCCAAAGCTGCTGCCTGAGGATAGAAGGAAGGACTTCCCCAAAAGGTCCCCAGGGAGGTACCTGAACTAAAGAAAGAGTCCATGCTGTATCCACACCTACTCTTACCCAGCTCTCTTTGTGGTCCCAGGATGGCTCCGATCTGAATAGAGCTCAACAGGTGGAACTGCATAAGGAGGATACCAGCAGAGACCAGCTTGACAATAGGAAAGAACTTCCTTGGGGAGCAAAATTGGAACTGCCACCTCTGGTCATAGAGCCAGACAGGTAGTGGAGAGATTTCTATCATTTCCATTGCCTGAGAGGGATGTCCAATAATAATTCCTTTCTTGGCTTCTATTTTTAATATTAAAGGGATTTCTCAACCCCAGGATGAATATTTTTTTCTTTTAGATGTTAATTATATTGTTTTAAAATGTTAATTCTATTCATCGATGCCAGTCAAGTTATTTCTTTTTTTTAAACCCTTATATATATACTGTATATTATATATATGTATGTATGTATATATATATATATATATACTGTGTATTGGCTCCAAGGCAGAAGAGTGGTAAGGGCTAGGCAATGGGGGTCAAGTGACTTGCCCAGGTTCACACAGCTGGGAAGTGGCTGAGGCTGGATTCGAACCTAGGACCTCCCACCTCTAGGCTTGGCTCCCAATCCACTGAGCTACCCAGCCGCCCAATCCACTGAGCTACCCAGCCGCCCACCCACCCCCTTAGGATTCTTTACAATATCTAATGATAAATGGTTCTCACGATCAATTTAAGTGTTCATTGAGGAACTTTGTATGGAAATTGAAGTTATGGATCACAAACGAAAGCAAATAATCTCAAACTACAACTCTGCTGTGACTCAGTAATAGTCGCCTTTAGATATTCCATTTTCAAAGAGCCATCATGGAAGGGATGAATGAGACACAGTGACTCCAAAAGCAAATGTTGACAGCAGTAATAGAAAGTACAGATTTTTGTTGGCTTGTAGTACTTGCCCAGAGTTAGAAAATGAAGAAAAGTCTGGGGTCAGATTCGAACCTACGACCTCTGGTCTTGAGGCCCAGCTCTCTGTCCACTGAGCCACTCAGCTGCGCTGCAACTTCCTTTTACTGAACTACTCAAGGGTTTGCAACTTTCCCAGGGTTGGTTGGTTTCGGTTTTTGGTAGCTAGGAGCCTGACTACATGGCTTCAAGGCTAAATGGCCACAGGTCCCCAGGCTATTTGGCTTGCTGGAGGCTTCATTCATTACGACACTCAAAAAGCCGCCTGCTGATCTGAACCATGGACTTCAGGAGAAGCCTGAGCTTCACAAAGCTTCCTTTGACAAAGGGCACTCCATCAACAAGTGCCTTCTTCTTCTGGGACAAGCACAATGGAGAAGCTGGCCAAATGGCTAATCGGTGCAAGTCCCAGCTGATTCAACTCTTTATGCTGAGCCTCTCTTCCTTCCCTCCGTGGCCATAAAAAGCTCAGCTGAAAACAACCCATAACCCTTCATGAGGAAGCTCTTCAGTGGGTTGATTTCCAAAGCTGCTGCCTGAGGATAGAAGGAAGGACTTCCCCAAAAGGTCCCCAGGGAGGTACCTGAACTAAAGAAAGAGTCCATGCTGTATCCACACCTACTCTTACCCAGCTCTCTTTGTGGTCCCAGGATGGCTCCGATCTGAATAGAGCTCAACAGGTGGAACTGCATAAGGAGGATACCAGCAGAGACCAGCTTGACAATAGGAAAGAACTTCCTTGGGGAGCAAAATTGGAACTGCCACCTCTGGTCATAGAGCCAGACAGGTAGTGGAGAGATTTCTATCATTTCCATTGCCTGAGAGGGATGTCCAATAATAATTCCTTTCTTGGCTTCTATTTTTAATATTAAAGGGATTTCTCAACCCCAGGATGAATATTTTTTTCTTTTAGATGTTAATTATATTGTTTTAAAATGTTAATTCTATTCATCGATGCCAGTCAAGTTATTTCTTTTTTTTAAACCCTTATATATATACTGTATATTATATATATGTATATGTATATGTATGTATGTATATATATATATATACTGTGTATTGGCTCCAAGGCAGAAGAGTGGTAAGGGCTAGGCAATGGGGGTCAAGTGACTTGCCCAGGTTCACACAGCTGGGAAGTGGCTGAGGCTGGATTCGAACCTAGGACCTCCCACCTCTAGGCTTGGCTCCCAATCCACTGAGCTACCCAGCCGCCCAATCCACTGAGCTACCCAGCCGCCCACCCACCCCCTTAGGATTCTTTACAATATCTAATGATAAATGGTTCTCACGATCAATTTAAGTGTTCATTGAGGAACTTTGTATGGAAATTGAAGTTATGGATCACAAACGAAAGCAAATAATCTCAAACTACAACTCTGCTGTGACTCAGTAATAGTCGCCTTTAGATATTCCATTTTCAAAGAGCCATCATGGAAGGGATGAATGAGACACAGTGACTCCAAAAGCAAATGTTGACAGCAGTAATAGAAAGTACAGATTTTTGTTGGCTTGTAGTACTTGCCCAGAGTTAGAAAATGAAGAAAAGTCTGGGGTCAGATTCGAACCTACGACCTCTGGTCTTGAGGCCCAGCTCTCTGTCCACTGAGCCACTCAGCTGCGCTGCAACTTCCTTTTACTGAACTACTCAAGGGTTTGCAACTTTCCCAGGGTTGGTTGGTTTCGGTTTTTGGTAGCTAGGAGCCTGACTACATGGCTTCAAGGCTAAATGGCCACAGGTCCCCAGGCTATTTGGCTTGCTGGAGGCTTCATTCATTACGACACTCAAAAAGCCGCCTGCTGATCTGAACCATGGACTTCAGGAGAAGCCTGAGCTTCACAAAGCTTCCTTTGACAAAGGGCACTCCATCAACAAGTGCCTTCTTCTTCTGGGACAAGCACAATGGAGAAGCTGGCCAAATGGCTAATCGGTGCAAGTCCCAGCTGATTCAACTCTTTATGCTGAGCCTCTCTTCCTTCCCTCCGTGGCCATAAAAAGCTCAGCTGAAAACAACCCATAACCCTTCATGAGGAAGCTCTTCAGTGGGTTGATTTCCAAAGCTGCTGCCTGAGGATAGAAGGAAGGACTTCCCCAAAAGGTCCCCAGGGAGGTACCTGAACTAAAGAAAGAGTCCATGCTGTATCCACACCTACTCTTACCCAGCTCTCTTTGTGGTCCCAGGATGGCTCCGATCTGAATAGAGCTCAACAGGTGGAACTGCATAAGGAGGATACCAGCAGAGACCAGCTTGACAATAGGAAAGAACTTCCTTGGGGAGCAAAATTGGAACTGCCACCTCTGGTCATAGAGCCAGACAGGTAGTGGAGAGATTTCTATCATTTCCATTGCCTGAGAGGGATGTCCAATAATAATTCCTTTCTTGGCTTCTATTTTTAATATTAAAGGGATTTCTCAACCCCAGGATGAATATTTTTTTCTTTTAGATGTTAATTATATTGTTTTAAAATGTTAATTCTATTCATCGATGCCAGTCAAGTTATTTCTTTTTTTTAAACCCTTATATATATACTGTATATTATATATATGTATATGTATATGTATGTATGTATATATATATATATATATATATATATATATATATATATATATATATATATATATATATATATATATATATATATATATATATATATATATATATATATACTGTGTATTGGCTCCAAGGCAGAAGAGTGGTAAGGGCTAGGCAATGGGGGTCAAGTGACTTGCCCAGGTTCACACAGCTGGGAAGTGGCTGAGGCTGGATTCGAACCTAGGACCTCCCACCTCTAGGCTTGGCTCCCAATCCACTGAGCTACCCAGCCGCCCAATCCACTGAGCTACCCAGCCGCCCACCCACCCCCTTAGGATTCTTTACAATATCTAATGATAAATGGTTCTCACGATCAATTTAAGTGTTCATTGAGGAACTTTGTATGGAAATTGAAGTTATGGATCACAAACGAAAGCAAATAATCTCAAACTACAACTCTGCTGTGACTCAGTAATAGTCGCCTTTAGATATTCCATTTTCAAAGAGCCATCATGGAAGGGATGAATGAGACACAGTGACTCCAAAAGCAAATGTTGACAGCAGTAATAGAAAGTACAGATTTTTGTTGGCTTGTAGTACTTGCCCAGAGTTAGAAAATGAAGAAAAGTCTGGGGTCAGATTCGAACCTACGACCTCTGGTCTTGAGGCCCAGCTCTCTGTCCACTGAGCCACTCAGCTGCGCTGCAACTTCCTTTTACTGAACTACTCAAGGGTTTGCAACTTTCCCAGGGTTGGTTGGTTTCGGTTTTTGGTAGCTAGGAGCCTGACTACATGGCTTCAAGGCTAAATGGCCACAGGTCCCCAGGCTATTTGGCTTGCTGGAGGCTTCATTCATTACGACACTCAAAAAGCCGCCTGCTGATCTGAACCATGGACTTCAGGAGAAGCCTGAGCTTCACAAAGCTTCCTTTGACAAAGGGCACTCCATCAACAAGTGCCTTCTTCTTCTGGGACAAGCACAATGGAGAAGCTGGCCAAATGGCTAATCGGTGCAAGTCCCAGCTGATTCAACTCTTTATGCTGAGCCTCTCTTCCTTCCCTCCGTGGCCATAAAAAGCTCAGCTGAAAACAACCCATAACCCTTCATGAGGAAGCTCTTCAGTGGGTTGATTTCCAAAGCTGCTGCCTGAGGATAGAAGGAAGGACTTCCCCAAAAGGTCCCCAGGGAGGTACCTGAACTAAAGAAAGAGTCCATGCTGTATCCACACCTACTCTTACCCAGCTCTCTTTGTGGTCCCAGGATGGCTCCGATCTGAATAGAGCTCAACAGGTGGAACTGCATAAGGAGGATACCAGCAGAGACCAGCTTGACAATAGGAAAGAACTTCCTTGGGGAGCAAAATTGGAACTGCCACCTCTGGTCATAGAGCCAGACAGGTAGTGGAGAGATTTCTATCATTTCCATTGCCTGAGAGGGATGTCCAATAATAATTCCTTTCTTGGCTTCTATTTTTAATATTAAAGGGATTTCTCAACCCCAGGATGAATATTTTTTTCTTTTAGATGTTAATTATATTGTTTTAAAATGTTAATTCTATTCATCGATGCCAGTCAAGTTATTTCTTTTTTTTAAACCCTTATATATATACTGTATATTATATATATGTATATGTATATGTATGTATGTATATATATATATATATACTGTGTATTGGCTCCAAGGCAGAAGAGTGGTAAGGGCTAGGCAATGGGGGTCAAGTGACTTGCCCAGGTTCACACAGCTGGGAAGTGGCTGAGGCTGGATTCGAACCTAGGACCTCCCACCTCTAGGCTTGGCTCCCAATCCACTGAGCTACCCAGCCGCCCAATCCACTGAGCTACCCAGCCGCCCACCCACCCCCTTAGGATTCTTTACAATATCTAATGATAAATGGTTCTCACGATCAATTTAAGTGTTCATTGAGGAACTTTGTATGGAAATTGAAGTTATGGATCACAAACGAAAGCAAATAATCTCAAACTACAACTCTGCTGTGACTCAGTAATAGTCGCCTTTAGATATTCCATTTTCAAAGAGCCATCATGGAAGGGATGAATGAGACACAGTGACTCCAAAAGCAAATGTTGACAGCAGTAATAGAAAGTACAGATTTTTGTTGGCTTGTAGTACTTGCCCAGAGTTAGAAAATGAAGAAAAGTCTGGGGTCAGATTCGAACCTACGACCTCTGGTCTTGAGGCCCAGCTCTCTGTCCACTGAGCCACTCAGCTGCGCTGCAACTTCCTTTTACTGAACTACTCAAGGGTTTGCAACTTTCCCAGGGTTGGTTGGTTTCGGTTTTTGGTAGCTAGGAGCCTGACTACATGGCTTCAAGGCTAAATGGCCACAGGTCCCCAGGCTATTTGGCTTGCTGGAGGCTTCATTCATTACGACACTCAAAAAGCCGCCTGCTGATCTGAACCATGGACTTCAGGAGAAGCCTGAGCTTCACAAAGCTTCCTTTGACAAAGGGCACTCCATCAACAAGTGCCTTCTTCTTCTGGGACAAGCACAATGGAGAAGCTGGCCAAATGGCTAATCGGTGCAAGTCCCAGCTGATTCAACTCTTTATGCTGAGCCTCTCTTCCTTCCCTCCGTGGCCATAAAAAGCTCAGCTGAAAACAACCCATAACCCTTCATGAGGAAGCTCTTCAGTGGGTTGATTTCCAAAGCTGCTGCCTGAGGATAGAAGGAAGGACTTCCCCAAAAGGTCCCCAGGGAGGTACCTGAACTAAAGAAAGAGTCCATGCTGTATACACACCTACTCTTACCCAGCTCTCTTTGTGGTCCCAGGATGGCTCCGATCTGAATAGAGCTCAACAGGTGGAACTGCATAAGGAGGATACCAGCAGAGACCAGCTTGACAATAGGAAAGAACTTCCTTGGGGAGCAAAATTGGAACTGCCACCTCTGGTCATAGAGCCAGACAGGTAGTGGAGAGATTTCTATCATTTCCATTGCCTGAGAGGGATGTCCAATAATAATTCCTTTCTTGGCTTCTATTTTTAATATTAAAGGGATTTCTCAACCCCAGGATGAATATTTTTTTCTTTTAGATGTTAATTATATTGTTTTAAAATGTTAATTCTATTCATCGATGCCAGTCAAGTTATTTCTTTTTTTTAAACCCTTATATATATACTGTATATTATATATATGTATATGTATATGTATGTATGTATATATATATATATACTGTGTATTGGCTCCAAGGCAGAAGAGTGGTAAGGGCTAGGCAATGGGGGTCAAGTGACTTGCCCAGGTTCACACAGTTGGGAAGTGGCTGAGGCTGGATTCGAACCTAGGACCTCCCACCTCTAGGCTTGGCTCCCAATCCACTGAGCTACCCAGCCGCCCACCCACCCCCTTAGGATTCTTTACAATATCTAATGATAAATGGTTCTCACGATCAATTTAAGTGTTCATTGAGGAACTTTGTATGGAAATTGAAGTTATGGATCACAAACGAAAGCAAATAATCTCAAACTACAACTCTGCTGTGACTCAGTAATAGTCGCCTTTAGATATTCCATTTTCAAAGAGCCATCATGGAAGGGATGAATGAGACACAGTGACTCCAAAAGCAAATGTTGACAGCAGTAATAGAAAGTACAGATTTTTGTTGGCTTGTAGTACTTGCCCAGAGTTAGAAAATGAAGAAAAGTCTGGGGTCAGATTCGAACCTACGACCTCTGGTCTTGAGGCCCAGCTCTCTGTCCACTGAGCCACTCAGCTGCGCTGCAACTTCCTTTTACTGAACTACTCAAGGGTTTGCAACTTTCCCAGGGTTGGTTGGTTTCGGTTTTTGGTAGCTAGGAGCCTGACTACATGGCTTCAAGGCTAAATGGCCACAGGTCCCCAGGCTATTTGGCTTGCTGGAGGCTTCATTCATTACGACACTCAAAAAGCCGCCTGCTGATCTGAACCATGGACTTCAGGAGAAGCCTGAGCTTCACAAAGCTTCCTTTGACAAAGGGCACTCCATCAACAAGTGCCTTCTTCTTCTGGGACAAGCACAATGGAGAAGCTGGCCAAATGGCTAATCGGTGCAAGTCCCAGCTGATTCAACTCTTTATGCTGAGCCTCTCTTCCTTCCCTCCGTGGCCATAAAAAGCTCAGCTGAAAACAAACCATAACCCTTCATGAGGAAGCTCTTCAGTGGGTTGATTTCCAAAGCTGCTGCCTGAGGATAGAAGGAAGGACTTCCCCAAAAGGTCCCCAGGGAGGTACCTGAACTAAAGAAAGAGTCCATGCTGTATCCACACCTACTCTTACCCAGCTCTCTTTGTGGTCCCAGGATGGCTCCGATCTGAATAGAGCTCAACAGGTGGAACTGCATAAGGAGGATACCAGCAGAGACCAGCTTGACAATAGGAAAGAACTTCCTTGGGGAGCAAAATTGGAACTGCCACCTCTGGTCATAGAGCCAGACAGGTAGTGGAGAGATTTCTATCATTTCCATTGCCTGAGAGGGATGTCCAATAATAATTCCTTTCTTGGCTTCTATTTTTAATATTAAAGGGATTTCTCAACCCCAGGATGAATATTTTTTTCTTTTAGATGTTAATTATATTGTTTTAAAATGTTAATTCTATTCATCGATGCCAGTCAAGTTATTTCTTTTTTTTAAACCCTTATATATATACTGTATATTATATATATGTATATGTATATGTATGTATGTATATATATATATATATATACTGTGTATTGGCTCCAAGGCAGAAGAGTGGTAAGGGCTAGGCAATGGGGGTCAAGTGACTTGCCCAGGTTCACACAGCTGGGAAGTGGCTGAGGCTGGATTCGAACCTAGGACCTCCCACCTCTAGGCTTGGCTCCCAATCCACTGAGCTACCCAGCCGCCCAATCCACTGAGCTACCCAGCCGCCCACCCACCCCCTTAGGATTCTTTACAATATCTAATGATAAATGGTTCTCACGATCAATTTAAGTGTTCATTGAGGAACTTTGTATGGAAATTGAAGTTATGGATCACAAACGAAAGCAAATAATCTCAAACTACAACTCTGCTGTGACTCAGTAATAGTCGCCTTTAGATATTCCATTTTCAAAGAGCCATCATGGAAGGGATGAATGAGACACAGTGACTCCAAAAGCAAATGTTGACAGCAGTAATAGAAAGTACAGATTTTTGTTGGCTTGTAGTACTTGCCCAGAGTTAGAAAATGAAGAAAAGTCTGGGGTCAGATTCGAACCTACGACCTCTGGTCTTGAGGCCCAGCTCTCTGTCCACTGAGCCACTCAGCTGCGCTGCAACTTCCTTTTACTGAACTACTCAAGGGTTTGCAACTTTCCCAGGGTTGGTTGGTTTCGGTTTTTGGTAGCTAGGAGCCTGACTACATGGCTTCAAGGCTAAATGGCCACAGGTCCCCAGGCTATTTGGCTTGCTGGAGGCTTCATTCATTACGACACTCAAAAAGCCGCCTGCTGATCTGAACCATGGACTTCAGGAGAAGCCTGAGCTTCACAAAGCTTCCTTTGACAAAGGGCACTCCATCAACAAGTGCCTTCTTCTTCTGGGACAAGCACAATGGAGAAGCTGGCCAAATGGCTAATCGGTGCAAGTCCCAGCTGATTCAACTCTTTATGCTGAGCCTCTCTTCCTTCCCTCCGTGGCCATAAAAAGCTCAGCTGAAAACAACCCATAACCCTTCATGAGGAAGCTCTTCAGTGGGTTGATTTCCAAAGCTGCTGCCTGAGGATAGAAGGAAGGACTTCCCCAAAAGGTCCCCAGGGAGGTACCTGAACTAAAGAAAGAGTCCATGCTGTATCCACACCTACTCTTACCCAGCTCTCTTTGTGGTCCCAGGATGGCTCCGATCTGAATAGAGCTCAACAGGTGGAACTGCATAAGGAGGATACCAGCAGAGACCAGCTTGACAATAGGAAAGAACTTCCTTGGGGAGCAAAATTGGAACTGCCACCTCTGGTCATAGAGCCAGACAGGTAGTGGAGAGATTTCTATCATTTCCATTGCCTGAGAGGGATGTCCAATAATAATTCCTTTCTTGGCTTCTATTTTTAATATTAAAGGGATTTCTCAACCCCAGGATGAATATTTTTTTTCTTTTAGATGTTAATTATATTGTTTTAAAATGTTAATTCTATTCATCGATGCCAGTCAAGTTATTTCTTTTTTTTAAACCCTTATATATATACTGTATATTATATATATGTATGTATGTATATATATATATATATACTGTGTATTGGCTCCAAGGCAGAAGAGTGGTAAGGGCTAGGCAATGGGGGTCAAGTGACTTGCCCAGGTTCACACAGCTGGGAAGTGGCTGAGGCTGGATTCGAACCTAGGACCTCCCACCTCTAGGCTTGGCTCCCAATCCACTGAGCTACCCAGCCGCCCAATCCACTGAGCTACCCAGCCGCCCACCCACCCCCTTAGGATTCTTTACAATATCTAATGATAAATGGTTCTCACGATCAATTTAAGTGTTCATTGAGGAACTTTGTATGGAAATTGAAGTTATGGATCACAAACGAAAGCAAATAATCTCAAACTACAACTCTGCTGTGACTCAGTAATAGTCGCCTTTAGATATTCCATTTTCAAAGAGCCATCATGGAAGGGATGAATGAGACACAGTGACTCCAAAAGCAAATGTTGACAGCAGTAATAGAAAGTACAGATTTTTGTTGGCTTGTAGTACTTGCCCAGAGTTAGAAAATGAAGAAAAGTCTGGGGTCAGATTCGAACCTACGACCTCTGGTCTTGAGGCCCAGCTCTCTGTCCACTGAGCCACTCAGCTGCGCTGCAACTTCCTTTTACTGAACTACTCAAGGGTTTGCAACTTTCCCAGGGTTGGTTGGTTTCGGTTTTTGGTAGCTAGGAGCCTGACTACATGGCTTCAAGGCTAAATGGCCACAGGTCCCCAGGCTATTTGGCTTGCTGGAGGCTTCATTCATTACGACACTCAAAAAGCCGCCTGCTGATCTGAACCATGGACTTCAGGAGAAGCCTGAGCTTCACAAAGCTTCCTTTGACAAAGGGCACTCCATCAACAAGTGCCTTCTTCTTCTGGGACAAGCACAATGGAGAAGCTGGCCAAATGGCTAATCGGTGCAAGTCCCAGCTGATTCAACTCTTTATGCTGAGCCTCTCTTCCTTCCCTCCGTGGCCATAAAAAGCTCAGCTGAAAACAACCCATAACCCTTCATGAGGAAGCTCTTCAGTGGGTTGATTTCCAAAGCTGCTGCCTGAGGATAGAAGGAAGGACTTCCCCAAAAGGTCCCCAGGGAGGTACCTGAACTAAAGAAAGAGTCCATGCTGTATCCACACCTACTCTTACCCAGCTCTCTTTGTGGTCCCAGGATGGCTCCGATCTGAATAGAGCTCAACAGGTGGAACTGCATAAGGAGGATACCAGCAGAGACCAGCTTGACAATAGGAAAGAACTTCCTTGGGGAGCAAAATTGGAACTGCCACCTCTGGTCATAGAGCCAGACAGGTAGTGGAGAGATTTCTATCATTTCCATTGCCTGAGAGGGATGTCCAATAATAATTCCTTTCTTGGCTTCTATTTTTAATATTAAAGGGATTTCTCAACCCCAGGATGAATATTTTTTTCTTTTAGATGTTAATTATATTGTTTTAAAATGTTAATTCTATTCATCGATGCCAGTCAAGTTATTTCTTTTTTTTAAACCCTTATATATATACTGTATATTATATATATGTATATGTATATGTATGTATGTATGTATATATATATATACTGTGTATTGGCTCCAAGGCAGAAGAGTGGTAAGGGCTAGGCAATGGGGGTCAAGTGACTTGCCCAGGTTCACACAGCTGGGAAGTGGCTGAGGCTGGATTCGAACCTAGGACCTCCCACCTCTAGGCTTGGCTCCCAATCCACTGAGCTACCCAGCCGCCCAATCCACTGAGCTACCCAGCCGCCCACCCACCCCCTTAGGATTCTTTACAATATCTAATGATAAATGGTTCTCACGATCAATTTAAGTGTTCATTGAGGAACTTTGTATGGAAATTGAAGTTATGGATCACAAACGAAAGCAAATAATCTCAAACTACAACTCTGCTGTGACTCAGTAATAGTCGCCTTTAGATATTCCATTTTCAAAGAGCCATCATGGAAGGGATGAATGAGACACAGTGACTCCAAAAGCAAATGTTGACAGCAGTAATAGAAAGTACAGATTTTTGTTGGCTTGTAGTACTTGCCCAGAGTTAGAAAATGAAGAAAAGTCTGGGGTCAGATTCGAACCTACGACCTCTGGTCTTGAGGCCCAGCTCTCTGTCCACTGAGCCACTCAGCTGCGCTGCAACTTCCTTTTACTGAACTACTCAAGGGTTTGCAACTTTCCCAGGGTTGGTTGGTTTCGGTTTTTGGTAGCTAGGAGCCTGACTACATGGCTTCAAGGCTAAATGGCCACAGGTCCCCAGGCTATTTGGCTTGCTGGAGGCTTCATTCATTACGACACTCAAAAAGCCGCCTGCTGATCTGAACCATGGACTTCAGGAGAAGCCTGAGCTTCACAAAGCTTCCTTTGACAAAGGGCACTCCATCAACAAGTGCCTTCTTCTTCTGGGACAAGCACAATGGAGAAGCTGGCCAAATGGCTAATCGGTGCAAGTCCCAGCTGATTCAACTCTTTATGCTGAGCCTCTCTTCCTTCCCTCCGTGGCCATAAAAAGCTCAGCTGAAAACAACCCATAACCCTTCATGAGGAAGCTCTTCAGTGGGTTGATTTCCAAAGCTGCTGCCTGAGGATAGAAGGAAGGACTTCCCCAAAAGGTCCCCAGGGAGGTACCTGAACTAAAGAAAGAGTCCATGCTGTATCCACACCTACTCTTACCCAGCTCTCTTTGTGGTCCCAGGATGGCTCCGATCTGAATAGAGCTCAACAGGTGGAACTGCATAAGGAGGATACCAGCAGAGACCAGCTTGACAATAGGAAAGAACTTCCTTGGGGAGCAAAATTGGAACTGCCACCTCTGGTCATAGAGCCAGACAGGTAGTGGAGAGATTTCTATCATTTCCATTGCCTGAGAGGGATGTCCAATAATAATTCCTTTCTTGGCTTCTATTTTTAATATTAAAGGGATTTCTCAACCCCAGGATGAATATTTTTTTCTTTTAGATGTTAATTATATTGTTTTAAAATGTTAATTCTATTCATCGATGCCAGTCAAGTTATTTCTTTTTTTTAAACCCTTATATATATACTGTATATTATATATATGTATGTATGTATATATATATATATATACTGTGTATTGGCTCCAAGGCAGAAGAGTGGTAAGGGCTAGGCAATGGGGGTCAAGTGACTTGCCCAGGTTCACACAGCTGGGAAGTGGCTGAGGCTGGATTCGAACCTAGGACCTCCCACCTCTAGGCTTGGCTCCCAATCCACTGAGCTACCCAGCCGCCCAATCCACTGAGCTACCCAGCCGCCCACCCACCCCCTTAGGATTCTTTACAATATCTAATGATAAATGGTTCTCACGATCAATTTAAGTGTTCATTGAGGAACTTTGTATGGAAATTGAAGTTATGGATCACGAACAAAAGGACATAATCTCAAACTACAACTCTGCTGTGACTCAGTAATAGTCGCCTTTAGATATTCCATTTTCAAAGAGCCATCATGGAAGTGATGAATGAGACACAGTGACTCCAAAAGCAAATGTTGACAGCAGTAATAGAAAGTACAGATTTTTGTTGGCTTGTAGTACTTGCCCAGAGTTAGAAAATGAAGAAAAGTCTGGGGTCAGATTCGAACCTACGACCTCTGGTCTTGAGGCCCAGCTCTCTGTCCACTGAGCCACTCAGCTGCGCTGCAACTTCCTTTTACTGAACTACTCAAGGGTTTGCAACTTTCCCAGGGTTGGTTGGTTTCGGTTTTTGGTAGCTAGGAGCCTGACTACATGGCTTCAAGGCTAAATGGCCACAGGTCCCCAGGCTATTTGGCTTGCTGGAGGCTTCATTCATTACGACACTCAAAAAGCCGCCTGCTGATCTGAACCATGGACTTCAGGAGAAGCCTGAGCTTCACAAAGCTTCCTTTGACAAAGGGCACTCCATCAACAAGTGCCTTCTTCTTCTGGGACAAGCACAATGGAGAAGCTGGCCAAATGGCTAATCGGTGCAAGTCCCAGCTGATTCAACTCTTTATGCTGAGCCTCTCTTCCTTCCCTCCGTGGCCATAAAAAGCTCAGCTGAAAACAACCCATAACCCTTCATGAGGAAGCTCTTCAGTGGGTTGATTTCCAAAGCTGCTGCCTGAGGATAGAAGGAAGGACTTCCCCAAAAGGTCCCCAGGGAGGTACCTGAACTAAAGAAAGAGTCCATGCTGTATCCACACCTACTCTTACCCAGCTCTCTTTGTGGTCCCAGGATGGCTCCGATCTGAATAGAGCTCAACAGGTGGAACTGCATAAGGAGGATACCAGCAGAGACCAGCTTGACAATAGGAAAGAACTTCCTTGGGGAGCAAAATTGGAACTGCCACCTCTGGTCATAGAGCCAGACAGGTAGTGGAGAGATTTCTATCATTTCCATTGCCTGAGAGGGATGTCCAATAATAATTCCTTTCTTGGCTTCTATTTTTAATATTAAAGGGATTTCTCAACCCCAGGATGAATATTTTTTTCTTTTAGATGTTAATTATATTGTTTTAAAATGTTAATTCTATTCATCGATGCCAGTCAAGTTATTTCTTTTTTTTAAACCCTTATATATATACTGTATATTATATATATGTATGTATGTATATATATATATATATATACTGTGTATTGGCTCCAAGGCAGAAGAGTGGTAAGGGCTAGGCAATGGGGGTCAAGTGACTTGCCCAGGTTCACACAGCTGGGAAGTGGCTGAGGCTGGATTCGAACCTAGGACCTCCCACCTCTAGGCTTGGCTCCCAATCCACTGAGCTACCCAGCCGCCCAATCCACTGAGCTACCCAGCCGCCCACCCACCCCCTTAGGATTCTTTACAATATCTAATGATAAATGGTTCTCACGATCAATTTAAGTGTTCATTGAGGAACTTTGTATGGAAATTGAAGTTATGGATCACAAACGAAAGCAAATAATCTCAAACTACAACTCTGCTGTGACTCAGTAATAGTCGCCTTTAGATATTCCATTTTCAAAGAGCCATCATGGAAGGGATGAATGAGACACAGTGACTCCAAAAGCAAATGTTGACAGCAGTAATAGAAAGTACAGATTTTTGTTGGCTTGTAGTACTTGCCCAGAGTTAGAAAATGAAGAAAAGTCTGGGGTCAGATTCGAACCTACGACCTCTGGTCTTGAGGCCCAGCTCTCTGTCCACTGAGCCACTCAGCTGCGCTGCAACTTCCTTTTACTGAACTACTCAAGGGTTTGCAACTTTCCCAGGGTTGGTTGGTTTCGGTTTTTGGTAGCTAGGAGCCTGACTACATGGCTTCAAGGCTAAATGGCCACAGGTCCCCAGGCTATTTGGCTTGCTGGAGGCTTCATTCATTACGACACTCAAAAAGCCGCCTGCTGATCTGAACCATGGACTTCAGGAGAAGCCTGAGCTTCACAAAGCTTCCTTTGACAAAGGGCACTCCATCAACAAGTGCCTTCTTCTTCTGGGACAAGCACAATGGAGAAGCTGGCCAAATGGCTAATCGGTGCAAGTCCCAGCTGATTCAACTCTTTATGCTGAGCCTCTCTTCCTTCCCTCCGTGGCCATAAAAAGCTCAGCTGAAAACAACCCATAACCCTTCATGAGGAAGCTCTTCAGTGGGTTGATTTCCAAAGCTGCTGCCTGAGGATAGAAGGAAGGACTTCCCCAAAAGGTCCCCAGGGAGGTACCTGAACTAAAGAAAGAGTCCATGCTGTATCCACACCTACTCTTACCCAGCTCTCTTTGTGGTCCCAGGATGGCTCCGATCTGAATAGAGCTCAACAGGTGGAACTGCATAAGGAGGATACCAGCAGAGACCAGCTTGACAATAGGAAAGAACTTCCTTGGGGAGCAAAATTGGAACTGCCACCTCTGGTCATAGAGCCAGACAGGTAGTGGAGAGATTTCTATCATTTCCATTGCCTGAGAGGGATGTCCAATAATAATTCCTTTCTTGGCTTCTATTTTTAATATTAAAGGGATTTCTCAACCCCAGGATGAATATTTTTTTCTTTTAGATGTTAATTATATTGTTTTAAAATGTTAATTCTATTCATCGATGCCAGTCAAGTTATTTCTTTTTTTTAAACCCTTATATATATACTGTATATTATATATATGTATATGTATATGTATGTATGTATATATATATATATACTGTGTATTGGCTCCAAGGCAGAAGAGTGGTAAGGGCTAGGCAATGGGGGTCAAGTGACTTGCCCAGGTTCACACAGCTGGGAAGTGGCTGAGGCTGGATTCGAACCTAGGACCTCCCACCTCTAGGCTTGGCTCCCAATCCACTGAGCTACCCAGCCGCCCAATCCACTGAGCTACCCAGCCGCCCACCCACCCCCTTAGGATTCTTTACAATATCTAATGATAAATGGTTCTCACGATCAATTTAAGTGTTCATTGAGGAACTTTGTATGGAAATTGAAGTTATGGATCACAAACGAAAGCAAATAATCTCAAACTACAACTCTGCTGTGACTCAGTAATAGTCGCCTTTAGATATTCCATTTTCAAAGAGCCATCATGGAAGGGATGAATGAGACACAGTGACTCCAAAAGCAAATGTTGACAGCAGTAATAGAAAGTACAGATTTTTGTTGGCTTGTAGTACTTGCCCAGAGTTAGAAAATGAAGAAAAGTCTGGGGTCAGATTCGAACCTACGACCTCTGGTCTTGAGGCCCAGCTCTCTGTCCACTGAGCCACTCAGCTGCGCTGCAACTTCCTTTTACTGAACTACTCAAGGGTTTGCAACTTTCCCAGGGTTGGTTGGTTTCGGTTTTTGGTAGCTAGGAGCCTGACTACATGGCTTCAAGGCTAAATGGCCACAGGTCCCCAGGCTATTTGGCTTGCTGGAGGCTTCATTCATTACGACACTCAAAAAGCCGCCTGCTGATCTGAACCATGGACTTCAGGAGAAGCCTGAGCTTCACAAAGCTTCCTTTGACAAAGGGCACTCCATCAACAAGTGCCTTCTTCTTCTGGGACAAGCACAATGGAGAAGCTGGCCAAATGGCTAATCGGTGCAAGTCCCAGCTGATTCAACTCTTTATGCTGAGCCTCTCTTCCTTCCCTCCGTGGCCATAAAAAGCTCAGCTGAAAACAACCCATAACCCTTCATGAGGAAGCTCTTCAGTGGGTTGATTTCCAAAGCTGCTGCCTGAGGATAGAAGGAAGGACTTCCCCAAAAGGTCCCCAGGGAGGTACCTGAACTAAAGAAAGAGTCCATGCTGTATCCACACCTACTCTTACCCAGCTCTCTTTGTGGTCCCAGGATGGCTCCGATCTGAATAGAGCTCAACAGGTGGAACTGCATAAGGAGGATACCAGCAGAGACCAGCTTGACAATAGGAAAGAACTTCCTTGGGGAGCAAAATTGGAACTGCCACCTCTGGTCATAGAGCCAGACAGGTAGTGGAGAGATTTCTATCATTTCCATTGCCTGAGAGGGATGTCCAATAATAATTCCTTTCTTGGCTTCTATTTTTAATATTAAAGGGATTTCTCAACCCCAGGATGAATATTTTTTTCTTTTAGATGTTAATTATATTGTTTTAAAATGTTAATTCTATTCATCGATGCCAGTCAAGTTATTTCTTTTTTTTAAACCCTTATATATATACTGTATATTATATATATGTATATGTATATGTATGTATGTATATATATATATATATATATATATATATATATATATATATATATATATATATATATATATATATATATATATATATATATATATATATATACTGTGTATTGGCTCCAAGGCAGAAGAGTGGTAAGGGCTAGGCAATGGGGGTCAAGTGACTTGCCCAGGTTCACACAGCTGGGAAGTGGCTGAGGCTGGATTCGAACCTAGGACCTCCCACCTCTAGGCTTGGCTCCCAATCCACTGAGCTACCCAGCCGCCCAATCCACTGAGCTACCCAGCCGCCCACCCACCCCCTTAGGATTCTTTACAATATCTAATGATAAATGGTTCTCACGATCAATTTAAGTGTTCATTGAGGAACTTTGTATGGAAATTGAAGTTATGGATCACAAACGAAAGCAAATAATCTCAAACTACAACTCTGCTGTGACTCAGTAATAGTCGCCTTTAGATATTCCATTTTCAAAGAGCCATCATGGAAGGGATGAATGAGACACAGTGACTCCAAAAGCAAATGTTGACAGCAGTAATAGAAAGTACAGATTTTTGTTGGCTTGTAGTACTTGCCCAGAGTTAGAAAATGAAGAAAAGTCTGGGGTCAGATTCGAACCTACGACCTCTGGTCTTGAGGCCCAGCTCTCTGTCCACTGAGCCACTCAGCTGCGCTGCAACTTCCTTTTACTGAACTACTCAAGGGTTTGCAACTTTCCCAGGGTTGGTTGGTTTCGGTTTTTGGTAGCTAGGAGCCTGACTACATGGCTTCAAGGCTAAATGGCCACAGGTCCCCAGGCTATTTGGCTTGCTGGAGGCTTCATTCATTACGACACTCAAAAAGCCGCCTGCTGATCTGAACCATGGACTTCAGGAGAAGCCTGAGCTTCACAAAGCTTCCTTTGACAAAGGGCACTCCATCAACAAGTGCCTTCTTCTTCTGGGACAAGCACAATGGAGAAGCTGGCCAAATGGCTAATCGGTGCAAGTCCCAGCTGATTCAACTCTTTATGCTGAGCCTCTCTTCCTTCCCTCCGTGGCCATAAAAAGCTCAGCTGAAAACAACCCATAACCCTTCATGAGGAAGCTCTTCAGTGGGTTGATTTCCAAAGCTGCTGCCTGAGGATAGAAGGAAGGACTTCCCCAAAAGGTCCCCAGGGAGGTACCTGAACTAAAGAAAGAGTCCATGCTGTATCCACACCTACTCTTACCCAGCTCTCTTTGTGGTCCCAGGATGGCTCCGATCTGAATAGAGCTCAACAGGTGGAACTGCATAAGGAGGATACCAGCAGAGACCAGCTTGACAATAGGAAAGAACTTCCTTGGGGAGCAAAATTGGAACTGCCACCTCTGGTCATAGAGCCAGACAGGTAGTGGAGAGATTTCTATCATTTCCATTGCCTGAGAGGGATGTCCAATAATAATTCCTTTCTTGGCTTCTATTTTTAATATTAAAGGGATTTCTCAACCCCAGGATGAATATTTTTTTCTTTTAGATGTTAATTATATTGTTTTAAAATGTTAATTCTATTCATCGATGCCAGTCAAGTTATTTCTTTTTTTTAAACCCTTATATATATACTGTATATTATATATATGTATGTATGTATATATATATATATATATACTGTGTATTGGCTCCAAGGCAGAAGAGTGGTAAGGGCTAGGCAATGGGGGTCAAGTGACTTGCCCAGGTTCACACAGCTGGGAAGTGGCTGAGGCTGGATTCGAACCTAGGACCTCCCACCTCTAGGCTTGGCTCCCAATCCACTGAGCTACCCAGCCGCCCAATCCACTGAGCTACCCAGCCGCCCACCACCCCCTTAGGATTCTTTACAATATCTAATGATAAATGGTTCTCACGATCAATTTAAGTGTTCATTGAGGAACTTTGTAGGGAAATTGAAGTTATGGATCACGAACAAAAGGACATAATCTCAAACTACAACTCTGCTGTGACTCAGTAATAGTCGCCTTTAGATATTCCATTTTCAAAGAGCCATCATGGAAGGGATGAATGAGACACAGTGACTCCAAAAGCAAATGTTGACAGCAGTAATAGAAAGTACAGATTTTTGTTGGCTTGTAGTACTTGCCCAGAGTTAGAAAATGAAGAAAAGTCTGGGGTCAGATTCGAACCTACGACCTCTGGTCTTGAGGCCCAGCTCTCTGTCCACTGAGCCACTCAGCTGCGCTGCAACTTCCTTTTACTGAACTACTCAAGGGTTTGCAACTTTCCCAGGGTTGGTTGGTTTCGGTTTTTGGTAGCTAGGAGCCTGACTACATGGCTTCAAGGCTAAATGGCCACAGGTCCCCAGGCTATTTGGCTTGCTGGAGGCTTCATTCATTACGACACTCAAAAAGCCGCCTGCTGATCTGAACCATGGACTTCAGGAGAAGCCTGAGCTTCACAAAGCTTCCTTTGACAAAGGGCACTCCATCAACAAGTGCCTTCTTCTTCTGGGACAAGCACAATGGAGAAGCTGGCCAAATGGCTAATCGGTGCAAGTCCCAGCTGATTCAACTCTTTATGCTGAGCCTCTCTTCCTTCCCTCCGTGGCCATAAAAAGCTCAGCTGAAAACAACCCATAACCCTTCATGAGGAAGCTCTTCAGTGGGTTGATTTCCAAAGCTGCTGCCTGAGGATAGAAGGAAGGACTTCCCCAAAAGGTCCCCAGGGAGGTACCTGAACTAAAGAAAGAGTCCATGCTGTATCCACACCTACTCTTACCCAGCTCTCTTTGTGGTCCCAGGATGGCTCCGATCTGAATAGAGCTCAACAGGTGGAACTGCATAAGGAGGATACCAGCAGAGACCAGCTTGACAATAGGAAAGAACTTCCTTGGGGAGCAAAATTGGAACTGCCACCTCTGGTCATAGAGCCAGACAGGTAGTGGAGAGGTTTCTATCATTTCCATTGCCTGAGAGGGATGTCCAATAATAATTCCTTTCTTGGCTTCTATTTTTAATATTAAAGGGATTTCTCAACCCCAGGATGAATATTTTTTTCTTTTAGATGTTAATTATATTGTTTTAAAATGTTAATTCTATTCATCGATGCCAGTCAAGTTATTTCTTTTTTTTAAACCCTTATATATATACTGTATATTATATATATGTATATGTATATGTATGTATGTATATATATATATATATACTGTGTATTGGCTCCAAGGCAGAAGAGTGGTAAGGGCTAGGCAATGGGGGTCAAGTGACTTGCCCAGGTTCACACAGCTGGGAAGTGGCTGAGGCTGGATTCGAACCTAGGACCTCCCACCTCTAGGCTTGGCTCCCAATCCACTGAGCTACCCAGCCGCCCAATCCACTGAGCTACCCAGCCGCCCACCCACCCCCTTAGGATTCTTTACAATATCTAATGATAAATGGTTCTCACGATCAATTTAAGTGTTCATTGAGGAACTTTGTATGGAAATTGAAGTTATGGATCACAAAAGAAAGCAAATAATCTCAAACTACAACTCTGCTGTGACTCAGTAATAGTCGCCTTTACATATTCCATTTTCAAAGAGCCATCATGGAAGTGATGAATGAGACACAGTGACTCCAAAAGCAAATGTTGACAGCAGTAATAGAAAGTACAGATTTTTGTTGGCTTGTAGTACTTGCCCAGAGTTAGAAAATGAAGAAAAGTCTGGGGTCAGATTCGAACCTACGACCTCTGGTCTTGAGGCCCAGCTCTCTGTCCACTGAGCCACTCAGCTGCGCTGCAACTTCCTTTTACTGAACTACTCAAGGGTTTGCAACTTTCCCAGGGTTGGTTGGTTTCGGTTTTTGGTAGCTAGGAGCCTGACTACATGGCTTCAAGGCTAAATGGCCACAGGTCCCCAGGCTATTTGGCTTGCTGGAGGCTTCATTCATTACGACACTCAAAAAGCCGCCTGCTGATCTGAACCATGGACTTCAGGAGAAGCCTGAGCTTCACAAAGCTTCCTTTGACAAAGGGCACTCCATCAACAAGTGCCTTCTTCTTCTGGGACAAGCACAATGGAGAAGCTGGCCAAATGGCTAATCGGTGCAAGTCCCAGCTGATTCAACCCTTTATGCTGAGCCTCTCTTCCTTCCCTCCGTGGCCATAAAAAGCTCAGCTGAAAACAACCCATAACCCTTCATGAGGAAGCTCTTCAGTGGGTTGATTTCCAAAGCTGCTGCCTGAGGATAGAAGGAAGGACTTCCCCAAAAGGTCCCCAGGGAGGTACCTGAACTAAAGAAAGAGTCCATGCTGTATCCACACCTACTCTTACCCAGCTCTCTTTGTGGTCCCAGGATGGCTCCGATCTGAATAGAGCTCAACAGGTGGAACTGCATAAGGAGGATACCAGCAGAGACCAGCTTGACAATAGGAAAGAACTTCCTTGGGGAGCAAAATTGGAACTGCCACCTCTGGTCATAGAGCCAGACAGGTAGTGGAGAGATTTCTATCATTTCCATTGCCTGAGAGGGATGTCCAATAATAATTCCTTTCTTGGCTTCTATTTTTAATATTAAAGGGATTTCTCAACCCCAGGATGAATATTTTTTTCTTTTAGATGTTAATTATATTGTTTTAAAATGTTAATTCTATTCATCGATGCCAGTCAAGTTATTTCTTTTTTTTAAACCCTTATATATATACTGTATATTATATATATGTATATGTATATGTATGTATGTATATATATATATATATATATATATATATATATATATATATATATATATATATATATATATATATATATATATATATATATATATATACTGTGTATTGGCTCCAAGGCAGAAGAGTGGTAAGGGCTAGGCAATGGGGGTCAAGTGACTTGCCCAGGTTCACACAGCTGGGAAGTGGCTGAGGCTGGATTCGAACCTAGGACCTCCCACCTCTAGGCTTGGCTCCCAATCCACTGAGCTACCCAGCCGCCCAATCCACTGAGCTACCCAGCCGCCCACCCACCCCCTTAGGATTCTTTACAATATCTAATGATAAATGGTTCTCACGATCAATTTAAGTGTTCATTGAGGAACTTTGTATGGAAATTGAAGTTATGGATCACAAACGAAAGCAAATAATCTCAAACTACAACTCTGCTGTGACTCAGTAATAGTCGCCTTTAGATATTCCATTTTCAAAGAGCCATCATGGAAGGGATGAATGAGACACAGTGACTCCAAAAGCAAATGTTGACAGCAGTAATAGAAAGTACAGATTTTTGTTGGCTTGTAGTACTTGCCCAGAGTTAGAAAATGAAGAAAAGTCTGGGGTCAGATTCGAACCTACGACCTCTGGTCTTGAGGCCCAGCTCTCTGTCCACTGAGCCACTCAGCTGCGCTGCAACTTCCTTTTACTGAACTACTCAAGGGTTTGCAACTTTCCCAGGGTTGGTTGGTTTCGGTTTTTGGTAGCTAGGAGCCTGACTACATGGCTTCAAGGCTAAATGGCCACAGGTCCCCAGGCTATTTGGCTTGCTGGAGGCTTCATTCATTACGACACTCAAAAAGCCGCCTGCTGATCTGAACCATGGACTTCAGGAGAAGCCTGAGCTTCACAAAGCTTCCTTTGACAAAGGGCACTCCATCAACAAGTGCCTTCTTCTTCTGGGACAAGCACAATGGAGAAGCTGGCCAAATGGCTAATCGGTGCAAGTCCCAGCTGATTCAACTCTTTATGCTGAGCCTCTCTTCCTTCCCTCCGTGGCCATAAAAAGCTCAGCTGAAAACAACCCATAACCCTTCATGAGGAAGCTCTTCAGTGGGTTGATTTCCAAAGCTGCTGCCTGAGGATAGAAGGAAGGACTTCCCCAAAAGGTCCCCAGGGAGGTACCTGAACTAAAGAAAGAGTCCATGCTGTATCCACACCTACTCTTACCCAGCTCTCTTTGTGGTCCCAGGATGGCTCCGATCTGAATAGAGCTCAACAGGTGGAACTGCATAAGGAGGATACCAGCAGAGACCAGCTTGACAATAGGAAAGAACTTCCTTGGGGAGCAAAATTGGAACTGCCACCTCTGGTCATAGAGCCAGACAGGTAGTGGAGAGATTTCTATCATTTCCATTGCCTGAGAGGGATGTCCAATAATAATTCCTTTCTTGGCTTCTATTTTTAATATTAAAGGGATTTCTCAACCCCAGGATGAATATTTTTTTCTTTTAGATGTTAATTATATTGTTTTAAAATGTTAATTCTATTCATCGATGCCAGTCAAGTTATTTCTTTTTTTTAAACCCTTATATATATACTGTATATTATATATATGTATGTATGTATATATATATATATATATACTGTGTATTGGCTCCAAGGCAGAAGAGTGGTAAGGGCTAGGCAATGGGGGTCAAGTGACTTGCCCAGGTTCACACAGCTGGGAAGTGGCTGAGGCTGGATTCGAACCTAGGACCTCCCACCTCTAGGCTTGGCTCCCAATCCACTGAGCTACCCAGCCGCCCAATCCACTGAGCTACCCAGCCGCCCACCACCCCCTTAGGATTCTTTACAATATCTAATGATAAATGGTTCTCACGATCAATTTAAGTGTTCATTGAGGAACTTTGTAGGGAAATTGAAGTTATGGATCACGAACAAAAGGACATAATCTCAAACTACAACTCTGCTGTGACTCAGTAATAGTCGCCTTTAGATATTCCATTTTCAAAGAGCCATCATGGAAGGGATGAATGAGACACAGTGACTCCAAAAGCAAATGTTGACAGCAGTAATAGAAAGTACAGATTTTTGTTGGCTTGTAGTACTTGCCCAGAGTTAGAAAATGAAGAAAAGTCTGGGGTCAGATTCGAACCTACGACCTCTGGTCTTGAGGCCCAGCTCTCTGTCCACTGAGCCACTCAGCTGCGCTGCAACTTCCTTTTACTGAACTACTCAAGGGTTTGCAACTTTCCCAGGGTTGGTTGGTTTCGGTTTTTGGTAGCTAGGAGCCTGACTACATGGCTTCAAGGCTAAATGGCCACAGGTCCCCAGGCTATTTGGCTTGCTGGAGGCTTCATTCATTACGACACTCAAAAAGCCGCCTGCTGATCTGAACCATGGACTTCAGGAGAAGCCTGAGCTTCACAAAGCTTCCTTTGACAAAGGGCACTCCATCAACAAGTGCCTTCTTCTTCTGGGACAAGCACAATGGAGAAGCTGGCCAAATGGCTAATCGGTGCAAGTCCCAGCTGATTCAACTCTTTATGCTGAGCCTCTCTTCCTTCCCTCCGTGGCCATAAAAAGCTCAGCTGAAAACAACCCATAACCCTTCATGAGGAAGCTCTTCAGTGGGTTGATTTCCAAAGCTGCTGCCTGAGGATAGAAGGAAGGACTTCCCCAAAAGGTCCCCAGGGAGGTACCTGAACTAAAGAAAGAGTCCATGCTGTATCCACACCTACTCTTACCCAGCTCTCTTTGTGGTCCCAGGATGGCTCCGATCTGAATAGAGCTCAACAGGTGGAACTGCATAAGGAGGATACCAGCAGAGACCAGCTTGACAATAGGAAAGAACTTCCTTGGGGAGCAAAATTGGAACTGCCACCTCTGGTCATAGAGCCAGACAGGTAGTGGAGAGGTTTCTATCATTTCCATTGCCTGAGAGGGATGTCCAATAATAATTCCTTTCTTGGCTTCTATTTTTAATATTAAAGGGATTTCTCAACCCCAGGATGAATATTTTTTTCTTTTAGATGTTAATTATATTGTTTTAAAATGTTAATTCTATTCATCGATGCCAGTCAAGTTATTTCTTTTTTTTAAACCCTTATATATATACTGTATATTATATATATGTATATGTATATGTATGTATGTATATATATATATATATACTGTGTATTGGCTCCAAGGCAGAAGAGTGGTAAGGGCTAGGCAATGGGGGTCAAGTGACTTGCCCAGGTTCACACAGCTGGGAAGTGGCTGAGGCTGGATTCGAACCTAGGACCTCCCACCTCTAGGCTTGGCTCCCAATCCACTGAGCTACCCAGCCGCCCAATCCACTGAGCTACCCAGCCGCCCACCCACCCCCTTAGGATTCTTTACAATATCTAATGATAAATGGTTCTCACGATCAATTTAAGTGTTCATTGAGGAACTTTGTATGGAAATTGAAGTTATGGATCACAAAAGAAAGCAAATAATCTCAAACTACAACTCTGCTGTGACTCAGTAATAGTCGCCTTTACATATTCCATTTTCAAAGAGCCATCATGGAAGTGATGAATGAGACACAGTGACTCCAAAAGCAAATGTTGACAGCAGTAATAGAAAGTACAGATTTTTGTTGGCTTGTAGTACTTGCCCAGAGTTAGAAAATGAAGAAAAGTCTGGGGTCAGATTCGAACCTACGACCTCTGGTCTTGAGGCCCAGCTCTCTGTCCACTGAGCCACTCAGCTGCGCTGCAACTTCCTTTTACTGAACTACTCAAGGGTTTGCAACTTTCCCAGGGTTGGTTGGTTTCGGTTTTTGGTAGCTAGGAGCCTGACTACATGGCTTCAAGGCTAAATGGCCACAGGTCCCCAGGCTATTTGGCTTGCTGGAGGCTTCATTCATTACGACACTCAAAAAGCCGCCTGCTGATCTGAACCATGGACTTCAGGAGAAGCCTGAGCTTCACAAAGCTTCCTTTGACAAAGGGCACTCCATCAACAAGTGCCTTCTTCTTCTGGGACAAGCACAATGGAGAAGCTGGCCAAATGGCTAATCGGTGCAAGTCCCAGCTGATTCAACCCTTTATGCTGAGCCTCTCTTCCTTCCCTCCGTGGCCATAAAAAGCTCAGCTGAAAACAACCCATAACCCTTCATGAGGAAGCTCTTCAGTGGGTTGATTTCCAAAGCTGCTGCCTGAGGATAGAAGGAAGGACTTCCCCAAAAGGTCCCCAGGGAGGTACCTGAACTAAAGAAAGAGTCCATGCTGTATCCACACCTACTCTTACCCAGCTCTCTTTGTGGTCCCAGGATGGCTCCGATCTGAATAGAGCTCAACAGGTGGAACTGCATAAGGAGGATACCAGCAGAGACCAGCTTGACAATAGGAAAGAACTTCCTTGGGGAGCAAAATTGGAACTGCCACCTCTGGTCATAGAGCCAGACAGGTAGTGGAGAGATTTCTATCATTTCCATTGCCTGAGAGGGATGTCCAATAATAATTCCTTTCTTGGCTTCTATTTTTAATATTAAAGGGATTTCTCAACCCCAGGATGAATATTTTTTTCTTTTAGATGTTAATTATATTGTTTTAAAATGTTAATTCTATTCATCGATGCCAGTCAAGTTATTTCTTTTTTTTAAACCCTTATATATATACTGTATATTATATATATGTATATGTATATGTATGTATGTATATATATATATATATATATATATATATATATATATATATATATGTATATGTATATGTATGTATGTATATATATATATATATACTGTGTATTGGCTCCAAGGCAGAAGAGTGGTAAGGGCTAGGCAATGGGGGTCAAGTGACTTGCCCAGGTTCACACAGCTGGGAAGTGGCTGAGGCTGGATTCGAACCTAGGACCTCCCACCTCTAGGCTTGGCTCCCAATCCACTGAGCTACCCAGCCGCCCAATCCACTGAGCTACCCAGCCGCCCACCCACCCCCTTAGGATTCTTTACAATATCTAATGATAAATGGTTCTCACGATCAATTTAAGTGTTCATTGAGGAACTTTGTATGGAAATTGAAGTTATGGATCACAAACGAAAGCAAATAATCTCAAACTACAACTCTGCTGTGACTCAGTAATAGTCGCCTTTAGATATTCCATTTTCAAAGAGCCATCATGGAAGGGATGAATGAGACACAGTGACTCCAAAAGCAAATGTTGACAGCAGTAATAGAAAGTACAGATTTTTGTTGGCTTGTAGTACTTGCCCAGAGTTAGAAAATGAAGAAAAGTCTGGGGTCAGATTCGAACCTACGACCTCTGGTCTTGAGGCCCAGCTCTCTGTCCACTGAGCCACTCAGCTGCGCTGCAACTTCCTTTTACTGAACTACTCAAGGGTTTGCAACTTTCCCAGGGTTGGTTGGTTTCGGTTTTTGGTAGCTAGGAGCCTGACTACATGGCTTCAAGGCTAAATGGCCACAGGTCCCCAGGCTATTTGGCTTGCTGGAGGCTTCATTCATTACGACACTCAAAAAGCCGCCTGCTGATCTGAACCATGGACTTCAGGAGAAGCCTGAGCTTCACAAAGCTTCCTTTGACAAAGGGCACTCCATCAACAAGTGCCTTCTTCTTCTGGGACAAGCACAATGGAGAAGCTGGCCAAATGGCTAATCGGTGCAAGTCCCAGCTGATTCAACTCTTTATGCTGAGCCTCTCTTCCTTCCCTCCGTGGCCATAAAAAGCTCAGCTGAAAACAACCCATAACCCTTCATGAGGAAGCTCTTCAGTGGGTTGATTTCCAAAGCTGCTGCCTGAGGATAGAAGGAAGGACTTCCCCAAAAGGTCCCCAGGGAGGTACCTGAACTAAAGAAAGAGTCCATGCTGTATCCACACCTACTCTTACCCAGCTCTCTTTGTGGTCCCAGGATGGCTCCGATCTGAATAGAGCTCAACAGGTGGAACTGCATAAGGAGGATACCAGCAGAGACCAGCTTGACAATAGGAAAGAACTTCCTTGGGGAGCAAAATTGGAACTGCCACCTCTGGTCATAGAGCCAGACAGGTAGTGGAGAGATTTCTATCATTTCCATTGCCTGAGAGGGATGTCCAATAATAATTCCTTTCTTGGCTTCTATTTTTAATATTAAAGGGATTTCTCAACCCCAGGATGAATATTTTTTTCTTTTAGATGTTAATTATATTGTTTTAAAATGTTAATTCTATTCATCGATGCCAGTCAAGTTATTTCTTTTTTTTAAACCCTTATATATATACTGTATATTATATATATGTATGTATGTATATATATATATATATATACTGTGTATTGGCTCCAAGGCAGAAGAGTGGTAAGGGCTAGGCAATGGGGGTCAAGTGACTTGCCCAGGTTCACACAGCTGGGAAGTGGCTGAGGCTGGATTCGAACCTAGGACCTCCCACCTCTAGGCTTGGCTCCCAATCCACTGAGCTACCCAGCCGCCCAATCCACTGAGCTACCCAGCCGCCCACCACCCCCTTAGGATTCTTTACAATATCTAATGATAAATGGTTCTCACGATCAATTTAAGTGTTCATTGAGGAACTTTGTAGGGAAATTGAAGTTATGGATCACGAACAAAAGGACATAATCTCAAACTACAACTCTGCTGTGACTCAGTAATAGTCGCCTTTAGATATTCCATTTTCAAAGAGCCATCATGGAAGGGATGAATGAGACACAGTGACTCCAAAAGCAAATGTTGACAGCAGTAATAGAAAGTACAGATTTTTGTTGGCTTGTAGTACTTGCCCAGAGTTAGAAAATGAAGAAAAGTCTGGGGTCAGATTCGAACCTACGACCTCTGGTCTTGAGGCCCAGCTCTCTGTCCACTGAGCCACTCAGCTGCGCTGCAACTTCCTTTTACTGAACTACTCAAGGGTTTGCAACTTTCCCAGGGTTGGTTGGTTTCGGTTTTTGGTAGCTAGGAGCCTGACTACATGGCTTCAAGGCTAAATGGCCACAGGTCCCCAGGCTATTTGGCTTGCTGGAGGCTTCATTCATTACGACACTCAAAAAGCCGCCTGCTGATCTGAACCATGGACTTCAGGAGAAGCCTGAGCTTCACAAAGCTTCCTTTGACAAAGGGCACTCCATCAACAAGTGCCTTCTTCTTCTGGGACAAGCACAATGGAGAAGCTGGCCAAATGGCTAATCGGTGCAAGTCCCAGCTGATTCAACTCTTTATGCTGAGCCTCTCTTCCTTCCCTCCGTGGCCATAAAAAGCTCAGCTGAAAACAACCCATAACCCTTCATGAGGAAGCTCTTCAGTGGGTTGATTTCCAAAGCTGCTGCCTGAGGATAGAAGGAAGGACTTCCCCAAAAGGTCCCCAGGGAGGTACCTGAACTAAAGAAAGAGTCCATGCTGTATCCACACCTACTCTTACCCAGCTCTCTTTGTGGTCCCAGGATGGCTCCGATCTGAATAGAGCTCAACAGGTGGAACTGCATAAGGAGGATACCAGCAGAGACCAGCTTGACAATAGGAAAGAACTTCCTTGGGGAGCAAAATTGGAACTGCCACCTCTGGTCATAGAGCCAGACAGGTAGTGGAGAGGTTTCTATCATTTCCATTGCCTGAGAGGGATGTCCAATAATAATTCCTTTCTTGGCTTCTATTTTTAATATTAAAGGGATTTCTCAACCCCAGGATGAATATTTTTTTCTTTTAGATGTTAATTATATTGTTTTAAAATGTTAATTCTATTCATCGATGCCAGTCAAGTTATTTCTTTTTTTTAAACCCTTATATATATACTGTATATTATATATATGTATATGTATATGTATGTATGTATATATATATATATATACTGTGTATTGGCTCCAAGGCAGAAGAGTGGTAAGGGCTAGGCAATGGGGGTCAAGTGACTTGCCCAGGTTCACACAGCTGGGAAGTGGCTGAGGCTGGATTCGAACCTAGGACCTCCCACCTCTAGGCTTGGCTCCCAATCCACTGAGCTACCCAGCCGCCCAATCCACTGAGCTACCCAGCCGCCCACCCACCCCCTTAGGATTCTTTACAATATCTAATGATAAATGGTTCTCACGATCAATTTAAGTGTTCATTGAGGAACTTTGTATGGAAATTGAAGTTATGGATCACAAAAGAAAGCAAATAATCTCAAACTACAACTCTGCTGTGACTCAGTAATAGTCGCCTTTACATATTCCATTTTCAAAGAGCCATCATGGAAGTGATGAATGAGACACAGTGACTCCAAAAGCAAATGTTGACAGCAGTAATAGAAAGTACAGATTTTTGTTGGCTTGTAGTACTTGCCCAGAGTTAGAAAATGAAGAAAAGTCTGGGGTCAGATTCGAACCTACGACCTCTGGTCTTGAGGCCCAGCTCTCTGTCCACTGAGCCACTCAGCTGCGCTGCAACTTCCTTTTACTGAACTACTCAAGGGTTTGCAACTTTCCCAGGGTTGGTTGGTTTCGGTTTTTGGTAGCTAGGAGCCTGACTACATGGCTTCAAGGCTAAATGGCCACAGGTCCCCAGGCTATTTGGCTTGCTGGAGGCTTCATTCATTACGACACTCAAAAAGCCGCCTGCTGATCTGAACCATGGACTTCAGGAGAAGCCTGAGCTTCACAAAGCTTCCTTTGACAAAGGGCACTCCATCAACAAGTGCCTTCTTCTTCTGGGACAAGCACAATGGAGAAGCTGGCCAAATGGCTAATCGGTGCAAGTCCCAGCTGATTCAACTCTTTATGCTGAGCCTCTCTTCCTTCCCTCCGTGGCCATAAAAAGCTCAGCTGAAAACAACCCATAACCCTTCATGAGGAAGCTCTTCAGTGGGTTGATTTCCAAAGCTGCTGCCTGAGGATAGAAGGAAGGACTTCCCCAAAAGGTCCCCAGGGAGGTACCTGAACTAAAGAAAGAGTCCATGCTGTATCCACACCTACTCTTACCCAGCTCTCTTTGTGGTCCCAGGATGGCTCCGATCTGAATAGAGCTCAACAGGTGGAACTGCATAAGGAGGATACCAGCAGAGACCAGCTTGACAATAGGAAAGAACTTCCTTGGGGAGCAAAATTGGAACTGCCACCTCTGGTCATAGAGCCAGACAGGTAGTGGAGAGATTTCTATCATTTCCATTGCCTGAGAGGGATGTCCAATAATAATTCCTTTCTTGGCTTCTATTTTTAATATTAAAGGGATTTCTCAACCCCAGGATGAATATTTTTTTCTTTTAGATGTTAATTATATTGTTTTAAAATGTTAATTCTATTCATCGATGCCAGTCAAGTTATTTCTTTTTTTTAAACCCTTATATATATACTGTATATTATATATATGTATATGTATATGTATGTATGTATATATATATATATATATACTGTGTATTGGCTCCAAGGCAGAAGAGTGGTAAGGGCTAGGCAATGGGGGTCAAGTGACTTGCCCAGGTTCACACAGCTGGGAAGTGGCTGAGGCTGGATTCGAACCTAGGACCTCCCACCTCTAGGCTTGGCTCCCAATCCACTGAGCTACCCAGCCGCCCAATCCACTGAGCTACCCAGCCGCCCACCCACCCCCTTAGGATTCTTTACAATATCTAATGATAAATGGTTCTCACGATCAATTTAAGTGTTCATTGAGGAACTTTGTATGGAAATTGAAGTTATGGATCACAAACGAAAGCAAATAATCTCAAACTACAACTCTGCTGTGACTCAGTAATAGTCGCCTTTAGATATTCCATTTTCAAAGAGCCATCATGGAAGGGATGAATGAGACACAGTGACTCCAAAAGCAAATGTTGACAGCAGTAATAGAAAGTACAGATTTTTGTTGGCTTGTAGTACTTGCCCAGAGTTAGAAAATGAAGAAAAGTCTGGGGTCAGATTCGAACCTACGACCTCTGGTCTTGAGGCCCAGCTCTCTGTCCACTGAGCCACTCAGCTGCGCTGCAACTTCCTTTTACTGAACTACTCAAGGGTTTGCAACTTTCCCAGGGTTGGTTGGTTTCGGTTTTTGGTAGCTAGGAGCCTGACTACATGGCTTCAAGGCTAAATGGCCACAGGTCCCCAGGCTATTTGGCTTGCTGGAGGCTTCATTCATTACGACACTCAAAAAGCCGCCTGCTGATCTGAACCATGGACTTCAGGAGAAGCCTGAGCTTCACAAAGCTTCCTTTGACAAAGGGCACTCCATCAACAAGTGCCTTCTTCTTCTGGGACAAGCACAATGGAGAAGCTGGCCAAATGGCTAATCGGTGCAAGTCCCAGCTGATTCAACTCTTTATGCTGAGCCTCTCTTCCTTCCCTCCGTGGCCATAAAAAGCTCAGCTGAAAACAACCCATAACCCTTCATGAGGAAGCTCTTCAGTGGGTTGATTTCCAAAGCTGCTGCCTGAGGATAGAAGGAAGGACTTCCCCAAAAGGTCCCCAGGGAGGTACCTGAACTAAAGAAAGAGTCCATGCTGTATCCACACCTACTCTTACCCAGCTCTCTTTGTGGTCCCAGGATGGCTCCGATCTGAATAGAGCTCAACAGGTGGAACTGCATAAGGAGGATACCAGCAGAGACCAGCTTGACAATAGGAAAGAACTTCCTTGGGGAGCAAAATTGGAACTGCCACCTCTGGTCATAGAGCCAGACAGGTAGTGGAGAGATTTCTATCATTTCCATTGCCTGAGAGGGATGTCCAATAATAATTCCTTTCTTGGCTTCTATTTTTAATATTAAAGGGATTTCTCAACCCCAGGATGAATATTTTTTTCTTTTAGATGTTAATTATATTGTTTTAAAATGTTAATTCTATTCATCGATGCCAGTCAAGTTATTTCTTTTTTTTAAACCCTTATATATATACTGTATATTATATATATGTATATGTATATGTATGTATGTATATATATATATATATATACTGTGTATTGGCTCCAAGGCAGAAGAGTGGTAAGGGCTAGGCAATGGGGGTCAAGTGACTTGCCCAGGTTCACACAGCTGGGAAGTGGCTGAGGCTGGATTCGAACCTAGGACCTCCCACCTCTAGGCTTGGCTCCCAATCCACTGAGCTACCCAGCCGCCCAATCCACTGAGCTACCCAGCCGCCCACCCACCCCCTTAGGATTCTTTACAATATCTAATGATAAATGGTTCTCACGATCAATTTAAGTGTTCATTGAGGAACTTTGTATGGAAATTGAAGTTATGGATCACGAACGAAAGCAAATAATCTCAAACTACAACTCTGCTGTGACTCAGTAATAGTCGCCTTTAGATATTCCATTTTCAAAGAGCCATCATGGAAGGGATGAATGAGACACAGTGACTCCAAAAGCAAATGTTGACAGCAGTAATAGAAAGTACAGATTTTTGTTGGCTTGTAGTACTTGCCCAGAGTTAGAAAATGAAGAAAAGTCTGGGGTCAGATTCGAACCTACGACCTCTGGTCTTGAGGCCCAGCTCTCTGTCCACTGAGCCACTCAGCTGCGCTGCAACTTCCTTTTACTGAACTACTCAAGGGTTTGCAACTTTCCCAGGGTTGGTTGGTTTCGGTTTTTGGTAGCTAGGAGCCTGACTACATGGCTTCAAGGCTAAATGGCCACAGGTCCCCAGGCTATTTGGCTTGCTGGAGGCTTCATTCATTACGACACTCAAAAAGCCGCCTGCTGATCTGAACCATGGACTTCAGGAGAAGCCTGAGCTTCACAAAGCTTCCTTTGACAAAGGGCACTCCATCAACAAGTGCCTTCTTCTTCTGGGACAAGCACAATGGAGAAGCTGGCCAAATGGCTAATCGGTGCAAGTCCCAGCTGATTCAACTCTTTATGCTGAGCCTCTCTTCCTTCCCTCCGTGGCCATAAAAAGCTCAGCTGAAAACAACCCATAACCCTTCATGAGGAAGCTCTTCAGTGGGTTGATTTCCAAAGCTGCTGCCTGAGGATAGAAGGAAGGACTTCCCCAAAAGGTCCCCAGGGAGGTACCTGAACTAAAGAAAGAGTCCATGCTGTATCCACACCTACTCTTACCCAGCTCTCTTTGTGGTCCCAGGATGGCTCCGATCTGAATAGAGCTCAACAGGTGGAACTGCATAAGGAGGATACCAGCAGAGACCAGCTTGACAATAGGAAAGAACTTCCTTGGGGAGCAAAATTGGAACTGCCACCTCTGGTCATAGAGCCAGACAGGTAGTGGAGAGATTTCTATCATTTCCATTGCCTGAGAGGGATGTCCAATAATAATTCCTTTCTTGGCTTCTATTTTTAATATTAAAGGGATTTCTCAACCCCAGGATGAATATTTTTTTCTTTTAGATGTTAATTATATTGTTTTAAAATGTTAATTCTATTCATCGATGCCAGTCAAGTTATTTCTTTTTTTTAAACCCTTATATATATACTGTATATTATATATATGTATGTATGTATATATATATATATATATATACTGTGTATTGGCTCCAAGGCAGAAGAGTGGTAAGGGCTAGGCAATGGGGGTCAAGTGACTTGCCCAGGTTCACACAGCTGGGAAGTGGCTGAGGCTGGATTCGAACCTAGGACCTCCCACCTCTAGGCTTGGCTCCCAATCCACTGAGCTACCCAGCCGCCCAATCCACTGAGCTACCCAGCCGCCCACCCACCCCCTTAGGATTCTTTACAATATCTAATGATAAATGGTTCTCACGATCAATTTAAGTGTTCATTGAGGAACTTTGTATGGAAATTGAAGTTATGGATCACGAACGAAAGCAAATAATCTCAAACTACAACTCTGCTGTGACTCAGTAATAGTCGCCTTTAGATATTCCATTTTCAAAGAGCCATCATGGAAGGGATGAATGAGACACAGTGACTCCAAAAGCAAATGTTGACAGCAGTAATAGAAAGTACAGATTTTTGTTGGCTTGTAGTACTTGCCCAGAGTTAGAAAATGAAGAAAAGTCTGGGGTCAGATTCGAACCTACGACCTCTGGTCTTGAGGCCCAGCTCTCTGTCCACTGAGCCACTCAGCTGCGCTGCAACTTCCTTTTACTGAACTACTCAAGGGTTTGCAACTTTCCCAGGGTTGGTTGGTTTCGGTTTTTGGTAGCTAGGAGCCTGACTACATGGCTTCAAGGCTAAATGGCCACAGGTCCCCAGGCTATTTGGCTTGCTGGAGGCTTCATTCATTACGACACTCAAAAAGCCGCCTGCTGATTGTTACAAGGGAATCACTTTAAAAGACTGATATATATTAATTTAAGGTCGCCAAGGAATCAGCTATGTAATTCCTAAATGAAAAACTCAAGTCAGCCGTCAGCCTTTTTTGGAGTTTAATTACAATAGGAGCAAGAAAGGAATTAGAGATATATATAGAGAGAGAAAGGGGAGAGAAGGGAATAGGGCTTAAATACCCCTTCTGTTTAGGCTGGGCCAAAAGGCCCAAGCCCTTAGATAGCTGGGGCAAAGAAAAGAGATCAGTCCCTATTACTCACGTGTCCAAAATGGAGAAACAGTCTCAGAGGCCCCCACCTTCAGCTTCCTTCAGAGCAAGCTTCCTCAGAGCCCAGGAACCACACCGACCCAAAAACTCAACAACCACCACCTCGAGTCTCCAGACCCTCCTATCTTTAAGGAAACCATCCAAGTTGCCTCCCCTCAGTCCTCACATCTACCAATCACTCTTCATCAATTTGCCTGTTAATGGAGGCTCTCGCTTAACCCAGGACCGCCCAGAGGTTTCTGGCTTTTTGCACATGTCTGTTGAAGGTCATATTTTCAAATGATTAAATCTATACTCCTTTGTTACAGCCCTTTCTAAATCCTGTTAACTTGAATATGGTAGAGATTGGAATAATTAAATTTTGATCTAGGCTGCAGCCCTTACTCAATCTTATTAGGACTGAATAGGGTGGAGTATCTCCATTGTATCAATTCTAAAATCAATCAAGACTCAAAGAAATTCCTGTTCTATGCTCAAGCATAGGTCAAAGTCCTTTCCATTGTTCAGCAAAGGGTTTCTGTCCTAAAGTACTCTTAAGAAGGGAAGAGAAGGAACCTCCCATGCCAATGGAGTTCCCATTCCAATAGACTATCAGTAAGAAATTTTCCAAGTATGAAATATCCCAATGGTGAAATTTCCAACATTTATAAGTCTAAGGAAATTTGAGGTTTACAATCCCCCCTGATGATCATTGGGAGACTAGTCTCCCCATTGATCATTTAACATAATCATTTTGTAGTTCTAAATTCACTTCTAACTAAAGATATACACAATATTCAATTTTCTAAGAGAAATTAGAATAGTGAGAGAGGAAATAGAAAGGAAAAGAAAGCAAAACCAATGTTTGCTAGGCGCATTGACAGAAAGCCAAATTAGGGGCAGTCCCTTTTGGCATAAATGTTACAATAAATGTTCAATCAAAAGTTCAGTCCAATCAATCACATCCAAAGTTCATTCTTGATCTTCTTGATGAAGTGTAGGTTTTTGGCATCTTTCTGCAACAGTTCATTCTCTGGATATAAAAGTTTCAAGCTTCTTTCTTGAAGATCTTTTCTCGAACAAAATCAAAATCTTTGAAAATTTTTTATAACAGTAAAATCTTAAACAAAAGTCTTGGATTTTTATAAAAATAAAATCTCAAACAAAAAAAATTCAAAAATTCTTAGATTTTAAATTAAAATACAATCCCCCCTGAAGTAAGTATTAAAAAAAAAAATATCAAGTTAAGCTCAGAATGCAATGTTCAGGTATGGGGTTGTATGTGTCAATTATCAAAAAAATAGAAAAATAATCAAAAACATAAGAAAATTTCAAAATAGACCTTGTATAGGTCCAGTTTAAAGTAATTTCTATCCCACAAGTATGTAGGACAGAATGCAGTAATATTTCACTTAGCCATTTGTAGCCAAGACTACAGGAAGTTGCCATAATATAAGAAGAAAAGAATTAGAATTCTATTTTGATGGGGAAATGTCATTCCCTTGTCTGATTTTTTTTTTCCTTCAGAGATATAGGGAGCCAGCATGATAGTCAAGCTTTGTACTTGTTTGAGTACTTCGAAAGGAGTGTAGATACAAGGAAGTCCTACGACTTAAACATAAGTTAAGCGTCGCAACCTTGAGTCTCACTTTAATATTTCATGTGTGCTCTATTGGCACTATTCAGGTTTAGTCTGTGCTCCTTGTTTTTATCCCTTTTCCTGGAATCAGACACAAACATTAATCACAGTCCTATAATATTTTATCAATAAATGGCAGGTTCCCATAGTTTAAAGCTTTTAGGCATATATTGATATTATAGCAAGAGTATATATATTAACTTGTATTACTGCAGGGAAAAAAATATTAATATTAATTATGTGTACCTTCAGTACAAAAAATGAGAAAAAAATCAAATATTCTGATAAAAAATAAAAGAAAAGAAATAAGAAAAAATAAGAAAAAAAATCAGTAATTCAATATATTCTTGAGAAAAAAAAAACAGCATCCATTTGTCTATGGATTATTATCTCCAATTCATATGATAAGATAGAGTCACAATTCATATGATAGGATAGAGTCAATCAGTCTCAGCAGAAGATGCTTTCTTCACATGTGAGCAGTGAATCCAAGAGTCTCTTTCTCCAATCTTTATAGATGTTGGAGTAGTTAATAATATTTGGAATGGTCCTTCCCATGAAGGTTGAGTTGCTCCAGTTCGCTTGAAATTCTTGATATAAACTTTATCTCCTGGGTTCAGGTCATGCAGAGAAAAGTCTAATGGTCCAGCTTGTACTGCAGCTCCGGATTCATGAAGTTCACGTAGTTTGTGCTGTAACTCCTGTATATAGGAAGCAATAGTAATATCTCCCCCTAATAGCGATGTATAAGCCGGGGAGAAAGGCTTAGCCTGTATAGGCGGATGTCCAAAAAGCATCTCAAATGGTGAAATATGTAAGTCTCCTCTAGGCCTGCTTCTAAGATAAAATAGGGCCAGAGGGAGAATTTCAGGCCATTTTAAATGGGTCTCAGTGCATAATTTGCCAATCATAGTCTTAAGTTCTTTATTCATCCTCTCCACTTGGCCTGAGCTCTGGGGGTGATATGGAACATGGAATTTTGGAGTTATCCCCAAGCAAGAATATATTTGATTTAAGACAGAATCGGTAAAATGACTCCCTCTATCGGAGTCAATACGTGCTGGTAGGCCAAAACGAGGGATAATTTCTTTTAAAAGTATCTTTGCAACAAAATCTGCTGTGGCTCGGGTTGTAGGAAATGCTTCCGGCCATCTGGTTAGTTGATCTACAATTACTAGACAAAATTTATAATGTCCAGCCTTTGGCATTGTTATGAAATCTATCTGTAGATGTTCAAAAGGTGTGTAAGCCAGAGGACGTCCCCCAAAGGCTTTTCCACGATATGCATGTTGGTTATATGCCTGGCAAATAGGGCAGGCTGAACATACTTTAGAGGCTACAGTAGTTATACCAGGGGCTATCCATACTCTCTTGACAGAGTCCACGATGCCCTGGGTGCCAAAATGACCATTTTTATGAATAGATTGGCAAATTTGGTTATAGAAACTTCTAGGGAGCAGGGGTTTTCCTTCAGGTGACACCCATACTCCATTAATTTGTTTTGCTTTAAATTTTTGTTTCCATTTTTCCACTTCCTTTTCATTATAGGAGAGTGATAAATTTAAATTATCAGTGGTTGTTAATGTTAAAATTAATCCAGGTCCTTCTATGGCTGCTAGTTTTGCAGCGGCATCTGCTCGGTCATTTCCTCTAGAGACAGGGTCAGAGCCACCTGTATGGGCAGAGCAATGAACTACAGCTAGGGCTTTAGGCAGTTTGAGAGCAGAAAGAACTTCATTAATAATTTCTGCATTAGCTATGGATTTTCCAGCTGAGGTTAAAAATCCTCTTTGGAGCCATAGCATCCCGACTGAGTGACAAATGCCGAAAGCATATCTAGAATCTGTATAAATTGTTGCCTTTTTATCCTTGGCAATTATACAAGCTTGTTTTAGAGCTATGAGTTCTGCTCCTTGAGCGCTAATGTTAGAAGGTAGTGAAGCTGACCATTCAGTGGCAAATTCTGAGACTATGGCAGCTCCAGTGTAACGTATGCCATCCCTCATAAAAGAGGAACCATCGGTAAATAAAATCAGATCTGCATTTTCTAAGGGAGTGTCCAAGAGATTATCTCGAGGCTTTTCTGCCATGGACACTAATGTTTCACAGTTATGTAGTGGTTCTCCTGAAGTGGGTAAATCTGGAAGCAAGGTGGCAGGGTTAAGAGTTGAACAGCGTTTCAAGGTAATATTTTCACTATTTAATAAGGTTATTTCATACCTTGTAATTCTCTGATCCGAGAATGCCTGTGTTCTATGTTTTACCAATAATGCTTCAATCTCATGTGGGCACATTATTGTTAATGGACATCCCAATACTAAATCAACGGTTTTTGTTACTAGTAAGGCTGTAGCAGCTACTCCTCTAAGGCATGGTGGTGCTCCTGCTGCTACTGGGTCTAGTTGGGCAGAATAATAAGCAATTGGGCGCTGAGAAGGTCCCAAAGTCTGAGTTAACACACCAGAGGCTACTCCTCTTCGCTCATGCACATATAAAGTAAATGGCTTGTTGTAATCTGGGATGCCTAGAGCAGGGGCAGACATGATAGCCTTTTTCAGATCTGTTAGAGCTGACAAGTGTTCAGGCTCTAATTTGAGGGGTTCAGGAACCGAATCCTTTGTTAATGCTATAAGGGGTTTAGTGATTTCCCCATAGCATGGAATCCATTGTCTACAAAACCCTGTTGCTCCTAAAATTGCTCTCAGCTGTTTCTTAGTGGTAGGAGCACTCAATTTTTGAATGTTCTCAATTCGTTTTGGAGAAATATAACGAGCACCCGCAGTCAAGATGAATCCCAAATATTCTACTTTTTGGAGACACCATTGAACTTTATCCTTAGAGATTTTATGTCCTCTTTTGTGCAATTCCAAAAGAAGGTGTTTGCTATCTTCTTGACATGTTTCTGCATCTGTTGAAGCCAAGAGTAGATCATCTACATATTTGATTAATTTGCTATTTTTAAATGTTATATTGTCTGTGTCTTGGCTCAAAATTTGCTCAAATAAGCTCGGACTTTCGACATAACCCTGTGGCAGCCGACACCAGGTATATTGTGAGCCCTTCCAGGTGAAAGCAAAAATATGCCTGGAGTTTTCATGTATTGGTATGGAAAAGAAAGCTGAACACAAGTCTACTACTGTAAAGTATGTAGCTGTGCTAGGAATAGATGAAATAATAGTATGTATGTTAGAAACTACGGAGTGTCTCTTTATAACGTGATTATTCACTGCCCTTAGATCCTGTACAAATCTATAGATGTGTTTGCCATCGGGTCCTTTTTTTGGTTTTTTAATTGGCAGGATGGGCGTGTTGTATTCAGATTTGCAAGGGATTATTATTCCCTGTTCTATTAATGAGTTAATAACTGGTGTAATACCCTCAATTGCCTCCTTTGAGAGGGGATACTGAGGGATAGAAGGAGGTGGGCTAGATTTAGTTTTTATCTGCACAGGAACAGCAGATTTAAGTAAGCCTACATCAGAAGAAGATGTGGCCCAAAGAGACTCCGGTATATCTTTAGGTATTTCAAAAATGGAAGGTTCTTTTGCCTCCTGGTTTTCCGAGAGAAGTACAGGGAGTAAATTTAAAGATTCCTCTGGTACTTCTAATGATAATGAGCCATCTGGGGAGCAGGTTATTGTGGCTCTGAGTTTGCATAGAAGGTCCCTCCCCAGCAAATTTAAAGGGGAGTCAGGCATCAAAAGGAAGGAGTGTTGTACCTCTAGGGGTCCTACAGACACCATTCTAGGAGGAAGTCTTTTAACTCTTTGGGTTATTCCTGATACTCCCATTACATTCTCTGAGCCAATAGAATAACATTGTAAATCAGGTGTTCTCTTTAATACAGACCAGGAAGCTCCGGTGTCTAATAGACAATCATAATAGGTGTTACCCACTTTTAAGGTAACATGGGGTTCATTAGTATGGGGAGGGCAGTGGATAGGGACAACGGGTAGTAGGACATCAGGGTCTGGGAAATCAAAGGTTATATCCTCTGATTCCTGTGCCCCAGCCCCCCCCGGGCACCATCATTGTGTTTGGGATATTCCTTGGGCACCCCCCTGAAGGGCACCTCTCTGAGGGTCATTAGTACCTCGAGTAATTTTTGGACGAGCGCCATTTCTCATATATTGTTGAGTATTATCATTAAAATTTTCTTCAATTTGAGCATTGTCATTAAATTCCCAATTCCTATTTCTATAATTCTGGTTTCTAAAGTTCTTATTTCTATATTCATTATAGTTATTTCCATAGTCATTATTATAATTTCTAAAATTCTGGTTTCTATAACCATTATCATAATTTCTATAGTTATTATTTCTAAAACCATTATTAAACTGTGTATTCCTTCCAAACATCTTAAGAAAGGTTCTACATTCCATCATTTTGTGGCCCTTCTTCTCACAGAAGTGGCAAGTAATGGATTGATAATTGGATTTCTGGAGAGGGGCAATTGTCGTTGGTTCATTATCATGCCCACTTTCTAATTTAGTTATCCTATCTATTACACATCTCATTTTTTTCTTCATTTCCTCCATGTCATCATTATTCTCTTTCTCCTTTTCTTCGTTTCCCTTAAAAACATATATAGCTGTTTTTCGCAATTCTTCAAGGTCCATATCTGACCATCTTGGGCATTGTGTTTTAAAATAATTTTTAATTACTTTGCATGAATTATTTACAAAGATTCTTCTAACTTGTCTTAAACTATTCTCTTTATTTAAGTCCCAATCTAAGTATCTGTCCCCAAACTCGATAATTCTGTCCATAAATCTGGAGGGTGTTTCGTTTTCCTTTTGCTTAATTTTTTCCAGTTCCATCCACTTATCTGTACTGTCCGCACATTCCTTCATGGCCGTGAGGATGGCCTCTCTACAACGGTATAGTTGTAGATAGTCCTCAGGATTATTATAGTCCCATTCGGGATCCTGAGATGGCCAATGTGCTGCATTACGCCCCCGGGTTTTGTTGACATGAGCAATTATTTTATTTTTTTCACGTTCACTTAAAAAAGCCTGTAGTAAGCTCTCAACGTCTTTGTAAGACGGATTATATTGAAAAAATATGTCTCCCATCTTTTTTGTTACTAGAAAAGGATCTTGTTCATATGTGGGGATATTTCGTGTAAATTCATTTATTTCTTGGGGAGTAAACGGTATCCTATGTCTTAAAGTCACCACATCCCCATTTCGTCCTATTTCAGGTACTTCTCTTAGAGGAAACAGGCCTCTAGTTGAATTTTGCACCTGTGGGTCAGTTTGACAAGGACAGGTTTCTCTAGGAGGACAAGATCTCCCTTGCATTGGAATTTGGTTTTCTGTAGGAGAAGGAACATGAGAAGCTGGGATTGCAGGGGAAGGGTTTTGGGGATTAAATTCAGACAAGATTTGCACTGCACGAGAGAAGCAGTCTGTTAACTGTGCTATAGGGAAGGTGTTTTCCATCTCTATTTCAGGGAAGGAAATTTCCTCATTCAAAGGTTCAGAAACAGGTCTGTTTCTGGTAGAGTGGGTGTTTGCCCATTGATCCTGTAAGAAACATTTTAGATCTTCTAATTGGGCTTGCATTTTTTCCTCAATTTTTCCTATTTTATCTTCCATATCTCCCATTTTATCCTCAATATTTCCTATTTTATTCTCAATATTTCCTATTTTATCCTCAAGTTTTTCTATTTTATTCTCAATATTTCCTATTTTATCCTCAATTTTTTCTATTGTATCCTCAATTTTTTCTATTGTATCCTCAATTTTTTCTATTTTATCCTCAATATTTTCTATTTTATCCTCAATATTTTCTATTTTATCCTCATTTTTTTCTATTTTATCCTCAACATTTTCTATTTTATCCTCAATATTTTCTATTTTATCCTCATTTTGTTTTATTTTATCCTCATTTTGTTTTATTTTATCCTCATTTTGTTTTATTTTATCCTCATTTTGTTTTATTTTATCCTCAATATTTTTTATTTTTTCATCTCTAAATATAGTATTGAGGAGTACAAAAATGACAGTACCTATTAATATAAAAATTTGGAGGTATCCTTCATTCCTCAATGCCCCTACTTCTTCAGCTGCCATATAATTGTCAAAGAATGTAGTACTCATTTTTATATGTATATTTTGTAATTTCACAAAACAGGTGGGGAGCAGGGCAAAGCAACAAACTTTCCACAGGGTTTTTTTTTTTTAATCCAGGAAGTTGTTCCTTAAGGGAAAGGATATTTAGAAACAGTTCTTCCAGCCAGGACTTTAGAGTCCTGTTGCTGAGATTTAAAAACAGCTGTTTTCTGTCTATCAGAGTCACACAGCTGGGAAGTATCTGAGGTCCGATTTGAACCCAGGACCTTCTGCCTCTAGGGCTGGCTCTCAATCCGCTGAGCTACCCAGCTGTCCCTTAAGATTAAAGGGAAGAAAAAGAAAAAACTGCTGATTCCAATTTAACTTAAGGAGAAAAGAGAAAAAGTTTTATATACTCACGTGTTCTAGCAGCTGTGTCTTTAAGCCAAGTTTTTTTTTTTTTTTTTAAAAAAGGACTAAGTGGTGAAACAGTATAGTAAAAGGGCAAGGAAAAAGTTTTATTGAGAGGATTCTTTAGACTCCCGTGTGGTCAGCCACAATGTTACAAGGGAATCACTTTAAAAGACTGATATATATTAATTTAAGGTCGCCAAGGAATCAGCTATGTAATTCCTAAATGAAAAACTCAAGTCAGCCGTCAGCCTTTTTTGGAGTTTAATTACAATAGGAGCAAGAAAGGAATTAGAGATATATATAGAGAGAGAAAGGGGAGAGAAGGGAATAGGGCTTAAATACCCCTTCTGTTTAGGCTGGGCCAAAAGGCCCAAGCCCTTAGATAGCTGGGGCAAAGAAAAGAGATCAGTCCCTATTACTCACGTGTCCAAAATGGAGAAACAGTCTCAGAGGCCCCCACCTTCAGCTTCCTTCAGAGCAAGCTTCCTCAGAGCCCAGGAACCACACCGACCCAAAAACTCAACAACCACCACCTCGAGTCTCCAGACCCTCCTATCTTTAAGGAAACCATCCAAGTTGCCTCCCCTCAGTCCTCACATCTACCAATCACTCTTCATCAATTTGCCTGTTAATGGAGGCTCTCGCTTAACCCAGGACCGCCCAGAGGTTTCTGGCTTTTTGCACATGTCTGTTGAAGGTCATATTTTCAAATGATTAAATCTATACTCCTTTGTTACAGCCCTTTCTAAATCCTGTTAACTTGAGTATGGTAGAGATTGGAATAATTAAATTTTGATCTAGGCTGCAGCCCTTACTCAATCTTATTAGGACTGAATAGGGTGGAGTATCTCCATTGTATCAATTCTAAAATCAATCAAGACTCAAAGAAATTCCTGTTCTATGCTCAAGCATAGGTCAAAGTCCTTTCCATTGTTCAGCAAAGGGTTTCTGTCCTAAAGTACTCTTAAGAAGGGAAGAGAAGGAACCTCCCATGCCAATGGAGTTCCCATTCCAATAGACTATCAGTAAGAAATTTTCCAAGTATGAAATATCCCAATGGTGAAATTTCCAACATTTATAAGTCTAAGGAAATTTGAGGTTTACATGGACTGAACCATGGACTTCAGGAGAAGCCTGAGCTTCACAAAGCTTCCTTTGACAAAGGGCACTCCATCAACAAGTGCCTTCTTCTTCTGGGACAAGCACAATGGAGAAGCTGGCCAAATGGCTAATCGGTGCAAGTCCCAGCTGATTCAACTCTTTATGCTGAGCCTCTCTTCCTTCCCTCCGTGGCCATAAAAAGCTCAGCTGAAAACAACCCATAACCCTTCATGAGGAAGCTCTTCAGTGGGTTGATTTCCAAAGCTGCTGCCTGAGGATAGAAGGAAGGACTTCCCCAAAAGGTCCCCAGGGAGGTACCTGAACTAAAGAAAGAGTCCATGCTGTATACACACCTACTCTTACCCAGCTCTCTTTGTGGTCCCAGGATGGCTCCGATCTGAATAGAGCTCAACAGGTGGAACTGCATAAGGAGGATACCAGCAGAGACCAGCTTGACAATAGGAAAGAACTTCCTTGGGGAGCAAAATTGGAACTGCCACCTCTGGTCATAGAGCCAGACAGGTAGTGGAGAGATTTCTATCATTTCCATTGCCTGAGAGGGATGTCCAATAATAATTCCTTTCTTGGCTTCTATTTTTAATATTAAAGGGATTTCTCAACCCCAGGATGAATATTTTTTTCTTTTAGATGTTAATTATATTGTTTTAAAATGTTAATTCTATTCATCGATGCCAGTCAAGTTATTTCTTTTTTTTAAACCCTTATATATATACTGTATATTATATATATGTATATGTATATGTATGTATATATATATATATATATACTGTGTATTGGCTCCAAGGCAGAAGAGTGGTAAGGGCTAGGCAATGGGGGTCAAGTGACTTGCCCAGGTTCACACAGCTGGGAAGTGGCTGAGGCTGGATTCGAACCTAGGACCTCCCACCTCTAGGCTTGGCTCCCAATCCACTGAGCTACCCAGCCGCCCAATCCACTGAGCTACCCAGCCGCCCACCCACCCCCTTAGGATTCTTTACAATATCTAATGATAAATGGTTCTCACGATCAATTTAAGTGTTCATTGAGGAACTTTGTATGGAAATTGAAGTTATGGATCACAAACGAAAGCAAATAATCTCAAACTACAACTCTGCTGTGACTCAGTAATAGTCGCCTTTAGATATTCCATTTTCAAAGAGCCATCATGGAAGGGATGAATGAGACACAGTGACTCCAAAAGCAAATGTTGACAGCAGTAATAGAAAGTACAGATTTTTGTTGGCTTGTAGTACTTGCCCAGAGTTAGAAAATGAAGAAAAGTCTGGGGTCTGATTCGAACCTACGACCTCTGGTCTTGAGGCCCAGCTCTCTGTCCACTGAGCCACTCAGCTGCGCTGCAACTTCCTTTTACTGAACTACTCAAGGGTTTGCAACTTTCCCAGGGTTGGTTGGTTTCGGTTTTTGGTAGCTAGGAGGCTGACTACATGGCTTCAAGGCTAAATGGCCACAGGTCCCCAGGCTACTTGGCTTGCTGGAGGCTTCATTCATTACGACACTCAAAAAGCCGCCTGCTGATCTGAACCATGGACTTCAGGAGAAGCCTGAGCTTCACAAAGCTTCCTTTGACAAAGGGCACTCCATCAACAAGTGCCTTCTTCTTCTGGGACAAGCACAATGGAGAAGCTGGCCAAATGGCTAATCGGTGCAAGTCCCAGCTGATTCAACCCTTTATGCTGAGCCTCTCTTCCTTCCCTCCGTGGCCATAAAAAGCTCAGCTGAAAACAACCCATAACCCTTCATGAGGAAGCTCTTCAGTGGGTTGATTTCCAAAGCTGCTGCCTGAGGATAGAAGGAAGGACTTCCCCAAAAGGTCCCCAGGGAGGTACCTGAACTAAAGAAAGAGTCCATGCTGTATCCACACCTACTCTTACCCAGCTCTCTTTGTGGTCCCAGGATGGCTCCGATCTGAATAGAGCTCAACAGGTGGAACTGCATAAGGAGGATACCAGCAGAGACCAGCTTGACAATAGGAAAGAACTTCCTTGGGGAGCAAAATTGGAACTGCCACCTCTGGTCATAGAGCCAGACAGGTAGTGGAGAGATTTCTATCATTTCCATTGCCTGAGAGGGATGTCCAATAATAATTCCTTTCTTGGCTTCTATTTTTAATATTAAAGGGATTTCTCAACCCCAGGATGAATATTTTTTTCTTTTAGATGTTAATTATATTGTTTTAAAATGTTAATTCTATTCATCGATGCCAGTCAAGTTATTTCTTTTTTTTAAACCCTTATATATATACTGTATATTATATATATGTATGTATGTATATATATATATATATATACTGTGTATTGGCTCCAAGGCAGAAGAGTGGTAAGGGCTAGGCAATGGGGGTCAAGTGACTTGCCCAGGTTCACACAGCTGGGAAGTGGCTGAGGCTGGATTCGAACCTAGGACCTCCCACCTCTAGGCTTGGCTCCCAATCCACTGAGCTACCCAGGCGCCCAATCCACTGAGCTACCCAGCCGCCCACCCACCCCCTTAGGATTCTTTACAATATCTAATGATAAATGGTTCTCACGATCAATTTAAGTGTTCATTGAGGAACTTTGTATGGAAATTGAAGTTATGGATCACGAACGAAAGCAAATAATCTCAAACTACAACTCTGCTGTGACTCAGTAATAGTCGCCTTTAGATATTCCATTTTCAAAGAGCCATCATGGAAGTGATGAATGAGACACAGTGACTCCAAAAGCAAATGTTGACAGCAGTAATAGAAAGTACAGATTTTTGTTGGCTTGTAGTACTTGCCCAGAGTTAGAAAATGAAGAAAAGTCTGGGGTCAGATTCGAACCTACGACCTCTGGTCTTGAGGCCCAGCTCTCTGTCCACTGAGCCACTCAGCTGCGCTGCAACTTCCTTTTACTGAACTACTCAAGGGTTTGCAACTTTCCCAGGGTTGGTTGGTTTCGGTTTTTGGTAGCTAGGAGCCTGACTACATGGCTTCAAGGCTAAATGGCCACAGGTCCCCAGGCTATTTGGCTTGCTGGAGGCTTCATTCATTACGACACTCAAAAAGCCGCCTGCTGATCTGAACCATGGACTTCTGGAGAAGCCTGAGCTTCACAAAGCTTCCTTTGACAAAGGGCACTCCATCAACAAGTGCCTTCTTCTTCTGGGACAAGCACAATGGAGAAGCTGGCCAAATGGCTAATCGGTGCAAGTCCCAGCTGATTCAACTCTTTATGCTGAGCCTCTCTTCCTTCCCTCCGTGGCCATAAAAAGCTCAGCTGAAAACAACCCATAACCCTTCATGAGGAAGCTCTTCAGTGGGTTGATTTCCAAAGCTGCTGCCTGAGGATAGAAGGAAGGACTTCCCCAAAAGGTCCCCAGGGAGGTACCTGAACTAAAGAAAGAGTCCATGCTGTATCCACACCTACTCTTACCCAGCTCTCTTTGTGGTCCCAGGATGGCTCCGATCTGAATAGAGCTCAACAGGTGGAACTGCATAAGGAGGATACCAGCAGAGACCAGCTTGACAATAGGAAAGAACTTCCTTGGGGAGCAAAATTGGAACTGCCACCTCTGGTCATAGAGCCAGACAGGTAGTGGAGAGATTTCTATCATTTCCATTGCCTGAGAGGGATGTCCAATAATAATTCCTTTCTTGGCTTCTATTTTTAATATTAAAGGGATTTCTCAACCCCAGGATGAATATTTTTTTCTTTTAGATGTTAATTATATTGTTTTAAAATGTTAATTCTATTCATCGATGCCAGTCAAGTTATTTCTTTTTTTTAAACCCTTATATATATACTGTATATTATATATATGTATGTATGTATATATATATATATATATATATACTGTGTATTGGCTCCAAGGCAGAAGAGTGGTAAGGGCTAGGCAATGGGGGTCAAGTGACTTGCCCAGGTTCACACAGCTGGGAAGTGGCTGAGGCTGGATTCGAACCTAGGACCTCCCACCTCTAGGCTTGGCTCCCAATCCACTGAGCTACCCAGCCGCCCAATCCACTGAGCTACCCAGCCGCCCACCCACCCCCTTAGGATTCTTTACAATATCTAATGATAAATGGTTCTCACGATCAATTTAAGTGTTCATTGAGGAACTTTGTATGGAAATTGAAGTTATGGATCACAAACGAAAGCAAATAATCTCAAACTACAACTCTGCTGTGACTCAGTAATAGTCGCCTTTAGATATTCCATTTTCAAAGAGCCATCATGGAAGGGATGAATGAGACACAGTGACTCCAAAAGCAAATGTTGACAGCAGTAATAGAAAGTACAGATTTTTGTTGGCTTGTAGTACTTGCCCAGAGTTAGAAAATGAAGAAAAGTCTGGGGTCAGATTCGAACCTACGACCTCTGGTCTTGAGGCCCAGCTCTCTGTCCACTGAGCCACTCAGCTGCGCTGCAACTTCCTTTTACTGAACTACTCAAGGGTTTGCAACTTTCCCAGGGTTGGTTGGTTTCGGTTTTTGGTAGCTAGGAGCCTGACTACATGGCTTCAAGGCTAAATGGCCACAGGTCCCCAGGCTATTTGGCTTGCTGGAGGCTTCATTCATTACGACACTCAAAAAGCCGCCTGCTGATCTGAACCATGGACTTCAGGAGAAGCCTGAGCTTCACAAAGCTTCCTTTGACAAAGGGCACTCCATCAACAAGTGCCTTCTTCTTCTGGGACAAGCACAATGGAGAAGCTGGCCAAATGGCTAATCGGTGCAAGTCCCAGCTGATTCAACTCTTTATGCTGAGCCTCTCTTCCTTCCCTCCGTGGCCATAAAAAGCTCAGCTGAAAACAACCCATAACCCTTCATGAGGAAGCTCTTCAGTGGGTTGATTTCCAAAGCTGCTGCCTGAGGATAGAAGGAAGGACTTCCCCAAAAGGTCCCCAGGGAGGTACCTGAACTAAAGAAAGAGTCCATGCTGTATCCACACCTACTCTTACCCAGCTCTCTTTGTGGTCCCAGGATGGCTCCGATCTGAATAGAGCTCAACAGGTGGAACTGCATAAGGAGGATACCAGCAGAGACCAGCTTGACAATAGGAAAGAACTTCCTTGGGGAGCAAAATTGGAACTGCCACCTCTGGTCATAGAGCCAGACAGGTAGTGGAGAGATTTCTATCATTTCCATTGCCTGAGAGGGATGTCCAATAATAATTCCTTTCTTGGCTTCTATTTTTAATATTAAAGGGATTTCTCAACCCCAGGATGAATATTTTTTTCTTTTAGATGTTAATTATATTGTTTTAAAATGTTAATTCTATTCATCGATGCCAGTCAAGTTATTTCTTTTTTTTAAACCCTTATATATATACTGTATATTATATATATGTATGTATGTATATATATATATATATATATATATATACTGTGTATTGGCTCCAAGGCAGAAGAGTGGTAAGGGCTAGGCAATGGGGGTCAAGTGACTTGCCCAGGTTCACACAGCTGGGAAGTGGCTGAGGCTGGATTCGAACCTAGGACCTCCCACCTCTAGGCTTGGCTCCCAATCCACTGAGCTACCCAGGCGCCCAATCCACTGAGCTACCCAGCCGCCCACCCACCCCCTTAGGATTCTTTACAATATCTAATGATAAATGGTTCTCACGATCAATTTAAGTGTTCATTGAGGAACTTTGTATGGAAATTGAAGTTATGGATCACAAACGAAAGCAAATAATCTCAAACTACAACTCTGCTGTGACTCAGTAATAGTCGCCTTTAGATATTCCATTTTCAAAGAGCCATCATGGAAGGGATGAATGAGACACAGTGACTCCAAAAGCAAATGTTGACAGCAGTAATAGAAAGTACAGATTTTTGTTGGCTTGTAGTACTTGCCCAGAGTTAGAAAATGAAGAAAAGTCTGGGGTCTGATTCGAACCTACGACCTCTGGTCTTGAGGCCCAGCTCTCTGTCCACTGAGCCACTCAGCTGCGCTGCAACTTCCTTTTACTGAACTACTCAAGGGTATGCAACTTTCCCAGGGTTGGTTGGTTTCGGTTTTTGGTACCTAGGAGCCTGACTACATGGCTTCAAGGCTAAATGGCCACAGGTCCCCAGGCTATTTGGCTTGCTGGAGGCTTCATTCATTACGACACTCAAAAAGCCGCCTGCTGATCTGAACCATGGACTTCAGGAGAAGCCTGAGCTTCACAAAGCTTCCTTTGACAAAGGGCACTCCATCAACAAGTGCCTTCTTCTTCTGGGACAAGCACAATGGAGAAGCTGGCCAAATGGCTAATCGGTGCAAGTCCCAGCTGATTCAACTCTTTATGCTGAGCCTCTCTTCCTTCCCTCCGTGGCCATAAAAAGCTCAGCTGAAAACAACCCATAACCCTTCATGAGGAAGCTCTTCAGTGGGTTGATTTCCAAAGCTGCTGCCTGAGGATAGAAGGAAGGACTTCCCCAAAAGGTCCCCAGGGAGGTACCTGAACTAAAGAAAGAGTCTATGCTGTATCCACACCTACTCTTACCCAGCTCTCTTTGTGGTCCCAGGATGGCTCCGATCTGAATAGAGCTCAACAGGTGGAACTGCATAAGGAGGATACCAGCAGAGACCAGCTTGACAATAGGAAAGAACTTCCTTGGGGAGCAAAATTGGAACTGCCACCTCTGGTCATAGAGCCAGACAGGTAGTGGAGAGATTTCTATCATTTCCATTGCCTGAGAGGGATGTCCAATAATAATTCCTTTCTTGGCTTCTATTTTTAATATTAAAGGGATTTCTCAACCCCAGGATGAATATTTTTTTCTTTTAGATGTTAATTATATTGTTTTAAAATGTTAATTCTATTCATCGATGCCAGTCAAGTTATTTCTTTTTTTTAAACCCTTATATATATACTGTATATTATATATATATATATATGTATATGTATATGTATGTATGTATATATATATATACTATGTATTGGCTCCAAGGCAGAAGAGTGGTAAGGGCTAGGCAATGGGGGTCAAGTGACTTGCCCAGGTTCACACAGCTGGGAAGTGGCTGAGGCTGGATTCGAACCTAGGACCTCCCACCTCTAGGCTTGGCTCCCAATCCACTGAGCTACCCAGGCGCCCAATCCACTGAGCTACCCAGCCGCCCACCCACCCCCTTAGGATTCTTTACAATATCTAATGATAAATGGTTCTCACGATCAATTTAAGTGTTCATTGAGGAACTTTGTATGGAAATTGAAGTTATGGATCACGAACGAAAGCAAATAATCTCAAACTACAACTCTGCTGTGACTCAGTAATAGTCGCCTTTAGATATTCCATTTTCAAAGAGCCATCATGGAAGTGATGAATGAGACACAGTGACTCCAAAAGCAAATGTTGACAGCAGTAATAGAAAGTACAGATTTTTGTTGGCTTGTAGTACTTGCCCAGAGTTAGAAAATGAAGAAAAGTCTGGGGTCAGATTCGAACCTACGACCTCTGGTCTTGAGGCCCAGCTCTCTGTCCACTGAGCCACTCAGCTGCGCTGCAACTTCCTTTTACTGAACTACTCAAGGGTTTGCAACTTTCCCAGGGTTGGTTGGTTTCGGTTTTTGGTAGCTAGGAGCCTGACTACATGGCTTCAAGGCTAAATGGCCACAGGTCCCCAGGCTATTTGGCTTGCTGGAGGCTTCATTCATTACGACACTCAAAAAGCCGCCTGCTGATCTGAACCATGGACTTCAGGAGAAGCCTGAGCTTCACAAAGCTTCCTTTGACAAAGGGCACTCCATCAACAAGTGCCTTCTTCTTCTGGGACAAGCACAATGGAGAAGCTGGCCAAATGGCTAATCGGTGCAAGTCCCAGCTGATTCAACTCTTTATGCTGAGCCTCTCTTCCTTCCCTCCGTGGCCATAAAAAGCTCAGCTGAAAACAACCCATAACCCTTCATGAGGAAGCTCTTCAGTGGGTTGATTTCCAAAGCTGCTGCCTGAGGATAGAAGGAAGGACTTCCCCAAAAGGTCCCCAGGGAGGTACCTGAACTAAAGAAAGAGTCCATGCTGTATCCACACCTACTCTTACCCAGCTCTCTTTGTGGTCCCAGGATGGCTCCGATCTGAATAGAGCTCAACAGGTGGAACTGCATAAGGAGGATACCAGCAGAGACCAGCTTGACAATAGGAAAGAACTTCCTTGGGGAGCAAAATTGGAACTGCCACCTCTGGTCATAGAGCCAGACAGGTAGTGGAGAGATTTCTATCATTTCCATTGCCTGAGAGGGATGTCCAATAATAATTCCTTTCTTGGCTTCTATTTTTAATATTAAAGGGATTTCTCAACCCCAGGATGAATATTTTTTTCTTTTAGATGTTAATTATATTGTTTTAAAATGTTAATTCTATTCATCGATGCCAGTCAAGTTATTTCTTTTTTTTAAACCCTTATATATATACTGTATATTATATATATGTATGTATGTATATATATATATATATATATATATACTGTGTATTGGCTCCAAGGCAGAAGAGTGGTAAGGGCTAGGCAATGGGGGTCAAGTGACTTGCCCAGGTTCACACAGCTGGGAAGTGGCTGAGGCTGGATTCGAACCTAGGACCTCCCACCTCTAGGCTTGGCTCCCAATCCACTGAGCTACCCAGCCGCCCAATCCACTGAGCTACCCAGCCGCCCACCCACCCCCTTAGGATTCTTTACAATATCTAATGATAAATGGTTCTCACGATCAATTTAAGTGTTCATTGAGGAACTTTGTATGGAAATTGAAGTTATGGATCACAAACGAAAGCAAATAATCTCAAACTACAACTCTGCTGTGACTCAGTAATAGTCGCCTTTAGATATTCCATTTTCAAAGAGCCATCATGGAAGGGATGAATGAGACACAGTGACTCCAAAAGCAAATGTTGACAGCAGTAATAGAAAGTACAGATTTTTGTTGGCTTGTAGTACTTGCCCAGAGTTAGAAAATGAAGAAAAGTCTGGGGTCTGATTCGAACCTACGACCTCTGGTCTTGAGGCCCAGCTCTCTGTCCACTGAGCCACTCAGCTGCGCTGCAACTTCCTTTTACTGAACTACTCAAGGGTTTGCAACTTTCCCAGGGTTGGTTGGTTTCGGTTTTTGGTAGCTAGGAGCCTGACTACATGGCTTCAAGGCTAAATGGCCACAGGTCCCCAGGCTATTTGGCTTGCTGGAGGCTTCATTCATTACGACACTCAAAAAGCCGCCTGCTGATCTGAACCATGGACTTCAGGAGAAGCCTGAGCTTCACAAAGCTTCCTTTGACAAAGGGCACTCCATCAACAAGTGCCTTCTTCTTCTGGGACAAGCACAATGGAGAAGCTGGCCAAATGGCTAATCGGTGCAAGTCCCAGCTGATTCAACTCTTTATGCTGAGCCTCTCTTCCTTCCCTCCGTGGCCATAAAAAGCTCAGCTGAAAACAACCCATAACCCTTCATGAGGAAGCTCTTCAGTGGGTTGATTTCCAAAGCTGCTGCCTGAGGATAGAAGGAAGGACTTCCCCAAAAGGTCCCCAGGGAGGTACCTGAACTAAAGAAAGAGTCTATGCTGTATCCACACCTACTCTTACCCAGCTCTCTTTGTGGTCCCAGGATGGCTCCGATCTGAATAGAGCTCAACAGGTGGAACTGCATAAGGAGGATACCAGCAGAGACCAGCTTGACAATAGGAAAGAACTTCCTTGGGGAGCAAAATTGGAACTGCCACCTCTGATCATAGAGCCAGACAGGTAGTGGAGAGATTTCTATCATTTCCATTGCCTGAGAGGGATGTCCAATAATAATTCCTTTCTTGGCTTCTATTTTTAATATTAAAGGGATTTCTCAACCCCAGGATGAATATTTTTTTCTTTTAGATGTTAATTATATTGTTTTAAAATGTTAATTCTATTCATCGATGCCAGTCAAGTTATTTCTTTTTTTTAAACCCTTATATATATACTGTATATTATATATATGTATATGTATATGTATGTATGTATATATATATATATATATATATATATATATATATATATATATATATATATATATATATATATATATATATATATATATATATATATATATATATATATATATATATATATATATATATATATATATACTGTGTATTGGCTCCAAGGCAGAAGAGTGGTAAGGGCTAGGCAATGGGGGTCAAGTGACTTGCCCAGGTTCACACAGCTGGGAAGTGGCTGAGGCTGGATTCGAACCTAGGACCTCCCACCTCTAGGCTTGGCTCCCAATCCACTGAGCAACCCAGCCGCCCAATCCACTGAGCTACCCAGCCGCCCACCCACCCCCTTAGGATTCTTTACAATATCTAATGATAAATGGTTCTCACGATCAATTTAAGTGTTCATTGAGGAACTTTGTATGGAAATTGAAGTTATGGATCACAAACGAAAGCAAATAATCTCAAACTACAACTCTGCTGTGACTCAGTAATAGTCGCCTTTAGATATTCCATTTTCAAAGAGCCATCATGGAAGGGATGAATGAGACACAGTGACTCCAAAAGCAAATGTTGACAGCAGTAATAGAAAGTACAGATTTTTGTTGGCTTGTAGTACTTGCCCAGAGTTAGAAAATGAAGAAAAGTCTGGGGTCAGATTCGAACCTACGACCTCTGGTCTTGAGGCCCAGCTCTCTGTCCACTGAGCCACTCAGCTGCGCTGCAACTTCCTTTTACTGAACTACTCAAGGGTTTGCAACTTTCCCAGGGTTGGTTGGTTTCGGTTTTTGGTAGCTAGGAGCCTGACTACATGGCTTCAAGGCTAAATGGCCACAGGTCCCCAGGCTATTTGGCTTGCTGGAGGCTTCATTCATTACGACACTCAAAAAGCCGCCTGCTGATCTGAACCATGGACTTCAGGAGAAGCCTGAGCTTCACAAAGCTTCCTTTGACAAAGGGCACTCCATCAACAAGTGCCTTCTTCTTCTGGGACAAGCACAATGGAGAAGCTGGCCAAATGGCTAATCGGTGCAAGTCCCAGCTGATTCAACTCTTTATGCTGAGCCTCTCTTCCTTCCCTCCGTGGCCATAAAAAGCTCAGCTGAAAACAACCCATAACCCTTCATGAGGAAGCTCTTCAGTGGGTTGATTTCCAAAGCTGCTGCCTGAGGATAGAAGGAAGGACTTCCCCAAAAGGTCCCCAGGGAGGTACCTGAACTAAAGAAAGAGTCCATGCTGTATCCACACCTACTCTTACCCAGCTCTCTTTGTGGTCCCAGGATGGCTCCGATCTGAATAGAGCTCAACAGGTGGAACTGCATAAGGAGGATACCAGCAGAGACCAGCTTGACAATAGGAAAGAACTTCCTTGGGGAGCAAAATTGGAACTGCCACCTCTGGTCATAGAGCCAGACAGGTAGTGGAGAGATTTCTATCATTTCCATTGCCTGAGAGGGATGTCCAATAATAATTCCTTTCTTGGCTTCTATTTTTAATATTAAAGGGATTTCTCAACCCCAGGATGAATATTTTTTTCTTTTAGATGTTAATTATATTGTTTTAAAATGTTAATTCTATTCATCGATGCCAGTCAAGTTATTTCTTTTTTTTAAACCCTTATATATATACTGTATATTATATATATGTATGTATGTATATATATATATATATAGTGTGTATTGGCTCCAAGGCAGAAGAGTGGTAAGGGCTAGGCAATGGGGGTCAAGTGACTTGCCCAGGTTCACACAGCTGGGAAGTGGCTGAGGCTGGATTCGAACCTAGGACCTCCCACCTCTAGGCTTGGCTCCCAATCCACTGAGCTACCCAGCCGCCCAATCCACTGAGCTACCCAGCCGCCCACCCACCCCCTTAGGATTCTTTACAATATCTAATGATAAATGGTTCTCACGATCAATTTAAGTGTTCATTGAGGAACTTTGTATGGAAATTGAAGTTATGGATCACGAACGAAAGCAAATAATCTCAAACTACAACTCTGCTGTGACTCAGTAATAGTCGCCTTTAGATATTCCATTTTCAAAGAGCCATCATGGAAGGGATGAATGAGACACAGTGACTCCAAAAGCAAATGTTGACAGCAGTAATAGAAAGTACAGATTTTTGTTGGCTTGTAGTACTTGCCCAGAGTTAGAAAATGAAGAAAAGTCTGGGGTCAGATTCGAACCTACGACCTCTGGTCTTGAGGCCCAGCTCTCTGTCCACTGAGCCACTCAGCTGCGCTGCAACTTCCTTTTACTGAACTACTCAAGGGTTTGCAACTTTCCCAGGGTTGGTTGGTTTCGGTTTTTGGTAGCTAGGAGCCTGACTACATGGCTTCAAGGCTAAATGGCCACAGGTCCCCAGGCTATTTGGCTTGCTGGAGGCTTCATTCATTACGACACTCAAAAAGCCGCCTGCTGATCTGAACCATGGACTTCAGGAGAAGCCTGAGCTTCACAAAGCTTCCTTTGACAAAGGGCACTCCATCAACAAGTGCCTTCTTCTTCTGGGACAAGCACAATGGAGAAGCTGGCCAAATGGCTAATCGGTGCAAGTCCCAGCTGATTCAACTCTTTATGCTGAGCCTCTCTTCCTTCCCTCCGTGGCCATAAAAAGCTCAGCTGAAAACAACCCATAACCCTTCATGAGGAAGCTCTTCAGTGGGTTGATTTCCAAAGCTGCTGCCTGAGGATAGAAGGAAGGACTTCCCCAAAAGGTCCCCAGGGAGGTACCTGAACTAAAGAAAGAGTCTATGCTGTATCCACACCTACTCTTACCCAGCTCTCTTTGTGGTCCCAGGATGGCTCCGATCTGAATAGAGCTCAACAGGTGGAACTGCATAAGGAGGATACCAGCAGAGACCAGCTTGACAATAGGAAAGAACTTCCTTGGGGAGCAAAATTGGAACTGCCACCTCTGGTCATAGAGCCAGACAGGTAGTGGAGAGATTTCTATCATTTCCATTGCCTGAGAGGGATGTCCAATAATAATTCCTTTCTTGGCTTCTATTTTTAATATTAAAGGGATTTCTCAACCCCAGGATGAATATTTTTTTCTTTTAGATGTTAATTATATTGTTTTAAAATGTTAATTCTATTCATCGATGCCAGTCAAGTTATTTCTTTTTTTTAAACCCTTATATATATACTGTATATTATATATATATATATATGTATATGTATATGTATGTATGTATATATATATATATACTGTGTATTGGCTCCAAGGCAGAAGAGTGGTAAGGGCTAGGCAATGGGGGTCAAGTGACTTGCCCAGGTTCAAACAGCTGGGAAGTGGCTGAGGCTGGATTCGAACCTAGGACCTCCCACCTCTAGGCTTGGCTCCCAATCCACTGAGCTACCCAGCCGCCCAATCCACTGAGCTACCCAGCCGCCCACCCACCCCCTTAGGATTCTTTACAATATCTAATGATAAATGGTTCTCACGATCAATTTAAGTGTTCATTGAGGAACTTTGTATGGAAATTGAAGTTATGGATCACAAACGAAAGCAAATAATCTCAAACTACAACTCTGCTGTGACTCAGTAATAGTCGCCTTTAGATATTCCATTTTCAAAGAGCCATCATGGAAGGGATGAATGAGACACAGTGACTCCAAAAGCAAATGTTGACAGCAGTAATAGAAAGTACAGATTTTTGTTGGCTTGTAGTACTTGCCCAGAGTTAGAAAATGAAGAAAAGTCTGGGGTCAGATTCGAACCTACGACCTCTGGTCTTGAGGCCCAGCTCTCTGTCCACTGAGCCACTCAGCTGCGCTGCAACTTCCTTTTACTGAACTACTCAAGGGTTTGCAACTTTCCCAGGGTTGGTTGGTTTCGGTTTTTGGTAGCTAGGAGCCTGACTACATGGCTTCAAGGCTAAATGGCCACAGGTCCCCAGGCTATTTGGCTTGCTGGAGGCTTCATTCATTACGACACTCAAAAAGCCGCCTGCTGATCTGAACCATGGACTTCAGGAGAAGCCTGAGCTTCACAAAGCTTCCTTTGACAAAGGGCACTCCATCAACAAGTGCCTTCTTCTTCTGGGACAAGCACAATGGAGAAGCTGGCCAAATGGCTAATCGGTGCAAGTCCCAGCTGATTCAACTCTTTATGCTGAGCCTCTCTTCCTTCCCTCCGTGGCCATAAAAAGCTCAGCTGAAAACAACCCATAACCCTTCATGAGGAAGCTCTTCAGTGGGTTGATTTCCAAAGCTGCTGCCTGAGGATAGAAGGAAGGACTTCCCCAAAAGGTCCCCAGGGAGGTACCTGAACTAAAGAAAGAGTCTATGCTGTATCCACACCTACTCTTACCCAGCTCTCTTTGTGGTCCCAGGATGGCTCCGATCTGAATAGAGCTCAACAGGTGGAACTGCATAAGGAGGATACCAGCAGAGACCAGCTTGACAATAGGAAAGAACTTCCTTGGGGAGCAAAATTGGAACTGCCACCTCTGGTCATAGAGCCAGACAGGTAGTGGAGAGATTTCTATCATTTCCATTGCCTGAGAGGGATGTCCAATAATAATTCCTTTCTTGGCTTCTATTTTTAATATTAAAGGGATTTCTCAACCCCAGGATGAATATTTTTTTCTTTTAGATGTTAATTATATTGTTTTAAAATGTTAATTCTATTCATCGATGCCAGTCAAGTTATTTCTTTTTTTTAAACCCTTATATATATACTGTATATTATATATATATATATATGTATATGTATATGTATGTATGTATATATATATATATACTGTGTATTGGCTCCAAGGCAGAAGAGTGGTAAGGGCTAGGCAATGGGGGTCAAGTGACTTGCCCAGGTTCAAACAGCTGGGAAGTGGCTGAGGCTGGATTCGAACCTAGGACCTCCCACCTCTAGGCTTGGCTCCCAATCCACTGAGCTACCCAGCCGCCCAATCCACTGAGCTACCCAGCCGCCCACCCACCCCCTTAGGATTCTTTACAATATCTAATGATAAATGGTTCTCACGATCAATTTAAGTGTTCATTGAGGAACTTTGTATGGAAATTGAAGTTATGGATCACAAACGAAAGCAAATAATCTCAAACTACAACTCTGCTGTGACTCAGTAATAGTCGCCTTTAGATATTCCATTTTCAAAGAGCCATCATGGAAGGGATGAATGAGACACAGTGACTCCAAAAGCAAATGTTGACAGCAGTAATAGAAAGTACAGATTTTTGTTGGCTTGTAGTACTTGCCCAGAGTTAGAAAATGAAGAAAAGTCTGGGGTCAGATTCGAACCTACGACCTCTGGTCTTGAGGCCCAGCTCTCTGTCCACTGAGCCACTCAGCTGCGCTGCAACTTCCTTTTACTGAACTACTCAAGGGTTTGCAACTTTCCCAGGGTTGGTTGGTTTCGGTTTTTGGTAGCTAGGAGCCTGACTACATGGCTTCAAGGCTAAATGGCCACAGGTCCCCAGGCTATTTGGCTTGCTGGAGGCTTCATTCATTACGACACTCAAAAAGCCGCCTGCTGATCTGAACCATGGACTTCAGGAGAAGCCTGAGCTTCACAAAGCTTCCTTTGACAAAGGGCACTCCATCAACAAGTGCCTTCTTCTTCTGGGACAAGCACAATGGAGAAGCTGGCCAAATGGCTAATCGGTGCAAGTCCCAGCTGATTCAACTCTTTATGCTGAGCCTCTCTTCCTTCCCTCCGTGGCCATAAAAAGCTCAGCTGAAAACAACCCATAACCCTTCATGAGGAAGCTCTTCAGTGGGTTGATTTCCAAAGCTGCTGCCTGAGGATAGAAGGAAGGACTTCCCCAAAAGGTCCCCAGGGAGGTACCTGAACTAAAGAAAGAGTCCATGCTGTATCCACACCTACTCTTACCCAGCTCTCTTTGTGGTCCCAGGATGGCTCCGATCTGAATAGAGCTCAACAGGTGGAACTGCATAAGGAGGATACCAGCAGAGACCAGCTTGACAATAGGAAAGAACTTCCTTGGGGAGCAAAATTGGAACTGCCACCTCTGGTCATAGAGCCAGACAGGTAGTGGAGAGATTTCTATCATTTCCATTGCCTGAGAGGGATGTCCAATAATAATTCCTTTCTTGGCTTCTATTTTTAATATTAAAGGGATTTCTCAACCCCAGGATGAATATTTTTTTCTTTTAGATGTTAATTATATTGTTTTAAAATGTTAATTCTATTCATCGATGCCAGTCAAGTTATTTCTTTTTTTTAAACCCTTATATATATACTGTATATTATATATATGTATGTATGTATATATATATATATATAGTGTGTATTGGCTCCAAGGCAGAAGAGTGGTAAGGGCTAGGCAATGGGGGTCAAGTGACTTGCCCAGGTTCACACAGCTGGGAAGTGGCTGAGGCTGGATTCGAACCTAGGACCTCCCACCTCTAGGCTTGGCTCCCAATCCACTGAGCTACCCAGCCGCCCAATCCACTGAGCTACCCAGCCGCCCACCCACCCCCTTAGGATTCTTTACAATATCTAATGATAAATGGTTCTCACGATCAATTTAAGTGTTCATTGAGGAACTTTGTATGGAAATTGAAGTTATGGATCACAAACGAAAGCAAATAATCTCAAACTACAACTCTGCTGTGACTCAGTAATAGTCGCCTTTAGATATTCCATTTTCAAAGAGCCATCATGGAAGGGATGAATGAGACACAGTGACTCCAAAAGCAAATGTTGACAGCAGTAATAGAAAGTACAGATTTTTGTTGGCTTGTAGTACTTGCCCAGAGTTAGAAAATGAAGAAAAGTCTGGGGTCAGATTCGAACCTACGACCTCTGGTCTTGAGGCCCAGCTCTCTGTCCACTGAGCCACTCAGCTGCGCTGCAACTTCCTTTTACTGAACTACTCAAGGGTTTGCAACTTTCCCAGGGTTGGTTGGTTTCGGTTTTTGGTAGCTAGGAGCCTGACTACATGGCTTCAAGGCTAAATGGCCACAGGTCCCCAGGCTATTTGGCTTGCTGGAGGCTTCATTCATTACGACACTCAAAAAGCCGCCTGCTGATCTGAACCATGGACTTCAGGAGAAGCCTGAGCTTCACAAAGCTTCCTTTGACAAAGGGCACTCCATCAACAAGTGCCTTCTTCTTCTGGGACAAGCACAATGGAGAAGCTGGCCAAATGGCTAATCGGTGCAAGTCCCAGCTGATTCAACTCTTTATGCTGAGCCTCTCTTCCTTCCCTCCGTGGCCATAAAAAGCTCAGCTGAAAACAACCCATAACCCTTCATGAGGAAGCTCTTCAGTGGGTTGATTTCCAAAGCTGCTGCCTGAGGATAGAAGGAAGGACTTCCCCAAAAGGTCCCCAGGGAGGTACCTGAACTAAAGAAAGAGTCCATGCTGTATCCACACCTACTCTTACCCAGCTCTCTTTGTGGTCCCAGGATGGCTCCGATCTGAATAGAGCTCAACAGGTGGAACTGCATAAGGAGGATACCAGCAGAGACCAGCTTGACAATAGGAAAGAACTTCCTTGGGGAGCAAAATTGGAACTGCCACCTCTGGTCATAGAGCCAGACAGGTAGTGGAGAGATTTCTATCATTTCCATTGCCTGAGAGGGATGTCCAATAATAATTCCTTTCTTGGCTTCTATTTTTAATATTAAGGGGATTTCTCAACCCCAGGATGAATATTTTTTTCTTTTAGATGTTAATTATATTGTTTTAAAATGTTAATTCTATTCATCGATGCCAGTCAAGTTATTTCTTTTTTTTAAACCCTTATATATATACTGTATATTATATATATGTATGTATGTATATATATATATATATAGTGTGTATTGGCTCCAAGGCAGAAGAGTGGTAAGGGCTAGGCAATGGGGGTCAAGTGACTTGCCCAGGTTCACACAGCTGGGAAGTGGCTGAGGCTGGATTCGAACCTAGGACCTCCCACCTCTAGGCTTGGCTCCCAATCCACTGAGCTACCCAGCCGCCCAATCCACTGAGCTACCCAGCCGCCCACCCACCCCCTTAGGATTCTTTACAATATCTAATGATAAATGGTTCTCACGATCAATTTAAGTGTTCATTGAGGAACTTTGTATGGAAATTGAAGTTATGGATCACAAACGAAAGCAAATAATCTCAAACTACAACTCTGCTGTGACTCAGTAATAGTCGCCTTTAGATATTCCATTTTCAAAGAGCCATCATGGAAGGGATGAATGAGACACAGTGACTCCAAAAGCAAATGTTGACAGCAGTAATAGAAAGTACAGATTTTTGTTGGCTTGTAGTACTTGCCCAGAGTTAGAAAATGAAGAAAAGTCTGGGGTCAGATTCGAACCTACGACCTCTGGTCTTGAGGCCCAGCTCTCTGTCCACTGAGCCACTCAGCTGCGCTGCAACTTCCTTTTACTGAACTACTCAAGGGTTTGCAACTTTCCCAGGGTTGGTTGGTTTCGGTTTTTGGTAGCTAGGAGCCTGACTACATGGCTTCAAGGCTAAATGGCCACAGGTCCCCAGGCTATTTGGCTTGCTGGAGGCTTCATTCATTACGACACTCAAAAAGCCGCCTGCTGATCTGAACCATGGACTTCAGGAGAAGCCTGAGCTTCACAAAGCTTCCTTTGACAAAGGGCACTCCATCAACAAGTGCCTTCTTCTTCTGGGACAAGCACAATGGAGAAGCTGGCCAAATGGCTAATCGGTGCAAGTCCCAGCTGATTCAACTCTTTATGCTGAGCCTCTCTTCCTTCCCTCCGTGGCCATAAAAAGCTCAGCTGAAAACAACCCATAACCCTTCATGAGGAAGCTCTTCAGTGGGTTGATTTCCAAAGCTGCTGCCTGAGGATAGAAGGAAGGACTTCCCCAAAAGGTCCCCAGGGAGGTACCTGAACTAAAGAAAGAGTCCATGCTGTATCCACACCTACTCTTACCCAGCTCTCTTTGTGGTCCCAGGATGGCTCCGATCTGAATAGAGCTCAACAGGTGGAACTGCATAAGGAGGATACCAGCAGAGACCAGCTTGACAATAGGAAAGAACTTCCTTGGGGAGCAAAATTGGAACTGCCACCTCTGGTCATAGAGCCAGACAGGTAGTGGAGAGATTTCTATCATTTCCATTGCCTGAGAGGGATGTCCAATAATAATTCCTTTCTTGGCTTCTATTTTTAATATTAAAGGGATTTCTCAACCCCAGGATGAATATTTTTTTCTTTTAGATGTTAATTATATTGTTTTAAAATGTTAATTCTATTCATCGATGCCAGTCAAGTTATTTCTTTTTTTTAAACCCTTATATATATACTGTATATTATATATATATATATATGTATATGTATATGTATGTATGTATATATATATATACTGTGTATTGGCTCCAAGGCAGAAGAGTGGTAAGGGCTAGGCAATGGGGGTCAAGTGACTTGTCCAGGTTCACACAGCTGGGAAGTGGCTGAGGCTGGATTCGAACCTAGGACCTCCCACCTCTAGGCTTGGCTCCCAATCCACTGAGCTACCCAGCCGCCCAATCCACTGAGCTACCCAGCCGCCCACCCACCCCCTTAGGATTCTTTACAATATCTAATGATAAATGGTTCTCACGATCAATTTAAGTGTTCATTGAGGAACTTTGTATGGAAATTGAAGTTATGGATCACAAACGAAAGCAAATAATCTCAAACTACAACTCTGCTGTGACTCAGTAATAGTCGCCTTTAGATATTCCATTTTCAAAGAGCCATCATGGAAGGGATGAATGAGACACAGTGACTCCAAAAGCAAATGTTGACAGCAGTAATAGAAAGTACAGATTTTTGTTGGCTTGTAGTACTTGCCCAGAGTTAGAAAATGAAGAAAAGTCTGGGGTCAGATTCGAACCTACGACCTCTGGTCTTGAGGCCCAGCTCTCTGTCCACTGAGCCACTCAGCTGCGCTGCAACTTCCTTTTACTGAACTACTCAAGGGTTTGCAACTTTCCCAGGGTTGGTTGGTTTCGGTTTTTGGTAGCTAGGAGCCTGACTACATGGCTTCAAGGCTAAATGGCCACAGGTCCCCAGGCTATTTGGCTTGCTGGAGGCTTCATTCATTACGACACTCAAAAAGCCGCCTGCTGATCTGAACCATGGACTTCAGGAGAAGCCTGAGCTTCACAAAGCTTCCTTTGACAAAGGGCACTCCATCAACAAGTGCCTTCTTCTTCTGGGACAAGCACAATGGAGAAGCTGGCCAAATGGCTAATCGGTGCAAGTCCCAGCTGATTCAACTCTTTATGCTGAGCCTCTCTTCCTTCCCTCCGTGGCCATAAAAAGCTCAGCTGAAAACAACCCATAACCCTTCATGAGGAAGCTCTTCAGTGGGTTGATTTCCAAAGCTGCTGCCTGACGATAGAAGGAAGGACTTCCCCAAAAGGTCCCCAGGGAGGTACCTGAACTAAAGAAAGGGTCTATGCTGTATCCACACCTACTCTTACCCAGCTCTCTTTGTGGTCCCAGGATGGCTCCGATCTGAATAGAGCTCAACAGGTGGAACTGCATAAGGAGGATACCAGCAGAGACCAGCTTGACAATAGGAAAGAACTTCCTTGGGGAGCAAAATTGGAACTGCCACCTCTGGTCATAGAGCCAGACAGGTAGTGGAGAGATTTCTATCATTTCCATTGCCTGAGAGGGATGTCCAATAATAATTCCTTTCTTGGCTTCTATTTTTAATATTAAAGGGATTTCTCAACCCCAGGATGAATATTTTTTTCTTTTAGATGTTAATTATATTGTTTTAAAATGTTAATTCTATTCATCGATGCCAGTCAAGTTATTTCTTTTTTTTAAACCCTTATATATATACTGTATATTATATATATGTATATGTATATGTATGTATGTATATATATATATATATATATATATATATATATATATATATATATATATATATATATATATATATATATATATATATATACTGTGTATTGGCTCCAAGGCAGAAGAGTGGTAAGGGCTAGGCAATGGGGGTCAAGTGACTTGCCCAGGTTCACACAGCTGGGAAGTGGCTGAGGCTGGATTCGAACCTAGGACCTCCCACCTCTAGGCTTGGCTCCCAATCCACTGAGCAACCCAGCCGCCCAATGCACTGAGCTACCCAGCCGCCCACACACCCCCTTAGGATTCTTTACAATATCTAATGATAAATGGTTCTCACGATCAATTTAAGTGTTCATTGAGGAACTTTGTATGGAAATTGAAGTTATGGATCACAAACGAAAGCAAATAATCTCAAACTACAACTCTGCTGTGACTCAGTAATAGTCGCCTTTAGATATTCCATTTTCAAAGAGCCATCATGGAAGGGATGAATGAGACACAGTGACTCCAAAAGCAAATGTTGACAGCAGTAATAGAAAGTACAGATTTTTGTTGGCTTGTAGTACTTGCCCAGAGTTAGAAAATGAAGAAAAGTCTGGGGTCAGATTCGAACCTACGACCTCTGGTCTTGAGGCCCAGCTCTCTGTCCACTGAGCCACTCAGCTGCGCTGCAACTTCCTTTTACTGAACTACTCAAGGGTTTGCAACTTTCCCAGGGTTGGTTGGTTTCGGTTTTTGGTAGCTAGGAGCCTGACTACATGGCTTCAAGGCTAAATGGCCACAGGTCCCCAGGCTATTTGGCTTGCTGGAGGCTTCATTCATTACGACACTCAAAAAGCCGCCTGCTGATCTGAACCATGGACTTCAGGAGAAGCCTGAGCTTCACAAAGCTTCCTTTGACAAAGGGCACTCCATCAACAAGTGCCTTCTTCTTCTGGGACAAGCACAATGGAGAAGCTGGCCAAATGGCTAATCGGTGCAAGTCCCAGCTGATTCAACTCTTTATGCTGAGCCTCTCTTCCTTCCCTCCGTGGCCATAAAAAGCTCAGCTGAAAACAACCCATAACCCTTCATGAGGAAGCTCTTCAGTGGGTTGATTTCCAAAGCTGCTGCCTGAGGATAGAAGGAAGGACTTCCCCAAAAGGTCCCCAGGGAGGTACCTGAACTAAAGAAAGAGTCCATGCTGTATCCACACCTACTCTTACCCAGCTCTCTTTGTGGTCCCAGGATGGCTCCGATCTGAATAGAGCTCAACAGGTGGAACTGCATAAGGAGGATACCAGCAGAGACCAGCTTGACAATAGGAAAGAACTTCCTTGGGGAGCAAAATTGGAACTGCCACCTCTGGTCATAGAGCCAGACAGGTAGTGGAGAGATTTCTATCATTTCCATTGCCTGAGAGGGATGTCCAATAATAATTCCTTTCTTGGCTTCTATTTTTAATATTAAAGGGATTTCTCAACTCCAGGATGAATATTTTTTTCTTTTAGATGTTAATTATATTGTTTTAAAATGTTAATTCTATTCATCGATGCCAGTCAAGTTATTTCTTTTTTTTTAAACCCTTATATATATACTGTATATTATATATATGTATGTATGTATATATATATATATATATATACTGTGTATTGGCTCCAAGGCAGAAGAGTGGTAAGGGCTAGGCAATGGGGGTCAAGTGACTTGCCCAGGTTCACACAGCTGGGAAGTGGCTGAGGCTGGATTCGAACCTAGGACCTCCCACCTCTAGGCTTGGCTCCCAATCCACTGAGCTACCCAGCCGCCCAATCCACTGAGCTACCCAGCCGCCCACCCACCCCCTTAGGATTCTTTACAATATCTAATGATAAATGGTTCTCACGATCAATTTAAGTGTTCATTGAGGAACTTTGTATGGAAATTGAAGTTATGGATCACGAACGAAAGCAAATAATCTCAAACTACAACTCTGCTGTGACTCAGTAATAGTCGCCTTTAGATATTCCATTTTCAAAGAGCCATCATGGAAGTGATGAATGAGACACAGTGACTCCAAAAGCAAATGTTGACAGCAGTAATAGAAAGTACAGATTTTTGTTGGCTTGTAGTACTTGCCCAGAGTTAGAAAATGAAGAAAAGTCTGGGGTCAGATTCGAACCTACGACCTCTGGTCTTGAGGCCCAGCTCTCTGTCCACTGAGCCACTCAGCTGCGCTGCAACTTCCTTTTACTGAACTACTCAAGGGTTTGCAACTTTCCCAGGGTTGGTTGGTTTCGGTTTTTGGTAGCTAGGAGCCTGACTACATGGCTTCAAGGCTAAATGGCCACAGGTCCCCAGGCTATTTGGCTTGCTGGAGGCTTCATTCATTACGACACTCAAAAAGCCGCCTGCTGATCTGAACCATGGACTTCAGGAGAAGCCTGAGCTTCACAAAGCTTCCTTTGACAAAGGGCACTCCATCAACAAGTGCCTTCTTCTTCTGGGACAAGCACAATGGAGAAGCTGGCCAAATGGCTAATCGGTGCAAGTCCCAGCTGATTCAACTCTTTATGCTGAGCCTCTCTTCCTTCCCTCCGTGGCCATAAAAAGCTCAGCTGAAAACAACCCATAACCCTTCATGAGGAAGCTCTTCAGTGGGTTGATTTCCAAAGCTGCTGCCTGAGGATAGAAGGAAGGACTTCCCCAAAAGGTCCCCAGGGAGGTACCTGAACTAAAGAAAGAGTCCATGCTGTATCCACACCTACTCTTACCCAGCTCTCTTTGTGGTCCCAGGATGGCTCCGATCTGAATAGAGCTCAACAGGTGGAACTGCATAAGGAGGATACCAGCAGAGACCAGCTTGACAATAGGAAAGAACTTCCTTGGGGAGCAAAATTGGAACTGCCACCTCTGGTCATAGAGCCAGACAGGTAGTGGAGAGATTTCTATCATTTCCATTGCCTGAGAGGGATGTCCAATAATAATTCCTTTCTTGGCTTCTATTTTTAATATTAAAGGGATTTCTCAACCCCAGGATGAATATTTTTTTCTTTTAGATGTTAATTATATTGTTTTAAAATGTTAATTCTATTCATCGATGCCAGTCAAGTTATTTCTTTTTTTTAAACCCTTATATATATACTGTATATTATATATATGTATGTATGTATATATATATATATATACTGTGTATTGGCTCCAAGGCAGAAGAGTGGTAAGGGCTAGGCAATGGGGGTCAAGTGACTTGCCCAGGTTCACACAGCTGGGAAGTGGCTGAGGCTGGATTCGAACCTAGGACCTCCCACCTCTAGGCTTGGCTCCCAATCCACTGAGCTACCCAGCCGCCCAATCCACTGAGCTACCCAGCCGCCCACCCACCCCCTTAGGATTCTTTACAATATCTAATGATAAATGGTTCTCACGATCAATTTAAGTGTTCATTGAGGAACTTTGTATGGAAATTGAAGTTATGGATCACAAACGAAAGGACATAATCTCAAACTACAACTCTGCTGTGACTCAGTAATAGTCGCCTTTAGATATTCCATTTTCAAAGAGCCATCATGGAAGGGATGAATGAGACACAGTGACTCCAAAAGCAAATGTTGACAGCAGTAATAGAAAGTACAGATTTTTGTTGGCTTGTAGTACTTGCCCAGAGTTAGAAAATGAAGAAAAGTCTGGGGTCAGATTCGAACCTACGACCTCTGGTCTTGAGGCCCAGCTCTCTGTCCACTGAGCCACTCAGCTGCGCTGCAACTTCCTTTTACTGAACTACTCAAGGGTTTGCAACTTTCCCAGGGTTGGTTGGTTTCGGTTTTTGGTAGCTAGGAGCCTGACTACATGGCTTCAAGGCTAAATGGCCACAGGTCCCCAGGCTATTTGGCTTGCTGGAGGCTTCATTCATTACGACACTCAAAAAGCCGCCTGCTGATCTGAACCATGGACTTCAGGAGAAGCCTGAGCTTCACAAAGCTTCCTTTGACAAAGGGCACTCCATCAACAAGTGCCTTCTTCTTCTGGGACAAGCACAATGGAGAAGCTGGCCAAATGGCTAATCGGTGCAAGTCCCAGCTGATTCAACTCTTTATGCTGAGCCTCTCTTCCTTCCCTCCGTGGCCATAAAAAGCTCAGCTGAAAACAACCCATAACCCTTCATGAGGAAGCTCTTCAGTGGGTTGATTTCCAAAGCTGCTGCCTGAGGATAGAAGGAAGGACTTCCCCAAAAGGTCCCCAGGGAGGTACCTGAACTAAAGAAAGAGTCTATGCTGTATCCACACCTACTCTTACCCAGCTCTCTTTGTGGTCCCAGGATGGCTCCGATCTGAATAGAGCTCAACAGGTGGAACTGCATAAGGAGGATACCAGCAGAGACCAGCTTGACAATAGGAAAGAACTTCCTTGGGGAGCAAAATTGGAACTGCCACCTCTGGTCATAGAGCCAGACAGGTAGTGGAGAGATTTCTATCATTTCCATTGCCTGAGAGGGATGTCCAATAATAATTCCTTTCTTGGCTTCTATTTTTAATATTAAAGGGATTTCTCAACCCCAGGATGAATATTTTTTTCTTTTAGATGTTAATTATATTGTTTTAAAATGTTAATTCTATTCATCGATGCCAGTCAAGTTATTTCTTTTTTTTAAACCCTTATATATATACTGTATATTATATATATGTATATGTATATGTATGTATGTATATATATATATATATATATATACATGTATATATATATATATATATACTGTGTATTGGCTCCAAGGCAGAAGAGTGGTAAGGGCTAGGCAATGGGGGTCAAGTGACTTGCCCAGGTTCACACAGCTGGGAAGTGGCTGAGGCTGGATTCGAACCTAGGACCTCCCACCTCTAGGCTTGGCTCCCAATCCACTGAGCAACCCAGCCGCCCAATCCACTGAGCTACCCAGCCGCCCACCCACCCCCTTAGGATTCTTTACAATATCTAATGATAAATGGTTCTCACGATCAATTTAAGTGTTCATTGAGGAACTTTGTATGGAAATTGAAGTTATGGATCACAAACGAAAGCAAATAATCTCAAACTACAACTCTGCTGTGACTCAGTAATAGTCGCCTTTAGATATTCCATTTTCAAAGAGCCATCATGGAAGGGATGAATGAGACACAGTGACTCCAAAAGCAAATGTTGACAGCAGTAATAGAAAGTACAGATTTTTGTTGGCTTGTAGTACTTGCCCAGAGTTAGAAAATGAAGAAAAGTCTGGGGTCAGATTCGAACCTACGACCTCTGGTCTTGAGGCCCAGCTCTCTGTCCACTGAGCCACTCAGCTGCGCTGCAACTTCCTTTTACTGAACTACTCAAGGGTTTGCAACTTTCCCAGGGTTGGTTGGTTTCGGTTTTTGGTAGCTAGGAGCCTGACTACATGGCTTCAAGGCTAAATGGCCACAGGTCCCCAGGCTATTTGGCTTGCTGGAGGCTTCATTCATTACGACACTCAAAAAGCCGCCTGCTGATCTGAACCATGGACTTCAGGAGAAGCCTGAGCTTCACAAAGCTTCCTTTGACAAAGGGCACTCCATCAACAAGTGCCTTCTTCTTCTGGGACAAGCACAATGGAGAAGCTGGCCAAATGGCTAATCGGTGCAAGTCCCAGCTGATTCAACTCTTTATGCTGAGCCTCTCTTCCTTCCCTCCGTGGCCATAAAAAGCTCAGCTGAAAACAACCCATAACCCTTCATGAGGAAGCTCTTCAGTGGGTTGATTTCCAAAGCTGCTGCCTGAGGATAGAAGGAAGGACTTCCCCAAAAGGTCCCCAGGGAGGTACCTGAACTAAAGAAAGAGTCCATGCTGTATCCACACCTACTCTTACCCAGCTCTCTTTGTGGTCCCAGGATGGCTCCGATCTGAATAGAGCTCAACAGGTGGAACTGCATAAGGAGGATACCAGCAGAGACCAGCTTGACAATAGGAAAGAACTTCCTTGGGGAGCAAAATTGGAACTGCCACCTCTGGTCATAGAGCCAGACAGGTAGTGGAGAGATTTCTATCATTTCCATTGCCTGAGAGGGATGTCCAATAATAATTCCTTTCTTGGCTTCTATTTTTAATATTAAAGGGATTTCTCAACCCCAGGATGAATATTTTTTTCTTTTAGATGTTAATTATATTGTTTTAAAATGTTAATTCTATTCATCGATGCCAGTCAAGTTATTTCTTTTTTTTAAACCCTTATATATATACTGTATATTATATATATGTATGTATGTATATATATATATATACTGTGTATTGGCTCCAAGGCAGAAGAGTGGTAAGGGCTAGGCAATGGGGGTCAAGTGACTTGCCCAGGTTCACACAGCTGGGAAGTGGCTGAGGCTGGATTCGAACCTAGGACCTCCCACCTCTAGGCTTGGCTCCCAATCCACTGAGCTACCCAGCCGCCCAATCCACTGAGCTACCCAGCCGCCCACCCACCCCCTTAGGATTCTTTACAATATCTAATGATAAATGGTTCTCACGATCAATTTAAGTGTTCATTGAGGAACTTTGTATGGAAATTGAAGTTATGGATCACGAACGAAAGCAAATAATCTCAAACTACAACTCTGCTGTGACTCAGTAATAGTCGCCTTTAGATATTCCATTTTCAAAGAGCCATCATGGAAGTGATGAATGAGACACAGTGACTCCAAAAGCAAATGTTGACAGCAGTAATAGAAAGTACAGATTTTTGTTGGCTTGTAGTACTTGCCCAGAGTTAGAAAATGAAGAAAAGTCTGGGGTCAGATTCGAACCTACGACCTCTGGTCTTGAGGCCCAGCTCTCTGTCCACTGAGCCACTCAGCTGCGCTGCAACTTCCTTTTACTGAACTACTCAAGGGTTTGCAACTTTCCCAGGGTTGGTTGGTTTCGGTTTTTGGTAGCTAGGAGCCTGACTACATGGCTTCAAGGCTAAATGGCCACAGGTCCCCAGGCTATTTGGCTTGCTGGAGGCTTCATTCATTACGACACTCAAAAAGCCGCCTGCTGATCTGAACCATGGACTTCAGGAGAAGCCTGAGCTTCACAAAGCTTCCTTTGACAAAGGGCACTCCATCAACAAGTGCCTTCTTCTTCTGGGACAAGCACAATGGAGAAGCTGGCCAAATGGCTAATCGGTGCAAGTCCCAGCTGATTCAACTCTTTATGCTGAGCCTCTCTTCCTTCCCTCCGTGGCCATAAAAAGCTCAGCTGAAAACAACCCATAACCCTTCATGAGGAAGCTCTTCAGTGGGTTGATTTCCAAAGCTGCTGCCTGAGGATAGAAGGAAGGACTTCCCCAAAAGGTCCCCAGGGAGGTACCTGAACTAAAGAAAGAGTCCATGCTGTATCCACACCTACTCTTACCCAGCTCTCTTTGTGGTCCCAGGATGGCTCCGATCTGAATAGAGCTCAACAGGTGGAACTGCATAAGGAGGATACCAGCAGAGACCAGCTTGACAATAGGAAAGAACTTCCTTGGGGAGCAAAATTGGAACTGCCACCTCTGGTCATAGAGCCAGACAGGTAGTGGAGAGATTTCTATCATTTCCATTGCCTGAGAGGGATGTCCAATAATAATTCCTTTCTTGGCTTCTATTTTTAATATTAAAGGGATTTCTCAACCCCAGGATGAATATTTTTTTCTTTTAGATGTTAATTATATTGTTTTAAAATGTTAATTCTATTCATCGATGTCAGTCAAGTTATTTCTTTTTTTTAAACCCTTATATATATACTGTATATTATATATATGTATGTATGTATATATATATATATACTGTGTATTGGCTCCAAGGCAGAAGAGTGGTAAGGGCTAGGCAATGGGGGTCAAGTGACTTGCCCAGGTTCACACAGCTGGGAAGTGGCTGAGGCTGGATTCGAACCTAGGACCTCCCACCTCTAGGCTTGGCTCCCAATCCACTGAGCTACCCAGCCGCCCAATCCACTGAGCTACCCAGCCGCCCACCCACCCCCTTAGGATTCTTTACAATATCTAATGATAAATGGTTCTCACGATCAATTTAAGTGTTCATTGAGGAACTTTGTATGGAAATTGAAGTTATGGATCACGAACGAAAGCAAATAATCTCAAACTACAACTCTGCTGTGACTCAGTAATAGTCGCCTTTAGATATTCCATTTTCAAAGAGCCATCATGGAAGTGATGAATGAGACACAGTGACTCCAAAAGCAAATGTTGACAGCAGTAATAGAAAGTACAGATTTTTGTTGGCTTGTAGTACTTGCCCAGAGTTAGAAAATGAAGAAAAGTCTGGGGTCAGATTCGAACCTACGACCTCTGGTCTTGAGGCCCAGCTCTCTGTCCACTGAGCCACTCAGCTGCGCTGCAACTTCCTTTTACTGAACTACTCAAGGGTTTGCAACTTTCCCAGGGTTGGTTGGTTTCGGTTTTTGGTAGCTAGGAGCCTGACTACATGGCTTCAAGGCTAAATGGCCACAGGTCCCCAGGCTATTTGGCTTGCTGGAGGCTTCATTCATTACGACACTCAAAAAGCCGCCTGCTGATCTGAACCATGGACTTCAGGAGAAGCCTGAGCTTCACAAAGCTTCCTTTGACAAAGGGCACTCCATCAACAAGTGCCTTCTTCTTCTGGGACAAGCACAATGGAGAAGCTGGCCAAATGGCTAATCGGTAAAAGTCCCAGCTGATTCAACTCTTTATGCTGAGCCTCTCTTCCTTCCCTCCGTGGCCATAAAAAGCTCAGCTGAAAACAACCCATAACCCTTCATGAGGAAGCTCTTCAGTGGGTTGATTTCCAAAGCTGCTGCCTGAGGATAGAAGGAAGGACTTCCCCAAAAGGTCCCCAGGGAGGTACCTGAACTAAAGAAAGAGTCCATGCTGTATCCACACCTACTCTTACCCAGCTCTCTTTGTGGTCCCAGGATGGCTCCGATCTGAATAGAGCTCAACAGGTGGAACTGCATAAGGAGGATACCAGCAGAGACCAGCTTGACAATAGGAAAGAACTTCCTTGGGGAGCAAAATTGGAACTGCCACCTCTGGTCATAGAGCCAGACAGGTAGTGGAGAGATTTCTATCATTTCCATTGCCTGAGAGGGATGTCCAATAATAATTCCTTTCTTGGCTTCTATTTTTAATATTAAAGGGATTTCTCAACCCCAGGATGAATATTTTTTTCTTTTAGATGTTAATTATATTGTTTTAAAATGTTAATTCTATTCATCGATGCCAGTCAAGTTATTTCTTTTTTTTAAACCCTTATATATATACTGTATATTATATATATGTATGTATGTATATATATATATATATACTGTGTATTGGCTCCAAGGCAGAAGAGTGGTAAGGGCTAGGCAATGGGGGTCAAGTGACTTGCCCAGGTTCACACAGCTGGGAAGTGGCTGAGGCTGGATTCGAACCTAGGACCTCCCACCTCTAGGCTTGGCTCCCAATCCACTGAGCTACCCAGCCACCCAATCCACTGAGCTACCCAGCCGCCCACCCACCCCCTTAGGATTCTTTACAATATCTAATGATAAATGGTTCTCACGATCAATTTAAGTGTTCATTGAGGAACTTTGTATGGAAATTGAAGTTATGGATCACAAACGAAAGGACATAATCTCAAACTACAACTCTGCTGTGACTCAGTAATAGTCGCCTTTAGATATTCCATTTTCAAAGAGCCATCATGGAAGGGATGAATGAGACACAGTGACTCCAAAAGCAAATGTTGACAGCAGTAATAGAAAGTACAGATTTTTGTTGGCTTGTAGTACTTGCCCAGAGTTAGAAAATGAAGAAAAGTCTGGGGTCAGATTCGAACCTACGACCTCTGGTCTTGAGGCCCAGCTCTCTGTCCACTGAGCCACTCAGCTGCGCTGCAACTTCCTTTTACTGAACTACTCAAGGGTTTGCAACTTTCCCAGGGTTGGTTGGTTTCGGTTTTTGGTAGCTAGGAGCCTGACTACATGGCTTCAAGGCTAAATGGCCACAGGTCCCCAGGCTATTTGGCTTGCTGGAGGCTTCATTCATTACGACACTCAAAAAGCCGCCTGCTGATCTGAACCATGGACTTCAGGAGAAGCCTGAGCTTCACAAAGCTTCCTTTGACAAAGGGCACTCCATCAACAAGTGCCTTCTTCTTCTGGGACAAGCACAATGGAGAAGCTGGCCAAATGGCTAATCGGTGCAAGTCCCAGCTGATTCAACTCTTTATGCTGAGCCTCTCTTCCTTCCCTCCGTGGCCATAAAAAGCTCAGCTGAAAACAACCCATAACCCTTCATGAGGAAGCTCTTCAGTGGGTTGATTTCCAAAGCTGCTGCCTGAGGATAGAAGGAAGGACTTCCCCAAAAGGTCCCCAGGGAGGTACCTGAACTAAAGAAAGAGTCCATGCTGTATCCACACCTACTCTTACCCAGCTCTCTTTGTGGTCCCAGGATGGCTCCGATCTGAATAGAGCTCAACAGGTGGAACTGCATAAGGAGGATACCAGCAGAGACCAGCTTGACAATAGGAAAGAACTTCCTTGGGGAGCAAAATTGGAACTGCCACCTCTGGTCATAGAGCCAGACAGGTAGTGGAGAGATTTCTATCATTTCCATTGCCTGAGAGGGATGTCCAATAATAATTCCTTTCTTGGCTTCTATTTTTAATATTAAAGGGATTTCTCAACCCCAGGATGAATATTTTTTTCTTTTAGATGTTAATTATATTGTTTTAAAATGTTAATTCTATTCATCGATGCCAGTCAAGTTATTTCTTTTTTTTAAACCCTTATATATATACTGTATATTATATATATGTATATGTATATGTATGTATGTATATATATATATATACTGTGTATTGGCTCCAAGGCAGAAGAGTGGTAAGGGCTAGGCAATGGGGGTCAAGTGACTTGCCCAGGTTCACACAGCTGGGAAGTGGCTGAGGCTGGATTCGAACCTAGGACCTCCCACCTCTAGGCTTGGCTCCCAATCCACTGAGCAACCCAGCCGCCCAATCCACTGAGCTACCCAGCCGCCCACCCACCCCCTTAGGATTCTTTACAATATCTAATGATAAATGGTTCTCACGATCAATTTAAGTGTTCATTGAGGAACTTTGTATGGAAATTGAAGTTATGGATCACAAACGAAAGCAAATAATCTCAAACTACAACTCTGCTGTGACTCAGTAATAGTCGCCTTTAGATATTCCATTTTCAAAGAGCCATCATGGAAGGGATGAATGAGACACAGTGACTCCAAAAGCAAATGTTGACCGCAGTAATAGAAAGTACAGATTTTTGTTGGCTTGTAGTACTTGCCCAGAGTTAGAAAATGAAGAAAAGTCTGGGGTCAGATTCGAACCTACGACCTCTGGTCTTGAGGCCCAGCTCTCTGTCCACTGAGCCACTCAGCTGCGCTGCAACTTCCTTTTACTGAACTACTCAAGGGTTTGCAACTTTCCCAGGGTTGGTTGGTTTCGGTTTTTGGTAGCTAGGAGCCTGACTACATGGCTTCAAGGCTAAATGGCCACAGGTCCCCAGGCTATTTGGCTTGCTGGAGGCTTCATTCATTACGACACTCAAAAAGCCGCCTGCTGATCTGAACCATGGACTTCAGGAGAAGCCTGAGCTTCACAAAGCTTCCTTTGACAAAGGGCACTCCATCAACAAGTGCCTTCTTCTTCTGGGACAAGCACAATGGAGAAGCTGGCCAAATGGCTAATCGGTGCAAGTCCCAGCTGATTCAACTCTTTATGCTGAGCCTCTCTTCCTTCCCTCCGTGGCCATAAAAAGCTCAGCTGAAAACAACCCATAACCCTTCATGAGGAAGCTCTTCAGTGGGTTGATTTCCAAAGCTGCTGCCTGAGGATAGAAGGAAGGACTTCCCCAAAAGGTCCCCAGGGAGGTACCTGAACTAAAGAAAGAGTCCATGCTGTATCCACACCTACTCTTACCCAGCTCTCTTTGTGGTCCCAGGATGGCTCCGATCTGAATAGAGCTCAACAGGTGGAACTGCATAAGGAGGATACCAGCAGAGACCAGCTTGACAATAGGAAAGAACTTCCTTGGGGAGCAAAATTGGAACTGCCACCTCTGGTCATAGAGCCAGACAGGTAGTGGAGAGATTTCTATCATTTCCATTGCCTGAGAGGGATGTCCAATAATAATTCCTTTCTTGGCTTCTATTTTTAATATTAAAGGGATTTCTCAACCCCAGGATGAATATTTTTTTCTTTTAGATGTTAATTATATTGTTTTAAAATGTTAATTCTATTCATCGATGCCAGTCAAGTTATTTCTTTTTTTTAAACCCTTATATATATACTGTATATTATATATATGTATGTATGTATATATATATATATACTGTGTATTGGCTCCAAGGCAGAAGAGTGGTAAGGGCTAGGCAATGGGGGTCAAGTGACTTGCCCAGGTTCACACAGCTGGGAAGTGGCTGAGGCTGGATTCGAACCTAGGACCTCCCACCTCTAGGCTTGGCTCCCAATCCACTGAGCTACCCAGCCGCCCAATCCACTGAGCTACCCAGCCGCCCACCCACCCCCTTAGGATTCTTTACAATATCTAATGATAAATGGTTCTCACGATCAATTTAAGTGTTCATTGAGGAACTTTGTATGGAAATTGAAGTTATGGATCACAAACGAAAGCAAATAATCTCAAACTACAACTCTGCTGTGACTCAGTAATAGTCGCCTTTAGATATTCCATTTTCAAAGAGCCATCATGGAAGGGATGAATGAGACACAGTGACTCCAAAAGCAAATGTTGACAGCAGTAATAGAAAGTACAGATTTTTGTTGGCTTGTAGTACTTGCCCAGAGTTAGAAAATGAAGAAAAGTCTGGGGTCAGATTCGAACCTACGACCTCTGGTCTTGAGGCCCAGCTCTCTGTCCACTGAGCCACTCAGCTGCGCTGCAACTTCCTTTTACTGAACTACTCAAGGGTTTGCAACTTTCCCAGGGTTGGTTGGTTTCGGTTTTTGGTAGCTAGGAGCCTGACTACATGGCTTCAAGGCTAAATGGCCACAGGTCCCCAGGCTATTTGGCTTGCTGGAGGCTTCATTCATTACGACACTCAAAAAGCCGCCTGCTGATCTGAACCATGGACTTCAGGAGAAGCCTGAGCTTCACAAAGCTTCCTTTGACAAAGGGCACTCCATCAACAAGTGCCTTCTTCTTCTGGGACAAGCACAATGGAGAAGCTGGCCAAATGGCTAATCGGTGCAAGTCCCAGCTGATTCAACTCTTTATGCTGAGCCTCTCTTCCTTCCCTCCGTGGCCATAAAAAGCTCAGCTGAAAACAACCCATAACCCTTCATGAGGAAGCTCTTCAGTGGGTTGATTTCCAAAGCTGCTGCCTGAGGATAGAAGGAAGGACTTCCCCAAAAGGTCCCCAGGGAGGTACCTGAACTAAAGAAAGAGTCCATGCTGTATCCACACCTACTCTTACCCAGCTCTCTTTGTGGTCCCAGGATGGCTCCGATCTGAATAGAGCTCAACAGGTGGAACTGCATAAGGAGGATACCAGCAGAGACCAGCTTGACAATAGGAAAGAACTTCCTTGGGGAGCAAAATTGGAACTGCCACCTCTGGTCATAGAGCCAGACAGGTAGTGGAGAGATTTCTATCATTTCCATTGCCTGAGAGGGATGTCCAATAATAATTCCTTTCTTGGCTTCTATTTTTAATATTAAAGGGATTTCTCAACCCCAGGATGAATATTTTTTTCTTTTAGATGTTAATTATATTGTTTTAAAATGTTAATTCTATTCATCGATGCCAGTCAAGTTATTTCTTTTTTTTAAACCCTTATATATATACTGTATATTATATATATGTATATGTATATGTATGTATGTATATATATATATATATATACTGTGTATTGGCTCCAAGGCAGAAGAGTGGTAAGGGCTAGGCAATGGGGGTCAAGTGACTTGCCCAGGTTCACACAGCTGGGAAGTGGCTGAGGCTGGATTCGAACCTAGGACCTCCCACCTCTAGGCTTGGCTCCCAATCCACTGAGCTACCCAGCCGCCCACCCACCCCCTTAGGATTCTTTACAATATCTAATGATAAATGGTTCTCACGATCAATTTAAGTGTTCATTGAGGAACTTTGTATGGAAATTGAAGTTATGGATCACGAACGAAAGCAAATAATCTCAAACTACAACTCTGCTGTGACTCAGTAATAGTCGCCTTTAGATATTCCATTTTCAAAGAGCCATCATGGAAGTGATGAATGAGACACAGTGACTCCAAAAGCAAATGTTGACAGCAGTAATAGAAAGTACAGATTTTTGTTGGCTTGTAGTACTTGCCCAGAGTTAGAAAATGAAGAAAAGTCTGGGGTCAGATTCGAACCTACGACCTCTGGTCTTGAGGCCCAGCTCTCTGTCCACTGAGCCACTCAGCTGCGCTGCAACTTCCTTTTACTGAACTACTCAAGGGTTTGCAACTTTCCCAGGGTTGGTTGGTTTCGGTTTTTGGTAGCTAGGAGCCTGACTACATGGCTTCAAGGCTAAATGGCCACAGGTCCCCAGGCTATTTGGCTTGCTGGAGGCTTCATTCATTACGACACTCAAAAAGCCGCCTGCTGATCTGAACCATGGACTTCAGGAGAAGCCTGAGCTTCACAAAGCTTCCTTTGACAAAGGGCACTCCATCAACAAGTGCCTTCTTCTTCTGGGACAAGCACAATGGAGAAGCTGGCCAAATGGCTAATCGGTAAAAGTCCCAGCTGATTCAACTCTTTATGCTGAGCCTCTCTTCCTTCCCTCCGTGGCCATAAAAAGCTCAGCTGAAAACAACCCATAACCCTTCATGAGGAAGCTCTTCAGTGGGTTGATTTCCAAAGCTGCTGCCTGAGGATAGAAGGAAGGACTTCCCCAAAAGGTCCCCAGGGAGGTACCTGAACTAAAGAAAGAGTCCATGCTGTATCCACACCTACTCTTACCCAGCTCTCTTTGTGGTCCCAGGATGGCTCCGATCTGAATAGAGCTCAACAGGTGGAACTGCATAAGGAGGATACCAGCAGAGACCAGCTTGACAATAGGAAAGAACTTCCTTGGGGAGCAAAATTGGAACTGCCACCTCTGGTCATAGAGCCAGACAGGTAGTGGAGAGATTTCTATCATTTCCATTGCCTGAGAGGGATGTCCAATAATAATTCCTTTCTTGGCTTCTATTTTTAATATTAAAGGGATTTCTCAACCCCAGGATGAATATTTTTTTCTTTTAGATGTTAATTATATTGTTTTAAAATGTTAATTCTATTCATCGATGCCAGTCAAGTTATTTCTTTTTTTTAAACCCTTATATATATACTGTATATTATATATATGTATGTATGTATATATATATATATATACTGTGTATTGGCTCCAAGGCAGAAGAGTGGTAAGGGCTAGGCAATGGGGGTCAAGTGACTTGCCCAGGTTCACACAGCTGGGAAGTGGCTGAGGCTGGATTCGAACCTAGGACCTCCCACCTCTAGGCTTGGCTCCCAATCCACTGAGCTACCCAGCCGCCCAATCCACTGAGCTACCCAGCCGCCCACCCACCCCCTTAGGATTCTTTACAATATCTAATGATAAATGGTTCTCACGATCAATTTAAGTGTTCATTGAGGAACTTTGTATGGAAATTGAAGTTATGGATCACAAACGAAAGCAAATAATCTCAAACTACAACTCTGCTGTGACTCAGTAATAGTCGCCTTTAGATATTCCATTTTCAAAGAGCCATCATGGAAGGGATGAATGAGACACAGTGACTCCAAAAGCAAATGTTGACAGCAGTAATAGAAAGTACAGATTTTTGTTGGCTTGTAGTACTTGCCCAGAGTTAGAAAATGAAGAAAAGTCTGGGGTCAGATTCGAACCTACGACCTCTGGTCTTGAGGCCCAGCTCTCTGTCCACTGAGCCACTCAGCTGCGCTGCAACTTCCTTTTACTGAACTACTCAAGGGTTTGCAACTTTCCCAGGGTTGGTTGGTTTCGGTTTTTGGTAGCTAGGAGCCTGACTACATGGCTTCAAGGCTAAATGGCCACAGGTCCCCAGGCTATTTGGCTTGCTGGAGGCTTCATTCATTACGACACTCAAAAAGCCGCCTGCTGATCTGAACCATGGACTTCAGGAGAAGCCTGAGCTTCACAAAGCTTCCTTTGACAAAGGGCACTCCATCAACAAGTGCCTTCTTCTTCTGGGACAAGCACAATGGAGAAGCTGGCCAAATGGCTAATCGGTGCAAGTCCCAGCTGATTCAACTCTTTATGCTGAGCCTCTCTTCCTTCCCTCCGTGGCCATAAAAAGCTCAGCTGAAAACAACCCATAACCCTTCATGAGGAAGCTCTTCAGTGGGTTGATTTCCAAAGCTGCTGCCTGAGGATAGAAGGAAGGACTTCCCCAAAAGGTCCCCAGGGAGGTACCTGAACTAAAGAAAGAGTCCATGCTGTATCCACACCTACTCTTACCCAGCTCTCTTTGTGGTCCCAGGATGGCTCCGATCTGAATAGAGCTCAACAGGTGGAACTGCATAAGGAGGATACCAGCAGAGACCAGCTTGACAATAGGAAAGAACTTCCTTGGGGAGCAAAATTGGAACTGCCACCTCTGGTCATAGAGCCAGACAGGTAGTGGAGAGATTTCTATCATTTCCATTGCCTGAGAGGGATGTCCAATAATAATTCCTTTCTTGGCTTCTATTTTTAATATTAAAGGGATTTCTCAACCCCAGGATGAATATTTTTTTCTTTTAGATGTTAATTATATTGTTTTAAAATGTTAATTCTATTCATCGATGCCAGTCAAGTTATTTCTTTTTTTTAAACCCTTATATATATACTGTATATTATATATATGTATATGTATATGTATGTATGTATATATATATATATACTGTGTATTGGCTCCAAGGCAGAAGAGTGGTAAGGGCTAGGCAATGGGGGTCAAGTGACTTGCCCAGGTTCACACAGCTGGGAAGTGGCTGAGGCTGGATTCGAACCTAGGACCTCCCACCTCTAGGCTTGGCTCCCAATCCACTGAGCAACCCAGCCGCCCAATCCACTGAGCTACCCAGCCGCCCACCCACCCCCTTAGGATTCTTTACAATATCTAATGATAAATGGTTCTCACGATCAATTTAAGTGTTCATTGAGGAACTTTGTATGGAAATTGAAGTTATGGATCACAAACGAAAGCAAATAATCTCAAACTACAACTCTGCTGTGACTCAGTAATAGTCGCCTTTAGATATTCCATTTTCAAAGAGCCATCATGGAAGGGATGAATGAGACACAGTGACTCCAAAAGCAAATGTTGACCGCAGTAATAGAAAGTACAGATTTTTGTTGGCTTGTAGTACTTGCCCAGAGTTAGAAAATGAAGAAAAGTCTGGGGTCAGATTCGAACCTACGACCTCTGGTCTTGAGGCCCAGCTCTCTGTCCACTGAGCCACTCAGCTGCGCTGCAACTTCCTTTTACTGAACTACTCAAGGGTTTGCAACTTTCCCAGGGTTGGTTGGTTTCGGTTTTTGGTAGCTAGGAGCCTGACTACATGGCTTCAAGGCTAAATGGCCACAGGTCCCCAGGCTATTTGGCTTGCTGGAGGCTTCATTCATTACGACACTCAAAAAGCCGCCTGCTGATCTGAACCATGGACTTCAGGAGAAGCCTGAGCTTCACAAAGCTTCCTTTGACAAAGGGCACTCCATCAACAAGTGCCTTCTTCTTCTGGGACAAGCACAATGGAGAAGCTGGCCAAATGGCTAATCGGTGCAAGTCCCAGCTGATTCAACTCTTTATGCTGAGCCTCTCTTCCTTCCCTCCGTGGCCATAAAAAGCTCAGCTGAAAACAACCCATAACCCTTCATGAGGAAGCTCTTCAGTGGGTTGATTTCCAAAGCTGCTGCCTGAGGATAGAAGGAAGGACTTCCCCAAAAGGTCCCCAGGGAGGTACCTGAACTAAAGAAAGAGTCCATGCTGTATCCACACCTACTCTTACCCAGCTCTCTTTGTGGTCCCAGGATGGCTCCGATCTGAATAGAGCTCAACAGGTGGAACTGCATAAGGAGGATACCAGCAGAGACCAGCTTGACAATAGGAAAGAACTTCCTTGGGGAGCAAAATTGGAACTGCCACCTCTGGTCATAGAGCCAGACAGGTAGTGGAGAGATTTCTATCATTTCCATTGCCTGAGAGGGATGTCCAATAATAATTCCTTTCTTGGCTTCTATTTTTAATATTAAAGGGATTTCTCAACCCCAGGATGAATATTTTTTTCTTTTAGATGTTAATTATATTGTTTTAAAATGTTAATTCTATTCATCGATGCCAGTCAAGTTATTTCTTTTTTTTAAACCCTTATATATATACTGTATATTATATATATGTATGTATGTATATATATATATATATACTGTGTATTGGCTCCAACGCAGAAGAGTGGTAAGGGCTAGGCAATGGGGGTCAAGTGACTTGCCCAGGTTCACACAGCTGGGAAGTGGCTGAGGCTGGATTCGAACCTAGGACCTCCCACCTCTAGGCTTGGCTCCCAATCCACTGAGCTACCCAGCCGCCCAATCCACTGAGCTACCCAGCCGCCCACCCACCCCCTTAGGATTCTTTACAATATCTAATGATAAATGGTTCTCACGATCAATTTAAGTGTTCATTGAGGAACTTTGTATGGAAATTGAAGTTATGGATCACAAACGAAAGCAAATAATCTCAAACTACAACTCTGCTGTGACTCAGTAATAGTCGCCTTTAGATATTCCATTTTCAAAGAGCCATCATGGAAGGGATGAATGAGACACAGTGACTCCAAAAGCAAATGTTGACAGCAGTAATAGAAAGTACAGATTTTTGTTGGCTTGTAGTACTTGCCCAGAGTTAGAAAATGAAGAAAAGTCTGGGGTCAGATTCGAACCTAGAACCTACGACCTCTGGTCTTGAGGCCCAGCTCTCTGTCCACTGAGCCACTCAGCTGCGCTGCAACTTCCTTTTACTGAACTACTCAAGGGTTTGCAACTTTCCCAGGGTTGGTTGGTTTCGGTTTTTGGTAGCTAGGAGCCTGACTACATGGCTTCAAGGCTAAATGGCCACAGGTCCCCAGGCTATTTGGCTTGCTGGAGGCTTCATTCATTACGACACTCAAAAAGCCGCCTGCTGATCTGAACCATGGACTTCAGGAGAAGCCTGAGCTTCACAAAGCTTCCTTTGACAAAGGGCACTCCATCAACAAGTGCCTTCTTCTTCTGGGACAAGCACAATGGAGAAGCTGGCCAAATGGCTAATCGGTGCAAGTCCCAGCTGATTCAACTCTTTATGCTGAGCCTCTCTTCCTTCCCTCCGTGGCCATAAAAAGCTCAGCTGAAAACAACCCATAACCCTTCATGAGGAAGCTCTTCAGTGGGTTGATTTCCAAAGCTGCTGCCTGAGGATAGAAGGAAGGACTTCCCCAAAAGGTCCCCAGGGAGGTACCTGAACTAAAGAAAGAGTCCATGCTGTATCCACACCTACTCTTACCCAGCTCTCTTTGTGGTCCCAGGATGGCTCCGATCTGAATAGAGCTCAACAGGTGGAACTGCATAAGGAGGATACCAGCAGAGACCAGCTTGACAATAGGAAAGAACTTCCTTGGGGAGCAAAATTGGAACTGCCACCTCTGGTCATAGAGCCAGACAGGTAGTGGAGAGATTTCTATCATTTCCATTGCCTGAGAGGGATGTCCAATAATAATTCCTTTCTTGGCTTCTATTTTTAATATTAAAGGGATTTCTCAACCCAGGATGAATATTTTTTCTTTTAGATGTTAATTATATTGTTTTAAAATGTTAATTCTATTCATCGATGCCAGTCAAGTTATTTCTTTTTTTTAAACCCTTATATATATACTGTATATTATATATATGTATATGTATATGTATGTATGTATATATATATATATATATATACTGTGTATTGGCTCCAAGGCAGAAGAGTGGTAAGGGCTAGGCAATGGGGGTCAAGTGACTTGCCCAGGTTCACACAGCTGGGAAGTGGCTGAGGCTGGATTCGAACCTAGGACCTCCCACCTCTAGGCTTGGCTCCCAATCCACTGAGCTACCCAGCCGCCCACCCACCCCCTTAGGATTCTTTACAATATCTAATGATAAATGGTTCTCACGATCAATTTAAGTGTTCATTGAGGAACTTTGTATGGAAATTGAAGTTATGGATCACGAACAAAAGGACATAATCTCAAACTACAACTCTGCTGTGACTCAGTAATAGTCGCCTTTAGATATTCCATTTTCAAAGAGCCATCATGGAAGGGATGAATGAGACACAGTGACTCCAAAAGCAAATGTTGACAGCAGTAATAGAAAGTACAGATTTTTGTTGGCTTGTAGTACTTGCCCAGAGTTAGAAAATGAAGAAAAGTCTGGGGTCAGATTCGAACCTACGACCTCTGGTCTTGAGGCCCAGCTCTCTGTCCACTGAGCCACTCAGCTGCGCTGCAACTTCCTTTTACTGAACTACTCAAGGGTTTGCAACTTTCCCAGGTTGGTTGGTTTCGGTTTTTGGTAGCTAGGAGCCTGACTACATGGCTTCAAGGCTAAATGGCCACAGGTCCCCAGGCTATTTGGCTTGCTGGAGGCTTCATTCATTACGACACTCAAAAAGCCGCCTGCTGATCTGAACCATGGACTTCAGGAGAAGCCTGAGCTTCACAAAGCTTCCTTTGACAAAGGGCACTCCATCAACAAGTGCCTTCTTCTTCTGGGACAAGCACAATGGAGAAGCTGGCCAAATGGCTAATCGGTGCAAGTCCCAGCTGATTCAACTCTTTATGCTGAGCCTCTCTTCCTTCCCTCCGTGGCCATAAAAAGCTCAGCTGAAAACAACCCATAACCCTTCATGAGGAAGCTCTTCAGTGGGTTGATTTCCAAAGCTGCTGCCTGAGGATAGAAGGAAGGACTTCCCCAAAAGGTCCCCAGGGAGGTACCTGAACTAAAGAAAGAGTCCATGCTGTATCCACACCTACTCTTACCCAGCTCTCTTTGTGGTCCCAGGATGGCTCCGATCTGAATAGAGCTCAACAGGTGGAACTGCATAAGGAGGATACCAGCAGAGACCAGCTTGACAATAGGAAAGAACTTCCTTGGGGAGCAAAATTGGAACTGCCACCTCTGGTCATAGAGCCAGACAGGTAGTGGAGAGATTTCTATCATTTCCATTGCCTGAGAGGGATGTCCAATAATAATTCCTTTCTTGGCTTCTATTTTTAATATTAAAGGGATTTCTCAACCCCAGGATGAATATTTTTTTCTTTTAGATGTTAATTATATTGTTTTAAAATGTTAATTCTATTCATCGATGCCAGTCAAGTTATTTCTTTTTTTTAAACCCTTATATATATACTGTATATTATATATATGTATATGTATATGTATGTATGTATATATATATATATATATATATACTGTGTATTGGCTCCAAGGCAGAAGAGTGGTAAGGGCTAGGCAATGGGGGTCAAGTGACTTGCCCAGGTTCACACAGCTGGGAAGTGGCTGAGGCTGGATTCGAACCTAGGACCTCCCACCTCTAGGCTTGGCTCCCAATCCACTGAGCTACCCAGCCGCCCAATCCACTGAGCTACCCAGCCGCCCACCCACCCCCTTAGGATTCTTTACAATATCTAATGATAAATGGTTCTCACGATCAATTTAAGTGTTCATTGAGGAACTTTGTATGGAAATTGAAGTTATGGATCACAAACGAAAGCAAATAATCTCAAACTACAACTCTGCTGTGACTCAGTAATAGTCGCCTTTAGATATTCCATTTTCAAAGAGCCATCATGGAAGGGATGAATGAGACACAGTGACTCCAAAAGCAAATGTTGACAGCAGTAATAGAAAGTACAGATTTTTGTTGGCTTGTAGTACTTGCCCAGAGTTAGAAAATGAAGAAAAGTCTGGGGTCAGATTCGAACCTACGACCTCTGGTCTTGAGGCCCAGCTCTCTGTCCACTGAGCCACTCAGCTGCGCTGCAACTTCCTTTTACTGAACTACTCAAGGGTTTGCAACTTTCCCAGGGTTGGTTGGTTTCGGTTTTTGGTAGCTAGGAGCCTGACTACATGGCTTCAAGGCTAAATGGCCACAGGTCCCCAGGCTATTTGGCTTGCTGGAGGCTTCATTCATTACGACACTCAAAAAGCCGCCTGCTGATCTGAACCATGGACTTCAGGAGAAGCCTGAGCTTCACAAAGCTTCCTTTGACAAAGGGCACTCCATCAACAAGTGCCTTCTTCTTCTGGGACAAGCACAATGGAGAAGCTGGCCAATGGCTAATCGGTGCAAGTCCCAGCTGATTCAACTCTTTATGCTGAGCCTCTCTTCCTTCCCTCCGTGGCCATAAAAAGCTCAGCTGAAAACAACCCATAACCCTTCATGAGGAAGCTCTTCAGTGGGTTGATTTCCAAAGCTGCTGCCTGAGGATAGAAGGAAGGACTTCCCCAAAAGGTCCCCAGGGAGGTACCTGAACTAAAGAAAGAGTCCATGCTGTATCCACACCTACTCTTACCCAGCTCTCTTTGTGGTCCCAGGATGGCTCCGATCTGAATAGAGCTCAACAGGTGGAACTGCATAAGGAGGATACCAGCAGAGACCAGCTTGACAATAGGAAAGAACTTCCTTGGGGAGCAAAATTGGAACTGCCACCTCTGGTCATAGAGCCAGACAGGTAGTGGAGAGATTTCTATCATTTCCATTGCCTGAGAGGGATGTCCAATAATAATTCCTTTCTTGGCTTCTATTTTTAATATTAAAGGGATTTCTCAACCCCAGGATGAATATTTTTTTCTTTTAGATGTTAATTATATTGTTTTAAAATGTTAATTCTATTCATCGATGCCAGTCAAGTTATTTCTTTTTTTTAAACCCTTATATATATACTGTATATTATATATATGTATATGTATATGTATGTATGTATATATATATATATATATATATATATATACTGTGTATTGGCTCCAAGGCAGAAGAGTGGTAAGGGCTAGGCAATGGGGGTCAAGTGACTTGCCCAGGTTCACACAGCTGGGAAGTGGCTGAGGCTGGATTCGAACCTAGGACCTCCCACCTCTAGGCTTGGCTCCCAATCCACTGAGCTACCCAGCCGCCCAATCCACTGAGCTACCCAGCCGCCCACCCACCCCCTTAGGATTCTTTACAATATCTAATGATAAATGGTTCTCACGATCAATTTAAGTGTTCATTGAGGAACTTTGTATGGAAATTGAAGTTATGGATCACAAACGAAAGGACATAATCTCAAACTACAACTCTGCTGTGACTCAGTAATAGTCGCCTTTAGATATTCCATTTTCAAAGAGCCATCATGGAAGGGATGAATGAGACACAGTGACTCCAAAAGCAAATGTTGACAGCAGTAATAGAAAGTACAGATTTTTGTTGGCTTGTAGTACTTGCCCAGAGTTAGAAAATGAAGAAAAGTCTGGGGTCAGATTCGAACCTACGACCTCTGGTCTTGAGGCCCAGCTCTCTGTCCACTGAGCCACTCAGCTGCGCTGCAACTTCCTTTTACTGAACTACTCAAGGGTTTGCAACTTTCCCAGGGTTGGTTGGTTTCGGTTTTTGGTAGCTAGGAGCCTGACTACATGGCTTCAAGGCTAAATGGCCACAGGTCCCCAGGCTATTTGGCTTGCTGGAGGCTTCATTCATTACGACACTCAAAAGCCGCCTGCTGATCTGAACCATGGACTTCAGGAGAAGCCTGAGCTTCACAAAGCTTCCTTTGACAAAGGGCACTCCATCAACAAGTGCCTTCTTCTTCTGGGACAAGCACAATGGAGAAGCTGGCCAAATGGCTAATCGGTGCAAGTCCCAGCTGATTCAACTCTTTATGCTGAGCCTCTCTTCCTTCCCTCCGTGGCCATAAAAAGCTCAGCTGAAAACAACCCATAACCCTTCATGAGGAAGCTCTTCAGTGGGTTGATTTCCAAAGCTGCTGCCTGAGGATAGAAGGAAGGACTTCCCCAAAAGGTCCCCAGGGAGGTACCTGAACTAAAGAAAGAGTCCATGCTGTATCCACACCTACTCTTACCCAGCTCTCTTTGTGGTCCCAGGATGGCTCCGATCTGAATAGAGCTCAACAGGTGGAACTGCATAAGGAGGATACCAGCAGAGACCAGCTTGACAATAGGAAAGAACTTCCTTGGGGAGCAAAATTGGAACTGCCACCTCTGGTCATAGAGCCAGACAGGTAGTGGAGAGATTTCTATCATTTCCATTGCCTGAGAGGGATGTCCAATAATAATTCCTTTCTTGGCTTCTATTTTTAATATTAAAGGGATTTCTCAACCCCAGGATGAATATTTTTTTCTTTTAGATGTTAATTATATTGTTTTAAAATGTTAATTCTATTCATCGATGCCAGTCAAGTTATTTCTTTTTTTTAAACCCTTATATATATACTGTATATTATATATATGTATGTATGTATATATATATATATATATATATATATATATATATACTGTGTATTGGCTCCAAGGCAGAAGAGTGGTAAGGGCTAGGCAATGGGGGTCAAGTGACTTGCCCAGGTTCACACAGCTGGGAAGTGGCTGAGGCTGGATTCGAACCTAGGACCTCCCACCTCTAGGCTTGGCTCCCAATCCACTGAGCTACCCAGCCGCCCAATCCACTGAGCTACCCAGCCGCCCACCCACCCCCTTAGGATTCTTTACAATATCTAATGATAAATGGTTCTCACGATCAATTTAAGTGTTCATTGAGGAACTTTGTATGGAAATTGAAGTTATGGATCACAAACGAAAGCAAATAATCTCAAACTACAACTCTGCTGTGACTCAGTAATAGTCGCCTTTAGATATTCCATTTTCAAAGAGCCATCATGGAAGGGATGAATGAGACACAGTGACTCCAAAAGCAAATGTTGACAGCAGTAATAGAAAGTACAGATTTTTGTTGGCTTGTAGTACTTGCCCAGAGTTAGAAAATGAAGAAAAGTCTGGGGTCAGATTCGAACCTACGACCTCTGGTCTTGAGGCCCAGCTCTCTGTCCACTGAGCCACTCAGCTGCGCTGCAACTTCCTTTTACTGAACTACTCAAGGGTTTGCAACTTTCCCAGGGTTGGTTGGTTTCGGTTTTTGGTAGCTAGGAGCCTGACTACATGGCTTCAAGGCTAAATGGCCACAGGTCCCCAGGCTATTTGGCTTGCTGGAGGCTTCATTCATTACGACACTCAAAAAGCCGCCTGCTGATCTGAACCATGGACTTCAGGAGAAGCCTGAGCTTCACAAAGCTTCCTTTGACAAAGGGCACTCCATCAACAAGTGCCTTCTTCTTCTGGGACAAGCACAATGGAGAAGCTGGCCAAATGGCTAATCGGTGCAAGTCCCAGCTGATTCAACTCTTTATGCTGAGCCTCTCTTCCTTCCCTCCGTGGCCATAAAAAGCTCAGCTGAAAACAACCCATAACCCTTCATGAGGAAGCTCTTCAGTGGGTTGATTTCCAAAGCTGCTGCCTGAGGATAGAAGGAAGGACTTCCCCAAAAGGTCCCCAGGGAGGTACCTGAACTAAAGAAAGAGTCCATGCTGTATCCACACCTACTCTTACCCAGCTCTCTTTGTGGTCCCAGGATGGCTCCGATCTGAATAGAGCTCAACAGGTGGAACTGCATAAGGAGGATACCAGCAGAGACCAGCTTGACAATAGGAAAGAACTTCCTTGGGGAGCAAAATTGGAACTGCCACCTCTGGTCATAGAGCCAGACAGGTAGTGGAGAGATTTCTATCATTTCCATTGCCTGAGAGGGATGTCCAATAATAATTCCTTTCTTGGCTTCTATTTTTAATATTAAAGGGATTTCTCAACCCCAGGATGAATATTTTTTTCTTTTAGATGTTAATTATATTGTTTTAAAATGTTAATTCTATTCATCGATGCCAGTCAAGTTATTTCTTTTTTTAAACCCTTATATATATACTGTATATTATATATATGTATGTATGTATATATATATATATATACTGTGTATTGGCTCCAAGGCAGAAGAGTGGTAAGGGCTAGGCAATGGGGGTCAAGTGACTTGCCCAGGTTCACACAGCTGGGAAGTGGCTGAGGCTGGATTCGAACCTAGGACCTCCCACCTCTAGGCTTGGCTCCCAATCCACTGAGCTACCCAGCCGCCCAATCCACTGAGCTACCCAGCCGCCCACCCACCCCCTTAGGATTCTTTACAATATCTAATGATAAATGGTTCTCACGATCAATTTAAGTGTTCATTGAGGAACTTTGTATGGAAATTGAAGTTATGGATCACAAACGAAAGCAAATAATCTCAAACTACAACTCTGCTGTGACTCAGTAATAGTCGCCTTTAGATATTCCATTTTCAAAGAGCCATCATGGAAGGGATGAATGAGACACAGTGACTCCAAAAGCAAATGTTGACAGCAGTAATAGAAAGTACAGATTTTTGTTGGCTTGTAGTACTTGCCCAGAGTTAGAAAATGAAGAAAAGTCTGGGGTCAGATTCGAACCTACGACCTCTGGTCTTGAGGCCCAGCTCTCTGTCCACTGAGCCACTCAGCTGCGCTGCAACTTCCTTTTACTGAACTACTCAAGGGTTTGCAACTTTCCCAGGGTTGGTTGGTTTCGGTTTTTGGTAGCTAGGAGCCTGACTACATGGCTTCAAGGCTAAATGGCCACAGGTCCCCAGGCTATTTGGCTTGCTGGAGGCTTCATTCATTACGACACTCAAAAAGCCGCCTGCTGATCTGAACCATGGACTTCAGGAGAAGCCTGAGCTTCACAAAGCTTCCTTTGACAAAGGGCACTCCATCAACAAGTGCCTTCTTCTTCTGGGACAAGCACAATGGAGAAGCTGGCCAAATGGCTAATCGGTGCAAGTCCCAGCTGATTCAACTCTTTATGCTGAGCCTCTCTTCCTTCCCTCCGTGGCCATAAAAAGCTCAGCTGAAAACAACCCATAACCCTTCATGAGGAAGCTCTTCAGTGGGTTGATTTCCAAAGCTGCTGCCTGAGGATAGAAGGAAGGACTTCCCCAAAAGGTCCCCAGGGAGGTACCTGAACTAAAGAAAGAGTCCATGCTGTATCCACACCTACTCTTACCCAGCTCTCTTTGTGGTCCCAGGATGGCTCCGATCTGAATAGAGCTCAACAGGTGGAACTGCATAAGGAGGATACCAGCAGAGACCAGCTTGACAATAGGAAAGAACTTCCTTGGGGAGCAAAATTGGAACTGCCACCTCTGGTCATAGAGCCAGACAGGTAGTGGAGAGATTTCTATCATTTCCATTGCCTGAGAGGGATGTCCAATAATAATTCCTTTCTTGGCTTCTATTTTTAATATTAAAGGGATTTCTCAACCCCAGGATGAATATTTTTTTCTTTTAGATGTTAATTATATTGTTTTAAAATGTTAATTCTATTCATCGATGCCAGTCAAGTTATTTCTTTTTTTTAAACCCTTATATATATACTGTATATTATATATATGTATATGTATATGTATGTATGTATATATATATATATATACTGTGTATTGGCTCCAAGGCAGAAGAGTGGTAAGGGCTAGGCAATGGGGGTCAAGTGACTTGCCCAGGTTCACACAGCTGGGAAGTGGCTGAGGCTGGATTCGAACCTAGGACCTCCCACCTCTAGGCTTGGCTCCCAATCCACTGAGCTACCCAGCCGCCCAATCCACTGAGCTACCCAGCCGCCCACCCACCCCCTTAGGATTCTTTACAATATCTAATGATAAATGGTTCTCACGATCAATTTAAGTGTTCATTGAGGAACTTTGTATGGAAATTGAAGTTATGGATCACAAACGAAAGCAAATAATCTCAAACTACAACTCTGCTGTGACTCAGTAATAGTCGCCTTTAGATATTCCATTTTCAAAGAGCCATCATGGAAGGGATGAATGAGACACAGTGACTCCAAAAGCAAATGTTGACAGCAGTAATAGAAAGTACAGATTTTTGTTGGCTTGTAGTACTTGCCCAGAGTTAGAAAATGAAGAAAAGTCTGGGGTCAGATTCGAACCTACGACCTCTGGTCTTGAGGCCCAGCTCTCTGTCCACTGAGCCACTCAGCTGCGCTGCAACTTCCTTTTACTGAACTACTCAAGGGTTTGCAACTTTCCCAGGGTTGGTTGGTTTCGGTTTTTGGTAGCTAGGAGCCTGACTACATGGCTTCAAGGCTAAATGGCCACAGGTCCCCAGGCTATTTGGCTTGCTGGAGGCTTCATTCATTACGACACTCAAAAAGCCGCCTGCTGATCTGAACCATGGACTTCAGGAGAAGCCTGAGCTTCACAAAGCTTCCTTTGACAAAGGGCACTCCATCAACAAGTGCCTTCTTCTTCTGGGACAAGCACAATGGAGAAGCTGGCCAAATGGCTAATCGGTGCAAGTCCCAGCTGATTCAACTCTTTATGCTGAGCCTCTCTTCCTTCCCTCCGTGGCCATAAAAAGCTCAGCTGAAAACAACCCATAACCCTTCATGAGGAAGCTCTTCAGTGGGTTGATTTCCAAAGCTGCTGCCTGAGGATAGAAGGAAGGACTTCCCCAAAAGGTCCCCAGGGAGGTACCTGAACTAAAGAAAGAGTCCATGCTGTATCCACACCTACTCTTACCCAGCTCTCTTTGTGGTCCCAGGATGGCTCCGATCTGAATAGAGCTCAACAGGTGGAACTGCATAAGGAGGATACCAGCAGAGACCAGCTTGACAATAGGAAAGAACTTCCTTGGGGAGCAAAATTGGAACTGCCACCTCTGGTCATAGAGCCAGACAGGTAGTGGAGAGATTTCTATCATTTCCATTGCCTGAGAGGGATGTCCAATAATAATTCCTTTCTTGGCTTCTATTTTTAATATTAAAGGGATTTCTCAACCCCAGGATGAATATTTTTTTCTTTTAGATGTTAATTATATTGTTTTAAAATGTTAATTCTATTCATCGATGCCAGTCAAGTTATTTCTTTTTTTTAAACCCTTATATATATACTGTATATTATATATATGTATGTATGTATATATATATATATATATATATATATATATATATATACTGTGTATTGGCTCCAAGGCAGAAGAGTGGTAAGGGCTAGGCAATGGGGGTCAAGTGACTTGCCCAGGTTCACACAGCTGGGAAGTGGCTGAGGCTGGATTCGAACCTAGGACCTCCCACCTCTAGGCTTGGCTCCCAATCCACTGAGCTACCCAGCCGCCCAATCCACTGAGCCACCCAGCCGCCCACCCACCCCCTTAGGATTCTTTACAATATCTAATGATAAATGGTTCTCACGATCAATTTAAGTGTTCATTGAGGAACTTTGTATGGAAATTGAAGTTATGGATCACAAACGAAAGCAAATAATCTCAAACTACAACTCTGCTGTGACTCAGTAATAGTCGCCTTTAGATATTCCATTTTCAAAGAGCCACCATGGAAGGGATGAATGAGACACAGTGACTCCAAAAGCAAATGTTGACAGCAGTAATAGAAAGTACAGATTTTTGTTGGCTTGTAGTACTTGCCCAGAGTTAGAAAATGAAGAAAAGTCTGGGGTCAGATTCGAACCTACGACCTCTGGTCTTGAGGCCCAGCTCTCTGTCCACTGAGCCACTCAGCTGCGCTGCAACTTCCTTTTACTGAACTACTCAAGGGTTTGCAACTTTCCCAGGGTTGGTTGGTTTCGGTTTTTGGTAGCTAGGAGCCTGACTACATGGCTTCAAGGCTAAATGGCCACAGGTCCCCAGGCTATTTGGCTTGCTGGAGGCTTCATTCATTACGACACTCAAAAAGCCGCCTGCTGATCTGAACCATGGACTTCAGGAGAAGCCTGAGCTTCACAAAGCTTCCTTTGACAAAGGGCACTCCATCAACAAGTGCCTTCTTCTTCTGGGACAAGCACAATGGAGAAGCTGGCCAAATGGCTAATCGGTGCAAGTCCCAGCTGATTCAACTCTTTATGCTGAGCCTCTCTTCCTTCCCTCCGTGGCCATAAAAAGCTCAGCTGAAAACAACCCATAACCCTTCATGAGGAAGCTCTTCAGTGGGTTGATTTCCAAAGCTGCTGCCTGAGGATAGAAGGAAGGACTTCCCCAAAAGGTCCCCAGGGAGGTACCTGAACTAAAGAAAGAGTCCATGCTGTATCCACACCTACTCTTACCCAGCTCTCTTTGTGGTCCCAGGATGGCTCCGATCTGAATAGAGCTCAACAGGTGGAACTGCATAAGGAGGATACCAGCAGAGACCAGCTTGACAATAGGAAAGAACTTCCTTGGGGAGCAAAATTGGAACTGCCACCTCTGGTCATAGAGCCAGACAGGTAGTGGAGAGATTTCTATCATTTCCATTGCCTGAGAGGGATGTCCAATAATAATTCCTTTCTTGGCTTCTATTTTTAATATTAAAGGGATTTCTCAACCCCAGGATGAATATTTTTTTCTTTTAGATGTTAATTATATTGTTTTAAAATGTTAATTCTATTCATCGATGCCAGTCAAGTTATTTCTTTTTTTTAAACCCTTATATATATACTGTATATTATATATATGTATATGTATATGTATGTATGTATATATATATATATACTGTGTATTGGCTCCAAGGCAGAAGAGTGGTAAGGGCTAGGCAATGGGGGTCAAGTGACTTGCCCAGGTTCACACAGCTGGGAAGTGGCTGAGGCTGGATTCGAACCTAGGACCTCCCACCTCTAGGCTTGGCTCCCAATCCACTGAGCTACCCAGCCGCCCAATCCACTGAGCTACCCAGCCGCCCACCCACCCCCTTAGGATTCTTTACAATATCTAATGATAAATGGTTCTCACGATCAATTTAAGTGTTCATTGAGGAACTTTGTATGGAAATTGAAGTTATGGATCACAAACGAAAGGACATAATCTCAAACTACAACTCTGCTGTGACTCAGTAATAGTCGCCTTTAGATATTCCATTTTCAAAGAGCCATCATGGAAGGGATGAATGAGACACAGTGACTCCAAAAGCAAATGTTGACAGCAGTAATAGAAAGTACAGATTTTTGTTGGCTTGTAGTACTTGCCCAGAGTTAGAAAATGAAGAAAAGTCTGGGGTCAGATTCGAACCTACGACCTCTGGTCTTGAGGCCCAGCTCTCTGTCCACTGAGCCACTCAGCTGCGCTGCAACTTCCTTTTACTGAACTACTCAAGGGTTTGCAACTTTCCCAGGGTTGGTTGGTTTCGGTTTTTGGTAGCTAGGAGCCTGACTACATGGCTTCAAGGCTAAATGGCCACAGGTCCCCAGGCTATTTGGCTTGCTGGAGGCTTCATTCATTACGACACTCAAAAAGCCGCCTGCTGATCTGAACCATGGACTTCAGGAGAAGCCTGAGCTTCACAAAGCTTCCTTTGACAAAGGGCACTCCATCAACAAGTGCCTTCTTCTTCTGGGACAAGCACAATGGAGAAGCTGGCCAAATGGCTAATCGGTGCAAGTCCCAGCTGATTCAACTCTTTATGCTGAGCCTCTCTTCCTTCCCTCCGTGGCCATAAAAAGCTCAGCTGAAAACAACCCATAACCCTTCATGAGGAAGCTCTTCAGTGGGTTGATTTCCAAAGCTGCTGCCTGAGGATAGAAGGAAGGACTTCCCCAAAAGGTCCCCAGGGAGGTACCTGAACTAAAGAAAGAGTCCATGCTGTATCCACACCTACTCTTACCCAGCTCTCTTTGTGGTCCCAGGATGGCTCCGATCTGAATAGAGCTCAACAGGTGGAACTGCATAAGGAGGATACCAGCAGAGACCAGCTTGACAATAGGAAAGAACTTCCTTGGGGAGCAAAATTGGAACTGCCACCTCTGGTCATAGAGCCAGACAGGTAGTGGAGAGATTTCTATCATTTCCATTGCCTGAGAGGGATGTCCAATAATAATTCCTTTCTTGGCTTCTATTTTTAATATTAAAGGGATTTCTCAACCCCAGGATGAATATTTTTTTCTTTTAGATGTTAATTATATTGTTTTAAAATGTTAATTCTATTCATCGATGCCAGTCAAGTTATTTCTTTTTTTTAAACCCTTATATATATACTGTATATTATATATATGTATATGTATATGTATGTATGTATATATATATATATACTGTGTATTGGCTCCAAGGCAGAAGAGTGGTAAGGGCTAGGCAATGGGGGTCAAGTGACTTGCCCAGGTTCACACAGCTGGGAAGTGGCTGAGGCTGGATTCGAACCTAGGACCTCCCACCTCTAGGCTTGGCTCCCAATCCACTGAGCTACCCAGCCGCCCAATCCACTGAGCTACCCAGCCGCCCACCCACCCCCTTAGGATTCTTTACAATATCTAATGATAAATGGTTCTCACGATCAATTTAAGTGTTCATTGAGGAACTTTGTATGGAAATTGAAGTTATGGATCACAAACGAAAGGACATAATCTCAAACTACAACTCTGCTGTGACTCAGTAATAGTCGCCTTTAGATATTCCATTTTCAAAGAGCCATCATGGAAGGGATGAATGAGACACAGTGACTCCAAAAGCAAATGTTGACAGCAGTAATAGAAAGTACAGATTTTTGTTGGCTTGTAGTACTTGCCCAGAGTTAGAAAATGAAGAAAAGTCTGGGGTCAGATTCGAACCTACGACCTCTGGTCTTGAGGCCCAGCTCTCTGTCCACTGAGCCACTCAGCTGCGCTGCAACTTCCTTTTACTGAACTACTCAAGGGTTTGCAACTTTCCCAGGGTTGGTTGGTTTCGGTTTTTGGTAGCTAGGAGCCTGACTACATGGCTTCAAGGCTAAATGGCCACAGGTCCCCAGGCTATTTGGCTTGCTGGAGGCTTCATTCATTACGACACTCAAAAAGCCGCCTGCTGATCTGAACCATGGACTTCAGGAGAAGCCTGAGCTTCACAAAGCTTCCTTTGACAAAGGGCACTCCATCAACAAGTGCCTTCTTCTTCTGGGACAAGCACAATGGAGAAGCTGGCCAAATGGCTAATCGGTGCAAGTCCCAGCTGATTCAACTCTTTATGCTGAGCCTCTCTTCCTTCCCTCCGTGGCCATAAAAAGCTCAGCTGAAAACAACCCATAACCCTTCATGAGGAAGCTCTTCAGTGGGTTGATTTCCAAAGCTGCTGCCTGAGGATAGAAGGAAGGACTTCCCCAAAAGGTCCCCAGGGAGGTACCTGAACTAAAGAAAGAGTCCATGCTGTATCCACACCTACTCTTACCCAGCTCTCTTTGTGGTCCCAGGATGGCTCCGATCTGAATAGAGCTCAACAGGTGGAACTGCATAAGGAGGATACCAGCAGAGACCAGCTTGACAATAGGAAAGAACTTCCTTGGGGAGCAAAATTGGAACTGCCACCTCTGGTCATAGAGCCAGACAGGTAGTGGAGAGATTTCTATCATTTCCATTGCCTGAGAGGGATGTCCAATAATAATTCCTTTCTTGGCTTCTATTTTTAATATTAAAGGGATTTCTCAACCCCAGGATGAATATTTTTTTCTTTTAGATGTTAATTATATTGTTTTAAAATGTTAATTCTATTCATCGATGCCAGTCAAGTTATTTCTTTTTTTTAAACCCTTATATATATACTGTATATTATATATATGTATGTATGTATATATATATATATATATATATATATATATACTGTGTATTGGCTCCAAGGCAGAAGAGTGGTAAGGGCTAGGCAATGGGGGTCAAGTGACTTGCCCAGGTTCACACAGCTGGGAAGTGGCTGAGGCTGGATTCGAACCTAGGACCTCCCACCTCTAGGCTTGGCTCCCAATCCACTGAGCTACCCAGCCGCCCAATCCACTGAGCCACCCAGCCGCCCACCCACCCCCTTAGGATTCTTTACAATATCTAATGATAAATGGTTCTCACGATCAATTTAAGTGTTCATTGAGGAACTTTGTATGGAAATTGAAGTTATGGATCACAAACGAAAGCAAATAATCTCAAACTACAACTCTGCTGTGACTCAGTAATAGTCGCCTTTAGATATTCCATTTTCAAAGAGCCACCATGGAAGGGATGAATGAGACACAGTGACTCCAAAAGCAAATGTTGACAGCAGTAATAGAAAGTACAGATTTTTGTTGGCTTGTAGTACTTGCCCAGAGTTAGAAAATGAAGAAAAGTCTGGGGTCAGATTCGAACCTACGACCTCTGGTCTTGAGGCCCAGCTCTCTGTCCACTGAGCCACTCAGCTGCGCTGCAACTTCCTTTTACTGAACTACTCAAGGGTTTGCAACTTTCCCAGGGTTGGTTGGTTTCGGTTTTTGGTAGCTAGGAGCCTGACTACATGGCTTCAAGGCTAAATGGCCACAGGTCCCCAGGCTATTTGGCTTGCTGGAGGCTTCATTCATTACGACACTCAAAAAGCCGCCTGCTGATCTGAACCATGGACTTCAGGAGAAGCCTGAGCTTCACAAAGCTTCCTTTGACAAAGGGCACTCCATCAACAAGTGCCTTCTTCTTCTGGGACAAGCACAATGGAGAAGCTGGCCAAATGGCTAATCGGTGCAAGTCCCAGCTGATTCAACTCTTTATGCTGAGCCTCTCTTCCTTCCCTCCGTGGCCATAAAAAGCTCAGCTGAAAACAACCCATAACCCTTCATGAGGAAGCTCTTCAGTGGGTTGATTTCCAAAGCTGCTGCCTGAGGATAGAAGGAAGGACTTCCCCAAAAGGTCCCCAGGGAGGTACCTGAACTAAAGAAAGAGTCCATGCTGTATCCACACCTACTCTTACCCAGCTCTCTTTGTGGTCCCAGGATGGCTCCGATCTGAATAGAGCTCAACAGGTGGAACTGCATAAGGAGGATACCAGCAGAGACCAGCTTGACAATAGGAAAGAACTTCCTTGGGGAGCAAAATTGGAACTGCCACCTCTGGTCATAGAGCCAGACAGGTAGTGGAGAGATTTCTATCATTTCCATTGCCTGAGAGGGATGTCCAATAATAATTCCTTTCTTGGCTTCTATTTTTAATATTAAAGGGATTTCTCAACCCCAGGATGAATATTTTTTTCTTTTAGATGTTAATTATATTGTTTTAAAATGTTAATTCTATTCATCGATGCCAGTCAAGTTATTTCTTTTTTTTAAACCCTTATATATATACTGTATATTATATATATGTATATGTATATGTATGTATGTATATATATATATATATATATATATATATATATATATATACTGTGTATTGGCTCCAAGGCAGAAGAGTGGTAAGGGCTAGGCAATGGGGGTCAAGTGACTTGCCCAGGTTCACACAGCTGGGAAGTGGCTGAGGCTGGATTCGAACCTAGGACCTCCCACCTCTAGGCTTGGCTCCCAATCCACTGAGCTACCCAGCCGCCCAATCCACTGAGCTACCCAGCCGCCCACCCACCCCCTTAGGATTCTTTACAATATCTAATGATAAATGGTTCTCACGATCAATTTAAGTGTTCATTGAGGAACTTTGTATGGAAATTGAAGTTATGGATCACAAACGAAAGGACATAATCTCAAACTACAACTCTGCTGTGACTCAGTAATAGTCGCCTTTAGATATTCCATTTTCAAAGAGCCATCATGGAAGGGATGAATGAGACACAGTGACTCCAAAAGCAAATGTTGACAGCAGTAATAGAAAGTACAGATTTTTGTTGGCTTGTAGTACTTGCCCAGAGTTAGAAAATGAAGAAAAGTCTGGGGTCAGATTCGAACCTACGACCTCTGGTCTTGAGGCCCAGCTCTCTGTCCACTGAGCCACTCAGCTGCGCTGCAACTTCCTTTTACTGAACTACTCAAGGGTTTGCAACTTTCCCAGGGTTGGTTGGTTTCGGTTTTTGGTAGCTAGGAGCCTGACTACATGGCTTCAAGGCTAAATGGCCACAGGTCCCCAGGCTATTTGGATTGCTGGAGGCTTCATTCATTACGACACTCAAAAAGCCGCCTGCTGATCTGAACCATGGACTTCAGGAGAAGCCTGAGCTTCACAAAGCTTCCTTTGACAAAGGGCACTCCATCAACAAGTGCCTTCTTCTTCTGGGACAAGCACAATGGAGAAGCTGGCCAAATGGCTAATCGGTGCAAGTCCCAGCTGATTCAACTCTTTATGCTGAGCCTCTCTTCCTTCCCTCCGTGGCCATAAAAAGCTCAGCTGAAAACAACCCATAACCCTTCATGAGGAAGCTCTTCAGTGGGTTGATTTCCAAAGCTGCTGCCTGAGGATAGAAGGAAGGACTTCCCCAAAAGGTCCCCAGGGAGGTACCTGAACTAAAGAAAGAGTCCATGCTGTATCCACACCTACTCTTACCCAGCTCTCTTTGTGGTCCCAGGATGGCTCCGATCTGAATAGAGCTCAACAGGTGGAACTGCATAAGGAGGATACCAGCAGAGACCAGCTTGACAATAGGAAAGAACTTCCTTGGGGAGCAAAATTGGAACTGCCACCTCTGGTCATAGAGCCAGACAGGTAGTGGAGAGATTTCTATCATTTCCATTGCCTGAGAGGGATGTCCAATAATAATTCCTTTCTTGGCTTCTATTTTTAATATTAAAGGGATTTCTCAACCCCAGGATGAATATTTTTTTCTTTTAGATGTTAATTATATTGTTTTAAAATGTTAATTCTATTCATCGATGCCAGTCAAGTTATTTCTTTTTTTTAAACCCTTATATATATACTGTATATTATATATATGTATGTATGTATATATATATATATACTGTGTATTGGCTCCAAGGCAGAAGAGTGGTAAGGGCTAGGCAATGGGGGTCAAGTGACTTGCCCAGGTTCACACAGCTGGGAAGTGGCTGAGGCTGGATTCGAACCTAGGACCTCCCACCTCTAGGCTTGGCTCCCAATCCACTGAGCTACCCAGCCGCCCAATCCACTGAGCTACCCAGCCGCCCACCCACCCCCTTAGGATTCTTTACAATATCTAATGATAAATGGTTCTCACGATCAATTTAAGTGTTCATTGAGGAACTTTGTATGGAAATTGAAGTTATGGATCACAAACGAAAGGACATAATCTCAAACTACAACTCTGCTGTGACTCAGTAATAGTCGCCTTTAGATATTCCATTTTCAAAGAGCCATCATGGAAGGGATGAATGAGACACAGTGACTCCAAAAGCAAATGTTGACAGCAGTAATAGAAAGTACAGATTTTTGTTGGCTTGTAGTACTTGCCCAGAGTTAGAAAATGAAGAAAAGTCTGGGGTCAGATTCGAACCTACGACCTCTGGTCTTGAGGCCCAGCTCTCTGTCCACTGAGCCACTCAGCTGCGCTGCAACTTCCTTTTACTGAACTACTCAAGGGTTTGCAACTTTCCCAGGGTTGGTTGGTTTCGGTTTTTGGTAGCTAGGAGCCTGACTACATGGCTTCAAGGCTAAATGGCCACAGGTCCCCAGGCTATTTGGCTTGCTGGAGGCTTCATTCATTACGACACTCAAAAAGCCGCCTGCTGATCTGAACCATGGACTTCAGGAGAAGCCTGAGCTTCACAAAGCTTCCTTTGACAAAGGGCACTCCATCAACAAGTGCCTTCTTCTTCTGGGACAAGCACAATGGAGAAGCTGGCCAAATGGCTAATCGGTGCAAGTCCCAGCTGATTCAACTCTTTATGCTGAGCCTCTCTTCCTTCCCTCCGTGGCCATAAAAAGCTCAGCTGAAAACAACCCATAACCCTTCATGAGGAAGCTCTTCAGTGGGTTGATTTCCAAAGCTGCTGCCTGAGGATAGAAGGAAGGACTTCCCCAAAAGGTCCCCAGGGAGGTACCTGAACTAAAGAAAGAGTCCATGCTGTATCCACACCTACTCTTACCCAGCTCTCTTTGTGGTCCCAGGATGGCTCCGATCTGAATAGAGCTCAACAGGTGGAACTGCATAAGGAGGATACCAGCAGAGACCAGCTTGACAATAGGAAAGAACTTCCTTGGGGAGCAAAATTGGAACTGCCACCTCTGGTCATAGAGCCAGACAGGTAGTGGAGAGATTTCTATCATTTCCATTGCCTGAGAGGGATGTCCAATAATAATTCCTTTCTTGGCTTCTATTTTTAATATTAAAGGGATTTCTCAACCCCAGGATGAATATTTTTTTCTTTTAGATGTTAATTATATTGTTTTAAAATGTTAATTCTATTCATCGATGCCAGTCAAGTTATTTCTTTTTTTTAAACCCTTATATATATACTGTATATTATATATATGTATATGTATATGTATGTATGTATATATATATATATATATATATATATATATATATACTGTGTATTGGCTCCAAGGCAGAAGAGTGGTAAGGGCTAGGCAATGGGGGTCAAGTGACTTGCCCAGGTTCACACAGCTGGGAAGTGGCTGAGGCTGGATTCGAACCTAGGACCTCCCACCTCTAGGCTTGGCTCCCAATCCACTGAGCTACCCAGCCGCCCAATCCACTGAGCTACCCAGCCGCCCACCCACCCCCTTAGGATTCTTTACAATATCTAATGATAAATGGTTCTCACGATCAATTTAAGTGTTCATTGAGGAACTTTGTATGGAAATTGAAGTTATGGATCACAAACGAAAGCAAATAATCTCAAACTACAACTCTGCTGTGACTCAGTAATAGTCGCCTTTAGATATTCCATTTTCAAAGAGCCATCATGGAAGGGATGAATGAGACACAGTGACTCCAAAAGCAAATGTTGACAGCAGTAATAGAAAGTACAGATTTTTGTTGGCTTGTAGTACTTGCCCAGAGTTAGAAAATGAAGAAAAGTCTGGGGTCAGATTCGAACCTACGACCTCTGGTCTTGAGGCCCAGCTCTCTGTCCACTGAGCCACTCAGCTGCGCTGCAACTTCCTTTTACTGAACTACTCAAGGGTTTGCAACTTTCCCAGGGTTGGTTGGTTTCGGTTTTTGGTAGCTAGGAGCCTGACTACATGGCTTCAAGGCTAAATGGCCACAGGTCCCCAGGCTATTTGGCTTGCTGGAGGCTTCATTCATTACGACACTCAAAAAGCCGCCTGCTGATCTGAACCATGGACTTCAGGAGAAGCCTGAGCTTCACAAAGCTTCCTTTGACAAAGGGCACTCCATCAACAAGTGCCTTCTTCTTCTGGGACAAGCACAATGGAGAAGCTGGCCAAATGGCTAATCGGTGCAAGTCCCAGCTGATTCAACTCTTTATGCTGAGCCTCTCTTCCTTCCCTCCGTGGCCATAAAAAGCTCAGCTGAAAACAACCCATAACCCTTCATGAGGAAGCTCTTCAGTGGGTTGATTTCCAAAGCTGCTGCCTGAGGATAGAAGGAAGGACTTCCCCAAAAGGTCCCCAGGGAGGTACCTGAACTAAAGAAAGAGTCCATGCTGTATCCACACCTACTCTTACCCAGCTCTCTTTGTGGTCCCAGGATGGCTCCGATCTGAATAGAGCTCAACAGGTGGAACTGCATAAGGAGGATACCAGCAGAGACCAGCTTGACAATAGGAAAGAACTTCCTTGGGGAGCAAAATTGGAACTGCCACCTCTGGTCATAGAGCCAGACAGGTAGTGGAGAGATTTCTATCATTTCCATTGCCTGAGAGGGATGTCCAATAATAATTCCTTTCTTGGCTTCTATTTTTAATATTAAAGGGATTTCTCAACCCCAGGATGAATATTTTTTTCTTTTAGATGTTAATTATATTGTTTTAAAATGTTAATTCTATTCATCGATGCCAGTCAAGTTATTTCTTTTTTTTAAACCCTTATATATATACTGTATATTATATATATGTATGTATGTATATATATATATATATACTGTGTATTGGCTCCAAGGCAGAAGAGTGGTAAGGGCTAGGCAATGGGGGTCAAGTGACTTGCCCAGGTTCACACAGCTGGGAAGTGGCTGAGGCTGGATTCGAACCTAGGACCTCCCACCTCTAGGCTTGGCTCCCAATCCACTGAGCTACCCAGCCGCCCAATCCACTGAGCTACCCAGCCGCCCACCCACCCCCTTAGGATTCTTTACAATATCTAATGATAAATGGTTCTCACGATCAATTTAAGTGTTCATTGAGGAACTTTGTATGGAAATTGAAGTTATGGATCACAAACGAAAGGACATAATCTCAAACTACAACTCTGCTGTGACTCAGTAATAGTCGCCTTTAGATATTCCATTTTCAAAGAGCCATCATGGAAGGGATGAATGAGACACAGTGACTCCAAAAGCAAATGTTGACAGCAGTAATAGAAAGTACAGATTTTTGTTGGCTTGTAGTACTTGCCCAGAGTTAGAAAATGAAGAAAAGTCTGGGGTCAGATTCGAACCTACGACCTCTGGTCTTGAGGCCCAGCTCTCTGTCCACTGAGCCACTCAGCTGCGCTGCAACTTCCTTTTACTGAACTACTCAAGGGTTTGCAACTTTCCCAGGGTTGGTTGGTTTCGGTTTTTGGTAGCTAGGAGCCTGACTACATGGCTTCAAGGCTAAATGGCCACAGGTCCCCAGGCTATTTGGCTTGCTGGAGGCTTCATTCATTACGACACTCAAAAAGCCGCCTGCTGATCTGAACCATGGACTTCAGGAGAAGCCTGAGCTTCACAAAGCTTCCTTTGACAAAGGGCACTCCATCAACAAGTGCCTTCTTCTTCTGGGACAAGCACAATGGAGAAGCTGGCCAAATGGCTAATCGGTGCAAGTCCCAGCTGATTCAACTCTTTATGCTGAGCCTCTCTTCCTTCCCTCCGTGGCCATAAAAAGCTCAGCTGAAAACAACCCATAACCCTTCATGAGGAAGCTCTTCAGTGGGTTGATTTCCAAAGCTGCTGCCTGAGGATAGAAGGAAGGACTTCCCCAAAAGGTCCCCAGGGAGGTACCTGAACTAAAGAAAGAGTCCATGCTGTATCCACACCTACTCTTACCCAGCTCTCTTTGTGGTCCCAGGATGGCTCCGATCTGAATAGAGCTCAACAGGTGGAACTGCATAAGGAGGATACCAGCAGAGACCAGCTTGACAATAGGAAAGAACTTCCTTGGGGAGCAAAATTGGAACTGCCACCTCTGGTCATAGAGCCAGACAGGTAGTGGAGAGATTTCTATCATTTCCATTGCCTGAGAGGGATGTCCAATAATAATTCCTTTCTTGGCTTCTATTTTTAATATTAAAGGGATTTCTCAACCCCAGGATGAATATTTTTTTCTTTTAGATGTTAATTATATTGTTTTAAAATGTTAATTCTATTCATCGATGCCAGTCAAGTTATTTCTTTTTTTTAAACCCTTATATATATACTGTATATTATATATATGTATATGTATATGTATGTATGTATATATATATATATATATATATATATATATATACTGTGTATTGGCTCCAAGGCAGAAGAGTGGTAAGGGCTAGGCAATGGGGGTCAAGTGACTTGCCCAGGTTCACACAGCTGGGAAGTGGCTGAGGCTGGATTCGAACCTAGGACCTCCCACCTCTAGGCTTGGCTCCCAATCCACTGAGCTACCCAGCCGCCCAATCCACTGAGCTACCCAGCCGCCCACCCACCCCCTTAGGATTCTTTACAATATCTAATGATAAATGGTTCTCACGATCAATTTAAGTGTTCATTGAGGAACTTTGTATGGAAATTGAAGTTATGGATCACAAACGAAAGCAAATAATCTCAAACTACAACTCTGCTGTGACTCAGTAATAGTCGCCTTTAGATATTCCATTTTCAAAGAGCCATCATGGAAGGGATGAATGAGACACAGTGACTCCAAAAGCAAATGTTGACAGCAGTAATAGAAAGTACAGATTTTTGTTGGCTTGTAGTACTTGCCCAGAGTTAGAAAATGAAGAAAAGTCTGGGGTCAGATTCGAACCTACGACCTCTGGTCTTGAGGCCCAGCTCTCTGTCCACTGAGCCACTCAGCTGCGCTGCAACTTCCTTTTACTGAACTACTCAAGGGTTTGCAACTTTCCCAGGGTTGGTTGGTTTCGGTTTTTGGTAGCTAGGAGCCTGACTACATGGCTTCAAGGCTAAATGGCCACAGGTCCCCAGGCTATTTGGCTTGCTGGAGGCTTCATTCATTACGACACTCAAAAAGCCGCCTGCTGATCTGAACCATGGACTTCAGGAGAAGCCTGAGCTTCACAAAGCTTCCTTTGACAAAGGGCACTCCATCAACAAGTGCCTTCTTCTTCTGGGACAAGCACAATGGAGAAGCTGGCCAAATGGCTAATTGGTGCAAGTCCCAGCTGATTCAACTCTTTATGCTGAGCCTCTCTTCCTTCCCTCCGTGGCCATAAAAAGCTCAGCTGAAAACAACCCATAACCCTTCATGAGGAAGCTCTTCAGTGGGTTGATTTCCAAAGCTGCTGCCTGAGGATAGAAGGAAGGACTTCCCCAAAAGGTCCCCAGGGAGGTACCTGAACTAAAGAAAGAGTCCATGCTGTATCCACACCTACTCTTACCCAGCTCTCTTTGTGGTCCCAGGATGGCTCCGATCTGAATAGAGCTCAACAGGTGGAACTGCATAAGGAGGATACCAGCAGAGACCAGCTTGACAATAGGAAAGAACTTCCTTGGGGAGCAAAATTGGAACTGCCACCTCTGGTCATAGAGCCAGACAGGTAGTGGAGAGATTTCTATCATTTCCATTGCCTGAGAGGGATGTCCAATAATAATTCCTTTCTTGGCTTCTATTTTTAATATTAAAGGGATTTCTCAACCCCAGGATGAATATTTTTTTCTTTTAGATGTTAATTATATTGTTTTAAAATGTTAATTCTATTCATCGATGCCAGTCAAGTTATTTCTTTTTTTTAAACCCTTATATATATACTGTATATTATATATATGTATGTATGTATATATATATATATATACTGTGTATTGGCTCCAAGGCAGAAGAGTGGTAAGGGCTAGGCAATGGGGGTCAAGTGACTTGCCCAGGTTCACACAGCTGGGAAGTGGCTGAGGCTGGATTCGAACCTAGGACCTCCCACCTCTAGGCTTGGCTCCCAATCCACTGAGCTACCCAGCCGCCCAATCCACTGAGCTACCCAGCCGCCCACCCACCCCCTTAGGATTCTTTACAATATCTAATGATAAATGGTTCTCACGATCAATTTAAGTGTTCATTGAGGAACTTTGTATGGAAATTGAAGTTATGGATCACAAACGAAAGCAAATAATCTCAAACTACAACTCTGCTGTGACTCAGTAATAGTCGCCTTTAGATATTCCATTTTCAAAGAGCCATCATGGAAGGGATGAATGAGACACAGTGACTCCAAAAGCAAATGTTGACAGCAGTAATAGAAAGTACAGATTTTTGTTGGCTTGTAGTACTTGCCCAGAGTTAGAAAATGAAGAAAAGTCTGGGGTCAGATTCGAACCTACGACCTCTGGTCTTGAGGCCCAGCTCTCTGTCCACTGAGCCACTCAGCTGCGCTGCAACTTCCTTTTACTGAACTACTCAAGGGTTTGCAACTTTCCCAGGGTTGGTTGGTTTCGGTTTTTGGTAGCTAGGAGCCTGACTACATGGCTTCAAGGCTAAATGGCCACAGGTCCCCAGGCTATTTGGCTTGCTGGAGGCTTCATTCATTACGACACTCAAAAAGCCGCCTGCTGATCTGAACCATGGACTTCAGGAGAAGCCTGAGCTTCACAAAGCTTCCTTTGACAAAGGGCACTCCATCAACAAGTGCCTTCTTCTTCTGGGACAAGCACAATGGAGAAGCTGGCCAAATGGCTAATCGGTGCAAGTCCCAGCTGATTCAACTCTTTATGCTGAGCCTCTCTTCCTTCCCTCCGTGGCCATAAAAAGCTCAGCTGAAAACAACCCATAACCCTTCATGAGGAAGCTCTTCAGTGGGTTGATTTCCAAAGCTGCTGCCTGAGGATAGAAGGAAGGACTTCCCCAAAAGGTCCCCAGGGAGGTACCTGAACTAAAGAAAGAGTCCATGCTGTATCCACACCTACTCTTACCCAGCTCTCTTTGTGGTCCCAGGATGGCTCCGATCTGAATAGAGCTCAACAGGTGGAACTGCATAAGGAGGATACCAGCAGAGACCAGCTTGACAATAGGAAAGAACTTCCTTGGGGAGCAAAATTGGAACTGCCACCTCTGGTCATAGAGCCAGACAGGTAGTGGAGAGATTTCTATCATTTCCATTGCCTGAGAGGGATGTCCAATAATAATTCCTTTCTTGGCTTCTATTTTTAATATTAAAGGGATTTCTCAACCCCAGGATGAATATTTTTTTCTTTTAGATGTTAATTATATTGTTTTAAAATGTTAATTCTATTCATCGATGCCAGTCAAGTTATTTCTTTTTTTTAAACCCTTATATATATACTGTATATTATATATATGTATATGTATATGTATGTATGTATATATATATATATATATATATATATATACTGTGTATTGGCTCCAAGGCAGAAGAGTGGTAAGGGCTAGGCAATGGGGGTCAAGTGACTTGCCCAGGTTCACACAGCTGGGAAGTGGCTGAGGCTGGATTCGAACCTAGGACCTCCCACCTCTAGGCTTGGCTCCCAATCCACTGAGCTACCCAGCCGCCCACCCACCCCCCTTAGGATTCTTTACAATATCTAATGATAAATGGTTCTCACGATCAATTTAAGTGTTCATTGAGGAACTTTGTATGGAAATTGAAGTTATGGATCACAAACGAAAGCAAATAATCTCAAACTACAACTCTGCTGTGACTCAGTAATAGTCGCCTTTAGATATTCCATTTTCAAAGAGCCATCATGGAAGGGATGAATGAGACACAGTGACTCCAAAAGCAAATGTTGACAGCAGTAATAGAAAGTACAGATTTTTGTTGGCTTGTAGTACTTGCCCAGAGTTAGAAAATGAAGAAAAGTCTGGGGTCAGATTCGAACCTACGACCTCTGGTCTTGAGGCCCAGCTCTCTGTCCACTGAGCCACTCAGCTGCGCTGCAACTTCCTTTTACTGAACTACTCAAGGGTTTGCAACTTTCCCAGGGTTGGTTGGTTTCGGTTTTTGGTAGCTAGGAGCCTGACTACATGGCTTCAAGGCTAAATGGCCACAGGTCCCCAGGCTATTTGGCTTGCTGGAGGCTTCATTCATTACGACACTCAAAAAGCCGCCTGCTGATCTGAACCATGGACTTCAGGAGAAGCCTGAGCTTCACAAAGCTTCCTTTGACAAAGGGCACTCCATCAACAAGTGCCTTCTTCTTCTGGGACAAGCACAATGGAGAAGCTGGCCAAATGGCTAATCGGTGCAAGTCCCAGCTGATTCAACTCTTTATGCTGAGCCTCTCTTCCTTCCCTCCGTGGCCATAAAAAGCTCAGCTGAAAACAACCCATAACCCTTCATGAGGAAGCTCTTCAGTGGGTTGATTTCCAAAGCTGCTGCCTGAGGATAGAAGGAAGGACTTCCCCAAAAGGTCCCCAGGGAGGTACCTGAACTAAAGAAAGAGTCCATGCTGTATCCACACCTACTCTTACCCAGCTCTCTTTGTGGTCCCAGGATGGCTCCGATCTGAATAGAGCTCAACAGGTGGAACTGCATAAGGAGGATACCAGCAGAGACCAGCTTGACAATAGGAAAGAACTTCCTTGGGGAGCAAAATTGGAACTGCCACCTCTGGTCATAGAGCCAGACAGGTAGTGGAGAGATTTCTATCATTTCCATTGCCTGAGAGGGATGTCCAATAATAATTCCTTTCTTGGCTTCTATTTTTAATATTAAAGGGATTTCTCAACCCCAGGATGAATATTTTTTTCTTTTAGATGTTAATTATATTGTTTTAAAATGTTAATTCTATTCATCGATGCCAGTCAAGTTATTTCTTTTTTTTAAACCCTTATATATATACTGTATATTATATATATGTATATGTATATGTATGTATGTATATATATATATATATATATATATACTGTGTATTGGCTCCAAGGCAGAAGAGTGGTAAGGGCTAGGCAATGGGGGTCAAGTGACTTGCCCAGGTTCACACAGCTGGGAAGTGGCTGAGGCTGGATTCGAACCTAGGACCTCCCACCTCTAGGCTTGGCTCCCAATCCACTGAGCTACCCAGCCGCCCAATCCACTGAGCTACCCAGCCGCCCACCCACCCCCTTAGGATTCTTTACAATATCTAATGATAAATGGTTCTCACGATCAATTTAAGTGTTCATTGAGGAACTTTGTATGGAAATTGAAGTTATGGATCACGAACAAAAGGACATAATCTCAAACTACAACTCTGCTGTGACTCAGTAATAGTCGCCTTTAGATATTCCATTTTCAAAGAGCCATCATGGAAGGGATGAATGAGACACAGTGACTCCAAAAGCAAATGTTGACAGCAGTAATAGAAAGTACAGATTTTTGTTGGCTTGTAGTACTTGCCCAGAGTTAGAAAATGAAGAAAAGTCTGGGGTCAGATTCGAACCTACGACCTCTGGTCTTGAGGCCCAGCTCTCTGTCCACTGAGCCACTCAGCTGCGCTGCAACTTCCTTTTACTGAACTACTCAAGGGTTTGCAACTTTCCCAGGGTTGGTTGGTTTCGGTTTTTGGTAGCTAGGAGCCTGACTACATGGCTTCAAGGCTAAATGGCCACAGGTCCCCAGGCTATTTGGCTTGCTGGAGGCTTCATTCATTACGACACTCAAAAAGCCGCCTGCTGATCTGAACCATGGACTTCAGGAGAAGCCTGAGCTTCACAAAGCTTCCTTTGACAAAGGGCACTCCATCAACAAGTGCCTTCTTCTTCTGGGACAAGCACAATGGAGAAGCTGGCCAAATGGCTAATCGGTGCAAGTCCCAGCTGATTCAACTCTTTATGCTGAGCCTCTCTTCCTTCCCTCCGTGGCCATAAAAAGCTCAGCTGAAAACAACCCATAACCCTTCATGAGGAAGCTCTTCAGTGGGTTGATTTCCAAAGCTGCTGCCTGAGGATAGAAGGAAGGACTTCCCCAAAAGGTCCCCAGGGAGGTACCTGAACTAAAGAAAGAGTCCATGCTGTATCCACACCTACTCTTACCCAGCTCTCTTTGTGGTCCCAGGATGGCTCCGATCTGAATAGAGCTCAACAGGTGGAACTGCATAAGGAGGATACCAGCAGAGACCAGCTTGACAATAGGAAAGAACTTCCTTGGGGAGCAAAATTGGAACTGCCACCTCTGGTCATAGAGCCAGACAGGTAGTGGAGAGATTTCTATCATTTCCATTGCCTGAGAGGGATGTCCAATAATAATTCCTTTCTTGGCTTCTATTTTTAATATTAAAGGGATTTCTCAACCCCAGGATGAATATTTTTTTCTTTTAGATGTTAATTATATTGTTTTAAAATGTTAATTCTATTCATCGATGCCAGTCAAGTTATTTCTTTTTTTTAAACCCTTATATATATACTGTATATTATATATATGTATGTATGTATATATATATATATATACTGTGTATTGGCTCCAAGGCAGAAGAGTGGTAAGGGCTAGGCAATGGGGGTCAAGTGACTTGCCCAGGTTCACACAGCTGGGAAGTGGCTGAGGCTGGATTCGAACCTAGGACCTCCCACCTCTAGGCTTGGCTCCCAATCCACTGAGCTACCCAGCCGCCCAATCCACTGAGCTACCCAGCCGCCCACCCACCCCCTTAGGATTCTTTACAATATCTAATGATAAATGGTTCTCACGATCAATTTAAGTGTTCATTGAGGAACTTTGTATGGAAATTGAAGTTATGGATCACGAACAAAAGGACATAATCTCAAACTACAACTCTGCTGTGACTCAGTAATAGTCGCCTTTAGATATTCCATTTTCAAAGAGCCATCATGGAAGGGATGAATGAGACACAGTGACTCCAAAAGCAAATGTTGACAGCAGTAATAGAAAGTACAGATTTTTGTTGGCTTGTAGTACTTGCCCAGAGTTAGAAAATGAAGAAAAGTCTGGGGTCAGATTCGAACCTACGACCTCTGGTCTTGAGGCCCAGCTCTCTGTCCACTGAGCCACTCAGCTGCGCTGCAACTTCCTTTTACTGAACTACTCAAGGGTTTGCAACTTTCCCAGGGTTGGTTGGTTTCGGTTTTTGGTAGCTAGGAGCCTGACTACATGGCTTCAAGGCTAAATGGCCACAGGTCCCCAGGCTATTTGGCTTGCTGGAGGCTTCATTCATTACGACACTCAAAAAGCCGCCTGCTGATCTGAACCATGGACTTCAGGAGAAGCCTGAGCTTCACAAAGCTTCCTTTGACAAAGGGCACTCCATCAACAAGTGCCTTCTTCTTCTGGGACAAGCACAATGGAGAAGCTGGCCAAATGGCTAATCGGTGCAAGTCCCAGCTGATTCAACTCTTTATGCTGAGCCTCTCTTCCTTCCCTCCGTGGCCATAAAAAGCTCAGCTGAAAACAACCCATAACCCTTCATGAGGAAGCTCTTCAGTGGGTTGATTTCCAAAGCTGCTGCCTGAGGATAGAAGGAAGGACTTCCCCAAAAGGTCCCCAGGGAGGTACCTGAACTAAAGAAAGAGTCCATGCTGTATCCACACCTACTCTTACCCAGCTCTCTTTGTGGTCCCAGGATGGCTCCGATCTGAATAGAGCTCAACAGGTGGAACTGCATAAGGAGGATACCAGCAGAGACCAGCTTGACAATAGGAAAGAACTTCCTTGGGGAGCAAAATTGGAACTGCCACCTCTGGTCATAGAGCCAGACAGGTAGTGGAGAGATTTCTATCATTTCCATTGCCTGAGAGGGATGTCCAATAATAATTCCTTTCGTGGCTTCTATTTTTAATATTAAGGGGATTTCTCAACCCCAGGATGAATATTTTTTTCTTTTAGATGTTAATTATATTGTTTTAAAATGTTAATTCTATTCATCGATGCCAGTCAAGTTATTTCTTTTTTTAAACCCTTATATATATACTGTATATTATATATATGTATATGTATATGTATGTATGTATATATATATATATATATATATACTGTGTATTGGCTCCAAGGCAGAAGAGTGGTAAGGGCTAGGCAATGGGGGTCAAGTGACTTGCCCAGGTTCACACAGCTGGGAAGTGGCTGAGGCTGGATTCGAACCTAGGACCTCCCACCTCTAGGCTTGGCTCCCAATCCACTGAGCTACCCAGCCGCCCAATCCACTGAGCTACCCAGCCGCCCACCCACCCCCTTAGGATTCTTTACAATATCTAATGATAAATGGTTCTCACGATCAATTTAAGTGTTCATTGAGGAACTTTGTATGGAAATTGAAGTTATGGATCACAAACGAAAGCAAATAATCTCAAACTACAACTCTGCTGTGACTCAGTAATAGTCGCCTTTAGATATTCCATTTTCAAAGAGCCATCATGGAAGGGATGAATGAGACACAGTGACTCCAAAAGCAAATGTTGACAGCAGTAATAGAAAGTACAGATTTTTGTTGGCTTGTAGTACTTGCCCAGAGTTAGAAAATGAAGAAAAGTCTGGGGTCAGATTCGAACCTACGACCTCTGGTCTTGAGGCCCAGCTCTCTGTCCACTGAGCCACTCAGCTGCGCTGCAACTTCCTTTTACTGAACTACTCAAGGGTTTGCAACTTTCCCAGGGTTGGTTGGTTTCGGTTTTTGGTAGCTAGGAGCCTGACTACATGGCTTCAAGGCTAAATGGCCACAGGTCCCCAGGCTATTTGGCTTGCTGGAGGCTTCATTCATTACGACACTCAAAAAGCCGCCTGCTGATCTGAACCATGGACTTCAGGAGAAGCCTGAGCTTCACAAAGCTTCCTTTGACAAAGGGCACTCCATCAACAAGTGCCTTCTTCTTCTGGGACAAGCACAATGGAGAAGCTGGCCAAATGGCTAATCGGTGCAAGTCCCAGCTGATTCAACTCTTTATGCTGAGCCTCTCTTCCTTCCCTCCGTGGCCATAAAAAGCTCAGCTGAAAACAACCCATAACCCTTCATGAGGAAGCTCTTCAGTGGGTTGATTTCCAAAGCTGCTGCCTGAGGATAGAAGGAAGGACTTCCCCAAAAGGTCCCCAGGGAGGTACCTGAACTAAAGAAAGAGTCCATGCTGTATCCACACCTACTCTTACCCAGCTCTCTTTGTGGTCCCAGGATGGCTCCGATCTGAATAGAGCTCAACAGGTGGAACTGCATAAGGAGGATACCAGCAGAGACCAGCTTGACAATAGGAAAGAACTTCCTTGGGGAGCAAAATTGGAACTGCCACCTCTGGTCATAGAGCCAGACAGGTAGTGGAGAGATTTCTATCATTTCCATTACCTGAGAGGGATGTCCAATAATAATTCCTTTCTTGGCTTCTATTTTTAATATTAAAGGGATTTCTCAACCCCAGGATGAATATTTTTTTCTTTTAGATGTTAATTATATTGTTTTAAAATGTTAATTCTATTCATCGATGCCAGTCAAGTTATTTCTTTTTTTTAAACCCTTATATATATACTGTATATTATATATATGTATATGTATATGTATGTATGTATATATATATATATATACTGTGTATTGGCTCCAAGGCAGAAGAGTGGTAAGGGCTAGGCAATGGGGGTCAAGTGACTTGCCCAGGTTCACACAGCTGGGAAGTGGCTGAGGCTGGATTCGAACCTAGGACCTCCCACCTCTAGGCTTGGCTCCCAATCCACTGAGCTACCCAGCCGCCCAATCCACTGAGCTACCCAGCCGCCCACCCACCCCCTTAGGATTCTTTACAATATCTAATGATAAATGGTTCTCACGATCAATTTAAGTGTTCATTGAGGAACTTTGTATGGAAATTGAAGTTATGGATCACAAACGAAAGCAAATAATCTCAAACTACAACTCTGCTGTGACTCAGTAATAGTCGCCTTTAGATATTCCATTTTCAAAGAGCCATCATGGAAGGGATGAATGAGACACAGTGACTCCAAAAGCAAATGTTGACAGCAGTAATAGAAAGTACAGATTTTTGTTGGCTTGTAGTACTTGCCCAGAGTTAGAAAATGAAGAAAAGTCTGGGGTCAGATTCGAACCTACGACCTCTGGTCTTGAGGCCCAGCTCTCTGTCCACTGAGCCACTCAGCTGCGCTGCAACTTCCTTTTACTGAACTACTCAAGGGTTTGCAACTTTCCCAGGGTTGGTTGGTTTCGGTTTTTGGTAGCTAGGAGCCTGACTACATGGCTTCAAGGCTAAATGGCCACAGGTCCCCAGGCTATTTGGCTTGCTGGAGGCTTCATTCATTACGACACTCAAAAAGCCGCCTGCTGATCTGAACCATGGACTTCAGGAGAAGCCTGAGCTTCACAAAGCTTCCTTTGACAAAGGGCACTCCATCAACAAGTGCCTTCTTCTTCTGGGACAAGCACAATGGAGAAGCTGGCCAAATGGCTAATCGGTGCAAGTCCCAGCTGATTCAACTCTTTATGCTGAGCCTCTCTTCCTTCCCTCCGTGGCCATAAAAAGCTCAGCTGAAAACAACCCATAACCCTTCATGAGGAAGCTCTTCAGTGGGTTGATTTCCAAAGCTGCTGCCTGAGGATAGAAGGAAGGACTTCCCCAAAAGGTCCCCAGGGAGGTACCTGAACTAAAGAAAGAGTCCATGCTGTATCCACACCTACTCTTACCCAGCTCTCTTTGTGGTCCCAGGATGGCTCCGATCTGAATAGAGCTCAACAGGTGGAACTGCATAAGGAGGATACCAGCAGAGACCAGCTTGACAATAGGAAAGAACTTCCTTGGGGAGCAAAATTGGAACTGCCACCTCTGGTCATAGAGCCAGACAGGTAGTGGAGAGATTTCTATCATTTCCATTGCCTGAGAGGGATGTCCAATAATAATTCCTTTCTTGGCTTCTATTTTTAATATTAAAGGGATTTCTCAACCCCAGGATGAATATTTTTTTCTTTTAGATGTTAATTATATTGTTTTAAAATGTTAATTCTATTCATCGATGCCAGTCAAGTTATTTCTTTTTTTTAAACCCTTATATATATACTGTATATTATATATATGTATATGTATATGTATGTATGTATATATATATATATATACTGTGTATTGGCTCCAAGGCAGAAGAGTGGTAAGGGCTAGGCAATGGGGGTCAAGTGACTTGCCCAGGTTCACACAGCTGGGAAGTGGCTGAGGCTGGATTCGAACCTAGGACCTCCCACCTCTAGGCTTGGCTCCCAATCCACTGAGCTACCCAGCCGCCCAATCCACTGAGCTACCCAGCCGCCCACCCACCCCCTTAGGATTCTTTACAATATCTAATGATAAATGGTTCTCACGATCAATTTAAGTGTTCATTGAGGAACTTTGTATGGAAATTGAAGTTATGGATCACAAACGAAAGCAAATAATCTCAAACTACAACTCTGCTGTGACTCAGTAATAGTCGCCTTTAGATATTCCATTTTCAAAGAGCCATCATGGAAGGGATGAATGAGACACAGTGACTCCAAAAGCAAATGTTGACAGCAGTAATAGAAAGTACAGATTTTTGTTGGCTTGTAGTACTTGCCCAGAGTTAGAAAATGAAGAAAAGTCTGGGGTCAGATTCGAACCTACGACCTCTGGTCTTGAGGCCCAGCTCTCTGTCCACTGAGCCACTCAGCTGCGCTGCAACTTCCTTTTACTGAACTACTCAAGGGTTTGCAACTTTCCCAGGGTTGGTTGGTTTCGGTTTTTGGTAGCTAGGAGCCTGACTACATGGCTTCAAGGCTAAATGGCCACAGGTCCCCAGGCTATTTGGCTTGCTGGAGGCTTCATTCATTACGACACTCAAAAAGCCGCCTGCTGATCTGAACCATGGACTTCAGGAGAAGCCTGAGCTTCACAAAGCTTCCTTTGACAAAGGGCACTCCATCAACAAGTGCCTTCTTCTTCTGGGACAAGCACAATGGAGAAGCTGGCCAAATGGCTAATCGGTGCAAGTCCCAGCTGATTCAACTCTTTATGCTGAGCCTCTCTTCCTTCCCTCCGTGGCCATAAAAAGCTCAGCTGAAAACAACCCATAACCCTTCATGAGGAAGCTCTTCAGTGGGTTGATTTCCAAAGCTGCTGCCTGAGGATAGAAGGAAGGACTTCCCCAAAAGGTCCCCAGGGAGGTACCTGAACTAAAGAAAGAGTCCATGCTGTATCCACACCTACTCTTACCCAGCTCTCTTTGTGGTCCCAGGATGGCTCCGATCTGAATAGAGCTCAACAGGTGGAACTGCATAAGGAGGATACCAGCAGAGACCAGCTTGACAATAGGAAAGAACTTCCTTGGGGAGCAAAATTGGAACTGCCACCTCTGGTCATAGAGCCAGACAGGTAGTGGAGAGATTTCTATCATTTCCATTGCCTGAGAGGGATGTCCAATAATAATTCCTTTCTTGGCTTCTATTTTTAATATTAAAGGGATTTCTCAACCCCAGGATGAATATTTTTTTCTTTTAGATGTTAATTATATTGTTTTAAAATGTTAATTCTATTCATCGATGCCAGTCAAGTTATTTCTTTTTTTTAAACCCTTATATATATACTGTATATTATATATATGTATATGTATATGTATGTATGTATATATATATATATATACTGTGTATTGGCTCCAAGGCAGAAGAGTGGTAAGGGCTAGGCAATGGGGGTCAAGTGACTTGCCCAGGTTCACACAGCTGGGAAGTGGCTGAGGCTGGATTCGAACCTAGGACCTCCCACCTCTAGGCTTGGCTCCCAATCCACTGAGCTACCCAGCCGCCCAATCCACTGAGCTACCCAGCCGCCCACCCACCCCCTTAGGATTCTTTACAATATCTAATGATAAATGGTTCTCACGATCAATTTAAGTGTTCATTGAGGAACTTTGTATGGAAATTGAAGTTATGGATCACAAACGAAAGCAAATAATCTCAAACTACAACTCTGCTGTGACTCAGTAATAGTCGCCTTTAGATATTCCATTTTCAAAGAGCCATCATGGAAGGGATGAATGAGACACAGTGACTCCAAAAGCAAATGTTGACAGCAGTAATAGAAAGTACAGATTTTTGTTGGCTTGTAGTACTTGCCCAGAGTTAGAAAATGAAGAAAAGTCTGGGGTCAGATTCGAACCTACGACCTCTGGTCTTGAGGCCCAGCTCTCTGTCCACTGAGCCACTCAGCTGCGCTGCAACTTCCTTTTACTGAACTACTCAAGGGTTTGCAACTTTCCCAGGGTTGGTTGGTTTCGGTTTTTGGTAGCTAGGAGCCTGACTACATGGCTTCAAGGCTAAATGGCCACAGGTCCCCAGGCTATTTGGCTTGCTGGAGGCTTCATTCATTACGACACTCAAAAAGCCGCCTGCTGATCTGAACCATGGACTTCAGGAGAAGCCTGAGCTTCACAAAGCTTCCTTTGACAAAGGGCACTCCATCAACAAGTGCCTTCTTCTTCTGGGACAAGCACAATGGAGAAGCTGGCCAAATGGCTAATCGGTGCAAGTCCCAGCTGATTCAACTCTTTATGCTGAGCCTCTCTTCCTTCCCTCCGTGGCCATAAAAAGCTCAGCTGAAAACAACCCATAACCCTTCATGAGGAAGCTCTTCAGTGGGTTGATTTCCAAAGCTGCTGCCTGAGGATAGAAGGAAGGACTTCCCCAAAAGGTCCCCAGGGAGGTACCTGAACTAAAGAAAGAGTCCATGCTGTATCCACACCTACTCTTACCCAGCTCTCTTTGTGGTCCCAGGATGGCTCCGATCTGAATAGAGCTCAACAGGTGGAACTGCATAAGGAGGATACCAGCAGAGACCAGCTTGACAATAGGAAAGAACTTCCTTGGGGAGCAAAATTGGAACTGCCACCTCTGGTCATAGAGCCAGACAGGTAGTGGAGAGATTTCTATCATTTCCATTGCCTGAGAGGGATGTCCAATAATAATTCCTTTCTTGGCTTCTATTTTTAATATTAAAGGGATTTCTCAACCCCAGGATGAATATTTTTTTCTTTTAGATGTTAATTATATTGTTTTAAAATGTTAATTCTATTCATCGATGCCAGTCAAGTTATTTCTTTTTTTTAAACCCTTATATATATACTGTATATTATATATATGTATATGTATATGTATGTATGTATATATATATATATATACTGTGTATTGGCTCCAAGGCAGAAGAGTGGTAAGGGCTAGGCAATGGGGGTCAAGTGACTTGCCCAGGTTCACACAGCTGGGAAGTGGCTGAGGCTGGATTCGAACCTAGGACCTCCCACCTCTAGGCTTGGCTCCCAATCCACTGAGCTACCCAGCCGCCCAATCCACTGAGCTACCCAGCCGCCCACCCACCCCCTTAGGATTCTTTACAATATCTAATGATAAATGGTTCTCACGATCAATTTAAGTGTTCATTGAGGAACTTTGTATGGAAATTGAAGTTATGGATCACAAACGAAAGCAAATAATCTCAAACTACAACTCTGCTGTGACTCAGTAATAGTCGCCTTTAGATATTCCATTTTCAAAGAGCCATCATGGAAGGGATGAATGAGACACAGTGACTCCAAAAGCAAATGTTGACAGCAGTAATAGAAAGTACAGATTTTTGTTGGCTTGTAGTACTTGCCCAGAGTTAGAAAATGAAGAAAAGTCTGGGGTCAGATTCGAACCTACGACCTCTGGTCTTGAGGCCCAGCTCTCTGTCCACTGAGCCACTCAGCTGCGCTGCAACTTCCTTTTACTGAACTACTCAAGGGTTTGCAACTTTCCCAGGGTTGGTTGGTTTCGGTTTTTGGTAGCTAGGAGCCTGACTACATGGCTTCAAGGCTAAATGGCCACAGGTCCCCAGGCTATTTGGCTTGCTGGAGGCTTCATTCATTACGACACTCAAAAAGCCGCCTGCTGATCTGAACCATGGACTTCAGGAGAAGCCTGAGCTTCACAAAGCTTCCTTTGACAAAGGGCACTCCATCAACAAGTGCCTTCTTCTTCTGGGACAAGCACAATGGAGAAGCTGGCCAAATGGCTAATCGGTGCAAGTCCCAGCTGATTCAACTCTTTATGCTGAGCCTCTCTTCCTTCCCTCCGTGGCCATAAAAAGCTCAGCTGAAAACAACCCATAACCCTTCATGAGGAAGCTCTTCAGTGGGTTGATTTCCAAAGCTGCTGCCTGAGGATAGAAGGAAGGACTTCCCCAAAAGGTCCCCAGGGAGGTACCTGAACTAAAGAAAGAGTCCATGCTGTATCCACACCTACTCTTACCCAGCTCTCTTTGTGGTCCCAGGATGGCTCCGATCTGAATAGAGCTCAACAGGTGGAACTGCATAAGGAGGATACCAGCAGAGACCAGCTTGACAATAGGAAAGAACTTCCTTGGGGAGCAAAATTGGAACTGCCACCTCTGGTCATAGAGCCAGACAGGTAGTGGAGAGATTTCTATCATTTCCATTGCCTGAGAGGGATGTCCAATAATAATTCCTTTCTTGGCTTCTATTTTTAATATTAAAGGGATTTCTCAACCCCAGGATGAATATTTTTTTCTTTTAGATGTTAATTATATTGTTTTAAAATGTTAATTCTATTCATCGATGCCAGTCAAGTTATTTCTTTTTTTTAAACCCTTATATATATACTGTATATTATATATATGTATATGTATATGTATGTATGTATATATATATATATATATACTGTGTATTGGCTCCAAGGCAGAAGAGTGGTAAGGGCTAGGCAATGGGGGTCAAGTGACTTGCCCAGGTTCACACAGCTGGGAAGTGGCTGAGGCTGGATTCGAACCTAGGACCTCCCACCTCTAGGCTTGGCTCCCAATCCACTGAGCTACCCAGCCGCCCACCCACCCCCTTAGGATTCTTTACAATATCTAATGATAAATGGTTCTCACGATCAATTTAAGTGTTCATTGAGGAACTTTGTATGGAAATTGAAGTTATGGATCACAAACGAAAGCAAATAATCTCAAACTACAACTCTGCTGTGACTCAGTAATAGTCGCCTTTAGATATTCCATTTTCAAAGAGCCATCATGGAAGGGATGAATGAGACACAGTGACTCCAAAAGCAAATGTTGACAGCAGTAATAGAAAGTACAGATTTTTGTTGGCTTGTAGTACTTGCCCAGAGTTAGAAAATGAAGAAAAGTCTGGGGTCAGATTCGAACCTACGACCTCTGGTCTTGAGGCCCAGCTCTCTGTCCACTGAGCCACTCAGCTGCGCTGCAACTTCCTTTTACTGAACTACTCAAGGGTTTGCAACTTTCCCAGGGTTGGTTGGTTTCGGTTTTTGGTAGCTAGGAGCCTGACTACATGGCTTCAAGGCTAAATGGCCACAGGTCCCCAGGCTATTTGGCTTGCTGGAGGCTTCATTCATTACGACACTCAAAAAGCCGCCTGCTGATCTGAACCATGGACTTCAGGAGAAGCCTGAGCTTCACAAAGCTTCCTTTGACAAAGGGCACTCCATCAACAAGTGCCTTCTTCTTCTGGGACAAGCACAATGGAGAAGCTGGCCAAATGGCTAATCGGTGCAAGTCCCAGCTGATTCAACTCTTTATGCTGAGCCTCTCTTCCTTCCCTCCGTGGCCATAAAAAGCTCAGCTGAAAACAACCCATAACCCTTCATGAGGAAGCTCTTCAGTGGGTTGATTTCCAAAGCTGCTGCCTGAGGATAGAAGGAAGGACTTCCCCAAAAGGTCCCCAGGGAGGTACCTGAACTAAAGAAAGAGTCCATGCTGTATCCACACCTACTCTTACCCAGCTCTCTTTGTGGTCCCAGGATGGCTCCGATCTGAATAGAGCTCAACAGGTGGAACTGCATAAGGAGGATACCAGCAGAGACCAGCTTGACAATAGGAAAGAACTTCCTTGGGGAGCAAAATTGGAACTGCCACCTCTGGTCATAGAGCCAGACAGGTAGTGGAGAGATTTCTATCATTTCCATTGCCTGAGAGGGATGTCCAATAATAATTCCTTTCTTGGCTTCTATTTTTAATATTAAAGGGATTTCTCAACCCCAGGATGAATATTTTTTTCTTTTAGATGTTAATTATATTGTTTTAAAATGTTAATTCTATTCATCGATGCCAGTCAAGTTATTTCTTTTTTTTAAACCCTTATATATATACTGTATATTATATATATGTATATGTATATGTATGTATGTATATATATATATATATACTGTGTATTGGCTCCAAGGCAGAAGAGTGGTAAGGGCTAGGCAATGGGGGTCAAGTGACTTGCCCAGGTTCACACAGCTGGGAAGTGGCTGAGGCTGGATTCGAACCTAGGACCTCCCACCTCTAGGCTTGGCACCCAATCCACTGAGCTACCCAGCCGCCCACCCACCCCCTTAGGATTCTTTACAATATCTAATGATAAATGGTTCTCACGATCAATTTAAGTGTTCATTGAGGAACTTTGTATGGAAATTGAAGTTATGGATCACAAACGAAAGCAAATAATCTCAAACTACAACTCTGCTGTGACTCAGTAATAGTCGCCTTTAGATATTCCATTTTCAAAGAGCCATCATGGAAGGGATGAATGAGACACAGTGACTCCAAAAGCAAATGTTGACAGCAGTAATAGAAAGTACAGATTTTTGTTGGCTTGTAGTACTTGCCCAGAGTTAGAAAATGAAGAAAAGTCTGGGGTCAGATTCGAACCTACGACCTCTGGTCTTGAGGCCCAGCTCTCTGTCCACTGAGCCACTCAGCTGCGCTGCAACTTCCTTTTACTGAACTACTCAAGGGTTTGCAACTTTCCCAGGGTTGGTTGGTTTCGGTTTTTGGTAGCTAGGAGCCTGACTACATGGCTTCAAGGCTAAATGGCCACAGGTCCCCAGGCTATTTGGCTTGCTGGAGGCTTCATTCATTACGACACTCAAAAAGCCGCCTGCTGATCTGAACCATGGACTTCAGGAGAAGCCTGAGCTTCACAAAGCTTCCTTTGACAAAGGGCACTCCATCAACAAGTGCCTTCTTCTTCTGGGACAAGCACAATGGAGAAGCTGGCCAAATGGCTAATCGGTGCAAGTCCCAGCTGATTCAACTCTTTATGCTGAGCCTCTCTTCCTTCCCTCCGTGGCCATAAAAAGCTCAGCTGAAAACAACCCATAACCCTTCATGAGGAAGCTCTTCAGTGGGTTGATTTCCAAAGCTGCTGCCTGAGGATAGAAGGAAGGACTTCCCCAAAAGGTCCCCAGGGAGGTACCTGAACTAAAGAAAGAGTCCATGCTGTATCCACACCTACTCTTACCCAGCTCTCTTTGTGGTCCCAGGATGGCTCCGATCTGAATAGAGCTCAACAGGTGGAACTGCATAAGGAGGATACCAGCAGAGACCAGCTTGACAATAGGAAAGAACTTCCTTGGGGAGCAAAATTGGAACTGCCACCTCTGGTCATAGAGCCAGACAGGTAGTGGAGAGATTTCTATCATTTCCATTGCCTGAGAGGGATGTCCAATAATAATTCCTTTCTTGGCTTCTATTTTTAATATTAAAGGGATTTCTCAACCCCAGGATGAATATTTTTTTCTTTTAGATGTTAATTATATTGTTTTAAAATGTTAATTCTATTCATCGATGCCAGTCAAGTTATTTCTTTTTTTTAAACCCTTATATATATACTGTATATTATATATATGTATATGTATATGTATGTATGTATATATATATATATATATATACTGTGTATTGGCTCCAAGGCAGAAGAGTGGTAAGGGCTAGGCAATGGGGGTCAAGTGACTTGCCCAGGTTCACACAGCTGGGAAGTGGCTGAGGCTGGATTCGAACCTAGGACCTCCCACCTCTAGGCTTGGCTCCCAATCCACTGAGCTACCCAGCCGCCCAATCCACTGAGCTACCCAGCCGCCCACCCACCCCCTTAGGATTCTTTACAATATCTAATGATAAATGGTTCTCACGATCAATTTAAGTGTTCATTGAGGAACTTTGTATGGAAATTGAAGTTATGGATCACGAACGAAAGCAAATAATCTCAAACTACAACTCTGCTGTGACTCAGTAATAGTCGCCTTTAGATATTCCATTTTCAAAGAGCCATCATGGAAGGGATGAATGAGACACAGTGACTCCAAAAGCAAATGTTGACAGCAGTAATAGAAAGTACAGATTTTTGTTGGCTTGTAGTACTTGCCCAGAGTTAGAAAATGAAGAAAAGTCTGGGGTCAGATTCGAACCTACGACCTCTGGTCTTGAGGCCCAGCTCTCTGTCCACTGAGCCACTCAGCTGCGCTGCAACTTCCTTTTACTGAACTACTCAAGGGTTTGCAACTTTCCCAGGGTTGGTTGGTTTCGGTTTTTGGTAGCTAGGAGCCTGACTACATGGCTTCAAGGCTAAATGGCCACAGGTCCCCAGGCTATTTGGCTTGCTGGAGGCTTCATTCATTACGACACTCAAAAAGCCGCCTGCTGATCTGAACCATGGACTTCAGGAGAAGCCTGAGCTTCACAAAGCTTCCTTTGACAAAGGGCACTCCATCAACAAGTGCCTTCTTCTTCTGGGACAAGCACAATGGAGAAGCTGGCCAAATGGCTAATCGGTGCAAGTCCCAGCTGATTCAACTCTTTATGCTGAGCCTCTCTTCCTTCCCTCCGTGGCCATAAAAAGCTCAGCTGAAAACAACCCATAACCCTTCATGAGGAAGCTCTTCAGTGGGTTGATTTCCAAAGCTGCTGCCTGAGGATAGAAGGAAGGACTTCCCCAAAAGGTCCCCAGGGAGGTACCTGAACTAAAGAAAGAGTCCATGCTGTATCCACACCTACTCTTACCCAGCTCTCTTTGTGGTCCCAGGATGGCTCCGATCTGAATAGAGCTCAACAGGTGGAACTGCATAAGGAGGATACCAGCAGAGACCAGCTTGACAATAGGAAAGAACTTCCTTGGGGAGCAAAATTGGAACTGCCACCTCTGGTCATAGAGCCAGACAGGTAGTGGAGAGATTTCTATCATTTCCATTGCCTGAGAGGGATGTCCAATAATAATTCCTTTCTTGGCTTCTATTTTTAATATTAAAGGGATTTCTCAACCCCAGGATGAATATTTTTTTCTTTTAGATGTTAATTATATTGTTTTAAAATGTTAATTCTATTCATCGATGCCAGTCAAGTTATTTCTTTTTTTTAAACCCTTATATATATACTGTATATTATATATATGTATATGTATATGTATGTATGTATATATATATATATATACTGTGTATTGGCTCCAAGGCAGAAGAGTGGTAAGGGCTAGGCAATGGGGGTCAAGTGACTTGCCCAGGTTCACACAGCTGGGAAGTGGCTGAGGCTGGATTCGAACCTAGGACCTCCCACCTCTAGGCTTGGCTCCCAATCCACTGAGCTACCCAGCCGCCCACCCACCCCCTTAGGATTCTTTACAATATCTAATGATAAATGGTTCTCACGATCAATTTAAGTGTTCATTGAGGAACTTTGTATGGAAATTGAAGTTATGGATCACAAACGAAAGCAAATAATCTCAAACTACAACTCTGCTGTGACTCAGTAATAGTCGCCTTTAGATATTCCATTTTCAAAGAGCCATCATGGAAGGGATGAATGAGACACAGTGACTCCAAAAGCAAATGTTGACAGCAGTAATAGAAAGTACAGATTTTTGTTGGCTTGTAGTACTTGCCCAGAGTTAGAAAATGAAGAAAAGTCTGGGGTCAGATTCGAACCTACGACCTCTGGTCTTGAGGCCCAGCTCTCTGTCCACTGAGCCACTCAGCTGCGCTGCAACTTCCTTTTACTGAACTACTCAAGGGTTTGCAACTTTCCCAGGGTTGGTTGGTTTCGGTTTTTGGTAGCTAGGAGCCTGACTACATGGCTTCAAGGCTAAATGGCCACAGGTCCCCAGGCTATTTGGCTTGCTGGAGGCTTCATTCATTACGACACTCAAAAAGCCGCCTGCTGATCTGAACCATGGACTTCAGGAGAAGCCTGAGCTTCACAAAGCTTCCTTTGACAAAGGGCACTCCATCAACAAGTGCCTTCTTCTTCTGGGACAAGCACAATGGAGAAGCTGGCCAAATGGCTAATCGGTGCAAGTCCCAGCTGATTCAACTCTTTATGCTGAGCCTCTCTTCCTTCCCTCCGTGGCCATAAAAAGCTCAGCTGAAAACAACCCATAACCCTTCATGAGGAAGCTCTTCAGTGGGTTGATTTCCAAAGCTGCTGCCTGAGGATAGAAGGAAGGACTTCCCCAAAAGGTCCCCAGGGAGGTACCTGAACTAAAGAAAGAGTCCATGCTGTATCCACACCTACTCTTACCCAGCTCTCTTTGTGGTCCCAGGATGGCTCCGATCTGAATAGAGCTCAACAGGTGGAACTGCATAAGGAGGATACCAGCAGAGACCAGCTTGACAATAGGAAAGAACTTCCTTGGGGAGCAAAATTGGAACTGCCACCTCTGGTCATAGAGCCAGACAGGTAGTGGAGAGATTTCTATCATTTCCATTGCCTGAGAGGGATGTCCAATAATAATTCCTTTCTTGGCTTCTATTTTTAATATTAAAGGGATTTCTCAACCCCAGGATGAATATTTTTTTCTTTTAGATGTTAATTATATTGTTTTAAAATGTTAATTCTATTCATCGATGCCAGTCAAGTTATTTCTTTTTTTTAAACCCTTATATATATACTGTATATTATATATATGTATATGTATATGTATGTATGTATATATATATATATATATACTGTGTATTGGCTCCAAGGCAGAAGAGTGGTAAGGGCTAGGCAATGGGGGTCAAGTGACTTGCCCAGGTTCACACAGCTGGGAAGTGGCTGAGGCTGGATTCGAACCTAGGACCTCCCACCTCTAGGCTTGGCACCCAATCCACTGAGCTACCCAGCCGCCCACCCACCCCCTTAGGATTCTTTACAATATCTAATGATAAATGGTTCTCACGATCAATTTAAGTGTTCATTGAGGAACTTTGTATGGAAATTGAAGTTATGGATCACAAACGAAAGCAAATAATCTCAAACTACAACTCTGCTGTGACTCAGTAATAGTCGCCTTTAGATATTCCATTTTCAAAGAGCCATCATGGAAGGGATGAATGAGACACAGTGACTCCAAAAGCAAATGTTGACAGCAGTAATAGAAAGTACAGATTTTTGTTGGCTTGTAGTACTTGCCCAGAGTTAGAAAATGAAGAAAAGTCTGGGGTCAGATTCGAACCTACGACCTCTGGTCTTGAGGCCCAGCTCTCTGTCCACTGAGCCACTCAGCTGCGCTGCAACTTCCTTTTACTGAACTACTCAAGGGTTTGCAACTTTCCCAGGGTTGGTTGGTTTCGGTTTTTGGTAGCTAGGAGCCTGACTACATGGCTTCAAGGCTAAATGGCCACAGGTCCCCAGGCTATTTGGCTTGCTGGAGGCTTCATTCATTACGACACTCAAAAAGCCGCCTGCTGATCTGAACCATGGACTTCAGGAGAAGCCTGAGCTTCACAAAGCTTCCTTTGACAAAGGGCACTCCATCAACAAGTGCCTTCTTCTTCTGGGACAAGCACAATGGAGAAGCTGGCCAAATGGCTAATCGGTGCAAGTCCCAGCTGATTCAACTCTTTATGCTGAGCCTCTCTTCCTTCCCTCCGTGGCCATAAAAAGCTCAGCTGAAAACAACCCATAACCCTTCATGAGGAAGCTCTTCAGTGGGTTGATTTCCAAAGCTGCTGCCTGAGGATAGAAGGAAGGACTTCCCCAAAAGGTCCCCAGGGAGGTACCTGAACTAAAGAAAGAGTCCATGCTGTATCCACACCTACTCTTACCCAGCTCTCTTTGTGGTCCCAGGATGGCTCCGATCTGAATAGAGCTCAACAGGTGGAACTGCATAAGGAGGATACCAGCAGAGACCAGCTTGACAATAGGAAAGAACTTCCTTGGGGAGCAAAATTGGAACTGCCACCTCTGGTCATAGAGCCAGACAGGTAGTGGAGAGATTTCTATCATTTCCATTGCCTGAGAGGGATGTCCAATAATAATTCCTTTCTTGGCTTCTATTTTTAATATTAAAGGGATTTCTCAACCCCAGGATGAATATTTTTTTCTTTTAGATGTTAATTATATTGTTTTAAAATGTTAATTCTATTCATCGATGCCAGTCAAGTTATTTCTTTTTTTTAAACCCTTATATATATACTGTATATTATATATATGTATATGTATATGTATGTATGTATATATATATATATATATACTGTGTATTGGCTCCAAGGCAGAAGAGTGGTAAGGGCTAGGCAATGGGGGTCAAGTGACTTGCCCAGGTTCACACAGCTGGGAAGTGGCTGAGGCTGGATTCGAACCTAGGACCTCCCACCTCTAGGCTTGGCTCCCAATCCACTGAGCTACCCAGCCGCCCAATCCACTGAGCTACCCAGCCGCCCACCCACCCCCTTAGGATTCTTTACAATATCTAATGATAAATGGTTCTCACGATCAATTTAAGTGTTCATTGAGGAACTTTGTATGGAAATTGAAGTTATGGATCACAAACGAAAGCAAATAATCTCAAACTACAACTCTGCTGTGACTCAGTAATAGTCGCCTTTAGATATTCCATTTTCAAAGAGCCATCATGGAAGGGATGAATGAGACACAGTGACTCCAAAAGCAAATGTTGACAGCAGTAATAGAAAGTACAGATTTTTGTTGGCTTGTAGTACTTGCCCAGAGTTAGAAAATGAAGAAAAGTCTGGGGTCAGATTCGAACCTACGACCTCTGGTCTTGAGGCCCAGCTCTCTGTCCACTGAGCCACTCAGCTGCGCTGCAACTTCCTTTTACTGAACTACTCAAGGGTTTGCAACTTTCCCAGGGTTGGTTGGTTTCGGTTTTTGGTAGCTAGGAGCCTGACTACATGGCTTCAAGGCTAAATGGCCACAGGTCCCCAGGCTATTTGGCTTGCTGGAGGCTTCATTCATTACGACACTCAAAAAGCCGCCTGCTGATCTGAACCATGGACTTCAGGAGAAGCCTGAGCTTCACAAAGCTTCCTTTGACAAAGGGCACTCCATCAACAAGTGCCTTCTTCTTCTGGGACAAGCACAATGGAGAAGCTGGCCAAATGGCTAATCGGTGCAAGTCCCAGCTGATTCAACTCTTTATGCTGAGCCTCTCTTCCTTCCCTCCGTGGCCATAAAAAGCTCAGCTGAAAACAACCCATAACCCTTCATGAGGAAGCTCTTCAGTGGGTTGATTTCCAAAGCTGCTGCCTGAGGATAGAAGGAAGGACTTCCCCAAAAGGTCCCCAGGGAGGTACCTGAACTAAAGAAAGAGTCCATGCTGTATCCACACCTACTCTTACCCAGCTCTCTTTGTGGTCCCAGGATGGCTCCGATCTGAATAGAGCTCAACAGGTGGAACTGCATAAGGAGGATACCAGCAGAGACCAGCTTGACAATAGGAAAGAACTTCCTTGGGGAGCAAAATTGGAACTGCCACCTCTGGTCATAGAGCCAGACAGGTAGTGGAGAGATTTCTATCATTTCCATTGCCTGAGAGGGATGTCCAATAATAATTCCTTTCTTGGCTTCTATTTTTAATATTAAAGGGATTTCTCAACCCCAGGATGAATATTTTTTTCTTTTAGATGTTAATTATATTGTTTTAAAATGTTAATTCTATTCATCGATGCCAGTCAAGTTATTTCTTTTTTTTAAACCCTTATATATATACTGTATATTATATATATATATATATGTATATGTATATGTATGTATGTATATATATATATACTGTGTATTGGCTCCAAGGCAGAAGAGTGGTAAGGGCTAGGCAATGGGGGTCAAGTGACTTGCCCAGGTTCACACAGCTGGGAAGTGGCTGAGGCTGGATTCGAACCTAGGACCTCCCACCTCTAGGCTTGGCTCCCAATCCACTGAGCTACCCAGCCGCCCACCCACCCCCTTAGGATTCTTTACAATATCTAATGATAAATGGTTCTCACGATCAATTTAAGTGTTCATTGAGGAACTTTGTATGGAAATTGAAGTTATGGATCACAAACGAAAGCAAATAATCTCAAACTACAACTCTGCTGTGACTCAGTAATAGTCGCCTTTAGATATTCCATTTTCAAAGAGCCATCATGGAAGGGATGAATGAGACACAGTGACTCCAAAAGCAAATGTTGACAGCAGTAATAGAAAGTACAGATTTTTGTTGGCTTGTAGTACTTGCCCAGAGTTAGAAAATGAAGAAAAGTCTGGGGTCAGATTCGAACCTACGACCTCTGGTCTTGAGGCCCAGCTCTCTGTCCACTGAGCCACTCAGCTGCGCTGCAACTTCCTTTTACTGAACTACTCAAGGGTTTGCAACTTTCCCAGGGTTGGTTGGTTTCGGTTTTTGGTAGCTAGGAGCCTGACTACATGGCTTCAAGGCTAAATGGCCACAGGTGCCCAGGCTATTTGGCTTGCTGGAGGCTTCATTCATTACGACACTCAAAAAGCCGCCTGCTGATCTGAACCATGGACTTCAGGAGAAGCCTGAGCTTCACAAAGCTTCCTTTGACAAAGGGCACTCCATCAACAAGTGCCTTCTTCTTCTGGGACAAGCACAATGGAGAAGCTGGCCAAATGGCTAATCGGTGCAAGTCCCAGCTGATTCAACTCTTTATGCTGAGCCTCTCTTCCTTCCCTCCGTGGCCATAAAAAGCTCAGCTGAAAACAACCCATAACCCTTCATGAGGAAGCTCTTCAGTGGGTTGATTTCCAAAGCTGCTGCCTGAGGATAGAAGGAAGGACTTCCCCAAAAGGTCCCCAGGGAGGTACCTGAACTAAAGAAAGAGTCCATGCTGTATCCACACCTACTCTTACCCAGCTCTCTTTGTGGTCCCAGGATGGCTCCGATCTGAATAGAGCTCAACAGGTGGAACTGCATAAGGAGGATACCAGCAGAGACCAGCTTGACAATAGGAAAGAACTTCCTTGGGGAGCAAAATTGGAACTGCCACCTCTGGTCATAGAGCCAGACAGGTAGTGGAGAGATTTCTATCATTTCCATTGCCTGAGAGGGATGTCCAATAATAATTCCTTTCTTGGCTTCTATTTTTAATATTAAAGGGATTTCTCAACCCCAGGATGAATATTTTTTTCTTTTAGATGTTAATTATATTGTTTTAAAATGTTAATTCTATTCATCGATGCCAGTCAAGTTATTTCTTTTTTTTAAACCCTTATATATATACTGTATATTATATATATGTATATGTATATGTATGTATGTATATATATATATATATACTGTGTATTGGCTCCAAGGCAGAAGAGTGGTAAGGGCTAGGCAATGGGGGTCAAGTGACTTGCCCAGGTTCACACAGCTGGGAAGTGGCTGAGGCTGGATTCGAACCTAGGACCTCCCACCTCTAGGCTTGGCTCCCAATCCACTGAGCTACCCAGCCGCCCAATCCACTGAGCTACCCAGCCGCCCACCCACCCCCTTAGGATTCTTTACAATATCTAATGATAAATGGTTCTCACGATCAATTTAAGTGTTCATTGAGGAACTTTGTATGGAAATTGAAGTTATGGATCACAAACGAAAGCAAATAATCTCAAACTACAACTCTGCTGTGACTCAGTAATAGTCGCCTTTAGATATTCCATTTTCAAAGAGCCATCATGGAAGTGATGAATGAGACACAGTGACTCCAAAAGCAAATGTTGACAGCAGTAATAGAAAGTACAGATTTTTGTTGGCTTGTAGTACTTGCCCAGAGTTAGAAAATGAAGAAAAGTCTGGGGTCAGATTCGAACCTACGACCTCTGGTCTTGAGGCCCAGCTCTCTGTCCACTGAGCCACTCAGCTGCGCTGCAACTTCCTTTTACTGATCTACTCAAGGGTTTGCAACTTTCCCAGGGTTGTTTGGTTTCGGTTTTTGGTAGCTAGGAGCCTGACTACATGGCTTCAAGGCTAAATGGCCACAGGTCCCCAGGCTATTTGGCTTGCTGGAGGCTTCATTCATTACGACACTCAAAAAGCCGCCTGCTGATCTGAACCATGGACTTCAGGAGAAGCCTGAGCTTCACAAAGCTTCCTTTGACAAAGGGCACTCCATCAACAAGTGCCTTCTTCTTCTGGGACAAGCACAATGGAGAAGCTGGCCAAATGGCTAATCGGTGCAAGTCCCAGCTGATTCAACTCTTTATGCTGAGCCTCTCTTCCTTCCCTCCGTGGCCATAAAAAGCTCAGCTGAAAACAACCCATAACCCTTCATGAGGAAGCTCTTCAGTGGGTTGATTTCCAAAGCTGCTGCCTGAGGATAGAAGGAAGGACTTCCCCAAAAGGTCCCCAGGGAGGTACCTGAACTAAAGAAAGAGTCCATGCTGTATCCACACCTACTCTTACCCAGCTCTCTTTGTGGTCCCAGGATGGCTCCGATCTGAATAGAGCTCAACAGGTGGAACTGCATAAGGAGGATACCAGCAGAGACCAGCTTGACAATAGGAAAGAACTTCCTTGGGGAGCAAAATTGGAACTGCCACCTCTGGTCATAGAGCCAGACAGGTAGTGGAGAGATTTCTATCATTTCCATTGCCTGAGAGGGATGTCCAATAATAATTCCTTTCTTGGCTTCTATTTTTAATATTAAAGGGATTTCTCAACCCCAGGATGAATATTTTTTTCTTTTAGATGTTAATTATATTGTTTTAAAATGTTAATTCTATTCATCGATGCCAGTCAAGTTATTTCTTTTTTTTAAACCCTTATATATATACTGTATATTATATATATGTATGTATGTATATATATATATACTGTGTATTGGCTCCAAGGCAGAAGAGTGGTAAGGGCTAGGCAATGGGGGTCAAGTGACTTGCCCAGGTTCACACAGCTGGGAAGTGGCTGAGGCTGGATTCGAACCTAGGACCTCCCACCTCTAGGCTTGGCTCCCAATCCACTGAGCTACCCAGCCGCCCACCCACCCCCTTAGGATTCTTTACAATATCTAATGATAAATGGTTCTCACGATCAATTTAAGTGTTCATTGAGGAACTTTGTATGGAAATTGAAGTTATGGATCACGAACGAAAGCAAATAATCTCAAACTACAACTCTGCTGTGACTCAGTAATAGTCGCCTTTAGATATTCCATTTTCAAAGAGCCATCATGGAAGTGATGAATGAGACACAGTGACTCCAAAAGCAAATGTTGACAGCAGTAATAGAAAGTACAGATTTTTGTTGGCTTGTAGTACTTGCCCAGAGTTAGAAAATGAAGAAAAGTCTGGGGTCAGATTCGAACCTACGACCTCTGGTCTTGAGGCCCAGCTCTCTGTCCACTGAGCCACTCAGCTGCGCTGCAACTTCCTTTTACTGAACTACTCAAGGGTTTGCAACTTTCCCAGGGTTGGTTGGTTTCGGTTTTTGGTAGCTAGGAGCCTGACTACATGGCTTCAAGGCTAAATGGCCACAGGTCCCCAGGCTATTTGGCTTGCTGGAGGCTTCATTCATTACGACACTCAAAAAGCCGCCTGCTGATCTGAACCATGGACTTCAGGAGAAGCCTGAGCTTCACAAAGCTTCCTTTGACAAAGGGCACTCCATCAACAAGTGCCTTCTTCTTCTGGGACAAGCACAATGGAGAAGCTGGCCAAATGGCTAATCGGTGCAAGTCCCAGCTGATTCAACTCTTTATGCTGAGCCTCTCTTCCTTCCCTCCGTGGCCATAAAAAGCTCAGCTGAAAACAACCCATAACCCTTCATGAGGAAGCTCTTCAGTGGGTTGATTTCCAAAGCTGCTGCCTGAGGATAGAAGGAAGGACTTCCCCAAAAGGTCCCCAGGGAGGTACCTGAACTAAAGAAAGAGTCCATGCTGTATCCACACCTACTCTTACCCAGCTCTCTTTGTGGTCCCAGGATGGCTCCGATCTGAATAGAGCTCAACAGGTGGAACTGCATAAGGAGGATACCAGCAGAGACCAGCTTGACAATAGGAAAGAACTTCCTTGGGGAGCAAAATTGGAACTGCCACCTCTGGTCATAGAGCCAGACAGGTAGTGGAGAGATTTCTATCATTTCCATTGCCTGAGAGGGATGTCCAATAATAATTCCTTTCTTGGCTTCTATTTTTAATATTAAAGGGATTTCTCAACCCCAGGATGAATATTTTTTTCTTTTAGATGTTAATTATATTGTTTTAAAATGTTAATTCTATTCATCGATGCCAGTCAAGTTATTTCTTTTTTTTAAACCCTTATATATATACTGTATATTATATATATGTATGTATGTATATATATATATATATACTGTGTATTGGCTCCAAGGCAGAAGAGTGGTAAGGGCTAGGCAATGGGGGTCAAGTGACTTGCCCAGGTTCACACAGCTGGGAAGTGGCTGAGGCTGGATTCGAACCTAGGACCTCCCACCTCTAGGCTTGGCTCCCAATCCACTGAGCTGCCCAGCCGCCCAATCCACTGAGCTACCCAGCCGCCCACCCACCCCCTTAGGATTCTTTACAATATCTAATGATAAATGGTTCTCACGATCAATTTAAGTGTTCATTGAGGAACTTTGTATGGAAATTGAAGTTATGGATCACAAACGAAAGCAAATAATCTCAAACTACAACTCTGCTGTGACTCAGTAATAGTCGCCTTTAGATATTCCATTTTCAAAGAGCCATCATGGAAGGGATGAATGAGACACAGTGACTCCAAAAGCAAATGTTGACAGCAGTAATAGAAAGTACAGATTTTTGTTGGCTTGTAGTACTTGCCCAGAGTTAGAAAATGAAGAAAAGTCTGGGGTCAGATTCGAACCTACGACCTCTGGTCTTGAGGCCCAGCTCTCTGTCCACTGAGCCACTCAGCTGTGCTGCAACTTCCTTTTACTGAACTACTCAAGGGTTTGCAACTTTCCCAGGGTTGGTTGGTTTCGGTTTTTGGTAGCTAGGAGCCTGACTACATGGCTTCAAGGCTAAATGGCCACAGGTCCCCAGGCTATTTGGCTTGCTGGAGGCTTCATTCATTACGACACTCAAAAAGCCGCCTGCTGATCTGAACCATGGACTTCAGGAGAAGCCTGAGCTTCACAAAGCTTCCTTTGACAAAGGGCACTCCATCAACAAGTGCCTTCTTCTTCTGGGACAAGCACAATGGAGAAGCTGGCCAAATGGCTAATCGGTGCAAGTCCCAGCTGATTCAACTCTTTATGCTGAGCCTCTCTTCCTTCCCTCCGTGGCCATAAAAAGCTCAGCTGAGAACAACCCATAACCCTTCATGAGGAAGCTCTTCAGTGGGTTGATTTCCAAAGCTGCTGCCTGAGGATAGAAGGAAGGACTTCCCCAAAAGGTCCCCAGGGAGGTACCTGAACTAAAGAAAGAGTCCATGCTGTATCCACACCTACTCTTACCCAGCTCTCTTTGTGGTCCCAGGATGGCTCCGATCTGAATAGAGCTCAACAGGTGGAACTGCATAAGGAGGATACCAGCAGAGACCAGCTTGACAATAGGAAAGAACTTCCTTGGGGAGCAAAATTGGAACTGCCACCTCTGGTCATAGAGCCAGACAGGTAGTGGAGAGATTTCTATCATTTCCATTGCCTGAGAGGGATGTCCAATAATAATTCCTTTCTTGGCTTCTATTTTTAATATTAAAGGGATTTCTCAACCCCAGGATGAATATTTTTTTCTTTTAGATGTTAATTATATTGTTTTAAAATGTTAATTCTATTCATCGATGCCAGTCAAGTTATTTCTTTTTTTTAAACCCTTATATATATACTGTATATTATATATATGTATATGTATATGTATGTATGTATATATATATATATATATACTGTGTATTGGCTCCAAGGCAGAAGAGTGGTAAGGGCTAGGCAATGGGGGTCAAGTGACTTGCCCAGGTTCACACAGCTGGGAAGTGGCTGAGGCTGGATTCGAACCTAGGACCTCCCACCTCTAGGCTTGGCTCCCAATCCACTGAGCTGCCCAGCCGCCCAATCCACTGAGCTACCCAGCCGCCCACCCACCCCCTTAGGATTCTTTACAATATCTAATGATAAATGGTTCTCACGATCAATTTAAGTGTTCATTGAGGAACTTTGTATGGAAATTGAAGTTATGGATCACAAACGAAAGCAAATAATCTCAAACTACAACTCTGCTGTGACTCAGTAATAGTCGCCTTTAGATATTCCATTTTCAAAGAGCCATCATGGAAGGGATGAATGAGACACAGTGACTCCAAAAGCAAATGTTGACAGCAGTAATAGAAAGTACAGATTTTTGTTGGCTTGTAGTACTTGCCCAGAGTTAGAAAATGAAGAAAAGTCTGGGGTCAGATTCGAACCTACGACCTCTGGTCTTGAGGCCCAGCTCTCTGTCCACTGAGCCACTCAGCTGCGCTGCAACTTCCTTTTACTGAACTACTCAAGGGTTTGCAACTTTCCCAGGGTTGGTTGGTTTCGGTTTTTGGTAGCTAGGAGCCTGACTACATGGCTTCAAGGCTAAATGGCCACAGGTCCCCAGGCTATTTGGCTTGCTGGAGGCTTCATTCATTACGACACTCAAAAAGCCGCCTGCTGATCTGAACCATGGACTTCAGGAGAAGCCTGAGCTTCACAAAGCTTCCTTTGACAAAGGGCACTCCATCAACAAGTGCCTTCTTCTTCTGGGACAAGCACAATGGAGAAGCTGGCCAAATGGCTAATCGGTGCAAGTCCCAGCTGATTCAACTCTTTATGCTGAGCCTCTCTTCCTTCCCTCCGTGGCCATAAAAAGCTCAGCTGAAAACAACCCATAACCCTTCATGAGGAAGCTCTTCAGTGGGTTGATTTCCAAAGCTGCTGCCTGAGGATAGAAGGAAGGACTTCCCCAAAAGGTCCCCAGGGAGGTACCTGAACTAAAGAAAGAGTCCATGCTGTATCCACACCTACTCTTACCCAGCTCTCTTTGTGGTCCCAGGATGGCTCCGATCTGAATAGAGCTCAACAGGTGGAACTGCATAAGGAGGATACCAGCAGAGACCAGCTTGACAATAGGAAAGAACTTCCTTGGGGAGCAAAATTGGAACTGCCACCTCTGGTCATAGAGCCAGACAGGTAGTGGAGAGATTTCTATCATTTCCATTGCCTGAGAGGGATGTCCAATAATAATTCCTTTCTTGGCTTCTATTTTTAATATTAAAGGGATTTCTCAACCCCAGGATGAATATTTTTTTCTTTTAGATGTTAATTATATTGTTTTAAAATGTTAATTCTATTCATCGATGCCAGTCAAGTTATTTCTTTTTTTTAAACCCTTATATATATACTGTATATTATATATATGTATATGTATATGTATGTATGTATATATATATATATATATATATATATATATATACTGTGTATTGGCTCCAAGGCAGAAGAGTGGTAAGGGCTAGGCAATGGGGGTCAAGTGACTTGCCCAGGTTCACACAGCTGGGAAGTGGCTGAGGCTGGATTCGAACCTAGGACCTCCCACCTCTAGGCTTGGCTCCCAATCCACTGAGCTACCCAGCCGCCCAATCCACTGAGCTACCCAGCCGCCCACCCACCCCCTTAGGATTCTTTACAATATCTAATGATAAATGGTTCTCACGATCAATTTAAGTGTTCATTGAGGAACTTTGTATGGAAATTGAAGTTATGGATCACAAACGAAAGCAAATAATCTCAAACTACAACTCTGCTGTGACTCAGTAATAGTCGCCTTTAGATATTCCATTTTCAAAGAGCCATCATGGAAGGGATGAATGAGACACAGTGACTCCAAAAGCAAATGTTGACAGCAGTAATAGAAAGTACAGATTTTTGTTGGCTTGTAGTACTTGCCCAGAGTTAGAAAATGAAGAAAAGTCTGGGGTCAGATTCGAACCTACGACCTCTGGTCTTGAGGCCCAGCTCTCTGTCCACTGAGCCACTCAGCTGCGCTGCAACTTCCTTTTACTGAACTACTCAAGGGTTTGCAACTTTCCCAGGGTTGGTTGGTTTTGGTTTTTGGTAGCTAGGAGCCTGACTACATGGCTTCAAGGCTAAATGGCCACAGGTCCCCAGGCTATTTGGCTTGCTGGAGGCTTCATTCATTACGACACTCAAAAAGCCGCCTGCTGATCTGAACCATGGACTTCAGGAGAAGCCTGAGCTTCACAAAGCTTCCTTTGACAAAGGGCACTCCATCAACAAGTGCCTTCTTCTTCTGGGACAAGCACAATGGAGAAGCTGGCCAAATGGCTAATCGGTGCAAGTCCCAGCTGATTCAACTCTTTATGCTGAGCCTCTCTTCCTTCCCTCCGTGGCCATAAAAAGCTCAGCTGAAAACAACCCATAACCCTTCATGAGGAAGCTCTTCAGTGGGTTGATTTCCAAAGCTGCTGCCTGAGGATAGAAGGAAGGACTTCCCCAAAAGGTCCCCAGGGAGGTACCTGAACTAAAGAAAGAGTCCATGCTGTATCCACACCTACTCTTACCCAGCTCTCTTTGTGGTCCCAGGATGGCTCCGATCTGAATAGAGCTCAACAGGTGGAACTGCATAAGGAGGATACCAGCAGAGACCAGCTTGACAATAGGAAAGAACTTCCTTGGGGAGCAAAATTGGAACTGCCACCTCTGGTCATAGAGCCAGACAGGTAGTGGAGAGATTTCTATCATTTCCATTGCCTGAGAGGGATGTCCAATAATAATTCCTTTCTTGGCTTCTATTTTTAATATTAAAGGGATTTCTCAACCCCAGGATGAATATTTTTTTCTTTTAGATGTTAATTATATTGTTTTAAAATGTTAATTCTATTCATCGATGCCAGTCAAGTTATTTCTTTTTTTTAAACCCTTATATATATACTGTATATTATATATATGTATATGTATATGTATGTATGTATATATATATATATATATATACTGTGTATTGGCTCCAAGGCAGAAGAGTGGTAAGGGCTAGGCAATGGGGGTCAAGTGACTTGCCCAGGTTCACACAGCTGGGAAGTGGCTGAGGCTGGATTCGAACCTAGGACCTCCCACCTCTAGGCTTGGCTCCCAATCCACTGAGCTACCCAGCCGCCCAATCCACTGAGCTACCCAGCCGCCCACCCACCCCCTTAGGATTCTTTACAATATCTAATGATAAATGGTTCTCACGATCAATTTAAGTGTTCATTGAGGAACTTTGTATGGAAATTGAAGTTATGGATCACAAACGAAAGCAAATAATCTCAAACTACAACTCTGCTGTGACTCAGTAATAGTCGCCTTTAGATATTCCATTTTCAAAGAGCCATCATGGAAGTGATGAATGAGACACAGTGACTCCAAAAGCAAATGTTGACAGCAGTAATAGAAAGTACAGATTTTTGTTGGCTTGTAGTACTTGCCCAGAGTTAGAAAATGAAGAAAAGTCTGGGGTCAGATTCGAACCTACGACCTCTGGTCTTGAGGCCCAGCTCTCTGTCCACTGAGCCACTCAGCTGCGCTGCAACTTCCTTTTACTGATCTACTCAAGGGTTTGCAACTTTCCCAGGGTTGTTTGGTTTCGGTTTTTGGTAGCTAGGAGCCTGACTACATGGCTTCAAGGCTAAATGGCCACAGGTCCCCAGGCTATTTGGCTTGCTGGAGGCTTCATTCATTACGACACTCAAAAAGCCGCCTGCTGATCTGAACCATGGACTTCAGGAGAAGCCTGAGCTTCACAAAGCTTCCTTTGACAAAGGGCACTCCATCAACAAGTGCCTTCTTCTTCTGGGACAAGCACAATGGAGAAGCTGGCCAAATGGCTAATCGGTGCAAGTCCCAGCTGATTCAACTCTTTATGCTGAGCCTCTCTTCCTTCCCTCCGTGGCCATAAAAAGCTCAGCTGAAAACAACCCATAACCCTTCATGAGGAAGCTCTTCAGTGGGTTGATTTCCAAAGCTGCTGCCTGAGGATAGAAGGAAGGACTTCCCCAAAAGGTCCCCAGGGAGGTACCTGAACTAAAGAAAGAGTCCATGCTGTATCCACACCTACTCTTACCCAGCTCTCTTTGTGGTCCCAGGATGGCTCCGATCTGAATAGAGCTCAACAGGTGGAACTGCATAAGGAGGATACCAGCAGAGACCAGCTTGACAATAGGAAAGAACTTCCTTGGGGAGCAAAATTGGAACTGCCACCTCTGGTCATAGAGCCAGACAGGTAGTGGAGAGATTTCTATCATTTCCATTGCCTGAGAGGGATGTCCAATAATAATTCCTTTCTTGGCTTCTATTTTTAATATTAAAGGGATTTCTCAACCCCAGGATGAATATTTTTTTCTTTTAGATGTTAATTATATTGTTTTAAAATGTTAATTCTATTCATCGATGCCAGTCAAGTTATTTCTTTTTTTTAAACCCTTATATATATACTGTATATTATATATATGTATGTATGTATATATATATATATACTGTGTATTGGCTCCAAGGCAGAAGAGTGGTAAGGGCTAGGCAATGGGGGTCAAGTGACTTGCCCAGGTTCACACAGCTGGGAAGTGGCTGAGGCTGGATTCGAACCTAGGACCTCCCACCTCTAGGCTTGGCTCCCAATCCACTGAGCTACCCAGCCGCCCAATCCACTGAGATACCCAGCCGCCCACCCACCCCCTTAGGATTCTTTACAATATCTAATGATAAATGGTTCTCACGATCAATTTAAGTGTTCATTGAGGAACTTTGTATGGAAATTGAAGTTATGGATCACGAACGAAAGCAAATAATCTCAAACTACAACTCTGCTGTGACTCAGTAATAGTCGCCTTTAGATATTCCATTTTCAAAGAGCCATCATGGAAGTGATGAATGAGACACAGTGACTCCAAAAGCAAATGTTGACAGCAGTAATAGAAAGTACAGATTTTTGTTGGCTTGTAGTACTTGCCCAGAGTTAGAAAATGAAGAAAAGTCTGGGGTCAGATTCGAACCTACGACCTCTGGTCTTGAGGCCCAGCTCTCTGTCCACTGAGCCACTCAGCTGTGCTGCAACTTCCTTTTACTGAACTACTCAAGGGTTTGCAACTTTCCCAGGGTTGGTTGGTTTCGGTTTTTGGTAGCTAGGAGCCTGACTACATGGCTTCAAGGCTAAATGGCCACAGGTCCCCAGGCTATTTGGCTTGCTGGAGGCTTCATTCATTACGACACTCAAAAAGCCGCCTGCTGATCTGAACCATGGACTTCAGGAGAAGCCTGAGCTTCACAAAGCTTCCTTTGACAAAGGGCACTCCATCAACAAGTGCCTTCTTCTTCTGGGACAAGCACAATGGAGAAGCTGGCCAAATGGCTAATCGGTGCAAGTCCCAGCTGATTCAACTCTTTATGCTGAGCCTCTCTTCCTTCCCTCCGTGGCCATAAAAAGCTCAGCTGAGAACAACCCATAACCCTTCATGAGGAAGCTCTTCAGTGGGTTGATTTCCAAAGCTGCTGCCTGAGGATAGAAGGAAGGACTTCCCCAAAAGGTCCCCAGGGAGGTACCTGAACTAAAGAAAGAGTCCATGCTGTATCCACACCTACTCTTACCCAGCTCTCTTTGTGGTCCCAGGATGGCTCCGATCTGAATAGAGCTCAACAGGTGGAACTGCATAAGGAGGATACCAGCAGAGACCAGCTTGACAATAGGAAAGAACTTCCTTGGGGAGCAAAATTGGAACTGCCACCTCTGGTCATAGAGCCAGACAGGTAGTGGAGAGATTTCTATCATTTCCATTGCCTGAGAGGGATGTCCAATAATAATTCCTTTCTTGGCTTCTATTTTTAATATTAAAGGGATTTCTCAACCCCAGGATGAATATTTTTTTCTTTTAGATGTTAATTATATTGTTTTAAAATGTTAATTCTATTCATCGATGCCAGTCAAGTTATTTCTTTTTTTTAAACCCTTATATATATACTGTATATTATATATATGTATATGTATATGTATGTATGTATATATATATATATATATACTGTGTATTGGCTCCAAGGCAGAAGAGTGGTAAGGGCTAGGCAATGGGGGTCAAGTGACTTGCCCAGGTTCACACAGCTGGGAAGTGGCTGAGGCTGGATTCGAACCTAGGACCTCCCACCTCTAGGCTTGGCTCCCAATCCACTGAGCTGCCCAGCCGCCCAATCCACTGAGCTACCCAGCCGCCCACCCACCCCCTTAGGATTCTTTACAATATCTAATGATAAATGGTTCTCACGATCAATTTAAGTGTTCATTGAGGAACTTTGTATGGAAATTGAAGTTATGGATCACAAACGAAAGCAAATAATCTCAAACTACAACTCTGCTGTGACTCAGTAATAGTCGCCTTTAGATATTCCATTTTCAAAGAGCCATCATGGAAGGGATGAATGAGACACAGTGACTCCAAAAGCAAATGTTGACAGCAGTAATAGAAAGTACAGATTTTTGTTGGCTTGTAGTACTTGCCCAGAGTTAGAAAATGAAGAAAAGTCTGGGGTCAGATTCGAACCTACGACCTCTGGTCTTGAGGCCCAGCTCTCTGTCCACTGAGCCACTCAGCTGCGCTGCAACTTCCTTTTACTGAACTACTCAAGGGTTTGCAACTTTCCCAGGGTTGGTTGGTTTCGGTTTTTGGTAGCTAGGAGCCTGACTACATGGCTTCAAGGCTAAATGGCCACAGGTCCCCAGGCTATTTGGCTTGCTGGAGGCTTCATTCATTACGACACTCAAAAAGCCGCCTGCTGATCTGAACCATGGACTTCAGGAGAAGCCTGAGCTTCACAAAGCTTCCTTTGACAAAGGGCACTCCATCAACAAGTGCCTTCTTCTTCTGGGACAAGCACAATGGAGAAGCTGGCCAAATGGCTAATCGGTGCAAGTCCCAGCTGATTCAACTCTTTATGCTGAGCCTCTCTTCCTTCCCTCCGTGGCCATAAAAAGCTCAGCTGAAAACAACCCATAACCCTTCATGAGGAAGCTCTTCAGTGGGTTGATTTCCAAAGCTGCTGCCTGAGGATAGAAGGAAGGACTTCCCCAAAAGGTCCCCAGGGAGGTACCTGAACTAAAGAAAGAGTCCATGCTGTATCCACACCTACTCTTACCCAGCTCTCTTTGTGGTCCCAGGATGGCTCCGATCTGAATAGAGCTCAACAGGTGGAACTGCATAAGGAGGATACCAGCAGAGACCAGCTTGACAATAGGAAAGAACTTCCTTGGGGAGCAAAATTGGAACTGCCACCTCTGGTCATAGAGCCAGACAGGTAGTGGAGAGATTTCTATCATTTCCATTGCCTGAGAGGGATGTCCAATAATAATTCCTTTCTTGGCTTCTATTTTTAATATTAAAGGGATTTCTCAACCCCAGGATGAATATTTTTTTCTTTTAGATGTTAATTATATTGTTTTAAAATGTTAATTCTATTCATCGATGCCAGTCAAGTTATTTCTTTTTTTTAAACCCTTATATATATACTGTATATTATATATATGTATATGTATATGTATGTATGTATATATATATATATATATATATATATATATATATATATATACTGTGTATTGGCTCCAAGGCAGAAGAGTGGTAAGGGCTAGGCAATGGGGGTCAAGTGACTTGCCCAGGTTCACACAGCTGGGAAGTGGCTGAGGCTGGATTCGAACCTAGGACCTCCCACCTCTAGGCTTGGCTCCCAATCCACTGAGCTACCCAGCCGCCCAATCCACTGAGCTACCCAGCCGCCCACCCACCCCCTTAGGATTCTTTACAATATCTAATGATAAATGGTTCTCACGATCAATTTAAGTGTTCATTGAGGAACTTTGTATGGAAATTGAAGTTATGGATCACAAACGAAAGCAAATAATCTCAAACTACAACTCTGCTGTGACTCAGTAATAGTCGCCTTTAGATATTCCATTTTCAAAGAGCCATCATGGAAGGGATGAATGAGACACAGTGACTCCAAAAGCAAATGTTGACAGCAGTAATAGAAAGTACAGATTTTTGTTGGCTTGTAGTACTTGCCCAGAGTTAGAAAATGAAGAAAAGTCTGGGGTCAGATTCGAACCTACGACCTCTGGTCTTGAGGCCCAGCTCTCTGTCCACTGAGCCACTCAGCTGCGCTGCAACTTCCTTTTACTGAACTACTCAAGGGTTTGCAACTTTCCCAGGGTTGGTTGGTTTCGGTTTTTGGTAGCTAGGAGCCTGACTACATGGCTTCAAGGCTAAATGGCCACAGGTCCCCAGGCTATTTGGCTTGCTGGAGGCTTCATTCATTACGACACTCAAAAAGCCGCCTGCTGATCTGAACCATGGACTTCAGGAGAAGCCTGAGCTTCACAAAGCTTCCTTTGACAAAGGGCACTCCATCAACAAGTGCCTTCTTCTTCTGGGACAAGCACAATGGAGAAGCTGGCCAAATGGCTAATCGGTGCAAGTCCCAGCTGATTCAACTCTTTATGCTGAGCCTCTCTTCCTTCCCTCCGTGGCCATAAAAAGCTCAGCTGAAAACAACCCATAACCCTTCATGAGGAAGCTCTTCAGTGGGTTGATTTCCAAAGCTGCTGCCTGAGGATAGAAGGAAGGACTTCCCCAAAAGGTCCCCTGGGAGGTACCTGAACTAAAGAAAGAGTCCATGCTGTATCCACACCTACTCTTACCCAGCTCTCTTTGTGGTCCCAGGATGGCTCCGATCTGAATAGAGCTCAACAGGTGGAACTGCATAAGGAGGATACCAGCAGAGACCAGCTTGACAATAGGAAAGAACTTCCTTGGGGAGCAAAATTGGAACTGCCACCTCTGGTCATAGAGCCAGACAGGTAGTGGAGAGATTTCTATCATTTCCATTGCCTGAGAGGGATGTCCAATAATAATTCCTTTCTTGGCTTCTATTTTTAATATTAAAGGGATTTCTCAACCCCAGGATGAATATTTTTTTCTTTTAGATGTTAATTATATTGTTTTAAAATGTTAATTCTATTCATCGATGCCAGTCAAGTTATTTCTTTTTTTAAACCCTTATATATATACTGTATATTATATATATATATATGTATATGTATATGTATGTATGTATATATATATATACTGTGTATTGGCTCCAAGGCAGAAGAGTGGTAAGGGCTAGGCAATGGGGGTCAAGTGACTTGCCCAGGTTCACACAGCTGGGAAGTGGCTGAGGCTGGATTCGAACCTAGGACCTCCCACCTCTAGGCTTGGCTCCCAATCCACTGAGCTACCCAGCCGCCCAATCCACTGAGCTACCCAGCCGCCCACCCACCCCCTTAGGATTCTTTACAATATCTAATGATAAATGGTTCTCACGATCAATTTAAGTGTTCATTGAGGAACTTTGTATGGAAATTGAAGTTATGGATCACAAACGAAAGCAAATAATCTCAAACTACAACTCTGCTGTGACTCAGTAATAGTCGCCTTTAGATATTCCATTTTCAAAGAGCCATCATGGAAGTGATGAATGAGACACAGTGACTCCAAAAGCAAATGTTGACAGCAGTAATAGAAAGTACAGATTTTTGTTGGCTTGTAGTACTTGCCCAGAGTTAGAAAATGAAGAAAAGTCTGGGGTCAGATTCGAACCTACGACCTCTGGTCTTGAGGCCCAGCTCTCTGTCCACTGAGCCACTCAGCTGCGCTGCAACTTCCTTTTACTGAACTACTCAAGGGTTTGCAACTTTCCCAGGGTTGGTTGGTTTCGGTTTTTGGTAGCTAGGAGCCTGACTACATGGCTTCAAGGCTAAATGGCCACAGGTGCCCAGGCTATTTGGCTTGCTGGAGGCTTCATTCATTATGACACTCAAAAAGCCGCCTGCTGATCTGAACCATGGACTTCAGGAGAAGCCTGAGCTTCACAAAGCTTCCTTTGACAAAGGGCACTCCATCAACAAGTGCCTTCTTCTTCTGGGACAAGCACAATGGAGAAGCTGGCCAAATGGCTAATCGGTGCAAGTCCCAGCTGATTCAACTCTTTATGCTGAGCCTCTCTTCCTTCCCTCCGTGGCCATAAAAAGCTCAGCTGAAAACAACCCATAACCCTTCATGAGGAAGCTCTTCAGTGGGTTGATTTCCAAAGCTGCTGCCTGAGGATAGAAGGAAGGACTTCCCCAAAAGGTCCCCAGGGAGGTACCTGAACTAAAGAAAGAGTCCATGCTGTATCCACACCTACTCTTACCCAGCTCTCTTTGTGGTCCCAGGATGGCTCCGATCTGAATAGAGCTCAACAGGTGGAACTGCATAAGGAGGATACCAGCAGAGACCAGCTTGACAATAGGAAAGAACTTCCTTGGGGAGCAAAATTGGAACTGCCACCTCTGGTCATAGAGCCAGACAGGTAGTGGAGAGATTTCTATCATTTCCATTGCCTGAGAGGGATGTCCAATAATAATTCCTTTCTTGGCTTCTATTTTTAATATTAAAGGGATTTCTCAACCCCAGGATGAATATTTTTTTCTTTTAGATGTTAATTATATTGTTTTAAAATGTTAATTCTATTCATCGATGCCAGTCAAGTTATTTCTTTTTTTTAAACCCTTATATATATACTGTATATTATATATATATATATGTATATGTATATGTATGTATGTATATATATATATATACTGTGTATTGGCTCCAAGGCAGAAGAGTGGTAAGGGCTAGGCAATGGGGGTCAAGTGACTTGCCCAGGTTCACACAGCTGGGAAGTGGCTGAGGCTGGATTCGAACCTAGGACCTCCCACCTCTAGGCTTGGCTCCCAATCCACTGAGCTACCCAGCCGCCCAATCCACTGAGCTACCCAGCCGCCCACCCACCCCCTTAGGATTCTTTACAATATCTAATGATAAATGGTTCTCACGATCAATTTAAGTGTTCATTGAGGAACTTTGTATGGAAATTGAAGTTATGGATCACAAACGAAAGCAAATAATCTCAAACTACAACTCTGCTGTGACTCAGTAATAGTCGCCTTTAGATATTCCATTTTCAAAGAGCCATCATGGAAGTGATGAATGAGACACAGTGACTCCAAAAGCAAATGTTGACAGCAGTAATAGAAAGTACAGATTTTTGTTGGCTTGTAGTACTTGCCCAGAGTTAGAAAATGAAGAAAAGTCTGGGGTCAGATTCGAACCTACGACCTCTGGTCTTGAGGCCCAGCTCTCTGTCCACTGAGCCACTCAGCTGCGCTGCAACTTCCTTTTACTGAACTACTCAAGGGTTTGCAACTTTCCCAGGGTTGGTTGGTTTCGGTTTTTGGTAGCTAGGAGCCTGACTACATGGCTTCAAGGCTAAATGGCCACAGGTGCCCAGGCTATTTGGCTTGCTGGAGGCTTCATTCATTATGACACTCAAAAAGCCGCCTGCTGATCTGAACCATGGACTTCAGGAGAAGCCTGAGCTTCACAAAGCTTCCTTTGACAAAGGGCACTCCATCAACAAGTGCCTTCTTCTTCTGGGACAAGCACAATGGAGAAGCTGGCCAAATGGCTAATCGGTGCAAGTCCCAGCTGATTCAACTCTTTATGCTGAGCCTCTCTTCCTTCCCTCCGTGGCCATAAAAAGCTCAGCTGAAAACAACCCATAACCCTTCATGAGGAAGCTCTTCAGTGGGTTGATTTCCAAAGCTGCTGCCTGAGGATAGAAGGAAGGACTTCCCCAAAAGGTCCCCAGGGAGGTACCTGAACTAAAGAAAGAGTCCATGCTGTATCCACACCTACTCTTACCCAGCTCTCTTTGTGGTCCCAGGATGGCTCCGATCTGAATAGAGCTCAACAGGTGGAACTGCATAAGGAGGATACCAGCAGAGACCAGCTTGACAATAGGAAAGAACTTCCTTGGGGAGCAAAATTGGAACTGCCACCTCTGGTCATAGAGCCAGACAGGTAGTGGAGAGATTTCTATCATTTCCATTGCCTGAGAGGGATGTCCAATAATAATTCCTTTCTTGGCTTCTATTTTTAATATTAAAGGGATTTCTCAACCCCAGGATGAATATTTTTTTCTTTTAGATGTTAATTATATTGTTTTAAAATGTTAATTCTATTCATCGATGCCAGTCAAGTTATTTCTTTTTTTTAAACCCTTATATATATACTGTATATTATATATATGTATATGTATATGTATGTATGTATATATATATATATATACTGTGTATTGGCTCCAAGGCAGAAGAGTGGTAAGGGCTAGGCAATGGGGGTCAAGTGACTTGCCCAGGTTCACACAGCTGGGAAGTGGCTGAGGCTGGATTCGAACCTAGGACCTCCCACCTCTAGGCTTGGCTCCCAATCCACTGAGCTACCCAGCCGCCCACCCACCCCCTTAGGATTCTTTACAATATCTAATGATAAATGGTTCTCACGATCAATTTAAGTGTTCATTGAGGAACTTTGTATGGAAATTGAAGTTATGGATCACAAACGAAAGCAAATAATCTCAAACTACAACTCTGCTGTGACTCAGTAATAGTCGCCTTTAGATATTCCATTTTCAAAGAGCCATCATGGAAGTGATGAATGAGACACAGTGACTCCAAAAGCAAATGTTGACAGCAGTAATAGAAAGTACAGATTTTTGTTGGCTTGTAGTACTTGCCCAGAGTTAGAAAATGAAGAAAAGTCTGGGGTCAGATTCGAACCTACGACCTCTGGTCTTGAGGCCCAGCTCTCTGTCCACTGAGCCACTCAGCTGCGCTGCAACTTCCTTTTACTGATCTACTCAAGGGTTTGCAACTTTCCCAGGGTTGTTTGGTTTCGGTTTTTGGTAGCTAGGAGCCTGACTACATGGCTTCAAGGCTAAATGGCCACAGGTCCCCAGGCTATTTGGCTTGCTGGAGGCTTCATTCATTACGACACTCAAAAAGCCGCCTGCTGATCTGAACCATGGACTTCAGGAGAAGCCTGAGCTTCACAAAGCTTCCTTTGACAAAGGGCACTCCATCAACAAGTGCCTTCTTCTTCTGGGACAAGCACAATGGAGAAGCTGGCCAAATGGCTAATCGGTGCAAGTCCCAGCTGATTCAACTCTTTATGCTGAGCCTCTCTTCCTTCCCTCCGTGGCCATAAAAAGCTCAGCTGAAAACAACCCATAACCCTTCATGAGGAAGCTCTTCAGTGGGTTGATTTCCAAAGCTGCTGCCTGAGGATAGAAGGAAGGACTTCCCCAAAAGGTCCCCAGGGAGGTACCTGAACTAAAGAAAGAGTCCATGCTGTATCCACACCTACTCTTACCCAGCTCTCTTTGTGGTCCCAGGATGGCTCCGATCTGAATAGAGCTCAACAGGTGGAACTGCATAAGGAGGATACCAGCAGAGACCAGCTTGACAATAGGAAAGAACTTCCTTGGGGAGCAAAATTGGAACTGCCACCTCTGGTCATAGAGCCAGACAGGTAGTGGAGAGATTTCTATCATTTCCATTGCCTGAGAGGGATGTCCAATAATAATTCCTTTCTTGGCTTCTATTTTTAATATTAAAGGGATTTCTCAACCCCAGGATGAATATTTTTTTCTTTTAGATGTTAATTATATTGTTTTAAAATGTTAATTCTATTCATCGATGCCAGTCAAGTTATTTCTTTTTTTAAACCCTTATATATATACTGTATATTATATATATGTATGTATGTATATATATATATATACTGTGTATTGGCTCCAAGGCAGAAGAGTGGTAAGGGCTAGGCAATGGGGGTCAAGTGACTTGCCCAGGTTCACACAGCTGGGAAGTGGCTGAGGCTGGATTCGAACCTAGGACCTCCCACCTCTAGGCTTGGCTCCCAATCCACTGAGCTACCCAGCCGCCCAATCCACTGAGCTACCCAGCCGCCCACCCACCCCCTTAGGATTCTTTACAATATCTAATGATAAATGGTTCTCACGATCAATTTAAGTGTTCATTGAGGAACTTTGTATGGAAATTGAAGTTATGGATCACGAACGAAAGCAAATAATCTCAAACTACAACTCTGCTGTGACTCAGTAATAGTCGCCTTTAGATATTCCATTTTCAAAGAGCCATCATGGAAGTGATGAATGAGACACAGTGACTCCAAAAGCAAATGTTGACAGCAGTAATAGAAAGTACAGATTTTTGTTGGCTTGTAGTACTTGCCCAGAGTTAGAAAATGAAGAAAAGTCTGGGGTCAGATTCGAACCTACGACCTCTGGTCTTGAGGCCCAGCTCTCTGTCCACTGAGCCACTCAGCTGCGCTGCAACTTCCTTTTACTGATCTACTCAAGGGTTTGCAACTTTCCCAGGGTTGTTTGGTTTCGGTTTTTGGTAGCTAGGAGCCTGACTACATGGCTTCAAGGCTAAATGGCCACAGGTCCCCAGGCTATTTGGCTTGCTGGAGGCTTCATTCATTACGACACTCAAAAAGCCGCCTGCTGATCTGAACCATGGACTTCAGGAGAAGCCTGAGCTTCACAAAGCTTCCTTTGACAAAGGGCACTCCATCAACAAGTGCCTTCTTCTTCTGGGACAAGCACAATGGAGAAGCTGGCCAAATGGCTAATCGGTGCAAGTCCCAGCTGATTCAACTCTTTATGCTGAGCCTCTCTTCCTTCCCTCCGTGGCCATAAAAAGCTCAGCTGAAAACAACCCATAACCCTTCATGAGGAAGCTCTTCAGTGGGTTGATTTCCAAAGCTGCTGCCTGAGGATAGAAGGAAGGACTTCCCCAAAAGGTCCCCAGGGAGGTACCTGAACTAAAGAAAGAGTCCATGCTGTATCCACACCTACTCTTACCCAGCTCTCTTTGTGGTCCCAGGATGGCTCCGATCTGAATAGAGCTCAACAGGTGGAACTGCATAAGGAGGATACCAGCAGAGACCAGCTTGACAATAGGAAAGAACTTCCTTGGGGAGCAAAATTGGAACTGCCACCTCTGGTCATAGAGCCAGACAGGTAGTGGAGAGATTTCTATCATTTCCATTGCCTGAGAGGGATGTCCAATAATAATTCCTTTCTTGGCTTCTATTTTTAATATTAAAGGGATTTCTCAACCCCAGGATGAATATTTTTTTCTTTTAGATGTTAATTATATTGTTTTAAAATGTTAATTCTATTCATCGATGCCAGTCAAGTTATTTCTTTTTTTTAAACCCTTATATATATACTGTATATTATATATATGTATGTATGTATATATATATATATACTGTGTATTGGCTCCAAGGCAGAAGAGTGGTAAGGGCTAGGCAATGGGGGTCAAGTGACTTGCCCAGGTTCACACAGCTGGGAAGTGGCTGAGGCTGGATTCGAACCTAGGACCTCCCACCTCTAGGCTTGGCTCCCAATCCACTGAGCTACGCAGCCGCCCAATCCACTGAGCTACCCAGCCGCCCACCCACCCCCTTAGGATTCTTTACAATATCTAATGATAAATGGTTCTCACGATCAATTTAAGTGTTCATTGAGGAACTTTGTATGGAAATTGAAGTTATGGATCACGAACGAAAGCAAATAATCTCAAACTACAACTCTGCTGTGACTCAGTAATAGTCGCCTTTAGATATTCCATTTTCAAAGAGCCATCATGGAAGTGATGAATGAGACACAGTGACTCCAAAAGCAAATGTTGACAGCAGTAATAGAAAGTACAGATTTTTGTTGGCTTGTAGTACTTGCCCAGAGTTAGAAAATGAAGAAAAGTCTGGGGTCAGATTCGAACCTACGACCTCTGGTCTTGAGGCCCAGCTCTCTGTCCACTGAGCCACTCAGCTGCGCTGCAACTTCCTTTTACTGAACTACTCAAGGGTTTGCAACTTTCCCAGGGTTGGTTGGTTTCGGTTTTTGGTAGCTAGGAGCCTGACTACATGGCTTCAAGGCTAAATGGCCACAGGTGCCCAGGCTATTTGGCTTGCTGGAGGCTTCATTCATTATGACACTCAAAAAGCCGCCTGCTGATCTGAACCATGGACTTCAGGAGAAGCCTGAGCTTCACAAAGCTTCCTTTGACAAAGGGCACTCCATCAACAAGTGCCTTCTTCTTCTGGGACAAGCACAATGGAGAAGCTGGCCAAATGGCTAATCGGTGCAAGTCCCAGCTGATTCAACTCTTTATGCTGAGCCTCTCTTCCTTCCCTCCGTGGCCATAAAAAGCTCAGCTGAAAACAACCCATAACCCTTCATGAGGAAGCTCTTCAGTGGGTTGATTTCCAAAGCTGCTGCCTGAGGATAGAAGGAAGGACTTCCCCAAAAGGTCCCCAGGGAGGTACCTGAACTAAAGAAAGAGTCCATGCTGTATCCACACCTACTCTTACCCAGCTCTCTTTGTGGTCCCAGGATGGCTCCGATCTGAATAGAGCTCAACAGGTGGAACTGCATAAGGAGGATACCAGCAGAGACCAGCTTGACAATAGGAAAGAACTTCCTTGGGGAGCAAAATTGGAACTGCCACCTCTGGTCATAGAGCCAGACAGGTAGTGGAGAGATTTCTATCATTTCCATTGCCTGAGAGGGATGTCCAATAATAATTCCTTTCTTGGCTTCTATTTTTAATATTAAAGGGATTTCTCAACCCCAGGATGAATATTTTTTTCTTTTAGATGTTAATTATATTGTTTTAAAATGTTAATTCTATTCATCGATGCCAGTCAAGTTATTTCTTTTTTTTAAACCCTTATATATATACTGTATATTATATATATGTATATGTATATGTATGTATGTATATATATATATATATACTGTGTATTGGCTCCAAGGCAGAAGAGTGGTAAGGGCTAGGCAATGGGGGTCAAGTGACTTGCCCAGGTTCACACAGCTGGGAAGTGGCTGAGGCTGGATTCGAACCTAGGACCTCCCACCTCTAGGCTTGGCTCCCAATCCACTGAGCTACCCAGCCGCCCACCCACCCCCTTAGGATTCTTTACAATATCTAATGATAAATGGTTCTCACGATCAATTTAAGTGTTCATTGAGGAACTTTGTATGGAAATTGAAGTTATGGATCACAAACGAAAGCAAATAATCTCAAACTACAACTCTGCTGTGACTCAGTAATAGTCGCCTTTAGATATTCCATTTTCAAAGAGCCATCATGGAAGTGATGAATGAGACACAGTGACTCCAAAAGCAAATGTTGACAGCAGTAATAGAAAGTACAGATTTTTGTTGGCTTGTAGTACTTGCCCAGAGTTAGAAAATGAAGAAAAGTCTGGGGTCAGATTCGAACCTACGACCTCTGGTCTTGAGGCCCAGCTCTCTGTCCACTGAGCCACTCAGCTGCGCTGCAACTTCCTTTTACTGATCTACTCAAGGGTTTGCAACTTTCCCAGGGTTGTTTGGTTTCGGTTTTTGGTAGCTAGGAGCCTGACTACATGGCTTCAAGGCTAAATGGCCACAGGTCCCCAGGCTATTTGGCTTGCTGGAGGCTTCATTCATTACGACACTCAAAAAGCCGCCTGCTGATCTGAACCATGGACTTCAGGAGAAGCCTGAGCTTCACAAAGCTTCCTTTGACAAAGGGCACTCCATCAACAAGTGCCTTCTTCTTCTGGGACAAGCACAATGGAGAAGCTGGCCAAATGGCTAATCGGTGCAAGTCCCAGCTGATTCAACTCTTTATGCTGAGCCTCTCTTCCTTCCCTCCGTGGCCATAAAAAGCTCAGCTGAAAACAACCCATAACCCTTCATGAGGAAGCTCTTCAGTGGGTTGATTTCCAAAGCTGCTGCCTGAGGATAGAAGGAAGGACTTCCCCAAAAGGTCCCCAGGGAGGTACCTGAACTAAAGAAAGAGTCCATGCTGTATCCACACCTACTCTTACCCAGCTCTCTTTGTGGTCCCAGGATGGCTCCGATCTGAATAGAGCTCAACAGGTGGAACTGCATAAGGAGGATACCAGCAGAGACCAGCTTGACAATAGGAAAGAACTTCCTTGGGGAGCAAAATTGGAACTGCCACCTCTGGTCATAGAGCCAGACAGGTAGTGGAGAGATTTCTATCATTTCCATTGCCTGAGAGGGATGTCCAATAATAATTCCTTTCTTGGCTTCTATTTTTAATATTAAAGGGATTTCTCAACCCCAGGATGAATATTTTTTTCTTTTAGATGTTAATTATATTGTTTTAAAATGTTAATTCTATTCATCGATGCCAGTCAAGTTATTTCTTTTTTTTAAACCCTTATATATATACTGTATATTATATATATGTATGTATGTATATATATATATATACTGTGTATTGGCTCCAAGGCAGAAGAGTGGTAAGGGCTAGGCAATGGGGGTCAAGTGACTTGCCCAGGTTCACACAGCTGGGAAGTGGCTGAGGCTGGATTCGAACCTAGGACCTCCCACCTCTAGGCTTGGCTCCCAATCCACTGAGCTACCCAGCCGCCCAATCCACTGAGCTACCCAGCCGCCCACCCACCCCCTTAGGATTCTTTACAATATCTAATGATAAATGGTTCTCACGATCAATTTAAGTGTTCATTGAGGAACTTTGTATGGAAATTGAAGTTATGGATCACGAACGAAAGCAAATAATCTCAAACTACAACTCTGCTGTGACTCAGTAATAGTCGCCTTTAGATATTCCATTTTCAAAGAGCCATCATGGAAGTGATGAATGAGACACAGTGACTCCAAAAGCAAATGTTGACAGCAGTAATAGAAAGTACAGATTTTTGTTGGCTTGTAGTACTTGCCCAGAGTTAGAAAATGAAGAAAAGTCTGGGGTCAGATTCGAACCTACGACCTCTGGTCTTGAGGCCCAGCTCTCTGTCCACTGAGCCACTCAGCTGCGCTGCAACTTCCTTTTACTGATCTACTCAAGGGTTTGCAACTTTCCCAGGGTTGTTTGGTTTCGGTTTTTGGTAGCTAGGAGCCTGACTACATGGCTTCAAGGCTAAATGGCCACAGGTCCCCAGGCTATTTGGCTTGCTGGAGGCTTCATTCATTACGACACTCAAAAAGCCGCCTGCTGATCTGAACCATGGACTTCAGGAGAAGCCTGAGCTTCACAAAGCTTCCTTTGACAAAGGGCACTCCATCAACAAGTGCCTTCTTCTTCTGGGACAAGCACAATGGAGAAGCTGGCCAAATGGCTAATCGGTGCAAGTCCCAGCTGATTCAACTCTTTATGCTGAGCCTCTCTTCCTTCCCTCCGTGGCCATAAAAAGCTCAGCTGAAAACAACCCATAACCCTTCATGAGGAAGCTCTTCAGTGGGTTGATTTCCAAAGCTGCTGCCTGAGGATAGAAGGAAGGACTTCCCCAAAAGGTCCCCAGGGAGGTACCTGAACTAAAGAAAGAGTCCATGCTGTATCCACACCTACTCTTACCCAGCTCTCTTTGTGGTCCCAGGATGGCTCCGATCTGAATAGAGCTCAACAGGTGGAACTGCATAAGGAGGATACCAGCAGAGACCAGCTTGACAATAGGAAAGAACTTCCTTGGGGAGCAAAATTGGAACTGCCACCTCTGGTCATAGAGCCAGACAGGTAGTGGAGAGATTTCTATCATTTCCATTGCCTGAGAGGGATGTCCAATAATAATTCCTTTCTTGGCTTCTATTTTTAATATTAAAGGGATTTCTCAACCCCAGGATGAATATTTTTTTCTTTTAGATGTTAATTATATTGTTTTAAAATGTTAATTCTATTCATCGATGCCAGTCAAGTTATTTCTTTTTTTTAAACCCTTATATATATACTGTATATTATATATATGTATGTATGTATATATATATATATATACTGTGTATTGGCTCCAAGGCAGAAGAGTGGTAAGGGCTAGGCAATGGGGGTCAAGTGACTTGCCCAGGTTCACACAGCTGGGAAGTGGCTGAGGCTGGATTCGAACCTAGGACCTCCCACCTCTAGGCTTGGCTCCCAATCCACTGAGCTACGCAGCCGCCCAATCCACTGAGCTACCCAGCCGCCCACCCACCCCCTTAGGATTCTTTACAATATCTAATGATAAATGGTTCTCACGATCAATTTAAGTGTTCATTGAGGAACTTTGTATGGAAATTGAAGTTATGGATCACGAACGAAAGCAAATAATCTCAAACTACAACTCTGCTGTGACTCAGTAATAGTCGCCTTTAGATATTCCATTTTCAAAGAGCCATCATGGAAGGGATGAATGAGACACAGTGACTCCAAAAGCAAATGTTGACAGCAGTAATAGAAAGTACAGATTTTTGTTGGCTTGTAGTACTTGCCCAGAGTTAGAAAATGAAGAAAAGTCTGGGGTCAGATTCGAACCTACGACCTCTGGTCTTGAGGCCCAGCTCTCTGTCCACTGAGCCACTCAGCTGCGCTGCAACTTCCTTTTACTGAACTACTCAAGGGTTTGCAACTTTCCCAGGGTTGGTTGGTTTCGGTTTTTGGTAGCTAGGAGCCTGACTACATGGCTTCAAGGCTAAATGGCCACAGGTCCCCAGGCTATTTGGCTTGCTGGAGGCTTCATTCATTACGACACTCAAAAAGCCGCCTGCTGATCTGAACCATGGACTTCAGGAGAAGCCTGAGCTTCACAAAGCTTCCTTTGACAAAGGGCACTCCATCAACAAGTGCCTTCTTCTTCTGGGACAAGCACAATGGAGAAGCTGGCCAAATGGCTAATCGGTGCAAGTCCCAGCTGATTCAACTCTTTATGCTGAGCCTCTCTTCCTTCCCTCCGTGGCCATAAAAAGCTCAGCTGAAAACAACCCATAACCCTTCATGAGGAAGCTCTTCAGTGGGTTGATTTCCAAAGCTGCTGCCTGAGGATAGAAGGAAGGACTTCCCCAAAAGGTCCCCAGGGAGGTACCTGAACTAAAGAAAGAGTCCATGCTGTATCCACACCTACTCTTACCCAGCTCTCTTTGTGGTCCCAGGATGGCTCCGATCTGAATAGAGCTCAACAGGTGGAACTGCATAAGGAGGATACCAGCAGAGACCAGCTTGACAATAGGAAAGAACTTCCTTGGGGAGCAAAATTGGAACTGCCACCTCTGGTCATAGAGCCAGACAGGTAGTGGAGAGATTTCTATCATTTCCATTGCCTGAGAGGGATGTCCAATAATAATTCCTTTCTTGGCTTCTATTTTTAATATTAAAGGGATTTCTCAACCCCAGGATGAATATTTTTTTCTTTTAGATGTTAATTATATTGTTTTAAAATGTTAATTCTATTCATCGATGCCAGTCAAGTTATTTCTTTTTTTTAAACCCTTATATATATACTGTATATTATATATATGTATATGTATATGTATGTATGTATATATATATATATATATATACTGTGTATTGGCTCCAAGGCAGAAGAGTGGTAAGGGCTAGGCAATGGGGGTCAAGTGACTTGCCCAGGTTCACACAGCTGGGAAGTGGCTGAGGCTGGATTCGAACCTAGGACCTCCCACCTCTAGGCTTGGCTCCCAATCCACTGAGCTGCCCAGCCGCCCAATCCACTGAGCTACCCAGCCGCCCACCCACCCCCTTAGGATTCTTTACAATATCTAATGATAAATGGTTCTCACGATCAATTTAAGTGTTCATTGAGGAACTTTGTATGGAAATTGAAGTTATGGATCACAAACGAAAGCAAATAATCTCAAACTACAACTCTGCTGTGACTCAGTAATAGTCGCCTTTAGATATTCCATTTTCAAAGAGCCATCATGGAAGGGATGAATGAGACACAGTGACTCCAAAAGCAAATGTTGACAGCAGTAATAGAAAGTACAGATTTTTGTTGGCTTGTAGTACTTGCCCAGAGTTAGAAAATGAAGAAAAGTCTGGGGTCAGATTCGAACCTACGACCTCTGGTCTTGAGGCCCAGCTCTCTGTCCACTGAGCCACTCAGCTGCGCTGCAACTTCCTTTTACTGAACTACTCAAGGGTTTGCAACTTTCCCAGGGTTGGTTGGTTTCGGTTTTTGGTAGCTAGGAGCCTGACTACATGGCTTCAAGGCTAAATGGCCACAGGTCCCCAGGCTATTTGGCTTGCTGGAGGCTTCATTCATTACGACACTCAAAAAGCCGCCTGCTGATCTGAACCATGGACTTCAGGAGAAGCCTGAGCTTCACAAAGCTTCCTTTGACAAAGGGCACTCCATCAACAAGTGCCTTCTTCTTCTGGGACAAGCACAATGGAGAAGCTGGCCAAATGGCTAATCGGTGCAAGTCCCAGCTGATTCAACTCTTTATGCTGAGCCTCTCTTCCTTCCCTCCGTGGCCATAAAAAGCTCAGCTGAAAACAACCCATAACCCTTCATGAGGAAGCTCTTCAGTGGGTTGATTTCCAAAGCTGCTGCCTGAGGATAGAAGGAAGGACTTCCCCAAAAGGTCCCCAGGGAGGTACCTGAACTAAAGAAAGAGTCCATGCTGTATCCACACCTACTCTTACCCAGCTCTCTTTGTGGTCCCAGGATGGCTCCGATCTGAATAGAGCTCAACAGGTGGAACTGCATAAGGAGGATACCAGCAGAGACCAGCTTGACAATAGGAAAGAACTTCCTTGGGGAGCAAAATTGGAACTGCCACCTCTGGTCATAGAGCCAGACAGGTAGTGGAGAGATTTCTATCATTTCCATTGCCTGAGAGGGATGTCCAATAATAATTCCTTTCTTGGCTTCTATTTTTAATATTAAAGGGATTTCTCAACCCCAGGATGAATATTTTTTTCTTTTAGATGTTAATTATATTGTTTTAAAATGTTAATTCTATTCATCGATGCCAGTCAAGTTATTTCTTTTTTTTAAACCCTTATATATATACTGTATATTATATATATGTATATGTATATGTATGTATGTATATATATATATATATATATATATATATATATACTGTGTATTGGCTCCAAGGCAGAAGAGTGGTAAGGGCTAGGCAATGGGGGTCAAGTGACTTGCCCAGGTTCACACAGCTGGGAAGTGGCTGAGGCTGGATTCGAACCTAGGACCTCCCACCTCTAGGCTTGGCTCCCAATCCACTGAGCTACCCAGCCGCCCAATCCACTGAGCTACCCAGCCGCCCACCCACCCCCTTAGGATTCTTTACAATATCTAATGATAAATGGTTCTCACGATCAATTTAAGTGTTCATTGAGGAACTTTGTATGGAAATTGAAGTTATGGATCACAAACGAAAGCAAATAATCTCAAACTACAACTCTGCTGTGACTCAGTAATAGTCGCCTTTAGATATTCCATTTTCAAAGAGCCATCATGGAAGGGATGAATGAGACACAGTGACTCCAAAAGCAAATGTTGACAGCAGTAATAGAAAGTACAGATTTTTGTTGGCTTGTAGTACTTGCCCAGAGTTAGAAAATGAAGAAAAGTCTGGGGTCAGATTCGAACCTACGACCTCTGGTCTTGAGGCCCAGCTCTCTGTCCACTGAGCCACTCAGCTGCGCTGCAACTTCCTTTTACTGAACTACTCAAGGGTTTGCAACTTTCCCAGGGTTGGTTGGTTTCGGTTTTTGGTAGCTAGGAGCCTGACTACATGGCTTCAAGGCTAAATGGCCACAGGTCCCCAGGCTATTTGGCTTGCTGGAGGCTTCATTCATTACGACACTCAAAAAGCCGCCTGCTGATCTGAACCATGGACTTCAGGAGAAGCCTGAGCTTCACAAAGCTTCCTTTGACAAAGGGCACTCCATCAACAAGTGCCTTCTTCTTCTGGGACAAGCACAATGGAGAAGCTGGCCAAATGGCTAATCGGTGCAAGTCCCAGCTGATTCAACTCTTTATGCTGAGCCTCTCTTCCTTCCCTCCGTGGCCATAAAAAGCTCAGCTGAAAACAACCCATAACCCTTCATGAGGAAGCTCTTCAGTGGGTTGATTTCCAAAGCTGCTGCCTGAGGATAGAAGGAAGGACTTCCCCAAAAGGTCCCCAGGGAGGTACCTGAACTAAAGAAAGAGTCCATGCTGTATCCACACCTACTCTTACCCAGCTCTCTTTGTGGTCCCAGGATGGCTCCGATCTGAATAGAGCTCAACAGGTGGAACTGCATAAGGAGGATACCAGCAGAGACCAGCTTGACAATAGGAAAGAACTTCCTTGGGGAGCAAAATTGGAACTGCCACCTCTGGTCATAGAGCCAGACAGGTAGTGGAGAGATTTCTATCATTTCCATTGCCTGAGAGGGATGTCCAATAATAATTCCTTTCTTGGCTTCTATTTTTAATATTAAAGGGATTTCTCAACCCCAGGATGAATATTTTTTTCTTTTAGATGTTAATTATATTGTTTTAAAATGTTAATTCTATTCATCGATGCCAGTCAAGTTATTTCTTTTTTTTAAACCCTTATATATATACTGTATATTATATATATGTATATGTATATGTATTTATGTATATATATATATATATATACTGTGTATTGGCTCCAAGGCAGAAGAGTGGTAAGGGCTAGGCAATGGGGGTCAAGTGACTTGCCCAGGTTCACACAGCTGGGAAGTGGCTGAGGCTGGATTCGAACCTAGGACCTCCCACCTCTAGGCTTGGCTCCCAATCCACTGAGCTACCCAGCCGCCCAATCCACTGAGCTACCCAGCCGCCCACCCACCCCCTTAGGATTCTTTACAATATCTAATGATAAATGGTTCTCACGATCAATTTAAGTGTTCATTGAGGAACTTTGTATGGAAATTGAAGTTATGGATCACAAACGAAAGCAAATAATCTCAAACTACAACTCTGCTGTGACTCAGTAATAGTCGCCTTTAGATATTCCATTTTCAAAGAGCCATCATGGAAGTGATGAATGAGACACAGTGACTCCAAAAGCAAATGTTGACAGCAGTAATAGAAAGTACAGATTTTTGTTGGCTTGTAGTACTTGCCCAGAGTTAGAAAATGAAGAAAAGTCTGGGGTCAGATTCGAACCTACGACCTCTGGTCTTGAGGCCCAGCTCTCTGTCCACTGAGCCACTCAGCTGCGCTGCAACTTCCTTTTACTGAACTACTCAAGGGTTTGCAACTTTCCCAGGGTTGGTTGGTTTCGGTTTTTGGTAGCTAGGAGCCTGACTACATGGCTTCAAGGCTAAATGGCCACAGGTCCCCAGGCTATTTGGCTTGCTGGAGGCTTCATTCATTACGACACTCAAAAAGCCGCCTGCTGATCTGAACCATGGACTTCAGGAGAAGCCTGAGCTTCACAAAGCTTCCTTTGACAAAGGGCACTCCATCAACAAGTGCCTTCTTCTTCTGGGACAAGCACAATGGAGAAGCTGGCCAAATGGCTAATCGGTGCAAGTCCCAGCTGATTCAACTCTTTATGCTGAGCCTCTCTTCCTTCCCTCCGTGGCCATAAAAAGCTCAGCTGAAAACAACCCATAACCCTTCATGAGGAAGCTCTTCAGTGGGTTGATTTCCAAAGCTGCTGCCTGAGGATAGAAGGAAGGACTTCCCCAAAAGGTCCCCAGGGAGGTACCTGAACTAAAGAAAGAGTCCATGCTGTATCCACACCTACTCTTACCCAGCTCTCTTTGTGGTCCCAGGATGGCTCCGATCTGAATAGAGCTCAACAGGTGGAACTGCATAAGGAGGATACCAGCAGAGACCAGCTTGACAATAGGAAAGAACTTCCTTGGGGAGCAAAATTGGAACTGCCACCTCTGGTCATAGAGCCAGACAGGTAGTGGAGAGATTTCTATCATTTCCATTGCCTGAGAGGGATGTCCAATAATAATTCCTTTCTTGGCTTCTATTTTTAATATTAAAGGGATTTCTCAACCCCAGGATGAATATTTTTTTCTTTTAGATGTTAATTATATTGTTTTAAAATGTTAATTCTATTCATCGATGCCAGTCAAGTTATTTCTTTTTTTTAAACCCTTATATATATACTGTATATTATATATATGTATATGTATATGTATTTATGTATATATATATATATATATATACTGTGTATTGGCTCCAAGGCAGAAGAGTGGTAAGGGCTAGGCAATGGGGGTCAAGTGACTTGCCCAGGTTCACACAGCTGGGAAGTGGCTGAGGCTGGATTCGAACCTAGGACCTCCCACCTCTAGGCTTGGCTCCCAATCCACTGAGCTACCCAGCCGCCCAATCCACTGAGCTACCCAGCCGCCCACCCACCCCCTTAGGATTCTTTACAATATCTAATGATAAATGGTTCTCACGATCAATTTAAGTGTTCATTGAGGAACTTTGTATGGAAATTGAAGTTATGGATCACGAACGAAAGCAAATAATCTCAAACTACAACTCTGCTGTGACTCAGTAATAGTCGCCTTTAGATATTCCATTTTCAAAGAGCCATCATGGAAGTGATGAATGAGACACAGTGACTCCAAAAGCAAATGTTGACAGCAGTAATAGAAAGTACAGATTTTTGTTGGCTTGTAGTACTTGCCCAGAGTTAGAAAATGAAGAAAAGTCTGGGGTCAGATTCGAACCTACGACCTCTGGTCTTGAGGCCCAGCTCTCTCTCCACTGAGCCACTCAGCTGCGCTGCAACTTCCTTTTACTGAACTACTCAAGGGTTTGCAACTTTCCCAGGGTTGGTTGGTTTCGGTTTTTGGTAGCTAGGAGCCTGACTACATGGCTTCAAGGCTAAATGGCCACAGGTCCCCAGGCTATTTGGCTTGCTGGAGGCTTCATTCATTACGACACTCAAAAAGCCGCCTGCTGATCTGAACCATGGACTTCAGGAGAAGCCTGAGCTTCACAAAGCTTCCTTTGACAAAGGGCACTCCATCAACAAGTGCCTTCTTCTTCTGGGACAAGCACAATGGAGAAGCTGGCCAAATGGCTAATCGGTGCAAGTCCCAGCTGATTCAACTCTTTATGCTGAGCCTCTCTTCCTTCCCTCCGTGGCCATAAAAAGCTCAGCTGAAAACAACCCATAACCCTTCATGAGGAAGCTCTTCAGTGGGTTGATTTCCAAAGCTGCTGCCTGAGGATAGAAGGAAGGACTTCCCCAAAAGGTCCCCAGGGAGGTACCTGAACTAAAGAAAGAGTCCATGCTGTATCCACACCTACTCTTACCCAGCTCTCTTTGTGGTCCCAGGATGGCTCCGATCTGAATAGAGCTCAACAGGTGGAACTGCATAAGGAGGATACCAGCAGAGACCAGCTTGACAATAGGAAAGAACTTCCTTGGGGAGCAAAATTGGAACTGCCACCTCTGGTCATAGAGCCAGACAGGTAGTGGAGAGATTTCTATCATTTCCATTGCCTGAGAGGGATGTCCAATAATAATTCCTTTCTTGGCTTCTATTTTTAATATTAAAGGGATTTCTCAACCCCAGGATGAATATTTTTTTCTTTTAGATGTTAATTATATTGTTTTAAAATGTTAATTCTATTCATCGATGCCAGTCAAGTTATTTCTTTTTTTTAAACCCTTATATATATACTGTATATTATATATATGTATATGTATATGTATGTATGTATATATATATATATATATACTGTGTATTGGCTCCAAGGCAGAAGAGTGGTAAGGGCTAGGCAATGGGGGTCAAGTGACTTGCCCAGGTTCACACAGCTGGGAAGTGGCTGAGGCTGGATTCGAACCTAGGACCTCCCACCTCTAGGCTTGGCTCCCAATCCACTGAGCTGCCCAGCCGCCCAATCCACTGAGCTACCCAGCCGCCCACCCACCCCCTTAGGATTCTTTACAATATCTAATGATAAATGGTTCTCACGATCAATTTAAGTGTTCATTGAGGAACTTTGTATGGAAATTGAAGTTATGGATCACAAACGAAAGCAAATAATCTCAAACTACAACTCTGCTGTGACTCAGTAATAGTCGCCTTTAGATATTCCATTTTCAAAGAGCCATCATGGAAGGGATGAATGAGACACAGTGACTCCAAAAGCAAATGTTGACAGCAGTAATAGAAAGTACAGATTTTTGTTGGCTTGTAGTACTTGCCCAGAGTTAGAAAATGAAGAAAAGTCTGGGGTCAGATTCGAACCTACGACCTCTGGTCTTGAGGCCCAGCTCTCTGTCCACTGAGCCACTCAGCTGTGCTGCAACTTCCTTTTACTGAACTACTCAAGGGTTTGCAACTTTCCCAGGGTTGGTTGGTTTCGGTTTTTGGTAGCTAGGAGCCTGACTACATGGCTTCAAGGCTAAATGGCCACAGGTCCCCAGGCTATTTGGCTTGCTGGAGGCTTCATTCATTACGACACTCAAAAAGCCGCCTGCTGATCTGAACCATGGACTTCAGGAGAAGCCTGAGCTTCACAAAGCTTCCTTTGACAAAGGGCACTCCATCAACAAGTGCCTTCTTCTTCTGGGACAAGCACAATGGAGAAGCTGGCCAAATGGCTAATCGGTGCAAGTCCCAGCTGATTCAACTCTTTATGCTGAGCCTCTCTTCCTTCCCTCCGTGGCCATAAAAAGCTCAGCTGAGAACAACCCATAACCCTTCATGAGGAAGCTCTTCAGTGGGTTGATTTCCAAAGCTGCTGCCTGAGGATAGAAGGAAGGACTTCCCCAAAAGGTCCCCAGGGAGGTACCTGAACTAAAGAAAGAGTCCATGCTGTATCCACACCTACTCTTACCCAGCTCTCTTTGTGGTCCCAGGATGGCTCCGATCTGAATAGAGCTCAACAGGTGGAACTGCATAAGGAGGATACCAGCAGAGACCAGCTTGACAATAGGAAAGAACTTCCTTGGGGAGCAAAATTGGAACTGCCACCTCTGGTCATAGAGCCAGACAGGTAGTGGAGAGATTTCTATCATTTCCATTGCCTGAGAGGGATGTCCAATAATAATTCCTTTCTTGGCTTCTATTTTTAATATTAAAGGGATTTCTCAACCCCAGGATGAATATTTTTTTCTTTTAGATGTTAATTATATTGTTTTAAAATGTTAATTCTATTCATCGATGCCAGTCAAGTTATTTCTTTTTTTTAAACCCTTATATATATACTGTATATTATATATATGTATATGTATATGTATGTATGTATATATATATATATATATATATATATATATACTGTGTATTGGCTCCAAGGCAGAAGAGTGGTAAGGGCTAGGCAATGGGGGTCAAGTGACTTGCCCAGGTTCACACAGCTGGGAAGTGGCTGAGGCTGGATTCGAACCTAGGACCTCCCACCTCTAGGCTTGGCTCCCAATCCACTGAGCTACCCAGCCGCCCAATCCACTGAGCTACCCAGCCGCCCACCCACCCCCTTAGGATTCTTTACAATATCTAATGATAAATGGTTCTCACGATCAATTTAAGTGTTCATTGAGGAACTTTGTATGGAAATTGAAGTTATGGATCACAAACGAAAGCAAATAATCTCAAACTACAACTCTGCTGTGACTCAGTAATAGTCGCCTTTAGATATTCCATTTTCAAAGAGCCATCATGGAAGGGATGAATGAGACACAGTGACTCCAAAAGCAAATGTTGACAGCAGTAATAGAAAGTACAGATTTTTGTTGGCTTGTAGTACTTGCCCAGAGTTAGAAAATGAAGAAAAGTCTGGGGTCAGATTCGAACCTACGACCTCTGGTCTTGAGGCCCAGCTCTCTGTCCACTGAGCCACTCAGCTGCGCTGCAACTTCCTTTTACTGAACTACTCAAGGGTTTGCAACTTTCCCAGGGTTGGTTGGTTTCGGTTTTTGGTAGCTAGGAGCCTGACTACATGGCTTCAAGGCTAAATGGCCACAGGTCCCCAGGCTATTTGGCTTGCTGGAGGCTTCATTCATTACGACACTCAAAAAGCCGCCTGCTGATCTGAACCATGGACTTCAGGAGAAGCCTGAGCTTCACAAAGCTTCCTTTGACAAAGGGCACTCCATCAACAAGTGCCTTCTTCTTCTGGGACAAGCACAATGGAGAAGCTGGCCAAATGGCTAATCGGTGCAAGTCCCAGCTGATTCAACTCTTTATGCTGAGCCTCTCTTCCTTCCCTCCGTGGCCATAAAAAGCTCAGCTGAAAACAACCCATAACCCTTCATGAGGAAGCTCTTCAGTGGGTTGATTTCCAAAGCTGCTGCCTGAGGATAGAAGGAAGGACTTCCCCAAAAGGTCCCCAGGGAGGTACCTGAACTAAAGAAAGAGTCCATGCTGTATCCACACCTACTCTTACCCAGCTCTCTTTGTGGTCCCAGGATGGCTCCGATCTGAATAGAGCTCAACAGGTGGAACTGCATAAGGAGGATACCAGCAGAGACCAGCTTGACAATAGGAAAGAACTTCCTTGGGGAGCAAAATTGGAACTGCCACCTCTGGTCATAGAGCCAGACAGGTAGTGGAGAGATTTCTATCATTTCCATTGCCTGAGAGGGATGTCCAATAATAATTCCTTTCTTGGCTTCTATTTTTAATATTAAAGGGATTTCTCAACCCCAGGATGAATATTTTTTTCTTTTAGATGTTAATTATATTGTTTTAAAATGTTAATTCTATTCATCGATGCCAGTCAAGTTATTTCTTTTTTTTAAACCCTTATATATATACTGTATATTATATATATGTATATGTATATGTATGTATGTATATATATATATATATATACTGTGTATTGGCTCCAAGGCAGAAGAGTGGTAAGGGCTAGGCAATGGGGGTCAAGTGACTTGCCCAGGTTCACACAGCTGGGAAGTGGCTGAGGCTGGATTCGAACCTAGGACCTCCCACCTCTAGGCTTGGCTCCCAATCCACTGAGCTACCCAGCCGCCCAATCCACTGAGCTACCCAGCCGCCCACCCACCCCCTTAGGATTCTTTACAATATCTAATGATAAATGGTTCTCACGATCAATTTAAGTGTTCATTGAGGAACTTTGTATGGAAATTGAAGTTATGGATCACAAACGAAAGCAAATAATCTCAAACTACAACTCTGCTGTGACTCAGTAATAGTCGCCTTTAGATATTCCATTTTCAAAGAGCCATCATGGAAGGGATGAATGAGACACAGTGACTCCAAAAGCAAATGTTGACAGCAGTAATAGAAAGTACAGATTTTTGTTGGCTTGTAGTACTTGCCCAGAGTTAGAAAATGAAGAAAAGTCTGGGGTCAGATTCGAACCTACGACCTCTGGTCTTGAGGCCCAGCTCTCTGTCCACTGAGCCACTCAGCTGCGCTGCAACTTCCTTTTACTGATCTACTCAAGGGTTTGCAACTTTCCCAGGGTTGTTTGGTTTCGGTTTTTGGTAGCTAGGAGCCTGACTACATGGCTTCAAGGCTAAATGGCCACAGGTCCCCAGGCTATTTGGCTTGCTGGAGGCTTCATTCATTACGACACTCAAAAAGCCGCCTGCTGATCTGAACCATGGACTTCAGGAGAAGCCTGAGCTTCACAAAGCTTCCTTTGACAAAGGGCACTCCATCAACAAGTGCCTTCTTCTTCTGGGACAAGCACAATGGAGAAGCTGGCCAAATGGCTAATCGGTGCAAGTCCCAGCTGATTCAACTCTTTATGCTGAGCCTCTCTTCCTTCCCTCCGTGGCCATAAAAAGCTCAGCTGAAAACAACCCATAACCCTTCATGAGGAAGCTCTTCAGTGGGTTGATTTCCAAAGCTGCTGCCTGAGGATAGAAGGAAGGACTTCCCCAAAAGGTCCCCAGGGAGGTACCTGAACTAAAGAAAGAGTCCATGCTGTATCCACACCTACTCTTACCCAGCTCTCTTTGTGGTCCCAGGATGGCTCCGATCTGAATAGAGCTCAACAGGTGGAACTGCATAAGGAGGATACCAGCAGAGACCAGCTTGACAATAGGAAAGAACTTCCTTGGGGAGCAAAATTGGAACTGCCACCTCTGGTCATAGAGCCAGACAGGTAGTGGAGAGATTTCTATCATTTCCATTGCCTGAGAGGGATGTCCAATAATAATTCCTTTCTTGGCTTCTATTTTTAATATTAAAGGGATTTCTCAACCCCAGGATGAATATTTTTTTCTTTTAGATGTTAATTATATTGTTTTAAAATGTTAATTCTATTCATCGATGCCAGTCAAGTTATTTCTTTTTTTTAAACCCTTATATATATACTGTATATTATATATATGTATATGTATATGTATGTATGTATATATATATATATACTGTGTATTGGCTCCAAGGCAGAAGAGTGGTAAGGGCTAGGCAATGGGGGTCAAGTGACTTGCCCAGGTTCACACAGCTGGGAAGTGGCTGAGGCTGGATTCGAACCTAGGACCTCCCACCTCTAGGCTTGGCTCCCAATCCACTGAGCTACCCAGCCGCCCACCCACCCCCTTAGGATTCTTTACAATATCTAATGATAAATGGTTCTCACGATCAATTTAAGTGTTCATTGAGGAACTTTGTATGGAAATTGAAGTTATGGATCACGAACGAAAGCAAATAATCTCAAACTACAACTCTGCTGTGACTCAGTAATAGTCGCCTTTAGATATTCCATTTTCAAAGAGCCATCATGGAAGTGATGAATGAGACACAGTGACTCCAAAAGCAAATGTTGACAGCAGTAATAGAAAGTACAGATTTTTGTTGGCTTTTAGTACTTGCCCAGAGTTAGAAAATGAAGAAAAGTCTGGGGTCAGATTCGAACCTACGACCTCTGGTCTTGAGGCCCAGCTCTCTCTCCACTGAGCCACTCAGCTGCGCTGCAACTTCCTTTTACTGAACTACTCAAGGGTTTGCAACTTTCCCAGGGTTGGTTGGTTTCGGTTTTTGGTAGCTAGGAGCCTGACTACATGGCTTCAAGGCTAAATGGCCACAGGTCCCCAGGCTATTTGGCTTGCTGGAGGCTTCATTCATTACGACACTCAAAAAGCCGCCTGCTGATCTGAACCATGGACTTCAGGAGAAGCCTGAGCTTCACAAAGCTTCCTTTGACAAAGGGCACTCCATCAACAAGTGCCTTCTTCTTCTGGGACAAGCACAATGGAGAAGCTGGCCAAATGGCTAATCGGTGCAAGTCCCAGCTGATTCAACTCTTTATGCTGAGCCTCTCTTCCTTCCCTCCGTGGCCATAAAAAGCTCAGCTGAAAACAACCCATAACCCTTCATGAGGAAGCTCTTCAGTGGGTTGATTTCCAAAGCTGCTGCCTGAGGATAGAAGGAAGGACTTCCCCAAAAGGTCCCCAGGGAGGTACCTGAACTAAAGAAAGAGTCCATGCTGTATCCACACCTACTCTTACCCAGCTCTCTTTGTGGTCCCAGGATGGCTCCGATCTGAATAGAGCTCAACAGGTGGAACTGCATAAGGAGGATACCAGCAGAGACCAGCTTGACAATAGGAAAGAACTTCCTTGGGGAGCAAAATTGGAACTGCCACCTCTGGTCATAGAGCCAGACAGGTAGTGGAGAGATTTCTATCATTTCCATTGCCTGAGAGGGATGTCCAATAATAATTCCTTTCTTGGCTTCTATTTTTAATATTAAAGGGATTTCTCAACCCCAGGATGAATATTTTTTTCTTTTAGATGTTAATTATATTGTTTTAAAATGTTAATTCTATTCATCGATGCCAGTCAAGTTATTTCTTTTTTTTAAACCCTTATATATATACTGTATATTATATATATGTATATGTATATGTATGTATGTATATATATATATATATACTGTGTATTGGCTCCAAGGCAGAAGAGTGGTAAGGGCTAGGCAATGGGGGTCAAGTGACTTGCCCAGGTTCACACAGCTGGGAAGTGGCTGAGGCTGGATTCGAACCTAGGACCTCCCACCTCTAGGCTTGGCTCCCAATCCACTGAGCTGCCCAGCCGCCCAATCCACTGAGCTACCCAGCCGCCCACCCACCCCCTTAGGATTCTTTACAATATCTAATGATAAATGGTTCTCACGATCAATTTAAGTGTTCATTGAGGAACTTTGTATGGAAATTGAAGTTATGGATCACAAACGAAAGCAAATAATCTCAAACTACAACTCTGCTGTGACTCAGTAATAGTCGCCTTTAGATATTCCATTTTCAAAGAGCCATCATGGAAGGGATGAATGAGACACAGTGACTCCAAAAGCAAATGTTGACAGCAGTAATAGAAAGTACAGATTTTTGTTGGCTTGTAGTACTTGCCCAGAGTTAGAAAATGAAGAAAAGTCTGGGGTCAGATTCGAACCTACGACCTCTGGTCTTGAGGCCCAGCTCTCTGTCCACTGAGCCACTCAGCTGCGCTGCAACTTCCTTTTACTGAACTACTCAAGGGTTTGCAACTTTCCCAGGGTTGGTTGGTTTCGGTTTTTGGTAGCTAGGAGCCTGACTACATGGCTTCAAGGCTAAATGGCCACAGGTCCCCAGGCTATTTGGCTTGCTGGAGGCTTCATTCATTACGACACTCAAAAAGCCGCCTGCTGATCTGAACCATGGACTTCAGGAGAAGCCTGAGCTTCACAAAGCTTCCTTTGACAAAGGGCACTCCATCAACAAGTGCCTTCTTCTTCTGGGACAAGCACAATGGAGAAGCTGGCCAAATGGCTAATCGGTGCAAGTCCCAGCTGATTCAACTCTTTATGCTGAGCCTCTCTTCCTTCCCTCCGTGGCCATAAAAAGCTCAGCTGAGAACAACCCATAACCCTTCATGAGGAAGCTCTTCAGTGGGTTGATTTCCAAAGCTGCTGCCTGAGGATAGAAGGAAGGACTTCCCCAAAAGGTCCCCAGGGAGGTACCTGAACTAAAGAAAGAGTCCATGCTGTATCCACACCTACTCTTACCCAGCTCTCTTTGTGGTCCCAGGATGGCTCCGATCTGAATAGAGCTCAACAGGTGGAACTGCATAAGGAGGATACCAGCAGAGACCAGCTTGACAATAGGAAAGAACTTCCTTGGGGAGCAAAATTGGAACTGCCACCTCTGGTCATAGAGCCAGACAGGTAGTGGAGAGATTTCTATCATTTCCATTGCCTGAGAGGGATGTCCAATAATAATTCCTTTCTTGGCTTCTATTTTTAATATTAAAGGGATTTCTCAACCCCAGGATGAATATTTTTTTCTTTTAGATGTTAATTATATTGTTTTAAAATGTTAATTCTATTCATCGATGCCAGTCAAGTTATTTCTTTTTTTTAAACCCTTATATATATACTGTATATTATATATATGTATATGTATATGTATGTATGTATATATATATATATATATATACTGTGTATTGGCTCCAAGGCAGAAGAGTGGTAAGGGCTAGGCAATGGGGGTCAAGTGACTTGCCCAGGTTCACACAGCTGGGAAGTGGCTGAGGCTGGATTCGAACCTAGGACCTCCCACCTCTAGGCTTGGCTCCCAATCCACTGAGCTACCCAGCCGCCCAATCCACTGAGCTACCCAGCCGCCCACCCACCCCCTTAGGATTCTTTACAATATCTAATGATAAATGGTTCTCACGATCAATTTAAGTGTTCATTGAGGAACTTTGTATGGAAATTGAAGTTATGGATCACGAACAAAAGGACATAATCTCAAACTACAACTCTGCTGTGACTCAGTAATAGTCGCCTTTAGATATTCCATTTTCAAAGAGCCATCATGGAAGTGATGAATGAGACACAGTGACTCCAAAAGCAAATGTTGACAGCAGTAATAGAAAGTACAGATTTTTGTTGGCTTGTAGTACTTGCCCAGAGTTAGAAAATGAAGAAAAGTCTGGGGTCAGATTCGAACCTACGACCTCTGGTCTTGAGGCCCAGCTCTCTGTCCACTGAGCCACTCAGCTGCGCTGCAACTTCCTTTTACTGAACTACTCAAGGGTTTGCAACTTTCCCAGGGTTGGTTGGTTTCGGTTTTTGGTAGCTAGGAGCCTGACTACATGGCTTCAAGGCTAAATGGCCACAGGTCCCCAGGCTATTTGGCTTGCTGGAGGCTTCATTCATTACGACACTCAAAAAGCCGCCTGCTGATCTGAACCATGGACTTCAGGAGAAGCCTGAGCTTCACAAAGCTTCCTTTGACAAAGGGCACTCCATCAACAAGTGCCTTCTTCTTCTGGGACAAGCACAATGGAGAAGCTGGCCAAATGGCTAATCGGTGCAAGTCCCAGCTGATTCAACTCTTTATGCTGAGCCTCTCTTCCTTCCCTCCGTGGCCATAAAAAGCTCAGCTGAAAACAACCCATAACCCTTCATGAGGAAGCTCTTCAGTGGGTTGATTTCCAAAGCTGCTGCCTGAGGATAGAAGGAAGGACTTCCCCAAAAGGTCCCCAGGGAGGTACCTGAACTAAAGAAAGAGTCCATGCTGTATCCACACCTACTCTTACCCAGCTCTCTTTGTGGTCCCAGGATGGCTCCGATCTGAATAGAGCTCAACAGGTGGAACTGCATAAGGAGGATACCAGCAGAGACCAGCTTGACAATAGGAAAGAACTTCCTTGGGGAGCAAAATTGGAACTGCCACCTCTGGTCATAGAGCCAGACAGGTAGTGGAGAGATTTCTATCATTTCCATTGCCTGAGAGGGATGTCCAATAATAATTCCTTTCTTGGCTTCTATTTTTAATATTAAAGGGATTTCTCAACCCCAGGATGAATATTTTTTTCTTTTAGATGTTAATTATATTGTTTTAAAATGTTAATTCTATTCATCGATGCCAGTCAAGTTATTTCTTTTTTTTAAACCCTTATATATATACTGTATATTATATATATGTATATGTATATGTATGTATGTATATATATATATATATATATAAATATATATATATATATATATATACTGTGTATTGGCTCCAAGGCAGAAGAGTGGTAAGGGCTAGGCAATGGGGGTCAAGTGACTTGCCCAGGTTCACACAGCTGGGAAGTGGCTGAGGCTGGATTCGAACCTAGGACCTCCCACCTCTAGGCTTGGCTCCCAATCCACTGAGCTACCCAGCCGCCCAATCCACTGAGCTACCCAGCCGCCCACCCACCCCCTTAGGATTCTTTACAATATCTAATGATAAATGGTTCTCACGATCAATTTAAGTGTTCATTGAGGAACTTTGTATGGAAATTGAAGTTATGGATCACAAACGAAAGCAAATAATCTCAAACTACAACTCTGCTGTGACTCAGTAATAGTCGCCTTTAGATATTCCATTTTCAAAGAGCCATCATGGAAGGGATGAATGAGACACAGTGACTCCAAAAGCAAATGTTGACAGCAGTAATAGAAAGTACAGATTTTTGTTGGCTTGTAGTACTTGCCCAGAGTTAGAAAATGAAGAAAAGTCTGGGGTCAGATTCGAACCTACGACCTCTGGTCTTGAGGCCCAGCTCTCTGTCCACTGAGCCACTCAGCTGCGCTGCAACTTCCTTTTACTGAACTACTCAAGGGTTTGCAACTTTCCCAGGGTTGGTTGGTTTCGGTTTTTGGTAGCTAGGAGCCTGACTACATGGCTTCAAGGCTAAATGGCCACAGGTCCCCAGGCTATTTGGCTTGCTGGAGGCTTCATTCATTACGACACTCAAAAAGCCGCCTGCTGATCTGAACCATGGACTTCAGGAGAAGCCTGAGCTTCACAAAGCTTCCTTTGACAAAGGGCACTCCATCAACAAGTGCCTTCTTCTTCTGGGACAAGCACAATGGAGAAGCTGGCCAAATGGCTAATCGGTGCAAGTCCCAGCTGATTCAACTCTTTATGCTGAGCCTCTCTTCCTTCCCTCCGTGGCCATAAAAAGCTCAGCTGAAAACAACCCATAACCCTTCATGAGGAAGCTCTTCAGTGGGTTGATTTCCAAAGCTGCTGCCTGAGGATAGAAGGAAGGACTTCCCCAAAAGGTCCCCAGGGAGGTACCTGAACTAAAGAAAGAGTCCATGCTGTATCCACACCTACTCTTACCCAGCTCTCTTTGTGGTCCCAGGATGGCTCCGATCTGAATAGAGCTCAACAGGTGGAACTGCATAAGGAGGATACCAGCAGAGACCAGCTTGACAATAGGAAAGAACTTCCTTGGGGAGCAAAATTGGAACTGCCACCTCTGGTCATAGAGCCAGACAGGTAGTGGAGAGATTTCTATCATTTCCATTGCCTGAGAGGGATGTCCAATAATAATTCCTTTCTTGGCTTCTATTTTTAATATTAAAGGGATTTCTCAACCCCAGGATGAATATTTTTTTCTTTTAGATGTTAATTATATTGTTTTAAAATGTTAATTCTATTCATCGATGCCAGTCAAGTTATTTCTTTTTTTTAAACCCTTATATATATACTGTATATTATATATATGTATATGTATATGTATGTATGTATATATATATATATATATATACTGTGTATTGGCTCCAAGGCAGAAGAGTGGTAAGGGCTAGGCAATGGGGGTCAAGTGACTTGCCCAGGTTCACACAGCTGGGAAGTGGCTGAGGCTGGATTCGAACCTAGGACCTCCCACCTCTAGGCTTGGCTCCCAATCCACTGAGCTACCCAGCCGCCCAATCCACTGAGCTACCCAGCCGCCCACCCACCCCCTTAGGATTCTTTACAATATCTAATGATAAATGGTTCTCACGATCAATTTAAGTGTTCATTGAGGAACTTTGTATGGAAATTGAAGTTATGGATCACAAACGAAAGCAAATAATCTCAAACTACAACTCTGCTGTGACTCAGTAATAGTCGCCTTTAGATATTCCATTTTCAAAGAGCCATCATGGAAGGGATGAATGAGACACAGTGACTCCAAAAGCAAATGTTGACAGCAGTAATAGAAAGTACAGATTTTTGTTGGCTTGTAGTACTTGCCCAGAGTTAGAAAATGAAGAAAAGTCTGGGGTCAGATTCGAACCTACGACCTCTGGTCTTGAGGCCCAGCTCTCTGTCCACTGAGCCACTCAGCTGCGCTGCAACTTCCTTTTACTGAACTACTCAAGGGTTTGCAACTTTCCCAGGGTTGGTTGGTTTCGGTTTTTGGTAGCTAGGAGCCTGACTACATGGCTTCAAGGCTAAATGGCCACAGGTCCCCAGGCTATTTGGCTTGCTGGAGGCTTCATTCATTACGACACTCAAAAAGCCGCCTGCTGATCTGAACCATGGACTTCAGGAGAAGCCTGAGCTTCACAAAGCTTCCTTTGACAAAGGGCACTCCATCAACAAGTGCCTTCTTCTTCTGGGACAAGCACAATGGAGAAGCTGGCCAAATGGCTAATCGGTGCAAGTCCCAGCTGATTCAACTCTTTATGCTGAGCCTCTCTTCCTTCCCTCCGTGGCCATAAAAAGCTCAGCTGAAAACAACCCATAACCCTTCATGAGGAAGCTCTTCAGTGGGTTGATTTCCAAAGCTGCTGCCTGAGGATAGAAGGAAGGACTTCCCCAAAAGGTCCCCAGGGAGGTACCTGAACTAAAGAAAGAGTCCATGCTGTATCCACACCTACTCTTACCCAGCTCTCTTTGTGGTCCCAGGATGGCTCCGATCTGAATAGAGCTCAACAGGTGGAACTGCATAAGGAGGATACCAGCAGAGACCAGCTTGACAATAGGAAAGAACTTCCTTGGGGAGCAAAATTGGAACTGCCACCTCTGGTCATAGAGCCAGACAGGTAGTGGAGAGATTTCTATCATTTCCATTGCCTGAGAGGGATGTCCAATAATAATTCCTTTCTTGGCTTCTATTTTTAATATTAAAGGGATTTCTCAACCCCAGGATGAATATTTTTTTCTTTTAGATGTTAATTATATTGTTTTAAAATGTTAATTCTATTCATCGATGCCAGTCAAGTTATTTCTTTTTTTTAAACCCTTATATATATACTGTATATTATATATATGTATATGTATATGTATGTATGTATATATATATATATATACTGTGTATTGGCTCCAAGGCAGAAGAGTGGTAAGGGCTAGGCAATGGGGGTCAAGTGACTTGCCCAGGTTCACACAGCTGGGAAGTGGCTGAGGCTGGATTCGAACCTAGGACCTCCCACCTCTAGGCTTGGCTCCCAATCCACTGAGCTACCCAGCCGCCCAATCCACTGAGCTACCCAGCCGCCCACCCACCCCCTTAGGATTCTTTACAATATCTAATGATAAATGGTTCTCACGATCAATTTAAGTGTTCATTGAGGAACTTTGTATGGAAATTGAAGTTATGGATCACAAACGAAAGCAAATAATCTCAAACTACAACTCTGCTGTGACTCAGTAATAGTCGCCTTTAGATATTCCATTTTCAAAGAGCCATCATGGAAGGGATGAATGAGACACAGTGACTCCAAAAGCAAATGTTGACAGCAGTAATAGAAAGTACAGATTTTTGTTGGCTTGTAGTACTTGCCCAGAGTTAGAAAATGAAGAAAAGTCTGGGGTCAGATTCGAACCTACGACCTCTGGTCTTGAGGCCCAGCTCTCTGTCCACTGAGCCACTCAGCTGCGCTGCAACTTCCTTTTACTGAACTACTCAAGGGTTTGCAACTTTCCCAGGGTTGGTTGGTTTCGGTTTTTGGTAGCTAGGAGCCTGACTACATGGCTTCAAGGCTAAATGGCCACAGGTCCCCAGGCTATTTGGCTTGCTGGAGGCTTCATTCATTACGACACTCAAAAAGCCGCCTGCTGATCTGAACCATGGACTTCAGGAGAAGCCTGAGCTTCACAAAGCTTCCTTTGACAAAGGGCACTCCATCAACAAGTGCCTTCTTCTTCTGGGACAAGCACAATGGAGAAGCTGGCCAAATGGCTAATCGGTGCAAGTCCCAGCTGATTCAACTCTTTATGCTGAGCCTCTCTTCCTTCCCTCCGTGGCCATAAAAAGCTCAGCTGAAAACAACCCATAACCCTTCATGAGGAAGCTCTTCAGTGGGTTGATTTCCAAAGCTGCTGCCTGAGGATAGAAGGAAGGACTTCCCCAAAAGGTCCCCAGGGAGGTACCTGAACTAAAGAAAGAGTCCATGCTGTATCCACACCTACTCTTACCCAGCTCTCTTTGTGGTCCCAGGATGGCTCCGATCTGAATAGAGCTCAACAGGTGGAACTGCATAAGGAGGATACCAGCAGAGACCAGCTTGACAATAGGAAAGAACTTCCTTGGGGAGCAAAATTGGAACTGCCACCTCTGGTCATAGAGCCAGACAGGTAGTGGAGAGATTTCTATCATTTCCATTGCCTGAGAGGGATGTCCAATAATAATTCCTTTCTTGGCTTCTATTTTTAATATTAAAGGGATTTCTCAACCCCAGGATGAATATTTTTTTCTTTTAGATGTTAATTATATTGTTTTAAAATGTTAATTCTATTCATCGATGCCAGTCAAGTTATTTCTTTTTTTTAAACCCTTATATATATACTGTATATTATATATATGTATATGTATATGTATGTATGTATATATATATATATATACTGTGTATTGGCTCCAAGGCAGAAGAGTGGTAAGGGCTAGGCAATGGGGGTCAAGTGACTTGCCCAGGTTCACACAGCTGGGAAGTGGCTGAGGCTGGATTCGAACCTAGGACCTCCCACCTCTAGGCTTGGCTCCCAATCCACTGAGCTACCCAGCCGCCCAATCCACTGAGCTACCCAGCCGCCCACCCACCCCCTTAGGATTCTTTACAATATCTAATGATAAATGGTTCTCACGATCAATTTAAGTGTTCATTGAGGAACTTTGTATGGAAATTGAAGTTATGGATCACAAACGAAAGCAAATAATCTCAAACTACAACTCTGCTGTGACTCAGTAATAGTCGCCTTTAGATATTCCATTTTCAAAGAGCCATCATGGAAGGGATGAATGAGACACAGTGACTCCAAAAGCAAATGTTGACAGCAGTAATAGAAAGTACAGATTTTTGTTGGCTTGTAGTACTTGCCCAGAGTTAGAAAATGAAGAAAAGTCTGGGGTCAGATTCGAACCTACGACCTCTGGTCTTGAGGCCCAGCTCTCTGTCCACTGAGCCACTCAGCTGCGCTGCAACTTCCTTTTACTGAACTACTCAAGGGTTTGCAACTTTCCCAGGGTTGGTTGGTTTCGGTTTTTGGTAGCTAGGAGCCTGACTACATGGCTTCAAGGCTAAATGGCCACAGGTGCCCAGGCTATTTGGCTTGCTGGAGGCTTCATTCATTACGACACTCAAAAAGCCGCCTGCTGATCTGAACCATGGACTTCAGGAGAAGCCTGAGCTTCACAAAGCTTCCTTTGACAAAGGGCACTCCATCAACAAGTGCCTTCTTCTTCTGGGACAAGCACAATGGAGAAGCTGGCCAAATGGCTAATCGGTGCAAGTCCCAGCTGATTCAACTCTTTATGCTGAGCCTCTCTTCCTTCCCTCCGTGGCCATAAAAAGCTCAGCTGAAAACAACCCATAACCCTTCATGAGGAAGCTCTTCAGTGGGTTGATTTCCAAAGCTGCTGCCTGAGGATAGAAGGAAGGACTTCCCCAAAAGGTCCCCAGGGAGGTACCTGAACTAAAGAAAGAGTCCATGCTGTATCCACACCTACTCTTACCCAGCTCTCTTTGTGGTCCCAGGATGGCTCCGATCTGAATAGAGCTCAACAGGTGGAACTGCATAAGGAGGATACCAGCAGAGACCAGCTTGACAATAGGAAAGAACTTCCTTGGGGAGCAAAATTGGAACTGCCACCTCTGGTCATAGAGCCAGACAGGTAGTGGAGAGATTTCTATCATTTCCATTGCCTGAGAGGGATGTCCAATAATAATTCCTTTCTTGGCTTCTATTTTTAATATTAAAGGGATTTCTCAACCCCAGGATGAATATTTTTTTCTTTTAGATGTTAATTATATTGTTTTAAAATGTTAATTCTATTCATCGATGCCAGTCAAGTTATTTCTTTTTTTAAACCCTTATATATATACTGTATATTATATATATGTATATGTATATGTATGTATGTATATATATATATACTGTGTATTGGCTCCAAGGTAGAAGAGTGGTAAGGGCTAGGCAATGGGGGTCAAGTGACTTGCCCAGGTTCACACAGCTGGGAAGTGGCTGAGGCTGGATTCGAACCTAGGACCTCCCACCTCTAGGCTTGGCTCCCAATCCACTGAGCTACCCAGCCGCCCAATCCACTGAGCTACCCAGCCGCCCACCCACCCCCTTAGGATTCTTTACAATATCTAATGATAAATGGTTCTCACGATCAATTTAAGTGTTCATTGAGGAACTTTGTATGGAAATTGAAGTTATGGATCACAAACGAAAGCAAATAATCTCAAACTACAACTCTGCTGTGACTCAGTAATAGTCGCCTTTAGATATTCCATTTTCAAAGAGCCATCATGGAAGGGATGAATGAGACACAGTGACTCCAAAAGCAAATGTTGACAGCAGTAATAGAAAGTACAGATTTTTGTTGGCTTGTAGTACTTGCCCAGAGTTAGAAAATGAAGAAAAGTCTGGGGTCAGATTCGAACCTACGACCTCTGGTCTTGAGGCCCAGCTCTCTGTCCACTGAGCCACTCAGCTGCGCTGCAACTTCCTTTTACTGAACTACTCAAGGGTTTGCAACTTTCCCAGGGTTGGTTGGTTTCGGTTTTTGGTAGCTAGGAGCCTGACTACATGGCTTCAAGGCTAAATGGCCACAGGTCCCCAGGCTATTTGGCTTGCTGGAGGCTTCATTCATTACGACACTCAAAAAGCCGCCTGCTGATCTGAACCATGGACTTCAGGAGAAGCCTGAGCTTCACAAAGCTTCCTTTGACAAAGGGCACTCCATCAACAAGTGCCTTCTTCTTCTGGGACAAGCACAATGGAGAAGCTGGCCAAATGGCTAATCGGTGCAAGTCCCAGCTGATTCAACTCTTTATGCTGAGCCTCTCTTCCTTCCCTCCGTGGCCATAAAAAGCTCAGCTGAAAACAACCCATAACCCTTCATGAGGAAGCTCTTCAGTGGGTTGATTTCCAAAGCTGCTGCCTGAGGATAGAAGGAAGGACTTCCCCAAAAGGTCCCCAGGGAGGTACCTGAACTAAAGAAAGAGTCCATGCTGTATCCACACCTACTCTTACCCAGCTCTCTTTGTGGTCCCAGGATGGCTCCGATCTGAATAGAGCTCAACAGGTGGAACTGCATAAGGAGGATACCAGCAGAGACCAGCTTGACAATAGGAAAGAACTTCCTTGGGGAGCAAAATTGGAACTGCCACCTCTGGTCATAGAGCCAGACAGGTAGTGGAGAGATTTCTATCATTTCCATTGCCTGAGAGGGATGTCCAATAATAATTCCTTTCTTGGCTTCTATTTTTAATATTAAAGGGATTTCTCAACCCCAGGATGAATATTTTTTTCTTTTAGATGTTAATTATATTGTTTTAAAATGTTAATTCTATTCATCGATGCCAGTCAAGTTATTTCTTTTTTTAAACCCTTATATATATACTGTATATTATATATATGTATATGTATATGTATGTATGTATATATATATATACTGTGTATTGGCTCCAAGGTAGAAGAGTGGTAAGGGCTAGGCAATGGGGGTCAAGTGACTTTCCCAGGTTCACACAGCTGGGAAGTGGCTGAGGCTGGATTCGAACCTAGGACCTCCCACCTCTAGGCTTGGCTCCCAATCCACTGAGCTACCCAGCCGCCCAATCCACTGAGCTACCCAGCCGCCCACCCACCCCCTTAGGATTCTTTACAATATCTAATGATAAATGGTTCTCACGATCAATTTAAGTGTTCATTGAGGAACTTTGTATGGAAATTGAAGTTATGGATCACAAACGAAAGCAAATAATCTCAAACTACAACTCTGCTGTGACTCAGTAATAGTCGCCTTTAGATATTCCATTTTCAAAGAGCCATCATGGAAGTGATGAATGAGACACAGTGACTCCAAAAGCAAATGTTGACAGCAGTAATAGAAAGTACAGATTTTTGTTGGCTTGTAGTACTTGCCCAGAGTTAGAAAATGAAGAAAAGTCTGGGGTCAGATTCGAACCTACGACCTCTGGTCTTGAGGCCCAGCTCTCTGTCCACTGAGCCACTCAGCTGCGCTGCAACTTCCTTTTACTGAACTACTCAAGGGTTTGCAACTTTCCCAGGGTTGGTTGGTTTCGGTTTTTGGTAGCTAGGAGCCTGACTACATGGCTTCAAGGCTAAATGGCCACAGGTCCCCAGGCTATTTGGCTTGCTGGAGGCTTCATTCATTACGACACTCAAAAAGCCGCCTGCTGATCTGAACCATGGACTTCAGGAGAAGCCTGAGCTTCACAAAGCTTCCTTTGACAAAGGGCACTCCATCAACAAGTGCCTTCTTCTTCTGGGACAAGCACAATGGAGAAGCTGGCCAAATGGCTAATCGGTGCAAGTCCCAGCTGATTCAACTCTTTATGCTGAGCCTCTCTTCCTTCCCTCCGTGGCCATAAAAAGCTCAGCTGAAAACAACCCATAACCCTTCATGAGGAAGCTCTTCAGTGGGTTGATTTCCAAAGCTGCTGCCTGAGGATAGAAGGAAGGACTTCCCCAAAAGGTCCCCAGGGAGGTACCTGAACTAAAGAAAGAGTCCATGCTGTATCCACACCTACTCTTACCCAGCTCTCTTTGTGGTCCCAGGATGGCTCCGATCTGAATAGAGCTCAACAGGTGGAACTGCATAAGGAGGATACCAGCAGAGACCAGCTTGACAATAGGAAAGAACTTCCTTGGGGAGCAAAATTGGAACTGCCACCTCTGGTCATAGAGCCAGACAGGTAGTGGAGAGATTTCTATCATTTCCATTGCCTGAGAGGGATGTCCAATAATAATTCCTTTCTTGGCTTCTATTTTTAATATTAAAGGGATTTCTCAACCCCAGGATGAATATTTTTTTCTTTTAGATGTTAATTATATTGTTTTAAAATGTTAATTCTATTCATCGATGCCAGTCAAGTTATTTCTTTTTTTTAAACCCTTATATATATACTGTATATTATATATATGTATGTATGTATATATATATATATACTGTGTATTGGCTCCAAGGCAGAAGAGTGGTAAGGGCTAGGCAATGGGGGTCAAGTGACTTGCCCAGGTTCACACAGCTGGGAAGTGGCTGAGGCTGGATTCGAACCTAGGACCTCCCACCTCTAGGCTTGGCTCCCAATCCACTGAGCTACCCAGCCGCCCAATCCACTGAGCTACCCAGCCGCCCACCCACCCCCTTAGGATTCTTTACAATATCTAATGATAAATGGTTCTCACGATCAATTTAAGTGTTCATTGAGGAACTTTGTATGGAAATTGAAGTTATGGATCACAAACGAAAGCAAATAATCTCAAACTACAACTCTGCTGTGACTCAGTAATAGTCGCCTTTAGATATTCCATTTTCAAAGAGCCATCATGGAAGGGATTAATGAGACACAGTGACTCCAAAAGCAAATGTTGACAGCAGTAATAGAAAGTACAGATTTTTGTTGGCTTGTAGTACTTGCCCAGAGTTAGAAAATGAAGAAAAGTCTGGGGTCAGATTCGAACCTACGACCTCTGGTCTTGAGGCCCAGCTCTCTGTCCACTGAGCCACTCAGCTGCGCTGCAACTTCCTTTTACTGAACTACTCAAGGGTTTGCAACTTTCCCAGGGTTGGTTGGTTTCGGTTTTTGGTAGCTAGGAGCCTGACTACATGGCTTCAAGGCTAAATGGCCACAGGTCCCCAGGCTATTTGGCTTGCTGGAGGCTTCATTCATTACGACACTCAAAAAGCCGCCTGCTGATCTGAACCATGGACTTCAGGAGAAGCCTGAGCTTCACAAAGCTTCCTTTGACAAAGGGCACTCCATCAACAAGTGCCTTCTTCTTCTGGGACAAGCACAATGGAGAAGCTGGCCAAATGGCTAATCGGTGCAAGTCCCAGCTGATTCAACTCTTTATGCTGAGCCTCTCTTCCTTCCCTCCGTGGCCATAAAAAGCTCAGCTGAAAACAACCCATAACCCTTCATGAGGAAGCTCTTCAGTGGGTTGATTTCCAAAGCTGCTGCCTGAGGATAGAAGGAAGGACTTCCCCAAAAGGTCCCCAGGGAGGTACCTGAACTAAAGAAAGAGTCCATGCTGTATCCACACCTACTCTTACCCAGCTCTCTTTGTGGTCCCAGGATGGCTCCGATCTGAATAGAGCTCAACAGGTGGAACTGCATAAGGAGGATACCAGCAGAGACCAGCTTGACAATAGGAAAGAACTTCCTTGGGGAGCAAAATTGGAACTGCCACCTCTGGTCATAGAGCCAGACAGGTAGTGGAGAGATTTCTATCATTTCCATTGCCTGAGAGGGATGTCCAATAATAATTCCTTTCTTGGCTTCTATTTTTAATATTAAAGGGATTTCTCAACCCCAGGATGAATATTTTTTTCTTTTAGATGTTAATTATATTGTTTTAAAATGTTAATTCTATTCATCGATGCCAGTCAAGTTATTTCTTTTTTTAAACCCTTATATATATACTGTATATTATATATATGTATATGTATATGTATGTATGTATATATATATATACTGTGTATTGGCTCCAAGGTAGAAGAGTGGTAAGGGCTAGGCAATGGGGGTCAAGTGACTTTCCCAGGTTCACACAGCTGGGAAGTGGCTGAGGCTGGATTCGAACCTAGGACCTCCCACCTCTAGGCTTGGCTCCCAATCCACTGAGCTACCCAGCCGCCCAATCCACTGAGCTACCCAGCCGCCCACCCACCCCCTTAGGATTCTTTACAATATCTAATGATAAATGGTTCTCACGATCAATTTAAGTGTTCATTGAGGAACTTTGTATGGAAATTGAAGTTATGGATCACAAACGAAAGCAAATAATCTCAAACTACAACTCTGCTGTGACTCAGTAATAGTCGCCTTTAGATATTCCATTTTCAAAGAGCCATCATGGAAGTGATGAATGAGACACAGTGACTCCAAAAGCAAATGTTGACAGCAGTAATAGAAAGTACAGATTTTTGTTGGCTTGTAGTACTTGCCCAGAGTTAGAAAATGAAGAAAAGTCTGGGGTCAGATTCGAACCTACGACCTCTGGTCTTGAGGCCCAGCTCTCTGTCCACTGAGCCACTCAGCTGCGCTGCAACTTCCTTTTACTGAACTACTCAAGGGTTTGCAACTTTCCCAGGGTTGGTTGGTTTCGGTTTTTGGTAGCTAGGAGCCTGACTACATGGCTTCAAGGCTAAATGGCCACAGGTCCCCAGGCTATTTGGCTTGCTGGAGGCTTCATTCATTACGACACTCAAAAAGCCGCCTGCTGATCTGAACCATGGACTTCAGGAGAAGCCTGAGCTTCACAAAGCTTCCTTTGACAAAGGGCACTCCATCAACAAGTGCCTTCTTCTTCTGGGACAAGCACAATGGAGAAGCTGGCCAAATGGCTAATCGGTGCAAGTCCCAGCTGATTCAACTCTTTATGCTGAGCCTCTCTTCCTTCCCTCCGTGGCCATAAAAAGCTCAGCTGAAAACAACCCATAACCCTTCATGAGGAAGCTCTTCAGTGGGTTGATTTCCAAAGCTGCTGCCTGAGGATAGAAGGAAGGACTTCCCCAAAAGGTCCCCAGGGAGGTACCTGAACTAAAGAAAGAGTCCATGCTGTATCCACACCTACTCTTACCCAGCTCTCTTTGTGGTCCCAGGATGGCTCCGATCTGAATAGAGCTCAACAGGTGGAACTGCATAAGGAGGATACCAGCAGAGACCAGCTTGACAATAGGAAAGAACTTCCTTGGGGAGCAAAATTGGAACTGCCACCTCTGGTCATAGAGCCAGACAGGTAGTGGAGAGATTTCTATCATTTCCATTGCCTGAGAGGGATGTCCAATAATAATTCCTTTCTTGGCTTCTATTTTTAATATTAAAGGGATTTCTCAACCCCAGGATGAATATTTTTTTCTTTTAGATGTTAATTATATTGTTTTAAAATGTTAATTCTATTCATCGATGCCAGTCAAGTTATTTCTTTTTTTTAAACCCTTATATATATACTGTATATTATATATATGTATGTATGTATATATATATATATACTGTGTATTGGCTCCAAGGCAGAAGAGTGGTAAGGGCTAGGCAATGGGGGTCAAGTGACTTGCCCAGGTTCACACAGCTGGGAAGTGGCTGAGGCTGGATTCGAACCTAGGACCTCCCACCTCTAGGCTTGGCTCCCAATCCACTGAGCTACCCAGCCGCCCAATCCACTGAGCTACCCAGCCGCCCACCCACCCCCTTAGGATTCTTTACAATATCTAATGATAAATGGTTCTCACGATCAATTTAAGTGTTCATTGAGGAACTTTGTATGGAAATTGAAGTTATGGATCACAAACGAAAGCAAATAATCTCAAACTACAACTCTGCTGTGACTCAGTAATAGTCGCCTTTAGATATTCCATTTTCAAAGAGCCATCATGGAAGGGATTAATGAGACACAGTGACTCCAAAAGCAAATGTTGACAGCAGTAATAGAAAGTACAGATTTTTGTTGGCTTGTAGTACTTGCCCAGAGTTAGAAAATGAAGAAAAGTCTGGGGTCAGATTCGAACCTACGACCTCTGGTCTTGAGGCCCAGCTCTCTGTCCACTGAGCCACTCAGCTGCGCTGCAACTTCCTTTTACTGAACTACTCAAGGGTTTGCAACTTTCCCAGGGTTGGTTGGTTTCGGTTTTTGGTAGCTAGGAGCCTGACTACATGGCTTCAAGGCTAAATGGCCACAGGTCCCCAGGCTATTTGGCTTGCTGGAGGCTTCATTCATTACGACACTCAAAAAGCCGCCTGCTGATCTGAACCATGGACTTCAGGAGAAGCCTGAGCTTCACAAAGCTTCCTTTGACAAAGGGCACTCCATCAACAAGTGCCTTCTTCTTCTGGGACAAGCACAATGGAGAAGCTGGCCAAATGGCTAATCGGTGCAAGTCCCAGCTGATTCAACTCTTTATGCTGAGCCTCTCTTCCTTCCCTCCGTGGCCATAAAAAGCTCAGCTGAAAACAACCCATAACCCTTCATGAGGAAGCTCTTCAGTGGGTTGATTTCCAAAGCTGCTGCCTGAGGATAGAAGGAAGGACTTCCCCAAAAGGTCCCCAGGGAGGTACCTGAACTAAAGAAAGAGTCCATGCTGTATCCACACCTACTCTTACCCAGCTCTCTTTGTGGTCCCAGGATGGCTCCGATCTGAATAGAGCTCAACAGGTGGAACTGCATAAGGAGGATACCAGCAGAGACCAGCTTGACAATAGGAAAGAACTTCCTTGGGGAGCAAAATTGGAACTGCCACCTCTGGTCATAGAGCCAGACAGGTAGTGGAGAGATTTCTATCATTTCCATTGCCTGAGAGGGATGTCCAATAATAATTCCTTTCTTGGCTTCTATTTTTAATATTAAAGGGATTTCTCAACCCCAGGATGAATATTTTTTTCTTTTAGATGTTAATTATATTGTTTTAAAATGTTAATTCTATTCATCGATGCCAGTCAAGTTATTTCTTTTTTTAAACCCTTATATATATACTGTATATTATATATATGTATATGTATATGTATGTATGTATATATATATATACTGTGTATTGGCTCCAAGGTAGAAGAGTGGTAAGGGCTAGGCAATGGGGGTCAAGTGACTTTCCCAGGTTCACACAGCTGGGAAGTGGCTGAGGCTGGATTCGAACCTAGGACCTCCCACCTCTAGGCTTGGCTCCCAATCCACTGAGCTACCCAGCCGCCCAATCCACTGAGCTACCCAGCCGCCCACCCACCCCCTTAGGATTCTTTACAATATCTAATGATAAATGGTTCTCACGATCAATTTAAGTGTTCATTGAGGAACTTTGTATGGAAATTGAAGTTATGGATCACAAACGAAAGCAAATAATCTCAAACTACAACTCTGCTGTGACTCAGTAATAGTCGCCTTTAGATATTCCATTTTCAAAGAGCCATCATGGAAGTGATGAATGAGACACAGTGACTCCAAAAGCAAATGTTGACAGCAGTAATAGAAAGTACAGATTTTTGTTGGCTTGTAGTACTTGCCCAGAGTTAGAAAATGAAGAAAAGTCTGGGGTCAGATTCGAACCTACGACCTCTGGTCTTGAGGCCCAGCTCTCTGTCCACTGAGCCACTCAGCTGCGCTGCAACTTCCTTTTACTGAACTACTCAAGGGTTTGCAACTTTCCCAGGGTTGGTTGGTTTCGGTTTTTGGTAGCTAGGAGCCTGACTACATGGCTTCAAGGCTAAATGGCCACAGGTCCCCAGGCTATTTGGCTTGCTGGAGGCTTCATTCATTACGACACTCAAAAAGCCGCCTGCTGATCTGAACCATGGACTTCAGGAGAAGCCTGAGCTTCACAAAGCTTCCTTTGACAAAGGGCACTCCATCAACAAGTGCCTTCTTCTTCTGGGACAAGCACAATGGAGAAGCTGGCCAAATGGCTAATCGGTGCAAGTCCCAGCTGATTCAACTCTTTATGCTGAGCCTCTCTTCCTTCCCTCCGTGGCCATAAAAAGCTCAGCTGAAAACAACCCATAACCCTTCATGAGGAAGCTCTTCAGTGGGTTGATTTCCAAAGCTGCTGCCTGAGGATAGAAGGAAGGACTTCCCCAAAAGGTCCCCAGGGAGGTACCTGAACTAAAGAAAGAGTCCATGCTGTATCCACACCTACTCTTACCCAGCTCTCTTTGTGGTCCCAGGATGGCTCCGATCTGAATAGAGCTCAACAGGTGGAACTGCATAAGGAGGATACCAGCAGAGACCAGCTTGACAATAGGAAAGAACTTCCTTGGGGAGCAAAATTGGAACTGCCACCTCTGGTCATAGAGCCAGACAGGTAGTGGAGAGATTTCTATCATTTCCATTGCCTGAGAGGGATGTCCAATAATAATTCCTTTCTTGGCTTCTATTTTTAATATTAAAGGGATTTCTCAACCCCAGGATGAATATTTTTTTCTTTTAGATGTTAATTATATTGTTTTAAAATGTTAATTCTATTCATCGATGCCAGTCAAGTTATTTCTTTTTTTAAACCCTTATATATATACTGTATATTATATATATGTATATGTATATGTATGTATGTATATATATATATACTGTGTATTGGCTCCAAGGTAGAAGAGTGGTAAGGGCTAGGCAATGGGGGTCAAGTGACTTTCCCAGGTTCACACAGCTGGGAAGTGGCTGAGGCTGGATTCGAACCTAGGACCTCCCACCTCTAGGCTTGGCTCCCAATCCACTGAGCTACCCAGCCGCCCAATCCACTGAGCTACCCAGCCGCCCACCCACCCCCTTAGGATTCTTTACAATATCTAATGATAAATGGTTCTCACGATCAATTTAAGTGTTCATTGAGGAACTTTGTATGGAAATTGAAGTTATGGATCACAAACGAAAGCAAATAATCTCAAACTACAACTCTGCTGTGACTCAGTAATAGTCGCCTTTAGATATTCCATTTTCAAAGAGCCATCATGGAAGGGATGAATGAGACACAGTGACTCCAAAAGCAAATGTTGACAGCAGTAATAGAAAGTACAGATTTTTGTTGGCTTGTAGTACTTGCCCAGAGTTAGAAAATGAAGAAAAGTCTGGGGTCAGATTCGAACCTACGACCTCTGGTCTTGAGGCCCAGCTCTCTGTCCACTGAGCCACTCAGCTGCGCTGCAACTTCCTTTTACTGAACTACTCAAGGGTTTGCAACTTTCCCAGGGTTGGTTGGTTTCGGTTTTTGGTAGCTAGGAGCCTGACTACATGGCTTCAAGGCTAAATGGCCACAGGTGCCCAGGCTATTTGGCTTGCTGGAGGCTTCATTCATTACGACACTCAAAAAGCCGCCTGCTGATCTGAACCATGGACTTCAGGAGAAGCCTGAGCTTCACAAAGCTTCCTTTGACAAAGGGCACTCCATCAACAAGTGCCTTCTTCTTCTGGGACAAGCACAATGGAGAAGCTGGCCAAATGGCTAATCGGTGCAAGTCCCAGCTGATTCAACTCTTTATGCTGAGACTCTCTTCCTTCCCTCCGTGGCCATAAAAAGCTCAGCTGAAAACAACCCATAACCCTTCATGAGGAAGCTCTTCAGTGGGTTGATTTCCAAAGCTGCTGCCTGAGGATAGAAGGAAGGACTTCCCCAAAAGGTCCCCAGGGAGGTACCTGAACTAAAGAAAGAGTCCATGCTGTATCCACACCTACTCTTACCCAGCTCTCTTTGTGGTCCCAGGATGGCTCCGATCTGAATAGAGCTCAACAGGTGGAACTGCATAAGGAGGATACCAGCAGAGACCAGCTTGACAATAGGAAAGAACTTCCTTGGGGAGCAAAATTGGAACTGCCACCTCTGGTCATAGAGCCAGACAGGTAGTGGAGAGATTTCTATCATTTCCATTGCCTGAGAGGGATGTCCAATAATAATTCCTTTCTTGGCTTCTATTTTTAATATTAAAGGGATTTCTCAACCCCAGGATGAATATTTTTTTCTTTTAGATGTTAATTATATTGTTTTAAAATGTTAATTCTATTCATCGATGCCAGTCAAGTTATTTCTTTTTTTTAAACCCTTATATATATACTGTATATTATATATATGTATATGTATATGTATGTATGTATATATATATATATACTGTGTATTGGCTCCAAGGCAGAAGAGTGGTAAGGGCTAGGCAATGGGGGTCAAGTGACTTGCCCAGGTTCACACAGCTGGGAAGTGGCTGAGGCTGGATTCGAACCTAGGACCTCCCACCTCTAGGCTTGGCTCCCAATCCACTGAGCTACCCAGCCGCCCAATCCACTGAGCTACCCAGCCGCCCACCCACCCCCTTAGGATTCTTTACAATATCTAATGATAAATGGTTCTCACGATCAATTTAAGTGTTCATTGAGGAACTTTGTATGGAAATTGAAGTTATGGATCACAAACGAAAGCAAATAATCTCAAACTACAACTCTGCTGTGACTCAGTAATAGTCGCCTTTAGATATTCCATTTTCAAAGAGCCATCATGGAAGGGATGAATGAGACACAGTGACTCCAAAAGCAAATGTTGACAGCAGTAATAGAAAGTACAGATTTTTGTTGGCTTGTAGTACTTGCCCAGAGTTAGAAAATGAAGAAAAGTCTGGGGTCAGATTCGAACCTACGACCTCTGGTCTTGAGGCCCAGCTCTCTGTCCACTGAGCCACTCAGCTGCGCTGCAACTTCCTTTTACTGAACTACTCAAGGGTTTGCAACTTTCCCAGGGTTGGTTGGTTTCGGTTTTTGGTAGCTAGGAGCCTGACTACATGGCTTCAAGGCTAAATGGCCACAGGTCCCCAGGCTATTTGGCTTGCTGGAGGCTTCATTCATTACGACACTCAAAAAGCCGCCTGCTGATCTGAACCATGGACTTCAGGAGAAGCCTGAGCTTCACAAAGCTTCCTTTGACAAAGGGCACTCCATCAACAAGTGCCTTCTTCTTCTGGGACAAGCACAATGGAGAAGCTGGCCAAATGGCTAATCGGTGCAAGTCCCAGCTGATTCAACTCTTTATGCTGAGCCTCTCTTCCTTCCCTCCGTGGCCATAAAAAGCTCAGCTGAAAACAACCCATAACCCTTCATGAGGAAGCTCTTCAGTGGGTTGATTTCCAAAGCTGCTGCCTGAGGATAGAAGGAAGGACTTCCCCAAAAGGTCCCCAGGGAGGTACCTGAACTAAAGAAAGAGTCCATGCTGTATCCACACCTACTCTTACCCAGCTCTCTTTGTGGTCCCAGGATGGCTCCGATCTGAATAGAGCTCAACAGGTGGAACTGCATAAGGAGGATACCAGCAGAGACCAGCTTGACAATAGGAAAGAACTTCCTTGGGGAGCAAAATTGGAACTGCCACCTCTGGTCATAGAGCCAGACAGGTAGTGGAGAGATTTCTATCATTTCCATTGCCTGAGAGGGATGTCCAATAATAATTCCTTTCTTGGCTTCTATTTTTAATATTAAAGGGATTTCTCAACCCCAGGATGAATATTTTTTTCTTTTAGATGTTAATTATATTGTTTTAAAATGTTAATTCTATTCATCGATGCCAGTCAAGTTATTTCTTTTTTTTAAACCCTTATATATATACTGTATATTATATATATGTATATGTATATGTATGTATGTATATATATATATATATACTGTGTATTGGCTCCAAGGCAGAAGAGTGGTAAGGGCTAGGCAATGGGGGTCAAGTGACTTGCCCAGGTTCACACAGCTGGGAAGTGGCTGAGGCTGGATTCGAACCTAGGACCTCCCACCTCTAGGCTTGGCTCCCAATCCACTGAGCTACCCAGCCGCTCAATCCACTGAGCTACCCAGCCGCCCACCCACCCCCTTAGGATTCTTTACAATATCTAATGATAAATGGTTCTCACGATCAATTTAAGTGTTCATTGAGGAACTTTGTATGGAAATTGAAGTTATGGATCACAAACGAAAGCAAATAATCTCAAACTACAACTCTGCTGTGACTCAGTAATAGTCGCCTTTAGATATTCCATTTTCAAAGAGCCATCATGGAAGGGATGAATGAGACACAGTGACTCCAAAAGCAAATGTTGACAGCAGTAATAGAAAGTACAGATTTTTGTTGGCTTGTAGTACTTGCCCAGAGTTAGAAAATGAAGAAAAGTCTGGGGTCAGATTCGAACCTACGACCTCTGGTCTTGAGGCCCAGCTCTCTGTCCACTGAGCCACTCAGCTGCGCTGCAACTTCCTTTTACTGAACTACTCAAGGGTTTGCAACTTTCCCAGGGTTGGTTGGTTTCGGTTTTTGGTAGCTAGGAGCCTGACTACATGGCTTCAAGGCTAAATGGCCACAGGTGCCCAGGCTATTTGGCTTGCTGGAGGCTTCATTCATTACGACACTCAAAAAGCCGCCTGCTGATCTGAACCATGGACTTCAGGAGAAGCCTGAGCTTCACAAAGCTTCCTTTGACAAAGGGCACTCCATCAACAAGTGCCTTCTTCTTCTGGGACAAGCACAATGGAGAAGCTGGCCAAATGGCTAATCGGTGCAAGTCCCAGCTGATTCAACTCTTTATGCTGAGCCTCTCTTCCTTCCCTCCGTGGCCATAAAAAGCTCAGCTGAAAACAACCCATAACCCTTCATGAGGAAGCTCTTCAGTGGGTTGATTTCCAAAGCTGCTGCCTGAGGATAGAAGGAAGGACTTCCCCAAAAGGTCCCCAGGGAGGTACCTGAACTAAAGAAAGAGTCCATGCTGTATCCACACCTACTCTTACCCAGCTCTCTTTGTGGTCCCAGGATGGCTCCGATCTGAATAGAGCTCAACAGGTGGAACTGCATAAGGAGGATACCAGCAGAGACCAGCTTGACAATAGGAAAGAACTTCCTTGGGGAGCAAAATTGGAACTGCCACCTCTGGTCATAGAGCCAGACAGGTAGTGGAGAGATTTCTATCATTTCCATTGCCTGAGAGGGATGTCCAATAATAATTCCTTTCTTGGCTTCTATTTTTAATATTAAAGGGATTTCTCAACCCCAGGATGAATATTTTTTTCTTTTAGATGTTAATTATATTGTTTTAAAATGTTAATTCTATTCATCGATGCCAGTCAAGTTATTTCTTTTTTTTAAACCCTTATATATATACTGTATATTATATATATGTATATGTATATGTATGTATGTATATATATATATATACTGTGTATTGGCTCCAAGGCAGAAGAGTGGTAAGGGCTAGGCAATGGGGGTCAAGTGACTTGCCCAGGTTCACACAGCTGGGAAGTGGCTGAGGCTGGATTCGAACCTAGGACCTCCCACCTCTAGGCTTGGCTCCCAATCCACTGAGCTACCCAGCCGCCCAATCCACTGAGCTACCCAGCCGCCCACCCACCCCCTTAGGATTCTTTACAATATCTAATGATAAATGGTTCTCACGATCAATTTAAGTGTTCATTGAGGAACTTTGTATGGAAATTGAAGTTATGGATCATGAACAAAAGGACATAATCTCAAACTACAACTCTGCTGTGACTCAGTAATAGTCGCCTTTAGATATTCCATTTTCAAAGAGCCATCATGGAAGTGATGAATGAGACACAGTGACTCCAAAAGCAAATGTTGACAGCAGTAATAGAAAGTACAGATTTTTGTTGGCTTGTAGTACTTGCCCAGAGTTAGAAAATGAAGAAAAGTCTGGGGTCAGATTCGAACCTACGACCTCTGGTCTTGAGGCCCAGCTCTCTGTCCACTGAGCCACTCAGCTGCGCTGCAACTTCCTTTTACTGAACTACTCAAGGGTTTGCAACTTTCCCAGGGTTGGTTGGTTTCGGTTTTTGGTAGCTAGGAGCCTGACTACATGGCTTCAAGGCTAAATGGCCACAGGTGCCCAGGCTATTTGGCTTGCTGGAGGCTTCATTCATTACGACACTCAAAAAGCCGCCTGCTGATCTGAACCATGGACTTCAGGAGAAGCCTGAGCTTCACAAAGCTTCCTTTGACAAAGGGCACTCCATCAACAAGTGCCTTCTTCTTCTGGGACAAGCACAATGGAGAAGCTGGCCAAATGGCTAATCGGTGCAAGTCCCAGCTGATTCAACTCTTTATGCTGAGCCTCTCTTCCTTCCCTCCGTGGCCATAAAAAGCTCAGCTGAAAACAACCCATAACCCTTCATGAGGAAGCTCTTCAGTGGGTTGATTTCCAAAGCTGCTGCCTGAGGATAGAAGGAAGGACTTCCCCAAAAGGTCCCCAGGGAGGTACCTGAACTAAAGAAAGAGTCCATGCTGTATCCACACCTACTCTTACCCAGCTCTCTTTGTGGTCCCAGGATGGCTCCGATCTGAATAGAGCTCAACAGGTGGAACTGCATAAGGAGGATACCAGCAGAGACCAGCTTGACAATAGGAAAGAACTTCCTTGGGGAGCAAAATTGGAACTGCCACCTCTGGTCATAGAGCCAGACAGGTAGTGGAGAGATTTCTATCATTTCCATTGCCTGAGAGGGATGTCCAATAATAATTCCTTTCTTGGCTTCTATTTTTAATATTAAAGGGATTTCTCAACCCCAGGATGAATATTTTTTTCTTTTAGATGTTAATTATATTGTTTTAAAATGTTAATTCTATTCATCGATGCCAGTCAAGTTATTTCTTTTTTTTAAACCCTTATATATATACTGTATATTATATATATGTATGTATGTATATATATATATACTGTGTATTGGCTCCAAGGCAGAAGAGTGGTAAGGGCTAGGCAATGGGGGTCAAGTGACTTGCCCAGGTTCACACAGCTGGGAAGTGGCTGAGGCTGGATTCGAACCTAGGACCTCCCACCTCTAGGCTTGGCTCCCAATCCACTGAGCTACCCAGCCGCCCAATCCACTGAGCTACCCAGCCGCCCACCCACCCCCTTAGGATTCTTTACAATATCTAATGATAAATGGTTCTCACGATCAATTTAAGTGTTCATTGAGGAACTTTGTATGGAAATTGAAGTTATGGATCACAAACGAAAGCAAATAATCTCAAACTACAACTCTGCTGTGACTCAGTAATAGTCGCCTTTAGATATTCCATTTTCAAAGAGCCATCATGGAAGTGATGAATGAGACACAGTGACTCCAAAAGCAAATGTTGACAGCAGTAATAGAAAGTACAGATTTTTGTTGGCTTGTAGTACTTGCCCAGAGTTAGAAAATGAAGAAAAGTCTGGGGTCAGATTCGAACCTACGACCTCTGGTCTTGAGGCCCAGCTCTCTGTCCACTGAGCCACTCAGCTGCGCTGCAACTTCCTTTTACTGAACTACTCAAGGGTTTGCAACTTTCCCAGGGTTGGTTGGTTTCGGTTTTTGGTAGCTAGGAGCCTGACTACATGGCTTCAAGGCTAAATGGCCACAGGTGCCCAGGCTATTTGGCTTGCTGGAGGCTTCATTCATTACGACACTCAAAAAGCCGCCTGCTGATCTGAACCATGGACTTCAGGAGAAGCCTGAGCTTCACAAAGCTTCCTTTGACAAAGGGCACTCCATCAACAAGTGCCTTCTTCTTCTGGGACAAGCACAATGGAGAAGCTGGCCAAATGGCTAATCGGTAAAAGTCCCAGCTGATTCAACTCTTTATGCTGAGCCTCTCTTCCTTCCCTCCGTGGCCATAAAAAGCTCAGCTGAAAACAACCCATAACCCTTCATGAGGAAGCTCTTCAGTGGGTTGATTTCCAAAGCTGCTGCCTGAGGATAGAAGGAAGGACTTCCCCAAAAGGTCCCCAGGGAGGTACCTGAACTAAAGAAAGAGTCCATGCTGTATCCACACCTACTCTTACCCAGCTCTCTTTGTGGTCCCAGGATGGCTCCGATCTGAATAGAGCTCAACAGGTGGAACTGCATAAGGAGGATACCAGCAGAGACCAGCTTGACAATAGGAAAGAACTTCCTTGGGGAGCAAAATTGGAACTGCCACCTCTGGTCATAGAGCCAGACAGGTAGTGGAGAGATTTCTATCATTTCCATTGCCTGAGAGGGATGTCCAATAATAATTCCTTTCTTGGCTTCTATTTTTAATATTAAAGGGATTTCTCAACCCCAGGATGAATATTTTTTTCTTTTAGATGTTAATTATATTGTTTTAAAATGTTAATTCTATTCATCGATGCCAGTCAAGTTATTTCTTTTTTTTAAACCCTTATATATATACTGTATATTATATATATGTATATGTATATGTATGTATGTATATATATATATATACTGTGTATTGGCTCCAAGGCAGAAGAGTGGTAAGGGCTAGGCAATGGGGGTCAAGTGACTTGCCCAGGTTCACACAGCTGGGAAGTGGCTGAGGCTGGATTCGAACCTAGGACCTCCCACCTCTAGGCTTGGCTCCCAATCCACTGAGCTACCCAGCCGCCCAATCCACTGAGCTACCCAGCCGCCCACCCACCCCCTTAGGATTCTTTACAATATCTAATGATAAATGGTTCTCACGATCAATTTAAGTGTTCATTGAGGAACTTTGTATGGAAATTGAAGTTATGGATCATGAACAAAAGGACATAATCTCAAACTACAACTCTGCTGTGACTCAGTAATAGTCGCCTTTAGATATTCCATTTTCAAAGAGCCATCATGGAAGTGATGAATGAGACACAGTGACTCCAAAAGCAAATGTTGACAGCAGTAATAGAAAGTACAGATTTTTGTTGGCTTGTAGTACTTGCCCAGAGTTAGAAAATGAAGAAAAGTCTGGGGTCAGATTCGAACCTACGACCTCTGGTCTTGAGGCCCAGCTCTCTGTCCACTGAGCCACTCAGCTGCGCTGCAACTTCCTTTTACTGAACTACTCAAGGGTTTGCAACTTTCCCAGGGTTGGTTGGTTTCGGTTTTTGGTAGCTAGGAGCCTGACTACATGGCTTCAAGGCTAAATGGCCACAGGTGCCCAGGCTATTTGGCTTGCTGGAGGCTTCATTCATTACGACACTCAAAAAGCCGCCTGCTGATCTGAACCATGGACTTCAGGAGAAGCCTGAGCTTCACAAAGCTTCCTTTGACAAAGGGCACTCCATCAACAAGTGCCTTCTTCTTCTGGGACAAGCACAATGGAGAAGCTGGCCAAATGGCTAATCGGTGCAAGTCCCAGCTGATTCAACTCTTTATGCTGAGCCTCTCTTCCTTCCCTCCGTGGCCATAAAAAGCTCAGCTGAAAACAACCCATAACCCTTCATGAGGAAGCTCTTCAGTGGGTTGATTTCCAAAGCTGCTGCCTGAGGATAGAAGGAAGGACTTCCCCAAAAGGTCCCCAGGGAGGTACCTGAACTAAAGAAAGAGTCCATGCTGTATCCACACCTACTCTTACCCAGCTCTCTTTGTGGTCCCAGGATGGCTCCGATCTGAATAGAGCTCAACAGGTGGAACTGCATAAGGAGGATACCAGCAGAGACCAGCTTGACAATAGGAAAGAACTTCCTTGGGGAGCAAAATTGGAACTGCCACCTCTGGTCATAGAGCCAGACAGGTAGTGGAGAGATTTCTATCATTTCCATTGCCTGAGAGGGATGTCCAATAATAATTCCTTTCTTGGCTTCTATTTTTAATATTAAAGGGATTTCTCAACCCCAGGATGAATATTTTTTTCTTTTAGATGTTAATTATATTGTTTTAAAATGTTAATTCTATTCATCGATGCCAGTCAAGTTATTTCTTTTTTTTAAACCCTTATATATATACTGTATATTATATATATGTATGTATGTATATATATATATACTGTGTATTGGCTCCAAGGCAGAAGAGTGGTAAGGGCTAGGCAATGGGGGTCAAGTGACTTGCCCAGGTTCACACAGCTGGGAAGTGGCTGAGGCTGGATTCGAACCTAGGACCTCCCACCTCTAGGCTTGGCTCCCAATCCACTGAGCTACCCAGCCGCCCAATCCACTGAGCTACCCAGCCGCCCACCCACCCCCTTAGGATTCTTTACAATATCTAATGATAAATGGTTCTCACGATCAATTTAAGTGTTCATTGAGGAACTTTGTATGGAAATTGAAGTTATGGATCACAAACGAAAGCAAATAATCTCAAACTACAACTCTGCTGTGACTCAGTAATAGTCGCCTTTAGATATTCCATTTTCAAAGAGCCATCATGGAAGGGATGAATGAGACACAGTGACTCCAAAAGCAAATGTTGACAGCAGTAATAGAAAGTACAGATTTTTGTTGGCTTGTAGTACTTGCCCAGAGTTAGAAAATGAAGAAAAGTCTGGGGTCAGATTCGAACCTACGACCTCTGGTCTTGAGGCCCAGCTCTCTGTCCACTGAGCCACTCAGCTGCGCTGCAACTTCCTTTTACTGAACTACTCAAGGGTTTGCAACTTTCCCAGGGTTAGTTGGTTTCGGTTTTTGGTAGCTAGGAGCCTGACTACATGGCTTCAAGGCTAAATGGCCACAGGTCCCCAGGCTATTTGGCTTGCTGGAGGCTTCATTCATTACGACACTCAAAAAGCCGCCTGCTGATCTGAACCATGGACTTCAGGAGAAGCCTGAGCTTCACAAAGCTTCCTTTGACAAAGGGCACTCCATCAACAAGTGCCTTCTTCTTCTGGGACAAGCACAATGGAGAAGCTGGCCAAATGGCTAATCGGTGCAAGTCCCAGCTGATTCAACTCTTTATGCTGAGCCTCTCTTCCTTCCCTCCGTGGCCATAAAAAGCTCAGCTGAAAACAACCCATAACCCTTCATGAGGAAGCTCTTCAGTGGGTTGATTTCCAAAGCTGCTGCCTGAGGATAGAAGGAAGGACTTCCCCAAAAGGTCCCCAGGGAGGTACCTGAACTAAAGAAAGAGTCCAAGCTGTATACACACCTACTCTTACCCAGCTCTCTTTGTGGTCCCAGGATGGCTCCGATCTGAATAGAGCTCAACAGGTGGAACTGCATAAGGAGGATACCAGCAGAGACCAGCTTGACAATAGGAAAGAACTTCCTTGGGGAGCAAAATTGGAACTGCCACCTCTGGTCATAGAGCCAGACAGGTAGTGGAGAGATTTCTATCATTTCCATTGCCTGAGAGGGATGTCCAATAATAATTCCTTTCTTGGCTTCTATTTTTAATATTAAAGGGATTTCTCAACCCCAGGATGAATATTTTTTTCTTTTAGATGTTAATTATATTGTTTTAAAATGTTAATTCTATTCATCGATGCCAGTCAAGTTATTTCTTTTTTTTAAACCCTTATATATATACTGTATATTATATATATGTATGTATGTATATATATATATACTGTGTATTGGCTCCAAGGCAGAAGAGTGGTAAGGGCTAGGCAATGGGGGTCAAGTGACTTGCCCAGGTTCACACAGCTGGGAAGTGGCTGAGGCTGGATTCGAACCTAGGACCTCCCACCTCTAGGCTTGGCTCCCAATCCACTGAGCTACCCAGCCGCCCAATCCACTGAGCTACCCAGCCGCCCACCCACCCCCTTAGGATTCTTTACAATATCTAATGATAAATGGTTCTCACGATCAATTTAAGTGTTCATTGAGGAACTTTGTATGGAAATTGAAGTTATGGATCATGAACAAAAGGACATAATCTCAAACTACAACTCTGCTGTGACTCAGTAATAGTCGCCTTTAGATATTCCATTTTCAAAGAGCCATCATGGAAGTGATGAATGAGACACAGTGACTCCAAAAGCAAATGTTGACAGCAGTAATAGAAAGTACAGATTTTTGTTGGCTTGTAGTACTTGCCCAGAGTTAGAAAATGAAGAAAAGTCTGGGGTCAGATTCGAACCTACGACCTCGGGTCTTGAGGCCCAGCTCTCTGTCCACTGAGCCACTCAGCTGCGCTGCAACTTCCTTTTACTGAACTACTCAAGGGTTTGCAACTTTCCCAGGGTTGGTTGGTTTCGGTTTTTGGTAGCTAGGAGCCTGACTACATGGCTTCAAGGCTAAATGGCCACAGGTCCCCAGGCTATTTGGCTTGCTGGAGGCTTCATTCATTACGACACTCAAAAAGCCGCCTGCTGATCTGAACCATGGACTTCAGGAGAAGCCTGAGCTTCACAAAGCTTCCTTTGACAAAGGGCACTCCATCAACAAGTGCCTTCTTCTTCTGGGACAAGCACAATGGAGAAGCTGGCCAAATGGCTAATCGGTGCAAGTCCCAGCTGATTCAACTCTTTATGCTGAGCCTCTCTTCCTTCCCTCCGTGGCCATAAAAAGCTCAGCTGAAAACAACCCATAACCCTTCATGAGGAAGCTCTTCAGTGGGTTGATTTCCAAAGCTGCTGCCTGAGGATAGAAGGAAGGACTTCCCCAAAAGGTCCCCAGGGAGGTACCTGAACTAAAGAAAGAGTCCAAGCTGTATACACACCTACTCTTACCCAGCTCTCTTTGTGGTCCCAGGATGGCTCCGATCTGAATAGAGCTCAACAGGTGGAACTGCATAAGGAGGATACCAGCAGAGACCAGCTTGACAATAGGAAAGAACTTCCTTGGGGAGCAAAATTGGAACTGCCACCTCTGGTCATAGAGCCAGACAGGTAGTGGAGAGATTTCTATCATTTCCATTGCCTGAGAGGGATGTCCAATAATAATTCCTTTCTTGGCTTCTATTTTTAATATTAAAGGGATTTCTCAACCCCAGGATGAATATTTTTTTCTTTTAGATGTTAATTATATTGTTTTAAAATGTTAATTCTATTCATCGATGCCAGTCAAGTTATTTCTTTTTTTTAAACCCTTATATATATACCTTATATTATATATATGTATGTATGTATATATATATATACTGTGTATTAGCTCCAAGGCAGAAGAGTGGTAAGGGCTAGGCAATGGGGGTCAAGTGACTTGCCCAGGTTCACACAGCTGGGAAGTGGCTGAGGCTGGATTCGAACCTAGGACCTCCCACCTCTAGGCTTGGCTCCCAATCCACTGAGCTACCCAGCCGCCCAATCCACTGAGCTACCCAGCCGCCCACCCACCCCCTTAGGATTCTTTACAATATCTAATGATAAATGGTTCTCACGATCAATTTAAGTGTTCATTGAGGAACTTTGTATGGAAATTGAAGTTATGGATCACAAACGAAAGCAAATAATCTCAAACTACAACTCTGCTGTGACTCAGTAATAGTCGCCTTTAGATATTCCATTTTCAAAGAGCCATCATGGAAGGGATGAATGAGACACAGTGACTCCAAAAGCAAATGTTGACAGCAGTAATAGAAAGTACAGATTTTTGTTGGCTTGTAGTACTTGCCCAGAGTTAGAAAATGAAGAAAAGTCTGGGGTCAGATTCGAACCTACGACCTCTGGTCTTGAGGCCCAGCTCTCTGTCCACTGAGCCACTCAGCTGCGCTGCAACTTCCTTTTACTGAACTACTCAAGGGTTTGCAACTTTCCCAGGGTTAGTTGGTTTCGGTTTTTGGTAGCTAGGAGCCTGACTACATGGCTTCAAGGCTAAATGGCCACAGGTCCCCAGGCTATTTGGCTTGCTGGAGGCTTCATTCATTACGACACTCAAAAAGCCGCCTGCTGATCTGAACCATGGACTTCAGGAGAAGCCTGAGCTTCACAAAGCTTCCTTTGACAAAGGGCACTCCATCAACAAGTGCCTTCTTCTTCTGGGACAAGCACAATGGAGAAGCTGGCCAAATGGCTAATCGGTGCAAGTCCCAGCTGATTCAACTCTTTATGCTGAGCCTCTCTTCCTTCCCTCCGTGGCCATAAAAAGCTCAGCTGAAAACAACCCATAACCCTTCATGAGGAAGCTCTTCAGTGGGTTGATTTCCAAAGCTGCTGCCTGAGGATAGAAGGAAGGACTTCCCCAAAAGGTCCCCAGGGAGGTACCTGAACTAAAGAAAGAGTCCAAGCTGTATACACACCTACTCTTACCCAGCTCTCTTTGTGGTCCCAGGATGGCTCCGATCTGAATAGAGCTCAACAGGTGGAACTGCATAAGGAGGATACCAGCAGAGACCAGCTTGACAATAGGAAAGAACTTCCTTGGGGAGCAAAATTGGAACTGCCACCTCTGGTCATAGAGCCAGACAGGTAGTGGAGAGATTTCTATCATTTCCATTGCCTGAGAGGGATGTCCAATAATAATTCCTTTCTTGGCTTCTATTTTTAATATTAAAGGGATTTCTCAACCCCAGGATGAATATTTTTTTCTTTTAGATGTTAATTATATTGTTTTAAAATGTTAATTCTATTCATCGATGCCAGTCAAGTTATTTCTTTTTTTTAAACCCTTATATATATACTGTATATTATATATATGTATGTATGTATATATATATATACTGTGTATTGGCTCCAAGGCAGAAGAGTGGTAAGGGCTAGGCAATGGGGGTCAAGTGACTTGCCCAGGTTCACACAGCTGGGAAGTGGCTGAGGCTGGATTCGAACCTAGGACCTCCCACCTCTAGGCTTGGCTCCCAATCCACTGAGCTACCCAGCCGCCCAATCCACTGAGCTACCCAGCCGCCCACCCACCCCCTTAGGATTCTTTACAATATCTAATGATAAATGGTTCTCACGATCAATTTAAGTGTTCATTGAGGAACTTTGTATGGAAATTGAAGTTATGGATCATGAACAAAAGGACATAATCTCAAACTACAACTCTGCTGTGACTCAGTAATAGTCGCCTTTAGATATTCCATTTTCAAAGAGCCATCATGGAAGTGATGAATGAGACACAGTGACTCCAAAAGCAAATGTTGACAGCAGTAATAGAAAGTACAGATTTTTGTTGGCTTGTAGTACTTGCCCAGAGTTAGAAAATGAAGAAAAGTCTGGGGTCAGATTCGAACCTACGACCTCGGGTCTTGAGGCCCAGCTCTCTGTCCACTGAGCCACTCAGCTGCGCTGCAACTTCCTTTTACTGAACTACTCAAGGGTTTGCAACTTTCCCAGGGTTGGTTGGTTTCGGTTTTTGGTAGCTAGGAGCCTGACTACATGGCTTCAAGGCTAAATGGCCACAGGTCCCCAGGCTATTTGGCTTGCTGGAGGCTTCATTCATTACGACACTCAAAAAGCCGCCTGCTGATCTGAACCATGGACTTCAGGAGAAGCCTGAGCTTCACAAAGCTTCCTTTGACAAAGGGCACTCCATCAACAAGTGCCTTCTTCTTCTGGGACAAGCACAATGGAGAAGCTGGCCAAATGGCTAATCGGTGCAAGTCCCAGCTGATTCAACTCTTTATGCTGAGCCTCTCTTCCTTCCCTCCGTGGCCATAAAAAGCTCAGCTGAAAACAACCCATAACCCTTCATGAGGAAGCTCTTCAGTGGGTTGATTTCCAAAGCTGCTGCCTGAGGATAGAAGGAAGGACTTCCCCAAAAGGTCCCCAGGGAGGTACCTGAACTAAAGAAAGAGTCCAAGCTGTATACACACCTACTCTTACCCAGCTCTCTTTGTGGTCCCAGGATGGCTCCGATCTGAATAGAGCTCAACAGGTGGAACTGCATAAGGAGGATACCAGCAGAGACCAGCTTGACAATAGGAAAGAACTTCCTTGGGGAGCAAAATTGGAACTGCCACCTCTGGTCATAGAGCCAGACAGGTAGTGGAGAGATTTCTATCATTTCCATTGCCTGAGAGGGATGTCCAATAATAATTCCTTTCTTGGCTTCTATTTTTAATATTAAAGGGATTTCTCAACCCCAGGATGAATATTTTTTTCTTTTAGATGTTAATTATATTGTTTTAAAATGTTAATTCTATTCATCGATGCCAGTCAAGTTATTTCTTTTTTTTAAACCCTTATATATATACTGTATATTATATATATGTATGTATGTATATATATATATACTGTGTATTGGCTCCAAGGCAGAAGAGTGGTAAGGGCTAGGCAATGGGGGTCAAGTGACTTGCCCAGGTTCACACAGCTGGGAAGTGGCTGAGGCTGGATTCGAACCTAGGACCTCCCACCTCTAGGCTTGGCTCCCAATCCACTGAGCTACCCAGCCGCCCAATCCACTGAGCTACCCAGCCGCCCACCCACCCCCTTAGGATTCTTTACAATATCTAATGATAAATGGTTCTCACGATCAATTTAAGTGTTCATTGAGGAACTTTGTATGGAAATTGAAGTTATGGATCATGAACAAAAGGACATAATCTCAAACTACAACTCTGCTGTGACTCAGTAATAGTCGCCTTTAGATATTCCATTTTCAAAGAGCCATCATGGAAGTGATGAATGAGACACAGTGACTCCAAAAGCAAATGTTGACAGCAGTAATAGAAAGTACAGATTTTTGTTGGCTTGTAGTACTTGCCCAGAGTTAGAAAATGAAGAAAAGTCTGGGGTCAGATTCGAACCTACGACCTCTGGTCTTGAGGCCCAGCTCTCTGTCCACTGAGCCACTCAGCTGCGCTGCAATTTCCTTTTACTGAACTACTCAAGGGTTTGCAACTTTCCCAGGGTTGGTTGGTTTCGGTTTTTGGTAGCTAGGAGCCTGACTACATGGCTTCAAGGCTAAATGGCCACAGGTCCCCAGGCTATTTGGCTTGCTGGAGGCTTCATTCATTACGACACTCAAAAAGCCGCCTGCTGATCTGAACCATGGACTTCAGGAGAAGCCTGAGCTTCACAAAGCTTCCTTTGACAAAGGGCACTCCATCAACAAGTGCCTTCTTCTTCTGGGACAAGCACAGTGGAGAAGCTGGCCAAATGGCTAATCGGTGCAAGTCCCAGCTGATTCAACTCTTTATGCTGAGCCTCTCTTCCTTCCCTCCGTGGCCATAAAAAGCTCAGCTGAAAACAACCCATAACCCTTCATGAGGAAGCTCTTCAGTGGGTTGATTTCCAAAGCTGCTGCCTGAGGATAGAAGGAAGGACTTCCCCAAAAGGTCCCCAGGGAGGTACCTGAACTAAAGAAAGAGTCCATGCTGTATCCACACCTACTCTTACCCAGCTCTCTTTGTGGTCCCAGGATGGCTCCGATCTGAATAGAGCTCAACAGGTGGAACTGCATAAGGAGGATACCAGCAGAGACCAGCTTGACAATAGGAAAGAACTTCCTTGGGGAGCAAAATTGGAACTGCCACCTCTGGTCATAGAGCCAGACAGGTAGTGGAGAGATTTCTATCATTTCCATTGCCTGAGAGGGATGTCCAATAATAATTCCTTTCTTGGCTTCTATTTTTAATATTAAAGGGATTTCTCAACCCCAGGATGAATATTTTTTTCTTTTAGATGTTAATTATATTGTTTTAAAATGTTAATTCTATTCATCGATGCCAGTCAAGTTATTTCTTTTTTTTAAACCCTTATATATATACTGTATATTATATATATGTATATGTATATGTATGTATGTATATATATATATACTGTGTATTGGCTCCAAGGCAGAAGAGTGGTAAGGGCTAGGCAATGGGGGTCAAGTGACTTTCCCAGGTTCACACAGCTGGGAAGTGGCTGAGGCTGGATTCGAACCTAGGACCTCCCACCTCTAGGCTTGGCTCCCAATCCACTGAGCTACCCAGCCGCCCACCCACCCCCTTAGGATTCTTTACAATATCTAATGATAAATGGTTCTCACGATCAATTTAAGTGTTCATTGAGGAACTTTGTATGGAAATTGAAGTTATGGATCACAAACGAAAGCAAATAATCTCAAACTACAACTCTGCTGTGACTCAGTAATAGTCGCCTTTAGATATTCCATTTTCAAAGAGCCATCATGGAAGGGATGAATGAGACACAGTGACTCCAAAAGCAAATGTTGACAGCAGTAATAGAAAGTACAGATTTTTGTTGGCTTGTAGTACTTGCCCAGAGTTAGAAAATGAAGAAAAGTCTGGGGTCAGATTCGAACCTACGACCTCTGGTCTTGAGGCCCAGCTCTCTGTCCACTGAGCCACTCAGCTGCGCTGCAACTTCCTTTTACTGAACTACTCAAGGGTTTGCAACTTTCCCAGGGTTGGTTGGTTTCGGTTTTTGGTAGCTAGGAGCCTGACTACATGGCTTCAAGGCTAAATGGCCACAGGTGCCCAGGCTATTTGGCTTGCTGGAGGCTTCATTCATTACGACACTCAAAAAGCCGCCTGCTGATCTGAACCATGGACTTCAGGAGAAGCCTGAGCTTCACAAAGCTTCCTTTGACAAAGGGCACTCCATCAACAAGTGCCTTCTTCTTCTGGGACAAGCACAATGGAGAAGCTGGCCAAATGGCTAATCGGTGCAAGTCCCAGCTGATTCAACTCTTTATGCTGAGCCTCTCTTCCTTCCCTCCGTGGCCATAAAAAGCTCAGCTGAAAACAACCCATAACCCTTCATGAGGAAGCTCTTCAGTGGGTTGATTTCCAAAGCTGCTGCCTGAGGATAGAAGGAAGGACTTCCCCAAAAGGTCCCCAGGGAGGTACCTGAACTAAAGAAAGAGTCCAAGCTGTATACACACCTACTCTTACCCAGCTCTCTTTGTGGTCCCAGGATGGCTCCGATCTGAATAGAGCTCAACAGGTGGAACTGCATAAGGAGGATACCAGCAGAGACCAGCTTGACAATAGGAAAGAACTTCCTTGGGGAGCAAAATTGGAACTGCCACCTCTGGTCATAGAGCCAGACAGGTAGTGGAGAGATTTCTATCATTTCCATTGCCTGAGAGGGATGTCCAATAATAATTCCTTTCTTGGCTTCTATTTTTAATATTAAAGGGATTTCTCAACCCCAGGATGAATATTTTTTTCTTTTAGATGTTAATTATATTGTTTTAAAATGTTAATTCTATTCATCGATGCCAGTCAAGTTATTTCTTTTTTTTAAACCCTTATATATATACTGTATATTATATATATGTATGTATGTATATATATATATACTGTGTATTGGCTCCAAGGCAGAAGAGTGGTAAGGGCTAGGCAATGGGGGTCAAGTGACTTGCCCAGGTTCACACAGCTGGGAAGTGGCTGAGGCTGGATTCGAACCTAGGACCTCCCACCTCTAGGCTTGGCTCCCAATCCACTGAGCTACCCAGCCGCCCAATCCACTGAGCTACCCAGCCGCCCACCCACCCCCTTAGGATTCTTTACAATATCTAATGATAAATGGTTCTCACGATCAATTTAAGTGTTCATTGAGGAACTTTGTATGGAAATTGAAGTTATGGATCATGAACAAAAGGACATAATCTCAAACTACAACTCTGCTGTGACTCAGTAATAGTCGCCTTTAGATATTCCATTTTCAAAGAGCCATCATGGAAGTGATGAATGAGACACAGTGACTCCAAAAGCAAATGTTGACAGCAGTAATAGAAAGTACAGATTTTTGTTGGCTTGTAGTACTTGCCCAGAGTTAGAAAATGAAGAAAAGTCTGGGGTCAGATTCGAACCTACGACCTCGGGTCTTGAGGCCCAGCTCTCTGTCCACTGAGCCACTCAGCTGCGCTGCAACTTCCTTTTACTGAACTACTCAAGGGTTTGCAACTTTCCCAGGGTTGGTTGGTTTCGGTTTTTGGTAGCTAGGAGCCTGACTACATGGCTTCAAGGCTAAATGGCCACAGGTCCCCAGGCTATTTGGCTTGCTGGAGGCTTCATTCATTACGACACTCAAAAAGCCGCCTGCTGATCTGAACCATGGACTTCAGGAGAAGCCTGAGCTTCACAAAGCTTCCTTTGACAAAGGGCACTCCATCAACAAGTGCCTTCTTCTTCTGGGACAAGCACAATGGAGAAGCTGGCCAAATGGCTAATCGGTGCAAGTCCCAGCTGATTCAACTCTTTATGCTGAGCCTCTCTTCCTTCCCTCCGTGGCCATAAAAAGCTCAGCTGAAAACAACCCATAACCCTTCATGAGGAAGCTCTTCAGTGGGTTGATTTCCAAAGCTGCTGCCTGAGGATAGAAGGAAGGACTTCCCCAAAAGGTCCCCAGGGAGGTACCTGAACTAAAGAAAGAGTCCAAGCTGTATACACACCTACTCTTACCCAGCTCTCTTTGTGGTCCCAGGATGGCTCCGATCTGAATAGAGCTCAACAGGTGGAACTGCATAAGGAGGATACCAGCAGAGACCAGCTTGACAATAGGAAAGAACTTCCTTGGGGAGCAAAATTGGAACTGCCACCTCTGGTCATAGAGCCAGACAGGTAGTGGAGAGATTTCTATCATTTCCATTGCCTGAGAGGGATGTCCAATAATAATTCCTTTCTTGGCTTCTATTTTTAATATTAAAGGGATTTCTCAACCCCAGGATGAATATTTTTTTCTTTTAGATGTTAATTATATTGTTTTAAAATGTTAATTCTATTCATCGATGCCAGTCAAGTTATTTCTTTTTTTTAAACCCTTATATATATACTGTATATTATATATATGTATGTATGTATATATATATATACTGTGTATTGGCTCCAAGGCAGAAGAGTGGTAAGGGCTAGGCAATGGGGGTCAAGTGACTTGCCCAGGTTCACACAGCTGGGAAGTGGCTGAGGCTGGATTCGAACCTAGGACCTCCCACCTCTAGGCTTGGCTCCCAATCCACTGAGCTACCCAGCCGCCCAATCCACTGAGCTACCCAGCCGCCCACCCACCCCCTTAGGATTCTTTACAATATCTAATGATAAATGGTTCTCACGATCAATTTAAGTGTTCATTGAGGAACTTTGTATGGAAATTGAAGTTATGGATCATGAACAAAAGGACATAATCTCAAACTACAACTCTGCTGTGACTCAGTAATAGTCGCCTTTAGATATTCCATTTTCAAAGAGCCATCATGGAAGTGATGAATGAGACACAGTGACTCCAAAAGCAAATGTTGACAGCAGTAATAGAAAGTACAGATTTTTGTTGGCTTGTAGTACTTGCCCAGAGTTAGAAAATGAAGAAAAGTCTGGGGTCAGATTCGAACCTACGACCTCTGGTCTTGAGGCCCAGCTCTCTGTCCACTGAGCCACTCAGCTGCGCTGCAATTTCCTTTTACTGAACTACTCAAGGGTTTGCAACTTTCCCAGGGTTGGTTGGTTTCGGTTTTTGGTAGCTAGGAGCCTGACTACATGGCTTCAAGGCTAAATGGCCACAGGTCCCCAGGCTATTTGGCTTGCTGGAGGCTTCATTCATTACGACACTCAAAAAGCCGCCTGCTGATCTGAACCATGGACTTCAGGAGAAGCCTGAGCTTCACAAAGCTTCCTTTGACAAAGGGCACTCCATCAACAAGTGCCTTCTTCTTCTGGGACAAGCACAATGGAGAAGCTGGCCAAATGGCTAATCGGTGCAAGTCCCAGCTGATTCAACTCTTTATGCTGAGCCTCTCTTCCTTCCCTCCGTGGCCATAAAAAGCTCAGCTGAAAACAACCCATAACCCTTCATGAGGAAGCTCTTCAGTGGGTTGATTTCCAAAGCTGCTGCCTGAGGATAGAAGGAAGGACTTCCCCAAAAGGTCCCCAGGGAGGTACCTGAACTAAAGAAAGAGTCCATGCTGTATCCACACCTACTCTTACCCAGCTCTCTTTGTGGTCCCAGGATGGCTCCGATCTGAATAGAGCTCAACAGGTGGAACTGCATAAGGAGGATACCAGCAGAGACCAGCTTGACAATAGGAAAGAACTTCCTTGGGGAGCAAAATTGGAACTGCCACCTCTGGTCATAGAGCCAGACAGGTAGTGGAGAGATTTCTATCATTTCCATTGCCTGAGAGGGATGTCCAATAATAATTCCTTTCTTGGCTTCTATTTTTAATATTAAAGGGATTTCTCAACCCCAGGATGAATATTTTTTTCTTTTAGATGTTAATTATATTGTTTTAAAATGTTAATTCTATTCATCGATGCCAGTCAAGTTATTTCTTTTTTTTAAACCCTTATATATATACTGTATATTATATATATGTATATGTATATGTATGTATGTATATATATATATACTGTGTATTGGCTCCAAGGCAGAAGAGTGGTAAGGGCTAGGCAATGGGGGTCAAGTGACTTTCCCAGGTTCACACAGCTGGGAAGTGGCTGAGGCTGGATTCGAACCTAGGACCTCCCACCTCTAGGCTTGGCTCCCAATCCACTGAGCTACCCAGCCGCCCACCCACCCCCTTAGGATTCTTTACAATATCTAATGATAAATGGTTCTCACGATCAATTTAAGTGTTCATTGAGGAACTTTGTATGGAAATTGAAGTTATGGATCACAAACGAAAGCAAATAATCTCAAACTACAACTCTGCTGTGACTCAGTAATAGTCGCCTTTAGATATTCCATTTTCAAAGAGCCATCATGGAAGGGATGAATGAGACACAGTGACTCCAAAAGCAAATGTTGACAGCAGTAATAGAAAGTACAGATTTTTGTTGGCTTGTAGTACTTGCCCAGAGTTAGAAAATGAAGAAAAGTCTGGGGTCAGATTCGAACCTACGACCTCTGGTCTTGAGGCCCAGCTCTCTGTCCACTGAGCCACTCAGCTGCGCTGCAACTTCCTTTTACTGAACTACTCAAGGGTTTGCAACTTTCCCAGGGTTGGTTGGTTTCGGTTTTTGGTAGCTAGGAGCCTGACTACATGGCTTCAAGGCTAAATGGCCACAGGTGCCCAGGCTATTTGGCTTGCTGGAGGCTTCATTCATTACGACACTCAAAAAGCCGCCTGCTGATCTGAACCATGGACTTCAGGAGAAGCCTGAGCTTCACAAAGCTTCCTTTGACAAAGGGCACTCCATCAACAAGTGCCTTCTTCTTCTGGGACAAGCACAATGGAGAAGCTGGCCAAATGGCTAATCGGTGCAAGTCCCAGCTGATTCAACTCTTTATGCTGAGCCTCTCTTCCTTCCCTCCGTGGCCATAAAAAGCTCAGCTGAAAACAACCCATAACCCTTCATGAGGAAGCTCTTCAGTGGGTTGATTTCCAAAGCTGCTGCCTGAGGATAGAAGGAAGGACTTCCCCAAAAGGTCCCCAGGGAGGTACCTGAACTAAAGAAAGAGTCCATGCTGTATCCACACCTACTCTTACCCAGCTCTCTTTGTGGTCCCAGGATGGCTCCGATCTGAATAGAGCTCAACAGGTGGAACTGCATAAGGAGGATACCAGCAGAGACCAGCTTGACAATAGGAAAGAACTTCCTTGGGGAGCAAAATTGGAACTGCCACCTCTGGTCATAGAGCCAGACAGGTAGTGGAGAGATTTCTATCATTTCCATTGCCTGAGAGGGATGTCCAATAATAATTCCTTTCTTGGCTTCTATTTTTAATATTAAAGGGATTTCTCAACCCCAGGATGAATATTTTTTTCTTTTAGATGTTAATTATATTGTTTTAAAATGTTAATTCTATTCATCGATGCCAGTCAAGTTATTTCTTTTTTTTAAACCCTTATATATATACTGTATATTATATATATGTATATGTATATGTATGTATGTATATATATATATATATACTGTGTATTGGCTCCAAGGCAGAAGAGTGGTAAGGGCTAGGCAATGGGGGTCAAGTGACTTTCCCAGGTTCACACAGCTGGGAAGTGGCTGAGGCTGGATTCGAACCTAGGACCTCCCACCTCTAGGCTTGGCTCCCAATCCACTGAGCTACCCAGCCGCCCAATCCACTGAGCTACCCAGCCGCCCACCCACCCCCTTAGGATTCTTTACAATATCTAATGATAAATGGTTCTCACGATCAATTTAAGTGTTCATTGAGGAACTTTGTATGGAAATTGAAGTTATGGATCACAAACGAAAGCAAATAATCTCAAACTACAACTCTGCTGTGACTCAGTAATAGTCGCCTTTAGATATTCCATTTTCAAAGAGCCATCATGGAAGGGATGAATGAGACACAGTGACTCCAAAAGCAAATGTTGACAGCAGTAATAGAAAGTACAGATTTTTGTTGGCTTGTAGTACTTGCCCAGAGTTAGAAAATGAAGAAAAGTCTGGGGTCAGATTCGAACCTACGACCTCTGGTCTTGAGGCCCAGCTCTCTGTCCACTGAGCCACTCAGCTGCGCTGCAACTTCCTTTTACTGAACTACTCAAGGGTTTGCAACTTTCCCAGGGTTGGTTGGTTTCGGTTTTTGGTAGCTAGGAGCCTGACTACATGGCTTCAAGGCTAAATGGCCACAGGTCCCCAGGCTATTTGGCTTGCTGGAGGCTTCATTCATTACGACACTCAAAAAGCCGCCTGCTGATCTGAACCATGGACTTCAGGAGAAGCCTGAGCTTCACAAAGCTTCCTTTGACAAAGGGCACTCCATCAACAAGTGCCTTCTTCTTCTGGGACAAGCACAATGGAGAAGCTGGCCAAATGGCTAATCGGTGCAAGTCCCAGCTGATTCAACTCTTTATGCTGAGCCTCTCTTCCTTCCCTCCGTGGCCATAAAAAGCTCAGCTGAAAACAACCCATAACCCTTCATGAGGAAGCTCTTCAGTGGGTTGATTTCCAAAGCTGCTGCCTGAGGATAGAAGGAAGGACTTCCCCAAAAGGTCCCCAGGGAGGTACCTGAACTAAAGAAAGAGTCCATGCTGTATCCACACCTACTCTTACCCAGCTCTCTTTGTGGTCCCAGGATGGCTCCGATCTGAATAGAGCTCAACAGGTGGAACTGCATAAGGAGGATACCAGCAGAGACCAGCTTGACAATAGGAAAGAACTTCCTTGGGGAGCAAAATTGGAACTGCCACCTCTGGTCATAGAGCCAGACAGGTAGTGGAGAGATTTCTATCATTTCCATTGCCTGAGAGGGATGTCCAATAATAATTCCTTTCTTGGCTTCTATTTTTAATATTAAAGGGATTTCTCAACCCCAGGATGAATATTTTTTTCTTTTAGATGTTAATTATATTGTTTTAAAATGTTAATTCTATTCATCGATGCCAGTCAAGTTATTTCTTTTTTTTAAACCCTTATATATATACTGTATATTATATATATGTATGTATGTATATATATATATACTGTGTATTGGCTCCAAGGCAGAAGAGTGGTAAGGGCTAGGCAATGGGGGTCAAGTGACTTGCCCAGGTTCACACAGCTGGGAAGTGGCTGAGGCTGGATTCGAACCTAGGACCTCCCACCTCTAGGCTTGGCTCCCAATCCACTGAGCTACCCAGCCGCCCAATCCACTGAGCTACCCAGCCGCCCACCCACCCCCTTAGGATTCTTTACAATATCTAATGATAAATGGTTCTCACGATCAATTTAAGTGTTCATTGAGGAACTTTGTATGGAAATTGAAGTTATGGATCATGAACAAAAGGACATAATCTCAAACTACAACTCTGCTGTGACTCAGTAATAGTCGCCTTTAGATATTCCATTTTCAAAGAGCCATCATGGAAGTGATGAATGAGACACAGTGACTCCAAAAGCAAATGTTGACAGCAGTAATAGAAAGTACAGATTTTTGTTGGCTTGTAGTACTTGCCCAGAGTTAGAAAATGAAGAAAAGTCTGGGGTCAGATTCGAACCTACGACCTCGGGTCTTGAGGCCCAGCTCTCTGTCCACTGAGCCACTCAGCTGCGCTGCAACTTCCTTTTACTGAACTACTCAAGGGTTTGCAACTTTCCCAGGGTTGGTTGGTTTCGGTTTTTGGTAGCTAGGAGCCTGACTACATGGCTTCAAGGCTAAATGGCCACAGGTCCCCAGGCTATTTGGCTTGCTGGAGGCTTCATTCATTACGACACTCAAAAAGCCGCCTGCTGATCTGAACCATGGACTTCAGGAGAAGCCTGAGCTTCACAAAGCTTCCTTTGACAAAGGGCACTCCATCAACAAGTGCCTTCTTCTTCTGGGACAAGCACAATGGAGAAGCTGGCCAAATGGCTAATCGGTGCAAGTCCCAGCTGATTCAACTCTTTATGCTGAGCCTCTCTTCCTTCCCTCCGTGGCCATAAAAAGCTCAGCTGAAAACAACCCATAACCCTTCATGAGGAAGCTCTTCAGTGGGTTGATTTCCAAAGCTGCTGCCTGAGGATAGAAGGAAGGACTTCCCCAAAAGGTCCCCAGGGAGGTACCTGAACTAAAGAAAGAGTCCAAGCTGTATACACACCTACTCTTACCCAGCTCTCTTTGTGGTCCCAGGATGGCTCCGATCTGAATAGAGCTCAACAGGTGGAACTGCATAAGGAGGATACCAGCAGAGACCAGCTTGACAATAGGAAAGAACTTCCTTGGGGAGCAAAATTGGAACTGCCACCTCTGGTCATAGAGCCAGACAGGTAGTGGAGAGATTTCTATCATTTCCATTGCCTGAGAGGGATGTCCAATAATAATTCCTTTCTTGGCTTCTATTTTTAATATTAAAGGGATTTCTCAACCCCAGGATGAATATTTTTTTCTTTTAGATGTTAATTATATTGTTTTAAAATGTTAATTCTATTCATCGATGCCAGTCAAGTTATTTCTTTTTTTTAAACCCTTATATATATACTGTATATTATATATATGTATGTATGTATATATATATATACTGTGTATTGGCTCCAAGGCAGAAGAGTGGTAAGGGCTAGGCAATGGGGGTCAAGTGACTTGCCCAGGTTCACACAGCTGGGAAGTGGCTGAGGCTGGATTCGAACCTAGGACCTCCCACCTCTAGGCTTGGCTCCCAATCCACTGAGCTACCCAGCCGCCCAATCCACTGAGCTACCCAGCCGCCCACCCACCCCCTTAGGATTCTTTACAATATCTAATGATAAATGGTTCTCACGATCAATTTAAGTGTTCATTGAGGAACTTTGTATGGAAATTGAAGTTATGGATCATGAACAAAAGGACATAATCTCAAACTACAACTCTGCTGTGACTCAGTAATAGTCGCCTTTAGATATTCCATTTTCAAAGAGCCATCATGGAAGTGATGAATGAGACACAGTGACTCCAAAAGCAAATGTTGACAGCAGTAATAGAAAGTACAGATTTTTGTTGGCTTGTAGTACTTGCCCAGAGTTAGAAAATGAAGAAAAGTCTGGGGTCAGATTCGAACCTACGACCTCTGGTCTTGAGGCCCAGCTCTCTGTCCACTGAGCCACTCAGCTGCGCTGCAATTTCCTTTTACTGAACTACTCAAGGGTTTGCAACTTTCCCAGGGTTGGTTGGTTTCGGTTTTTGGTAGCTAGGAGCCTGACTACATGGCTTCAAGGCTAAATGGCCACAGGTCCCCAGGCTATTTGGCTTGCTGGAGGCTTCATTCATTACGACACTCAAAAAGCCGCCTGCTGATCTGAACCATGGACTTCAGGAGAAGCCTGAGCTTCACAAAGCTTCCTTTGACAAAGGGCACTCCATCAACAAGTGCCTTCTTCTTCTGGGACAAGCACAATGGAGAAGCTGGCCAAATGGCTAATCGGTGCAAGTCCCAGCTGATTCAACTCTTTATGCTGAGCCTCTCTTCCTTCCCTCCGTGGCCATAAAAAGCTCAGCTGAAAACAACCCATAACCCTTCATGAGGAAGCTCTTCAGTGGGTTGATTTCCAAAGCTGCTGCCTGAGGATAGAAGGAAGGACTTCCCCAAAAGGTCCCCAGGGAGGTACCTGAACTAAAGAAAGAGTCCATGCTGTATCCACACCTACTCTTACCCAGCTCTCTTTGTGGTCCCAGGATGGCTCCGATCTGAATAGAGCTCAACAGGTGGAACTGCATAAGGAGGATACCAGCAGAGACCAGCTTGACAATAGGAAAGAACTTCCTTGGGGAGCAAAATTGGAACTGCCACCTCTGGTCATAGAGCCAGACAGGTAGTGGAGAGATTTCTATCATTTCCATTGCCTGAGAGGGATGTCCAATAATAATTCCTTTCTTGGCTTCTATTTTTAATATTAAAGGGATTTCTCAACCCCAGGATGAATATTTTTTTCTTTTAGATGTTAATTATATTGTTTTAAAATGTTAATTCTATTCATCGATGCCAGTCAAGTTATTTCTTTTTTTTAAACCCTTATATATATACTGTATATTATATATATGTATATGTATATGTATGTATGTATATATATATATACTGTGTATTGGCTCCAAGGCAGAAGAGTGGTAAGGGCTAGGCAATGGGGGTCAAGTGACTTTCCCAGGTTCACACAGCTGGGAAGTGGCTGAGGCTGGATTCGAACCTAGGACCTCCCACCTCTAGGCTTGGCTCCCAATCCACTGAGCTACCCAGCCGCCCACCCACCCCCTTAGGATTCTTTACAATATCTAATGATAAATGGTTCTCACGATCAATTTAAGTGTTCATTGAGGAACTTTGTATGGAAATTGAAGTTATGGATCACAAACGAAAGCAAATAATCTCAAACTACAACTCTGCTGTGACTCAGTAATAGTCGCCTTTAGATATTCCATTTTCAAAGAGCCATCATGGAAGGGATGAATGAGACACAGTGACTCCAAAAGCAAATGTTGACAGCAGTAATAGAAAGTACAGATTTTTGTTGGCTTGTAGTACTTGCCCAGAGTTAGAAAATGAAGAAAAGTCTGGGGTCAGATTCGAACCTACGACCTCTGGTCTTGAGGCCCAGCTCTCTGTCCACTGAGCCACTCAGCTGCGCTGCAACTTCCTTTTACTGAACTACTCAAGGGTTTGCAACTTTCCCAGGGTTGGTTGGTTTCGGTTTTTGGTAGCTAGGAGCCTGACTACATGGCTTCAAGGCTAAATGGCCACAGGTGCCCAGGCTATTTGGCTTGCTGGAGGCTTCATTCATTACGACACTCAAAAAGCCGCCTGCTGATCTGAACCATGGACTTCAGGAGAAGCCTGAGCTTCACAAAGCTTCCTTTGACAAAGGGCACTCCATCAACAAGTGCCTTCTTCTTCTGGGACAAGCACAATGGAGAAGCTGGCCAAATGGCTAATCGGTGCAAGTCCCAGCTGATTCAACTCTTTATGCTGAGCCTCTCTTCCTTCCCTCCGTGGCCATAAAAAGCTCAGCTGAAAACAACCCATAACCCTTCATGAGGAAGCTCTTCAGTGGGTTGATTTCCAAAGCTGCTGCCTGAGGATAGAAGGAAGGACTTCCCCAAAAGGTCCCCAGGGAGGTACCTGAACTAAAGAAAGAGTCCAAGCTGTATACACACCTACTCTTACCCAGCTCTCTTTGTGGTCCCAGGATGGCTCCGATCTGAATAGAGCTCAACAGGTGGAACTGCATAAGGAGGATACCAGCAGAGACCAGCTTGACAATAGGAAAGAACTTCCTTGGGGAGCAAAATTGGAACTGCCACCTCTGGTCATAGAGCCAGACAGGTAGTGGAGAGATTTCTATCATTTCCATTGCCTGAGAGGGATGTCCAATAATAATTCCTTTCTTGGCTTCTATTTTTAATATTAAAGGGATTTCTCAACCCCAGGATGAATATTTTTTTCTTTTAGATGTTAATTATATTGTTTTAAAATGTTAATTCTATTCATCGATGCCAGTCAAGTTATTTCTTTTTTTTAAACCCTTATATATATACTGTATATTATATATATGTATGTATGTATATATATATATACTGTGTATTGGCTCCAAGGCAGAAGAGTGGTAAGGGCTAGGCAATGGGGGTCAAGTGACTTGCCCAGGTTCACACAGCTGGGAAGTGGCTGAGGCTGGATTCGAACCTAGGACCTCCCACCTCTAGGCTTGGCTCCCAATCCACTGAGCTACCCAGCCGCCCAATCCACTGAGCTACCCAGCCGCCCACCCACCCCCTTAGGATTCTTTACAATATCTAATGATAAATGGTTCTCACGATCAATTTAAGTGTTCATTGAGGAACTTTGTATGGAAATTGAAGTTATGGATCATGAACAAAAGGACATAATCTCAAACTACAACTCTGCTGTGACTCAGTAATAGTCGCCTTTAGATATTCCATTTTCAAAGAGCCATCATGGAAGTGATGAATGAGACACAGTGACTCCAAAAGCAAATGTTGACAGCAGTAATAGAAAGTACAGATTTTTGTTGGCTTGTAGTACTTGCCCAGAGTTAGAAAATGAAGAAAAGTCTGGGGTCAGATTCGAACCTACGACCTCGGGTCTTGAGGCCCAGCTCTCTGTCCACTGAGCCACTCAGCTGCGCTGCAACTTCCTTTTACTGAACTACTCAAGGGTTTGCAACTTTCCCAGGGTTGGTTGGTTTCGGTTTTTGGTAGCTAGGAGCCTGACTACATGGCTTCAAGGCTAAATGGCCACAGGTCCCCAGGCTATTTGGCTTGCTGGAGGCTTCATTCATTACGACACTCAAAAAGCCGCCTGCTGATCTGAACCATGGACTTCAGGAGAAGCCTGAGCTTCACAAAGCTTCCTTTGACAAAGGGCACTCCATCAACAAGTGCCTTCTTCTTCTGGGACAAGCACAATGGAGAAGCTGGCCAAATGGCTAATCGGTGCAAGTCCCAGCTGATTCAACTCTTTATGCTGAGCCTCTCTTCCTTCCCTCCGTGGCCATAAAAAGCTCAGCTGAAAACAACCCATAACCCTTCATGAGGAAGCTCTTCAGTGGGTTGATTTCCAAAGCTGCTGCCTGAGGATAGAAGGAAGGACTTCCCCAAAAGGTCCCCAGGGAGGTACCTGAACTAAAGAAAGAGTCCAAGCTGTATACACACCTACTCTTACCCAGCTCTCTTTGTGGTCCCAGGATGGCTCCGATCTGAATAGAGCTCAACAGGTGGAACTGCATAAGGAGGATACCAGCAGAGACCAGCTTGACAATAGGAAAGAACTTCCTTGGGGAGCAAAATTGGAACTGCCACCTCTGGTCATAGAGCCAGACAGGTAGTGGAGAGATTTCTATCATTTCCATTGCCTGAGAGGGATGTCCAATAATAATTCCTTTCTTGGCTTCTATTTTTAATATTAAAGGGATTTCTCAACCCCAGGATGAATATTTTTTTCTTTTAGATGTTAATTATATTGTTTTAAAATGTTAATTCTATTCATCGATGCCAGTCAAGTTATTTCTTTTTTTTAAACCCTTATATATATACTGTATATTATATATATGTATGTATGTATATATATATATACTGTGTATTGGCTCCAAGGCAGAAGAGTGGTAAGGGCTAGGCAATGGGGGTCAAGTGACTTGCCCAGGTTCACACAGCTGGGAAGTGGCTGAGGCTGGATTCGAACCTAGGACCTCCCACCTCTAGGCTTGGCTCCCAATCCACTGAGCTACCCAGCCGCCCAATCCACTGAGCTACCCAGCCGCCCACCCACCCCCTTAGGATTCTTTACAATATCTAATGATAAATGGTTCTCACGATCAATTTAAGTGTTCATTGAGGAACTTTGTATGGAAATTGAAGTTATGGATCATGAACAAAAGGACATAATCTCAAACTACAACTCTGCTGTGACTCAGTAATAGTCGCCTTTAGATATTCCATTTTCAAAGAGCCATCATGGAAGTGATGAATGAGACACAGTGACTCCAAAAGCAAATGTTGACAGCAGTAATAGAAAGTACAGATTTTTGTTGGCTTGTAGTACTTGCCCAGAGTTAGAAAATGAAGAAAAGTCTGGGGTCAGATTCGAACCTACGACCTCGGGTCTTGAGGCCCAGCTCTCTGTCCACTGAGCCACTCAGCTGCGCTGCAACTTCCTTTTACTGAACTACTCAAGGGTTTGCAACTTTCCCAGGGTTGGTTGGTTTCGGTTTTTGGTAGCTAGGAGCCTGACTACATGGCTTCAAGGCTAAATGGCCACAGGTCCCCAGGCTATTTGGCTTGCTGGAGGCTTCATTCATTACGACACTCAAAAAGCCGCCTGCTGATCTGAACCATGGACTTCAGGAGAAGCCTGAGCTTCACAAAGCTTCCTTTGACAAAGGGCACTCCATCAACAAGTGCCTTCTTCTTCTGGGACAAGCACAATGGAGAAGCTGGCCAAATGGCTAATCGGTGCAAGTCCCAGCTGATTCAACTCTTTATGCTGAGCCTCTCTTCCTTCCCTCCGTGGCCATAAAAAGCTCAGCTGAAAACAACCCATAACCCTTCATGAGGAAGCTCTTCAGTGGGTTGATTTCCAAAGCTGCTGCCTGAGGATAGAAGGAAGGACTTCCCCAAAAGGTCCCCAGGGAGGTACCTGAACTAAAGAAAGAGTCCAAGCTGTATACACACCTACTCTTACCCAGCTCTCTTTGTGGTCCCAGGATGGCTCCGATCTGAATAGAGCTCAACAGGTGGAACTGCATAAGGAGGATACCAGCAGAGACCAGCTTGACAATAGGAAAGAACTTCCTTGGGGAGCAAAATTGGAACTGCCACCTCTGGTCATAGAGCCAGACAGGTAGTGGAGAGATTTCTATCATTTCCATTGCCTGAGAGGGATGTCCAATAATAATTCCTTTCTTGGCTTCTATTTTTAATATTAAAGGGATTTCTCAACCCCAGGATGAATATTTTTTTCTTTTAGATGTTAATTATATTGTTTTAAAATGTTAATTCTATTCATCGATGCCAGTCAAGTTATTTCTTTTTTTTAAACCCTTATATATATACTGTATATTATATATATGTATGTATGTATATATATATATACTGTGTATTGGCTCCAAGGCAGAAGAGTGGTAAGGGCTAGGCAATGGGGGTCAAGTGACTTGCCCAGGTTCACACAGCTGGGAAGTGGCTGAGGCTGGATTCGAACCTAGGACCTCCCACCTCTAGGCTTGGCTCCCAATCCACTGAGCTACCCAGCCGCCCAATCCACTGAGCTACCCAGCCGCCCACCCACCCCCTTAGGATTCTTTACAATATCTAATGATAAATGGTTCTCACGATCAATTTAAGTGTTCATTGAGGAACTTTGTATGGAAATTGAAGTTATGGATCACAAACGAAAGCAAATAATCTCAAACTACAACTCTGCTGTGACTCAGTAATAGTCGCCTTTAGATATTCCATTTTCAAAGAGCCATCATGGAAGTGATGAATGAGACACAGTGACTCCAAAAGCAAATGTTGACAGCAGTAATAGAAAGTACAGATTTTTGTTGGCTTGTAGTACTTGCCCAGAGTTAGAAAATGAAGAAAAGTCTGGGGTCAGATTCGAACCTACGACCTCTGGTCTTGAGGCCCAGCTCTCTGTCCACTGAGCCACTCAGCTGCGCTGCAATTTCCTTTTACTGAACTACTCAAGGGTTTGCAACTTTCCCAGGGTTGGTTGGTTTCGGTTTTTGGTAGCTAGGAGCCTGACTACATGGCTTCAAGGCTAAATGGCCACAGGTCCCCAGGCTATTTGGCTTGCTGGAGGCTTCATTCATTACGACACTCAAAAAGCCGCCTGCTGATCTGAACCATGGACTTCAGGAGAAGCCTGAGCTTCACAAAGCTTCCTTTGACAAAGGGCACTCCATCAACAAGTGCCTTCTTCTTCTGGGACAAGCACAATGGAGAAGCTGGCCAAATGGCTAATCGGTGCAAGTCCCAGCTGATTCAACTCTTTATGCTGAGCCTCTCTTCCTTCCCTCCGTGGCCATAAAAAGCTCAGCTGAAAACAACCCATAACCCTTCATGAGGAAGCTCTTCAGTGGGTTGATTTCCAAAGCTGCTGCCTGAGGATAGAAGGAAGGACTTCCCCAAAAGGTCCCCAGGGAGGTACCTGAACTAAAGAAAGAGTCCATGCTGTATCCACACCTACTCTTACCCAGCTCTCTTTGTGGTCCCAGGATGGCTCCGATCTGAATAGAGCTCAACAGGTGGAACTGCATAAGGAGGATACCAGCAGAGACCAGCTTGACAATAGGAAAGAACTTCCTTGGGGAGCAAAATTGGAACTGCCACCTCTGGTCATAGAGCCAGACAGGTAGTGGAGAGATTTCTATCATTTCCATTGCCTGAGAGGGATGTCCAATAATAATTCCTTTCTTGGCTTCTATTTTTAATATTAAAGGGATTTCTCAACCCCAGGATGAATATTTTTTTCTTTTAGATGTTAATTATATTGTTTTAAAATGTTAATTCTATTCATCGATGCCAGTCAAGTTATTTCTTTTTTTTAAACCCTTATATATATACTGTATATTATATATATGTATATGTATATGTATGTATGTATATATATATATACTGTGTATTGGCTCCAAGGCAGAAGAGTGGTAAGGGCTAGGCAATGGGGGTCAAGTGACTTTCCCAGGTTCACACAGCTGGGAAGTGGCTGAGGCTGGATTCGAACCTAGGACCTCCCACCTCTAGGCTTGGCTCCCAATCCACTGAGCTACCCAGCCGCCCACCCACCCCCTTAGGATTCTTTACAATATCTAATGATAAATGGTTCTCACGATCAATTTAAGTGTTCATTGAGGAACTTTGTATGGAAATTGAAGTTATGGATCACAAACGAAAGCAAATAATCTCAAACTACAACTCTGCTGTGACTCAGTAATAGTCGCCTTTAGATATTCCATTTTCAAAGAGCCATCATGGAAGGGATGAATGAGACACAGTGACTCCAAAAGCAAATGTTGACAGCAGTAATAGAAAGTACAGATTTTTGTTGGCTTGTAGTACTTGCCCAGAGTTAGAAAATGAAGAAAAGTCTGGGGTCAGATTCGAACCTACGACCTCTGGTCTTGAGGCCCAGCTCTCTGTCCACTGAGCCACTCAGCTGCGCTGCAACTTCCTTTTACTGAACTACTCAAGGGTTTGCAACTTTCCCAGGGTTGGTTGGTTTCGGTTTTTGGTAGCTAGGAGCCTGACTACATGGCTTCAAGGCTAAATGGCCACAGGTGCCCAGGCTATTTGGCTTGCTGGAGGCTTCATTCATTACGACACTCAAAAAGCCGCCTGCTGATCTGAACCATGGACTTCAGGAGAAGCCTGAGCTTCACAAAGCTTCCTTTGACAAAGGGCACTCCATCAACAAGTGCCTTCTTCTTCTGGGACAAGCACAATGGAGAAGCTGGCCAAATGGCTAATCGGTGCAAGTCCCAGCTGATTCAACTCTTTATGCTGAGCCTCTCTTCCTTCCCTCCGTGGCCATAAAAAGCTCAGCTGAAAACAACCCATAACCCTTCATGAGGAAGCTCTTCAGTGGGTTGATTTCCAAAGCTGCTGCCTGAGGATAGAAGGAAGGACTTCCCCAAAAGGTCCCCAGGGAGGTACCTGAACTAAAGAAAGAGTCCATGCTGTATCCACACCTACTCTTACCCAGCTCTCTTTGTGGTCCCAGGATGGCTCCGATCTGAATAGAGCTCAACAGGTGGAACTGCATAAGGAGGATACCAGCAGAGACCAGCTTGACAATAGGAAAGAACTTCCTTGGGGAGCAAAATTGGAACTGCCACCTCTGGTCATAGAGCCAGACAGGTAGTGGAGAGATTTCTATCATTTCCATTGCCTGAGAGGGATGTCCAATAATAATTCCTTTCTTGGCTTCTATTTTTAATATTAAAGGGATTTCTCAACCCCAGGATGAATATTTTTTTCTTTTAGATGTTAATTATATTGTTTTAAAATGTTAATTCTATTCATCGATGCCAGTCAAGTTATTTCTTTTTTTTAAACCCTTATATATATACTGTATATTATATATATGTATATGTATATGTATGTATGTATATATATATATATATACTGTGTATTGGCTCCAAGGCAGAAGAGTGGTAAGGGCTAGGCAATGGGGGTCAAGTGACTTTCCCAGGTTCACACAGCTGGGAAGTGGCTGAGGCTGGATTCGAACCTAGGACCTCCCACCTCTAGGCTTGGCTCCCAATCCACTGAGCTACCCAGCCGCCCAATCCACTGAGCTACCCAGCCGCCCACCCACCCCCTTAGGATTCTTTACAATATCTAATGATAAATGGTTCTCACGATCAATTTAAGTGTTCATTGAGGAACTTTGTATGGAAATTGAAGTTATGGATCACAAACGAAAGCAAATAATCTCAAACTACAACTCTGCTGTGACTCAGTAATAGTCGCCTTTAGATATTCCATTTTCAAAGAGCCATCATGGAAGGGATGAATGAGACACAGTGACTCCAAAAGCAAATGTTGACAGCAGTAATAGAAAGTACAGATTTTTGTTGGCTTGTAGTACTTGCCCAGAGTTAGAAAATGAAGAAAAGTCTGGGGTCAGATTCGAACCTACGACCTCTGGTCTTGAGGCCCAGCTCTCTGTCCACTGAGCCACTCAGCTGCGCTGCAACTTCCTTTTACTGAACTACTCAAGGGTTTGCAACTTTCCCAGGGTTGGTTGGTTTCGGTTTTTGGTAGCTAGGAGCCTGACTACATGGCTTCAAGGCTAAATGGCCACAGGTCCCCAGGCTATTTGGCTTGCTGGAGGCTTCATTCATTACGACACTCAAAAAGCCGCCTGCTGATCTGAACCATGGACTTCAGGAGAAGCCTGAGCTTCACAAAGCTTCCTTTGACAAAGGGCACTCCATCAACAAGTGCCTTCTTCTTCTGGGACAAGCACAATGGAGAAGCTGGCCAAATGGCTAATCGGTGCAAGTCCCAGCTGATTCAACTCTTTATGCTGAGCCTCTCTTCCTTCCCTCCGTGGCCATAAAAAGCTCAGCTGAAAACAACCCATAACCCTTCATGAGGAAGCTCTTCAGTGGGTTGATTTCCAAAGCTGCTGCCTGAGGATAGAAGGAAGGACTTCCCCAAAAGGTCCCCAGGGAGGTACCTGAACTAAAGAAAGAGTCCATGCTGTATCCACACCTACTCTTACCCAGCTCTCTTTGTGGTCCCAGGATGGCTCCGATCTGAATAGAGCTCAACAGGTGGAACTGCATAAGGAGGATACCAGCAGAGACCAGCTTGACAATAGGAAAGAACTTCCTTGGGGAGCAAAATTGGAACTGCCACCTCTGGTCATAGAGCCAGACAGGTAGTGGAGAGATTTCTATCATTTCCATTGCCTGAGAGGGATGTCCAATAATAATTCCTTTCTTGGCTTCTATTTTTAATATTAAAGGGATTTCTCAACCCCAGGATGAATATTTTTTTCTTTTAGATGTTAATTATATTGTTTTAAAATGTTAATTCTATTCATCGATGCCAGTCAAGTTATTTCTTTTTTTTAAACCCTTATATATATACTGTATATTATATATATGTATATGTATATGTATGTATGTATATATATATATACTGTGTATTGGCTCCAAGGCAGAAGAGTGGTAAGGGCTAGGCAATGGGGGTCAAGTGACTTTCCCAGGTTCACACAGCTGGGAAGTGGCTGAGGCTGGATTCAAACCTAGGACCTCCCACCTCTAGGCTTGGCTCCCAATCCACTGAGCTACCCAGCCGCCCACCCACCCCCTTAGGATTCTTTACAATATCTAATGATAAATGGTTCTCACGATCAATTTAAGTGTTCATTGAGGAACTTTGTATGGAAATTGAAGTTATGGATCACAAACGAAAGCAAATAATCTCAAACTACAACTCTGCTGTGACTCAGTAATAGTCGCCTTTAGATATTCCATTTTCAAAGAGCCATCATGGAAGGGATGAATGAGACACAGTGACTCCAAAAGCAAATGTTGACAGCAGTAATAGAAAGTACAGATTTTTGTTGGCTTGTAGTACTTGCCCAGAGTTAGAAAATGAAGAAAAGTCTGGGGTCAGATTCGAACCTACGACCTCTGGTCTTGAGGCCCAGCTCTCTGTCCACTGAGCCACTCAGCTGCGCTGCAACTTCCTTTTACTGAACTACTCAAGGGTTTGCAACTTTCCCAGGGTTGGTTGGTTTCGGTTTTTGGTAGCTAGGAGCCTGACTACATGGCTTCAAGGCTAAATGGCCACAGGTGCCCAGGCTATTTGGCTTGCTGGAGGCTTCATTCATTACGACACTCAAAAAGCCGCCTGCTGATCTGAACCATGGACTTCAGGAGAAGCCTGAGCTTCACAAAGCTTCCTTTGACAAAGGGCACTCCATCAACAAGTGCCTTCTTCTTCTGGGACAAGCACAATGGAGAAGCTGGCCAAATGGCTAATCGGTGCAAGTCCCAGCTGATTCAACTCTTTATGCTGAGCCTCTCTTCCTTCCCTCCGTGGCCATAAAAAGCTCAGCTGAAAACAACCCATAACCCTTCATGAGGAAGCTCTTCAGTGGGTTGATTTCCAAAGCTGCTGCCTGAGGATAGAAGGAAGGACTTCCCCAAAAGGTCCCCAGGGAGGTACCTGAACTAAAGAAAGAGTCCATGCTGTATCCACACCTACTCTTACCCAGCTCTCTTTGTGGTCCCAGGATGGCTCCGATCTGAATAGAGCTCAACAGGTGGAACTGCATAAGGAGGATACCAGCAGAGACCAGCTTGACAATAGGAAAGAACTTCCTTGGGGAGCAAAATTGGAACTGCCACCTCTGGTCATAGAGCCAGACAGGTAGTGGAGAGATTTCTATCATTTCCATTGCCTGAGAGGGATGTCCAATAATAATTCCTTTCTTGGCTTCTATTTTTAATATTAAAGGGATTTCTCAACCCCAGGATGAATATTTTTTTCTTTTAGATGTTAATTATATTGTTTTAAAATGTTAATTCTATTCATCGATGCCAGTCAAGTTATTTCTTTTTTTTAAACCCTTATATATATACTGTATATTATATATATGTATATGTATATGTATGTATATATATATATATATATACTGTGTATTGGCTCCAAGGCAGAAGAGTGGTAAGGGCTAGGCAATGGGGGTCAAGTGACTTGCCCAGGTTCACACAGCTGGGAAGTGGCTGAGGCTGGATTCGAACCTAGGACCTCCCACCTCTAGGCTTGGCTCCCAATCCACTGAGCTACCCAGCCGCCCAATCCACTGAGCTACCCAGCCGCCCACCCACCCCCTTAGGATTCTTTACAATATCTAATGATAAATGGTTCTCACGATCAATTTAAGTGTTCATTGAGGAACTTTGTATGGAAATTGAAGTTATGGATCACAAACGAAAGCAAATAATCTCAAACTACAACTCTGCTGTGACTCAGTAATAGTCGCCTTTAGATATTCCATTTTCAAAGAGCCATCATGGAAGGGATGAATGAGACACAGTGACTCCAAAAGCAAATGTTGACAGCAGTAATAGAAAGTACAGATTTTTGTTGGCTTGTAGTACTTGCCCAGAGTTAGAAAATGAAGAAAAGTCTGGGGTCAGATTCGAACCTACGACCTCTGGTCTTGAGGCCCAGCTCTCTGTCCACTGAGCCACTCAGCTGCGCTGCAACTTCCTTTTACTGAACTACTCAAGGGTTTGCAACTTTCCCAGGGTTGGTTGGTTTCGGTTTTTGGTAGCTAGGAGCCTGACTACATGGCTTCAAGGCTAAATGGCCACAGGTCCCCAGGCTATTTGGCTTGCTGGAGGCTTCATTCATTACGACACTCAAAAAGCCGCCTGCTGATCTGAACCATGGACTTCAGGAGAAGCCTGAGCTTCACAAAGCTTCCTTTGACAAAGGGCACTCCATCAACAAGTGCCTTCTTCTTCTGGGACAAGCACAATGGAGAAGCTGGCCAAATGGCTAATCGGTGCAAGTCCCAGCTGATTCAACTCTTTATGCTGAGCCTCTCTTCCTTCCCTCCGTGGCCATAAAAAGCTCAGCTGAAAACAACCCATAACCCTTCATGAGGAAGCTCTTCAGTGGGTTGATTTCCAAAGCTGCTGCCTGAGGATAGAAGGAAGGACTTCCCCAAAAGGTCCCCAGGGAGGTACCTGAACTAAAGAAAGAGTCCATGCTGTATCCACACCTACTCTTACCCAGCTCTCTTTGTGGTCCCAGGATGGCTCCGATCTGAATAGAGCTCAACAGGTGGAACTGCATAAGGAGGATACCAGCAGAGACCAGCTTGACAATAGGAAAGAACTTCCTTGGGGAGCAAAATTGGAACTGCCACCTCTGGTCATAGAGCCAGACAGGTAGTGGAGAGATTTCTATCATTTCCATTGCCTGAGAGGGATGTCCAATAATAATTCCTTTCTTGGCTTCTATTTTTAATATTAAAGGGATTTCTCAACCCCAGGATGAATATTTTTTTCTTTTAGATGTTAATTATATTGTTTTAAAATGTTAATTCTATTCATCGATGCCAGTCAAGTTATTTCTTTTTTTTAAACCCTTATATATATACTGTATATTATATATATGTATATGTATATGTATGTATGTATATATATATATACTGTGTATTGGCTCCAAGGCAGAAGAGTGGTAAGGGCTAGGCAATGGGGGTCAAGTGACTTGCCCAGGTTCACACAGCTGGGAAGTGGCTGAGGCTGGATTCGAACCTAGGACCTCCCACCTCTAGGCTTGGCTCCCAATCCACTGAGCTACCCAGCCGCCCAATCCACTGAGCTACCCAGCCGCCCACCCACCCCCTTAGGATTCTTTACAATATCTAATGATAAATGGTTCTCACGATCAATTTAAGTGTTCATTGAGGAACTTTGTATGGAAATTGAAGTTATGGATCACAAACGAAAGCAAATAATCTCAAACTACAACTCTGCTGTGACTCAGTAATAGTCGCCTTTAGATATTCCATTTTCAAAGAGCCATCATGGAAGTGATGAATGAGACACAGTGACTCCAAAAGCAAATGTTGACAGCAGTAATAGAAAGTACAGATTTTTGTTGGCTTGTAGTACTTGCCCAGAGTTAGAAAATGAAGAAAAGTCTGGGGTCAGATTCGAACCTACGACCTCTGGTCTTGAGGCCCAGCTCTCTGTCCACTGAGCCACTCAGCTGCGCTGCAACTTCCTTTTACTGAACTACTCAAGGGTTTGCAACTTTCCCAGGGTTGGTTGGTTTCGGTTTTTGGTAGCTAGGAGCCTGACTACATGGCTTCAAGGCTAAATGGCCACAGGTCCCCAGGCTATTTGGCTTGCTGGAGGCTTCATTCATTACGACACTCAAAAAGCCGCCTGCTGATCTGAACCATGGACTTCAGGAGAAGCCTGAGCTTCACAAAGCTTCCTTTGACAAAGGGCACTCCATCAACAAGTGCCTTCTTCTTCTGGGACAAGCACAATGGAGAAGCTGGCCAAATGGCTAATCGGTGCAAGTCCCAGCTGATTCAACTCTTTATGCTGAGCCTCTCTTCCTTCCCTCCGTGGCCATAAAAAGCTCAGCTGAAAACAACCCATAACCCTTCATGAGGAAGCTCTTCAGTGGGTTGATTTCCAAAGCTGCTGCCTGAGGATAGAAGGAAGGACTTCCCCAAAAGGTCCCCAGGGAGGTACCTGAACTAAAGAAAGAGTCCATGCTGTATCCACACCTACTCTTACCCAGCTCTCTTTGTGGTCCCAGGATGGCTCCGATCTGAATAGAGCTCAACAGGTGGAACTGCATAAGGAGGATACCAGCAGAGACCAGCTTGACAATAGGAAAGAACTTCCTTGGGGAGCAAAATTGGAACTGCCACCTCTGGTCATAGAGCCAGACAGGTAGTGGAGAGATTTCTATCATTTCCATTGCCTGAGAGGGATGTCCAATAATAATTCCTTTCTTGGCTTCTATTTTTAATATTAAAGGGATTTCTCAACCCCAGGATGAATATTTTTTTCTTTTAGATGTTAATTATATTGTTTTAAAATGTTAATTCTATTCATCGATGCCAGTCAAGTTATTTCTTTTTTTTAAACCCTTATATATATACTGTATATTATATATATGTATATGTATATGTATGTATGTATATATATATATACTGTGTATTGGCTCCAAGGCAGAAGAGTGGTAAGGGCTAGGCAATGGGGGTCAAGTGACTTTCCCAGGTTCACACAGCTGGGAAGTGGCTGAGGCTGGATTCGAACCTAGGACCTCCCACCTCTAGGCTTGGCTCCCAATCCACTGAGCTACCCAGCCGCCCACCCACCCCCTTAGGATTCTTTACAATATCTAATGATAAATGGTTCTCACGATCAATTTAAGTGTTCATTGAGGAACTTTGTATGGAAATTGAAGTTATGGATCACAAACGAAAGCAAATAATCTCAAACTACAACTCTGCTGTGACTCAGTAATAGTCGCCTTTAGATATTCCATTTTCAAAGAGCCATCATGGAAGGGATGAATGAGACACAGTGACTCCAAAAGCAAATGTTGACAGCAGTAATAGAAAGTACAGATTTTTGTTGGCTTGTAGTACTTGCCCAGAGTTAGAAAATGAAGAAAAGTCTGGGGTCAGATTCGAACCTACGACCTCTGGTCTTGAGGCCCAGCTCTCTGTCCACTGAGCCACTCAGCTGCGCTGCAACTTCCTTTTACTGAACTACTCAAGGGTTTGCAACTTTCCCAGGGTTGGTTGGTTTCGGTTTTTGGTAGCTAGGAGCCTGACTACATGGCTTCAAGGCTAAATGGCCACAGGTGCCCAGGCTATTTGGCTTGCTGGAGGCTTCATTCATTACGACACTCAAAAAGCCGCCTGCTGATCTGAACCATGGACTTCAGGAGAAGCCTGAGCTTCACAAAGCTTCCTTTGACAAAGGGCACTCCATCAACAAGTGCCTTCTTCTTCTGGGACAAGCACAATGGAGAAGCTGGCCAAATGGCTAATCGGTGCAAGTCCCAGCTGATTCAACTCTTTATGCTGAGCCTCTCTTCCTTCCCTCCGTGGCCATAAAAAGCTCAGCTGAAAACAACCCATAACCCTTCATGAGGAAGCTCTTCAGTGGGTTGATTTCCAAAGCTGCTGCCTGAGGATAGAAGGAAGGACTTCCCCAAAAGGTCCCCAGGGAGGTACCTGAACTAAAGAAAGAGTCCATGCTGTATCCACACCTACTCTTACCCAGCTCTCTTTGTGGTCCCAGGATGGCTCCGATCTGAATAGAGCTCAACAGGTGGAACTGCATAAGGAGGATACCAGCAGAGACCAGCTTGACAATAGGAAAGAACTTCCTTGGGGAGCAAAATTGGAACTGCCACCTCTGGTCATAGAGCCAGACAGGTAGTGGAGAGATTTCTATCATTTCCATTGCCTGAGAGGGATGTCCAATAATAATTCCTTTCTTGGCTTCTATTTTTAATATTAAAGGGATTTCTCAACCCCAGGATGAATATTTTTTTCTTTTAGATGTTAATTATATTGTTTTAAAATGTTAATTCTATTCATCGATGCCAGTCAAGTTATTTCTTTTTTTTAAACCCTTATATATATACTGTATATTATATATATGTATATGTATATGTATGTATGTATATATATATATATATATACTGTGTATTGGCTCCAAGGCAGAAGAGTGGTAAGGGCTAGGCAATGGGGGTCAAGTGACTTGCCCAGGTTCACACAGCTGGGAAGTGGCTGAGGCTGGATTCGAACCTAGGACCTCCCACCTCTAGGCTTGGCTCCCAATCCACTGAGCTACCCAGCCGCCCAATCCACTGAGCTACCCAGCCGCCCACCCACCCCCTTAGGATTCTTTACAATATCTAATGATAAATGGTTCTCACGATCAATTTAAGTGTTCATTGAGGAACTTTGTATGGAAATTGAAGTTATGGATCACAAACGAAAGCAAATAATCTCAAACTACAACTCTGCTGTGACTCAGTAATAGTCGCCTTTAGATATTCCATTTTCAAAGAGCCATCATGGAAGGGATGAATGAGACACAGTGACTCCAAAAGCAAATGTTGACAGCAGTAATAGAAAGTACAGATTTTTGTTGGCTTGTAGTACTTGCCCAGAGTTAGAAAATGAAGAAAAGTCTGGGGTCAGATTCGAACCTACGACCTCTGGTCTTGAGGCCCAGCTCTCTGTCCACTGAGCCACTCAGCTGCGCTGCAACTTCCTTTTACTGAACTACTCAAGGGTTTGCAACTTTCCCAGGGTTGGTTGGTTTCGGTTTTTGGTAGCTAGGAGCCTGACTACATGGCTTCAAGGCTAAATGGCCACAGGTCCCCAGGCTATTTGGCTTGCTGGAGGCTTCATTCATTACGACACTCAAAAAGCCGCCTGCTGATCTGAACCATGGACTTCAGGAGAAGCCTGAGCTTCACAAAGCTTCCTTTGACAAAGGGCACTCCATCAACAAGTGCCTTCTTCTTCTGGGACAAGCACAATGGAGAAGCTGGCCAAATGGCTAATCGGTGCAAGTCCCAGCTGATTCAACTCTTTATGCTGAGCCTCTCTTCCTTCCCTCCGTGGCCATAAAAAGCTCAGCTGAAAACAACCCATAACCCTTCATGAGGAAGCTCTTCAGTGGGTTGATTTCCAAAGCTGCTGCCTGAGGATAGAAGGAAGGACTTCCCCAAAAGGTCCCCAGGGAGGTACCTGAACTAAAGAAAGAGTCCATGCTGTATCCACACCTACTCTTACCCAGCTCTCTTTGTGGTCCCAGGATGGCTCCGATCTGAATAGAGCTCAACAGGTGGAACTGCATAAGGAGGATACCAGCAGAGACCAGCTTGACAATAGGAAAGAACTTCCTTGGGGAGCAAAATTGGAACTGCCACCTCTGGTCATAGAGCCAGACAGGTAGTGGAGAGATTTCTATCATTTCCATTGCCTGAGAGGGATGTCCAATAATAATTCCTTTCTTGGCTTCTATTTTTAATATTAAAGGGATTTCTCAACCCCAGGATGAATATTTTTTTCTTTTAGATGTTAATTATATTGTTTTAAAATGTTAATTCTATTCATCGATGCCAGTCAAGTTATTTCTTTTTTTTAAACCCTTATATATATACTGTATATTATATATATGTATATGTATATGTATGTATGTATATATATATATACTGTGTATTGGCTCCAAGGCAGAAGAGTGGTAAGGGCTAGGCAATGGGGGTCAAGTGACTTTCCCAGGTTCACACAGCTGGGAAGTGGCTGAGGCTGGATTCGAACCTAGGACCTCCCACCTCTAGGCTTGGCTCCCAATCCACTGAGCTACCCAGCCGCCCACCCACCCCCTTAGGATTCTTTACAATATCTAATGATAAATGGTTCTCACGATCAATTTAAGTGTTCATTGAGGAACTTTGTATGGAAATTGAAGTTATGGATCACAAACGAAAGCAAATAATCTCAAACTACAACTCTGCTGTGACTCAGTAATAGTCGCCTTTAGATATTCCATTTTCAAAGAGCCATCATGGAAGGGATGAATGAGACACAGTGACTCCAAAAGCAAATGTTGACAGCAGTAATAGAAAGTACAGATTTTTGTTGGCTTGTAGTACTTGCCCAGAGTTAGAAAATGAAGAAAAGTCTGGGGTCAGATTCGAACCTACGACCTCTGGTCTTGAGGCCCAGCTCTCTGTCCACTGAGCCACTCAGCTGCGCTGCAACTTCCTTTTACTGAACTACTCAAGGGTTTGCAACTTTCCCAGGGTTGGTTGGTTTCGGTTTTTGGTAGCTAGGAGCCTGACTACATGGCTTCAAGGCTAAATGGCCACAGGTGCCCAGGCTATTTGGCTTGCTGGAGGCTTCATTCATTACGACACTCAAAAAGCCGCCTGCTGATCTGAACCATGGACTTCAGGAGAAGCCTGAGCTTCACAAAGCTTCCTTTGACAAAGGGCACTCCATCAACAAGTGCCTTCTTCTTCTGGGACAAGCACAATGGAGAAGCTGGCCAAATGGCTAATCGGTGCAAGTCCCAGCTGATTCAACTCTTTATGCTGAGCCTCTCTTCCTTCCCTCCGTGGCCATAAAAAGCTCAGCTGAAAACAACCCATAACCCTTCATGAGGAAGCTCTTCAGTGGGTTGATTTCCAAAGCTGCTGCCTGAGGATAGAAGGAAGGACTTCCCCAAAAGGTCCCCAGGGAGGTACCTGAACTAAAGAAAGAGTCCATGCTGTATCCACACCTACTCTTACCCAGCTCTCTTTGTGGTCCCAGGATGGCTCCGATCTGAATAGAGCTCAACAGGTGGAACTGCATAAGGAGGATACCAGCAGAGACCAGCTTGACAATAGGAAAGAACTTCCTTGGGGAGCAAAATTGGAACTGCCACCTCTGGTCATAGAGCCAGACAGGTAGTGGAGAGATTTCTATCATTTCCATTGCCTGAGAGGGATGTCCAATAATAATTCCTTTCTTGGCTTCTATTTTTAATATTAAAGGGATTTCTCAACCCCAGGATGAATATTTTTTTCTTTTAGATGTTAATTATATTGTTTTAAAATGTTAATTCTATTCATCGATGCCAGTCAAGTTATTTCTTTTTTTTAAACCCTTATATATATACTGTATATTATATATATGTATATGTATATGTATGTATATATATATATATATACTGTGTATTGGCTCCAAGGCAGAAGAGTGGTAAGGGCTAGGCAATGGGGGTCAAGTGACTTGCCCAGGTTCACACAGCTGGGAAGTGGCTGAGGCTGGATTCGAACCTAGGACCTCCCACCTCTAGGCTTGGCTCCCAATCCACTGAGCTACCCAGCCGCCCAATCCACTGAGCTACCCAGCCGCCCACCCACCCCCTTAGGATTCTTTACAATATCTAATGATAAATGGTTCTCACGATCAATTTAAGTGTTCATTGAGGAACTTTGTATGGAAATTGAAGTTATGGATCACAAACGAAAGCAAATAATCTCAAACTACAACTCTGCTGTGACTCAGTAATAGTCGCCTTTAGATATTCCATTTTCAAAGAGCCATCATGGAAGGGATGAATGAGACACAGTGACTCCAAAAGCAAATGTTGACAGCAGTAATAGAAAGTACAGATTTTTGTTGGCTTGTAGTACTTGCCCAGAGTTAGAAAATGAAGAAAAGTCTGGGGTCAGATTCGAACCTACGACCTCTGGTCTTGAGGCCCAGCTCTCTGTCCACTGAGCCACTCAGCTGCGCTGCAACTTCCTTTTACTGAACTACTCAAGGGTTTGCAACTTTCCCAGGGTTGGTTGGTTTCGGTTTTTGGTAGCTAGGAGCCTGACTACATGGCTTCAAGGCTAAATGGCCACAGGTCCCCAGGCTATTTGGCTTGCTGGAGGCTTCATTCATTACGACACTCAAAAAGCCGCCTGCTGATCTGAACCATGGACTTCAGGAGAAGCCTGAGCTTCACAAAGCTTCCTTTGACAAAGGGCACTCCATCAACAAGTGCCTTCTTCTTCTGGGACAAGCACAATGGAGAAGCTGGCCAAATGGCTAATCGGTGCAAGTCCCAGCTGATTCAACTCTTTATGCTGAGCCTCTCTTCCTTCCCTCCGTGGCCATAAAAAGCTCAGCTGAAAACAACCCATAACCCTTCATGAGGAAGCTCTTCAGTGGGTTGATTTCCAAAGCTGCTGCCTGAGGATAGAAGGAAGGACTTCCCCAAAAGGTCCCCAGGGAGGTACCTGAACTAAAGAAAGAGTCCATGCTGTATACACACCTACTCTTACCCAGCTCTCTTTGTGGTCCCAGGATGGCTCCGATCTGAATAGAGCTCAACAGGTGGAACTGCATAAGGAGGATACCAGCAGAGACCAGCTTGACAATAGGAAAGAACTTCCTTGGGGAGCAAAATTGGAACTGCCACCTCTGGTCATAGAGCCAGACAGGTAGTGGAGAGATTTCTATCATTTCCATTGCCTGAGAGGGATGTCCAATAATAATTCCTTTCTTGGCTTCTATTTTTAATATTAAAGGGATTTCTCAACCCCAGGATGAATATTTTTTTCTTTTAGATGTTAATTATATTGTTTTAAAATGTTAATTCTATTCATCGATGCCAGTCAAGTTATTTCTTTTTTTTAAACCCTTATATATATACTGTATATTATATATATGTATGTATGTATATATATATATACTGTGTATTGGCTCCAAGGCAGAAGAGTGGTAAGGGCTAGGCAATGGGGGTCAAGTGACTTGCCCAGGTTCACACAGCTGGGAAGTGGCTGAGGCTGGATTCGAACCTAGGACCTCCCACCTCTAGGCTTGGCTCCCAATCCACTGAGCTACCCAGCCGCCCAATCCACTGAGCTACCCAGCCGCCCACCCACCCCCTTAGGATTCTTTACAATATCTAATGATAAATGGTTCTCACGATCAATTTAAGTGTTCATTGAGGAACTTTGTATGGAAATTGAAGTTATGGATCACAAACGAAAGCAAATAATCTCAAACTACAACTCTGCTGTGACTCAGTAATAGTCGCCTTTAGATATTCCATTTTCAAAGAGCCATCATGGAAGTGATGAATGAGACACAGTGACTCCAAAAGCAAATGTTGACAGCAGTAATAGAAAGTACAGATTTTTGTTGGCTTGTAGTACTTGCCCAGAGTTAGAAAATGAAGAAAAGTCTGGGGTCAGATTCGAACCTACGACCTCTGGTCTTGAGGCCCAGCTCTCTGTCCACTGAGCCACTCAGCTGCGCTGCAACTTCCTTTTACTGAACTACTCAAGGGTTTGCAACTTTCCCAGGGTTGGTTGGTTTCGGTTTTTGGTAGCTAGGAGCCTGACTACATGGCTTCAAGGCTAAATGGCCACAGGTCCCCAGGCTATTTGGCTTGCTGGAGGCTTCATTCATTACGACACTCAAAAAGCCGCCTGCTGATCTGAACCATGGACTTCAGGAGAAGCCTGAGCTTCACAAAGCTTCCTTTGACAAAGGGCACTCCATCAACAAGTGCCTTCTTCTTCTGGGACAAGCACAATGGAGAAGCTGGCCAAATGGCTAATCGGTGCAAGTCCCAGCTGATTCAACTCTTTATGCTGAGCCTCTCTTCCTTCCCTCCGTGGCCATAAAAAGCTCAGCTGAAAACAACCCATAACCCTTCATGAGGAAGCTCTTCAGTGGGTTGATTTCCAAAGCTGCTGCCTGAGGATAGAAGGAAGGACTTCCCCAAAAGGTCCCCAGGGAGGTACCTGAACTAAAGAAAGAGTCCATGCTGTATCCACACCTACTCTTACCCAGCTCTCTTTGTGGTCCCAGGATGGCTCCGATCTGAATAGAGCTCAACAGGTGGAACTGCATAAGGAGGATACCAGCAGAGACCAGCTTGACAATAGGAAAGAACTTCCTTGGGGAGCAAAATTGGAACTGCCACCTCTGGTCATAGAGCCAGACAGGTAGTGGAGAGATTTCTATCATTTCCATTGCCTGAGAGGGATGTCCAATAATAATTCCTTTCTTGGCTTCTATTTTTAATATTAAAGGGATTTCTCAACCCCAGGATGAATATTTTTTTCTTTTAGATGTTAATTATATTGTTTTAAAATGTTAATTCTATTCATCGATGCCAGTCAAGTTATTTCTTTTTTTTAAACCCTTATATATATACTGTATATTATATATATGTATATGTATATGTATGTATATATATATATATATATACTGTGTATTGGCTCCAAGGCAGAAGAGTGGTAAGGGCTAGGCAATGGGGGTCAAGTGACTTGCCCAGGTTCACACAGCTGGGAAGTGGCTGAGGCTGGATTCGAACCTAGGACCTCCCACCTCTAGGCTTGGCTCCCAATCCACTGAGCTACCCAGCCGCCCAATCCACTGAGCTACCCAGCCGCCCACCCACCCCCTTAGGATTCTTTACAATATCTAATGATAAATGGTTCTCACGATCAATTTAAGTGTTCATTGAGGAACTTTGTATGGAAATTGAAGTTATGGATCACAAACGAAAGCAAATAATCTCAAACTACAACTCTGCTGTGACTCAGTAATAGTCGCCTTTAGATATTCCATTTTCAAAGAGCCATCATGGAAGGGATGAATGAGACACAGTGACTCCAAAAGCAAATGTTGACAGCAGTAATAGAAAGTACAGATTTTTGTTGGCTTGTAGTACTTGCCCAGAGTTAGAAAATGAAGAAAAGTCTGGGGTCAGATTCGAACCTACGACCTCTGGTCTTGAGGCCCAGCTCTCTGTCCACTGAGCCACTCAGCTGCGCTGCAACTTCCTTTTACTGAACTACTCAAGGGTTTGCAACTTTCCCAGGGTTGGTTGGTTTCGGTTTTTGGTAGCTAGGAGCCTGACTACATGGCTTCAAGGCTAAATGGCCACAGGTCCCCAGGCTATTTGGCTTGCTGGAGGCTTCATTCATTACGACACTCAAAAAGCCGCCTGCTGATCTGAACCATGGACTTCAGGAGAAGCCTGAGCTTCACAAAGCTTCCTTTGACAAAGGGCACTCCATCAACAAGTGCCTTCTTCTTCTGGGACAAGCACAATGGAGAAGCTGGCCAAATGGCTAATCGGTGCAAGTCCCAGCTGATTCAACTCTTTATGCTGAGCCTCTCTTCCTTCCCTCCGTGGCCATAAAAAGCTCAGCTGAAAACAACCCATAACCCTTCATGAGGAAGCTCTTCAGTGGGTTGATTTCCAAAGCTGCTGCCTGAGGATAGAAGGAAGGACTTCCCCAAAAGGTCCCCAGGGAGGTACCTGAACTAAAGAAAGAGTCCATGCTGTATACACACCTACTCTTACCCAGCTCTCTTTGTGGTCCCAGGATGGCTCCGATCTGAATAGAGCTCAACAGGTGGAACTGCATAAGGAGGATACCAGCAGAGACCAGCTTGACAATAGGAAAGAACTTCCTTGGGGAGCAAAATTGGAACTGCCACCTCTGGTCATAGAGCCAGACAGGTAGTGGAGAGATTTCTATCATTTCCATTGCCTGAGAGGGATGTCCAATAATAATTCCTTTCTTGGCTTCTATTTTTAATATTAAAGGGATTTCTCAACCCCAGGATGAATATTTTTTTCTTTTAGATGTTAATTATATTGTTTTAAAATGTTAATTCTATTCATCGATGCCAGTCAAGTTATTTCTTTTTTTTAAACCCTTATATATATACTGTATATTATATATATGTATGTATGTATATATATATATACTGTGTATTGGCTCCAAGGCAGAAGAGTGGTAAGGGCTAGGCAATGGGGGTCAAGTGACTTGCCCAGGTTCACACAGCTGGGAAGTGGCTGAGGCTGGATTCGAACCTAGGACCTCCCACCTCTAGGCTTGGCTCCCAATCCACTGAGCTACCCAGCCGCCCAATCCACTGAGCTACCCAGCCGCCCACCCACCCCCTTAGGATTCTTTACAATATCTAATGATAAATGGTTCTCACGATCAATTTAAGTGTTCATTGAGGAACTTTGTATGGAAATTGAAGTTATGGATCACAAACGAAAGCAAATAATCTCAAACTACAACTCTGCTGTGACTCAGTAATAGTCGCCTTTAGATATTCCATTTTCAAAGAGCCATCATGGAAGTGATGAATGAGACACAGTGACTCCAAAAGCAAATGTTGACAGCAGTAATAGAAAGTACAGATTTTTGTTGGCTTGTAGTACTTGCCCAGAGTTAGAAAATGAAGAAAAGTCTGGGGTCAGATTCGAACCTACGACCTCTGGTCTTGAGGCCCAGCTCTCTGTCCACTGAGCCACTCAGCTGCGCTGCAACTTCCTTTTACTGAACTACTCAAGGGTTTGCAACTTTCCCAGGGTTGGTTGGTTTCGGTTTTTGGTAGCTAGGAGCCTGACTACATGGCTTCAAGGCTAAATGGCCACAGGTCCCCAGGCTATTTGGCTTGCTGGAGGCTTCATTCATTACGACACTCAAAAAGCCGCCTGCTGATCTGAACCATGGACTTCAGGAGAAGCCTGAGCTTCACAAAGCTTCCTTTGACAAAGGGCACTCCATCAACAAGTGCCTTCTTCTTCTGGGACAAGCACAATGGAGAAGCTGGCCAAATGGCTAATCGGTGCAAGTCCCAGCTGATTCAACTCTTTATGCTGAGCCTCTCTTCCTTCCCTCCGTGGCCATAAAAAGCTCAGCTGAAAACAACCCATAACCCTTCATGAGGAAGCTCTTCAGTGGGTTGATTTCCAAAGCTGCTGCCTGAGGATAGAAGGAAGGACTTCCCCAAAAGGTCCCCAGGGAGGTACCTGAACTAAAGAAAGAGTCCATGCTGTATCCACACCTACTCTTACCCAGCTCTCTTTGTGGTCCCAGGATGGCTCCGATCTGAATAGAGCTCAACAGGTGGAACTGCATAAGGAGGATACCAGCAGAGACCAGCTTGACAATAGGAAAGAACTTCCTTGGGGAGCAAAATTGGAACTGCCACCTCTGGTCATAGAGCCAGACAGGTAGTGGAGAGATTTCTATCATTTCCATTGCCTGAGAGGGATGTCCAATAATAATTCCTTTCTTGGCTTCTATTTTTAATATTAAAGGGATTTCTCAACCCCAGGATGAATATTTTTTTCTTTTAGATGTTAATTATATTGTTTTAAAATGTTAATTCTATTCATCGATGCCAGTCAAGTTATTTCTTTTTTTTAAACCCTTATATATATACTGTATATTATATATATGTATGTATGTATATATATATATACTGTGTATTGGCTCCAAGGCAGAAGAGTGGTAAGGGCTAGGCAATGGGGGTCAAGTGACTTGCCCAGGTTCACACAGCTGGGAAGTGGCTGAGGCTGGATTCGAACCTAGGACCTCCCACCTCTAGGCTTGGCTCCCAATCCACTGAGCTACCCAGCCGCCCAATCCACTGAGCTACCCAGCCGCCCACCCACCCCCTTAGGATTCTTTACAATATCTAATGATAAATGGTTCTCACGATCAATTTAAGTGTTCATTGAGGAACTTTGTATGGAAATTGAAGTTATGGATCACAAACGAAAGCAAATAATCTCAAACTACAACTCTGCTGTGACTCAGTAATAGTCGCCTTTAGATATTCCATTTTCAAAGAGCCATCATGGAAGTGATGAATGAGACACAGTGACTCCAAAAGCAAATGTTGACAGCAGTAATAGAAAGTACAGATTTTTGTTGGCTTGTAGTACTTGCCCAGAGTTAGAAAATGAAGAAAAGTCTGGGGTCAGATTCGAACCTACGACCTCTGGTCTTGAGGCCCAGCTCTCTGTCCACTGAGCCACTCAGCTGCGCTGCAACTTCCTTTTACTGAACTACTCAAGGGTTTGCAACTTTCCCAGGGTTGGTTGGTTTCGGTTTTTGGTAGCTAGGAGCCTGACTACATGGCTTCAAGGCTAAATGGCCACAGGTCCCCAGGCTATTTGGCTTGCTGGAGGCTTCATTCATTACGACACTCAAAAAGCCGCCTGCTGATCTGAACCATGGACTTCAGGAGAAGCCTGAGCTTCACAAAGCTTCCTTTGACAAAGGGCACTCCATCAACAAGTGCCTTCTTCTTCTGGGACAAGCACAATGGAGAAGCTGGCCAAATGGCTAATCGGTGCAAGTCCCAGCTGATTCAACTCTTTATGCTGAGCCTCTCTTCCTTCCCTCCGTGGCCATAAAAAGCTCAGCTGAAAACAACCCATAACCCTTCATGAGGAAGCTCTTCAGTGGGTTGATTTCCAAAGCTGCTGCCTGAGGATAGAAGGAAGGACTTCCCCAAAAGGTCCCCAGGGAGGTACCTGAACTAAAGAAAGAGTCCATGCTGTATCCACACCTACTCTTACCCAGCTCTCTTTGTGGTCCCAGGATGGCTCCGATCTGAATAGAGCTCAACAGGTGGAACTGCATAAGGAGGATACCAGCAGAGACCAGCTTGACAATAGGAAAGAACTTCCTTGGGGAGCAAAATTGGAACTGCCACCTCTGGTCATAGAGCCAGACAGGTAGTGGAGAGATTTCTATCATTTCCATTGCCTGAGAGGGATGTCCAATAATAATTCCTTTCTTGGCTTCTATTTTTAATATTAAAGGGATTTCTCAACCCCAGGATGAATATTTTTTTCTTTTAGATGTTAATTATATTGTTTTAAAATGTTAATTCTATTCATCGATGCCAGTCAAGTTATTTCTTTTTTTTAAACCCTTATATATATACTGTATATTATATATATGTATGTATGTATATATATATATACTGTGTATTGGCTCCAAGGCAGAAGAGTGGTAAGGGCTAGGCAATGGGGGTCAAGTGACTTGCCCAGGTTCACACAGCTGGGAAGTGGCTGAGGCTGGATTCGAACCTAGGACCTCCCACCTCTAGGCTTGGCTCCCAATCCACTGAGCTACCCAGCCGCCCAATCCACTGAGCTACCCAGCCGCCCACCCACCCCCTTAGGATTCTTTACAATATCTAATGATAAATGGTTCTCACGATCAATTTAAGTGTTCATTGAGGAACTTTGTATGGAAATTGAAGTTATGGATCACAAACGAAAGCAAATAATCTCAAACTACAACTCTGCTGTGACTCAGTAATAGTCGCCTTTAGATATTCCATTTTCAAAGAGCCATCATGGAAGGGATGAATGAGACACAGTGACTCCAAAAGCAAATGTTGACAGCAGTAATAGAAAGTACAGATTTTTGTTGGCTTGTAGTACTTGCCCAGAGTTAGAAAATGAAGAAAAGTCTGGGGTCAGATTCGAACCTACGACCTCTGGTCTTGAGGCCCAGCTCTCTGTCCACTGAGCCACTCAGCTGCGCTGCAACTTCCTTTTACTGAACTACTCAAGGGTTTGCAACTTTCCCAGGGTTGGTTGGTTTCGGTTTTTGGTAGCTAGGAGCCTGACTACATGGCTTCAAGGCTAAATGGCCACAGGTCCCCAGGCTATTTGGCTTGCTGGAGGCTTCATTCATTACGACACTCAAAAAGCCGCCTGCTGATCTGAACCATGGACTTCAGGAGAAGCCTGAGCTTCACAAAGCTTCCTTTGACAAAGGGCACTCCATCAACAAGTGCCTTCTTCTTCTGGGACAAGCACAATGGAGAAGCTGGCCAAATGGCTAATCGGTGCAAGTCCCAGCTGATTCAACTCTTTATGCTGAGCCTCTCTTCCTTCCCTCCGTGGCCATAAAAAGCTCAGCTGAAAACAACCCATAACCCTTCATGAGGAAGCTCTTCAGTGGGTTGATTTCCAAAGCTGCTGCCTGAGGATAGAAGGAAGGACTTCCCCAAAAGGTCCCCAGGGAGGTACCTGAACTAAAGAAAGAGTCCATGCTGTATCCACACCTACTCTTACCCAGCTCTCTTTGTGGTCCCAGGATGGCTCCGATCTGAATAGAGCTCAACAGGTGGAACTGCATAAGGAGGATACCAGCAGAGACCAGCTTGACAATAGGAAAGAACTTCCTTGGGGAGCAAAATTGGAACTGCCACCTCTGGTCATAGAGCCAGACAGGTAGTGGAGAGATTTCTATCATTTCCATTGCCTGAGAGGGATGTCCAATAATAATTCCTTTCTTGGCTTCTATTTTTAATATTAAAGGGATTTCTCAACCCCAGGATGAATATTTTTTTCTTTTAGATGTTAATTATATTGTTTTAAAATGTTAATTCTATTCATCGATGCCAGTCAAGTTATTTCTTTTTTTTAAACCCTTATATATATACTGTATATTATATATATGTATATGTATATGTATGTATGTATATATATATATATATATATATACTGTGTATTGGCTCCAAGGCAGAAGAGTGGTAAGGGCTAGGCAATGGGGGTCAAGTGACTTGCCCAGGTTCACACAGCTGGGAAGTGGCTGAGGCTGGATTCGAACCTAGGACCTCCCACCTCTAGGCTTGGCTCCCAATCCACTGAGCTACCCAGCCGCCCAATCCACTGAGCTACCCAGCCGCCCACCCACCCCCTTAGGATTCTTTACAATATCTAATGATAAATGGTTCTCACGATCAATTTAAGTGTTCATTGAGGAACTTTGTATGGAAATTGAAGTTATGGATCACAAACGAAAGCAAATAATCTCAAACTACAACTCTGCTGTGACTCAGTAATAGTCGCCTTTAGATATTCCATTTTCAAAGAGCCATCATGGAAGTGATGAATGAGACACAGTGACTCCAAAAGCAAATGTTGACAGCAGTAATAGAAAGTACAGATTTTTGTTGGCTTGTAGTACTTGCCCAGAGTTAGAAAATGAAGAAAAGTCTGGGGTCAGATTCGAACCTACGACCTCTGGTCTTGAGGCCCAGCTCTCTGTCCACTGAGCCACTCAGCTGCGCTGCAACTTCCTTTTACTGAACTACTCAAGGGTTTGCAACTTTCCCAGGGTTGGTTGGTTTCGGTTTTTGGTAGCTAGGAGCCTGACTACATGGCTTCAAGGCTAAATGGCCACAGGTCCCCAGGCTATTTGGCTTGCTGGAGGCTTCATTCATTACGACACTCAAAAAGCCGCCTGCTGATCTGAACCATGGACTTCAGGAGAAGCCTGAGCTTCACAAAGCTTCCTTTGACAAAGGGCACTCCATCAACAAGTGCCTTCTTCTTCTGGGACAAGCACAATGGAGAAGCTGGCCAAATGGCTAATCGGTAAAAGTCCCAGCTGATTCAACTCTTTATGCTGAGCCTCTCTTCCTTCCCTCCATGGCCATAAAAAGCTCAGCTGAAAACAACCCATAACCCTTCATGAGGAAGCTCTTCAGTGGGTTGATTTCCAAAGCTGCTGCCTGAGGATAGAAGGAAGGACTTCCCCAAAAGGTCCCCAGGGAGGTACCTGAACTAAAGAAAGAGTCCATGCTGTATCCACACCTACTCTTACCCAGCTCTCTTTGTGGTCCCAGGATGGCTCCGATCTGAATAGAGCTCAACAGGTGGAACTGCATAAGGAGGATACCAGCAGAGACCAGCTTGACAATAGGAAAGAACTTCCTTGGGGAGCAAAATTGGAACTGCCACCTCTGGTCATAGAGCCAGACAGGTAGTGGAGAGATTTCTATCATTTCCATTGCCTGAGAGGGATGTCCAATAATAATTCCTTTCTTGGCTTCTATTTTTAATATTAAAGGGATTTCTCAACCCCAGGATGAATATTTTTTTCTTTTAGATGTTAATTATATTGTTTTAAAATGTTAATTCTATTCATCGATGCCAGTCAAGTTATTTCTTTTTTTAAACCCTTATATATATACTGTATATTATATATATGTATATGTATATGTATGTATGTATATATATATATACTGTGTATTGGCTCCAAGGCAGAAGAGTGGTAAGGGCTAGGCAATGGGGGTCAAGTGACTTGCCCAGGTTCACACAGCTGGGAAGTGGCTGAGGCTGGATTCGAACCTAGGACCTCCCACCTCTAGGCTTGGCTCCCAATCCACTGAGCTACCCAGCCGCCCAATCCACTGAGCTACCCAGCCGCCCACCCACCCCCTTAGGATTCTTTACAATATCTAATGATAAATGGTTCTCACGATCAATTTAAGTGTTCATTGAGGAACTTTGTATGGAAATTGAAGTTATGGATCACAAACGAAAGCAAATAATCTCAAACTACAACTCTGCTGTGACTCAGTAATAGTCGCCTTTAGATATTCCATTTTCAAAGAGCCATCATGGAAGGGATGAATGAGACACAGTGACTCCAAAAGCAAATGTTGACAGCAGTAATAGAAAGTACAGATTTTTGTTGGCTTGTAGTACTTGCCCAGAGTTAGAAAATGAAGAAAAGTCTGGGGTCAGATTCGAACCTACGACCTCTGGTCTTGAGGCCCAGCTCTCTGTCCACTGAGCCACTCAGCTGCGCTGCAACTTCCTTTTACTGAACTACTCAAGGGTTTGCAACTTTCCCAGGGTTGGTTGGTTTCGGTTTTTGGTAGCTAGGAGCCTGACTACATGGCTTCAAGGCTAAATGGCCACAGGTCCCCAGGCTATTTGGCTTGCTGGAGGCTTCATTCATTACGACACTCAAAAAGCCGCCTGCTGATCTGAACCATGGACTTCAGGAGAAGCCTGAGCTTCACAAAGCTTCCTTTGACAAAGGGCACTCCATCAACAAGTGCCTTCTTCTTCTGGGACAAGCACAATGGAGAAGCTGGCCAAATGGCTAATCGGTGCAAGTCCCAGCTGATTCAACTCTTTATGCTGAGCCTCTCTTCCTTCCCTCCGTGGCCATAAAAAGCTCAGCTGAAAACAACCCATAACCCTTCATGAGGAAGCTCTTCAGTGGGTTGATTTCCAAAGCTGCTGCCTGAGGATAGAAGGAAGGACTTCCCCAAAAGGTCCCCAGGGAGGTACCTGAACTAAAGAAAGAGTCCATGCTGTATCCACACCTACTCTTACCCAGCTCTCTTTGTGGTCCCAGGATGGCTCCGATCTGAATAGAGCTCAACAGGTGGAACTGCATAAGGAGGATACCAGCAGAGACCAGCTTGACAATAGGAAAGAACTTCCTTGGGGAGCAAAATTGGAACTGCCACCTCTGGTCATAGAGCCAGACAGGTAGTGGAGAGATTTCTATCATTTCCATTGCCTGAGAGGGATGTCCAATAATAATTCCTTTCTTGGCTTCTATTTTTAATATTAAAGGGATTTCTCAACCCCAGGATGAATATTTTTTTCTTTTAGATGTTAATTATATTGTTTTAAAATGTTAATTCTATTCATCGATGCCAGTCAAGTTATTTCTTTTTTTTAAACCCTTATATATATACTGTATATTATATATATGTATGTATGTATATATATATATACTGTGTATTGGCTCCAAGGCAGAAGAGTGGTAAGGGCTAGGCAATGGGGGTCAAGTGACTTGCCCAGGTTCACACAGCTGGGAAGTGGCTGAGGCTGGATTCGAACCTAGGACCTCCCACCTCTAGGCTTGGCTCCCAATCCACTGAGCTACCCAGCCGCCCAATCCACTGAGCTACCCAGCCGCCCACCCACCCCCTTAGGATTCTTTACAATATCTAATGATAAATGGTTCTCACGATCAATTTAAGTGTTCATTGAGGAACTTTGTATGGAAATTGAAGTTATGGATCACAAACGAAAGCAAATAATCTCAAACTACAACTCTGCTGTGACTCAGTAATAGTCGCCTTTAGATATTCCATTTTCAAAGAGCCATCATGGAAGTGATGAATGAGACACAGTGACTCCAAAAGCAAATGTTGACAGCAGTAATAGAAAGTACAGATTTTTGTTGGCTTGTAGTACTTGCCCAGAGTTAGAAAATGAAGAAAAGTCTGGGGTCAGATTCGAACCTACGACCTCTGGTCTTGAGGCCCAGCTCTCTGTCCACTGAGCCACTCAGCTGCGCTGCAACTTCCTTTTACTGAACTACTCAAGGGTTTGCAACTTTCCCAGGGTTGGTTGGTTTCGGTTTTTGGTAGCTAGGAGCCTGACTACATGGCTTCAAGGCTAAATGGCCACAGGTCCCCAGGCTATTTGGCTTGCTGGAGGCTTCATTCATTACGACACTCAAAAAGCCGCCTGCTGATCTGAACCATGGACTTCAGGAGAAGCCTGAGCTTCACAAAGCTTCCTTTGACAAAGGGCACTCCATCAACAAGTGCCTTCTTCTTCTGGGACAAGCACAATGGAGAAGCTGGCCAAATGGCTAATCGGTAAAAGTCCCAGCTGATTCAACTCTTTATGCTGAGCCTCTCTTCCTTCCCTCCGTGGCCATAAAAAGCTCAGCTGAAAACAACCCATAACCCTTCATGAGGAAGCTCTTCAGTGGGTTGATTTCCAAAGCTGCTGCCTGAGGATAGAAGGAAGGACTTCCCCAAAAGGTCCCCAGGGAGGTACCTGAACTAAAGAAAGAGTCCATGCTGTATCCACACCTACTCTTACCCAGCTCTCTTTGTGGTCCCAGGATGGCTCCGATCTGAATAGAGCTCAACAGGTGGAACTGCATAAGGAGGATACCAGCAGAGACCAGCTTGACAATAGGAAAGAACTTCCTTGGGGAGCAAAATTGGAACTGCCACCTCTGGTCATAGAGCCAGACAGGTAGTGGAGAGATTTCTATCATTTCCATTGCCTGAGAGGGATGTCCAATAATAATTCCTTTCTTGGCTTCTATTTTTAATATTAAAGGGATTTCTCAACCCCAGGATGAATATTTTTTTCTTTTAGATGTTAATTATATTGTTTTAAAATGTTAATTCTATTCATCGATGCCAGTCAAGTTATTTCTTTTTTTTAAACCCTTATATATATACTGTATATTATATATATGTATATGTATATGTATGTATGTATATATATATATACTGTGTATTGGCTCCAAGGCAGAAGAGTGGTAAGGGCTAGGCAATGGGGGTCAAGTGACTTTCCCAGGTTCACACAGCTGGGAAGTGGCTGAGGCTGGATTCGAACCTAGGACCTCCCACCTCTAGGCTTGGCTCCCAATCCACTGAGCTACCCAGCCGCCCACCCACCCCCTTAGGATTCTTTACAATATCTAATGATAAATGGTTCTCACGATCAATTTAAGTGTTCATTGAGGAACTTTGTATGGAAATTGAAGTTATGGATCACAAACGAAAGCAAATAATCTCAAACTACAACTCTGCTGTGACTCAGTAATAGTCGCCTTTAGATATTCCATTTTCAAAGAGCCATCATGGAAGGGATGAATGAGACACAGTGACTCCAAAAGCAAATGTTGACAGCAGTAATAGAAAGTACAGATTTTTGTTGGCTTGTAGTACTTGCCCAGAGTTAGAAAATGAAGAAAAGTCTGGGGTCAGATTCGAACCTACGACCTCTGGTCTTGAGGCCCAGCTCTCTGTCCACTGAGCCACTCAGCTGCGCTGCAACTTCCTTTTACTGAACTACTCAAGGGTTTGCAACTTTCCCAGGGTTGGTTGGTTTCGGTTTTTGGTAGCTAGGAGCCTGACTACATGGCTTCAAGGCTAAATGGCCACAGGTCCCCAGGCTATTTGGCTTGCTGGAGGCTTCATTCATTACGACACTCAAAAAGCCGCCTGCTGATCTGAACCATGGACTTCAGGAGAAGCCTGAGCTTCACAAAGCTTCCTTTGACAAAGGGCACTCCATCAACAAGTGCCTTCTTCTTCTGGGACAAGCACAATGGAGAAGCTGGCCAAATGGCTAATCGGTGCAAGTCCCAGCTGATTCAACTCTTTATGCTGAGCCTCTCTTCCTTCCCTCCGTGGCCATAAAAAGCTCAGCTGAAAACAACCCATAACCCTTCATGAGGAAGCTCTTCAGTGGGTTGATTTCCAAAGCTGCTGCCTGAGGATAGAAGGAAGGACTTCCCCAAAAGGTCCCCAGGGAGGTACCTGAACTAAAGAAAGAGTCCATGCTGTATCCACACCTACTCTTACCCAGCTCTCTTTGTGGTCCCAGGATGGCTCCGATCTGAATAGAGCTCAACAGGTGGAACTGCATAAGGAGGATACCAGCAGAGACCAGCTTGACAATAGGAAAGAACTTCCTTGGGGAGCAAAATTGGAACTGCCACCTCTGGTCATAGAGCCAGACAGGTAGTGGAGAGATTTCTATCATTTCCATTGCCTGAGAGGGATGTCCAATAATAATTCCTTTCTTGGCTTCTATTTTTAATATTAAAGGGATTTCTCAACCCCAGGATGAATATTTTTTTCTTTTAGATGTTAATTATATTGTTTTAAAATGTTAATTCTATTCATCGATGCCAGTCAAGTTATTTCTTTTTTTAAACCCTTATATATATACTGTATATTATATATATGTATATGTATATGTATGTATGTATATATATATATACTGTGTATTGGCTCCAAGGCAGAAGAGTGGTAAGGGCTAGGCAATGGGGGTCAAGTGACTTGCCCAGGTTCACACAGCTGGGAAGTGGCTGAGGCTGGATTCGAACCTAGGACCTCCCACCTCTAGGCTTGGCTCCCAATCCACTGAGCTACCCAGCCGCCCAATCCACTGAGCTACCCAGCCGCCCACCCACCCCCTTAGGATTCTTTACAATATCTAATGATAAATGGTTCTCACGATCAATTTAAGTGTTCATTGAGGAACTTTGTATGGAAATTGAAGTTATGGATCACAAACGAAAGCAAATAATCTCAAACTACAACTCTGCTGTGACTCAGTAATAGTCGCCTTTAGATATTCCATTTTCAAAGAGCCATCATGGAAGTGATGAATGAGACACAGTGACTCCAAAAGCAAATGTTGACAGCAGTAATAGAAAGTACAGATTTTTGTTGGCTTGTAGTACTTGCCCAGAGTTAGAAAATGAAGAAAAGTCTGGGGTCAGATTCGAACCTACGACCTCTGGTCTTGAGGCCCAGCTCTCTGTCCACTGAGCCACTCAGCTGCGCTGCAACTTCCTTTTACTGAACTACTCAAGGGTTTGCAACTTTCCCAGGGTTGGTTGGTTTCGGTTTTTGGTAGCTAGGAGCCTGACTACATGGCTTCAAGGCTAAATGGCCACAGGTCCCCAGGCTATTTGGCTTGCTGGAGGCTTCATTCATTACGACACTCAAAAAGCCGCCTGCTGATCTGAACCATGGACTTCAGGAGAAGCCTGAGCTTCACAAAGCTTCCTTTGACAAAGGGCACTCCATCAACAAGTGCCTTCTTCTTCTGGGACAAGCACAATGGAGAAGCTGGCCAAATGGCTAATCGGTGCAAGTCCCAGCTGATTCAACTCTTTATGCTGAGCCTCTCTTCCTTCCCTCCGTGGCCATAAAAAGCTCAGCTGAAAACAACCCATAACCCTTCATGAGGAAGCTCTTCAGTGGGTTGATTTCCAAAGCTGCTGCCTGAGGATAGAAGGAAGGACTTCCCCAAAAGGTCCCCAGGGAGGTACCTGAACTAAAGAAAGAGTCCATGCTGTATCCACACCTACTCTTACCCAGCTCTCTTTGTGGTCCCAGGATGGCTCCGATCTGAATAGAGCTCAACAGGTGGAACTGCATAAGGAGGATACCAGCAGAGACCAGCTTGACAATAGGAAAGAACTTCCTTGGGGAGCAAAATTGGAACTGCCACCTCTGGTCATAGAGCCAGACAGGTAGTGGAGAGATTTCTATCATTTCCATTGCCTGAGAGGGATGTCCAATAATAATTCCTTTCTTGGCTTCTATTTTTAATATTAAAGGGATTTCTCAACCCCAGGATGAATATTTTTTTCTTTTAGATGTTAATTATATTGTTTTAAAATGTTAATTCTATTCATCGATGCCAGTCAAGTTATTTCTTTTTTTTAAACCCTTATATATATACTGTATATTATATATATGTATATGTATATGTATGTATGTATATATATATATATACTGTGTATTAGCTCCAAGGCAGAAGAGTGGTAAGGGCTAGGCAATGGGGGTCAAGTGACTTGCCCAGGTTCACACAGCTGGGAAGTGGCTGAGGCTGGATTCGAACCTAGGACCTCCCACCTCTAGGCTTGGCTCCCAATCCACTGAGCTACCCAGCCGCCCACCCACCCCCTTAGGATTCTTTACAATATCTAATGATAAATGGTTCTCACGATCAATTTAAGTGTTCATTGAGGAACTTTGTATGGAAATTGAAGTTATGGATCACAAACGAAAGCAAATAATCTCAAACTACAACTCTGCTGTGACTCAGTAATAGTCGCCTTTAGATATTCCATTTTCAAAGAGCCATCATGGAAGGGATGAATGAGACACAGTGACTCCAAAAGCAAATGTTGACAGCAGTAATAGAAAGTACAGATTTTTGTTGGCTTGTAGTACTTGCCCAGAGTTAGAAAATGAAGAAAAGTCTGGGGTCAGATTCGAACCTACGACCTCTGGTCTTGAGGCCCAGCTCTCTGTCCACTGAGCCACTCAGCTGCGCTGCAACTTCCTTTTACTGAACTACTCAAGGGTTTGCAACTTTCCCAGGGTTGGTTGGTTTCGGTTTTTGGTAGCTAGGAGCCTGACTACATGGCTTCAAGGCTAAATGGCCACAGGTCCCCAGGCTATTTGGCTTGCTGGAGGCTTCATTCATTACGACACTCAAAAAGCCGCCTGCTGATCTGAACCATGGACTTCAGGAGAAGCCTGAGCTTCACAAAGCTTCCTTTGACAAAGGGCACTCCATCAACAAGTGCCTTCTTCTTCTGGGACAAGCACAATGGAGAAGCTGGCCAAATGGCTAATCGGTGCAAGTCCCAGCTGATTCAACTCTTTATGCTGAGCCTCTCTTCCTTCCCTCCGTGGCCATAAAAAGCTCAGCTGAAAACAACCCATAACCCTTCATGAGGAAGCTCTTCAGTGGGTTGATTTCCAAAGCTGCTGCCTGAGGATAGAAGGAAGGACTTCCCCAAAAGGTCCCCAGGGAGGTACCTGAACTAAAGAAAGAGTCCATGCTGTATCCACACCTACTCTTACCCAGCTCTCTTTGTGGTCCCAGGATGGCTCCGATCTGAATAGAGCTCAACAGGTGGAACTGCATAAGGAGGATACCAGCAGAGACCAGCTTGACAATAGGAAAGAACTTCCTTGGGGAGCAAAATTGGAACTGCCACCTCTGGTCATAGAGCCAGACAGGTAGTGGAGAGATTTCTATCATTTCCATTGCCTGAGAGGGATGTCCAATAATAATTCCTTTCTTGGCTTCTATTTTTAATATTAAAGGGATTTCTCAACCCCAGGATGAATATTTTTTTCTTTTAGATGTTAATTATATTGTTTTAAAATGTTAATTCTATTCATCGATGCCAGTCAAGTTATTTCTTTTTTTTAAACCCTTATATATATACTGTATATTATATATATGTATGTATATATATATATATATACTGTGTATTGGCTCCAAGGCAGAAGAGTGGTAAGGGCTAGGCAATGGGGGTCAAGTGACTTGCCCAGGTTCACACAGCTGGGAAGTGGCTGAGGCTGGATTCGAACCTAGGACCTCCCACCTCTAGGCTTGGCTCCCAATCCACTGAGCTACCCAGCCGCCCAATCCACTGAGCTACCCAGCCGCCCACCCACCCCCTTAGGATTCTTTACAATATCTAATGATAAATGGTTCTCACGATCAATTTAAGTGTTCATTGAGGAACTTTGTATGGAAATTGAAGTTATGGATCACAAACGAAAGCAAATAATCTCAAACTACAACTCTGCTGTGACTCAGTAATAGTCGCCTTTAGATATTCCATTTTCAAAGAGCCATCATGGAAGGGATGAATGAGACACAGTGACTCCAAAAGCAAATGTTGACAGCAGTAATAGAAAGTACAGATTTTTGTTGGCTTGTAGTACTTGCCCAGAGTTAGAAAATGAAGAAAAGTCTGGGGTCAGATTCGAACCTACGACCTCTGGTCTTGAGGCCCAGCTCTCTGTCCACTGAGCCACTCAGCTGCGCTGCAACTTCCTTTTACTGAACTACTCAAGGGTTTGCAACTTTCCCAGGGTTGGTTGGTTTCGGTTTTTGGTAGCTAGGAGCCTGACTACATGGCTTCAAGGCTAAATGGCCACAGGTCCCCAGGCTATTTGGCTTGCTGGAGGCTTCATTCATTACGACACTCAAAAAGCCGCCTGCTGATCTGAACCATGGACTTCAGGAGAAGCCTGAGCTTCACAAAGCTTCCTTTGACAAAGGGCACTCCATCAACAAGTGCCTTCTTCTTCTGGGACAAGCACAATGGAGAAGCTGGCCAAATGGCTAATCGGTGCAAGTCCCAGCTGATTCAACTCTTTATGCTGAGCCTCTCTTCCTTCCCTCCGTGGCCATAAAAAGCTCAGCTGAAAACAACCCATAACCCTTCATGAGGAAGCTCTTCAGTGGGTTGATTTCCAAAGCTGCTGCCTGAGGATAGAAGGAAGGACTTCCCCAAAAGGTCCCCAGGGAGGTACCTGAACTAAAGAAAGAGTCCATGCTGTATCCACACCTACTCTTACCCAGCTCTCTTTGTGGTCCCAGGATGGCTCCGATCTGAATAGAGCTCAACAGGTGGAACTGCATAAGGAGGATACCAGCAGAGACCAGCTTGACAATAGGAAAGAACTTCCTTGGGGAGCAAAATTGGAACTGCCACCTCTGGTCATAGAGCCAGACAGGTAGTGGAGAGATTTCTATCATTTCCATTGCCTGAGAGGGATGTCCAATAATAATTCCTTTCTTGGCTTCTATTTTTAATATTAAAGGGATTTCTCAACCCCAGGATGAATATTTTTTTCTTTTAGATGTTAATTATATTGTTTTAAAATGTTAATTCTATTCATCGATGCCAGTCAAGTTATTTCTTTTTTTTAAACCCTTATATATATACTGTATATTATATATATGTATATGTATATGTATGTATGTATATATATATATATATATATATACTGTGTATTGGCTCCAAGGCAGAAGAGTGGTAAGGGCTAGGCAATGGGGGTCAAGTGACTTGCCCAGGTTCACACAGCTGGGAAGTGGCTGAGGCTGGATTCGAACCTAGGACCTCCCACCTCTAGGCTTGGCTCCCAATCCACTGAGCTACCCAGCCGCCCAATCCACTGAGATACCCAGCCGCCCACCCACCCCCTTAGGATTCTTTACAATATCTAATGATAAATGGTTCTCACGATCAATTTAAGTGTTCATTGAGGAACTTTGTATGGAAATTGAAGTTATGGATCACAAACGAAAGCAAATAATCTCAAACTACAACTCTGCTGTGACTCAGTAATAGTCGCCTTTAGATATTCCATTTTCAAAGAGCCATCATGGAAGGGATGAATGAGACACAGTGACTCCAAAAGCAAATGTTGACAGCAGTAATAGAAAGTACAGATTTTTGTTGGCTTGTAGTACTTGCCCAGAGTTAGAAAATGAAGAAAAGTCTGGGGTCAGATTCGAACCTACGACCTCTGGTCTTGAGGCCCAGCTCTCTGTCCACTGAGCCACTCAGCTGCGCTGCAACTTCCTTTTACTGAACTACTCAAGGGTTTGCAACTTTCCCAGGGTTGGTTGGTTTCGGTTTTTGGTAGCTAGGAGCCTGACTACATGGCTTCAAGGCTAAATGGCCACAGGTCCCCAGGCTATTTGGCTTGCTGGAGGCTTCATTCATTACGACACTCAAAAAGCCGCCTGCTGATCTGAACCATGGACTTCAGGAGAAGCCTGAGCTTCACAAAGCTTCCTTTGACAAAGGGCACTCCATCAACAAGTGCCTTCTTCTTCTGGGACAAGCACAATGGAGAAGCTGGCCAAATGGCTAATCGGTGCAAGTCCCAGCTGATTCAACTCTTTATGCTGAGCCTCTCTTCCTTCCCTCCGTGGCCATAAAAAGCTCAGCTGAAAACAACCCATAACCCTTCATGAGGAAGCTCTTCAGTGGGTTGATTTCCAAAGCTGCTGCCTGAGGATAGAAGGAAGGACTTCCCCAAAAGGTCCCCAGGGAGGTACCTGAACTAAAGAAAGAGTCCATGCTGTATCCACACCTACTCTTACCCAGCTCTCTTTGTGGTCCCAGGATGGCTCCGATCTGAATAGAGCTCAACAGGTGGAACTGCATAAGGAGGATACCAGCAGAGACCAGCTTGACAATAGGAAAGAACTTCCTTGGGGAGCAAAATTGGAACTGCCACCTCTGGTCATAGAGCCAGACAGGTAGTGGAGAGATTTCTATCATTTCCATTGCCTGAGAGGGATGTCCAATAATAATTCCTTTCTTGGCTTCTATTTTTAATATTAAAGGGATTTCTCAACCCCAGGATGAATATTTTTTTCTTTTAGATGTTAATTATATTGTTTTAAAATGTTAATTCTATTCATCGATGCCAGTCAAGTTATTTCTTTTTTTTAAACCCTTATATATATACTGTATATTATATATATGTATGTATATATATATATATATACTGTGTATTGGCTCCAAGGCAGAAGAGTGGTAAGGGCTAGGCAATGGGGGTCAAGTGACTTGCCCAGGTTCACACAGCTGGGAAGTGGCTGAGGCTGGATTCGAACCTAGGACCTCCCACCTCTAGGCTTGGCTCCCAATCCACTGAGCTACCCAGCCGCCCAATCCACTGAGCTACCCAGCCGCCCACCCACCCCCTTAGGATTCTTTACAATATCTAATGATAAATGGTTCTCACGATCAATTTAAGTGTTCATTGAGGAACTTTGTATGGAAATTGAAGTTATGGATCACAAACGAAAGCAAATAATCTCAAACTACAACTCTGCTGTGACTCAGTAATAGTCGCCTTTAGATATTCCATTTTCAAAGAGCCATCATGGAAGGGATGAATGAGACACAGTGACTCCAAAAGCAAATGTTGACAGCAGTAATAGAAAGTACAGATTTTTGTTGGCTTGTAGTACTTGCCCAGAGTTAGAAAATGAAGAAAAGTCTGGGGTCAGATTCGAACCTACGACCTCTGGTCTTGAGGCCCAGCTCTCTGTCCACTGAGCCACTCAGCTGCGCTGCAACTTCCTTTTACTGAACTACTCAAGGGTTTGCAACTTTCCCAGGGTTGGTTGGTTTCGGTTTTTGGTAGCTAGGAGCCTGACTACATGGCTTCAAGGCTAAATGGCCACAGGTCCCCAGGCTATTTGGCTTGCTGGAGGCTTCATTCATTACGACACTCAAAAAGCCGCCTGCTGATCTGAACCATGGACTTCAGGAGAAGCCTGAGCTTCACAAAGCTTCCTTTGACAAAGGGCACTCCATCAACAAGTGCCTTCTTCTTCTGGGACAAGCACAATGGAGAAGCTGGCCAAATGGCTAATCGGTGCAAGTCCCAGCTGATTCAACTCTTTATGCTGAGCCTCTCTTCCTTCCCTCCGTGGCCATAAAAAGCTCAGCTGAAAACAACCCATAACCCTTCATGAGGAAGCTCTTCAGTGGGTTGATTTCCAAAGCTGCTGCCTGAGGATAGAAGGAAGGACTTCCCCAAAAGGTCCCCAGGGAGGTACCTGAACTAAAGAAAGAGTCCATGCTGTATCCACACCTACTCTTACCCAGCTCTCTTTGTGGTCCCAGGATGGCTCCGATCTGAATAGAGCTCAACAGGTGGAACTGCATAAGGAGGATACCAGCAGAGACCAGCTTGACAATAGGAAAGAACTTCCTTGGGGAGCAAAATTGGAACTGCCACCTCTGGTCATAGAGCCAGACAGGTAGTGGAGAGATTTCTATCATTTCCATTGCCTGAGAGGGATGTCCAATAATAATTCCTTTCTTGGCTTCTATTTTTAATATTAAAGGGATTTCTCAACCCCAGGATGAATATTTTTTTCTTTTAGATGTTAATTATATTGTTTTAAAATGTTAATTCTATTCATCGATGCCAGTCAAGTTATTTCTTTTTTTTAAACCCTTATATATATACTGTATATTATATATATGTATGTATGTATATATATATATACTGTGTATTGGCTCCAAGGCAGAAGAGTGGTAAGGGCTAGGCAATGGGGGTCAAGTGACTTGCCCAGGTTCACACAGCTGGGAAGTGGCTGAGGCTGGATTCGAACCTAGGACCTCCCACCTCTAGGCTTGGCTCCCAATCCACTGAGCTACCCAGCCGCCCAATCCACTGAGATACCCAGCCGCCCACCCACCCCCTTAGGATTCTTTACAATATCTAATGATAAATGGTTCTCACGATCAATTTAAGTGTTCATTGAGGAACTTTGTATGGAAATTGAAGTTATGGATCACAAACGAAAGCAAATAATCTCAAACTACAACTCTGCTGTGACTCAGTAATAGTCGCCTTTAGATATTCCATTTTCAAAGAGCCATCATGGAAGGGATGAATGAGACACAGTGACTCCAAAAGCAAATGTTGACAGCAGTAATAGAAAGTACAGATTTTTGTTGGCTTGTAGTACTTGCCCAGAGTTAGAAAATGAAGAAAAGTCTGGGGTCAGATTCGAACCTACGACCTCTGGTCTTGAGGCCCAGCTCTCTGTCCACTGAGCCACTCAGCTGCGCTGCAACTTCCTTTTACTGAACTACTCAAGGGTTTGCAACTTTCCCAGGGTTGGTTGGTTTCGGTTTTTGGTAGCTAGGAGCCTGACTACATGGCTTCAAGGCTAAATGGCCACAGGTCCCCAGGCTATTTGGCTTGCTGGAGGCTTCATTCATTACGACACTCAAAAAGCCGCCTGCTGATCTGAACCATGGACTTCAGGAGAAGCCTGAGCTTCACAAAGCTTCCTTTGACAAAGGGCACTCCATCAACAAGTGCCTTCTTCTGGGACAAGCACAATGGAGAAGCTGGCCAAATGGCTAATCGGTAAAAGTCCCAGCTGATTCAACTCTTTATGCTGAGCCTCTCTTCCTTCCCTCCGTGGCCATAAAAAGCTCAGCTGAAAACAACCCATAACCCTTCATGAGGAAGCTCTTCAGTGGGTTGATTTCCAAAGCTGCTGCCTGAGGATAGAAGGAAGGACTTCCCCAAAAGGTCCCCAGGGAGGTACCTGAACTAAAGAAAGAGTCCATGCTGTATCCACACCTACTCTTACCCAGCTCTCTTTGTGGTCCCAGGATGGCTCCGATCTGAATAGAGCTCAACAGGTGGAACTGCATAAGGAGGATACCAGCAGAGACCAGCTTGACAATAGGAAAGAACTTCCTTGGGGAGCAAAATTGGAACTGCCACCTCTGGTCATAGAGCCAGACAGGTAGTGGAGAGATTTCTATCATTTCCATTGCCTGAGAGGGATGTCCAATAATAATTCCTTTCTTGGCTTCTATTTTTAATATTAAAGGGATTTCTCAACCCCAGGATGAATATTTTTTTCTTTTAGATGTTAATTATATTGTTTTAAAATGTTAATTCTATTCATCGATGCCAGTCAAGTTATTTCTTTTTTTAAACCCTTATATATATACTGTATATTATATATATGTATATGTATATGTATGTATGTATATATATATATACTGTGTATTGGCTCCAAGGCAGAAGAGTGGTAAGGGCTAGGCAATGGGGGTCAAGTGACTTGCCCAGGTTCACACAGCTGGGAAGTGGCTGAGGCTGGATTCGAACCTAGGACCTCCCACCTCTAGGCTTGGCTCCCAATCCACTGAGCTACCCAGCCGCCCAATCCACTGAGCTACCCAGCCGCCCACCCACCCCCTTAGGATTCTTTACAATATCTAATGATAAATGGTTCTCACGATCAATTTAAGTGTTCATTGAGGAACTTTGTATGGAAATTGAAGTTATGGATCACAAACGAAAGCAAATAATCTCAAACTACAACTCTGCTGTGACTCAGTAATAGTCGCCTTTAGATATTCCATTTTCAAAGAGCCATCATGGAAGGGATGAATGAGACACAGTGACTCCAAAAGCAAATGTTGACAGCAGTAATAGAAAGTACAGATTTTTGTTGGCTTGTAGTACTTGCCCAGAGTTAGAAAATGAAGAAAAGTCTGGGGTCAGATTCGAACCTACGACCTCTGGTCTTGAGGCCCAGCTCTCTGTCCACTGAGCCACTCAGCTGCGCTGCAACTTCCTTTTACTGAACTACTCAAGGGTTTGCAACTTTCCCAGGGTTGGTTGGTTTCGGTTTTTGGTAGCTAGGAGCCTGACTACATGGCTTCAAGGCTAAATGGCCACAGGTCCCCAGGCTATTTGGCTTGCTGGAGGCTTCATTCATTACGACACTCAAAAAGCCGCCTGCTGATCTGAACCATGGACTTCAGGAGAAGCCTGAGCTTCACAAAGCTTCCTTTGACAAAGGGCACTCCATCAACAAGTGCCTTCTTCTTCTGGGACAAGCACAATGGAGAAGCTGGCCAAATGGCTAATCGGTGCAAGTCCCAGCTGATTCAACTCTTTATGCTGAGCCTCTCTTCCTTCCCTCCGTGGCCATAAAAAGCTCAGCTGAAAACAACCCATAACCCTTCATGAGGAAGCTCTTCAGTGGGTTGATTTCCAAAGCTGCTGCCTGAGGATAGAAGGAAGGACTTCCCCAAAAGGTCCCCAGGGAGGTACCTGAACTAAAGAAAGAGTCCATGCTGTATCCACACCTACTCTTACCCAGCTCTCTTTGTGGTCCCAGGATGGCTCCGATCTGAATAGAGCTCAACAGGTGGAACTGCATAAGGAGGATACCAGCAGAGACCAGCTTGACAATAGGAAAGAACTTCCTTGGGGAGCAAAATTGGAACTGCCACCTCTGGTCATAGAGCCAGACAGGTAGTGGAGAGATTTCTATCATTTCCATTGCCTGAGAGGGATGTCCAATAATAATTCCTTTCTTGGCTTCTATTTTTAATATTAAAGGGATTTCTCAACCCCAGGATGAATATTTTTTTCTTTTAGATGTTAATTATATTGTTTTAAAATGTTAATTCTATTCATCGATGCCAGTCAAGTTATTTCTTTTTTTTAAACCCTTATATATATACTGTATATTATATATATGTATGTATGTATATATATATATATATACTGTGTATTGGCTCCAAGGCAGAAGAGTGGTAAGGGCTAGGCAATGGGGGTCAAGTGACTTGCCCAGGTTCACACAGCTGGGAAGTGGCTGAGGCTGGATTCGAACCTAGGACCTCCCACCTCTAGGCTTGGCTCCCAATCCACTGAGCTACCCAGCCGCCCAATCCACTGAGCTACCCAGCCGCCCACCCACCCCCTTAGGATTCTTTACAATATCTAATGATAAATGGTTCTCACGATCAATTTAAGTGTTCATTGAGGAACTTTGTATGGAAATTGAAGTTATGGATCACGAACGAAAGCAAATAATCTCAAACTACAACTCTGCTGTGACTCAGTAATAGTCGCCTTTAGATATTCCATTTTCAAAGAGCCATCATGGAAGTGATGAATGAGACACAGTGACTCCAAAAGCAAATGTTGACAGCAGTAATAGAAAGTACAGATTTTTGTTGGCTTGTAGTACTTGCCCAGAGTTAGAAAATGAAGAAAAGTCTGGGGTCAGATTCGAACCTACGACCTCTGGTCTTGAGGCCCAGCTCTCTGTCCACTGAGCCACTCAGCTGCGCTGCAACTTCCTTTTACTGAACTACTCAAGGGTTTGCAACTTTCCCAGGGTTGGTTGGTTTCGGTTTTTGGTAGCTAGGAGCCTGACTACATGGCTTCAAGGCTAAATGGCCACAGGTCCCCAGGCTATTTGGCTTGCTGGAGGCTTCATTCATTACGACACTCAAAAAGCCGCCTGCTGATCTGAACCATGGACTTCAGGAGAAGCCTGAGCTTCACAAAGCTTCCTTTGACAAAGGGCACTCCATCAACAAGTGCCTTCTTCTTCTGGGACAAGCACAATGGAGAAGCTGGCCAAATGGCTAATCGGTGCAAGTCCCAGCTGATTCAACTCTTTATGCTGAGCCTCTCTTCCTTCCCTCCGTGGCCATAAAAAGCTCAGCTGAAAACAACCCATAACCCTTCATGAGGAAGCTCTTCAGTGGGTTGATTTCCAAAGCTGCTGCCTGAGGATAGAAGGAAGGACTTCCCCAAAAGGTCCCCAGGGAGGTACCTGAACTAAAGAAAGAGTCCATGCTGTATACACACCTACTCTTACCCAGCTCTCTTTGTGGTCCCAGGATGGCTCCGATCTGAATAGAGCTCAACAGGTGGAACTGCATAAGGAGGATACCAGCAGAGACCAGCTTGACAATAGGAAAGAACTTCCTTGGGGAGCAAAATTGGAACTGCCACCTCTGGTCATAGAGCCAGACAGGTAGTGGAGAGATTTCTATCATTTCCATTGCCTGAGAGGGATGTCCAATAATAATTCCTTTCTTGGCTTCTATTTTTAATATTAAAGGGATTTCTCAACCCCAGGATGAATATTTTTTTCTTTTAGATGTTAATTATATTGTTTTAAAATGTTAATTCTATTCATCGATGCCAGTCAAGTTATTTCTTTTTTTTAAACCCTTATATATATACTGTATATTATATATATGTATATGTATATGTATGTATGTATATATATATATATACTGTGTATTGGCTCCAAGGCAGAAGAGTGGTAAGGGCTAGGCAATGGGGGTCAAGTGACTTGCCCAGGTTCACACAGCTGGGAAGTGGCTGAGGCTGGATTCGAACCTAGGACCTCCCACCTCTAGGCTTGGCTCCCAATCCACTGAGCTACCCAGCCGCCCACCCACCCCCTTAGGATTCTTTACAATATCTAATGATAAATGGTTCTCTCGATCAATTTAAGTGTTCATTGAGGAACTTTGTATGGAAATTGAAGTTATGGATCATGAACAAAAGGACATAATCTCAAACTACAACTCTGCTGTGACTCAGTAATAGTCGCCTTTAGATATTCCATTTTCAAAGAGCCATCATGGAAGTGATGAATGAGACACAGTGACTCCAAAAGCAAATGTTGACAGCAGTAATAGAAAGTACAGATTTTTGTTGGCTTGTAGTACTTGCCCAGAGTTAGAAAATGAAGAAAAGTCTGGGGTCAGATTCGAACCTACGACCTCTGGTCTTGAGGCCCAGCTCTCTGTCCACTGAGCCACTCAGCTGCGCTGCAACTTCCTTTTACTGAACTACTCAAGGGTTTGCAACTTTCCCAGGGTTGGTTGGTTTCGGTTTTTGGTAGCTAGGAGCCTGACTACATGGCTTCAAGGCTAAATGGCCACAGGTCCCCAGGCTATTTGGCTTGCTGGAGGCTTCATTCATTACGACACTCAAAAAGCCGCCTGCTGATCTGAACCATGGACTTCAGGAGAAGCCTGAGCTTCACAAAGCTTCCTTTGACAAAGGGCACTCCATCAACAAGTGCCTTCTTCTTCTGGGACAAGCACAATGGAGAAGCTGGCCAAATGGCTAATCGGTGCAAGTCCCAGCTGATTCAACTCTTTATGCTGAGCCTCTCTTCCTTCCCTCCGTGGCCATAAAAAGCTCAGCTGAAAACAACCCATAACCCTTCATGAGGAAGCTCTTCAGTGGGTTGATTTCCAAAGCTGCTGCCTGAGGATAGAAGGAAGGACTTCCCCAAAAGGTCCCCAGGGAGGTACCTGAACTAAAGAAAGAGTCCATGCTGTATCCACACCTACTCTTACCCAGCTCTCTTTGTGGTCCCAGGATGGCTCCGATCTGAATAGAGCTCAACAGGTGGAACTGCATAAGGAGGATACCAGCAGAGACCAGCTTGACAATAGGAAAGAACTTCCTTGGGGAGCAAAATTGGAACTGCCACCTCTGGTCATAGAGCCAGACAGGTAGTGGAGAGATTTCTATCATTTCCATTGCCTGAGAGGGATGTCCAATAATAATTCCTTTCTTGGCTTCTATTTTTAATATTAAAGGGATTTCTCAACCCCAGGATGAATATTTTTTTCTTTTAGATGTTAATTATATTGTTTTAAAATGTTAATTCTATTCATCGATGCCAGTCAAGTTATTTCTTTTTTTTAAACCCTTATATATATACTGTATATTATATATATGTATGTATGTATATATATATATATATACTGTGTATTGGCTCCAAGGCAGAAGAGTGGTAAGGGCTAGGCAATGGGGGTCAAGTGACTTGCCCAGGTTCACACAGCTGGGAAGTGGCTGAGGCTGGATTCGAACCTAGGACCTCCCACCTCTAGGCTTGGCTCCCAATCCACTGAGCTACCCAGCCGCCCACCCACCCCCTTAGGATTCTTTACAATATCTAATGATAAATGGTTCTCACGATCAATTTAAGTGTTCATTGAGGAACTTTGTATGGAAATTGAAGTTATGGATCACAAACGAAAGCAAATAATCTCAAACTACAACTCTGCTGTGACTCAGTAATAGTCGCCTTTAGATATTCCATTTTCAAAGAGCCATCATGGAAGTGATGAATGAGACACAGTGACTCCAAAAGCAAATGTTGACAGCAGTAATAGAAAGTACAGATTTTTGTTGGCTTGTAGTACTTGCCCAGAGTTAGAAAATGAAGAAAAGTCTGGGGTCAGATTCGAACCTACGACCTCTGGTCTTGAGGCCCAGCTCTCTGTCCACTGAGCCACTCAGCTGCGCTGCAACTTCCTTTTACTGAACTACTCAAGGGTTTGCAACTTTCCCAGGGTTGGTTGGTTTCGGTTTTTGGTAGCTAGGAGCCTGACTACATGGCTTCAAGGCTAAATGGCCACAGGTCCCCAGGCTATTTGGCTTGCTGGAGGCTTCATTCATTACGACACTCAAAAAGCCGCCTGCTGATCTGAACCATGGACTTCAGGAGAAGCCTGAGCTTCACAAAGCTTCCTTTGACAAAGGGCACTCCATCAACAAGTGCCTTCTTCTTCTGGGACAAGCACAATGGAGAAGCTGGCCAAATGGCTAATCGGTGCAAGTCCCAGCTGATTCAACTCTTTATGCTGAGCCTCTCTTCCTTCCCTCCGTGGCCATAAAAAGCTCAGCTGAAAACAACCCATAACCCTTCATGAGGAAGCTCTTCAGTGGGTTGATTTCCAAAGCTGCTGCCTGAGGATAGAAGGAAGGACTTCCCCAAAAGGTCCCCAGGGAGGTACCTGAACTAAAGAAAGAGTCCATGCTGTATACACACCTACTCTTACCCAGCTCTCTTTGTGGTCCCAGGATGGCTCCGATCTGAATAGAGCTCAACAGGTGGAACTGCATAAGGAGGATACCAGCAGAGACCAGCTTGACAATAGGAAAGAACTTCCTTGGGGAGCAAAATTGGAACTGCCACCTCTGGTCATAGAGCCAGACAGGTAGTGGAGAGATTTCTATCATTTCCATTGCCTGAGAGGGATGTCCAATAATAATTCCTTTCTTGGCTTCTATTTTTAATATTAAAGGGATTTCTCAACCCCAGGATGAATATTTTTTTCTTTTAGATGTTAATTATATTGTTTTAAAATGTTAATTCTATTCATCGATGCCAGTCAAGTTATTTCTTTTTTTTAAACCCTTATATATATACTGTATATTATATATATGTATATGTATATGTATGTATGTATATATATATATATACTGTGTATTGGCTCCAAGGCAGAAGAGTGGTAAGGGCTAGGCAATGGGGGTCAAGTGACTTGCCCAGGTTCACACAGCTGGGAAGTGGCTGAGGCTGGATTCGAACCTAGGACCTCCCACCTCTAGGCTTGGCTCCCAATCCACTGAGCTACCCAGCCGCCCACCCACCCCCTTAGGATTCTTTACAATATCTAATGATAAATGGTTCTCTCGATCAATTTAAGTGTTCATTGAGGAACTTTGTATGGAAATTGAAGTTATGGATCATGAACAAAAGGACATAATCTCAAACTACAACTCTGCTGTGACTCAGTAATAGTCGCCTTTAGATATTCCATTTTCAAAGAGCCATCATGGAAGTGATGAATGAGACACAGTGACTCCAAAAGCAAATGTTGACAGCAGTAATAGAAAGTACAGATTTTTGTTGGCTTGTAGTACTTGCCCAGAGTTAGAAAATGAAGAAAAGTCTGGGGTCAGATTCGAACCTACGACCTCTGGTCTTGAGGCCCAGCTCTCTGTCCACTGAGCCACTCAGCTGCGCTGCAACTTCCTTTTACTGAACTACTCAAGGGTTTGCAACTTTCCCAGGGTTGGTTGGTTTCGGTTTTTGGTAGCTAGGAGCCTGACTACATGGCTTCAAGGCTAAATGGCCACAGGTCCCCAGGCTATTTGGCTTGCTGGAGGCTTCATTCATTACGACACTCAAAAAGCCGCCTGCTGATCTGAACCATGGACTTCAGGAGAAGCCTGAGCTTCACAAAGCTTCCTTTGACAAAGGGCACTCCATCAACAAGTGCCTTCTTCTTCTGGGACAAGCACAATGGAGAAGCTGGCCAAATGGCTAATCGGTGCAAGTCCCAGCTGATTCAACTCTTTATGCTGAGCCTCTCTTCCTTCCCTCCGTGGCCATAAAAAGCTCAGCTGAAAACAACCCATAACCCTTCATGAGGAAGCTCTTCAGTGGGTTGATTTCCAAAGCTGCTGCCTGAGGATAGAAGGAAGGACTTCCCCAAAAGGTCCCCAGGGAGGTACCTGAACTAAAGAAAGAGTCCATGCTGTATACACACCTACTCTTACCCAGCTCTCTTTGTGGTCCCAGGATGGCTCCGATCTGAATAGAGCTCAACAGGTGGAACTGCATAAGGAGGATACCAGCAGAGACCAGCTTGACAATAGGAAAGAACTTCCTTGGGGAGCAAAATTGGAACTGCCACCTCTGGTCATAGAGCCAGACAGGTAGTGGAGAGATTTCTATCATTTCCATTGCCTGAGAGGGATGTCCAATAATAATTCCTTTCTTGGCTTCTATTTTTAATATTAAAGGGATTTCTCAACCCCAGGATGAATATTTTTTTCTTTTAGATGTTAATTATATTGTTTTAAAATGTTAATTCTATTCATCGATGCCAGTCAAGTTATTTCTTTTTTTTAAACCCTTATATATATACTGTATATTATATATATGTATGTATGTATATATATATATATACTGTGTATTGGCTCCAAGGCAGAAGAGTGGTAAGGGCTAGGCAATGGGGGTCAAGTGACTTGCCCAGGTTCACACAGCTGGGAAGTGGCTGAGGCTGGATTCGAACCTAGGACCTCCCACCTCTAGGCTTGGCTCCCAATCCACTGAGCTACCCAGCCGCCCAATCCACTGAGCTACCCAGCCGCCCACCCACCCCCTTAGGATTCTTTACAATATCTAATGATAAATGGTTCTCACGATCAATTTAAGTGTTCATTGAGGAACTTTGTATGGAAATTGAAGTTATGGATCACGAACGAAAGCAAATAATCTCAAACTACAACTCTGCTGTGACTCAGTAATAGTCGCCTTTAGATATTCCATTTTCAAAGAGCCATCATGGAAGTGATGAATGAGACACAGTGACTCCAAAAGCAAATGTTGACAGCAGTAATAGAAAGTACAGATTTTTGTTGGCTTGTAGTACTTGCCCAGAGTTAGAAAATGAAGAAAAGTCTGGGGTCAGATTCGAACCTACGACCTCTGGTCTTGAGGCCCAGCTCTCTGTCCACTGAGCCACTCAGCTGCGCTGCAACTTCCTTTTACTGAACTACTCAAGGGTTTGCAACTTTCCCAGGGTTGGTTGGTTTCGGTTTTTGGTAGCTAGGAGCCTGACTACATGGCTTCAAGGCTAAATGGCCACAGGTCCCCAGGCTATTTGGCTTGCTGGAGGCTTCATTCATTACGACACTCAAAAAGCCGCCTGCTGATCTGAACCATGGACTTCAGGAGAAGCCTGAGCTTCACAAAGCTTCCTTTGACAAAGGGCACTCCATCAACAAGTGCCTTCTTCTTCTGGGACAAGCACAATGGAGAAGCTGGCCAAATGGCTAATCGGTGCAAGTCCCAGCTGATTCAACTCTTTATGCTGAGCCTCTCTTCCTTCCCTCCGTGGCCATAAAAAGCTCAGCTGAAAACAACCCATAACCCTTCATGAGGAAGCTCTTCAGTGGGTTGATTTCCAAAGCTGCTGCCTGAGGATAGAAGGAAGGACTTCCCCAAAAGGTCCCCAGGGAGGTACCTGAACTAAAGAAAGAGTCCATGCTGTATACACACCTACTCTTACCCAGCTCTCTTTGTGGTCCCAGGATGGCTCCGATCTGAATAGAGCTCAACAGGTGGAACTGCATAAGGAGGATACCAGCAGAGACCAGCTTGACAATAGGAAAGAACTTCCTTGGGGAGCAAAATTGGAACTGCCACCTCTGGTCATAGAGCCAGACAGGTAGTGGAGAGATTTCTATCATTTCCATTGCCTGAGAGGGATGTCCAATAATAATTCCTTTCTTGGCTTCTATTTTTAATATTAAAGGGATTTCTCAACCCCAGGATGAATATTTTTTTCTTTTAGATGTTAATTATATTGTTTTAAAATGTTAATTCTATTCATCGATGCCAGTCAAGTTATTTCTTTTTTTTAAACCCTTATATATATACTGTATATTATATATATGTATATGTATATGTATGTATGTATATATATATATATACTGTGTATTGGCTCCAAGGCAGAAGAGTGGTAAGGGCTAGGCAATGGGGGTCAAGTGACTTGCCCAGGTTCACACAGCTGGGAAGTGGCTGAGGCTGGATTCGAACCTAGGACCTCCCACCTCTAGGCTTGGCTCCCAATCCACTGAGCTACCCAGCCGCCCACCCACCCCCTTAGGATTCTTTACAATATCTAATGATAAATGGTTCTCTCGATCAATTTAAGTGTTCATTGAGGAACTTTGTATGGAAATTGAAGTTATGGATCATGAACAAAAGGACATAATCTCAAACTACAACTCTGCTGTGACTCAGTAATAGTCGCCTTTAGATATTCCATTTTCAAAGAGCCATCATGGAAGTGATGAATGAGACACAGTGACTCCAAAAGCAAATGTTGACAGCAGTAATAGAAAGTACAGATTTTTGTTGGCTTGTAGTACTTGCCCAGAGTTAGAAAATGAAGAAAAGTCTGGGGTCAGATTCGAACCTACGACCTCTGGTCTTGAGGCCCAGCTCTCTGTCCACTGAGCCACTCAGCTGCGCTGCAACTTCCTTTTACTGAACTACTCAAGGGTTTGCAACTTTCCCAGGGTTGGTTGGTTTCGGTTTTTGGTAGCTAGGAGCCTGACTACATGGCTTCAAGGCTAAATGGCCACAGGTCCCCAGGCTATTTGGCTTGCTGGAGGCTTCATTCATTACGACACTCAAAAAGCCGCCTGCTGATCTGAACCATGGACTTCAGGAGAAGCCTGAGCTTCACAAAGCTTCCTTTGACAAAGGGCACTCCATCAACAAGTGCCTTCTTCTTCTGGGACAAGCACAATGGAGAAGCTGGCCAAATGGCTAATCGGTGCAAGTCCCAGCTGATTCAACTCTTTATGCTGAGCCTCTCTTCCTTCCCTCCGTGGCCATAAAAAGCTCAGCTGAAAACAACCCATAACCCTTCATGAGGAAGCTCTTCAGTGGGTTGATTTCCAAAGCTGCTGCCTGAGGATAGAAGGAAGGACTTCCCCAAAAGGTCCCCAGGGAGGTACCTGAACTAAAGAAAGAGTCCATGCTGTATCCACACCTACTCTTACCCAGCTCTCTTTGTGGTCCCAGGATGGCTCCGATCTGAATAGAGCTCAACAGGTGGAACTGCATAAGGAGGATACCAGCAGAGACCAGCTTGACAATAGGAAAGAACTTCCTTGGGGAGCAAAATTGGAACTGCCACCTCTGGTCATAGAGCCAGACAGGTAGTGGAGAGATTTCTATCATTTCCATTGCCTGAGAGGGATGTCCAATAATAATTCCTTTCTTGGCTTCTATTTTTAATATTAAAGGGATTTCTCAACCCCAGGATGAATATTTTTTTCTTTTAGATGTTAATTATATTGTTTTAAAATGTTAATTCTATTCATCGATGCCAGTCAAGTTATTTCTTTTTTTTAAACCCTTATATATATACTGTATATTATATATATGTATGTATGTATATATATATATATATACTGTGTATTGGCTCCAAGGCAGAAGAGTGGTAAGGGCTAGGCAATGGGGGTCAAGTGACTTGCCCAGGTTCACACAGCTGGGAAGTGGCTGAGGCTGGATTCGAACCTAGGACCTCCCACCTCTAGGCTTGGCTCCCAATCCACTGAGCTACCCAGCCGCCCACCCACCCCCTTAGGATTCTTTACAATATCTAATGATAAATGGTTCTCACGATCAATTTAAGTGTTCATTGAGGAACTTTGTATGGAAATTGAAGTTATGGATCACAAACGAAAGCAAATAATCTCAAACTACAACTCTGCTGTGACTCAGTAATAGTCGCCTTTAGATATTCCATTTTCAAAGAGCCATCATGGAAGTGATGAATGAGACACAGTGACTCCAAAAGCAAATGTTGACAGCAGTAATAGAAAGTACAGATTTTTGTTGGCTTGTAGTACTTGCCCAGAGTTAGAAAATGAAGAAAAGTCTGGGGTCAGATTCGAACCTACGACCTCTGGTCTTGAGGCCCAGCTCTCTGTCCACTGAGCCACTCAGCTGCGCTGCAACTTCCTTTTACTGAACTACTCAAGGGTTTGCAACTTTCCCAGGGTTGGTTGGTTTCGGTTTTTGGTAGCTAGGAGCCTGACTACATGGCTTCAAGGCTAAATGGCCACAGGTCCCCAGGCTATTTGGCTTGCTGGAGGCTTCATTCATTACGACACTCAAAAAGCCGCCTGCTGATCTGAACCATGGACTTCAGGAGAAGCCTGAGCTTCACAAAGCTTCCTTTGACAAAGGGCACTCCATCAACAAGTGCCTTCTTCTTCTGGGACAAGCACAATGGAGAAGCTGGCCAAATGGCTAATCGGTGCAAGTCCCAGCTGATTCAACTCTTTATGCTGAGCCTCTCTTCCTTCCCTCCGTGGCCATAAAAAGCTCAGCTGAAAACAACCCATAACCCTTCATGAGGAAGCTCTTCAGTGGGTTGATTTCCAAAGCTGCTGCCTGAGGATAGAAGGAAGGACTTCCCCAAAAGGTCCCCAGGGAGGTACCTGAACTAAAGAAAGAGTCCATGCTGTATACACACCTACTCTTACCCAGCTCTCTTTGTGGTCCCAGGATGGCTCCGATCTGAATAGAGCTCAACAGGTGGAACTGCATAAGGAGGATACCAGCAGAGACCAGCTTGACAATAGGAAAGAACTTCCTTGGGGAGCAAAATTGGAACTGCCACCTCTGGTCATAGAGCCAGACAGGTAGTGGAGAGATTTCTATCATTTCCATTGCCTGAGAGGGATGTCCAATAATAATTCCTTTCTTGGCTTCTATTTTTAATATTAAAGGGATTTCTCAACCCCAGGATGAATATTTTTTTCTTTTAGATGTTAATTATATTGTTTTAAAATGTTAATTCTATTCATCGATGCCAGTCAAGTTATTTCTTTTTTTTAAACCCTTATATATATACTGTATATTATATATATGTATATGTATATGTATGTATGTATATATATATATATACTGTGTATTGGCTCCAAGGCAGAAGAGTGGTAAGGGCTAGGCAATGGGGGTCAAGTGACTTGCCCAGGTTCACACAGCTGGGAAGTGGCTGAGGCTGGATTCGAACCTAGGACCTCCCACCTCTAGGCTTGGCTCCCAATCCACTGAGCTACCCAGCCGCCCACCCACCCCCTTAGGATTCTTTACAATATCTAATGATAAATGGTTCTCTCGATCAATTTAAGTGTTCATTGAGGAACTTTGTATGGAAATTGAAGTTATGGATCATGAACAAAAGGACATAATCTCAAACTACAACTCTGCTGTGACTCAGTAATAGTCGCCTTTAGATATTCCATTTTCAAAGAGCCATCATGGAAGTGATGAATGAGACACAGTGACTCCAAAAGCAAATGTTGACAGCAGTAATAGAAAGTACAGATTTTTGTTGGCTTGTAGTACTTGCCCAGAGTTAGAAAATGAAGAAAAGTCTGGGGTCAGATTCGAACCTACGACCTCTGGTCTTGAGGCCCAGCTCTCTGTCCACTGAGCCACTCAGCTGCGCTGCAACTTCCTTTTACTGAACTACTCAAGGGTTTGCAACTTTCCCAGGGTTGGTTGGTTTCGGTTTTTGGTAGCTAGGAGCCTGACTACATGGCTTCAAGGCTAAATGGCCACAGGTCCCCAGGCTATTTGGCTTGCTGGAGGCTTCATTCATTACGACACTCAAAAAGCCGCCTGCTGATCTGAACCATGGACTTCAGGAGAAGCCTGAGCTTCACAAAGCTTCCTTTGACAAAGGGCACTCCATCAACAAGTGCCTTCTTCTTCTGGGACAAGCACAATGGAGAAGCTGGCCAAATGGCTAATCGGTGCAAGTCCCAGCTGATTCAACTCTTTATGCTGAGCCTCTCTTCCTTCCCTCCGTGGCCATAAAAAGCTCAGCTGAAAACAACCCATAACCCTTCATGAGGAAGCTCTTCAGTGGGTTGATTTCCAAAGCTGCTGCCTGAGGATAGAAGGAAGGACTTCCCCAAAAGGTCCCCAGGGAGGTACCTGAACTAAAGAAAGAGTCCATGCTGTATCCACACCTACTCTTACCCAGCTCTCTTTGTGGTCCCAGGATGGCTCCGATCTGAATAGAGCTCAACAGGTGGAACTGCATAAGGAGGATACCAGCAGAGACCAGCTTGACAATAGGAAAGAACTTCCTTGGGGAGCAAAATTGGAACTGCCACCTCTGGTCATAGAGCCAGACAGGTAGTGGAGAGATTTCTATCATTTCCATTGCCTGAGAGGGATGTCCAATAATAATTCCTTTCTTGGCTTCTATTTTTAATATTAAAGGGATTTCTCAACCCCAGGATGAATATTTTTTTCTTTTAGATGTTAATTATATTGTTTTAAAATGTTAATTCTATTCATCGATGCCAGTCAAGTTATTTCTTTTTTTTAAACCCTTATATATATACTGTATATTATATATATGTATGTATGTATATATATATATATACTGTGTATTGGCTCCAAGGCAGAAGAGTGGTAAGGGCTAGGCAATGGGGGTCAAGTGACTTGCCCAGGTTCACACAGCTGGGAAGTGGCTGAGGCTGGATTCGAACCTAGGACCTCCCACCTCTAGGCTTGGCTCCCAATCCACTGAGCTACCCAGCCGCCCAATCCACTGAGATACCCAGCCGCCCACCCACCCCCTTAGGATTCTTTACAATATCTAATGATAAATGGTTCTCACGATCAATTTAAGTGTTCATTGAGGAACTTTGTATGGAAATTGAAGTTATGGATCACAAACGAAAGCAAATAATCTCAAACTACAACTCTGCTGTGACTCAGTAATAGTCGCCTTTAGATATTCCATTTTCAAAGAGCCATCATGGAAGTGATGAATGAGACACAGTGACTCCAAAAGCAAATGTTGACAGCAGTAATAGAAAGTACAGATTTTTGTTGGCTTGTAGTACTTGCCCAGAGTTAGAAAATGAAGAAAAGTCTGGGGTCAGATTCGAACCTACGACCTCTGGTCTTGAGGCCCAGCTCTCTGTCCACTGAGCCACTCAGCTGCGCTGCAACTTCCTTTTACTGAACTACTCAAGGGTTTGCAACTTTCCCAGGGTTGGTTGGTTTCGGTTTTTGGTAGCTAGGAGCCTGACTACATGGCTTCAAGGCTAAATGGCCACAGGTCCCCAGGCTATTTGGCTTGCTGGAGGCTTCATTCATTACGACACTCAAAAAGCCGCCTGCTGATCTGAACCATGGACTTCAGGAGAAGCCTGAGCTTCACAAAGCTTCCTTTGACAAAGGGCACTCCATCAACAAGTGCCTTCTTCTTCTGGGACAAGCACAATGGAGAAGCTGGCCAAATGGCTAATCGGTGCAAGTCCCAGCTGATTCAACTCTTTATGCTGAGCCTCTCTTCCTTCCCTCCGTGGCCATAAAAAGCTCAGCTGAAAACAACCCATAACCCTTCATGAGGAAGCTCTTCAGTGGGTTGATTTCCAAAGCTGCTGCCTGAGGATAGAAGGAAGGACTTCCCCAAAAGGTCCCCAGGGAGGTACCTGAACTAAAGAAAGAGTCCATGCTGTATCCACACCTACTCTTACCCAGCTCTCTTTGTGGTCCCAGGATGGCTCCGATCTGAATAGAGCTCAACAGGTGGAACTGCATAAGGAGGATACCAGCAGAGACCAGCTTGACAATAGGAAAGAACTTCCTTGGGGAGCAAAATTGGAACTGCCACCTCTGGTCATAGAGCCAGACAGGTAGTGGAGAGATTTCTATCATTTCCATTGCCTGAGAGGGATGTCCAATAATAATTCCTTTCTTGGCTTCTATTTTTAATATTAAAGGGATTTCTCAACCCCAGGATGAATATTTTTTTCTTTTAGATGTTAATTATATTGTTTTAAAATGTTAATTCTATTCATCGATGCCAGTCAAGTTATTTCTTTTTTTTAAACCCTTATATATATACTGTATATTATATATATGTATGTATGTATATATATATATATATACTGTGTATTGGCTCCAAGGCAGAAGAGTGGTAAGGGCTAGGCAATGGGGGTCAAGTGACTTGCCCAGGTTCACACAGCTGGGAAGTGGCTGAGGCTGGATTCGAACCTAGGACCTCCCACCTCTAGGCTTGGCTCCCAATCCACTGAGCTACCCAGCCGCCCACCCACCCCCTTAGGATTCTTTACAATATCTAATGATAAATGGTTCTCACGATCAATTTAAGTGTTCATTGAGGAACTTTGTATGGAAATTGAAGTTATGGATCACAAACGAAAGCAAATAATCTCAAACTACAACTCTGCTGTGACTCAGTAATAGTCGCCTTTAGATATTCCATTTTCAAAGAGCCATCATGGAAGTGATGAATGAGACACAGTGACTCCAAAAGCAAATGTTGACAGCAGTAATAGAAAGTACAGATTTTTGTTGGCTTGTAGTACTTGCCCAGAGTTAGAAAATGAAGAAAAGTCTGGGGTCAGATTCGAACCTACGACCTCTGGTCTTGAGGCCCAGCTCTCTGTCCACTGAGCCACTCAGCTGCGCTGCAACTTCCTTTTACTGAACTACTCAAGGGTTTGCAACTTTCCCAGGGTTGGTTGGTTTCGGTTTTTGGTAGCTAGGAGCCTGACTACATGGCTTCAAGGCTAAATGGCCACAGGTCCCCAGGCTATTTGGCTTGCTGGAGGCTTCATTCATTACGACACTCAAAAAGCCGCCTGCTGATCTGAACCATGGACTTCAGGAGAAGCCTGAGCTTCACAAAGCTTCCTTTGACAAAGGGCACTCCATCAACAAGTGCCTTCTTCTTCTGGGACAAGCACAATGGAGAAGCTGGCCAAATGGCTAATCGGTGCAAGTCCCAGCTGATTCAACTCTTTATGCTGAGCCTCTCTTCCTTCCCTCCGTGGCCATAAAAAGCTCAGCTGAAAACAACCCATAACCCTTCATGAGGAAGCTCTTCAGTGGGTTGATTTCCAAAGCTGCTGCCTGAGGATAGAAGGAAGGACTTCCCCAAAAGGTCCCCAGGGAGGTACCTGAACTAAAGAAAGAGTCCATGCTGTATCCACACCTACTCTTACCCAGCTCTCTTTGTGGTCCCAGGATGGCTCCGATCTGAATAGAGCTCAACAGGTGGAACTGCATAAGGAGGATACCAGCAGAGACCAGCTTGACAATAGGAAAGAACTTCCTTGGGGAGCAAAATTGGAACTGCCACCTCTGGTCATAGAGCCAGACAGGTAGTGGAGAGATTTCTATCATTTCCATTGCCTGAGAGGGATGTCCAATAATAATTCCTTTCTTGGCTTCTATTTTTAATATTAAAGGGATTTCTCAACCCCAGGATGAATATTTTTTTCTTTTAGATGTTAATTATATTGTTTTAAAATGTTAATTCTATTCATCGATGCCAGTCAAGTTATTTCTTTTTTTTAAACCCTTATATATATACTGTATATTATATATATGTATGTATGTATATATATATATATATACTGTGTATTGGCTCCAAGGCAGAAGAGTGGTAAGGGCTAGGCAATGGGGGTCAAGTGACTTGCCCAGGTTCACACAGCTGGGAAGTGGCTGAGGCTGGATTCGAACCTAGGACCTCCCACCTCTAGGCTTGGCTCCCAATCCACTGAGCTACCCAGCCGCCCAATCCACTGAGCTACCCAGCCGCCCACCCACCCCCTTAGGATTCTTTACAATATCTAATGATAAATGGTTCTCACGATCAATTTAAGTGTTCATTGAGGAACTTTGTATGGAAATTGAAGTTATGGATCACAAACGAAAGCAAATAATCTCAAACTACAACTCTGCTGTGACTCAGTAATAGTCGCCTTTAGATATTCCATTTTCAAAGAGCCATCATGGAAGTGATGAATGAGACACAGTGACTCCAAAAGCAAATGTTGACAGCAGTAATAGAAAGTACAGATTTTTGTTGGCTTGTAGTACTTGCCCAGAGTTAGAAAATGAAGAAAAGTCTGGGGTCAGATTCGAACCTACGACCTCTGGTCTTGAGGCCCAGCTCTCTGTCCACTGAGCCACTCAGCTGCGCTGCAACTTCCTTTTACTGAACTACTCAAGGGTTTGCAACTTTCCCAGGGTTGGTTGGTTTCGGTTTTTGGTAGCTAGGAGCCTGACTACATGGCTTCAAGGCTAAATGGCCACAGGTCCCCAGGCTATTTGGCTTGCTGGAGGCTTCATTCATTACGACACTCAAAAAGCCGCCTGCTGATCTGAACCATGGACTTCAGGAGAAGCCTGAGCTTCACAAAGCTTCCTTTGACAAAGGGCACTCCATCAACAAGTGCCTTCTTCTTCTGGGACAAGCACAATGGAGAAGCTGGCCAAATGGCTAATCGGTGCAAGTCCCAGCTGATTCAACTCTTTATGCTGAGCCTCTCTTCCTTCCCTCCGTGGCCATAAAAAGCTCAGCTGAAAACAACCCATAACCCTTCATGAGGAAGCTCTTCAGTGGGTTGATTTCCAAAGCTGCTGCCTGAGGATAGAAGGAAGGACTTCCCCAAAAGGTCCCCAGGGAGGTACCTGAACTAAAGAAAGAGTCCATGCTGTATCCACACCTACTCTTACCCAGCTCTCTTTGTGGTCCCAGGATGGCTCCGATCTGAATAGAGCTCAAAAGGTGGAACTGCATAAGGAGGATACCAGCAGAGACCAGCTTGACAATAGGAAAGAACTTCCTTGGGGAGCAAAATTGGAACTGCCACCTCTGGTCATAGAGCCAGACAGGTAGTGGAGAGATTTCTATCATTTCCATTGCCTGAGAGGGATGTCCAATAATAATTCCTTTCTTGGCTTCTATTTTTAATATTAAAGGGATTTCTCAACCCCAGGATGAATATTTTTTTCTTTTAGATGTTAATTATATTGTTTTAAAATGTTAATTCTATTCATCGATGCCAGTCAAGTTATTTCTTTTTTTAAACCCTTATATATATACTGTATATTATATATATGTATATGTATATGTATGTATGTATATATATATATACTGTGTATTGGCTCCAAGGCAGAAGAGTGGTAAGGGCTAGGCAATGGGGGTCAAGTGACTTGCCCAGGTTCACACAGCTGGGAAGTGGCTGAGGCTGGATTCGAACCTAGGACCTCCCACCTCTAGGCTTGGCTCCCAATCCACTGAGCTACCCAGCCGCCCAATCCACTGAGCTACCCAGCCGCCCACCCACCCCCTTAGGATTCTTTACAATATCTAATGATAAATGGTTCTCACGATCAATTTAAGTGTTCATTGAGGAACTTTGTATGGAAATTGAAGTTATGGATCACAAACGAAAGCAAATAATCTCAAACTACAACTCTGCTGTGACTCAGTAATAGTCGCCTTTAGATATTCCATTTTCAAAGAGCCATCATGGAAGGGATGAATGAGACACAGTGACTCCAAAAGCAAATGTTGACAGCAGTAATAGAAAGTACAGATTTTTGTTGGCTTGTAGTACTTGCCCAGAGTTAGAAAATGAAGAAAAGTCTGGGGTCAGATTCGAACCTACGACCTCTGGTCTTGAGGCCCAGCTCTCTGTCCACTGAGCCACTCAGCTGCGCTGCAACTTCCTTTTACTGAACTACTCAAGGGTTTGCAACTTTCCCAGGGTTGGTTGGTTTCGGTTTTTGGTAGCTAGGAGCCTGACTACATGGCTTCAAGGCTAAATGGCCACAGGTCCCCAGGCTATTTGGCTTGCTGGAGGCTTCATTCATTACGACACTCAAAAAGCCGCCTGCTGATCTGAACCATGGACTTCAGGAGAAGCCTGAGCTTCACAAAGCTTCCTTTGACAAAGGGCACTCCATCAACAAGTGCCTTCTTCTTCTGGGACAAGCACAATGGAGAAGCTGGCCAAATGGCTAATCGGTGCAAGTCCCAGCTGATTCAACTCTTTATGCTGAGCCTCTCTTCCTTCCCTCCGTGGCCATAAAAAGCTCAGCTGAAAACAACCCATAACCCTTCATGAGGAAGCTCTTCAGTGGGTTGATTTCCAAAGCTGCTGCCTGAGGATAGAAGGAAGGACTTCCCCAAAAGGTCCCCAGGGAGGTACCTGAACTAAAGAAAGAGTCCATGCTGTATCCACACCTACTCTTACCCAGCTCTCTTTGTGGTCCCAGGATGGCTCCGATCTGAATAGAGCTCAACAGGTGGAACTGCATAAGGAGGATACCAGCAGAGACCAGCTTGACAATAGGAAAGAACTTCCTTGGGGAGCAAAATTGGAACTGCCACCTCTGGTCATAGAGCCAGACAGGTAGTGGAGAGATTTCTATCATTTCCATTGCCTGAGAGGGATGTCCAATAATAATTCCTTTCTTGGCTTCTATTTTTAATATTAAAGGGATTTCTCAACCCCAGGATGAATATTTTTTTCTTTTAGATGTTAATTATATTGTTTTAAAATATTAATTCTATTCATCGATGCCAGTCAAGTTATTTCTTTTTTTAAACCCTTATATATATACTGTATATTATATATATGTATATGTATATGTATGTATGTATATATATATATACTGTGTATTGGCTCCAAGGCAGAAGAGTGGTAAGGGCTAGGCAATGGGGGTCAAGTGACTTGCCCAGGTTCACACAGCTGGGAAGTGGCTGAGGCTGGATTCGAACCTAGGACCTCCCACCTCTAGGCTTGGCTCCCAATCCACTGAGCTACCCAGCCGCCCAATCCACTGAGCTACCCAGCCGCCCACCCACCCCCTTAGGATTCTTTACAATATCTAATGATAAATGGTTCTCACGATCAATTTAAGTGTTCATTGAGGAACTTTGTATGGAAATTGAAGTTATGGATCACAAACGAAAGCAAATAATCTCAAACTACAACTCTGCTGTGACTCAGTAATAGTCGCCTTTAGATATTCCATTTTCAAAGAGCCATCATGGAAGGGATGAATGAGACACAGTGACTCCAAAAGCAAATGTTGACAGCAGTAATAGAAAGTACAGATTTTTGTTGGCTTGTAGTACTTGCCCAGAGTTAGAAAATGAAGAAAAGTCTGGGGTCAGATTCGAACCTACGACCTCTGGTCTTGAGGCCCAGCTCTCTGTCCACTGAGCCACTCAGCTGCGCTGCAACTTCCTTTTACTGAACTACTCAAGGGTTTGCAACTTTCCCAGGGTTGGTTGGTTTCGGTTTTTGGTAGCTAGGAGCCTGACTACATGGCTTCAAGGCTAAATGGCCACAGGTCCCCAGGCTATTTGGCTTGCTGGAGGCTTCATTCATTACGACACTCAAAAAGCCGCCTGCTGATCTGAACCATGGACTTCAGGAGAAGCCTGAGCTTCACAAAGCTTCCTTTGACAAAGGGCACTCCATCAACAAGTGCCTTCTTCTTCTGGGACAAGCACAATGGAGAAGCTGGCCAAATGGCTAATCGGTGCAAGTCCCAGCTGATTCAACTCTTTATGCTGAGCCTCTCTTCCTTCCCTCCGTGGCCATAAAAAGCTCAGCTGAAAACAACCCATAACCCTTCATGAGGAAGCTCTTCAGTGGGTTGATTTCCAAAGCTGCTGCCTGAGGATAGAAGGAAGGACTTCCCCAAAAGGTCCCCAGGGAGGTACCTGAACTAAAGAAAGAGTCCATGCTGTATCCACACCTACTCTTACCCAGCTCTCTTTGTGGTCCCAGGATGGCTCCGATCTGAATAGAGCTCAACAGGTGGAACTGCATAAGGAGGATACCAGCAGAGACCAGCTTGACAATAGGAAAGAACTTCCTTGGGGAGCAAAATTGGAACTGCCACCTCTGGTCATAGAGCCAGACAGGTAGTGGAGAGATTTCTATCATTTCCATTGCCTGAGAGGGATGTCCAATAATAATTCCTTTCTTGGCTTCTATTTTTAATATTAAAGGGATTTCTCAACCCCAGGATGAATATTTTTTTCTTTTAGATGTTAATTATATTGTTTTAAAATGTTAATTCTATTCATCGATGCCAGTCAAGTTATTTCTTTTTTTTAAACCCTTATATATATACTGTATATTATATATATGTATATGTATATGTATGTATGTATATATATATATACTGTGTATTGGCTCCAAGGCAGAAGAGTGGTAAGGGCTAGGCAATGGGGGTCAAGTGACTTTCCCAGGTTCACACAGCTGGGAAGTGGCTGAGGCTGGATTCGAACCTAGGACCTCCCACCTCTAGGCTTGGCTCCCAATCCACTGAGCTACCCAGCCGCCCACCCACCCCCTTAGGATTCTTTACAATATCTAATGATAAATGGTTCTCACGATCAATTTAAGTGTTCATTGAGGAACTTTGTATGGAAATTGAAGTTATGGATCACGAACAAAAGGACATAATCTCAAACTACAACTCTGCTGTGACTCAGTAATAGTCGCCTTTAGATATTCCATTTTCAAAGAGCCATCATGGAAGGGATGAATGAGACACAGTGACTCCAAAAGCAAATGTTGACAGCCGTAATAGAAAGTACAGATTTTTGTTGGCTTGTAGTACTTGCCCAGAGTTAGAAAATGAAGAAAAGTCTGGGGTCAGATTCGAACCTACGACCTCTGGTCTTGAGGCCCAGCTCTCTGTCCACTGAGCCACTCAGCTGCGCTGCAACTTCCTTTTACTGAACTACTCAAGGGTTTGCAACTTTCCCAGGGTTGGTTGGTTTCGGTTTTTGGTAGCTAGGAGCCTGACTACATGGCTTCAAGGCTAAATGGCCACAGGTCCCCAGGCTATTTGGCTTGCTGGAGGCTTCATTCATTACGACACTCAAAAAGCCGCCTGCTGATCTGAACCATGGACTTCAGGAGAAGCCTGAGCTTCACAAAGCTTCCTTTGACAAAGGGCACTCCATCAACAAGTGCCTTCTTCTTCTGGGACAAGCACAATGGAGAAGCTGGCCAAATGGCTAATCGGTGCAAGTCCCAGCTGATTCAACTCTTTATGCTGAGCCTCTCTTCCTTCCCTCCGTGGCCATAAAAAGCTCAGCTGAAAACAACCCATAACCCTTCATGAGGAAGCTCTTCAGTGGGTTGATTTCCAAAGCTGCTGCCTGAGGATAGAAGGAAGGACTTCCCCAAAAGGTCCCCAGGGAGGTACCTGAACTAAAGAAAGAGTCCATGCTGTATCCACACCTACTCTTACCCAGCTCTCTTTGTGGTCCCAGGATGGCTCCGATCTGAATAGAGCTCAACAGGTGGAACTGCATAAGGAGGATACCAGCAGAGACCAGCTTGACAATAGGAAAGAACTTCCTTGGGGAGCAAAATTGGAACTGCCACCTCTGGTCATAGAGCCAGACAGGTAGTGGAGAGATTTCTATCATTTCCATTGCCTGAGAGGGATGTCCAATAATAATTCCTTTCTTGGCTTCTATTTTTAATATTAAAGGGATTTCTCAACCCCAGGATGAATATTTTTTTCTTTTAGATGTTAATTATATTGTTTTAAAATGTTAATTCTATTCATCGATGCCAGTCAAGTTATTTCTTTTTTTTAAACCCTTATATATATACTGTATATTATATATATGTATATGTATATGTATGTATGTATATATATATATACTGTGTATTGGCTCCAAGGCAGAAGAGTGGTAAGGGCTAGGCAATGGGGGTCAAGTGACTTTCCCAGGTTCACACAGCTGGGAAGTGGCTGAGGCTGGATTCGAACCTAGGACCTCCCACCTCTAGGCTTGGCTCCCAATCCACTGAGCTACCCAGCCGCCCACCCACCCCCTTAGGATTCTTTACAATATCTAATGATAAATGGTTCTCACGATCAATTTAAGTGTTCATTGAGGAACTTTGTATGGAAATTGAAGTTATGGATCACGAACAAAAGGACATAATCTCAAACTACAACTCTGCTGTGACTCAGTAATAGTCGCCTTTAGATATTCCATTTTCAAAGAGCCATCATGGAAGGGATGAATGAGACACAGTGACTCCAAAAGCAAATGTTGACAGCCGTAATAGAAAGTACAGATTTTTGTTGGCTTGTAGTACTTGCCCAGAGTTAGAAAATGAAGAAAAGTCTGGGGTCAGATTCGAACCTACGACCTCTGGTCTTGAGGCCCAGCTCTCTGTCCACTGAGCCACTCAGCTGCGCTGCAACTTCCTTTTACTGAACTACTCAAGGGTTTGCAACTTTCCCAGGGTTGGTTGGTTTCGGTTTTTGGTAGCTAGGAGCCTGACTACATGGCTTCAAGGCTAAATGGCCACAGGTCCCCAGGCTATTTGGCTTGCTGGAGGCTTCATTCATTACGACACTCAAAAAGCCGCCTGCTGATCTGAACCATGGACTTCAGGAGAAGCCTGAGCTTCACAAAGCTTCCTTTGACAAAAGGCACTCCATCAACAAGTGCCTTCTTCTTCTGGGACAAGCACAATGGAGAAGCTGGCCAAATGGCTAATCGGTGCAAGTCCCAGCTGATTCAACTCTTTATGCTGAGCCTCTCTTCCTTCCCTCCGTGGCCATAAAAAGCTCAGCTGAAAACAACCCATAACCCTTCATGAGGAAGCTCTTCAGTGGGTTGATTTCCAAAGCTGCTGCCTGAGGATAGAAGGAAGGACTTCCCCAAAAGGTCCCCAGGGAGGTACCTGAACTAAAGAAAGAGTCCATGCTGTATCCACACCTACTCTTACCCAGCTCTCTTTGTGGTCCCAGGATGGCTCCGATCTGAATAGAGCTCAACAGGTGGAACTGCATAAGGAGGATACCAGCAGAGACCAGCTTGACAATAGGAAAGAACTTCCTTGGGGAGCAAAATTGGAACTGCCACCTCTGGTCATAGAGCCAGACAGGTAGTGGAGAGATTTCTATCATTTCCATTGCCTGAGAGGGATGTCCAATAATAATTCCTTTCTTGGCTTCTATTTTTAATATTAAAGGGATTTCTCAACCCCAGGATGAATATTTTTTTCTTTTAGATGTTAATTATATTGTTTTAAAATGTTAATTCTATTCATCGATGCCAGTCAAGTTATTTCTTTTTTTTAAACCCTTATATATATACTGTATATTATATATATGTATATGTATATGTATGTATGTATATATATATATACTGTGTATTGGCTCCAAGGCAGAAGAGTGGTAAGGGCTAGGCAATGGGGGTCAAGTGACTTTCCCAGGTTCACACAGCTGGGAAGTGGCTGAGGCTGGATTCGAACCTAGGACCTCCCACCTCTAGGCTTGGCTCCCAATCCACTGAGCTACCCAGCCGCCCACCCACCCCCTTAGGATTCTTTACAATATCTAATGATAAATGGTTCTCACGATCAATTTAAGTGTTCATTGAGGAACTTTGTATGGAAATTGAAGTTATGGATCACGAACAAAAGGACATAATCTCAAACTACAACTCTGCTGTGACTCAGTAATAGTCGCCTTTAGATATTCCATTTTCAAAGAGCCATCATGGAAGGGATGAATGAGACACAGTGACTCCAAAAGCAAATGTTGACAGCCGTAATAGAAAGTACAGATTTTTGTTGGCTTGTAGTACTTGCCCAGAGTTAGAAAATGAAGAAAAGTCTGGGGTCAGATTCGAACCTACGACCTCTGGTCTTGAGGCCCAGCTCTCTGTCCACTGAGCCACTCAGCTGCGCTGCAACTTCCTTTTACTGAACTACTCAAGGGTTTGCAACTTTCCCAGGGTTGGTTGGTTTCGGTTTTTGGTAGCTAGGAGCCTGACTACATGGCTTCAAGGCTAAATGGCCACAGGTCCCCAGGCTATTTGGCTTGCTGGAGGCTTCATTCATTACGACACTCAAAAAGCCGCCTGCTGATCTGAACCATGGACTTCAGGAGAAGCCTGAGCTTCACAAAGCTTCCTTTGACAAAGGGCACTCCATCAACAAGTGCCTTCTTCTTCTGGGACAAGCACAATGGAGAAGCTGGCCAAATGGCTAATCGGTGCAAGTCCCAGCTGATTCAACTCTTTATGCTGAGCCTCTCTTCCTTCCCTCCGTGGCCATAAAAAGCTCAGCTGAAAACAACCCATAACCCTTCATGAGGAAGCTCTTCAGTGGGTTGATTTCCAAAGCTGCTGCCTGAGGATAGAAGGAAGGACTTCCCCAAAAGGTCCCCAGGGAGGTACCTGAACTAAAGAAAGAGTCCATGCTGTATCCACACCTACTCTTACCCAGCTCTCTTTGTGGTCCCAGGATGGCTCCGATCTGAATAGAGCTCAACAGGTGGAACTGCATAAGGAGGATACCAGCAGAGACCAGCTTGACAATAGGAAAGAACTTCCTTGGGGAGCAAAATTGGAACTGCCACCTCTGGTCATAGAGCCAGACAGGTAGTGGAGAGATTTCTATCATTTCCATTGCCTGAGAGGGATGTCCAATAATAATTCCTTTCTTGGCTTCTATTTTTAATATTAAAGGGATTTCTCAACCCCAGGATGAATATTTTTTTCTTTTAGATGTTAATTATATTGTTTTAAAATGTTAATTCTATTCATCGATGCCAGTCAAGTTATTTCTTTTTTTTAAACCCTTATATATATACTGTATATTATATATATGTATATGTATATGTATGTATGTATATATATATATACTGTGTATTGGCTCCAAGGCAGAAGAGTGGTAAGGGCTAGGCAATGGGGGTCAAGTGACTTTCCCAGGTTCACACAGCTGGGAAGTGGCTGAGGCTGGATTCGAACCTAGGACCTCCCACCTCTAGGCTTGGCTCCCAATCCACTGAGCTACCCAGCCGCCCACCCACCCCCTTAGGATTCTTTACAATATCTAATGATAAATGGTTCTCACGATCAATTTAAGTGTTCATTGAGGAACTTTGTATGGAAATTGAAGTTATGGATCACGAACAAAAGGACATAATCTCAAACTACAACTCTGCTGTGACTCAGTAATAGTCGCCTTTAGATATTCCATTTTCAAAGAGCCATCATGGAAGGGATGAATGAGACACAGTGACTCCAAAAGCAAATGTTGACAGCCGTAATAGAAAGTACAGATTTTTGTTGGCTTGTAGTACTTGCCCAGAGTTAGAAAATGAAGAAAAGTCTGGGGTCAGATTCGAACCTACGACCTCTGGTCTTGAGGCCCAGCTCTCTGTCCACTGAGCCACTCAGCTGCGCTGCAACTTCCTTTTACTGAACTACTCAAGGGTTTGCAACTTTCCCAGGGTTGGTTGGTTTCGGTTTTTGGTAGCTAGGAGCCTGACTACATGGCTTCAAGGCTAAATGGCCACAGGTCCCCAGGCTATTTGGCTTGCTGGAGGCTTCATTCATTACGACACTCAAAAAGCCGCCTGCTGATCTGAACCATGGACTTCAGGAGAAGCCTGAGCTTCACAAAGCTTCCTTTGACAAAGGGCACTCCATCAACAAGTGCCTTCTTCTTCTGGGACAAGCACAATGGAGAAGCTGGCCAAATGGCTAATCGGTGCAAGTCCCAGCTGATTCAACTCTTTATGCTGAGCCTCTCTTCCTTCCCTCCGTGGCCATAAAAAGCTCAGCTGAAAACAACCCATAACCCTTCATGAGGAAGCTCTTCAGTGGGTTGATTTCCAAAGCTGCTGCCTGAGGATAGAAGGAAGGACTTCCCCAAAAGGTCCCCAGGGAGGTACCTGAACTAAAGAAAGAGTCCATGCTGTATCCACACCTACTCTTACCCAGCTCTCTTTGTGGTCCCAGGATGGCTCCGATCTGAATAGAGCTCAACAGGTGGAACTGCATAAGGAGGATACCAGCAGAGACCAGCTTGACAATAGGAAAGAACTTCCTTGGGGAGCAAAATTGGAACTGCCACCTCTGGTCATAGAGCCAGACAGGTAGTGGAGAGATTTCTATCATTTCCATTGCCTGAGAGGGATGTCCAATAATAATTCCTTTCTTGGCTTCTATTTTTAATATTAAAGGGATTTCTCAACCCCAGGATGAATATTTTTTTCTTTTAGATGTTAATTATATTGTTTTAAAATGTTAATTCTATTCATCGATGCCAGTCAAGTTATTTCTTTTTTTTAAACCCTTATATATATACTGTATATTATATATATGTATATGTATATGTATGTATGTATATATATATATATACTGTGTATTGGCTCCAAGGCAGAAGAGTGGTAAGGGCTAGGCAATGGGGGTCAAGTGACTTGCCCAGGTTCACACAGCTGGGAAGTGGCTGAGGCTGGATTCGAACCTAGGACCTCCCACCTCTAGGCTTGGCTCCCAATCCACTGAGCTACCCAGCCGCCCACCCACCCCCTTAGGATTCTTTACAATATCTAATGATAAATGGTTCTCACGATCAATTTAAGTGTTCATTGAGGAACTTTGTATGGAAATTGAAGTTATGGATCACAAACGAAAGCAAATAATCTCAAACTACAACTCTGCTGTGACTCAGTAATAGTCGCCTTTAGATATTCCATTTTCAAAGAGCCATCATGGAAGTGATGAATGAGACACAGTGACTCCAAAAGCAAATGTTGACAGCAGTAATAGAAAGTACAGATTTTTGTTGGCTTGTAGTACTTGCCCAGAGTTAGAAAATGAAGAAAAGTCTGGGGTCAGATTCGAACCTACGACCTCTGGTCTTGAGGCCCAGCTCTCTGTCCACTGAGCCACTCAGCTGCGCTGCAACTTCCTTTTACTGAACTACTCAAGGGTTTGCAACTTTCCCAGGGTTGGTTGGTTTCGGTTTTTGGTAGCTAGGAGCCTGACTACATGGCTTCAAGGCTAAATGGCCACAGGTCCCCAGGCTATTTGGCTTGCTGGAGGCTTCATTCATTACGACACTCAAAAAGCCGCCTGCTGATCTGAACCATGGACTTCAGGAGAAGCCTGAGCTTCACAAAGCTTCCTTTGACAAAGGGCACTCCATCAACAAGTGCCTTCTTCTTCTGGGACAAGCACAATGGAGAAGCTGGCCAAATGGCTAATCGGTGCAAGTCCCAGCTGATTCAACTCTTTATGCTGAGCCTCTCTTCCTTCCCTCCGTGGCCATAAAAAGCTCAGCTGAAAACAACCCATAACCCTTCATGAGGAAGCTCTTCAGTGGGTTGATTTCCAAAGCTGCTGCCTGAGGATAGAAGGAAGGACTTCCCCAAAAGGTCCCCAGGGAGGTACCTGAACTAAAGAAAGAGTCCATGCTGTATCCACACCTACTCTTACCCAGCTCTCTTTGTGGTCCCAGGATGGCTCCGATCTGAATAGAGCTCAACAGGTGGAACTGCATAAGGAGGATACCAGCAGAGACCAGCTTGACAATAGGAAAGAACTTCCTTGGGGAGCAAAATTGGAACTGCCACCTCTGGTCATAGAGCCAGACAGGTAGTGGAGAGATTTCTATCATTTCCATTGCCTGAGAGGGATGTCCAATAATAATTCCTTTCTTGGCTTCTATTTTTAATATTAAAGGGATTTCTCAACCCCAGGATGAATATTTTTTTCTTTTAGATGTTAATTATATTGTTTTAAAATGTTAATTCTATTCATCGATGCCAGTCAAGTTATTTCTTTTTTTAAACCCTTATATATATACTGTATATTATATATATGTATATGTATATGTATGTATGTATATATATATATACTGTGTATTGGCTCCAAGGCAGAAGAGTGGTAAGGGCTAGGCAATGGGGGTCAAGTGACTTGCCCAGGTTCACACAGCTGGGAAGTGGCTGAGGCTGGATTCGAACCTAGGACCTCCCACCTCTAGGCTTGGCTCCCAATCCACTGAGCTACCCAGCCGCCCAATCCACTGAGCTACCCAGCCGCCCACCCACCCCCTTAGGATTCTTTACAATATCTAATGATAAATGGTTCTCACGATCAATTTAAGTGTTCATTGAGGAACTTTGTATGGAAATTGAAGTTATGGATCACAAACGAAAGCAAATAATCTCAAACTACAACTCTGCTGTGACTCAGTAATAGTCGCCTTTAGATATTCCATTTTCAAAGAGCCATCATGGAAGTGATGAATGAGACACAGTGACTCCAAAAGCAAATGTTGACAGCAGTAATAGAAAGTACAGATTTTTGTTGGCTTGTAGTACTTGCCCAGAGTTAGAAAATGAAGAAAAGTCTGGGGTCAGATTCGAACCTACGACCTCTGGTCTTGAGGCCCAGCTCTCTGTCCACTGAGCCACTCAGCTGCGCTGCAACTTCCTTTTACTGAACTACTCAAGGGTTTGCAACTTTCCCAGGGTTGGTTGGTTTCGGTTTTTGGTAGCTAGGAGCCTGACTACATGGCTTCAAGGCTAAATGGCCACAGGTCCCCAGGCTATTTGGCTTGCTGGAGGCTTCATTCATTACGACACTCAAAAAGCCGCCTGCTGATCTGAACCATGGACTTCAGGAGAAGCCTGAGCTTCACAAAGCTTCCTTTGACAAAGGGCACTCCATCAACAAGTGCCTTCTTCTTCTGGGACAAGCACAATGGAGAAGCTGGCCAAATGGCTAATCGGTGCAAGTCCCAGCTGATTCAACCCTTTATGCTGAGCCTCTCTTCCTTCCCTCCGTGGCCATAAAAAGCTCAGCTGAAAACAACCCATAACCCTTCATGAGGAAGCTCTTCAGTGGGTTGATTTCCAAAGCTGCTGCCTGAGGATAGAAGGAAGGACTTCCCCAAAAGGTCCCCAGGGAGGTACCTGAACTAAAGAAAGAGTCCATGCTGTATCCACACCTACTCTTACCCAGCTCTCTTTGTGGTCCCAGGATGGCTCCGATCTGAATAGAGCTCAACAGGTGGAACTGCATAAGGAGGATACCAGCAGAGACCAGCTTGACAATAGGAAAGAACTTCCTTGGGGAGCAAAATTGGAACTGCCACCTCTGGTCATAGAGCCAGACAGGTAGTGGAGAGATTTCTATCATTTCCATTGCCTGAGAGGGATGTCCAATAATAATTCCTTTCTTGGCTTCTATTTTTAATATTAAAGGGATTTCTCAACCCCAGGATGAATATTTTTTTCTTTTAGATGTTAATTATATTGTTTTAAAATGTTAATTCTATTCATCGATGCCAGTCAAGTTATTTCTTTTTTTTAAACCCTTATATATATACTGTATATTATATATATGTATATGTATATGTATGTATGTATATATATATATATATACTGTGTATTGGCTCCAAGGCAGAAGAGTGGTAAGGGCTAGGCAATGGGGGTCAAGTGACTTGCCCAGGTTCACACAGCTGGGAAGTGGCTGAGGCTGGATTCGAACCTAGGACCTCCCACCTCTAGGCTTGGCTCCCAATCCACTGAGCTACCCAGCCGCCCAATCCACTGAGCTACCCAGCCGCCCACCCACCCCCTTAGGATTCTTTACAATATCTAATGATAAATGGTTCTCACGATCAATTTAAGTGTTCATTGAGGAACTTTGTATGGAAATTGAAGTTATGGATCACAAACGAAAGCAAATAATCTCAAACTACAACTCTGCTGTGACTCAGTAATAGTCGCCTTTAGATATTCCATTTTCAAAGAGCCATCATGGAAGTGATGAATGAGACACAGTGACTCCAAAAGCAAATGTTGACAGCAGTAATAGAAAGTACAGATTTTTGTTGGCTTGTAGTACTTGCCCAGAGTTAGAAAATGAAGAAAAGTCTGGGGTCAGATTCGAACCTACGACCTCTGGTCTTGAGGCCCAGCTCTCTGTCCACTGAGCCACTCAGCTGCGCTGCAACTTCCTTTTACTGAACTACTCAAGGGTTTGCAACTTTCCCAGGGTTGGTTGGTTTCGGTTTTTGGTAGCTAGGAGCCTGACTACATGGCTTCAAGGCTAAATGGCCACAGGTCCCCAGGCTATTTGGCTTGCTGGAGGCTTCATTCATTACGACACTCAAAAAGCCGCCTGCTGATCTGAACCATGGACTTCAGGAGAAGCCTGAGCTTCACAAAGCTTCCTTTGACAAAGGGCACTCCATCAACAAGTGCCTTCTTCTTCTGGGACAAGCACAATGGAGAAGCTGGCCAAATGGCTAATCGGTAAAAGTCCCAGCTGATTCAACTCTTTATGCTGAGCCTCTCTTCCTTCCCTCCGTGGCCATAAAAAGCTCAGCTGAAAACAACCCATAACCCTTCATGAGGAAGCTCTTCAGTGGGTTGATTTCCAAAGCTGCTGCCTGAGGATAGAAGGAAGGACTTCCCCAAAAGGTCCCCAGGGAGGTACCTGAACTAAAGAAAGAGTCCATGCTGTATCCACACCTACTCTTACCCAGCTCTCTTTGTGGTCCCAGGATGGCTCCGATCTGAATAGAGCTCAACAGGTGGAACTGCATAAGGAGGATACCAGCAGAGACCAGCTTGACAATAGGAAAGAACTTCCTTGGGGAGCAAAATTGGAACTGCCACCTCTGGTCATAGAGCCAGACAGGTAGTGGAGAGATTTCTATCATTTCCATTGCCTGAGAGGGATGTCCAATAATAATTCCTTTCTTGGCTTCTATTTTTAATATTAAAGGGATTTCTCAACCCCAGGATGAATATTTTTTTCTTTTAGATGTTAATTATATTGTTTTAAAATGTTAATTCTATTCATCGATGCCAGTCAAGTTATTTCTTTTTTTAAACCCTTATATATATACTGTATATTATATATATGTATATGTATATGTATGTATGTATATATATATATATATATATATGTATATATATATATATATATATATACTGTGTATTGGCTCCAAGGCAGAAGAGTGGTAAGGGCTAGGCAATGGGGGTCAAGTGACTTGCCCAGGTTCACACAGCTGGGAAGTGGCTGAGGCTGGATTCGAACCTAGGACCTCCCACCTCTAGGCTTGGCTCCCAATCCACTGAGCTACCCAGCCGCCCACCCACCCCCTTAGGATTCTTTACAATATCTAATGATAAATGGTTCTCACGATCAATTTAAGTGTTCATTGAGGAACTTTGTATGGAAATTGAAGTTATGGATCACGAACAAAAGGACATAATCTCAAACTACAACTCTGCTGTGACTCAGTAATAGTCGCCTTTAGATATTCCATTTTCAAAGAGCCATCATGGAAGGGATGAATGAGACACAGTGACTCCAAAAGCAAATGTTGACAGCCGTAATAGAAAGTACAGATTTTTGTTGGCTTGTAGTACTTGCCCAGAGTTAGAAAATGAAGAAAAGTCTGGGGTCAGATTCGAACCTACGACCTCTGGTCTTGAGGCCCAGCTCTCTGTCCACTGAGCCACTCAGCTGCGCTGCAACTTCCTTTTACTGAACTACTCAAGGGTTTGCAACTTTCCCAGGGTTGGTTGGTTTCGGTTTTTGGTAGCTAGGAGCCTGACTACATGGCTTCAAGGCTAAATGGCCACAGGTCCCCAGGCTATTTGGCTTGCTGGAGGCTTCATTCATTACGACACTCAAAAAGCCGCCTGCTGATCTGAACCATGGACTTCAGGAGAAGCCTGAGCTTCACAAAGCTTCCTTTGACAAAGGGCACTCCATCAACAAGTGCCTTCTTCTTCTGGGACAAGCACAATGGAGAAGCTGGCCAAATGGCTAATCGGTGCAAGTCCCAGCTGATTCAACTCTTTATGCTGAGCCTCTCTTCCTTCCCTCCGTGGCCATAAAAAGCTCAGCTGAAAACAACCCATAACCCTTCATGAGGAAGCTCTTCAGTGGGTTGATTTCCAAAGCTGCTGCCTGAGGATAGAAGGAAGGACTTCCCCAAAAGGTCCCCAGGGAGGTACCTGAACTAAAGAAAGAGTCCATGCTGTATCCACACCTACTCTTACCCAGCTCTCTTTGTGGTCCCAGGATGGCTCCGATCTGAATAGAGCTCAACAGGTGGAACTGCATAAGGAGGATACCAGCAGAGACCAGCTTGACAATAGGAAAGAACTTCCTTGGGGAGCAAAATTGGAACTGCCACCTCTGGTCATAGAGCCAGACAGGTAGTGGAGAGATTTCTATCATTTCCATTGCCTGAGAGGGATGTCCAATAATAATTCCTTTCTTGGCTTCTATTTTTAATATTAAAGGGATTTCTCAACCCCAGGATGAATATTTTTTTCTTTTAGATGTTAATTATATTGTTTTAAAATGTTAATTCTATTCATCGATGCCAGTCAAGTTATTTCTTTTTTTTAAACCCTTATATATATACTGTATATTATATATATGTATATGTATATGTATGTATGTATATATATATATATACTGTGTATTGGCTCCAAGGCAGAAGAGTGGTAAGGGCTAGGCAATGGGGGTCAAGTGACTTGCCCAGGTTCACACAGCTGGGAAGTGGCTGAGGCTGGATTCGAACCTAGGACCTCCCACCTCTAGGCTTGGCTCCCAATCCACTGAGCTACCCAGCCGCCCACCCACCCCCTTAGGATTCTTTACAATATCTAATGATAAATGGTTCTCACGATCAATTTAAGTGTTCATTGAGGAACTTTGTATGGAAATTGAAGTTATGGATCACAAACGAAAGCAAATAATCTCAAACTACAACTCTGCTGTGACTCAGTAATAGTCGCCTTTAGATATTCCATTTTCAAAGAGCCATCATGGAAGTGATGAATGAGACACAGTGACTCCAAAAGCAAATGTTGACAGCAGTAATAGAAAGTACAGATTTTTGTTGGCTTGTAGTACTTGCCCAGAGTTAGAAAATGAAGAAAAGTCTGGGGTCAGATTCGAACCTACGACCTCTGGTCTTGAGGCCCAGCTCTCTGTCCACTGAGCCACTCAGCTGCGCTGCAACTTCCTTTTACTGAACTACTCAAGGGTTTGCAACTTTCCCAGGGTTGGTTGGTTTCGGTTTTTGGTAGCTAGGAGCCTGACTACATGGCTTCAAGGCTAAATGGCCACAGGTCCCCAGGCTATTTGGCTTGCTGGAGGCTTCATTCATTACGACACTCAAAAAGCCGCCTGCTGATCTGAACCATGGACTTCAGGAGAAGCCTGAGCTTCACAAAGCTTCCTTTGACAAAGGGCACTCCATCAACAAGTGCCTTCTTCTTCTGGGACAAGCACAATGGAGAAGCTGGCCAAATGGCTAATCGGTGCAAGTCCCAGCTGATTCAACTCTTTATGCTGAGCCTCTCTTCCTTCCCTCCGTGGCCATAAAAAGCTCAGCTGAAAACAACCCATAACCCTTCATGAGGAAGCTCTTCAGTGGGTTGATTTCCAAAGCTGCTGCCTGAGGATAGAAGGAAGGACTTCCCCAAAAGGTCCCCAGGGAGGTACCTGAACTAAAGAAAGAGTCCATGCTGTATCCACACCTACTCTTACCCAGCTCTCTTTGTGGTCCCAGGATGGCTCCGATCTGAATAGAGCTCAACAGGTGGAACTGCATAAGGAGGATACCAGCAGAGACCAGCTTGACAATAGGAAAGAACTTCCTTGGGGAGCAAAATTGGAACTGCCACCTCTGGTCATAGAGCCAGACAGGTAGTGGAGAGATTTCTATCATTTCCATTGCCTGAGAGGGATGTCCAATAATAATTCCTTTCTTGGCTTCTATTTTTAATATTAAAGGGATTTCTCAACCCCAGGATGAATATTTTTTTCTTTTAGATGTTAATTATATTGTTTTAAAATGTTAATTCTATTCATCGATGCCAGTCAAGTTATTTCTTTTTTTAAACCCTTATATATATACTGTATATTATATATATGTATATGTATATGTATGTATGTATATATATATATACTGTGTATTGGCTCCAAGGCAGAAGAGTGGTAAGGGCTAGGCAATGGGGGTCAAGTGACTTGCCCAGGTTCACACAGCTGGGAAGTGGCTGAGGCTGGATTCGAACCTAGGACCTCCCACCTCTAGGCTTGGCTCCCAATCCACTGAGCTACCCAGCCGCCCAATCCACTGAGCTACCCAGCCGCCCACCCACCCCCTTAGGATTCTTTACAATATCTAATGATAAATGGTTCTCACGATCAATTTAAGTGTTCATTGAGGAACTTTGTATGGAAATTGAAGTTATGGATCACAAACGAAAGCAAATAATCTCAAACTACAACTCTGCTGTGACTCAGTAATAGTCGCCTTTAGATATTCCATTTTCAAAGAGCCATCATGGAAGGGATGAATGAGACACAGTGACTCCAAAAGCAAATGTTGACAGCAGTAATAGAAAGTACAGATTTTTGTTGGCTTGTAGTACTTGCCCAGAGTTAGAAAATGAAGAAAAGTCTGGGGTCAGATTCGAACCTACGACCTCTGGTCTTGAGGCCCAGCTCTCTGTCCACTGAGCCACTCAGCTGCGCTGCAACTTCCTTTTACTGAACTACTCAAGGGTTTGCAACTTTCCCAGGGTTGGTTGGTTTCGGTTTTTGGTAGCTAGGAGCCTGACTACATGGCTTCAAGGCTAAATGGCCACAGGTCCCCAGGCTATTTGGCTTGCTGGAGGCTTCATTCATTACGACACTCAAAAAGCCGCCTGCTGATCTGAACCATGGACTTCAGGAGAAGCCTGAGCTTCACAAAGCTTCCTTTGACAAAGGGCACTCCATCAACAAGTGCCTTCTTCTTCTGGGACAAGCACAATGGAGAAGCTGGCCAAATGGCTAATCGGTGCAAGTCCCAGCTGATTCAACCCTTTATGCTGAGCCTCTCTTCCTTCCCTCCGTGGCCATAAAAAGCTCAGCTGAAAACAACCCATAACCCTTCATGAGGAAGCTCTTCAGTGGGTTGATTTCCAAAGCTGCTGCCTGAGGATAGAAGGAAGGACTTCCCCAAAAGGTCCCCAGGGAGGTACCTGAACTAAAGAAAGAGTCCATGCTGTATCCACACCTACTCTTACCCAGCTCTCTTTGTGGTCCCAGGATGGCTCCGATCTGAATAGAGCTCAACAGGTGGAACTGCATAAGGAGGATACCAGCAGAGACCAGCTTGACAATAGGAAAGAACTTCCTTGGGGAGCAAAATTGGAACTGCCACCTCTGGTCATAGAGCCAGACAGGTAGTGGAGAGATTTCTATCATTTCCATTGCCTGAGAGGGATGTCCAATAATAATTCCTTTCTTGGCTTCTATTTTTAATATTAAAGGGATTTCTCAACCCCAGGATGAATATTTTTTTCTTTTAGATGTTAATTATATTGTTTTAAAATGTTAATTCTATTCATCGATGCCAGTCAAGTTATTTCTTTTTTTTAAACCCTTATATATATACTGTATATTATATATATGTATATGTATATGTATGTATGTATATATATATATATACTGTGTATTGGCTCCAAGGCAGAAGAGTGGTAAGGGCTAGGCAATGGGGGTCAAGTGACTTGCCCAGGTTCACACAGCTGGGAAGTGGCTGAGGCTGGATTCGAACCTAGGACCTCCCACCTCTAGGCTTGGCTCCCAATCCACTGAGCTACCCAGCCGCCCACCCACCCCCTTAGGATTCTTTACAATATCTAATGATAAATGGTTCTCACGATCAATTTAAGTGTTCATTGAGGAACTTTGTATGGAAATTGAAGTTATGGATCACAAACGAAAGCAAATAATCTCAAACTACAACTCTGCTGTGACTCAGTAATAGTCGCCTTTAGATATTCCATTTTCAAAGAGCCATCATGGAAGTGATGAATGAGACACAGTGACTCCAAAAGCAAATGTTGACAGCAGTAATAGAAAGTACAGATTTTTGTTGGCTTGTAGTACTTGCCCAGAGTTAGAAAATGAAGAAAAGTCTGGGGTCAGATTCGAACCTACGACCTCTGGTCTTGAGGCCCAGCTCTCTGTCCACTGAGCCACTCAGCTGCGCTGCAACTTCCTTTTACTGAACTACTCAAGGGTTTGCAACTTTCCCAGGGTTGGTTGGTTTCGGTTTTTGGTAGCTAGGAGCCTGACTACATGGCTTCAAGGCTAAATGGCCACAGGTCCCCAGGCTATTTGGCTTGCTGGAGGCTTCATTCATTACGACACTCAAAAAGCCGCCTGCTGATCTGAACCATGGACTTCAGGAGAAGCCTGAGCTTCACAAAGCTTCCTTTGACAAAGGGCACTCCATCAACAAGTGCCTTCTTCTTCTGGGACAAGCACAATGGAGAAGCTGGCCAAATGGCTAATCGGTGCAAGTCCCAGCTGATTCAACTCTTTATGCTGAGCCTCTCTTCCTTCCCTCCGTGGCCATAAAAAGCTCAGCTGAAAACAACCCATAACCCTTCATGAGGAAGCTCTTCAGTGGGTTGATTTCCAAAGCTGCTGCCTGAGGATAGAAGGAAGGACTTCCCCAAAAGGTCCCCAGGGAGGTACCTGAACTAAAGAAAGAGTCCATGCTGTATCCACACCTACTCTTACCCAGCTCTCTTTGTGGTCCCAGGATGGCTCCGATCTGAATAGAGCTCAACAGGTGGAACTGCATAAGGAGGATACCAGCAGAGACCAGCTTGACAATAGGAAAGAACTTCCTTGGGGAGCAAAATTGGAACTGCCACCTCTGGTCATAGAGCCAGACAGGTAGTGGAGAGATTTCTATCATTTCCATTGCCTGAGAGGGATGTCCAATAATAATTCCTTTCTTGGCTTCTATTTTTAATATTAAAGGGATTTCTCAACCCCAGGATGAATATTTTTTTCTTTTAGATGTTAATTATATTGTTTTAAAATGTTAATTCTATTCATCGATGCCAGTCAAGTTATTTCTTTTTTTAAACCCTTATATATATACTGTATATTATATATATGTATATGTATATGTATGTATGTATATATATATATACTGTGTATTGGCTCCAAGGCAGAAGAGTGGTAAGGGCTAGGCAATGGGGGTCAAGTGACTTGCCCAGGTTCACACAGCTGGGAAGTGGCTGAGGCTGGATTCGAACCTAGGACCTCCCACCTCTAGGCTTGGCTCCCAATCCACTGAGCTACCCAGCCGCCCAATCCACTGAGCTACCCAGCCGCCCACCCACCCCCTTAGGATTCTTTACAATATCTAATGATAAATGGTTCTCACGATCAATTTAAGTGTTCATTGAGGAACTTTGTATGGAAATTGAAGTTATGGATCACAAACGAAAGCAAATAATCTCAAACTACAACTCTGCTGTGACTCAGTAATAGTCGCCTTTAGATATTCCATTTTCAAAGAGCCATCATGGAAGGGATGAATGAGACACAGTGACTCCAAAAGCAAATGTTGACAGCAGTAATAGAAAGTACAGATTTTTGTTGGCTTGTAGTACTTGCCCAGAGTTAGAAAATGAAGAAAAGTCTGGGGTCAGATTCGAACCTACGACCTCTGGTCTTGAGGCCCAGCTCTCTGTCCACTGAGCCACTCAGCTGCGCTGCAACTTCCTTTTACTGAACTACTCAAGGGTTTGCAACTTTCCCAGGGTTGGTTGGTTTCGGTTTTTGGTAGCTAGGAGCCTGACTACATGGCTTCAAGGCTAAATGGCCACAGGTCCCCAGGCTATTTGGCTTGCTGGAGGCTTCATTCATTACGACACTCAAAAAGCCGCCTGCTGATCTGAACCATGGACTTCAGGAGAAGCCTGAGCTTCACAAAGCTTCCTTTGACAAAGGGCACTCCATCAACAAGTGCCTTCTTCTTCTGGGACAAGCACAATGGAGAAGCTGGCCAAATGGCTAATCGGTGCAAGTCCCAGCTGATTCAACCCTTTATGCTGAGCCTCTCTTCCTTCCCTCCGTGGCCATAAAAAGCTCAGCTGAAAACAACCCATAACCCTTCATGAGGAAGCTCTTCAGTGGGTTGATTTCCAAAGCTGCTGCCTGAGGATAGAAGGAAGGACTTCCCCAAAAGGTCCCCAGGGAGGTACCTGAACTAAAGAAAGAGTCCATGCTGTATCCACACCTACTCTTACCCAGCTCTCTTTGTGGTCCCAGGATGGCTCCGATCTGAATAGAGCTCAACAGGTGGAACTGCATAAGGAGGATACCAGCAGAGACCAGCTTGACAATAGGAAAGAACTTCCTTGGGGAGCAAAATTGGAACTGCCACCTCTGGTCATAGAGCCAGACAGGTAGTGGAGAGATTTCTATCATTTCCATTGCCTGAGAGGGATGTCCAATAATAATTCCTTTCTTGGCTTCTATTTTTAATATTAAAGGGATTTCTCAACCCCAGGATGAATATATTTTTCTTTTAGATGTTAATTATATTGTTTTAAAATGTTAATTCTATTCATCGATGCCAGTCAAGTTATTTCTTTTTTTTAAACCCTTATATATATACTGTATATTATATATATGTATATGTATATGTATGTATGTATATATATATATATACTGTGTATTGGCTCCAAGGCAGAAGAGTGGTAAGGGCTAGGCAATGGGGGTCAAGTGACTTGCCCAGGTTCACACAGCTGGGAAGTGGCTGAGGCTGGATTCGAACCTAGGACCTCCCACCTCTAGGCTTGGCTCCCAATCCACTGAGCTACCCAGCCGCCCAATCCACTGAGCTACCCAGCCGCCCACCCACCCCCTTAGGATTCTTTACAATATCTAATGATAAATGGTTCTCACGATCAATTTAAGTGTTCATTGAGGAACTTTGTATGGAAATTGAAGTTATGGATCACAAACGAAAGCAAATAATCTCAAACTACAACTCTGCTGTGACTCAGTAATAGTCGCCTTTAGATATTCCATTTTCAAAGAGCCATCATGGAAGTGATGAATGAGACACAGTGACTCCAAAAGCAAATGTTGACAGCAGTAATAGAAAGTACAGATTTTTGTTGGCTTGTAGTACTTGCCCAGAGTTAGAAAATGAAGAAAAGTCTGGGGTCAGATTCGAACCTACGACCTCTGGTCTTGAGGCCCAGCTCTCTGTCCACTGAGCCACTCAGCTGCGCTGCAACTTCCTTTTACTGAACTACTCAAGGGTTTGCAACTTTCCCAGGGTTGGTTGGTTTCGGTTTTTGGTAGCTAGGAGCCTGACTACATGGCTTCAAGGCTAAATGGCCACAGGTCCCCAGGCTATTTGGCTTGCTGGAGGCTTCATTCATTACGACACTCAAAAAGCCGCCTGCTGATCTGAACCATGGACTTCAGGAGAAGCCTGAGCTTCACAAAGCTTCCTTTGACAAAGGGCACTCCATCAACAAGTGCCTTCTTCTTCTGGGACAAGCACAATGGAGAAGCTGGCCAAATGGCTAATCGGTAAAAGTCCCAGCTGATTCAACTCTTTATGCTGAGCCTCTCTTCCTTCCCTCCGTGGCCATAAAAAGCTCAGCTGAAAACAACCCATAACCCTTCATGAGGAAGCTCTTCAGTGGGTTGATTTCCAAAGCTGCTGCCTGAGGATAGAAGGAAGGACTTCCCCAAAAGGTCCCCAGGGAGGTACCTGAACTAAAGAAAGAGTCCATGCTGTATCCACACCTACTCTTACCCAGCTCTCTTTGTGGTCCCAGGATGGCTCCGATCTGAATAGAGCTCAACAGGTGGAACTGCATAAGGAGGATACCAGCAGAGACCAGCTTGACAATAGGAAAGAACTTCCTTGGGGAGCAAAATTGGAACTGCCACCTCTGGTCATAGAGCCAGACAGGTAGTGGAGAGATTTCTATCATTTCCATTGCCTGAGAGGGATGTCCAATAATAATTCCTTTCTTGGCTTCTATTTTTAATATTAAAGGGATTTCTCAACCCCAGGATGAATATTTTTTTCTTTTAGATGTTAATTATATTGTTTTAAAATGTTAATTCTATTCATCGATGCCAGTCAAGTTATTTCTTTTTTTAAACCCTTATATATATACTGTATATTATATATATGTATATGTATATGTATGTATGTATATATATATATATATATATATATATATATATATATACTGTGTATTGGCTCCAAGGCAGAAGAGTGGTAAGGGCTAGGCAATGGGGGTCAAGTGACTTGCCCAGGTTCACACAGCTGGGAAGTGGCTGAGGCTGGATTCGAACCTAGGACCTCCCACCTCTAGGCTTGGCTCCCAATCCACTGAGCTACCCAGCCGCCCAATCCACTGAGCTACCCAGCCGCCCACCCACCCCCTTAGGATTCTTTACAATATCTAATGATAAATGGTTCTCACGATCAATTTAAGTGTTCATTGAGGAACTTTGTATGGAAATTGAAGTTATGGATCACAAACGAAAGCAAATAATCTCAAACTACAACTCTGCTGTGACTCAGTAATAGTCGCCTTTAGATATTCCATTTTCAAAGAGCCATCATGGAAGTGATGAATGAGACACAGTGACTCCAAAAGCAAATGTTGACAGCAGTAATAGAAAGTACAGATTTTTGTTGGCTTGTAGTACTTGCCCAGAGTTAGAAAATGAAGAAAAGTCTGGGGTCAGATTCGAACCTACGACCTCTGGTCTTGAGGCCCAGCTCTCTGTCCACTGAGCCACTCAGCTGCGCTGCAACTTCCTTTTACTGAACTACTCAAGGGTTTGCAACTTTCCCAGGGTTGGTTGGTTTCGGTTTTTGGTAGCTAGGAGCCTGACTACATGGCTTCAAGGCTAAATGGCCACAGGTCCCCAGGCTATTTGGCTTGCTGGAGGCTTCATTCATTACGACACTCAAAAAGCCGCCTGCTGATCTGAACCATGGACTTCAGGAGAAGCCTGAGCTTCACAAAGCTTCCTTTGACAAAGGGCACTCCATCAACAAGTGCCTTCTTCTTCTGGGACAAGCACAATGGAGAAGCTGGCCAAATGGCTAATCGGTGCAAGTCCCAGCTGATTCAACTCTTTATGCTGAGCCTCTCTTCCTTCCCTCCGTGGCCATAAAAAGCTCAGCTGAAAACAACCCATAACCCTTCATGAGGAAGCTCTTCAGTGGGTTGATTTCCAAAGCTGCTGCCTGAGGATAGAAGGAAGGACTTCCCCAAAAGGTCCCCAGGGAGGTACCTGAACTAAAGAAAGAGTCCATGCTGTATCCACACCTACTCTTACCCAGCTCTCTTTGTGGTCCCAGGATGGCTCCGATCTGAATAGAGCTCAACAGGTGGAACTGCATAAGGAGGATACCAGCAGAGACCAGCTTGACAATAGGAAAGAACTTCCTTGGGGAGCAAAATTGGAACTGCCACCTCTGGTCATAGAGCCAGACAGGTAGTGGAGAGATTTCTATCATTTCCATTGCCTGAGAGGGATGTCCAATAATAATTCCTTTCTTGGCTTCTATTTTTAATATTAAAGGGATTTCTCAACCCCAGGATGAATATTTTTTTCTTTTAGATGTTAATTATATTGTTTTAAAATGTTAATTCTATTCATCGATGCCAGTCAAGTTATTTCTTTTTTTTAAACCCTTATATATATACTGTATATTATATATATGTATATGTATATGTATGTATGTATATATATATATATACTGTGTATTGGCTCCAAGGCAGAAGAGTGGTAAGGGCTAGGCAATGGGGGTCAAGTGACTTGCCCAGGTTCACACAGCTGGGAAGTGGCTGAGGCTGGATTCGAACCTAGGACCTCCCACCTCTAGGCTTGGCTCCCAATCCACTGAGCTACCCAGCCGCCCACCCACCCCCCTTAGGATTCTTTACAATATCTAATGATAAATGGTTCTCACGATCAATTTAAGTGTTCATTGAGGAACTTTGTATGGAAATTGAAGTTATGGATCATGAACAAAAGGACATAATCTCAAACTACAACTCTGCTGTGACTCAGTAATAGTCGCCTTTAGATATTCCATTTTCAAAGAGCCATCATGGAAGTGATGAATGAGACACAGTGACTCCAAAAGCAAATGTTGACAGCAGTAATAGAAAGTACAGATTTTTGTTGGCTTGTAGTACTTGCCCAGAGTTAGAAAATGAAGAAAAGTCTGGGGTCAGATTCGAACCTACGACCTCTGGTCTTGAGGCCCAGCTCTCTGTCCACTGAGCCACTCAGCTGCGCTGCAACTTCCTTTTACTGAACTACTCAAGGGTTTGCAACTTTCCCAGGGTTGGTTGGTTTCGGTTTTTGGTAGCTAGGAGCCTGACTACATGGCTTCAAGGCTAAATGGCCACAGGTCCCCAGGCTATTTGGCTTGCTGGAGGCTTCATTCATTACGACACTCAAAAAGCCGCCTGCTGATCTGAACCATGGACTTCAGGAGAAGCCTGAGCTTCACAAAGCTTCCTTTGACAAAGGGCACTCCATCAACAAGTGCCTTCTTCTTCTGGGACAAGCACAATGGAGAAGCTGGCCAAATGGCTAATCGGTGCAAGTCCCAGCTGATTCAACTCTTTATGCTGAGCCTCTCTTCCTTCCCTCCGTGGCCATAAAAAGCTCAGCTGAAAACAACCCATAACCCTTCATGAGGAAGCTCTTCAGTGGGTTGATTTCCAAAGCTGCTGCCTGAGGATAGAAGGAAGGACTTCCCCAAAAGGTCCCCAGGGAGGTACCTGAACTAAAGAAAGAGTCCATGCTGTATCCACACCTACTCTTACCCAGCTCTCTTTGTGGTCCCAGGATGGCTCCGATCTGAATAGAGCTCAACAGGTGGAACTGCATAAGGAGGATACCAGCAGAGACCAGCTTGACAATAGGAAAGAACTTCCTTGGGGAGCAAAATTGGAACTGCCACCTCTGGTCATAGAGCCAGACAGGTAGTGGAGAGATTTCTATCATTTCCATTGCCTGAGAGGGATGTCCAATAATAATTCCTTTCTTGGCTTCTATTTTTAATATTAAAGGGATTTCTCAACCCCAGGATGAATATTTTTTTCTTTTAGATGTTAATTATATTGTTTTAAAATGTTAATTCTATTCATCGATGCCAGTCAAGTTATTTCTTTTTTTTAAACCCTTATATATATACTGTATATTATATATATGTATATGTATATGTATGTATGTATATATATATATATACTGTGTATTGGCTCCAAGGCAGAAGAGTGGTAAGGGCTAGGCAATGGGGGTCAAGTGACTTGCCCAGGTTCACACAGCTGGGAAGTGGCTGAGGCTGGATTCGAACCTAGGACCTCCCACCTCTAGGCTTGGCTCCCAATCCACTGAGCTACCCAGCCGCCCACCCACCCCCTTAGGATTCTTTACAATATCTAATGATAAATGGTTCTCACGATCAATTTAAGTGTTCATTGAGGAACTTTGTATGGAAATTGAAGTTATGGATCACAAACGAAAGCAAATAATCTCAAACTACAACTCTGCTGTGACTCAGTAATAGTCGCCTTTAGATATTCCATTTTCAAAGAGCCATCATGGAAGTGATGAATGAGACACAGTGACTCCAAAAGCAAATGTTGACAGCAGTAATAGAAAGTACAGATTTTTGTTGGCTTGTAGTACTTGCCCAGAGTTAGAAAATGAAGAAAAGTCTGGGGTCAGATTCGAACCTACGACCTCTGGTCTTGAGGCCCAGCTCTCTGTCCACTGAGCCACTCAGCTGCGCTGCAACTTCCTTTTACTGAACTACTCAAGGGTTTGCAACTTTCCCAGGGTTGGTTGGTTTCGGTTTTTGGTAGCTAGGAGCCTGACTACATGGCTTCAAGGCTAAATGGCCACAGGTCCCCAGGCTATTTGGCTTGCTGGAGGCTTCATTCATTACGACACTCAAAAAGCCGCCTGCTGATCTGAACCATGGACTTCAGGAGAAGCCTGAGCTTCACAAAGCTTCCTTTGACAAAGGGCACTCCATCAACAAGTGCCTTCTTCTTCTGGGACAAGCACAATGGAGAAGCTGGCCAAATGGCTAATCGGTGCAAGTCCCAGCTGATTCAACTCTTTATGCTGAGCCTCTCTTCCTTCCCTCCGTGGCCATAAAAAGCTCAGCTGAAAACAACCCATAACCCTTCATGAGGAAGCTCTTCAGTGGGTTGATTTCCAAAGCTGCTGCCTGAGGATAGAAGGAAGGACTTCCCCAAAAGGTCCCCAGGGAGGTACCTGAACTAAAGAAAGAGTCCATGCTGTATCCACACCTACTCTTACCCAGCTCTCTTTGTGGTCCCAGGATGGCTCCGATCTGAATAGAGCTCAACAGGTGGAACTGCATAAGGAGGATACCAGCAGAGACCAGCTTGACAATAGGAAAGAACTTCCTTGGGGAGCAAAATTGGAACTGCCACCTCTGGTCATAGAGCCAGACAGGTAGTGGAGAGATTTCTATCATTTCCATTGCCTGAGAGGGATGTCCAATAATAATTCCTTTCTTGGCTTCTATTTTTAATATTAAAGGGATTTCTCAACCCCAGGATGAATATTTTTTTCTTTTAGATGTTAATTATATTGTTTTAAAATGTTAATTCTATTCATCGATGCCAGTCAAGTTATTTCTTTTTTTTAAACCCTTATATATATACTGTATATTATATATATGTATGTATGTATATATATATATATATACTGTGTATTGGCTCCAAGGCAGAAGAGTGGTAAGGGCTAGGCAATGGGGGTCAAGTGACTTGCCCAGGTTCACACAGCTGGGAAGTGGCTGAGGCTGGATTCGAACCTAGGACCTCCCACCTCTAGGCTTGGCTCCCAATCCACTGAGCTACCCAGCCGCCCAATCCACTGAGCTACCCAGCCGCCCACCCACCCCCTTAGGATTCTTTACAATATCTAATGATAAATGGTTCTCACGATCAATTTAAGTGTTCATTGAGGAACTTTGTATGGAAATTGAAGTTATGGATCACAAACGAAAGCAAATAATCTCAAACTACAACTCTGCTGTGACTCAGTAATAGTCGCCTTTAGATATTCCATTTTCAAAGAGCCATCATGGAAGTGATGAATGAGACACAGTGACTCCAAAAGGAAATGTTGACAGCAGTAATAGAAAGTACAGATTTTTGTTGGCTTGTAGTACTTGCCCAGAGTTAGAAAATGAAGAAAAGTCTGGGGTCAGATTCGAACCTACGACCTCTGGTCTTGAGGCCCAGCTCTCTGTCCACTGAGCCACTCAGCTGCGCTGCAACTTCCTTTTACTGAACTACTCAAGGGTTTGCAACTTTCCCAGGGTTGGTTGGTTTCGGTTTTTGGTAGCTAGGAGCCTGACTACATGGCTTCAAGGCTAAATGGCCACAGGTCCCCAGGCTATTTGGCTTGCTGGAGGCTTCATTCATTACGACACTCAAAAAGCCGCCTGCTGATCTGAACCATGGACTTCAGGAGAAGCCTGAGCTTCACAAAGCTTCCTTTGACAAAGGGCACTCCATCAACAAGTGCCTTCTTCTTCTGGGACAAGCACAATGGAGAAGCTGGCCAAATGGCTAATCGGTGCAAGTCCCAGCTGATTCAACTCTTTATGCTGAGCCTCTCTTCCTTCCCTCCGTGGCCATAAAAAGCTCAGCTGAAAACAACCCATAACCCTTCATGAGGAAGCTCTTCAGTGGGTTGATTTCCAAAGCTGCTGCCTGAGGATAGAAGGAAGGACTTCCCCAAAAGGTCCCCAGGGAGGTACCTGAACTAAAGAAAGAGTCCATGCTGTATCCACACCTACTCTTACCCAGCTCTCTTTGTGGTCCCAGGATGGCTCCGATCTGAATAGAGCTCAACAGGTGGAACTGCATAAGGAGGATACCAGCAGAGACCAGCTTGACAATAGGAAAGAACTTCCTTGGGGAGCAAAATTGGAACTGCCACCTCTGGTCATAGAGCCAGACAGGTAGTGGAGAGATTTCTATCATTTCCATTGCCTGAGAGGGATGTCCAATAATAATTCCTTTCTTGGCTTCTATTTTTAATATTAAAGGGATTTCTCAACCCCAGGATGAATATTTTTTTCTTTTAGATGTTAATTATATTGTTTTAAAATGTTAATTCTATTCATCGATGCCAGTCAAGTTATTTCTTTTTTTTAAACCCTTATATATATACTGTATATTATATATATGTATATGTATATGTATGTATGTATATATATATATATACTGTGTATTGGCTCCAAGGCAGAAGAGTGGTAAGGGCTAGGCAATGGGGGTCAAGTGACTTGCCCAGGTTCACACAGCTGGGAAGTGGCTGAGGCTGGATTCGAACCTAGGACCTCCCACCTCTAGGATTGGCTCCCAATCCACTGAGCTACCCAGCCGCCCAATCCACTGAGCTACCCAGCCGCCCACCCACCCCCTTAGGATTCTTTACAATATCTAATGATAAATGGTTCTCACGATCAATTTAAGTGTTCATTGAGGAACTTTGTATGGAAATTGAAGTTATGGATCACAAACGAAAGCAAATAATCTCAAACTACAACTCTGCTGTGACTCAGTAATAGTCGCCTTTAGATATTCCATTTTCAAAGAGCCATCATGGAAGTGATGAATGAGACACAGTGACTCCAAAAGCAAATGTTGACAGCAGTAATAGAAAGTACAGATTTTTGTTGGCTTGTAGTACTTGCCCAGAGTTAGAAAATGAAGAAAAGTCTGGGGTCAGATTCGAACCTACGACCTCTGGTCTTGAGGCCCAGCTCTCTGTCCACTGAGCCACTCAGCTGCGCTGCAACTTCCTTTTACTGAACTACTCAAGGGTTTGCAACTTTCCCAGGGTTGGTTGGTTTCGGTTTTTGGTAGCTAGGAGCCTGACTACATGGCTTCAAGGCTAAATGGCCACAGGTCCCCAGGCTATTTGGCTTGCTGGAGGCTTCATTCATTACGACACTCAAAAAGCCGCCTGCTGATCTGAACCATGGACTTCAGGAGAAGCCTGAGCTTCACAAAGCTTCCTTTGACAAAGGGCACTCCATCAACAAGTGCCTTCTTCTTCTGGGACAAGCACAATGGAGAAGCTGGCCAAATGGCTAATCGGTGCAAGTCCCAGCTGATTCAACTCTTTATGCTGAGCCTCTCTTCCTTCCCTCCGTGGCCATAAAAAGCTCAGCTGAAAACAACCCATAACCCTTCATGAGGAAGCTCTTCAGTGGGTTGATTTCCAAAGCTGCTGCCTGAGGATAGAAGGAAGGACTTCCCCAAAAGGTCCCCAGGGAGGTACCTGAACTAAAGAAAGAGTCCATGCTGTATCCACACCTACTCTTACCCAGCTCTCTTTGTGGTCCCAGGATGGCTCCGATCTGAATAGAGCTCAACAGGTGGAACTGCATAAGGAGGATACCAGCAGAGACCAGCTTGACAATAGGAAAGAACTTCCTTGGGGAGCAAAATTGGAACTGCCACCTCTGGTCATAGAGCCAGACAGGTAGTGGAGAGATTTCTATCATTTCCATTGCCTGAGAGGGATGTCCAATAATAATTCCTTTCTTGGCTTCTATTTTTAATATTAAAGGGATTTCTCAACCCCAGGATGAATATTTTTTTCTTTTAGATGTTAATTATATTGTTTTAAAATGTTAATTCTATTCATCGATGCCAGTCAAGTTATTTCTTTTTTTTAAACCCTTATATATATACTGTATATTATATATATGTATATGTATATGTATGTATGTATATATATATATATATACTGTGTATTGGCTCCAAGGCAGAAGAGTGGTAAGGGCTAGGCAATGGGGGTCAAGTGACTTGCCCAGGTTCACACAGCTGGGAAGTGGCTGAGGCTGGATTCGAACCTAGGACCTCCCACCTCTAGGCTTGGCTCCCAATCCACTGAGCTACCCAGCCGCCCAATCCACTGAGCTACCCAGCCGCCCACCCACCCCCTTAGGATTCTTTACAATATCTAATGATAAATGGTTCTCACGATCAATTTAAGTGTTCATTGAGGAACTTTGTATGGAAATTGAAGTTATGGATCACAAACGAAAGCAAATAATCTCAAACTACAACTCTGCTGTGACTCAGTAATAGTCGCCTTTAGATATTCCATTTTCAAAGAGCCATCATGGAAGTGATGAATGAGACACAGTGACTCCAAAAGCAAATGTTGACAGCAGTAATAGAAAGTACAGATTTTTGTTGGCTTGTAGTACTTGCCCAGAGTTAGAAAATGAAGAAAAGTCTGGGGTCAGATTCGAACCTACGACCTCTGGTCTTGAGGCCCAGCTCTCTGTCCACTGAGCCACTCAGCTGCGCTGCAACTTCCTTTTACTGAACTACTCAAGGGTTTGCAACTTTCCCAGGGTTGGTTGGTTTCGGTTTTTGGTAGCTAGGAGCCTGACTACATGGCTTCAAGGCTAAATGGCCACAGGTCCCCAGGCTATTTGGCTTGCTGGAGGCTTCATTCATTACGACACTCAAAAGGCCGCCTGCTGATCTGAACCATGGACTTCAGGAGAAGCCTGAGCTTCACAAAGCTTCCTTTGACAAAGGGCACTCCATCAACAAGTGCCTTCTTCTTCTGGGACAAGCACAATGGAGAAGCTGGCCAAATGGCTAATCGGTGCAAGTCCCAGCTGATTCAACTCTTTATGCTGAGCCTCTCTTCCTTCCCTCCGTGGCCATAAAAAGCTCAGCTGAAAACAACCCATAACCCTTCATGAGGAAGCTCTTCAGTGGGTTGATTTCCAAAGCTGCTGCCTGAGGATAGAAGGAAGGACTTCCCCAAAAGGTCCCCAGGGAGGTACCTGAACTAAAGAAAGAGTCCATGCTGTATCCACACCTACTCTTACCCAGCTCTCTTTGTGGTCCCAGGATGGCTCCGATCTGAATAGAGCTCAAAAGGTGGAACTGCATAAGGAGGATACCAGCAGAGACCAGCTTGACAATAGGAAAGAACTTCCTTGGGGAGCAAAATTGGAACTGCCACCTCTGGTCATAGAGCCAGACAGGTAGTGGAGAGATTTCTATCATTTCCATTGCCTGAGAGGGATGTCCAATAATAATTCCTTTCTTGGCTTCTATTTTTAATATTAAAGGGATTTCTCAACCCCAGGATGAATATTTTTTTCTTTTAGATGTTAATTATATTGTTTTAAAATGTTAATTCTATTCATCGATGCCAGTCAAGTTATTTCTTTTTTTAAACCCTTATATATATACTGTATATTATATATATGTATATGTATATGTATGTATGTATATATATATATATACTGTGTATTGGCTCCAAGGCAGAAGAGTGGTAAGGGCTAGGCAATGGGGGTCAAGTGACTTGCCCAGGTTCACACAGCTGGGAAGTGGCTGAGGCTGGATTCGAACCTAGGACCTCCCACCTCTAGGCTTGGCTCCCAATCCACTGAGCTACCCAGCCGCCCAATCCACTGAGCTACCCAGCCGCCCACCCACCCCCTTAGGATTCTTTACAATATCTAATGATAAATGGTTCTCACGATCAATTTAAGTGTTCATTGAGGAACTTTGTATGGAAATTGAAGTTATGGATCACAAACGAAAGCAAATAATCTCAAACTACAACTCTGCTGTGACTCAGTAATAGTCGCCTTTAGATATTCCATTTTCAAAGAGCCATCATGGAAGTGATGAATGAGACACAGTGACTCCAAAAGCAAATGTTGACAGCAGTAATAGAAAGTACAGATTTTTGTTGGCTTGTAGTACTTGCCCAGAGTTAGAAAATGAAGAAAAGTCTGGGGTCAGATTCGAACCTACGACCTCTGGTCTTGAGGCCCAGCTCTCTGTCCACTGAGCCACTCAGCTGCGCTGCAACTTCCTTTTACTGAACTACTCAAGGGTTTGCAACTTTCCCAGGGTTGGTTGGTTTCGGTTTTTGGTAGCTAGGAGCCTGACTACATGGCTTCAAGGCTAAATGGCCACAGGTCCCCAGGCTATTTGGCTTGCTGGAGGCTTCATTCATTACGACACTCAAAAAGCCGCCTGCTGATCTGAACCATGGACTTCAGGAGAAGCCTGAGCTTCACAAAGCTTCCTTTGACAAAGGGCACTCCATCAACAAGTGCCTTCTTCTTCTGGGACAAGCACAATGGAGAAGCTGGCCAAATGGCTAATCGGTGCAAGTCCCAGCTGATTCAACTCTTTATGCTGAGCCTCTCTTCCTTCCCTCCGTGGCCATAAAAAGCTCAGCTGAAAACAACCCATAACCCTTCATGAGGAAGCTCTTCAGTGGGTTGATTTCCAAAGCTGCTGCCTGAGGATAGAAGGAAGGACTTCCCCAAAAGGTCCCCAGGGAGGTACCTGAACTAAAGAAAGAGTCCATGCTGTATCCACACCTACTCTTACCCAGCTCTCTTTTTGGTCCCAGGATGGCTCCGATCTGAATAGAGCTCAACAGGTGGAACTGCATAAGGAGGATACCAGCAGAGACCAGCTTGACAATAGGAAAGAACTTCCTTGGGGAGCAAAATTGGAACTGCCACCTCTGGTCATAGAGCCAGACAGGTAGTGGAGAGATTTCTATCATTTCCATTGCCTGAGAGGGATGTCCAATAATAATTCCTTTCTTGGCTTCTATTTTTAATATTAAAGGGATTTCTCAACCCCAGGATGAATATTTTTTTCTTTTAGATGTTAATTATATTGTTTTAAAATGTTAATTCTATTCATCGATGCCAGTCAAGTTATTTCTTTTTTTTAAACCCTTATATATATACTGTATATTATATATATGTATATGTATATGTATGTATGTATATATATATATACTGTGTATTGGCTCCAAGGCAGAAGAGTGGTAAGGGCTAGGCAATGGGGGTCAAGTGACTTGCCCAGGTTCACACAGCTGGGAAGTGGCTGAGGCTGGATTCGAACCTAGGACCTCCCACCTCTAGGCTTGGCTCCCAATCCACTGAGCTACCCAGCCGCCCACCCACCCCCTTAGGATTCTTTACAATATCTAATGATAAATGGTTCTCACGATCAATTTAAGTGTTCATTGAGGAACTTTGTATGGAAATTGAAGTTATGGATCATGAACAAAAGGACATAATCTCAAACTACAACTCTGCTGTGACTCAGTAATAGTCGCCTTTAGATATTCCATTTTCAAAGAGCCATCATGGAAGTGATGAATGAGACACAGTGACTCCAAAAGCAAATGTTGACAGCAGTAATAGAAAGTACAGATTTTTGTTGGCTTGTAGTACTTGCCCAGAGTTAGAAAATGAAGAAAAGTCTGGGGTCAGATTCGAACCTACGACCTCTGGTCTTGAGGCCCAGCTCTCTGTCCACTGAGCCACTCAGCTGCGCTGCAACTTCCTTTTACTGAACTACTCAAGGGTTTGCAACTTTCCCAGGGTTGGTTGGTTTCGGTTTTTGGTAGCTAGGAGCCTGACTACATGGCTTCAAGGCTAAATGGCCACAGGTCCCCAGGCTATTTGGCTTGCTGGAGGCTTCATTCATTACGACACTCAAAAAGCCGCCTGCTGATCTGAACCATGGACTTCAGGAGAAGCCTGAGCTTCACAAAGCTTCCTTTGACAAAGGGCACTCCATCAACAAGTGCCTTCTTCTTCTGGGACAAGCACAATGGAGAAGCTGGCCAAATGGCTAATCGGTGCAAGTCCCAGCTGATTCAACTCTTTATGCTGAGCCTCTCTTCCTTCCCTCCGTGGCCATAAAAAGCTCAGCTGAAAACAACCCATAACCCTTCATGAGGAAGCTCTTCAGTGGGTTGATTTCCAAAGCTGCTGCCTGAGGATAGAAGGAAGGACTTCCCCAAAAGGTCCCCAGGGAGGTACCTGAACTAAAGAAAGAGTCCATGCTGTATCCACACCTACTCTTACCCAGCTCTCTTTGTGGTCCCAGGATGGCTCCGATCTGAATAGAGCTCAACAGGTGGAACTGCATAAGGAGGATACCAGCAGAGACCAGCTTGACAATAGGAAAGAACTTCCTTGGGGAGCAAAATTGGAACTGCCACCTCTGGTCATAGAGCCAGACAGGTAGTGGAGAGATTTCTATCATTTCCATTGCCTGAGAGGGATGTCCAATAATAATTCCTTTCTTGGCTTCTATTTTTAATATTAAAGGGATTTCTCAACCCCAGGATGAATATTTTTTTCTTTTAGATGTTAATTATATTGTTTTAAAATGTTAATTCTATTCATCGATGCCAGTCAAGTTATTTCTTTTTTTAAACCCTTATATATATACTGTATATTATATATATGTATATGTATATGTATGTATGTATATATATATATATACTGTGTATTGGCTCCAAGGCAGAAGAGTGGTAAGGGCTAGGCAATGGGGGTCAAGTGACTTGCCCAGGTTCACACAGCTGGGAAGTGGCTGAGGCTGGATTCGAACCTAGGACCTCCCACCTCTAGGCTTGGCTCCCAATCCACTGAGCTACCCAGCCGCCCACCCACCCCCTTAGGATTCTTTACAATATCTAATGATAAATGGTTCTCACGATCAATTTAAGTGTTCATTGAGGAACTTTGTATGGAAATTGAAGTTATGGATCATGAACAAAAGGACATAATCTCAAACTACAACTCTGCTGTGACTCAGTAATAGTCGCCTTTAGATATTCCATTTTCAAAGAGCCATCATGGAAGTGATGAATGAGACACAGTGACTCCAAAAGCAAATGTTGACAGCAGTAATAGAAAGTACAGATTTTTGTTGGCTTGTAGTACTTGCCCAGAGTTAGAAAATGAAGAAAAGTCTGGGGTCAGATTCGAACCTACGACCTCTGGTCTTGAGGCCCAGCTCTCTGTCCACTGAGCCACTCAGCTGCGCTGCAACTTCCTTTTACTGAACTACTCAAGGGTTTGCAACTTTCCCAGGGTTGGTTGGTTTCGGTTTTTGGTAGCTAGGAGCCTGACTACATGGCTTCAAGGCTAAATGGCCACAGGTCCCCAGGCTATTTGGCTTGCTGGAGGCTTCATTCATTACGACACTCAAAAAGCCGCCTGCTGATCTGAACCATGGACTTCAGGAGAAGCCTGAGCTTCACAAAGCTTCCTTTGACAAAGGGCACTCCATCAACAAGTGCCTTCTTCTTCTGGGACAAGCACAATGGAGAAGCTGGCCAAATGGCTAATCGGTGCAAGTCCCAGCTGATTCAACTCTTTATGCTGAGCCTCTCTTCCTTCCCTCCGTGGCCATAAAAAGCTCAGCTGAAAACAACCCATAACCCTTCATGAGGAAGCTCTTCAGTGGGTTGATTTCCAAAGCTGCTGCCTGAGGATAGAAGGAAGGACTTCCCCAAAAGGTCCCCAGGGAGGTACCTGAACTAAAGAAAGAGTCCATGCTGTATCCACACCTACTCTTACCCAGCTCTCTTTGTGGTCCCAGGATGGCTCCGATCTGAATAGAGCTCAACAGGTGGAACTGCATAAGGAGGATACCAGCAGAGACCAGCTTGACAATAGGAAAGAACTTCCTTGGGGAGCAAAATTGGAACTGCCACCTCTGGTCATAGAGCCAGACAGGTAGTGGAGAGATTTCTATCATTTCCATTGCCTGAGAGGGATGTCCAATAATAATTCCTTTCTTGGCTTCTATTTTTAATATTAAAGGGATTTCTCAACCCCAGGATGAATATTTTTTTCTTTTAGATGTTAATTATATTGTTTTAAAATGTTAATTCTATTCATCGATGCCAGTCAAGTTATTTCTTTTTTTTAAACCCTTATATATATACTGTATATTATATATATGTATATGTATATGTATGTATGTATATATATATATATACTGTGTATTGGCTCCAAGGCAGAAGAGTGGTAAGGGCTAGGCAATGGGGGTCAAGTGACTTGCCCAGGTTCACACAGCTGGGAAGTGGCTGAGGCTGGATTCGAACCTAGGACCTCCCACCTCTAGGCTTGGCTCCCAATCCACTGAGCTACCCAGCCGCCCACCCACCCCCTTAGGATTCTTTACAATATCTAATGATAAATGGTTCTCACGATCAATTTAAGTGTTCATTGAGGAACTTTGTATGGAAATTGAAGTTATGGATCATGAGCAAAAGGACATAATCTCAAACTACAACTCTGCTGTGACTCAGTAATAGTCGCCTTTAGATATTCCATTTTCAAAGAGCCATCATGGAAGTGATGAATGAGACACAGTGACTCCAAAAGCAAATGTTGACAGCAGTAATAGAAAGTACAGATTTTTGTTGGCTTGTAGTACTTGCCCAGAGTTAGAAAATGAAGAAAAGTCTGGGGTCAGATTCGAACCTACGACCTCTGGTCTTGAGGCCCAGCTCTCTGTCCACTGAGCCACTCAGCTGCGCTGCAACTTCCTTTTACTGAACTACTCAAGGGTTTGCAACTTTCCCAGGGTTGGTTGGTTTCGGTTTTTGGTAGCTAGGAGCCTGACTACATGGCTTCAAGGCTAAATGGCCACAGGTCCCCAGGCTATTTGGCTTGCTGGAGGCTTCATTCATTACGACACTCAAAAAGCCGCCTGCTGATCTGAACCATGGACTTCAGGAGAAGCCTGAGCTTCACAAAGCTTCCTTTGACAAAGGGCACTCCATCAACAAGTGCCTTCTTCTTCTGGGACAAGCACAATGGAGAAGCTGGCCAAATGGCTAATCGGTGCAAGTCCCAGCTGATTCAACTCTTTATGCTGAGCCTCTCTTCCTTCCCTCCGTGGCCATAAAAAGCTCAGCTGAAAACAACCCATAACCCTTCATGAGGAAGCTCTTCAGTGGGTTGATTTCCAAAGCTGCTGCCTGAGGATAGAAGGAAGGACTTCCCCAAAAGGTCCCCAGGGAGGTACCTGAACTAAAGAAAGAGTCCATGCTGTATCCACACCTACTCTTACCCAGCTCTCTTTGTGGTCCCAGGATGGCTCCGATCTGAATAGAGCTCAACAGGTGGAACTGCATAAGGAGGATACCAGCAGAGACCAGCTTGACAATAGGAAAGAACTTCCTTGGGGAGCAAAATTGGAACTGCCACCTCTGGTCATAGAGCCAGACAGGTAGTGGAGAGATTTCTATCATTTCCATTGCCTGAGAGGGATGTCCAATAATAATTCCTTTCTTGGCTTCTATTTTTAATATTAAAGGGATTTCTCAACCCCAGGATGAATATTTTTTTCTTTTAGATGTTAATTATATTGTTTTAAAATGTTAATTCTATTCATCGATGCCAGTCAAGTTATTTCTTTTTTTTAAACCCTTATATATATACTGTATATTATATATATGTATATGTATATGTATGTATGTATATATATATATATACTGTGTATTGGCTCCAAGGCAGAAGAGTGGTAAGGGCTAGGCAATGGGGGTCAAGTGACTTGCCCAGGTTCACACAGCTGGGAAGTGGCTGAGGCTGGATTCGAACCTAGGACCTCCCACCTCTAGGCTTGGCTCCCAATCCACTGAGCTACCCAGCCGCCCACCCACCCCCTTAGGATTCTTTACAATATCTAATGATAAATGGTTCTCACGATCAATTTAAGTGTTCATTGAGGAACTTTGTATGGAAATTGAAGTTATGGATCATGAGCAAAAGGACATAATCTCAAACTACAACTCTGCTGTGACTCAGTAATAGTCGCCTTTAGATATTCCATTTTCAAAGAGCCATCATGGAAGTGATGAATGAGACACAGTGACTCCAAAAGCAAATGTTGACAGCAGTAATAGAAAGTACAGATTTTTGTTGGCTTGTAGTACTTGCCCAGAGTTAGAAAATGAAGAAAAGTCTGGGGTCAGATTCGAACCTACGACCTCTGGTCTTGAGGCCCAGCTCTCTGTCCACTGAGCCACTCAGCTGCGCTGCAACTTCCTTTTACTGAACTACTCAAGGGTTTGCAACTTTCCCAGGGTTGGTTGGTTTCGGTTTTTGGTAGCTAGGAGCCTGACTACATGGCTTCAAGGCTAAATGGCCACAGGTCCCCAGGCTATTTGGCTTGCTGGAGGCTTCATTCATTACGACACTCAAAAAGCCGCCTGCTGATCTGAACCATGGACTTCAGGAGAAGCCTGAGCTTCACAAAGCTTCCTTTGACAAAGGGCACTCCATCAACAAGTGCCTTCTTCTTCTGGGACAAGCACAATGGAGAAGCTGGCCAAATGGCTAATCGGTGCAAGTCCCAGCTGATTCAACTCTTTATGCTGAGCCTCTCTTCCTTCCCTCCGTGGCCATAAAAAGCTCAGCTGAAAACAACCCATAACCCTTCATGAGGAAGCTCTTCAGTGGGTTGATTTCCAAAGCTGCTGCCTGAGGATAGAAGGAAGGACTTCCCCAAAAGGTCCCCAGGGAGGTACCTGAACTAAAGAAAGAGTCCATGCTGTATCCACACCTACTCTTACCCAGCTCTCTTTTTGGTCCCAGGATGGCTCCGATCTGAATAGAGCTCAACAGGTGGAACTGCATAAGGAGGATACCAGCAGAGACCAGCTTGACAATAGGAAAGAACTTCCTTGGGGAGCAAAATTGGAACTGCCACCTCTGGTCATAGAGCCAGACAGGTAGTGGAGAGATTTCTATCATTTCCATTGCCTGAGAGGGATGTCCAATAATAATTCCTTTCTTGGCTTCTATTTTTAATATTAAAGGGATTTCTCAACCCCAGGATGAATATTTTTTTCTTTTAGATGTTAATTATATTGTTTTAAAATGTTAATTCTATTCATCGATGCCAGTCAAGTTATTTCTTTTTTTTAAACCCTTATATATATACTGTATATTATATATATGTATATGTATATGTATGTATGTATATATATATATACTGTGTATTGGCTCCAAGGCAGAAGAGTGGTAAGGGCTAGGCAATGGGGGTCAAGTGACTTGCCCAGGTTCACACAGCTGGGAAGTGGCTGAGGCTGGATTCGAACCTAGGACCTCCCACCTCTAGGCTTGGCTCCCAATCCACTGAGCTACCCAGCCGCCCACCCACCCCCTTAGGATTCTTTACAATATCTAATGATAAATGGTTCTCACGATCAATTTAAGTGTTCATTGAGGAACTTTGTATGGAAATTGAAGTTATGGATCATGAGCAAAAGGACATAATCTCAAACTACAACTCTGCTGTGACTCAGTAATAGTCGCCTTTAGATATTCCATTTTCAAAGAGCCATCATGGAAGTGATGAATGAGACACAGTGACTCCAAAAGCAAATGTTGACAGCAGTAATAGAAAGTACAGATTTTTGTTGGCTTGTAGTACTTGCCCAGAGTTAGAAAATGAAGAAAAGTCTGGGGTCAGATTCGAACCTACGACCTCTGGTCTTGAGGCCCAGCTCTCTGTCCACTGAGCCACTCAGCTGCGCTGCAACTTCCTTTTACTGAACTACTCAAGGGTTTGCAACTTTCCCAGGGTTGGTTGGTTTCGGTTTTTGGTAGCTAGGAGCCTGACTACATGGCTTCAAGGCTAAATGGCCACAGGTCCCCAGGCTATTTGGCTTGCTGGAGGCTTCATTCATTACGACACTCAAAAAGCCGCCTGCTGATCTGAACCATGGACTTCAGGAGAAGCCTGAGCTTCACAAAGCTTCCTTTGACAAAGGGCACTCCATCAACAAGTGCCTTCTTCTTCTGGGACAAGCACAATGGAGAAGCTGGCCAAATGGCTAATCGGTGCAAGTCCCAGCTGATTCAACTCTTTATGCTGAGCCTCTCTTCCTTCCCTCCGTGGCCATAAAAAGCTCAGCTGAAAACAACCCATAACCCTTCATGAGGAAGCTCTTCAGTGGGTTGATTTCCAAAGCTGCTGCCTGAGGATAGAAGGAAGGACTTCCCCAAAAGGTCCCCAGGGAGGTACCTGAACTAAAGAAAGAGTCCATGCTGTATCCACACCTACTCTTACCCAGCTCTCTTTGTGGTCCCAGGATGGCTCCGATCTGAATAGAGCTCAACAGGTGGAACTGCATAAGGAGGATACCAGCAGAGACCAGCTTGACAATAGGAAAGAACTTCCTTGGGGAGCAAAATTGGAACTGCCACCTCTGGTCATAGAGCCAGACAGGTAGTGGAGAGATTTCTATCATTTCCATTGCCTGAGAGGGATGTCCAATAATAATTCCTTTCTTGGCTTCTATTTTTAATATTAAAGGGATTTCTCAACCCCAGGATGAATATTTTTTTCTTTTAGATGTTAATTATATTGTTTTAAAATGTTAATTCTATTCATCGATGCCAGTCAAGTTATTTCTTTTTTTTAAACCCTTATATATATACTGTATATTATATATATGTATATGTATATGTATGTATGTATATATATATATATACTGTGTATTGGCTCCAAGGCAGAAGAGTGGTAAGGGCTAGGCAATGGGGGTCAAGTGACTTGCCCAGGTTCACACAGCTGGGAAGTGGCTGAGGCTGGATTCGAACCTAGGACCTCCCACCTCTAGGCTTGGCTCCCAATCCACTGAGCTACCCAGCCGCCCACCCACCCCCTTAGGATTCTTTACAATATCTAATGATAAATGGTTCTCACGATCAATTTAAGTGTTCATTGAGGAACTTTGTATCGAAATTGAAGTTATGGATCACAAACGAAAGCAAATAATCTCAAACTACAACTCTGCTGTGACTCAGTAATAGTCGCCTTTAGATATTCCATTTTCAAAGAGCCATCATGGAAGTGATGAATGAGACACAGTGACTCCAAAAGCAAATGTTGACAGCAGTAATAGAAAGTACAGATTTTTGTTGGCTTGTAGTACTTGCCCAGAGTTAGAAAATGAAGAAAAGTCTGGGGTCAGATTCGAACCTACGACCTCTGGTCTTGAGGCCCAGCTCTCTGTCCACTGAGCCACTCAGCTGCGCTGCAACTTCCTTTTACTGAACTACTCAAGGGTTTGCAACTTTCCCAGGGTTGGTTGGTTTCGGTTTTTGGTAGCTAGGAGCCTGACTACATGGCTTCAAGGCTAAATGGCCACAGGTCCCCAGGCTATTTGGCTTGCTGGAGGCTTCATTCATTACGACACTCAAAAAGCCGCCTGCTGATCTGAACCATGGACTTCAGGAGAAGCCTGAGCTTCACAAAGCTTCCTTTGACAAAGGGCACTCCATCAACAAGTGCCTTCTTCTTCTGGGACAAGCACAATGGAGAAGCTGGCCAAATGGCTAATCGGTGCAAGTCCCAGCTGATTCAACTCTTTATGCTGAGCCTCTCTTCCTTCCCTCCGTGGCCATAAAAAGCTCAGCTGAAAACAACCCATAACCCTTCATGAGGAAGCTCTTCAGTGGGTTGATTTCCAAAGCTGCTGCCTGAGGATAGAAGGAAGGACTTCCCCAAAAGGTCCCCAGGGAGGTACCTGAACTAAAGAAAGAGTCCATGCTGTATCCACACCTACTCTTACCCAGCTCTCTTTGTGGTCCCAGGATGGCTCCGATCTGAATAGAGCTCAACAGGTGGAACTGCATAAGGAGGATACCAGCAGAGACCAGCTTGACAATAGGAAAGAACTTCCTTGGGGAGCAAAATTGGAACTGCCACCTCTGGTCATAGAGCCAGACAGGTAGTGGAGAGATTTCTATCATTTCCATTGCCTGAGAGGGATGTCCAATAATAATTCCTTTCTTGGCTTCTATTTTTAATATTAAAGGGATTTCTCAACCCCAGGATGAATATTTTTTTCTTTTAGATGTTAATTATATTGTTTTAAAATGTTAATTCTATTCATCGATGCCAGTCAAGTTATTTCTTTTTTTTAAACCCTTATATATATACTGTATATTATATATATGTATGTATGTATATATATATATATACTGTGTATTGGCTCCAAGGCAGAAGAGTGGTAAGGGCTAGGCAATGGGGGTCAAGTGACTTGCCCAGGTTCACACAGCTGGGAAGTGGCTGAGGCTGGATTCGAACCTAGGACCTCCCACCTCTAGGCTTGGCTCCCAATCCACTGAGCTACCCAGCCGCCCACCCACCCCCTTAGGATTCTTTACAATATCTAATGATAAATGGTTCTCACGATCAATTTAAGTGTTCATTGAGGAACTTTGTATGGAAATTGAAGTTATGGATCATGAACAAAAGGACATAATCTCAAACTACAACTCTGCTGTGACTCAGTAATAGTCGCCTTTAGATATTCCATTTTCAAAGAGCCATCATGGAAGTGATGAATGAGACACAGTGACTCCAAAAGCAAATGTTGACAGCAGTAATAGAAAGTACAGATTTTTGTTGGCTTGTAGTACTTGCCCAGAGTTAGAAAATGAAGAAAAGTCTGGGGTCAGATTCGAACCTACGACCTCTGGTCTTGAGGCCCAGCTCTCTGTCCACTGAGCCACTCAGCTGCGCTGCAACTTCCTTTTACTGAACTACTCAAGGGTTTGCAACTTTCCCAGGGTTGGTTGGTTTCGGTTTTTGGTAGCTAGGAGCCTGACTACATGGCTTCAAGGCTAAATGGCCACAGGTCCCCAGGCTATTTGGCTTGCTGGAGGCTTCATTCATTACGACACTCAAAAAGCCGCCTGCTGATCTGAACCATGGACTTCAGGAGAAGCCTGAGCTTCACAAAGCTTCCTTTGACAAAGGGCACTCCATCAACAAGTGCCTTCTTCTTCTGGGACAAGCACAATGGAGAAGCTGGCCAAATGGCTAATCGGTGCAAGTCCCAGCTGATTCAACTCTTTATGCTGAGCCTCTCTTCCTTCCCTCCGTGGCCATAAAAAGCTCAGCTGAAAACAACCCATAACCCTTCATGAGGAAGCTCTTCAGTGGGTTGATTTCCAAAGCTGCTGCCTGAGGATAGAAGGAAGGACTTCCCCAAAAGGTCCCCAGGGAGGTACCTGAACTAAAGAAAGAGTCCATGCTGTATCCACACCTACTCTTACCCAGCTCTCTTTGTGGTCCCAGGATGGCTCCGATCTGAATAGAGCTCAACAGGTGGAACTGCATAAGGAGGATACCAGCAGAGACCAGCTTGACAATAGGAAAGAACTTCCTTGGGGAGCAAAATTGGAACTGCCACCTCTGGTCATAGAGCCAGACAGGTAGTGGAGAGATTTCTATCATTTCCATTGCCTGAGAGGGATGTCCAATAATAATTCCTTTCTTGGCTTCTATTTTTAATATTAAAGGGATTTCTCAACCCCAGGATGAATATTTTTTTCTTTTAGATGTTAATTATATTGTTTTAAAATGTTAATTCTATTCATCGATGCCAGTCAAGTTATTTCTTTTTTTAAACCCTTATATATATACTGTATATTATATATATGTATATGTATATGTATGTATGTATATATATATATATACTGTGTATTGGCTCCAAGGCAGAAGAGTGGTAAGGGCTAGGCAATGGGGGTCAAGTGACTTGCCCAGGTTCACACAGCTGGGAAGTGGCTGAGGCTGGATTCGAACCTAGGACCTCCCACCTCTAGGCTTGGCTCCCAATCCACTGAGCTACCCAGCCGCCCAATCCACTGAGATACCCAGCCGCCCACCCACCCCCTTAGGATTCTTTACAATATCTAATGATAAATGGTTCTCACGATCAATTTAAGTGTTCATTGAGGAACTTTGTATGGAAATTGAAGTTATGGATCACAAACGAAAGCAAATAATCTCAAACTACAACTCTGCTGTGACTCAGTAATAGTCGCCTTTAGATATTCCATTTTCAAAGAGCCATCATGGAAGTGATGAATGAGACACAGTGACTCCAAAAGCAAATGTTGACAGCAGTAATAGAAAGTACAGATTTTTGTTGGCTTGTAGTACTTGCCCAGAGTTAGAAAATGAAGAAAAGTCTGGGGTCAGATTCGAACCTACGACCTCTGGTCTTGAGGCCCAGCTCTCTGTCCACTGAGCCACTCAGCTGCGCTGCAACTTCCTTTTACTGAACTACTCAAGGGTTTGCAACTTTCCCAGGGTTGGTTGGTTTCGGTTTTTGGTAGCTAGGAGCCTGACTACATGGCTTCAAGGCTAAATGGCCACAGGTCCCCAGGCTATTTGGCTTGCTGGAGGCTTCATTCATTACGACACTCAAAAAGCCGCCTGCTGATCTGAACCATGGACTTCAGGAGAAGCCTGAGCTTCACAAAGCTTCCTTTGACAAAGGGCACTCCATCAACAAGTGCCTTCTTCTTCTGGGACAAGCACAATGGAGAAGCTGGCCAAATGGCTAATCGGTAAAAGTCCCAGCTGATTCAACTCTTTATGCTGAGCCTCTCTTCCTTCCCTCCGTGGCCATAAAAAGCTCAGCTGAAAACAACCCATAACCCTTCATGAGGAAGCTCTTCAGTGGGTTGATTTCCAAAGCTGCTGCCTGAGGATAGAAGGAAGGACTTCCCCAAAAGGTCCCCAGGGAGGTACCTGAACTAAAGAAAGAGTCCATGCTGTATCCACACCTACTCTTACCCAGCTCTCTTTGTGGTCCCAGGATGGCTCCGATCTGAATAGAGCTCAACAGGTGGAACTGCATAAGGAGGATACCAGCAGAGACCAGCTTGACAATAGGAAAGAACTTCCTTGGGGAGCAAAATTGGAACTGCCACCTCTGGTCATAGAGCCAGACAGGTAGTGGAGAGATTTCTATCATTTCCATTGCCTGAGAGGGATGTCCAATAATAATTCCTTTCTTGGCTTCTATTTTTAATATTAAAGGGATTTCTCAACCCCAGGATGAATATTTTTTTCTTTTAGATGTTAATTATATTGTTTTAAAATGTTAATTCTATTCATCGATGCCAGTCAAGTTATTTCTTTTTTTTAAACCCTTATATATATACTGTATATTATATATATGTATATGTATATGTATGTATGTATATATATATATATACTGTGTATTGGCTCCAAGGCAGAAGAGTGGTAAGGGCTAGGCAATGGGGGTCAAGTGACTTGCCCAGGTTCACACAGCTGGGAAGTGGCTGAGGCTGGATTCGAACCTAGGACCTCCCACCTCTAGGCTTGGCTCCCAATCCACTGAGCTACCCAGCCGCCCACCCACCCCCTTAGGATTCTTTACAATATCTAATGATAAATGGTTCTCACGATCAATTTAAGTGTTCATTGAGGAACTTTGTATGGAAATTGAAGTTATGGATCATGAACAAAAGGACATAATCTCAAACTACAACTCTGCTGTGACTCAGTAATAGTCGCCTTTAGATATTCCATTTTCAAAGAGCCATCATGGAAGTGATGAATGAGACACAGTGACTCCAAAAGCAAATGTTGACAGCAGTAATAGAAAGTACAGATTTTTGTTGGCTTGTAGTACTTGCCCAGAGTTAGAAAATGAAGAAAAGTCTGGGGTCAGATTCGAACCTACGACCTCTGGTCTTGAGGCCCAGCTCTCTGTCCACTGAGCCACTCAGCTGCGCTGCAACTTCCTTTTACTGAACTACTCAAGGGTTTGCAACTTTCCCAGGGTTGGTTGGTTTCGGTTTTTGGTAGCTAGGAGCCTGACTACATGGCTTCAAGGCTAAATGGCCACAGGTCCCCAGGCTATTTGGCTTGCTGGAGGCTTCATTCATTACGACACTCAAAAAGCCGCCTGCTGATCTGAACCATGGACTTCAGGAGAAGCCTGAGCTTCACAAAGCTTCCTTTGACAAAGGGCACTCCATCAACAAGTGCCTTCTTCTTCTGGGACAAGCACAATGGAGAAGCTGGCCAAATGGCTAATCGGTGCAAGTCCCAGCTGATTCAACTCTTTATGCTGAGCCTCTCTTCCTTCCCTCCGTGGCCATAAAAAGCTCAGCTGAAAACAACCCATAACCCTTCATGAGGAAGCTCTTCAGTGGGTTGATTTCCAAAGCTGCTGCCTGAGGATAGAAGGAAGGACTTCCCCAAAAGGTCCCCAGGGAGGTACCTGAACTAAAGAAAGAGTCCATGCTGTATCCACACCTACTCTTACCCAGCTCTCTTTGTGGTCCCAGGATGGCTCCGATCTGAATAGAGCTCAACAGGTGGAACTGCATAAGGAGGATACCAGCAGAGACCAGCTTGACAATAGGAAAGAACTTCCTTGGGGAGCAAAATTGGAACTGCCACCTCTGGTCATAGAGCCAGACAGGTAGTGGAGAGATTTCTATCATTTCCATTGCCTGAGAGGGATGTCCAATAATAATTCCTTTCTTGGCTTCTATTTTTAATATTAAAGGGATTTCTCAACCCCAGGATGAATATTTTTTTCTTTTAGATGTTAATTATATTGTTTTAAAATGTTAATTCTATTCATCGATGCCAGTCAAGTTATTTCTTTTTTTTAAACCCTTATATATATACTGTATATTATATATATGTATATGTATATGTATGTATGTATATATATATATATATATACTGTGTATTGGCTCCAAGGCAGAAGAGTGGTAAGGGCTAGGCAATGGGGGTCAAGTGACTTGCCCAGGTTCACACAGCTGGGAAGTGGCTGAGGCTGGATTCGAACCTAGGACCTCCCACCTCTAGGCTTGGCTCCCAATCCACTGAGCTACCCAGCCGCCCACCCACCCCCTTAGGATTCTTTACAATATCTAATGATAAATGGTTCTCACGATCAATTTAAGTGTTCATTGAGGAACTTTGTATGGAAATTGAAGTTATGGATCATGAACAAAAGGACATAATCTCAAACTACAACTCTGCTGTGACTCAGTAATAGTCGCCTTTAGATATTCCATTTTCAAAGAGCCATCATGGAAGGGATGAATGAGACACAGTGACTCCAAAAGCAAATGTTGACAGCAGTAATAGAAAGTACAGATTTTTGTTGGCTTGTAGTACTTGCCCAGAGTTAGAAAATGAAGAAAAGTCTGGGGTCAGATTCGAACCTACGACCTCTGGTCTTGAGGCCCAGCTCTCTGTCCACTGAGCCACTCAGCTGCGCTGCAACTTCCTTTTACTGAACTACTCAAGGGTTTGCAACTTTCCCAGGGTTGGTTGGTTTCGGTTTTTGGTAGCTAGGAGCCTGACTACATGGCTTCAAGGCTAAATGGCCACAGGTCCCCAGGCTATTTGGCTTGCTGGAGGCTTCATTCATTACGACACTCAAAAAGCCGCCTGCTGATCTGAACCATGGACTTCAGGAGAAGCCTGAGCTTCACAAAGCTTCCTTTGACAAAGGGCACTCCATCAACAAGTGCCTTCTTCTTCTGGGACAAGCACAATGGAGAAGCTGGCCAAATGGCTAATCGGTAAAAGTCCCAGCTGATTCAACTCTTTATGCTGAGCCTCTCTTCCTTCCCTCCGTGGCCATAAAAAGCTCAGCTGAAAACAACCCATAACCCTTCATGAGGAAGCTCTTCAGTGGGTTGATTTCCAAAGCTGCTGCCTGAGGATAGAAGGAAGGACTTCCCCAAAAGGTCCCCAGGGAGGTACCTGAACTAAAGAAAGAGTCCATGCTGTATCCACACCTACTCTTACCCAGCTCTCTTTGTGGTCCCAGGATGGCTCCGATCTGAATAGAGCTCAACAGGTGGAACTGCATAAGGAGGATACCAGCAGAGACCAGCTTGACAATAGGAAAGAACTTCCTTGGGGAGCAAAATTGGAACTGCCACCTCTGGTCATAGAGCCAGACAGGTAGTGGAGAGATTTCTATCATTTCCATTGCCTGAGAGGGATGTCCAATAATAATTCCTTTCTTGGCTTCTATTTTTAATATTAAAGGGATTTCTCAACCCCAGGATGAATATTTTTTTCTTTTAGATGTTAATTATATTGTTTTAAAATGTTAATTCTATTCATCGATGCCAGTCAAGTTATTTCTTTTTTTTAAACCCTTATATATATACTGTATATTATATATATGTATATGTATATGTATGTATGTATATATATATATATACTGTGTATTGGCTCCAAGGCAGAAGAGTGGTAAGGGCTAGGCAATGGGGGTCAAGTGACTTGCCCAGGTTCACACAGCTGGGAAGTGGCTGAGGCTGGATTCGAACCTAGGACCTCCCACCTCTAGGCTTGGCTCCCAATCCACTGAGCTACCCAGCCGCCCAATCCACTGAGCTACCCAGCCGCCCACCCACCCCCTTAGGATTCTTTACAATATCTAATGATAAATGGTTCTCACGATCAATTTAAGTGTTCATTGAGGAACTTTGTATGGAAATTGAAGTTATGGATCACAAACGAAAGCAAATAATCTCAAACTACAACTCTGCTGTGACTCAGTAATAGTCGCCTTTAGATATTCCATTTTCAAAGAGCCATCATGGAAGGGATGAATGAGACACAGTGACTCCAAAAGCAAATGTTGACAGCAGTAATAGAAAGTACAGATTTTTGTTGGCTTGTAGTACTTGCCCAGAGTTAGAAAATGAAGAAAAGTCTGGGGTCAGATTCGAACCTACGACCTCTGGTCTTGAGGCCCAGCTCTCTGTCCACTGAGCCACTCAGCTGCGCTGCAACTTCCTTTTACTGAACTACTCAAGGGTTTGCAACTTTCCCAGGGTTGGTTGGTTTCGGTTTTTGGTAGCTAGGAGCCTGACTACATGGCTTCAAGGCTAAATGGCCACAGGTCCCCAGGCTATTTGGCTTGCTGGAGGCTTCATTCATTACGACACTCAAAAAGCCGCCTGCTGATCTGAACCATGGACTTCAGGAGAAGCCTGAGCTTCACAAAGCTTCCTTTGACAAAGGGCACTCCATCAACAAGTGCCTTCTTCTTCTGGGACAAGCACAATGGAGAAGCTGGCCAAATGGCTAATCGGTGCAAGTCCCAGCTGATTCAACTCTTTATGCTGAGCCTCTCTTCCTTCCCTCCGTGGCCATAAAAAGCTCAGCTGAAAACAACCCATAACCCTTCATGAGGAAGCTCTTCAGTGGGTTGATTTCCAAAGCTGCTGCCTGAGGATAGAAGGAAGGACTTCCCCAAAAGGTCCCCAGGGAGGTACCTGAACTAAAGAAAGAGTCCATGCTGTATACACACCTACTCTTACCCAGCTCTCTTTGTGGTCCCAGGATGGCTCCGATCTGAATAGAGCTCAACAGGTGGAACTGCATAAGGAGGATACCAGCAGAGACCAGCTTGACAATAGGAAAGAACTTCCTTGGGGAGCAAAATTGGAACTGCCACCTCTGGTCATAGAGCCAGACAGGTAGTGGAGAGATTTCTATCATTTCCATTGCCTGAGAGGGATGTCCAATAATAATTCCTTTCTTGGCTTCTATTTTTAATATTAAAGGGATTTCTCAACCCCAGGATGAATATTTTTTTCTTTTAGATGTTAATTATATTGTTTTAAAATGTTAATTCTATTCATCGATGCCAGTCAAGTTATTTCTTTTTTTTAAACCCTTATATATATACTGTATATTATATATATGTATATGTATATGTATGTATGTATATATATATATATATAGTGTATTGGCTCCAAGGCAGAAGAGTGGTAAGGGCTAGGCAATGGGGGTCAAGTGACTTGCCCAGGTTCACACAGCTGGGAAGTGGCTGAGGCTGGATTCGAACCTAGGACCTCCCACCTCTAGGCTTGGCTCCCAATCCACTGAGCTACCCAGCCGCCCAATCCACTGAGCTACCCAGCCGCCCACCCACCCCCTTAGGATTCTTTACAATATCTAATGATAAATGGTTCTCACGATCAATTTAAGTGTTCATTGAGGAACTTTGTATGGAAATTGAAGTTATGGATCACAAACGAAAGCAAATAATCTCAAACTACAACTCTGCTGTGACTCAGTAATAGTCGCCTTTAGATATTCCATTTTCAAAGAGCCATCATGGAAGGGATGAATGAGACACAGTGACTCCAAAAGCAAATGTTGACAGCAGTAATAGAAAGTACAGATTTTTGTTGGCTTGTAGTACTTGCCCAGAGTTAGAAAATGAAGAAAAGTCTGGGGTCAGATTCGAACCTACGACCTCTGGTCTTGAGGCCCAGCTCTCTGTCCACTGAGCCACTCAGCTGCGCTGCAACTTCCTTTTACTGAACTACTCAAGGGTTTGCAACTTTCCCAGGGTTGGTTGGTTTCGGTTTTTGGTAGCTAGGAGCCTGACTACATGGCTTCAAGGCTAAATGGCCACAGGTCCCCAGGCTATTTGGCTTGCTGGAGGCTTCATTCATTACGACACTCAAAAAGCCGCCTGCTGATCTGAACCATGGACTTCAGGAGAAGCCTGAGCTTCACAAAGCTTCCTTTGACAAAGGGCACTCCATCAACAAGTGCCTTCTTCTTCTGGGACAAGCACAATGGAGAAGCTGGCCAAATGGCTAATCGGTGCAAGTCCCAGCTGATTCAACTCTTTATGCTGAGCCTCTCTTCCTTCCCTCCGTGGCCATAAAAAGCTCAGCTGAAAACAACCCATAACCCTTCATGAGGAAGCTCTTCAGTGGGTTGATTTCCAAAGCTGCTGCCTGAGGATAGAAGGAAGGACTTCCCCAAAAGGTCCCCAGGGAGGTACCTGAACTAAAGAAAGAGTCCATGCTGTATACACACCTACTCTTACCCAGCTCTCTTTGTGGTCCCAGGATGGCTCCGATCTGAATAGAGCTCAACAGGTGGAACTGCATAAGGAGGATACCAGCAGAGACCAGCTTGACAATAGGAAAGAACTTCCTTGGGGAGCAAAATTGGAACTGCCACCTCTGGTCATAGAGCCAGACAGGTAGTGGAGAGATTTCTATCATTTCCATTGCCTGAGAGGGATGTCCAATAATAATTCCTTTCTTGGCTTCTATTTTTAATATTAAAGGGATTTCTCAACCCCAGGATGAATATTTTTTTCTTTTAGATGTTAATTATATTGTTTTAAAATGTTAATTCTATTCATCGATGCCAGTCAAGTTATTTCTTTTTTTTAAACCCTTATATATATACTGTATATTATATATATGTATATGTATATGTATGTATGTATATATATATATATATAGTGTATTGGCTCCAAGGCAGAAGAGTGGTAAGGGCTAGGCAATGGGGGTCAAGTGACTTGCCCAGGTTCACACAGCTGGGAAGTGGCTGAGGCTGGATTCGAACCTAGGACCTCCCACCTCTAGGCTTGGCTCCCAATCCACTGAGCTACCCAGCCGCCCAATCCACTGAGCTACCCAGCCGCCCACCCACCCCCTTAGGATTCTTTACAATATCTAATGATAAATGGTTCTCACGATCAATTTAAGTGTTCATTGAGGAACTTTGTATGGAAATTGAAGTTATGGATCACAAACGAAAGCAAATAATCTCAAACTACAACTCTGCTGTGACTCAGTAATAGTCGCCTTTAGATATTCCATTTTCAAAGAGCCATCATGGAAGGGATGAATGAGACACAGTGACTCCAAAAGCAAATGTTGACAGCAGTAATAGAAAGTACAGATTTTTGTTGGCTTGTAGTACTTGCCCAGAGTTAGAAAATGAAGAAAAGTCTGGGGTCAGATTCGAACCTACGACCTCTGGTCTTGAGGCCCAGCTCTCTGTCCACTGAGCCACTCAGCTGCGCTGCAACTTCCTTTTACTGAACTACTCAAGGGTTTGCAACTTTCCCAGGGTTGGTTGGTTTCGGTTTTTGGTAGCTAGGAGCCTGACTACATGGCTTCAAGGCTAAATGGCCACAGGTCCCCAGGCTATTTGGCTTGCTGGAGGCTTCATTCATTACGACACTCAAAAAGCCGCCTGCTGATCTGAACCATGGACTTCAGGAGAAGCCTGAGCTTCACAAAGCTTCCTTTGACAAAGGGCACTCCATCAACAAGTGCCTTCTTCTTCTGGGACAAGCACAATGGAGAAGCTGGCCAAATGGCTAATCGGTGCAAGTCCCAGCTGATTCAACTCTTTATGCTGAGCCTCTCTTCCTTCCCTCCGTGGCCATAAAAAGCTCAGCTGAAAACAACCCATAACCCTTCATGAGGAAGCTCTTCAGTGGGTTGATTTCCAAAGCTGCTGCCTGAGGATAGAAGGAAGGACTTCCCCAAAAGGTCCCCAGGGAGGTACCTGAACTAAAGAAAGAGTCCATGCTGTATACACACCTACTCTTACCCAGCTCTCTTTGTGGTCCCAGGATGGCTCCGATCTGAATAGAGCTCAACAGGTGGAACTGCATAAGGAGGATACCAGCAGAGACCAGCTTGACAATAGGAAAGAACTTCCTTGGGGAGCAAAATTGGAACTGCCACCTCTGGTCATAGAGCCAGACAGGTAGTGGAGAGATTTCTATCATTTCCATTGCCTGAGAGGGATGTCCAATAATAATTCCTTTCTTGGCTTCTATTTTTAATATTAAAGGGATTTCTCAACCCCAGGATGAATATTTTTTTCTTTTAGATGTTAATTATATTGTTTTAAAATGTTAATTCTATTCATCGATGCCAGTCAAGTTATTTCTTTTTTTAAACCCTTATATATATACTGTATATTATATATATGTATATGTATATGTATGTATGTATATATATATATATACTGTGTATTGGCTCCAAGGCAGAAGAGTGGTAAGGGCTAGGCAATGGGGGTCAAGTGACTTTCCCAGGTTCACACAGCTGGGAAGTGGCTGAGGCTGGATTCGAACCTAGGACCTCCCACCTCTAGGCTTGGCTCCCAATCCACTGAGCTACCCAGCCGCCCAATCCACTGAGCTACCCAGCCGCCCACCCACCCCCTTAGGATTCTTTACAATATCTAATGATAAATGGTTCTCACGATCAATTTAAGTGTTCATTGAGGAACTTTGTATGGAAATTGAAGTTATGGATCACGAACAAAAGGACATAATCTCAAACTACAACTCTGCTGTGACTCAGTAATAGTCGCCTTTAGATATTCCATTTTCAAAGAGCCATCATGGAAGTGATGAATGAGACACAGTGACTCCAAAAGCAAATGTTGACAGCAGTAATAGAAAGTACAGATTTTTGTTGGCTTGTAGTACTTGCCCAGAGTTAGAAAATGAAGAAAAGTCTGGGGTCAGATTCGAACCTACGACCTCTGGTCTTGAGGCCCAGCTCTCTGTCCACTGAGCCACTCAGCTGCGCTGCAACTTCCTTTTACTGAACTACTCAAGGGTTTGCAACTTTCCCAGGGTTGGTTGGTTTCGGTTTTTGGTAGCTAGGAGCCTGACTACATGGCTTCAAGGCTAAATGGCCACAGGTCCCCAGGCTATTTGGCTTGCTGGAGGCTTCATTCATTACGACACTCAAAAAGCCGCCTGCTGATCTGAACCATGGACTTCAGGAGAAGCCTGAGCTTCACAAAGCTTCCTTTGACAAAGGGCACTCCATCAACAAGTGCCTTCTTCTTCTGGGACAAGCACAATGGAGAAGCTGGCCAAATGGCTAATCGGTGCAAGTCCCAGCTGATTCAACTCTTTATGCTGAGCCTCTCTTCCTTCCCTCCGTGGCCATAAAAAGCTCAGCTGAAAACAACCCATAACCCTTCATGAGGAAGCTCTTCAGTGGGTTGATTTCCAAAGCTGCTGCCTGAGGATAGAAGGAAGGACTTCCCCAAAAGGTCCCCAGGGAGGTACCTGAACTAAAGAAAGAGTCCATGCTGTATCCACACCTACTCTTACCCAGCTCTCTTTGTGGTCCCAGGATGGCTCCGATCTGAATAGAGCTCAACAGGTGGAACTGCATAAGGAGGATACCAGCAGAGACCAGCTTGACAATAGGAAAGAACTTCCTTGGGGAGCAAAATTGGAACTGCCACCTCTGGTCATAGAGCCAGACAGGTAGTGGAGAGATTTCTATCATTTCCATTGCCTGAGAGGGATGTCCAATAATAATTCCTTTCTTGGCTTCTATTTTTAATATTAAAGGGATTTCTCAACCCCAGGATGAATATTTTTTTCTTTTAGATGTTAATTATATTGTTTTAAAATGTTAATTCTATTCATCGATGCCAGTCAAGTTATTTCTTTTTTTTTAAACCCTTATATATATACTGTATATTATATATATGTATATGTATATGTATGTATGTATATATATATATATACTGTGTATTGGCTCCAAGGCAGAAGAGTGGTAAGGGCTAGGCAATGGGGGTCAAGTGACTTGCCCAGGTTCACACAGCTGGGAAGTGGCTGAGGCTGGATTCGAACCTAGGACCTCCCACCTCTAGGCTTGGCTCCCAATCCACTGAGCTACCCAGCCGCCCAATCCACTGAGCTACCCAGCCGCCCACCCACCCCCTTAGGATTCTTTACAATATCTAATGATAAATGGTTCTCACGATCAATTTAAGTGTTCATTGAGGAACTTTGTATGGAAATTGAAGTTATGGATCACGAACAAAAGGACATAATCTCAAACTACAACTCTGCTGTGACTCAGTAATAGTCGCCTTTAGATATTCCATTTTCAAAGAGCCATCATGGAAGGGATGAATGAGACACAGTGACTCCAAAAGCAAATGTTGACAGCAGTAATAGAAAGTACAGATTTTTGTTGGCTTGTAGTACTTGCCCAGAGTTAGAAAATGAAGAAAAGTCTGGGGTCAGATTCGAACCTACGACCTCTGGTCTTGAGGCCCAGCTCTCTGTCCACTGAGCCACTCAGCTGCGCTGCAACTTCCTTTTACTGAACTACTCAAGGGTTTGCAACTTTCCCAGGGTTGGTTGGTTTCGGTTTTTGGTAGCTAGGAGCCTGACTACATGGCTTCAAGGCTAAATGGCCACAGGTCCCCAGGCTATTTGGCTTGCTGGAGGCTTCATTCATTACGACACTCAAAAAGCCGCCTGCTGATCTGAACCATGGACTTCAGGAGAAGCCTGAGCTTCACAAAGCTTCCTTTGACAAAGGGCACTCCATCAACAAGTGCCTTCTTCTTCTGGGACAAGCACAATGGAGAAGCTGGCCAAATGGCTAATCGGTGCAAGTCCCAGCTGATTCAACTCTTTATGCTGAGCCTCTCTTCCTTCCCTCCGTGGCCATAAAAAGCTCAGCTGAAAACAACCCATAACCCTTCATGAGGAAGCTCTTCAGTGGGTTGATTTCCAAAGCTGCTGCCTGAGGATAGAAGGAAGGACTTCCCCAAAAGGTCCCCAGGGAGGTACCTGAACTAAAGAAAGAGTCCATGCTGTATACACACCTACTCTTACCCAGCTCTCTTTGTGGTCCCAGGATGGCTCCGATCTGAATAGAGCTCAACAGGTGGAACTGCATAAGGAGGATACCAGCAGAGACCAGCTTGACAATAGGAAAGAACTTCCTTGGGGAGCAAAATTGGAACTGCCACCTCTGGTCATAGAGCCAGACAGGTAGTGGAGAGATTTCTATCATTTCCATTGCCTGAGAGGGATGTCCAATAATAATTCCTTTCTTGGCTTCTATTTTTAATATTAAAGGGATTTCTCAACCCCAGGATGAATATTTTTTTCTTTTAGATGTTAATTATATTGTTTTAAAATGTTAATTCTATTCATCGATGCCAGTCAAGTTATTTCTTTTTTTTAAACCCTTATATATATACTGTATATTATATATATGTATATGTATATGTATGTATGTATATATATATATATATAGTGTATTGGCTCCAAGGCAGAAGAGTGGTAAGGGCTAGGCAATGGGGGTCAAGTGACTTGCCCAGGTTCACACAGCTGGGAAGTGGCTGAGGCTGGATTCGAACCTAGGACCTCCCACCTCTAGGCTTGGCTCCCAATCCACTGAGCTACCCAGCCGCCCAATCCACTGAGCTACCCAGCCGCCCACCCACCCCCTTAGGATTCTTTACAATATCTAATGATAAATGGTTCTCACGATCAATTTAAGTGTTCATTGAGGAACTTTGTATGGAAATTGAAGTTATGGATCACAAACGAAAGCAAATAATCTCAAACTACAACTCTGCTGTGACTCAGTAATAGTCGCCTTTAGATATTCCATTTTCAAAGAGCCATCATGGAAGGGATGAATGAGACACAGTGACTCCAAAAGCAAATGTTGACAGCAGTAATAGAAAGTACAGATTTTTGTTGGCTTGTAGTACTTGCCCAGAGTTAGAAAATGAAGAAAAGTCTGGGGTCAGATTCGAACCTACGACCTCTGGTCTTGAGGCCCAGCTCTCTGTCCACTGAGCCACTCAGCTGCGCTGCAACTTCCTTTTACTGAACTACTCAAGGGTTTGCAACTTTCCCAGGGTTGGTTGGTTTCGGTTTTTGGTAGCTAGGAGCCTGACTACATGGCTTCAAGGCTAAATGGCCACAGGTCCCCAGGCTATTTGGCTTGCTGGAGGCTTCATTCATTACGACACTCAAAAAGCCGCCTGCTGATCTGAACCATGGACTTCAGGAGAAGCCTGAGCTTCACAAAGCTTCCTTTGACAAAGGGCACTCCATCAACAAGTGCCTTCTTCTTCTGGGACAAGCACAATGGAGAAGCTGGCCAAATGGCTAATCGGTGCAAGTCCCAGCTGATTCAACTCTTTATGCTGAGCCTCTCTTCCTTCCCTCCGTGGCCATAAAAAGCTCAGCTGAAAACAACCCATAACCCTTCATGAGGAAGCTCTTCAGTGGGTTGATTTCCAAAGCTGCTGCCTGAGGATAGAAGGAAGGACTTCCCCAAAAGGTCCCCAGGGAGGTACCTGAACTAAAGAAAGAGTCCATGCTGTATCCACACCTACTCTTACCCAGCTCTCTTTGTGGTCCCAGGATGGCTCCGATCTGAATAGAGCTCAACAGGTGGAACTGCATAAGGAGGATACCAGCAGAGACCAGCTTGACAATAGGAAAGAACTTCCTTGGGGAGCAAAATTGGAACTGCCACCTCTGGTCATAGAGCCAGACAGGTAGTGGAGAGATTTCTATCATTTCCATTGCCTGAGAGGGATGTCCAATAATAATTCCTTTCTTGGCTTCTATTTTTAATATTAAAGGGATTTCTCAACCCCAGGATGAATATTTTTTTCTTTTAGATGTTAATTATATTGTTTTAAAATGTTAATTCTATTCATCGATGCCAGTCAAGTTATTTCTTTTTTTTTAAACCCTTATATATATACTGTATATTATATATATGTATATGTATATGTATGTATGTATATATATATATATACTGTGTATTGGCTCCAAGGCAGAAGAGTGGTAAGGGCTAGGCAATGGGGGTCAAGTGACTTGCCCAGGTTCACACAGCTGGGAAGTGGCTGAGGCTGGATTCGAACCTAGGACCTCCCACCTCTAGGCTTGGCTCCCAATCCACTGAGCTACCCAGCCGCCCAATCCACTGAGCTACCCAGCCGCCCACCCACCCCCTTAGGATTCTTTACAATATCTAATGATAAATGGTTCTCACGATCAATTTAAGTGTTCATTGAGGAACTTTGTATGGAAATTGAAGTTATGGATCACGAACAAAAGGACATAATCTCAAACTACAACTCTGCTGTGACTCAGTAATAGTCGCCTTTAGATATTCCATTTTCAAAGAGCCATCATGGAAGGGATGAATGAGACACAGTGACTCCAAAAGCAAATGTTGACAGCAGTAATAGAAAGTACAGATTTTTGTTGGCTTGTAGTACTTGCCCAGAGTTAGAAAATGAAGAAAAGTCTGGGGTCAGATTCGAACCTACGACCTCTGGTCTTGAGGCCCAGCTCTCTGTCCACTGAGCCACTCAGCTGCGCTGCAACTTCCTTTTACTGAACTACTCAAGGGTTTGCAACTTTCCCAGGGTTGGTTGGTTTCGGTTTTTGGTAGCTAGGAGCCTGACTACATGGCTTCAAGGCTAAATGGCCACAGGTCCCCAGGCTATTTGGCTTGCTGGAGGCTTCATTCATTACGACACTCAAAAAGCCGCCTGCTGATCTGAACCATGGACTTCAGGAGAAGCCTGAGCTTCACAAAGCTTCCTTTGACAAAGGGCACTCCATCAACAAGTGCCTTCTTCTTCTGGGACAAGCACAATGGAGAAGCTGGCCAAATGGCTAATCGGTGCAAGTCCCAGCTGATTCAACTCTTTATGCTGAGCCTCTCTTCCTTCCCTCCGTGGCCATAAAAAGCTCAGCTGAAAACAACCCATAACCCTTCATGAGGAAGCTCTTCAGTGGGTTGATTTCCAAAGCTGCTGCCTGAGGATAGAAGGAAGGACTTCCCCAAAAGGTCCCCAGGGAGGTACCTGAACTAAAGAAAGAGTCCATGCTGTATCCACACCTACTCTTACCCAGCTCTCTTTGTGGTCCCAGGATGGCTCCGATCTGAATAGAGCTCAACAGGTGGAACTGCATAAGGAGGATACCAGCAGAGACCAGCTTGACAATAGGAAAGAACTTCCTTGGGGAGCAAAATTGGAACTGCCACCTCTGGTCATAGAGCCAGACAGGTAGTGGAGAGATTTCTATCATTTCCATTGCCTGAGAGGGATGTCCAATAATAATTCCTTTCTTGGCTTCTATTTTTAATATTAAAGGGATTTCTCAACCCCAGGATGAATATTTTTTTCTTTTAGATGTTAATTATATTGTTTTAAAATGTTAATTCTATTCATCGATGCCAGTCAAGTTATTTCTTTTTTTTAAACCCTTATATATATACTGTATATTATATATATGTATATGTATATGTATGTATGTATATATATATATACTGTGTATTGGCTCCAAGGCAGAAGAGTGGTAAGGGCTAGGCAATGGGGGTCAAGTGACTTTCCCAGGTTCACACAGCTGGGAAGTGGCTGAGGCTGGATTCGAACCTAGGACCTCCCACCTCTAGGCTTGGCTCCCAATCCACTGAGCTACCCAGCCGCCCACCCACCCCCTTAGGATTCTTTACAATATCTAATGATAAATGGTTCTCACGATCAATTTAAGTGTTCATTGAGGAACTTTGTATGGAAATTGAAGTTATGGATCACAAACGAAAGCAAATAATCTCAAACTACAACTCTGCTGTGACTCAGTAATAGTCGCCTTTAGATATTCCATTTTCAAAGAGCCATCATGGAAGGGATGAATGAGACACAGTGACTCCAAAAGCAAATGTTGACAGCAGTAATAGAAAGTACAGATTTTTGTTGGCTTGTAGTACTTGCCCAGAGTTAGAAAATGAAGAAAAGTCTGGGGTCAGATTCGAACCTACGACCTCTGGTCTTGAGTCCCAGCTCTCTGTCCACTGAGCCACTCAGCTGCGCTGCAACTTCCTTTTACTGAACTACTCAAGGGTTTGCAACTTTCCCAGGGTTGGTTGGTTTCGGTTTTTGGTAGCTAGGAGCCTGACTACATGGCTTCAAGGCTAAATGGCCACAGGTCCCCAGGCTATTTGGCTTGCTGGAGGCTTCATTCATTACGACACTCAAAAAGCCGCCTGCTGATCTGAACCATGGACTTCAGGAGAAGCCTGAGCTTCACAAAGCTTCCTTTGACAAAGGGCACTCCATCAACAAGTGCCTTCTTCTTCTGGGACAAGCACAATGGAGAAGCTGGCCAAATGGCTAATCGGTGCAAGTCCCAGCTGATTCAACTCTTTATGCTGAGCCTCTCTTCCTTCCCTCCGTGGCCATAAAAAGCTCAGCTGAAAACAACCCATAACCCTTCATGAGGAAGCTCTTCAGTGGGTTGATTTCCAAAGCTGCTGCCTGAGGATAGAAGGAAGGACTTCCCCAAAAGGTCCCCAGGGAGGTACCTGAACTAAAGAAAGAGTCCATGCTGTATCCACACCTACTCTTACCCAGCTCTCTTTGTGGTCCCAGGATGGCTCCGATCTGAATAGAGCTCAACAGGTGGAACTGCATAAGGAGGATACCAGCAGAGACCAGCTTGACAATAGGAAAGAACTTCCTTGGGGAGCAAAATTGGAACTGCCACCTCTGGTCATAGAGCCAGACAGGTAGTGGAGAGATTTCTATCATTTCCATTGCCTGAGAGGGATGTCCAATAATAATTCCTTTCTTGGCTTCTATTTTTAATATTAAAGGGATTTCTCAACCCCAGGATGAATATTTTTTTCTTTTAGATGTTAATTATATTGTTTTAAAATGTTAATTCTATTCATCGATGCCAGTCAAGTTATTTCTTTTTTTAAACCCTTATATATATACTGTATATTATATATATGTATATGTATATGTATGTATGTATATATATATATACTGTGTATTGGCTCCAAGGCAGAAGAGTGGTAAGGGCTAGGCAATGGGGGTCAAGTGACTTTCCCAGGTTCACACAGCTGGGAAGTGGCTGAGGCTGGATTCGAACCTAGGACCTCCCACCTCTAGGCTTGGCTCCCAATCCACTGAGCTACCCAGCCGCCCAATCCACTGAGCTACCCAGCCGCCCACCCACCCCCTTAGGATTTTTTACAATATCTAATGATAAATGGTTCTCACGATCAATTTAAGTGTTCATTGAGGAACTTTGTATGGAAATTGAAGTTATGGATCACAAACGAAAGCAAATAATCTCAAACTACAACTCTGCTGTGACTCAGTAATAGTCGCCTTTAGATATTCCATTTTCAAAGAGCCATCATGGAAGGGATGAATGAGACACAGTGACTCCAAAAGCAAATGTTGACAGCAGTAATAGAAAGTACAGATTTTTGTTGGCTTGTAGTACTTGCCCAGAGTTAGAAAATGAAGAAAAGTCTGGGGTCAGATTCGAACCTACGACCTCTGGTCTTGAGGCCCAGCTCTCTGTCCACTGAGCCACTCAGCTGCGCTGCAACTTCCTTTTACTGAACTACTCAAGGGTTTGCAACTTTCCCAGGGTTGGTTGGTTTCGGTTTTTGGTAGCTAGGAGCCTGACTACATGGCTTCAAGGCTAAATGGCCACAGGTCCCCAGGCTATTTGGCTTGCTGGAGGCTTCATTCATTACGACACTCAAAAAGCCGCCTGCTGATCTGAACCATGGACTTCAGGAGAAGCCTGAGCTTCACAAAGCTTCCTTTGACAAAGGGCACTCCATCAACAAGTGCCTTCTTCTTCTGGGACAAGCACAATGGAGAAGCTGGCCAAATGGCTAATCGGTGCAAGTCCCAGCTGATTCAACTCTTTATGCTGAGCCTCTCTTCCTTCCCTCCGTGGCCATAAAAAGCTCAGCTGAAAACAACCCATAACCCTTCATGAGGAAGCTCTTCAGTGGGTTGATTTCCAAAGCTGCTGCCTGAGGATAGAAGGAAGGACTTCCCCAAAAGGTCCCCAGGGAGGTACCTGAACTAAAGAAAGAGTCCATGCTGTATCCACACCTACTCTTACCCAGCTCTCTTTGTGGTCCCAGGATGGCTCCGATCTGAATAGAGCTCAACAGGTGGAACTGCATAAGGAGGATACCAGCAGAGACCAGCTTGACAATAGGAAAGAACTTCCTTGGGGAGCAAAATTGGAACTGCCACCTCTGGTCATAGAGCCAGACAGGTAGTGGAGAGATTTCTATCATTTCCATTGCCTGAGAGGGATGTCCAATAATAATTCCTTTCTTGGCTTCTATTTTTAATATTAAAGGGATTTCTCAACCCCAGGATGAATATTTTTTTCTTTTAGATGTTAATTATATTGTTTTAAAATGTTAATTCTATTCATCGATGCCAGTCAAGTTATTTCTTTTTTTTAAACCCTTATATATATACTGTATATTATATATATGTATGTATGTATGTATATATATATATACTGTGTATTGGCTCCAAGGCAGAAGAGTGGTAAGGGCTAGGCAATGGGGGTCAAGTGACTTGCCCAGGTTCACACAGCTGGGAAGTGGCTGAGGCTGGATTCGAACCTAGGACCTCCCACCTCTAGGCTTGGCTCCCAATCCACTGAGCTACCCAGCCGCCCAATCCACTGAGCTACCCAGCCGCCCACCCACCCCCTTAGGATTCTTTACAATATCTAATGATAAATGGTTCTCACGATCAATTTAAGTGTTCATTGAGGAACTTTGTATGGAAATTGAAGTTATGGATCACGAACAAAAGGACATAATCTCAAACTACAACTCTGCTGTGACTCAGTAATAGTCGCCTTTAGATATTCCATTTTCAAAGAGCCATCATGGAAGGGATGAATGAGACACAGTGACTCCAAAAGCAAATGTTGACAGCAGTAATAGAAAGTACAGATTTTTGTTGGCTTGTAGTACTTGCCCAGAGTTAGAAAATGAAGAAAAGTCTGGGGTCAGATTCGAACCTACGACCTCTGGTCTTGAGGCCCAGCTCTCTGTCCACTGAGCCACTCAGCTGCGCTGCAACTTCCTTTTACTGAACTACTCAAGGGTTTGCAACTTTCCCAGGGTTGGTTGGTTTCGGTTTTTGGTAGCTAGGAGCCTGACTACATGGCTTCAAGGCTAAATGGCCACAGGTCCCCAGGCTATTTGGCTTGCTGGAGGCTTCATTCATTACGACACTCAAAAAGCCGCCTGCTGATCTGAACCATGGACTTCAGGAGAAGCCTGAGCTTCACAAAGCTTCCTTTGACAAAGGGCACTCCATCAACAAGTGCCTTCTTCTTCTGGGACAAGCACAATGGAGAAGCTGGCCAAATGGCTAATCGGTGCAAGTCCCAGCTGATTCAACTCTTTATGCTGAGCCTCTCTTCCTTCCCTCCGTGGCCATAAAAAGCTCAGCTGAAAACAACCCATAACCCTTCATGAGGAAGCTCTTCAGTGGGTTGATTTCCAAAGCTGCTGCCTGAGGATAGAAGGAAGGACTTCCCCAAAAGGTCCCCAGGGAGGTACCTGAACTAAAGAAAGAGTCCATGCTGTATCCACACCTACTCTTACCCAGCTCTCTTTGTGGTCCCAGGATGGCTCCGATCTGAATAGAGCTCAACAGGTGGAACTGCATAAGGAGGATACCAGCAGAGACCAGCTTGACAATAGGAAAGAACTTCCTTGGGGAGCAAAATTGGAACTGCCACCTCTGGTCATAGAGCCAGACAGGTAGTGGAGAGATTTCTATCATTTCCATTGCCTGAGAGGGATGTCCAATAATAATTCCTTTCTTGGCTTCTATTTTTAATATTAAAGGGATTTCTCAACCCCAGGATGAATATTTTTTTCTTTTAGATGTTAATTATATTGTTTTAAAATGTTAATTCTATTCATCGATGCCAGTCAAGTTATTTCTTTTTTTAAACCCTTATATATATACTGTATATTATATATATGTATATGTATATGTATGTATGTATATATATATATACTGTGTATTGGCTCCAAGGCAGAAGAGTGGTAAGGGCTAGGCAATGGGGGTCAAGTGACTTTCCCAGGTTCACACAGCTGGGAAGTGGCTGAGGCTGGATTCGAACCTAGGACCTCCCACCTCTAGGCTTGGCTCCCAATCCACTGAGCTACCCAGCCGCCCAATCCACTGAGCTACCCAGCCGCCCACCCACCCCCTTAGGATTCTTTACAATATCTAATGATAAATGGTTCTCACGATCAATTTAAGTGTTCATTGAGGAACTTTGTATGGAAATTGAAGTTATGGATCACAAACGAAAGCAAATAATCTCAAACTACAACTCTGCTGTGACTCAGTAATAGTCGCCTTTAGATATTCCATTTTCAAAGAGCCATCATGGAAGGGATGAATGAGACACAGTGACTCCAAAAGCAAATGTTGACAGCAGTAATAGAAAGTACAGATTTTTGTTGGCTTGTAGTACTTGCCCAGAGTTAGAAAATGAAGAAAAGTCTGGGGTCAGATTCGAACCTACGACCTCTGGTCTTGAGGCCCAGCTCTCTGTCCACTGAGCCACTCAGCTGCGCTGCAACTTCCTTTTACTGAACTACTCAAGGGTTTGCAACTTTCCCAGGGTTGGTTGGTTTCGGTTTTTGGTAGCTAGGAGCCTGACTACATGGCTTCAAGGCTAAATGGCCACAGGTCCCCAGGCTATTTGGCTTGCTGGAGGCTTCATTCATTACGACACTCAAAAAGCCGCCTGCTGATCTGAACCATGGACTTCAGGAGAAGCCTGAGCTTCACAAAGCTTCCTTTGACAAAGGGCACTCCATCAACAAGTGCCTTCTTCTTCTGGGACAAGCACAATGGAGAAGCTGGCCAAATGGCTAATCGGTGCAAGTCCCAGCTGATTCAACTCTTTATGCTGAGCCTCTCTTCCTTCCCTCCGTGGCCATAAAAAGCTCAGCTGAAAACAACCCATAACCCTTCATGAGGAAGCTCTTCAGTGGGTTGATTTCCAAAGCTGCTGCCTGAGGATAGAAGGAAGGACTTCCCCAAAAGGTCCCCAGGGAGGTACCTGAACTAAAGAAAGAGTCCATGCTGTATCCACACCTACTCTTACCCAGCTCTCTTTGTGGTCCCAGGATGGCTCCGATCTGAATAGAGCTCAACAGGTGGAACTGCATAAGGAGGATACCAGCAGAGACCAGCTTGACAATAGGAAAGAACTTCCTTGGGGAGCAAAATTGGAACTGCCACCTCTGGTCATAGAGCCAGACAGGTAGTGGAGAGATTTCTATCATTTCCATTGCCTGAGAGGGATGTCCAATAATAATTCCTTTCTTGGCTTCTATTTTTAATATTAAAGGGATTTCTCAACCCCAGGATGAATATTTTTTTCTTTTAGATGTTAATTATATTGTTTTAAAATGTTAATTCTATTCATCGATGCCAGTCAAGTTATTTCTTTTTTTTAAACCCTTATATATATACTGTATATTATATATATGTATGTATGTATGTATATATATATATACTGTGTATTGGCTCCAAGGCAGAAGAGTGGTAAGGGCTAGGCAATGGGGGTCAAGTGACTTGCCCAGGTTCACACAGCTGGGAAGTGGCTGAGGCTGGATTCGAACCTAGGACCTCCCACCTCTAGGCTTGGCTCCCAATCCACTGAGCTACCCAGCCGCCCAATCCACTGAGCAACCCAGCCGCCCACCCACCCCCTTAGGATTCTTTACAATATCTAATGATAAATGGTTCTCACGATCAATTTAAGTGTTCATTGAGGAACTTTGTATGGAAATTGAAGTTATGGATCACGAACAAAAGGACATAATCTCAAACTACAACTCTGCTGTGACTCAGTAATAGTCGCCTTTAGATATTCCATTTTCAAAGAGCCATCATGGAAGTGATGAATGAGACACAGTGACTCCAAAAGCAAATGTTGACAGCAGTAATAGAAAGTACAGATTTTTGTTGGCTTGTAGTACTTGCCCAGAGTTAGAAAATGAAGAAAAGTCTGGGGTCAGATTCGAACCTACGACCTCTGGTCTTGAGGCCCAGCTCTCTGTCCACTGAGCCACTCAGCTGCGCTGCAACTTCCTTTTACTGAACTACTCAAGGGTTTGCAACTTTCCCAGGGTTGGTTGGTTTCGGTTTTTGGTAGCTAGGAGCCTGACTACATGGCTTCAAGGCTAAATGGCCACAGGTCCCCAGGCTATTTGGCTTGCTGGAGGCTTCATTCATTACGACACTCAAAAAGCCGCCTGCTGATCTGAACCATGGACTTCAGGAGAAGCCTGAGCTTCACAAAGCTTCCTTTGACAAAGGGCACTCCATCAACAAGTGCCTTCTTCTTCTGGGACAAGCACAATGGAGAAGCTGGCCAAATGGCTAATCGGTGCAAGTCCCAGCTGATTCAACTCTTTATGCTGAGCCTCTCTTCCTTCCCTCCGTGGCCATAAAAAGCTCAGCTGAAAACAACCCATAACCCTTCATGAGGAAGCTCTTCAGTGGGTTGATTTCCAAAGCTGCTGCCTGAGGATAGAAGGAAGGACTTCCCCAAAAGGTCCCCAGGGAGGTACCTGAACTAAAGAAAGAGTCCATGCTGTATCCACACCTACACTTACCCAGCTCACTTTGTGGTCCCAGGATGGCTCCGATCTGAATAGAGCTCAACAGGTGGAACTGCATAAGGAGGATACCAGCAGAGACCAGATTGACAATAGGAAAGAACTTCCTTGGGGAGCAAAATTGGAACTGCCACCTCTGGTCATAGAGCCAGACAGGTAGTGGAGAGATTTCTATCATTTCCATTGCCTGAGAGGGATGTCCAATAATAATTCCTTTCTTGGCTTCTATTTTTAATATTAAAGGGATTTCTCAACCCCAGGATGAATATTTTTTTCTTTTAGATGTTAATTATATTGTTTTAAAATGTTAATTCTATTCATCGATGCCAGTCAAGTTATTTCTTTTTTTTAAACCCTTATATATATACTGTATATTATATATATGTATATGTATATGTATGTATGTATATATAGATATATATACTGTGTATTGCCTCCAAGGCAGAAGAGTGGTAAGGGCTAGGCAATGGGGGTCAAGTGACTTGCCCAGGTTCACACAGCTGGGAAGTGGCTGAGGCTGGATTCGAACCTAGGACCTCCCACCTCTAGGCTTGGCCCCCAATCCACTGAGCTACCCAGCCGCCCAATCCACTGAGCTACCCAGCCGCCCACCCACCCCCTTAGGATTCTTTACAATATCTAATGATAAATGGTTCTCACGATCAATTTAAGTGTTCATTGAGGAACTTTGTATGGAAATTGAAGTTATGGATCACAAACGAAAGCAAATAATCTCAAACTACAACTCTGCTGTGACTCAGTAATAGTCGCCTTTAGATATTCCATTTTCAAAGAGCCATCATGGAAGTGATGAATGAGACACAGTGACTCCAAAAGCAAATGTTGACAGCAGTAATAGAAAGTACAGATTTTTGTTGGCTTGTAGTACTTGCCCAGAGTTAGAAAATGAAGAAAAGTCTGGGGTCAGATTCGAACCTACGACCTCTGGTCTTGAGGCCCAGCTCTCTGTCCACTGAGCCACTCAGCTGCGCTGCAACTTCCTTTTACTGAACTACTCAAGGGTTTGCAACTTTCCCAGGGTTGGTTGGTTTCGGTTTTTGGTAGCTAGGAGCCTGACTACATGGCTTCAAGGCTAAATGGCCACAGGTCCCCAGGCTATTTGGCTTGCTGGAGGCTTCATTCATTACGACACTCAAAAAGCCGCCTGCTGATCTGAACCATGGACTTCAGGAGAAGCCTGAGCTTCACAAAGCTTCCTTTGACAAAGGGCACTCCATCAACAAGTGCCTTCTTCTTCTGGGACAAGCACAATGGAGAAGCTGGCCAAATGGCTAATCGGTGCAAGTCCCAGCTGATTCAACTCTTTATGCTGAGCCTCTCTTCCTTCCCTCCGTGGCCATAAAAAGCTCAGCTGAAAACAACCCATAACCCTTCATGAGGAAGCTCTTCAGTGGGTTGATTTCCAAAGCTGCTGCCTGAGGATAGAAGGAAGGACTTCCCCAAAAGGTCCCCAGGGAGGTACCTGAACTAAAGAAAGAGTCCATGCTGTATCCACACCTACTCTTACCCAGCTCTCTTTGTGGTCCCAGGATGGCTCCGATCTGAATAGAGCTCAACAGGTGGAACTGCATAAGGAGGATACCAGCAGAGACCAGCTTGACAATAGGAAAGAACTTCCTTGGGGAGCAAAATTGGAACTGCCACCTCTGGTAATAGAGCCAGACAGGTAGTGGAGAGATTTCTATCATTTCCATTGCCTGAGAGGGATGTCCAATAATAATTCCTTTCTTGGCTTCTATTTTTAATATTAAAGGGATTTCTCAACCCCAGGATGAATATTTTTTTCTTTTAGATGTTAATTATATTGTTTTAAAATGTTAATTCTATTCATCGATGCCAGTCAAGTTATTTCTTTTTTTTAAACCCTTATATATATACTGTATATTATATATATGTATATGTATATGTATGTATGTATATATATATATATACTGTGTATTGGCTCCAAGGCAGAAGAGTGGTAAGGGCTAGGCAATGGGGGTCAAGTGACTTGCCCAGGTTCACACAGCTGGGAAGTGGCTGAGGCTGGATTCGAACCTAGGACCTCCCACCTCTAGGCTTGGCTCCCAATCCACTGAGCTACCCAGCCGCCCACCCACCCCCTTAGGATTCTTTACAATATCTAATGATAAATGGTTCTCACGATCAATTTAAGTGTTCATTGAGGAACTTTGTATGGAAATTGAAGTTATGGATCACAAACGAAAGCAAATAATCTCAAACTACAACTCTGCTGTGACTCAGTAATAGTCGCCTTTAGATATTCCATTTTCAAAGAGCCATCATGGAAGGGATGAATGAGACACAGTGACTCCAAAAGCAAATGTTGACAGCAGTAATAGAAAGTACAGATTTTTGTTGGCTTGTAGTACTTGCCCAGAGTTAGAAAATGAAGAAAAGTCTGGGGTCAGATTCGAACCTACGACCTCTGGTCTTGAGGCCCAGCTCTCTGTCCACTGAGCCACTCAGCTGCGCTGCAACTTCCTTTTACTGAACTACTCAAGGGTTTGCAACTTTCCCAGGGTTGGTTGGTTTCGGTTTTTGGTAGCTAGGAGCCTGACTACATGGCTTCAAGGCTAAATGGCCACAGGTCCCCAGGCTATTTGGCTTGCTGGAGGCTTCATTCATTACGACACTCAAAAAGCCGCCTGCTGATCTGAACCATGGACTTCAGGAGAAGCCTGAGCTTCACAAAGCTTCCTTTGACAAAGGGCACTCCATCAACAAGTGCCTTCTTCTTCTGGGACAAGCACAATGGAGAAGCTGGCCAAATGGCTAATCGGTGCAAGTCCCAGCTGATTCAACTCTTTATGCTGAGCCTCTCTTCCTTCCCTCCGTGGCCATAAAAAGCTCAGCTGAAAACAACCCATAACCCTTCATGAGGAAGCTCTTCAGTGGGTTGATTTCCAAAGCTGCTGCCTGAGGATAGAAGGAAGGACTTCCCCAAAAGGTCCCCAGGGAGGTACCTGAACTAAAGAAAGAGTCCATGCTGTATCCACACCTACTCTTACCCAGCTCTCTTTGTGGTCCCAGGATGGCTCCGATCTGAATAGAGCTCAACAGGTGGAACTGCATAAGGAGGATACCAGCAGAGACCAGCTTGACAATAGGAAAGAACTTCCTTGGGGAGCAAAATTGGAACTGCCACCTCTGGTCATAGAGCCAGACAGGTAGTGGAGAGATTTCTATCATTTCCATTGCCTGAGAGGGATGTCCAATAATAATTCCTTTCTTGGCTTCTATTTTTAATATTAAAGGGATTTCTCAACCCCAGGATGAATATTTTTTTCTTTTAGATGTTAATTATATTGTTTTAAAATGTTAATTCTATTCATCGATGCCAGTCAAGTTATTTCTTTTTTTTAAACCCTTATATATATACTGTATATTATATATATGTATGTATGTATGTATATATATATATACTGTGTATTGGCTCCAAGGCAGAAGAGTGGTAAGGGCTAGGCAATGGGGGTCAAGTGACTTGCCCAGGTTCACACAGCTGGGAAGTGGCTGAGGCTGGATTCGAACCTAGGACCTCCCACCTCTAGGCTTGGCTCCCAATCCACTGAGCTACCCAGCCGCCCAATCCACTGAGCTACCCAGCCGCCCACCCACCCCCTTAGGATTCTTTACAATATCTAATGATAAATGGTTCTCACGATCAATTTAAGTGTTCATTGAGGAACTTTGTATGGAAATTGAAGTTATGGATCACGAACAAAAGGACATAATCTCAAACTACAACTCTGCTGTGACTCAGTAATAGTCGCCTTTAGATATTCCATTTTCAAAGAGCCATCATGGAAGGGATGAATGAGACACAGTGACTCCAAAAGCAAATGTTGACAGCAGTAATAGAAAGTACAGATTTTTGTTGGCTTGTAGTACTTGCCCAGAGTTAGAAAATGAAGAAAAGTCTGGGGTCAGATTCGAACCTACGACCTCTGGTCTTGAGGCCCAGCTCTCTGTCCACTGAGCCACTCAGCTGCGCTGCAACTTCCTTTTACTGAACTACTCAAGGGTTTGCAACTTTCCCAGGGTTGGTTGGTTTCGGTTTTTGGTAGCTAGGAGCCTGACTACATGGCTTCAAGGCTAAATGGCCACAGGTCCCCAGGCTATTTGGCTTGCTGGAGGCTTCATTCATTACGACACTCAAAAAGCCGCCTGCTGATCTGAACCATGGACTTCAGGAGAAGCCTGAGCTTCACAAAGCTTCCTTTGACAAAGGGCACTCCATCAACAAGTGCCTTCTTCTTCTGGGACAAGCACAATGGAGAAGCTGGCCAAATGGCTAATCGGTGCAAGTCCCAGCTGATTCAACTCTTTATGCTGAGCCTCTCTTCCTTCCCTCCGTGGCCATAAAAAGCTCAGCTGAAAACAACCCATAACCCTTCATGAGGAAGCTCTTCAGTGGGTTGATTTCCAAAGCTGCTGCCTGAGGATAGAAGGAAGGACTTCCCCAAAAGGTCCCCAGGGAGGTACCTGAACTAAAGAAAGAGTCCATGCTGTATCCACACCTACTCTTACCCAGCTCTCTTTGTGGTCCCAGGATGGCTCCGATCTGAATAGAGCTCAACAGGTGGAACTGCATAAGGAGGATACCAGCAGAGACCAGCTTGACAATAGGAAAGAACTTCCTTGGGGAGCAAAATTGGAACTGCCACCTCTGGTCATAGAGCCAGACAGGTAGTGGAGAGATTTCTATCATTTCCATTGCCTGAGAGGGATGTCCAATAATAATTCCTTTCTTGGCTTCTATTTTTAATATTAAAGGGATTTCTCAAACCCAGGATGAATATTTTTTTCTTTTAGATGTTAATTATATTGTTTTAAAATGTTAATTCTATTCATCGATGCCAGTCAAGTTATTTCTTTTTTTTAAACCCTTATATATATACTGTATATTATATATATGTATATGTATATGTATGTATGTATATATATATATATACTGTGTATTGGCTCCAAGGCAGAAGAGTGGTAAGGGCTAGGCAATGGGGGTCAAGTGACTTGCCCAGGTTCACACAGCTGGGAAGTGGCTGAGGCTGGATTCGAACCTAGGACCTCCCACCTCTAGGCTTGGCTCCCAATCCACTGAGCTACCCAGCCGCCCACCCACCCCCTTAGGATTCTTTACAATATCTAATGATAAATGGTTCTCACGATCAATTTAAGTGTTCATTGAGGAACTTTGTATGGAAATTGAAGTTATGGATCATGAACAAAAGGACATAATCTCAAACTACAACTCTGCTGTGACTCAGTAATAGTCGCCTTTAGATATTCCATTTTCAAAGAGCCATCATGGAAGTGATGAATGAGACACAGTGACTCCAAAAGCAAATGTTGACAGCAGTAATAGAAAGTACAGATTTTTGTTGGCTTGTAGTACTTGCCCAGAGTTAGAAAATGAAGAAAAGTCTGGGGTCAGATTCGAACCTACGACCTCTGGTCTTGAGGCCCAGCTCTCTGTCCACTGAGCCACTCAGCTGCGCTGCAACTTCCTTTTACTGAACTACTCAAGGGTTTGCAACTTTCCCAGGGTTGGTTGGTTTCGGTTTTTGGTAGCTAGGAGCCTGACTACATGGCTTCAAGGCTAAATGGCCACAGGTCCCCAGGCTATTTGGCTTGCTGGAGGCTTCATTCATTACGACACTCAAAAAGCCGCCTGCTGATCTGAACCATGGACTTCAGGAGAAGCCTGAGCTTCACAAAGCTTCCTTTGACAAAGGGCACTCCATCAACAAGTGCCTTCTTCTTCTGGGACAAGCACAATGGAGAAGCTGGCCAAATGGCTAATCGGTGCAAGTCCCAGCTGATTCAACTCTTTATGCTGAGCCTCTCTTCCTTCCCTCCGTGGCCATAAAAAGCTCAGCTGAAAACAACCCATAACCCTTCATGAGGAAGCTCTTCAGTGGGTTGATTTCCAAAGCTGCTGCCTGAGGATAGAAGGAAGGACTTCCCCAAAAGGTCCCCAGGGAGGTACCTGAACTAAAGAAAGAGTCCATGCTGTATCCACACCTACTCTTACCCAGCTCTCTTTGTGGTCCCAGGATGGCTCCGATCTGAATAGAGCTCAACAGGTGGAACTGCATAAGGAGGATACCAGCAGAGACCAGCTTGACAATAGGAAAGAACTTCCTTGGGGAGCAAAATTGGAACTGCCACCTCTGGTCATAGAGCCAGACAGGTAGTGGAGAGATTTCTATCATTTCCATTGCCTGAGAGGGATGTCCAATAATAATTCCTTTCTTGGCTTCTATTTTTAATATTAAAGGGATTTCTCAACCCCAGGATGAATATTTTTTTCTTTTAGATGTTAATTATATTGTTTTAAAATGTTAATTCTATTCATCGATGCCAGTCAAGTTATTTCTTTTTTTTAAACCCTTATATATATACTGTATATTATATATATGTATATGTATATGTATGTATGTATATATATATATATACTGTGTATTGGCTCCAAGGCAGAAGAGTGGTAAGGGCTAGGCAATGGGGGTCAAGTGACTTGCCCAGGTTCACACAGCTGGGAAGTGGCTGAGGCTGGATTCGAACCTAGGACCTCCCACCTCTAGGCTTGGCTCCCAATCCACTGAGCTACCCAGCCGCCCACCCACCCCCTTAGGATTCTTTACAATATCTAATGATAAATGGTTCTCACGATCAATTTAAGTGTTCATTGAGGAACTTTGTATGGAAATTGAAGTTATGGATCACAAACGAAAGCAAATAATCTCAAACTACAACTCTGCTGTGACTCAGTAATAGTCGCCTTTAGATATTCCATTTTCAAAGAGCCATCATGGAAGGGATGAATGAGACACAGTGACTCCAAAAGCAAATGTTGACAGCAGTAATAGAAAGTACAGATTTTTGTTGGCTTGTAGTACTTGCCCAGAGTTAGAAAATGAAGAAAAGTCTGGGGTCAGATTCGAACCTACGACCTCTGGTCTTGAGGCCCAGCTCTCTGTCCACTGAGCCACTCAGCTGCACTGCAACTTCCTTTTACTGAACTACTCAAGGGTTTGCAACTTTCCCAGGGTTGGTTGGTTTCGGTTTTTGGTAGCTAGGAGCCTGACTACATGGCTTCAAGGCTAAATGGCCACAGGTCCCCAGGCTATTTGGCTTGCTGGAGGCTTCATTCATTACGACACTCAAAAAGCCGCCTGCTGATCTGAACCATGGACTTCAGGAGAAGCCTGAGCTTCACAAAGCTTCCTTTGACAAAGGGCACTCCATCAACAAGTGCCTTCTTCTTCTGGGACAAGCACAATGGAGAAGCTGGCCAAATGGCTAATCGGTGCAAGTCCCAGCTGATTCAACTCTTTATGCTGAGCCTCTCTTCCTTCCCTCCGTGGCCATAAAAAGCTCAGCTGAAAACAACCCATAACCCTTCATGAGGAAGCTCTTCAGTGGGTTGATTTCCAAAGCTGCTGCCTGAGGATAGAAGGAAGGACTTCCCCAAAAGGTCCCCAGGGAGGTACCTGAACTAAAGAAAGAGTCCATGCTGTATACACACCTACTCTTACCCAGCTCTCTTTGTGGTCCCAGGATGGCTCCGATCTGAATAGAGCTCAACAGGTGGAACTGCATAAGGAGGATACCAGCAGAGACCAGCTTGACAATAGGAAAGAACTTCCTTGGGGAGCAAAATTGGAACTGCCACCTCTGGTCATAGAGCCAGACAGGTAGTGGAGAGATTTCTATCATTTCCATTGCCTGAGAGGGATGTCCAATAATAATTCCTTTTTTGCCTTCTATTTTTAATATTAAAGGGATTTCTCAACCCCAGGATGAATATTTTTTTCTTTTAGATGTTAATTATATTGTTTTAAAATGTTAATTCTATTCATCGATGCCAGTCAAGTTATTTCTTTTTTTTAAACCCTTATATATATACTGTATATTATATATATATATGTATGTATGTATGTATATATATACTGTGTATTGGATCCAAGGCAGAAGAGTGGTAAGGGCTAGGCAATGGGGGTCAAGTGACTTGCCCAGGTTCACACAGCTGGGAAGTGGCTGAGGCTGGATTCGAACCTAGGACCTCCCACCTCTAGGCTTGGCTCCCAATCCACTGAGCTACCCAGCCGCCCACCCACCCCCTTAGGATTCTTTACAATATCTAATGATAAATGGTTCTCACGATCAATTTAAGTGTTCATTGAGGAACTTTGTATGGAAATTGAAGTTATGGATCACGAACAAAAGGACATAATCTCAAACTACAACTCTGCTGTGACTCAGTAATAGTCGCCTTTAGATATTCCATTTTCAAAGAGCCATCATGGAAGTGATGAATGAGACACAGTGACTCCAAAAGCAAATGTTGACAGCAGTAATAGAAAGTACAGATTTTTGTTGGCTTGTAGTACTTGCCCAGAGTTAGAAAATGAAGAAAAGTCTGGGGTCAGATTCGAACCCACGACCTCTGGTCTTGAGGCCCAGCTCTCTGTCCACTGAGCCACTCAGCTGCGCTGCAACTTCCTTTTACTGAACTACTCAAGGGTTTGCAACTTTCCCAGGGTTGGTTGGTTTCGGTTTTTGGTAGCTAGGAGCCTGATTACATGGCTTCAAGGCTAAATGGCCACAGGTCCCCAGGCTATTTGGCTTGCTGGAGGCTTCATTCATTACGACACTCAAAAAGCCGCCTGCTGATCTGAACCATGGACTTCAGGAGAAGCCTGAGCTTCACAAAGCTTCCTTTGACAAAGGGCACTCCATCAACAAGTGCCTTCTTCTTCTGGGACAAGCACAATGGAGAAGCTGGCCAAATGGCTAATCGGTAAAAGTCCCAGCTGATTCAACTCTTTATGCTGAGCCTCTCTTCCTTCCCTCCGTGGCCATAAAAAGCTCAGCTGAAAACAACCCATAACCCTTCATGAGGAAGCTCTTCAGTGGGTTGATTTCCAAAGCTGCTGCCTGAGGATAGAAGGAAGGACTTCCCCAAAAGGTCCCCAGGGAGGTACCTGAACTAAAGAAAGAGTCCATGCTGTATCCACACCTACTCTTACCCAGCTCTCTTTGTGGTCCCAGGATGGCTCCGATCTGAATAGAGCTCAACAGGTGGAACTGCATAAGGAGGATACCAGCAGAGACCAGCTTGACAATAGGAAAGAACTTCCTTGGGGAGCAAAATTGGAACTGCCACCTCTGGTCATAGAGCCAGACAGGTAGTGGAGAGATTTCTATCATTTCCATTGCCTGAGAGGGATGTCCAATAATAATTCCTTTCTTGGCTTCTATTTTTAATATTAAAGGGATTTCTCAACCCCAGGATGAATATTTTTTTCTTTTAGATGTTAATTATATTGTTTTAAAATGTTAATTCTATTCATCGATGCCAGTCAAGTTATTTCTTTTTTTTAAACCCTTATATATATACTGTATATTATATATATGTATGTATGTATGTATATATATATATACTGTGTATTGGCTCCAAGGCAGAAGAGTGGTAAGGGCTAGGCAATGGGGGTCAAGTGACTTGCCCAGGTTCACACAGCTGGGAAGTGGCTGAGGCTGGATTCGAACCTAGGACCTCCCACCTCTAGGCTTGGCTCCCAATCCACTGAGCTACCCAGCCGCCCACCCACCCCCTTAGGATTCTTTACAATATCTAATGATAAATGGTTCTCACGATCAATTTAAGTGTTCATTGAGGAACTTTGTATGGAAATTGAAGTTATGGATCACGAACAAAAGGACATAATCTCAAACTACAACTCTGCTGTGACTCAGTAATAGTCGCCTTTAGATATTCCATTTTCAAAGAGCCATCATGGAAGGGATGAATGAGACACAGTGACTCCAAAAGCAAATGTTGACAGCAGTAATAGAAAGTACAGATTTTTGTTGGCTTGTAGTACTTGCCCAGAGTTAGAAAATGAAGAAAAGTCTGGGGTCAGATTCGAACCTACGACCTCTGGTCTTGAGGCCCAGCTCTCTGTCCACTGAGCCACTCAGCTGCGCTGCAACTTCCTTTTACTGAACTACTCAAGGGTTTGCAACTTTCCCAGGGTTGGTTGGTTTCGGTTTTTGGTAGCTAGGAGCCTGACTACATGGCTTCAAGGCTAAATGGCCACAGGTCCCCAGGCTATTTGGCTTGCTGGAGGCTTCATTCATTACGACACTCAAAAAGCCGCCTGCTGATCTGAACCATGGACTTCAGGAGAAGCCTGAGCTTCACAAAGCTTCCTTTGACAAAGGGCACTCCATCAACAAGTGCCTTCTTCTTCTGGGACAAGCACAATGGAGAAGCTGGCCAAATGGCTAATCGGTAAAAGTCCCAGCTGATTCAACTCTTTATGCTGAGCCTCTCTTCCTTCCCTCCGTGGCCATAAAAAGCTCAGCTGAAAACAACCCATAACCCTTCATGAGGAAGCTCTTCAGTGGGTTGATTTCCAAAGCTGCTGCCTGAGGATAGAAGGAAGGACTTCCCCAAAAGGTCCCCAGGGAGGTACCTGAACTAAAGAAAGAGTCCATGCTGTATCCACACCTACACTTACCCAGCTCACTTTGTGGTCCCAGGATGGCTCCGATCTGAATAGAGCTCAACAGGTGGAACTGCATAAGGAGGATACCAGCAGAGACCAGCTTGACAATAGGAAAGAACTTCCTTGGGGAGCAAAATTGGAACTGCCACCTCTGGTCATAGAGCCAGACAGGTAGTGGAGAGATTTCTATCATTTCCATTGCCTGAGAGGGATGTCCAATAATAATTCCTTTTTTGCCTTCTATTTTTAATATTAAAGGGATTTCTCAACCCCAGGATGAATATTTTTTTCTTTTAGATGTTAATTATATTGTTTTAAAATGTTAATTCTATTCATCGATGCCAGTCAAGTTATTTCTTTTTTTTAAACCCTTATATATATACTGTATATTATATATATGTATGTATGTATATATATATATATATATATATACTGTGTATTGGCTCCAAGGCAGAAGAGTGGTAAGGGCTAGGCAATGGGGGTCAAGTGACTTGCCCAGGTTCACACAGCTGGGAAGTGGCTGAGGCTGGATTCGAACCTAGGACCTCCCACCTCTAGGCTTGGCTCCCAATCCACTGAGCTACCCAGCCGCCCAATCCACTGAGCTACCCAGCCGCCCACCCACCCCCTTAGGATTCTTTACAATATCTAATGATAAATGGTTCTCACGATCAATTTAAGTGTTCATTGAGGAACTTTGTATGGAAATTGAAGTTATGGATCACGAACAAAAGGACATAATCTCAAACTACAACTCTGCTGTGACTCAGTAATAGTCGCCTTTAGATATTCCATTTTCAAAGAGCCATCATGGAAGGGATGAATGAGACACAGTGACTCCAAAAGCAAATGTTGACAGCAGTAATAGAAAGTACAGATTTTTGTTGGCTTGTAGTACTTGCCCAGAGTTAGAAAATGAAGAAAAGTCTGGGGTCAGATTCGAACCCACGACCTCTGGTCTTGAGGCCCAGCTCTCTGTCCACTGAGCCACTCAGCTGCGCTGCAACTTCCTTTTACTGAACTACTCAAGGGTTTGCAACTTTCCCAGGGTTGGTTGGTTTCGGTTTTTGGTAGCTAGGAGCCTGACTACATGGCTTCAAGGCTAAATGGCCACAGGTCCCCAGGCTATTTGGCTTGCTGGAGGCTTCATTCATTACGACACTCAAAAAGCCGCCTGCTGATCTGAACCATGGACTTCAGGAGAAGCCTGAGCTTCACAAAGCTTCCTTTGACAAAGGGCACTCCATCAACAAGTGCCTTCTTCTTCTGGGACAAGCACAATGGAGAAGCTGGCCAAATGGCTAATCGGTGCAAGTCCCAGCTGATTCAACTCTTTATGCTGAGCCTCTCTTCCTTCCCTCCGTGGCCATAAAAAGCTCAGCTGAAAACAACCCATAACCCTTCATGAGGAAGCTCTTCAGTGGGTTGATTTCCAAAGCTGCTGCCTGAGGATAGAAGGAAGGACTTCCCCAAAAGGTCCCCAGGGAGGTACCTGAACTAAAGAAAGAGTCCATGCTGTATCCACACCTACTCTTACCCAGCTCTCTTTGTGGTCCCAGGATGGCTCCGATCTGAATAGAGCTCAACAGGTGGAACTGCATAAGGAGGATACCAGCAGAGACCAGCTTGACAATAGGAAAGAACTTCCTTGGGGAGCAAAATTGGAACTGCCACCTCTGGTCATAGAGCCAGACAGGTAGTGGAGAGATTTCTATCATTTCCATTGCCTGAGAGGGATGTCCAATAATAATTCCTTTCTTGGCTTCTATTTTTAATATTAAAGGGATTTCTCAACCCCAGGATGAATATTTTTTTCTTTTAGATGTTAATTATATTGTTTTAAAATGTTAATTCTATTCATCGATGCCAGTCAAGTTATTTCTTTTTTTTAAACCCTTATATATATACTGTATATTATATATATGTATATGTATATGTATGTATGTATATATATATATATATACTGTGTATTGGCTCCAAGGCAGAAGAGTGGTAAGGGCTAGGCAATGGGGGTCAAGTGACTTGCCCAGGTTCACACAGCTGGGAAGTGGCTGAGGCTGGATTCGAACCTAGGACCTCCCACCTCTAGGCTTGGCTCCCAATCCACTGAGCTACCCAGCCGCCCACCCACCCCCTTAGGATTCTTTACAATATCTAATGATAAATGGTTCTCACGATCAATTTAAGTGTTCATTGAGGAACTTTGTATGGAAATTGAAGTTATGGATCATGAACAAAAGGACATAATCTCAAACTACAACTCTGCTGTGACTCAGTAATAGTCGCCTTTAGATATTCCATTTTCAAAGAGCCATCATGGAAGTGATGAATGAGACACAGTGACTCCAAAAGCAAATGTTGACAGCAGTAATAGAAAGTACAGATTTTTGTTGGCTTGTAGTACTTGCCCAGAGTTAGAAAATGAAGAAAAGTCTGGGGTCAGATTCGAACCTACGACCTCTGGTCTTGAGGCCCAGCTCTCTGTCCACTGAGCCACTCAGCTGCGCTGCAACTTCCTTTTACTGAACTACTCAAGGGTTTGCAACTTTCCCAGGGTTGGTTGGTTTCGGTTTTTGGTAGCTAGGAGCCTGACTACATGGCTTCAAGGCTAAATGGCCACAGGTCCCCAGGCTATTTGGCTTGCTGGAGGCTTCATTCATTACGACACTCAAAAAGCCGCCTGCTGATCTGAACCATGGACTTCAGGAGAAGCCTGAGCTTCACAAAGCTTCCTTTGACAAAGGGCACTCCATCAACAAGTGCCTTCTTCTTCTGGGACAAGCACAATGGAGAAGCTGGCCAAATGGCTAATCGGTGCAAGTCCCAGCTGATTCAACTCTTTATGCTGAGCCTCTCTTCCTTCCCTCCGTGGCCATAAAAAGCTCAGCTGAAAACAACCCATAACCCTTCATGAGGAAGCTCTTCAGTGGGTTGATTTCCAAAGCTGCTGCCTGAGGATAGAAGGAAGGACTTCCCCAAAAGGTCCCCAGGGAGGTACCTGAACTAAAGAAAGAGTCCATGCTGTATCCACACCTACTCTTACCCAGCTCTCTTTGTGGTCCCAGGATGGCTCCGATCTGAATAGAGCTCAACAGGTGGAACTGCATAAGGAGGATACCAGCAGAGACCAGCTTGACAATAGGAAAGAACTTCCTTGGGGAGCAAAATTGGAACTGCCACCTCTGGTCATAGAGCCAGACAGGTAGTGGAGAGATTTCTATCATTTCCATTGCCTGAGAGGGATGTCCAATAATAATTCCTTTCTTGGCTTCTATTTTTAATATTAAAGGGATTTCTCAACCCCAGGATGAATATTTTTTTCTTTTAGATGTTAATTATATTGTTTTAAAATGTTAATTCTATTCATCGATGCCAGTCAAGTTATTTCTTTTTTTTAAACCCTTATATATATACTGTATATTATATATATGTATATGTATATGTATGTATGTATATATATATATATACTGTGTATTGGCTCCAAGGCAGAAGAGTGGTAAGGGCTAGGCAATGGGGGTCAAGTGACTTGCCCAGGTTCACACAGCTGGGAAGTGGCTGAGGCTGGATTCGAACCTAGGACCTCCCACCTCTAGGCTTGGCTCCCAATCCACTGAGCTACCCAGCCGCCCAATCCACTGAGCTACCCAGCCGCCCACCCACCCCCTTAGGATTCTTTACAATATCTAATGATAAATGGTTCTCACGATCAATTTAAGTGTTCATTGAGGAACTTTGTATGGAAATTGAAGTTATGGATCACAAACGAAAGCAAATAATCTCAAACTACAACTCTGCTGTGACTCAGTAATAGTCGCCTTTAGATATTCCATTTTCAAAGAGCCATCATGGAAGGGATGAATGAGACACAGTGACTCCAAAAGCAAATGTTGACAGCAGTAATAGAAAGTACAGATTTTTGTTGGCTTGTAGTACTTGCCCAGAGTTAGAAAATGAAGAAAAGTCTGGGGTCAGATTCGAACCTACGACCTCTGGTCTTGAGGCCCAGCTCTCTGTCCACTGAGCCACTCAGCTGCACTGCAACTTCCTTTTACTGAACTACTCAAGGGTTTGCAACTTTCCCAGGGTTGGTTGGTTTCGGTTTTTGGTAGCTAGGAGCCTGACTACATGGCTTCAAGGCTAAATGGCCACAGGTCCCCAGGCTATTTGGCTTGCTGGAGGCTTCATTCATTACGACACTCAAAAAGCCGCCTGCTGATCTGAACCATGGACTTCAGGAGAAGCCTGAGCTTCACAAAGCTTCCTTTGACAAAGGGCACTCCATCAACAAGTGCCTTCTTCTTCTGGGACAAGCACAATGGAGAAGCTGGCCAAATGGCTAATCGGTGCAAGTCCCAGCTGATTCAACTCTTTATGCTGAGCCTCTCTTCCTTCCCTCCGTGGCCATAAAAAGCTCAGCTGAAAACAACCCATAACCCTTCATGAGGAAGCTCTTCAGTGGGTTGATTTCCAAAGCTGCTGCCTGAGGATAGAAGGAAGGACTTCCCCAAAAGGTCCCCAGGGAGGTACCTGAACTAAAGAAAGAGTCCATGCTGTATACACACCTACTCTTACCCAGCTCTCTTTGTGGTCCCAGGATGGCTCCGATCTGAATAGAGCTCAACAGGTGGAACTGCATAAGGAGGATACCAGCAGAGACCAGCTTGACAATAGGAAAGAACTTCCTTGGGGAGCAAAATTGGAACTGCCACCTCTGGTCATAGAGCCAGACAGGTAGTGGAGAGATTTCTATCATTTCCATTGCCTGAGAGGGATGTCCAATAATAATTCCTTTCTTGGCTTCTATTTTTAATATTAAAGGGATTTCTCAACCCCAGGATGAATATTTTTTTCTTTTAGATGTTAATTATATTGTTTTAAAATGTTAATTCTATTCATCGATGCCAGTCAAGTTATTTCTTTTTTTTAAACCCTTATATATATACTGTATATTATATATATATATGTATGTATGTATGTATATATATACTGTGTATTGGATCCAAGGCAGAAGAGTGGTAAGGGCTAGGCAATGGGGGTCAAGTGACTTGCCCAGGTTCACACAGCTGGGAAGTGGCTGAGGCTGGATTCGAACCTAGGACCTCCCACCTCTAGGCTTGGCTCCCAATCCACTGAGCTACCCAGCCGCCCACCCACCCCCTTAGGATTCTTTACAATATCTAATGATAAATGGTTCTCACGATCAATTTAAGTGTTCATTGAGGAACTTTGTATGGAAATTGAAGTTATGGATCACGAACAAAAGGACATAATCTCAAACTACAACTCTGCTGTGACTCAGTAATAGTCGCCTTTAGATATTCCATTTTCAAAGAGCCATCATGGAAGTGATGAATGAGACACAGTGACTCCAAAAGCAAATGTTGACAGCAGTAATAGAAAGTACAGATTTTTGTTGGCTTGTAGTACTTGCCCAGAGTTAGAAAATGAAGAAAAGTCTGGGGTCAGATTCGAACCCACGACCTCTGGTCTTGAGGCCCAGCTCTCTGTCCACTGAGCCACTCAGCTGCGCTGCAACTTCCTTTTACTGAACTACTCAAGGGTTTGCAACTTTCCCAGGGTTGGTTGGTTTCGGTTTTTGGTAGCTAGGAGCCTGATTACATGGCTTCAAGGCTAAATGGCCACAGGTCCCCAGGCTATTTGGCTTGCTGGAGGCTTCATTCATTACGACACTCAAAAAGCCGCCTGCTGATCTGAACCATGGACTTCAGGAGAAGCCTGAGCTTCACAAAGCTTCCTTTGACAAAGGGCACTCCATCAACAAGTGCCTTCTTCTTCTGGGACAAGCACAATGGAGAAGCTGGCCAAATGGCTAATCGGTAAAAGTCCCAGCTGATTCAACTCTTTATGCTGAGCCTCTCTTCCTTCCCTCCGTGGCCATAAAAAGCTCAGCTGAAAACAACCCATAACCCTTCATGAGGAAGCTCTTCAGTGGGTTGATTTCCAAAGCTGCTGCCTGAGGATAGAAGGAAGGACTTCCCCAAAAGGTCCCCAGGGAGGTACCTGAACTAAAGAAAGAGTCCATGCTGTATCCACACCTACTCTTACCCAGCTCTCTTTGTGGTCCCAGGATGGCTCCGATCTGAATAGAGCTCAACAGGTGGAACTGCATAAGGAGGATACCAGCAGAGACCAGCTTGACAATAGGAAAGAACTTCCTTGGGGAGCAAAATTGGAACTGCCACCTCTGGTCATAGAGCCAGACAGGTAGTGGAGAGATTTCTATCATTTCCATTGCCTGAGAGGGATGTCCAATAATAATTCCTTTCTTGGCTTCTATTTTTAATATTAAAGGGATTTCTCAACCCCAGGATGAATATTTTTTTCTTTTAGATGTTAATTATATTGTTTTAAAATGTTAATTCTATTCATCGATGCCAGTCAAGTTATTTCTTTTTTTTAAACCCTTATATATATACTGTATATTATATATATGTATGTATGTATGTATATATATATATACTGTGTATTGGCTCCAAGGCAGAAGAGTGGTAAGGGCTAGGCAATGGGGGTCAAGTGACTTGCCCAGGTTCACACAGCTGGGAAGTGGCTGAGGCTGGATTCGAACCTAGGACCTCCCACCTCTAGGCTTGGCTCCCAATCCACTGAGCTACCCAGCCGCCCACCCACCCCCTTAGGATTCTTTACAATATCTAATGATAAATGGTTCTCACGATCAATTTAAGTGTTCATTGAGGAACTTTGTATGGAAATTGAAGTTATGGATCACGAACAAAAGGACATAATCTCAAACTACAACTCTGCTGTGACTCAGTAATAGTCGCCTTTAGATATTCCATTTTCAAAGAGCCATCATGGAAGGGATGAATGAGACACAGTGACTCCAAAAGCAAATGTTGACAGCAGTAATAGAAAGTACAGATTTTTGTTGGCTTGTAGTACTTGCCCAGAGTTAGAAAATGAAGAAAAGTCTGGGGTCAGATTCGAACCTACGACCTCTGGTCTTGAGGCCCAGCTCTCTGTCCACTGAGCCACTCAGCTGCGCTGCAACTTCCTTTTACTGAACTACTCAAGGGTTTGCAACTTTCCCAGGGTTGGTTGGTTTCGGTTTTTGGTAGCTAGGAGCCTGACTACATGGCTTCAAGGCTAAATGGCCACAGGTCCCCAGGCTATTTGGCTTGCTGGAGGCTTCATTCATTACGACACTCAAAAAGCCGCCTGCTGATCTGAACCATGGACTTCAGGAGAAGCCTGAGCTTCACAAAGCTTCCTTTGACAAAGGGCACTCCATCAACAAGTGCCTTCTTCTTCTGGGACAAGCACAATGGAGAAGCTGGCCAAATGGCTAATCGGTAAAAGTCCCAGCTGATTCAACTCTTTATGCTGAGCCTCTCTTCCTTCCCTCCGTGGCCATAAAAAGCTCAGCTGAAAACAACCCATAACCCTTCATGAGGAAGCTCTTCAGTGGGTTGATTTCCAAAGCTGCTGCCTGAGGATAGAAGGAAGGACTTCCCCAAAAGGTCCCCAGGGAGGTACCTGAACTAAAGAAAGAGTCCATGCTGTATCCACACCTACTCTTACCCAGCTCTCTTTGTGGTCCCAGGATGGCTCCGATCTGAATAGAGCTCAACAGGTGGAACTGCATAAGGAGGATACCAGCAGAGACCAGCTTGACAATAGGAAAGAACTTCCTTGGGGAGCAAAATTGGAACTGCCACCTCTGGTCATAGAGCCAGACAGGTAGTGGAGAGATTTCTATCATTTCCATTGCCTGAGAGGGATGTCCAATAATAATTCCTTTCTTGGCTTCTATTTTTAATATTAAAGGGATTTCTCAAACCCAGGATGAATATTTTTTTCTTTTAGATGTTAATTATATTGTTTTAAAATGTTAATTCTATTCATCGATGCCAGTCAAGTTATTTCTTTTTTTTAAACCCTTATATATATACTGTATATTATATATATGTATGTATGTATGTATATATATATATACTGTGTATTGGCTCCAAGGCAGAAGAGTGGTAAGGGCTAGGCAATGGGGGTCAAGTGACTTGCCCAGGTTCACACAGCTGGGAAGTGGCTGAGGCTGGATTCGAACCTAGGACCTCCCACCTCTAGGCTTGGCTCCCAATCCACTGAGCTACCCAGCCGCCCACCCACCCCCTTAGGATTCTTTACAATATCTAATGATAAATGGTTCTCACGATCAATTTAAGTGTTCATTGAGGAACTTTGTATGGAAATTGAAGTTATGGATCACGAACAAAAGGACATAATCTCAAACTACAACTCTGCTGTGACTCAGTAATAGTCGCCTTTAGATATTCCATTTTCAAAGAGCCATCATGGAAGGGATGAATGAGACACAGTGACTCCAAAAGCAAATGTTGACAGCAGTAATAGAAAGTACAGATTTTTGTTGGCTTGTAGTACTTGCCCAGAGTTAGAAAATGAAGAAAAGTCTGGGGTCAGATTCGAACCTACGACCTCTGGTCTTGAGGCCCAGCTCTCTGTCCACTGAGCCACTCAGCTGCGCTGCAACTTCCTTTTACTGAACTACTCAAGGGTTTGCAACTTTCCCAGGGTTGGTTGGTTTCGGTTTTTGGTAGCTAGGAGCCTGACTACATGGCTTCAAGGCTAAATGGCCACAGGTCCCCAGGCTATTTGGCTTGCTGGAGGCTTCATTCATTACGACACTCAAAAAGCCGCCTGCTGATCTGAACCATGGACTTCAGGAGAAGCCTGAGCTTCACAAAGCTTCCTTTGACAAAGGGCACTCCATCAACAAGTGCCTTCTTCTTCTGGGACAAGCACAATGGAGAAGCTGGCCAAATGGCTAATCGGTAAAAGTCCCAGCTGATTCAACTCTTTATGCTGAGCCTCTCTTCCTTCCCTCCGTGGCCATAAAAAGCTCAGCTGAAAACAACCCATAACCCTTCATGAGGAAGCTCTTCAGTGGGTTGATTTCCAAAGCTGCTGCCTGAGGATAGAAGGAAGGACTTCCCCAAAAGGTCCCCAGGGAGGTACCTGAACTAAAGAAAGAGTCCATGCTGTATCCACACCTACACTTACCCAGCTCACTTTGTGGTCCCAGGATGGCTCCGATCTGAATAGAGCTCAACAGGTGGAACTGCATAAGGAGGATACCAGCAGAGACCAGCTTGACAATAGGAAAGAACTTCCTTGGGGAGCAAAATTGGAACTGCCACCTCTGGTCATAGAGCCAGACAGGTAGTGGAGAGATTTCTATCATTTCCATTGCCTGAGAGGGATGTCCAATAATAATTCCTTTTTTGCCTTCTATTTTTAATATTAAAGGGATTTCTCAACCCCAGGATGAATATTTTTTTCTTTTAGATGTTAATTATATTGTTTTAAAATGTTAATTCTATTCATCGATGCCAGTCAAGTTATTTCTTTTTTTTAAACCCTTATATATATACTGTATATTATATATATGTATGTATGTATATATATATATATATATATATATACTGTGTATTGGCTCCAAGGCAGAAGAGTGGTAAGGGCTAGGCAATGGGGGTCAAGTGACTTGCCCAGGTTCACACAGCTGGGAAGTGGCTGAGGCTGGATTCGAACCTAGGACCTCCCACCTCTAGGCTTGGCTCCCAATCCACTGAGCTACCCAGCCGCCCAATCCACTGAGCTACCCAGCCGCCCACCCACCCCCTTAGGATTCTTTACAATATCTAATGATAAATGGTTCTCACGACCAATTTAAGTGTTCATTGAGGAACTTTGTATGGAAATTGAAGTTATGGATCACGAACAAAAGGACATAATCTCAAACTACAACTCTGCTGTGACTCAGTAATAGTCGCCTTTAGATATTCCATTTTCAAAGAGCCATCATGGAAGGGATGAATGAGACACAGTGACTCCAAAAGCAAATGTTGACAGCAGTAATAGAAAGTACAGATTTTTGTTGGCTTGTAGTACTTGCCCAGAGTTAGAAAATGAAGAAAAGTCTGGGGTCAGATTCGAACCCACGACCTCTGGTCTTGAGGCCCAGCTCTCTGTCCACTGAGCCACTCAGCTGCGCTGCAACTTCCTTTTACTGAACTACTCAAGGGTTTGCAACTTTCCCAGGGTTGGTTGGTTTCGGTTTTTGGTAGCTAGGAGCCTGACTACATGGCTTCAAGGCTAAATGGCCACAGGTCCCCAGGCTATTTGGCTTGCTGGAGGCTTCATTCATTACGACACTCAAAAAGCCGCCTGCTGATCTGAACCATGGACTTCAGGAGAAGCCTGAGCTTCACAAAGCTTCCTTTGACAAAGGGCACTCCATCAACAAGTGCCTTCTTCTTCTGGGACAAGCACAATGGAGAAGCTGGCCAAATGGCTAATCGGTGCAAGTCCCAGCTGATTCAACTCTTTATGCTGAGCCTCTCTTCCTTCCCTCCGTGGCCATAAAAAGCTCAGCTGAAAACAACCCATAACCCTTCATGAGGAAGCTCTTCAGTGGGTTGATTTCCAAAGCTGCTGCCTGAGGATAGAAGGAAGGACTTCCCCAAAAGGTCCCCAGGGAGGTACCTGAACTAAAGAAAGAGTCCATGCTGTATCCACACCTACTCTTACCCAGCTCTCTTTGTGGTCCCAGGATGGCTCCGATCTGAATAGAGCTCAACAGGTGGAACTGCATAAGGAGGATACCAGCAGAGACCAGCTTGACAATAGGAAAGAACTTCCTTGGGGAGCAAAATTGGAACTGCCACCTCTGGTCATAGAGCCAGACAGGTAGTGGAGAGATTTCTATCATTTCCATTGCCTGAGAGGGATGTCCAATAATAATTCCTTTCTTGGCTTCTATTTTTAATATTAAAGGGATTTCTCAACCCCAGGATGAATATTTTTTTCTTTTAGATGTTAATTATATTGTTTTAAAATGTTAATTCTATTCATCGATGCCAGTCAAGTTATTTCTTTTTTTTAAACCCTTATATATATACTGTATATTATATATATGTATATGTATATGTATGTATGTATATATATATATATACTGTGTATTGGCTCCAAGGCAGAAGAGTGGTAAGGGCTAGGCAATGGGGGTCAAGTGACTTGCCCAGGTTCACACAGCTGGGAAGTGGCTGAGGCTGGATTCGAACCTAGGACCTCCCACCTCTAGGCTTGGCTCCCAATCCACTGAGCTACCCAGCCGCCCAATCCACTGAGCTACCCAGCCGCCCACCCACCCCCTTAGGATTCTTTACAATATCTAATGATAAATGGTTCTCACGATCAATTTAAGTGTTCATTGAGGAACTTTGTATGGAAATTGAAGTTATGGATCACAAACGAAAGCAAATAATCTCAAACTACAACTCTGCTGTGACTCAGTAATAGTCGCCTTTAGATATTCCATTTTCAAAGAGCCATCATGGAAGTGATGAATGAGACACAGTGACTCCAAAAGCAAATGTTGACAGCAGTAATAGAAAGTACAGATTTTTGTTGGCTTGTAGTACTTGCCCAGAGTTAGAAAATGAAGAAAAGTCTGGGGTCAGATTCGAACCTACGACCTCTGGTCTTGAGGCCCAGCTCTCTGTCCACTGAGCCACTCAGCTGCGCTGCAACTTCCTTTTACTGAACTACTCAAGGGTTTGCAACTTTCCCAGGGTTGGTTGGTTTCGGTTTTTGGTAGCTAGGAGCCTGACTACATGGCTTCAAGGCTAAATGGCCACAGGTCCCCAGGCTATTTGGCTTGCTGGAGGCTTCATTCATTACGACACTCAAAAAGCCGCCTGCTGATCTGAACCATGGACTTCAGGAGAAGCCTGAGCTTCACAAAGCTTCCTTTGACAAAGGGCACTCCATCAACAAGTGCCTTCTTCTTCTGGGACAAGCACAATGGAGAAGCTGGCCAAATGGCTAATCGGTGCAAGTCCCAGCTGATTCAACTCTTTATGCTGAGCCTCTCTTCCTTCCCTCCGTGGCCATAAAAAGCTCAGCTGAAAACAACCCATAACCCTTCATGAGGAAGCTCTTCAGTGGGTTGATTTCCAAAGCTGCTGCCTGAGGATAGAAGGAAGGTCTTCCCTAAAAGGTCCCCAGGGAGGTACCTGAACTAAAGAAAGAGTCCATGCTGTATACACACCTACTCTTACCCAGCTCTCTTTGTGGTCCCAGGATGGCTCCGATCTGAATAGAGCTCAACAGGTGGAACTGCATAAGGAGGATACCAGCAGAGACCAGCTTGACAATAGGAAAGAACTTCCTTGGGGAGCAAAATTGGAACTGCCACCTCTGGTCATAGAGCCAGACAGGTAGTGGAGAGATTTCTATCATTTCCATTGCCTGAGAGGGATGTCCAATAATAATTCCTTTCTTGGCTTCTATTTTTAATATTAAAGGGATTTCTCAACCCCAGGATGAATATTTTTTTCTTTTAGATGTTAATTATATTGTTTTAAAATGTTAATTCTATTCATCGATGCCAGTCAAGTTATTTCTTTTTTTTAAACCCTTATATATATACTGTATATTATATATATGTATATGTATATGTATGTATGTATATATATATATATACTGTGTATTGGCTCCAAGGCAGAAGAGTGGTAAGGGCTAGGCAATGGGGGTCAAGTGACTTGCCCAGGTTCACACAGCTGGGAAGTGGCTGAGGCTGGATTCGAACCTAGGACCTCCCACCTCTAGGCTTGGCTCCCAATCCACTGAGCTACCCAGCCGCCCAATCCACTGAGCTACCCAGCCGCCCACCCACCCCCTTAGGATTCTTTACAATATCTAATGATAAATGGTTCTCACGATCAATTTAAGTGTTCATTGAGGAACTTTGTATGGAAATTGAAGTTATGGATCACAAACGAAAGCAAATAATCTCAAACTACAACTCTGCTGTGACTCAGTAATAGTCGCCTTTAGATATTCCATTTTCAAAGAGCCATCATGGAAGTGATGAATGAGACACAGTGACTCCAAAAGCAAATGTTGACAGCAGTAATAGAAAGTACAGATTTTTGTTGGCTTGTAGTACTTGCCCAGAGTTAGAAAATGAAGAAAAGTCTGGGGTCAGATTCGAACCTACGACCTCTGGTCTTGAGGCCCAGCTCTCTGTCCACTGAGCCACTCAGCTGCGCTGCAACTTCCTTTTACTGAACTACTCAAGGGTTTGCAACTTTCCCAGGGTTGGTTGGTTTCGGTTTTTGGTAGCTAGGAGCCTGACTACATGGCTTCAAGGCTAAATGGCCACAGGTCCCCAGGCTATTTGGCTTGCTGGAGGCTTCATTCATTACGACACTCAAAAAGCCGCCTGCTGATCTGAACCATGGACTTCAGGAGAAGCCTGAGCTTCACAAAGCTTCCTTTGACAAAGGGCACTCCATCAACAAGTGCCTTCTTCTTCTGGGACAAGCACAATGGAGAAGCTGGCCAAATGGCTAATCGGTGCAAGTCCCAGCTGATTCAACTCTTTATGCTGAGCCTCTCTTCCTTCCCTCCGTGGCCATAAAAAGCTCAGCTGAAAACAACCCATAACCCTTCATGAGGAAGCTCTTCAGTGGGTTGATTTCCAAAGCTGCTGCCTGAGGATAGAAGGAAGGACTTCCCCAAAAGGTCCCCAGGGAGGTACCTGAACTAAAGAAAGAGTCCATGCTGTATCCACACCTACTCTTACCCAGCTCTCTTTGTGGTCCCAGGATGGCTCCGATCTGAATAGAGCTCAACAGGTGGAACTGCATAAGGAGGATACCAGCAGAGACCAGCTTGACAATAGGAAAGAACTTCCTTGGGGAGCAAAATTGGAACTGCCACCTCTGGTCATAGAGCCAGACAGGTAGTGGAGAGATTTCTATCATTTCCATTGCCTGAGAGGGATGTCCAATAATAATTCCTTTCTTGGCTTCTATTTTTAATATTAAAGGGATTTCTCAACCCCAGGATGAATATTTTTTTCTTTTAGATGTTAATTATATTGTTTTAAAATGTTAATTCTATTCATCGATGCCAGTCAAGTTATTTCTTTTTTTTAAACCCTTATATATATACTGTATATTATATATATATGTATATGTATATGTATGTATGTATATATATATATATATATATATATATATATATATATATATATATATATATATATATATATATATATATACTGTGTATTGGCTCCAAGGCAGAAGAGTGGTAAGGGCTAGGCAATGGGGGTCAAGTGACTTGCCCAGGTTCACACAGTTGGGAAGTGGCTGAGGCTGGATTCGAACCTAGGACCTCCCACCTCTAGGCTTGGCTCCCAATCCACTGAGCTACCCAGCCGCCCAATCCACTGAGCTACCCAGCCGCCCACCCACCCCCTTAGGATTCTTTACAATATCTAATGATAAATGGTTCTCACGATCAATTTAAGTGTTCATTGAGGAACTTTGTATGGAAATTGAAGTTATGGATCACAAACGAAAGCAAATAATCTCAAACTACAACTCTGCTGTGACTCAGTAATAGTCGCCTTTAGATATTCCATTTTCAAAGAGCCATCATGGAAGGGATGAATGAGACACAGTGACTCCAAAAGCAAATGTTGACAGCAGTAATAGAAAGTACAGATTTTTGTTGGCTTGTAGTACTTGCCCAGAGTTAGAAAATGAAGAAAAGTCTGGGGTCAGATTCGAACCTACGACCTCTGGTCTTGAGGCCCAGCTCTCTGTCCACTGAGCCACTCAGCTGCGCTGCAACTTCCTTTTACTGAACTACTCAAGGGTTTGCAACTTTCCCAGGGTTGGTTGGTTTCGGTTTTTGGTAGCTAGGAGCCTGACTACATGGCTTCAAGGCTAAATGGCCACAGGTCCCCAGGCTATTTGGCTTGCTGGAGGCTTCATTCATTACGACACTCAAAAAGCCGCCTGCTGATCTGAACCATGGACTTCAGGAGAAGCCTGAGCTTCACAAAGCTTCCTTTGACAAAGGGCACTCCATCAACAAGTGCCTTCTTCTTCTGGGACAAGCACAATGGAGAAGCTGGCCAAATGGCTAATCGGTAAAAGTCCCAGCTGATTCAACTCTTTATGCTGAGCCTCTCTTCCTTCCCTCCGTGGCCATAAAAAGCTCAGCTGAAAACAACCCATAACCCTTCATGAGGAAGCTCTTCAGTGGGTTGATTTCCAAAGCTGCTGCCTGAGGATAGAAGGAAGGACTTCCCCAAAAGGTCCCCAGGGAGGTACCTGAACTAAAGAAAGAGTCCATGCTGTATCCACACCTACTCTTACCCAGCTCTCTTTGTGGTCCCAGGATGGCTCCGATCTGAATAGAGCTCAACAGGTGGAACTGCATAAGAAGGATACCAGCAGAGACCAGCTTGACAATAGGAAAGAACTTCCTTGGGGAGCAAAATTGGAACTGCCACCTCTGGTCATAGAGCCAGACAGGTAGTGGAGAGATTTCTATCATTTCCATTGCCTGAGAGGGATGTCCAATAATAATTCCTTTCTTGGCTTCTATTTTTAATATTAAAGGGATTTCTCAACCCCAGGATGAATATTTTTTTCTTTTAGATGTTAATTATATTGTTTTAAAATGTTAATTCTATTCATCGATGCCAGTCAAGTTATTTCTTTTTTTTAAACCCTTATATATATACTGTATATTATATATATGTATATGTATATGTATGTATGTATATATATATATACTGTGTATTGGCTCCAAGGCAGAAGAGTGGTAAGGGCTAGGCAATGGGGGTCAAGTGACTTGCCCAGGTTCACACAGCTGGGAAGTGGCTGAGGCTGGATTCGAACCTAGGACCTCCCACCTCTAGGCTTGGCTCCCAATCCACTGAGCTACCCAGCCGCCCAATCCACTGAGCTACCCAGCCGCCCACCCACCCCCTTAGGATTCTTTACAATATCTAATGATAAATGGTTCTCACGATCAATTTAAGTGTTCATTGAGGAACTTTGTATGGAAATTGAAGTTATGGATCACAAACGAAAGCAAATAATCTCAAACTACAACTCTGCTGTGACTCAGTAATAGTCGCCTTTAGATATTCCATTTTCAAAGAGCCATCATGGAAGGGATGAATGAGACACAGTGACTCCAAAAGCAAATGTTGACAGCAGTAATAGAAAGTACAGATTTTTGTTGGCTTGTAGTACTTGCCCAGAGTTAGAAAATGAAGAAAAGTCTGGGGTCAGATTCGAACCTACGACCTCTGGTCTTGAGGCCCAGCTCTCTGTCCACTGAGCCACTCAGCTGCGCTGCAACTTCCTTTTACTGAACTACTCAAGGGTTTGCAACTTTCCCAGGGTTGGTTGGTTTCGGTTTTTGGTAGCTAGGAGCCTGACTACATGGCTTCAAGGCTAAATGGCCACAGGTCCCCAGGCTATTTGGCTTGCTGGAGGCTTCATTCATTACGACACTCAAAAAGCCGCCTGCTGATCTGAACCATGGACTTCAGGAGAAGCCTGAGCTTCACAAAGCTTCCTTTGACAAAGGGCACTCCATCAACAAGTGCCTTCTTCTTCTGGGACAAGCACAATGGAGAAGCTGGCCAAATGGCTAATCGGTGCAAGTCCCAGCTGATTCAACTCTTTATGCTGAGCCTCTCTTCCTTCCCTCCGTGGCCATAAAAAGCTCAGCTGAAAACAACCCATAACCCTTCATGAGGAAGCTCTTCAGTGGGTTGATTTCCAAAGCTGCTGCCTGAGGATAGAAGGAAGGACTTCCCCAAAAGGTCCCCAGGGAGGTACCTGAACTAAAGAAAGAGTCCATGCTGTATCCACACCTACTCTTACCCAGCTCTCTTTGTGGTCCCAGGATGGCTCCGATCTGAATAGAGCTCAACAGGTGGAACTGCATAAGGAGGATACCAGCAGAGACCAGCTTGACAATAGGAAAGAACTTCCTTGGGGAGCAAAATTGGAACTGCCACCTCTGGTCATAGAGCCAGACAGGTAGTGGAGAGATTTCTATCATTTCCATTGCCTGAGAGGGATGTCCAATAATAATTCCTTTCTTGGCTTCTATTTTTAATATTAAAGGGATTTCTCAACCCCAGGATGAATATTTTTTTCTTTTAGATGTTAATTATATTGTTTTAAAATGTTAATTCTATTCATCGATGCCAGTCAAGTTATTTCTTTTTTTTAAACCCTTATATATATACTGTATATTATATATATGTATGTATGTATATATATATATATATACTGTGTATTGGCTCCAAGGCAGAAGAGTGGTAAGGGCTAGGCAATGGGGGTCAAGTGACTTGCCCAGGTTCACACAGCTGGGAAGTGGCTGAGGCTGGATTCGAACCTAGGACCTCCCACCTCTAGGCTTGGCTCCCAATCCACTGAGCTACCCAGCCGCCCAATCCACTGAGCTACCCAGCCGCCCACCCACCCCCTTAGGATTCTTTACAATATCTAATGATAAATGGTTCTCACGATCAATTTAAGTGTTCATTGAGGAACTTTGTATGGAAATTGAAGTTATGGATCACAAACGAAAGCAAATAATCTCAAACTACAACTCTGCTGTGACTCAGTAATAGTCGCCTTTAGATATTCCATTTTCAAAGAGCCATCATGGAAGGGATGAATGAGACACAGTGACTCCAAAAGCAAATGTTGACAGCAGTAATAGAAAGTACAGATTTTTGTTGGCTTGTAGTACTTGCCCAGAGTTAGAAAATGAAGAAAAGTCTGGGGTCAGATTCGAACCTACGACCTCTGGTCTTGAGGCCCAGCTCTCTGTCCACTGAGCCACTCAGCTGCGCTGCAACTTCCTTTTACTGAACTACTCAAGGGTTTGCAACTTTCCCAGGGTTGGTTGGTTTCGGTTTTTGGTAGCTAGGAGCCTGACTACATGGCTTCAAGGCTAAATGGCCACAGGTCCCCAGGCTATTTGGCTTGCTGGAGGCTTCATTCATTACGACACTCAAAAAGCCGCCTGCTGATCTGAACCATGGACTTCAGGAGAAGCCTGAGCTTCACAAAGCTTCCTTTGACAAAGGGCACTCCATCAACAAGTGCCTTCTTCTTCTGGGACAAGCACAATGGAGAAGCTGGCCAAATGGCTAATCGGTAAAAGTCCCAGCTGATTCAACTCTTTATGCTGAGCCTCTCTTCCTTCCCTCCGTGGCCATAAAAAGCTCAGCTGAAAACAACCCATAACCCTTCATGAGGAAGCTCTTCAGTGGGTTGATTTCCAAAGCTGCTGCCTGAGGATAGAAGGAAGGACTTCCCCAAAAGGTCCCCAGGGAGGTACCTGAACTAAAGAAAGAGTCCATGCTGTATCCACACCTACTCTTACCCAGCTCTCTTTGTGGTCCCAGGATGGCTCCGATCTGAATAGAGCTCAACAGGTGGAACTGCATAAGGAGGATACCAGCAGAGACCAGCTTGACAATAGGAAAGAACTTCCTTGGGGAGCAAAATTGGAACTGCCACCTCTGGTCATAGAGCCAGACAGGTAGTGGAGAGATTTCTATCATTTCCATTGCCTGAGAGGGATGTCCAATAATAATTCCTTTCTTGGCTTCTATTTTTAATATTAAAGGGATTTCTCAACCCCAGGATGAATATTTTTTTCTTTTAGATGTTAATTATATTGTTTTAAAATGTTAATTCTATTCATCGATGCCAGTCAAGTTATTTCTTTTTTTTAAACCCTTATATATATACTGTATATTATATATATGTATGTATGTATGTATATATATATATATACTGTGTATTGGCTCCAAGGCAGAAGAGTGGTAAGGGCTAGGCAATGGGGGTCAAGTGACTTGCCCAGGTTCACACAGCTGGGAAGTGGCTGAGGCTGGATTCGAACCTAGGACCTCCCACCTCTAGGCTTGGCTCCCAATCCACTGAGCTACCCAGCCGCCCACCCACCCCCTTAGGATTCTTTACAATATCTAATGATAAATGGTTCTCACGATCAATTTAAGTGTTCATTGAGGAACTTTGTATGGAAATTGAAGTTATGGATCACAAACGAAAGCAAATAATCTCAAACTACAACTCTGCTGTGACTCAGTAATAGTCGCCTTTAGATATTCCATTTTCAAAGAGCCATCATGGAAGGGATGAATGAGACACAGTGACTCCAAAAGCAAATGTTGACAGCAGTAATAGAAAGTACAGATTTTTGTTGGCTTGTAGTACTTGCCCAGAGTTAGAAAATGAAGAAAAGTCTGGGGTCAGATTCGAACCTACGACCTCTGGTCTTGAGGCCCAGCTCTCTGTCCACTGAGCCACTCAGCTGCGCTGCAACTTCCTTTTACTGAACTATTCAAGGGTTTGCAACTTTCCCAGGGTTGGTTGGTTTCGGTTTTTGGTAGCTAGGAGCCTGACTACATGGCTTCAAGGCTAAATGGCCACAGGTCCCCAGGCTATTTGGCTTGCTGGAGGCTTCATTCATTACGACACTCAAAAAGCCGCCTGCTGATCTGAACCATGGACTTCAGGAGAAGCCTGAGCTTCACAAAGCTTCCTTTGACAAAGGGCACTCCATCAACAAGTGCCTTCTTCTTCTGGGACAAGCACAATGGAGAAGCTGGCCAAATGGCTAATCGGTAAAAGTCCCAGCTGATTCAACTCTTTATGCTGAGCCTCTCTTCCTTCCCTCCGTGGCCATAAAAAGCTCAGCTGAAAACAACCCATAACCCTTCATGAGGAAGCTCTTCAGTGGGTTGATTTCCAAAGCTGCTGCCTGAGGATAGAAGGAAGGACTTCCCCAAAAGGTCCCCAGGGAGGTACCTGAACTAAAGAAAGAGTCCATGCTGTATCCACACCTACTCTTACCCAGCTCTCTTTGTGGTCCCAGGATGGCTCCGATCTGAATAGAGCTCAACAGGTGGAACTGCATAAGGAGGATACCAGCAGAGACCAGCTTGACAATAGGAAAGAACTTCCTTGGGGAGCAAAATTGGAACTGCCACCTCTGGTCATAGAGCCAGACAGGTAGTGGAGAGATTTCTATCATTTCCATTGCCTGAGAGGGATGTCCAATAATAATTCCTTTCTTGGCTTCTATTTTTAATATTAAAGGGATTTCTCAACCCCAGGATGAATATTTTTTTCTTTTAGATGTTAATTATATTGTTTTAAAATGTTAATTCTATTCATCGATGCCAGTCAAGTTATTTCTTTTTTTTAAACCCTTATATATATACTGTATATTATATATATGTATATGTATATGTATGTATGTATATATATATATATATACTGTGTATTGGCTCCAAGGCAGAAGAGTGGTAAGGGCTAGGCAATGGGGGTCAAGTGACTTGCCCAGGTTCACACAGCTGGGAAGTGGCTGAGGCTGGATTCGAACCTAGGACCTCCCACCTCTAGGCTTGGCTCCCAATCCACTGAGCTACCCAGCCGCCCAATCCACTGAGCTACCCAGCCGCCCACCCACCCCCTTAGGATTCTTTACAATATCTAATGATAAATGGTTCTCACGATCAATTTAAGTGTTCATTGAGGAACTTTGTATGGAAATTGAAGTTATGGATCACAAACGAAAGCAAATAATCTCAAACTACAACTCTGCTGTGACTCAGTAATAGTCGCCTTTAGATATTCCATTTTCAAAGAGCCATCATGGAAGGGATGAATGAGACACAGTGACTCCAAAAGCAAATGTTGACAGCAGTAATAGAAAGTACAGATTTTTGTTGGCTTGTAGTACTTGCCCAGAGTTAGAAAATGAAGAAAAGTCTGGGGTCAGATTCGAACCTACGACCTCTGGTCTTGAGGCCCAGCTCTCTGTCCACTGAGCCACTCAGCTGCGCTGCAACTTCCTTTTACTGAACTACTCAAGGGTTTGCAACTTTCCCAGGGTTGGTTGGTTTCGGTTTTTGGTAGCTAGGAGCCTGACTACATGGCTTCAAGGCTAAATGGCCACAGGTCCCCAGGCTATTTGGCTTGCTGGAGGCTTCATTCATTACGACACTCAAAAAGCCGCCTGCTGATCTGAACCATGGACTTCAGGAGAAGCCTGAGCTTCACAAAGCTTCCTTTGACAAAGGGCACTCCATCAACAAGTGCCTTCTTCTTCTGGGACAAGCACAATGGAGAAGCTGGCCAAATGGCTAATCGGTGCAAGTCCCAGCTGATTCAACTCTTTATGCTGAGCCTCTCTTCCTTCCCTCCGTGGCCATAAAAAGCTCAGCTGAAAACAACCCATAACCCTTCATGAGGAAGCTCTTCAGTGGGTTGATTTCCAAAGCTGCTGCCTGAGGATAGAAGGAAGGACTTCCCCAAAAGGTCCCCAGGGAGGTACCTGAACTAAAGAAAGAGTCCATGCTGTATCCACACCTACTCTTACCCAGCTCTCTTTGTGGTCCCAGGATGGCTCCGATCTGAATAGAGCTCAACAGGTGGAACTGCATAAGGAGGATACCAGCAGAGACCAGCTTGACAATAGGAAAGAACTTCCTTGGGGAGCAAAATTGGAACTGCCACCTCTGGTCATAGAGCCAGACAGGTAGTGGAGAGATTTCTATCATTTCCATTGCCTGAGAGGGATGTCCAATAATAATTCCTTTCTTGGCTTCTATTTTTAATATTAAAGGGATTTCTCAACCCCAGGATGAATATTTTTTTCTTTTAGATGTTAATTATATTGTTTTAAAATGTTAATTCTATTCATCGATGCCAGTCAAGTTATTTCTTTTTTTTAAACCCTTATATATATACTGTATATTATATATATGTATGTATGTATGTATATATATATATATACTGTGTATTGGCTCCAAGGCAGAAGAGTGGTAAGGGCTAGGCAATGGGGGTCAAGTGACTTGCCCAGGTTCACACAGCTGGGAAGTGGCTGAGGCTGGATTCGAACCTAGGACCTCCCACCTCTAGGCTTGGCTCCCAATCCACTGAGCTACCCAGCCGCCCACCCACCCCCTTAGGATTCTTTACAATATCTAATGATAAATGGTTCTCACGATCAATTTAAGTGTTCATTGAGGAACTTTGTATGGAAATTGAAGTTATGGATCACAAACGAAAGCAAATAATCTCAAACTACAACTCTGCTGTGACTCAGTAATAGTCGCCTTTAGATATTCCATTTTCAAAGAGCCATCATGGAAGGGATGAATGAGACACAGTGACTCCAAAAGCAAATGTTGACAGCAGTAATAGAAAGTACAGATTTTTGTTGGCTTGTAGTACTTGCCCAGAGTTAGAAAATGAAGAAAAGTCTGGGGTCAGATTCGAACCTACGACCTCTGGTCTTGAGGCCCAGCTCTCTGTCCACTGAGCCACTCAGCTGCGCTGCAACTTCCTTTTACTGAACTATTCAAGGGTTTGCAACTTTCCCAGGGTTGGTTGGTTTCGGTTTTTGGTAGCTAGGAGCCTGACTACATGGCTTCAAGGCTAAATGGCCACAGGTCCCCAGGCTATTTGGCTTGCTGGAGGCTTCATTCATTACGACACTCAAAAAGCCGCCTGCTGATCTGAACCATGGACTTCAGGAGAAGCCTGAGCTTCACAAAGCTTCCTTTGACAAAGGGCACTCCATCAACAAGTGCCTTCTTCTTCTGGGACAAGCACAATGGAGAAGCTGGCCAAATGGCTAATCGGTAAAAGTCCCAGCTGATTCAACTCTTTATGCTGAGCCTCTCTTCCTTCCCTCCGTGGCCATAAAAAGCTCAGCTGAAAACAACCCATAACCCTTCATGAGGAAGCTCTTCAGTGGGTTGATTTCCAAAGCTGCTGCCTGAGGATAGAAGGAAGGACTTCCCCAAAAGGTCCCCAGGGAGGTACCTGAACTAAAGAAAGAGTCCATGCTGTATCCACACCTACTCTTACCCAGCTCTCTTTGTGGTCCCAGGATGGCTCCGATCTGAATAGAGCTCAACAGGTGGAACTGCATAAGGAGGATACCAGCAGAGACCAGCTTGACAATAGGAAAGAACTTCCTTGGGGAGCAAAATTGGAACTGCCACCTCTGGTCATAGAGCCAGACAGGTAGTGGAGAGATTTCTATCATTTCCATTGCCTGAGAGGGATGTCCAATAATAATTCCTTTCTTGGCTTCTATTTTTAATATTAAAGGGATTTCTCAACCCCAGGATGAATATTTTTTTCTTTTAGATGTTAATTATATTGTTTTAAAATGTTAATTCTATTCATCGATGCCAGTCAAGTTATTTCTTTTTTTTAAACCCTTATATATATACTGTATATTATATATATGTATATGTATATGTATGTATGTATATATATATATATATACTGTGTATTGGCTCCAAGGCAGAAGAGTGGTAAGGGCTAGGCAATGGGGGTCAAGTGACTTGCCCAGGTTCACACAGCTGGGAAGTGGCTGAGGCTGGATTCGAACCTAGGACCTCCCACCTCTAGGCTTGGCTCCCAATCCACTGAGCTACCCAGCCGCCCAATCCACTGAGCTACCCAGCCGCCCACCCACCCCCTTAGGATTCTTTACAATATCTAATGATAAATGGTTCTCACGATCAATTTAAGTGTTCATTGAGGAACTTTGTATGGAAATTGAAGTTATGGATCACAAACGAAAGCAAATAATCTCAAACTACAACTCTGCTGTGACTCAGTAATAGTCGCCTTTAGATATTCCATTTTCAAAGAGCCATCATGGAAGTGATGAATGAGACACAGTGACTCCAAAAGCAAATGTTGACAGCAGTAATAGAAAGTACAGATTTTTGTTGGCTTGTAGTACTTGCCCAGAGTTAGAAAATGAAGAAAAGTCTGGGGTCAGATTCGAACCTACGACCTCTGGTCTTGAGGCCCAGCTCTCTGTCCACTGAGCCACTCAGCTGCGCTGCAACTTCCTTTTACTGAACTACTCAAGGGTTTGCAACTTTCCCAGGGTTGGTTGGTTTCGGTTTTTGGTAGCTAGGAGCCTGACTACATGGCTTCAAGGCTAAATGGCCACAGGTCCCCAGGCTATTTGGCTTGCTGGAGGCTTCATTCATTACGACACTCAAAAAGCCGCCTGCTGATCTGAACCATGGACTTCAGGAGAAGCCTGAGCTTCACAAAGCTTCCTTTGACAAAGGGCACTCCATCAACAAGTGCCTTCTTCTTCTGGGACAAGCACAATGGAGAAGCTGGCCAAATGGCTAATCGGTGCAAGTCCCAGCTGATTCAACTCTTTATGCTGAGCCTCTCTTCCTTCCCTCCGTGGCCATAAAAAGCTCAGCTGAAAACAACCCATAACCCTTCATGAGGAAGCTCTTCAGTGGGTTGATTTCCAAAGCTGCTGCCTGAGGATAGAAGGAAGGACTTCCCCAAAAGGTCCCCAGGGAGGTACCTGAACTAAAGAAAGAGTCCATGCTGTATCCACACCTACTCTTACCCAGCTCTCTTTGTGGTCCCAGGATGGCTCCGATCTGAATAGAGCTCAACAGGTGGAACTGCATAAGGAGGATACCAGCAGAGACCAGCTTGACAATAGGAAAGAACTTCCTTGGGGAGCAAAATTGGAACTGCCACCTCTGGTCATAGAGCCAGACAGGTAGTGGAGAGATTTCTATCATTTCCATTGCCTGAGAGGGATGTCCAATAATAATTCCTTTCTTGGCTTCTATTTTTAATATTAAAGGGATTTCTCAACCCCAGGATGAATATTTTTTTCTTTTAGATGTTAATTATATTGTTTTAAAATGTTAATTCTATTCATCGATGCCAGTCAAGTTATTTCTTTTTTTTAAACCCTTATATATATACTGTATATTATATATATGTATATGTATATGTATGTATGTATATATATATATATATATATATACTGTGTATTGGCTCCAAGGCAGAAGAGTGGTAAGGGCTAGGCAATGGGGGTCAAGTGACTTGCCCAGGTTCACACAGCTGGGAAGTGGCTGAGGCTGGATTCGAACCTAGGACCTCCCACCTCTAGGCTTGGCTCCCAATCCACTGAGCTACCCAGCCGCCCAATCCACTGAGCTACCCAGCCGCCCACCCACCCCCTTAGGATTCTTTACAATATCTAATGATAAATGGTTCTCACGATCAATTTAAGTGTTCATTGAGGAACTTTGTATGGAAATTGAAGTTATGGATCACAAACGAAAGCAAATAATCTCAAACTACAACTCTGCTGTGACTCAGTAATAGTCGCCTTTAGATATTCCATTTTCAAAGAGCCATCATGGAAGGGATGAATGAGACACAGTGACTCCAAAAGCAAATGTTGACAGCAGTAATAGAAAGTACAGATTTTTGTTGGCTTGTAGTACTTGCCCAGAGTTAGAAAATGAAGAAAAGTCTGGGGTCAGATTCGAACCTACGACCTCTGGTCTTGAGGCCCAGCTCTCTGTCCACTGAGCCACTCAGCTGCGCTGCAACTTCCTTTTACTGAACTACTCAAGGGTTTGCAACTTTCCCAGGGTTGGTTGGTTTCGGTTTTTGGTAGCTAGGAGCCTGACTACATGGCTTCAAGGCTAAATGGCCACAGGTCCCCAGGCTATTTGGCTTGCTGGAGGCTTCATTCATTACGACACTCAAAAAGCCGCCTGCTGATCTGAACCATGGACTTCAGGAGAAGCCTGAGCTTCACAAAGCTTCCTTTGACAAAGGGCACTCCATCAACAAGTGCCTTCTTCTTCTGGGACAAGCACAATGGAGAAGCTGGCCAAATGGCTAATCGGTGCAAGTCCCAGCTGATTCAACTCTTTATGCTGAGCCTCTCTTCCTTCCCTCCGTGGCCATAAAAAGCTCAGCTGAAAACAACCCATAACCCTTCATGAGGAAGCTCTTCAGTGGGTTGATTTCCAAAGCTGCTGCCTGAGGATAGAAGGAAGGACTTCCCCAAAAGGTCCCCAGGGAGGTACCTGAACTAAAGAAAGAGTCCATGCTGTATCCACACCTACTCTTACCCAGCTCTCTTTGTGGTCCCAGGATGGCTCCGATCTGAATAGAGCTCAACAGGTGGAACTGCATAAGGAGGATACCAGCAGAGACCAGCTTGACAATAGGAAAGAACTTCCTTGGGGAGCAAAATTGGAACTGCCACCTCTGGTCATAGAGCCAGACAGGTAGTGGAGAGATTTCTATCATTTCCATTGCCTGAGAGGGATGTCCAATAATAATTCCTTTCTTGGCTTCTATTTTTAATATTAAAGGGATTTCTCAACCCCAGGATGAATATTTTTTTCTTTTAGATGTTAATTATATTGTTTTAAAATGTTAATTCTATTCATCGATGCCAGTCAAGTTATTTCTTTTTTTTAAACCCTTATATATATACTGTATATTATATATATGTATATGTATATGTATGTATGTATATATATATATATATATACTGTGTATTGGCTCCAAGGCAGAAGAGTGGTAAGGGCTAGGCAATGGGGGTCAAGTGACTTGCCCAGGTTCACACAGCTGGGAAGTGGCTGAGGCTGGATTCGAACCTAGGACCTCCCACCTCTAGGCTTGGCTCCCAATCCACTGAGCTACCCAGCCGCCCAATCCACTGAGCTACCCAGCCGCCCAATCCACTGAGCTACCCAGCCGCCCACCCACCCCCTTAGGATTCTTTACAATATCTAATGATAAATGGTTCTCACGATCAATTTAAGTGTTCATTGAGGAACTTTGTATGGAAATTGAAGTTATGGATCACAAACGAAAGCAAATAATCTCAAACTACAACTCTGCTGTGACTCAGTAATAGTCGCCTTTAGATATTCCATTTTCAAAGAGCCATCATGGAAGTGATGAATGAGACACAGTGACTCCAAAAGCAAATGTTGACAGCAGTAATAGAAAGTACAGATTTTTGTTGGCTTGTAGTACTTGCCCAGAGTTAGAAAATGAAGAAAAGTCTGGGGTCAGATTCGAACCTACGACCTCTGGTCTTGAGGCCCAGCTCTCTGTCCACTGAGCCACTCAGCTGCGCTGCAACTTCCTTTTACTGAACTACTCAAGGGTTTGCAACTTTCCCAGGGTTGGTTGGTTTCGGTTTTTGGTAGCTAGGAGCCTGACTACATGGCTTCAAGGCTAAATGGCCACAGGTCCCCAGGCTATTTGGCTTGCTGGAGGCTTCATTCATTACGACACTCAAAAAGCCGCCTGCTGATCTGAACCATGGACTTCAGGAGAAGCCTGAGCTTCACAAAGCTTCCTTTGACAAAGGGCACTCCATCAACAAGTGCCTTCTTCTTCTGGGACAAGCACAATGGAGAAGCTGGCCAAATGGCTAATCGGTGCAAGTCCCAGCTGATTCAACTCTTTATGCTGAGCCTCTCTTCCTTCCCTCCGTGGCCATAAAAAGCTCAGCTGAAAACAACCCATAACCCTTCATGAGGAAGCTCTTCAGTGGGTTGATTTCCAAAGCTGCTGCCTGAGGATAGAAGGAAGGACTTCCCCAAAAGGTCCCCAGGGAGGTACCTGAACTAAAGAAAGAGTCCATGCTGTATCCACACCTACTCTTACCCAGCTCTCTTTGTGGTCCCAGGATGGCTCCGATCTGAATAGAGCTCAACAGGTGGAACTGCATAAGGAGGATACCAGCAGAGACCAGCTTGACAATAGGAAAGAACTTCCTTGGGGAGCAAAATTGGAACTGCCACCTCTGGTCATAGAGCCAGACAGGTAGTGGAGAGATTTCTATCATTTCCATTGCCTGAGAGGGATGTCCAATAATAATTCCTTTCTTGGCTTCTATTTTTAATATTAAAGGGATTTCTCAACCCCAGGATGAATATTTTTTTCTTTTAGATGTTAATTATATTGTTTTAAAATGTTAATTCTATTCATCGATGCCAGTCAAGTTATTTCTTTTTTTTAAACCCTTATATATATACTGTATATTATATATATGTATATGTATATGTATGTATGTATATATATATATATATATATATACTGTGTATTGGCTCCAAGGCAGAAGAGTGGTAAGGGCTAGGCAATGGGGGTCAAGTGACTTGCCCAGGTTCACACAGCTGGGAAGTGGCTGAGGCTGGATTCGAACCTAGGACCTCCCACCTCTAGGCTTGGCTCCCAATCCACTGAGCTACCCAGCCGCCCAATCCACTGAGCTACCCAGCCGCCCACCCACCCCCTTAGGATTCTTTACAATATCTAATGATAAATGGTTCTCACGATCAATTTAAGTGTTCATTGAGGAACTTTGTATGGAAATTGAAGTTATGGATCACAAACGAAAGCAAATAATCTCAAACTACAACTCTGCTGTGACTCAGTAATAGTCGCCTTTAGATATTCCATTTTCAAAGAGCCATCATGGAAGGGATGAATGAGACACAGTGACTCCAAAAGCAAATGTTGACAGCAGTAATAGAAAGTACAGATTTTTGTTGGCTTGTAGTACTTGCCCAGAGTTAGAAAATGAAGAAAAGTCTGGGGTCAGATTCGAACCTACGACCTCTGGTCTTGAGGCCCAGCTCTCTGTCCACTGAGCCACTCAGCTGCGCTGCAACTTCCTTTTACTGAACTACTCAAGGGTTTGCAACTTTCCCAGGGTTGGTTGGTTTCGGTTTTTGGTAGCTAGGAGCCTGACTACATGGCTTCAAGGCTAAATGGCCACAGGTCCCCAGGCTATTTGGCTTGCTGGAGGCTTCATTCATTACGACACTCAAAAAGCCGCCTGCTGATCTGAACCATGGACTTCAGGAGAAGCCTGAGCTTCACAAAGCTTCCTTTGACAAAGGGCACTCCATCAACAAGTGCCTTCTTCTTCTGGGACAAGCACAATGGAGAAGCTGGCCAAATGGCTAATCGGTGCAAGTCCCAGCTGATTCAACTCTTTATGCTGAGCCTCTCTTCCTTCCCTCCGTGGCCATAAAAAGCTCAGCTGAAAACAACCCATAACCCTTCATGAGGAAGCTCTTCAGTGGGTTGATTTCCAAAGCTGCTGCCTGAGGATAGAAGGAAGGACTTCCCCAAAAGGTCCCCAGGGAGGTACCTGAACTAAAGAAAGAGTCCATGCTGTATCCACACCTACTCTTACCCAGCTCTCTTTGTGGTCCCAGGATGGCTCCGATCTGAATAGAGCTCAACAGGTGGAACTGCATAAGGAGGATACCAGCAGAGACCAGCTTGACAATAGGAAAGAACTTCCTTGGGGAGCAAAATTGGAACTGCCACCTCTGGTCATAGAGCCAGACAGGTAGTGGAGAGATTTCTATCATTTCCATTGCCTGAGAGGGATGTCCAATAATAATTCCTTTCTTGGCTTCTATTTTTAATATTAAAGGGATTTCTCAACCCCAGGATGAATATTTTTTTCTTTTAGATGTTAATTATATTGTTTTAAAATGTTAATTCTATTCATCGATGCCAGTCAAGTTATTTCTTTTTTTTAAACCCTTATATATATACTGTATATTATATATATGTATATGTATATGTATGTATGTATATATATATATATATATATACTGTGTATTGGCTCCAAGGCAGAAGAGTGGTAAGGGCTAGGCAATGGGGGTCAAGTGACTTGCCCAGGTTCACACAGCTGGGAAGTGGCTGAGGCTGGATTCGAACCTAGGACCTCCCACCTCTAGGCTTGGCTCCCAATCCACTGAGCTACCCAGCCGCCCAATCCACTGAGCTACCCAGCCGCCCACCCACCCCCTTAGGATTCTTTACAATATCTAATGATAAATGGTTCTCACGATCAATTTAAGTGTTCATTGAGGAACTTTGTATGGAAATTGAAGTTATGGATCACAAACGAAAGCAAATAATCTCAAACTACAACTCTGCTGTGACTCAGTAATAGTCGCCTTTAGATATTCCATTTTCAAAGAGCCATCATGGAAGGGATGAATGAGACACAGTGACTCCAAAAGCAAATGTTGACAGCAGTAATAGAAAGTACAGATTTTTGTTGGCTTGTAGTACTTGCCCAGAGTTAGAAAATGAAGAAAAGTCTGGGGTCAGATTCGAACCTACGACCTCTGGTCTTGAGGCCCAGCTCTCTGTCCACTGAGCCACTCAGCTGCGCTGCAACTTCCTTTTACTGAACTACTCAAGGGTTTGCAACTTTCCCAGGGTTGGTTGGTTTCGGTTTTTGGTAGCTAGGAGCCTGACTACATGGCTTCAAGGCTAAATGGCCACAGGTCCCCAGGCTATTTGGCTTGCTGGAGGCTTCATTCATTACGACACTCAAAAAGCCGCCTGCTGATCTGAACCATGGACTTCAGGAGAAGCCTGAGCTTCACAAAGCTTCCTTTGACAAAGGGCACTCCATCAACAAGTGCCTTCTTCTTCTGGGACAAGCACAATGGAGAAGCTGGCCAAATGGCTAATCGGTGCAAGTCCCAGCTGATTCAACTCTTTATGCTGAGCCTCTCTTCCTTCCCTCCGTGGCCATAAAAAGCTCAGCTGAAAACAACCCATAACCCTTCATGAGGAAGCTCTTCAGTGGGTTGATTTCCAAAGCTGCTGCCTGAGGATAGAAGGAAGGACTTCCCCAAAAGGTCCCCAGGGAGGTACCTGAACTAAAGAAAGAGTCCATGCTGTATCCACACCTACTCTTACCCAGCTCTCTTTGTGGTCCCAGGATGGCTCCGATCTGAATAGAGCTCAACAGGTGGAACTGCATAAGGAGGATACCAGCAGAGACCAGCTTGACAATAGGAAAGAACTTCCTTGGGGAGCAAAATTGGAACTGCCACCTCTGGTCATAGAGCCAGACAGGTAGTGGAGAGATTTCTATCATTTCCATTGCCTGAGAGGGATGTCCAATAATAATTCCTTTCTTGGCTTCTATTTTTAATATTAAAGGGATTTCTCAACCCCAGGATGAATATTTTTTTCTTTTAGATGTTAATTATATTGTTTTAAAATGTTAATTCTATTCATCGATGCCAGTCAAGTTATTTCTTTTTTTTAAACCCTTATATATATACTGTATATTATATATATGTATATGTATATGTATGTATGTATATATATATATATATATACTGTGTATTGGCTCCAAGGCAGAAGAGTGGTAAGGGCTAGGCAATGGGGGTCAAGTGACTTGCCCAGGTTCACACAGCTGGGAAGTGGCTGAGGCTGGATTCGAACCTAGGACCTCCCACCTCTAGGCTTGGCTCCCAATCCACTGAGCTACCCAGCCGCCCAATCCACTGAGCTACCCAGCCGCCCACCCACCCCCTTAGGATTCTTTACAATATCTAATGATAAATGGTTCTCACGATCAATTTAAGTGTTCATTGAGGAACTTTGTATGGAAATTGAAGTTATGGATCACAAACGAAAGCAAATAATCTCAAACTACAACTCTGCTGTGACTCAGTAATAGTCGCCTTTAGATATTCCATTTTCAAAGAGCCATCATGGAAGGGATGAATGAGACACAGTGACTCCAAAAGCAAATGTTGACAGCAGTAATAGAAAGTACAGATTTTTGTTGGCTTGTAGTACTTGCCCAGAGTTAGAAAATGAAGAAAAGTCTGGGGTCAGATTCGAACCTACGACCTCTGGTCTTGAGGCCCAGCTCTCTGTCCACTGAGCCACTCAGCTGCGCTGCAACTTCCTTTTACTGAACTACTCAAGGGTTTGCAACTTTCCCAGGGTTGGTTGGTTTCGGTTTTTGGTAGCTAGGAGCCTGACTACATGGCTTCAAGGCTAAATGGCCACAGGTCCCCAGGCTATTTGGCTTGCTGGAGGCTTCATTCATTACGACACTCAAAAAGCCGCCTGCTGATCTGAACCATGGACTTCAGGAGAAGCCTGAGCTTCACAAAGCTTCCTTTGACAAAGGGCACTCCATCAACAAGTGCCTTCTTCTTCTGGGACAAGCACAATGGAGAAGCTGGCCAAATGGCTAATCGGTGCAAGTCCCAGCTGATTCAACTCTTTATGCTGAGCCTCTCTTCCTTCCCTCCGTGGCCATAAAAAGCTCAGCTGAAAACAACCCATAACCCTTCATGAGGAAGCTCTTCAGTGGGTTGATTTCCAAAGCTGCTGCCTGAGGATAGAAGGAAGGACTTCCCCAAAAGGTCCCCAGGGAGGTACCTGAACTAAAGAAAGAGTCCATGCTGTATCCACACCTACTCTTACCCAGCTCTCTTTGTGGTCCCAGGATGGCTCCGATCTGAATAGAGCTCAACAGGTGGAACTGCATAAGGAGGATACCAGCAGAGACCAGCTTGACAATAGGAAAGAACTTCCTTGGGGAGCAAAATTGGAACTGCCACCTCTGGTCATAGAGCCAGACAGGTAGTGGAGAGATTTCTATCATTTCCATTGCCTGAGAGGGATGTCCAATAATAATTCCTTTCTTGGCTTCTATTTTTAATATTAAAGGGATTTCTCAACCCCAGGATGAATATTTTTTTCTTTTAGATGTTAATTATATTGTTTTAAAATGTTAATTCTATTCATCGATGCCAGTCAAGTTATTTCTTTTTTTTAAACCCTTATATATATACTGTATATTATATATATGTATATGTATATGTATGTATGTATATATATATATATATATATATATATACTGTGTATTGGCTCCAAGGCAGAAGAGTGGTAAGGGCTAGGCAATGGGGGTCAAGTGACTTGCCCAGGTTCACACAGCTGGGAAGTGGCTGAGGCTGGATTCGAACCTAGGACCTCCCACCTCTAGGCTTGGCTCCCAATCCACTGAGCTACCCAGCCGCCCAATCCACTGAGCTACCCAGCCGCCCACCCACCCCCTTAGGATTCTTTACAATATCTAATGATAAATGGTTCTCACGATCAATTTAAGTGTTCATTGAGGAACTTTGTATGGAAATTGAAGTTATGGATCACAAACGAAAGCAAATAATCTCAAACTACAACTCTGCTGTGACTCAGTAATAGTCGCCTTTAGATATTCCATTTTCAAAGAGCCATCATGGAAGGGATGAATGAGACACAGTGACTCCAAAAGCAAATGTTGACAGCAGTAATAGAAAGTACAGATTTTTGTTGGCTTGTAGTACTTGCCCAGAGTTAGAAAATGAAGAAAAGTCTGGGGTCAGATTCGAACCTACGACCTCTGGTCTTGAGGCCCAGCTCTCTGTCCACTGAGCCACTCAGCTGCGCTGCAACTTCCTTTTACTGAACTACTCAAGGGTTTGCAACTTTCCCAGGGTTGGTTGGTTTCGGTTTTTGGTAGCTAGGAGCCTGACTACATGGCTTCAAGGCTAAATGGCCACAGGTCCCCAGGCTATTTGGCTTGCTGGAGGCTTCATTCATTACGACACTCAAAAAGCCGCCTGCTGATCTGAACCATGGACTTCAGGAGAAGCCTGAGCTTCACAAAGCTTCCTTTGACAAAGGGCACTCCATCAACAAGTGCCTTCTTCTTCTGGGACAAGCACAATGGAGAAGCTGGCCAAATGGCTAATCGGTGCAAGTCCCAGCTGATTCAACTCTTTATGCTGAGCCTCTCTTCCTTCCCTCCGTGGCCATAAAAAGCTCAGCTGAAAACAACCCATAACCCTTCATGAGGAAGCTCTTCAGTGGGTTGATTTCCAAAGCTGCTGCCTGAGGATAGAAGGAAGGACTTCCCCAAAAGGTCCCCAGGGAGGTACCTGAACTAAAGAAAGAGTCCATGCTGTATCCACACCTACTCTTACCCAGCTCTCTTTGTGGTCCCAGGATGGCTCCGATCTGAATAGAGCTCAACAGGTGGAACTGCATAAGGAGGATACCAGCAGAGACCAGCTTGACAATAGGAAAGAACTTCCTTGGGGAGCAAAATTGGAACTGCCACCTCTGGTCATAGAGCCAGACAGGTAGTGGAGAGATTTCTATCATTTCCATTGCCTGAGAGGGATGTCCAATAATAATTCCTTTCTTGGCTTCTATTTTTAATATTAAAGGGATTTCTCAACCCCAGGATGAATATTTTTTTCTTTTAGATGTTAATTATATTGTTTTAAAATGTTAATTCTATTCATCGATGCCAGTCAAGTTATTTCTTTTTTTTAAACCCTTATATATATACTGTATATTATATATATGTATATGTTAATGTATGTATGTATGTATATATATATATACTGTGTATTGGCTCCAAGGCAGAAGAGTGGTAAGGGCTAGGCAATGGGGGTCAAGTGACTTGCCCAGGTTCACACAGCTGGGAAGTGGCTGAGGCTGGATTCGAACCTAGGACCTCCCACCTCTAGGCTTGGCTCCCAATCCACTGAGCTACCCAGCCGCCCAATCCACTGAGCTACCCAGCCGCCCACCCACCCCCTTAGGATTCTTTACAATATCTAATGATAAATGGTTCTCACGATCAATTTAAGTGTTCATTGAGGAACTTTGTATGGAAATTGAAGTTATGGATCACAAACGAAAGCAAATAATCTCAAACTACAACTCTGCTGTGACTCAGTAATAGTCGCCTTTAGATATTCCATTTTCAAAGAGCCATCATGGAAGGGATGAATGAGACACAGTGACTCCAAATGCAAATGTTGACAGCAGTAATAGAAAGTACAGATTTTTGTTGGCTTGTAGTACTTGCCCAGAGTTAGAAAATGAAGAAAAGTCTGGGGTCAGATTCGAACCTACGACCTCTGGTCTTGAGGCCCAGCTCTCTGTCCACTGAGCCACTCAGCTGCGCTGCAACTTCCTTTTACTGAACTACTCAAGGGTTTGCAACTTTCCCAGGGTTGGTTGGTTTCGGTTTTTGGTAGCTAGGAGCCTGACTACATGGCTTCAAGGCTAAATGGCCACAGGTCCCCAGGCTATTTGGCTTGCTGGAGGCTTCATTCATTACGACACTCAAAAAGCCGCCTGCTGATCTGAACCATGGACTTCAGGAGAAGCCTGAGCTTCACAAAGCTTCCTTTGACAAAGGGCACTCCATCAACAAGTGCCTTCTTCTTCTGGGACAAGCACAATGGAGAAGCTGGCCAAATGGCTAATCGGTGCAAGTCCCAGCTGATTCAACTCTTTATGCTGAGCCTCTCTTCCTTCCCTCCGTGGCCATAAAAAGCTCAGCTGAAAACAACCCATAACCCTTCATGAGGAAGCTCTTCAGTGGGTTGATTTCCAAAGCTGCTGCCTGAGGATAGAAGGAAGGACTTCCCCAAAAGGTCCCCAGGGAGGTACCTGAACTAAAGAAAGAGTCCATGCTGTATCCACACCTACTCTTACCCAGCTCTCTTTGTGGTCCCAGGATGGCTCCGATCTGAATAGAGCTCAACAGGTGGAACTGCATAAGGAGGATACCAGCAGAGACCAGCTTGACAATAGGAAAGAACTTCCTTGGGGAGCAAAATTGGAACTGCCACCTCTGGTCATAGAGCCAGACAGGTAGTGGAGAGATTTCTATCATTTCCATTGCCTGAGAGGGATGTCCAATAATAATTCCTTTCTTGGCTTCTATTTTTAATATTAAAGGGATTTCTCAACCCCAGGATGAATATTTTTTTCTTTTAGATGTTAATTATATTGTTTTAAAATGTTAATTCTATTCATCGATGCCAGTCAAGTTATTTCTTTTTTTTAAACCCTTATATATATACTGTATATTATATATATGTATATGTATATGTATGTATGTATATATATATATATATACTGTGTATTGGCTCCAAGGCAGAAGAGTGGTAAGGGCTAGGCAATGGGGGTCAAGTGACTTGCCCAGGTTCACACAGCTGGGAAGTGGCTGAGGCTGGATTCGAACCTAGGACCTCCCACCTCTAGGCTTGGCTCCCAATCCACTGAGCTACCCAGCCGCCCAATCCACTGAGCTACCCAGCCGCCCACCCACCCCCTTAGGATTCTTTACAATATCTAATGATAAATGGTTCTCACGATCAATTTAAGTGTTCATTGAGGAACTTTGTATGGAAATTGAAGTTATGGATCACAAACGAAAGCAAATAATCTCAAACTACAACTCTGCTGTGACTCAGTAATAGTCGCCTTTAGATATTCCATTTTCAAAGAGCCATCATGGAAGGGATGAATGAGACACAGTGACTCCAAAAGCAAATGTTGACAGCAGTAATAGAAAGTACAGATTTTTGTTGGCTTGTAGTACTTGCCCAGAGTTAGAAAATGAAGAAAAGTCTGGGGTCAGATTCGAACCTACGACCTCTGGTCTTGAGGCCCAGCTCTCTGTCCACTGAGCCACTCAGCTGCGCTGCAACTTCCTTTTACTGAACTACTCAAGGGTTTGCAACTTTCCCAGGGTTGGTTGGTTTCGGTTTTTGGTAGCTAGGAGCCTGACTACATGGCTTCAAGGCTAAATGGCCACAGGTCCCCAGGCTATTTGGCTTGCTGGAGGCTTCATTCATTACGACACTCAAAAAGCCGCCTGCTGATCTGAACCATGGACTTCAGGAGAAGCCTGAGCTTCACAAAGCTTCCTTTGACAAAGGGCACTCCATCAACAAGTGCCTTCTTCTTCTGGGACAAGCACAATGGAGAAGCTGGCCAAATGGCTAATCGGTGCAAGTCCCAGCTGATTCAACTCTTTATGCTGAGCCTCTCTTCCTTCCCTCCGTGGCCATAAAAAGCTCAGCTGAAAACAACCCATAACCCTTCATGAGGAAGCTCTTCAGTGGGTTGATTTCCAAAGCTGCTGCCTGAGGATAGAAGGAAGGACTTCCCCAAAAGGTCCCCAGGGAGGTACCTGAACTAAAGAAAGAGTCCATGCTGTATCCACACCTACTCTTACCCAGCTCTCTTTGTGGTCCCAGGATGGCTCCGATCTGAATAGAGCTCAACAGGTGGAACTGCATAAGGAGGATACCAGCAGAGACCAGCTTGACAATAGGAAAGAACTTCCTTGGGGAGCAAAATTGGAACTGCCACCTCTGGTCATAGAGCCAGACAGGTAGTGGAGAGATTTCTATCATTTCCATTGCCTGAGAGGGATGTCCAATAATAATTCCTTTCTTGGCTTCTATTTTTAATATTAAAGGGATTTCTCAACCCCAGGATGAATATTTTTTTCTTTTAGATGTTAATTATATTGTTTTAAAATGTTAATTCTATTCATCGATGCCAGTCAAGTTATTTCTTTTTTTTAAACCCTTATATATATACTGTATATTATATATATGTATGTATGTATATATATATATATATACTGTGTATTGGCTCCAACGCAGAAGAGTGGTAAGGGCTAGGCAATGGGGGTCAAGTGACTTGCCCAGGTTCACACAGCTGGGAAGTGGCTGAGGCTGGATTCGAACCTAGGACCTCCCACCTCTAGGCTTGGCTCCCAATCCACTGAGCTACCCAGCCGCCCAATCCACTGAGCTACCCAGCCGCCCACCCACCCCCTTAGGATTCTTTACAATATCTAATGATAAATGGTTCTCACGATCAATTTAAGTGTTCATTGAGGAACTTTGTATGGAAATTGAAGTTATGGATCACAAACGAAAGCAAATAATCTCAAACTACAACTCTGCTGTGACTCAGTAATAGTCGCCTTTAGATATTCCATTTTCAAAGAGCCATCATGGAAGGGATGAATGAGACACAGTGACTCCAAAAGCAAATGTTGACAGCAGTAATAGAAAGTACAGATTTTTGTTGGCTTGTAGTACTTGCCCAGAGTTAGAAAATGAAGAAAAGTCTGGGGTCAGATTCGAACCTACGACCTCTGGTCTTGAGGCCCAGCTCTCTGTCCACTGAGCCACTCAGCTGCGCTGCAACTTCCTTTTACTGAACTACTCAAGGGTTTGCAACTTTCCCAGGGTTGGTTGGTTTCGGTTTTTGGTAGCTAGGAGCCTGACTACATGGCTTCAAGGCTAAATGGCCACAGGTCCCCAGGCTATTTGGCTTGCTGGAGGCTTCATTCATTACGACACTCAAAAAGCCGCCTGCTGATCTGAACCATGGACTTCAGGAGAAGCCTGAGCTTCACAAAGCTTCCTTTGACAAAGGGCACTCCATCAACAAGTGCCTTCTTCTTCTGGGACAAGCACAATGGAGAAGCTGGCCAAATGGCTAATCGGTGCAAGTCCCAGCTGATTCAACTCTTTATGCTGAGCCTCTCTTCCTTCCCTCCGTGGCCATAAAAAGCTCAGCTGAAAACAACCCATAACCCTTCATGAGGAAGCTCTTCAGTGGGTTGATTTCCAAAGCTGCTGCCTGAGGATAGAAGGAAGGACTTCCCCAAAAGGTCCCCAGGGAGGTACCTGAACTAAAGAAAGAGTCCATGCTGTATCCACACCTACTCTTACCCAGCTCTCTTTGTGGTCCCAGGATGGCTCCGATCTGAATAGAGCTCAACAGGTGGAACTGCATAAGGAGGATACCAGCAGAGACCAGCTTGACAATAGGAAAGAACTTCCTTGGGGAGCAAAATTGGAACTGCCACCTCTGGTCATAGAGCCAGACAGGTAGTGGAGAGATTTCTATCATTTCCATTGCCTGAGAGGGATGTCCAATAATAATTCCTTTCTTGGCTTCTATTTTTAATATTAAAGGGATTTCTCAACCCCAGGATGAATATTTTTTTCTTTTAGATGTTAATTATATTGTTTTAAAATGTTAATTCTATTCATCGATGCCAGTCAAGTTATTTCTTTTTTTTAAACCCTTATATATATACTGTATATTATATATATGTATATGTATATGTATGTATGTATATATATATATATATACTGTGTATTGGCTCCAAGGCAGAAGAGTGGTAAGGGCTAGGCAATGGGGGTCAAGTGACTTGCCCAGGTTCACACAGCTGGGAAGTGGCTGAGGCTGGATTCGAACCTAGGACCTCCCACCTCTAGGCTTGGCTCCCAATCCACTGAGCTACCCAGCCGCCCAATCCACTGAGCTACCCAGCCGCCCACCCACCCCCTTAGGATTCTTTACAATATCTAATGATAAATGGTTCTCACGATCAATTTAAGTGTTCATTGAGGAACTTTGTATGGAAATTGAAGTTATGGATCACAAACGAAAGCAAATAATCTCAAACTACAACTCTGCTGTGACTCAGTAATAGTCGCCTTTAGATATTCCATTTTCAAAGAGCCATCATGGAAGGGATGAATGAGACACAGTGACTCCAAAAGCAAATGTTGACAGCAGTAATAGAAAGTACAGATTTTTGTTGGCTTGTAGTACTTGCCCAGAGTTAGAAAATGAAGAAAAGTCTGGGGTCAGATTCGAACCTACGACCTCTGGTCTTGAGGCCCAGCTCTCTGTCCACTGAGCCACTCAGCTGCGCTGCAACTTCCTTTTACTGAACTACTCAAGGGTTTGCAACTTTCCCAGGGTTGGTTGGTTTCGGTTTTTGGTAGCTAGGAGCCTGACTACATGGCTTCAAGGCTAAATGGCCACAGGTCCCCAGGCTATTTGGCTTGCTGGAGGCTTCATTCATTACGACACTCAAAAAGCCGCCTGCTGATCTGAACCATGGACTTCAGGAGAAGCCTGAGCTTCACAAAGCTTCCTTTGACAAAGGGCACTCCATCAACAAGTGCCTTCTTCTTCTGGGACAAGCACAATGGAGAAGCTGGCCAAATGGCTAATCGGTGCAAGTCCCAGCTGATTCAACTCTTTATGCTGAGCCTCTCTTCCTTCCCTCCGTGGCCATAAAAAGCTCAGCTGAAAACAACCCATAACCCTTCATGAGGAAGCTCTTCAGTGGGTTGATTTCCAAAGCTGCTGCCTGAGGATAGAAGGAAGGACTTCCCCAAAAGGTCCCCAGGGAGGTACCTGAACTAAAGAAAGAGTCCATGCTGTATCCACACCTACTCTTACCCAGCTCTCTTTGTGGTCCCAGGATGGCTCCGATCTGAATAGAGCTCAACAGGTGGAACTGCATAAGGAGGATACCAGCAGAGACCAGCTTGACAATAGGAAAGAACTTCCTTGGGGAGCAAAATTGGAACTGCCACCTCTGGTCATAGAGCCAGACAGGTAGTGGAGAGATTTCTATCATTTCCATTGCCTGAGAGGGATGTCCAATAATAATTCCTTTCTTGGCTTCTATTTTTAATATTAAAGGGATTTCTCAACCCCAGGATGAATATTTTTTTCTTTTAGATGTTAATTATATTGTTTTAAAATGTTAATTCTATTCATCGATGCCAGTCAAGTTATTTCTTTTTTTTAAACCCTTATATATATACTGTATATTATATATATGTATATGTATATGTATGTATGTATATATATATATATATATATACTGTGTATTGGCTCCAAGGCAGAAGAGTGGTAAGGGCTAGGCAATGGGGGTCAAGTGACTTGCCCAGGTTCACACAGCTGGGAAGTGGCTGAGGCTGGATTCGAACCTAGGACCTCCCACCTCTAGGCTTGGCTCCCAATCCACTGAGCTACCCAGCCGCCCAATCCACTGAGCTACCCAGCCGCCCACCCACCCCCTTAGGATTCTTTACAATATCTAATGATAAATGGTTCTCACGATCAATTTAAGTGTTCATTGAGGAACTTTGTATGGAAATTGAAGTTATGGATCACAAACGAAAGAAAATAATCTCAAACTACAACTCTGCTGTGACTCAGTAATAGTCGCCTTTAGATATTCCATTTTCAAAGAGCCATCATGGAAGGGATGAATGAGACACAGTGACTCCAAAAGCAAATGTTGACAGCAGTAATAGAAAGTACAGATTTTTGTTGGCTTGTAGTACTTGCCCAGAGTTAGAAAATGAAGAAAAGTCTGGGGTCAGATTCGAACCTACGACCTCTGGTCTTGAGGCCCAGCTCTCTGTCCACTGAGCCACTCAGCTGCGCTGCAACTTCCTTTTACTGAACTACTCAAGGGTTTGCAACTTTCCCAGGGTTGGTTGGTTTCGGTTTTTGGTAGCTAGGAGCCTGACTACATGGCTTCAAGGCTAAATGGCCACAGGTCCCCAGGCTATTTGGCTTGCTGGAGGCTTCATTCATTACGACACTCAAAAAGCCGCCTGCTGATCTGAACCATGGACTTCAGGAGAAGCCTGAGCTTCACAAAGCTTCCTTTGACAAAGGGCACTCCATCAACAAGTGCCTTCTTCTTCTGGGACAAGCACAATGGAGAAGCTGGCCAAATGGCTAATCGGTGCAAGTCCCAGCTGATTCAACTCTTTATGCTGAGCCTCTCTTCCTTCCCTCCGTGGCCATAAAAAGCTCAGCTGAAAACAACCCATAACCCTTCATGAGGAAGCTCTTCAGTGGATTGATTTCCAAAGCTGCTGCCTGAGGATAGAAGGAAGGACTTCCCCAAAAGGTCCCCAGGGAGGTACCTGAACTAAAGAAAGAGTCCATGCTGTATCCACACCTACTCTTACCCAGCTCTCTTTGTGGTCCCAGGATGGCTCCGATCTGAATAGAGCTCAACAGGTGGAACTGCATAAGGAGGATACCAGCAGAGACCAGCTTGACAATAGGAAAGAACTTCCTTGGGGAGCAAAATTGGAACTGCCACCTCTGGTCATAGAGCCAGACAGGTAGTGGAGAGATTTCTATCATTTCCATTGCCTGAGAGGGATGTCCAATAATAATTCCTTTCTTGGCTTCTATTTTTAATATTAAAGGGATTTCTCAACCCCAGGATGAATATTTTTTTCTTTTAGATGTTAATTATATTGTTTTAAAATGTTAATTCTATTCATCGATGCCAGTCAAGTTATTTCTTTTTTTTAAACCCTTATATATATACTGTATATTATATATATGTATATGTATATGTATGTATGTATATATATATATATACTGTGTATTGGCTCCAAGGCAGAAGAGTGGTAAGGGCTAGGCAATGGGGGTCAAGTGACTTGCCCAGGTTCACACAGCTGGGAAGTGGCTGAGGCTGGATTCGAACCTAGGACCTCCCACCTCTAGGCTTGGCTCCCAATCCACTGAGCTACCCAGCCGCCCACCCACCCCCTTAGGATTCTTTACAATATCTAATGATAAATGGTTCTCACGATCAATTTAAGTGTTCATTGAGGAACTTTGTATGGAAATTGAAGTTATGGATCACAAACGAAAGCAAATAATCTCAAACTACAACTCTGCTGTGACTCAGTAATAGTCGCCTTTAGATATTCCATTTTCAAAGAGCCATCATGGAAGGGATGAATGAGACACAGTGACTCCAAAAGCAAATGTTGACAGCAGTAATAGAAAGTACAGATTTTTGTTGGCTTGTAGTACTTGCCCAGAGTTAGAAAATGAAGAAAAGTCTGGGGTCAGATTCGAACCTACGACCTCTGGTCTTGAGGCCCAGCTCTCTGTCCACTGAGCCACTCAGCTGCGCTGCAACTTCCTTTTACTGAACTACTCAAGGGTTTGCAACTTTCCCAGGGTTGGTTGGTTTCGGTTTTTGGTAGCTAGGAGCCTGACTACATGGCTTCAAGGCTAAATGGCCACAGGTCCCCAGGCTATTTGGCTTGCTGGAGGCTTCATTCATTACGACACTCAAAAAGCCGCCTGCTGATCTGAACCATGGACTTCAGGAGAAGCCTGAGCTTCACAAAGCTTCCTTTGACAAAGGGCACTCCATCAACAAGTGCCTTCTTCTTCTGGGACAAGCACAATGGAGAAGCTGGCCAAATGGCTAATCGGTGCAAGTCCCAGCTGATTCAACTCTTTATGCTGAGCCTCTCTTCCTTCCCTCCGTGGCCATAAAAAGCTCAGCTGAAAACAACCCATAACCCTTCATGAGGAAGCTCTTCAGTGGGTTGATTTCCAAAGCTGCTGCCTGAGGATAGAAGGAAGGACTTCCCCAAAAGGTCCCCAGGGAGGTACCTGAACTAAAGAAAGAGTCCATGCTGTATACACACCTACTCTTACCCAGCTCTCTTTGTGGTCCCAGGATGGCTCCGATCTGAATAGAGCTCAACAGGTGGAACTGCATAAGGAGGATACCAGCAGAGACCAGCTTGACAATAGGAAAGAACTTCCTTGGGGAGCAAAATTGGAACTGCCACCTCTGGTCATAGAGCCAGACAGGTAGTGGAGAGATTTCTATCATTTCCATTGCCTGAGAGGGATGTCCAATAATAATTCCTTTCTTGGCTTCTATTTTTAATATTAAAGGGATTTCTCAACCCCAGGATGAATATTTTTTTCTTTTAGATGTTAATTATATTGTTTTAAAATGTTAATTCTATTCATCGATGCCAGTCAAGTTATTTCTTTTTTTTAAACCCTTATATATATACTGTATATTATATATATGTATATGTATATGTATGTATGTATATATATATATATACTGTGTATTGGCTCCAAGGCAGAAGAGTGGTAAGGGCTAGGCAATGGGGGTCAAGTGACTTGCCCAGGTTCACACAGCTGGGAAGTGGCTGAGGCTGGATTCGAACCTAGGACCTCCCACCTCTAGGCTTGGCTCCCAATCCACTGAGCTACCCAGCCGCCCAATCCACTGAGCTACCCAGCCGCCCACCCACCCCCTTAGGATTCTTTACAATATCTAATGATAAATGGTTCTCACAATCAATTTAAGTGTTCATTGAGGAACTTTGTATGGAAATTGAAGTTATGGATCACAAACGAAAGCAAATAATCTCAAACTACAACTCTGCTGTGACTCAGTAATAGTCGCCTTTAGATATTCCATTTTCAAAGAGCCATCATGGAAGGGATGAATGAGACACAGTGACTCCAAAAGCAAATGTTGACAGCAGTAATAGAAAGTACAGATTTTTGTTGGCTTGTAGTACTTGCCCAGAGTTAGAAAATGAAGAAAAGTCTGGGGTCAGATTCGAACCTACGACCTCTGGTCTTGAGGCCCAGCTCTCTGTCCACTGAGCCACTCAGCTGCGCTGCAACTTCCTTTTACTGAACTACTCAAGGGTTTGCAACTTTCCCAGGGTTGGTTGGTTTCGGTTTTTGGTAGCTAGGAGCCTGACTACATGGCTTCAAGGCTAAATGGCCACAGGTCCCCAGGCTATTTGGCTTGCTGGAGGCTTCATTCATTACGACACTCAAAAAGCCGCCTGCTGATCTGAACCATGGACTTCAGGAGAAGCCTGAGCTTCACAAAGCTTCCTTTGACAAAGGGCACTCCATCAACAAGTGCCTTCTTCTTCTGGGACAAGCACAATGGAGAAGCTGGCCAAATGGCTAATCGGTAAAAGTCCCAGCTGATTCAACTCTTTATGCTGAGCCTCTCTTCCTTCCCTCCGTGGCCATAAAAAGCTCAGCTGAAAACAACCCATAACCCTTCATGAGGAAGCTCTTCAGTGGGTTGATTTCCAAAGCTGCTGCCTGAGGATAGAAGGAAGGACTTCCCCAAAAGGTCCCCAGGGAGGTACCTGAACTAAAGAAAGAGTCCATGCTGTACCCACACCTACTCTTACCCAGCTCTCTTTGTGGTCCCAGGATGGCTCCGATCTGAATAGAGCTCAACAGGTGGAACTGCATAAGGAGGATACCAGCAGAGACCAGCTTGACAATAGGAAAGAACTTCCTTGGGGAGCAAAATTGGAACTGCCACCTCTGGTCATAGAGCCAGACAGGTAGTGGAGAGATTTCTATCATTTCCATTGCCTGAGAGGGATGTCCAATAATAATTCCTTTCTTGGCTTCTATTTTTAATATTAAAGGGATTTCTCAACCCCAGGATGAATATTTTTTTCTTTTAGATGTTAATTATATTGTTTTAAAATGTTAATTCTATTCATCGATGCCAGTCAAGTTATTTCTTTTTTTTAAACCCTTATATATATACTGTATATTATATATATGTATATGTATATGTATGTATGTATATATATATATATACTGTGTATTGGCTCCAAGGCAGAAGAGTGGTAAGGGCTAGGCAATGGGGGTCAAGTGACTTGCCCAGGTTCACACAGCTGGGAAGTGGCTGAGGCTGGATTCGAACCTAGGACCTCCCACCTCTAGGCTTGGCTCCCAATCCACTGAGCTACCCAGCCGCCCAATCCACTGAGCTACCCAGCCGCCCACCCACCCCCTTAGGATTCTTTACAATATCTAATGATAAATGGTTCTCACGATCAATTTAAGTGTTCATTGAGGAACTTTGTATGGAAATTGAAGTTATGGATCACAAACGAAAGCAAATAATCTCAAACTACAACTCTGCTGTGACTCAGTAATAGTCGCCTTTAGATATTCCATTTTCAAAGAGCCATCATGGAAGGGATGAATGAGACACAGTGACTCCAAAAGCAAATGTTGACAGCAGTAATAGAAAGTACAGATTTTTGTTGGCTTGTAGTACTTGCCCAGAGTTAGAAAATGAAGAAAAGTCTGGGGTCAGATTCGAACCTACGACCTCTGGTCTTGAGGCCCAGCTCTCTGTCCACTGAGCCACTCAGCTGCGCTGCAACTTCCTTTTACTGAACTACTCAAGGGTTTGCAACTTTCCCAGGGTTGGTTGGTTTCGGTTTTTGGTAGCTAGGAGCCTGACTACATGGCTTCAAGGCTAAATGGCCACAGGTCCCCAGGCTATTTGGCTTGCTGGAGGCTTCATTCATTACGACACTCAAAAAGCCGCCTGCTGATCTGAACCATGGACTTCAGGAGAAGCCTGAGCTTCACAAAGCTTCCTTTGACAAAGGGCACTCCATCAACAAGTGCCTTCTTCTTCTGGGACAAGCACAATGGAGAAGCTGGCCAAATGGCTAATCGGTAAAAGTCCCAGCTGATTCAACTCTTTATGCTGAGCCTCTCTTCCTTCCCTCCGTGGCCATAAAAAGCTCAGCTGAAAACAACCCATAACCCTTCATGAGGAAGCTCTTCAGTGGGTTGATTTCCAAAGCTGCTGCCTGAGGATAGAAGGAAGGACTTCCCCAAAAGGTCCCCAGGGAGGTACCTGAACTAAAGAAAGAGTCCATGCTGTATCCACACCTACTCTTACCCAGCTCTCTTTGTGGTCCCAGGATGGCTCCGATCTGAATAGAGCTCAACAGGTGGAACTGCATAAGGAGGATACCAGCAGAGACCAGCTTGACAACAGGAAAGAACTTCCTTGGGGAGCAAAATTGGAACTGCCACCTCTGGTCATAGAGCCAGACAGGTAGTGGAGAGATTTCTATCATTTCCATTGCCTGAGAGGGATGTCCAATAATAATTCCTTTCTTGGCTTCTATTTTTAATATTAAAGGGATTTCTCAACCCCAGGATGAATATTTTTTTCTTTTAGATGTTAATTATATTGTTTTAAAATGTTAATTCTATTCATCGATGCCAGTCAAGTTATTTCTTTTTTTTAAACCCTTATATATATACTGTATATTATATATATGTATATGTATATGTATGTATGTATATATATATATATATATATATATATATATATATATATATATATATACTGTGTATTGGCTCCAAGGCAGAAGAGTGGTAAGGGCTAGGCAATGGGGGTCAAGTGACTTGCCCAGGTTCACACAGCTGGGAAGTGGCTGAGGCTGGATTCGAACCTAGGACCTCCCACCTCTAGGCTTGGCTCCCAATCCACTGAGCTACCCAGCCGCCCAATCCACTGAGCTACCCAGCCGCCCACCCACCCCCTTAGGATTCTTTACAATATCTAATGATAAATGGTTCTCACGATCAATTTAAGTGTTCATTGAGGAACTTTGTATGGAAATTGAAGTTATGGATCACAAACGAAAGCAAATAATCTCAAACTACAACTCTGCTGTGACTCAGTAATAGTCGCCTTTAGATATTCCATTTTCAAAGAGCCATCATGGAAGGGATGAATGAGACACAGTGACTCCAAAAGCAAATGTTGACAGCAGTAATAGAAAGTACAGATTTTTGTTGGCTTGTAGTACTTGCCCAGAGTTAGAAAATGAAGAAAAGTCTGGGGTCAGATTCGAACCTACGACCTCTGGTCTTGAGGCCCAGCTCTCTGTCCACTGAGCCACTCAGCTGCGCTGCAACTTCCTTTTACTGAACTACTCAAGGGTTTGCAACTTTCCCAGGGTTGGTTGGTTTCGGTTTTTGGTAGCTAGGAGCCTGACTACATGGCTTCAAGGCTAAATGGCCACAGGTCCCCAGGCTATTTGGCTTGCTGGAGGCTTCATTCATTACGACACTCAAAAAGCCGCCTGCTGATCTGAACCATGGACTTCAGGAGAAGCCTGAGCTTCACAAAGCTTCCTTTGACAAAGGGCACTCCATCAACAAGTGCCTTCTTCTTCTGGGACAAGCACAATGGAGAAGCTGGCCAAATGGCTAATCGGTAAAAGTCCCAGCTGATTCAACTCTTTATGCTGAGCCTCTCTTCCTTCCCTCCGTGGCCATAAAAAGCTCAGCTGAAAACAACCCATAACCCTTCATGAGGAAGCTCTTCAGTGGGTTGATTTCCAAAGCTGCTGCCTGAGGATAGAAGGAAGGACTTCCCCAAAAGGTCCCCAGGGAGGTACCTGAACTAAAGAAAGAGTCCATGCTGTATCCACACCTACTCTTACCCAGCTCTCTTTGTGGTCCCAGGATGGCTCCGATCTGAATAGAGCTCAACAGGTGGAACTGCATAAGGAGGATACCAGCAGAGACCAGCTTGACAATAGGAAAGAACTTCCTTGGGGAGCAAAATTGGAACTGCCACCTCTGGTCATAGAGCCAGACAGGTAGTGGAGAGATTTCTATCATTTCCATTGCCTGAGAGGGATGTCCAATAATAATTCCTTTCTTGGCTTCTATTTTTAATATTAAAGGGATTTCTCAACCCCAGGATGAATATTTTTTTCTTTTAGATGTTAATTATATTGTTTTAAAATGTTAATTCTATTCATCGATGCCAGTCAAGTTATTTCTTTTTTTTAAACCCTTATATATATACTGTATATTATATATATGTATATGTATATGTATGTATGTATATATATATATATATATATATATATATATATATATATATATACTGTGTATTGGCTCCAAGGCAGAAGAGTGGTAAGGGCTAGGCAATGGGGGTCAAGTGACTTGCCCAGGTTCACACAGCTGGGAAGTGGCTGAGGCTGGATTCGAACCTAGGACCTCCCACCTCTAGGCTTGGCTCCCAATCCACTGAGCTACCCAGCCGCCCAATCCACTGAGCTACCCAGCCGCCCACCCACCCCCTTAGGATTCTTTACAATATCTAATGATAAATGGTTCTCACGATCAATTTAAGTGTTCATTGAGGAACTTTGTATGGAAATTGAAGTTATGGATCACAAACGAAAGCAAATAATCTCAAACTACAACTCTGCTGTGACTCAGTAATAGTCGCCTTTAGATATTCCATTTTCAAAGAGCCATCATGGAAGGGATGAATGAGACACAGTGACTCCAAAAGCAAATGTTGACAGCAGTAATAGAAAGTACAGATTTTTGTTGGCTTGTAGTACTTGCCCAGAGTTAGAAAATGAAGAAAAGTCTGGGGTCAGATTCGAACCTACGACCTCTGGTCTTGAGGCCCAGCTCTCTGTCCACTGAGCCACTCAGCTGCGCTGCAACTTCCTTTTACTGAACTACTCAAGGGTTTGCAACTTTCCCAGGGTTGGTTGGTTTCGGTTTTTGGTAGCTAGGAGCCTGACTACATGGCTTCAAGGCTAAATGGCCACAGGTCCCCAGGCTATTTGGCTTGCTGGAGGCTTCATTCATTACGACACTCAAAAAGCCGCCTGCTGATCTGAACCATGGACTTCAGGAGAAGCCTGAGCTTCACAAAGCTTCCTTTGACAAAGGGCACTCCATCAACAAGTGCCTTCTTCTTCTGGGACAAGCACAATGGAGAAGCTGGCCAAATGGCTAATCGGTGCAAGTCCCAGCTGATTCAACTCTTTATGCTGAGCCTCTCTTCCTTCCCTCCGTGGCCATAAAAAGCTCAGCTGAAAACAACCCATAACCCTTCATGAGGAAGCTCTTCAGTGGGTTGATTTCCAAAGCTGCTGCCTGAGGATAGAAGGAAGGACTTCCCCAAAAGGTCCCCAGGGAGGTACCTGAACTAAAGAAAGAGTCCATGCTGTATCCACACCTACTCTTACCCAGCTCTCTTTGTGGTCCCAGGATGGCTCCGATCTGAATAGAGCTCAACAGGTGGAACTGCATAAGGAGGATACCAGCAGAGACCAGCTTGACAATAGGAAAGAACTTCCTTGGGGAGCAAAATTGGAACTGCCACCTCTGGTCATAGAGCCAGACAGGTAGTGGAGAGATTTCTATCATTTCCATTGCCTGAGAGGGATGTCCAATAATAATTCCTTTCTTGGCTTCTATTTTTAATATTAAAGGGATTTCTCAACCCCAGGATGAATATTTTTTTCTTTTAGATGTTAATTATATTGTTTTAAAATGTTAATTCTATTCATCGATGCCAGTCAAGTTATTTCTTTTTTTTAAACCCTTATATATATACTGTATATTATATATATGTATATGTATATGTATGTATGTATATATATATATATACTGTGTATTGGCTCCAAGGCAGAAGAGTGGTAAGGGCTAGGCAATGGGGGTCAAGTGACTTGCCCAGGTTCACACAGCTGGGAAGTGGCTGAGGCTGGATTCGAACCTAGGACCTCCCACCTCTAGGCTTGGCTCCCAATCCACTGAGCTACCCAGCCGCCCAATCCACTGAGCTACCCAGCCGCCCACCCACCCCCTTAGGATTCTTTACAATATCTAATGATAAATGGTTCTCACGATCAATTTAAGTGTTCATTGAGGAACTTTGTATGGAAATTGAAGTTATGGATCACAAACGAAAGCAAATAATCTCAAACTACAACTCTGCTGTGACTCAGTAATAGTCGCCTTTAGATATTCCATTTTCAAAGAGCCATCATGGAAGGGATGAATGAGACACAGTGACTCCAAAAGCAAATGTTGACAGCAGTAATAGAAAGTACAGATTTTTGTTGGCTTGTAGTACTTGCCCAGAGTTAGAAAATGAAGAAAAGTCTGGGGTCAGATTCGAACCTACGACCTCTGGTCTTGAGGCCCAGCTCTCTGTCCACTGAGCCACTCAGCTGCGCTGCAACTTCCTTTTACTGAACTACTCAAGGGTTTGCAACTTTCCCAGGGTTGGTTGGTTTCGGTTTTTGGTAGCTAGGAGCCTGACTACATGGCTTCAAGGCTAAATGGCCACAGGTCCCCAGGCTATTTGGCTTGCTGGAGGCTTCATTCATTACGACACTCAAAAAGCCGCCTGCTGATCTGAACCATGGACTTCAGGAGAAGCCTGAGCTTCACAAAGCTTCCTTTGACAAAGGGCACTCCATCAACAAGTGCCTTCTTCTTCTGGGACAAGCACAATGGAGAAGCTGGCCAAATGGCTAATCGGTAAAAGTCCCAGCTGATTCAACTCTTTATGCTGAGCCTCTCTTCCTTCCCTCCGTGGCCATAAAAAGCTCAGCTGAAAACAACCCATAACCCTTCATGAGGAAGCTCTTCAGTGGGTTGATTTCCAAAGCTGCTGCCTGAGGATAGAAGGAAGGACTTCCCCAAAAGGTCCCCAGGGAGGTACCTGAACTAAAGAAAGAGTCCATGCTGTATCCACACCTACTCTTACCCAGCTCTCTTTGTGGTCCCAGGATGGCTCCGATCTGAATAGAGCTCAACAGGTGGAACTGCATAAGGAGGATACCAGCAGAGACCAGCTTGACAATAGGAAAGAACTTCCTTGCGGAGCAAAATTGGAACTGCCACCTCTGGTCATAGAGCCAGACAGGTAGTGGAGAGATTTCTATCATTTCCATTGCCTGAGAGGGATGTCCAATAATAATTCCTTTCTTGGCTTCTATTTTTAATATTAAAGGGATTTCTCAACCCCAGGATGAATATTTTTTTCTTTTAGATGTTAATTATATTGTTTTAAAATGTTAATTCTATTCATCGATGCCAGTCAAGTTATTTCTTTTTTTTAAACCCTTATATATATACTGTATATTATATATATGTATATGTATGTATGTATATATATATATATATATATACTGTGTATTGGCTCCAAGGCAGAAGAGTGGTAAGGGCTAGGCAATGGGGGTCAAGTGACTTGCCCAGGTTCACACAGCTGGGAAGTGGCTGAGGCTGGATTCGAACCTAGGACCTCCCACCTCTAGGCTTGGCTCCCAATCCACTGAGCTACCCAGCCGCCCAATCCACTGAGCTACCCAGCCGCCCACCCACCCCCTTAGATTTCTTTACAATATCTAATGATAAATGGTTCTCACGATCAATTTAAGTGTTCATTGAGGAACTTTGTATGGAAATTGAAGTTATGGATCACAAACGAAAGCAAATAATCTCAAACTACAACTCTGCTGTGACTCAGTAATAGTCGCCTTTAGATATTCCATTTTCAAAGAGCCATCATGGAAGTGATGAATGAGACACAGTGACTCCAAAAGCAAATGTTGACAGCAGTAATAGAAAGTACAGATTTTTGTTGGCTTGTAGTACTTGCCCAGAGTTAGAAAATGAAGAAAAGTCTGGGGTCAGATTCGAACCTACGACCTCTGGTCTTGAGGCCCAGCTCTCTGTCCACTGAGCCACTCAGCTGCGCTGCAACTTCCTTTTACTGAACTACTCAAGGGTTTGCAACTTTCCCAGGGTTGGTTGGTTTCGGTTTTTGGTAGCTAGGAGCCTGACTACATGGCTTCAAGGCTAAATGGCCACAGGTCCCCAGGCTATTTGGCTTGCTGGAGGCTTCATTCATTACGACACTCAAAAAGCCGCCTGCTGATCTGAACCATGGACTTCAGGAGAAGCCTGAGCTTCACAAAGCTTCCTTTGACAAAGGGCACTCCATCAACAAGTGCCTTCTTCTTCTGGGACAAGCACAATGGAGAAGCTGGCCAAATGGCTAATCGGTAAAAGTCCCAGCTGATTCAACTCTTTATGCTGAGCCTCTCTTCCTTCCCTCCGTGGCCATAAAAAGCTCAGCTGAAAACAACCCATAACCCTTCATGAGGAAGCTCTTCAGTGGGTTGATTTCCAAAGCTGCTGCCTGAGGATAGAAGGAAGGACTTCCCCAAAAGGTCCCCAGGGAGGTACCTGAACTAAAGAAAGAGTCCATGCTGTATCCACACCTACTCTTACCCAGCTCTCTTTGTGGTCCCAGGATGGCTCCGATCTGAATAGAGCTCAACAGGTGGAACTGCATAAGGAGGATACCAGCAGAGACCAGCTTGACAATAGGAAAGAACTTCCTTGCGGAGCAAAATTGGAACTGCCACCTCTGGTCATAGAGCCAGACAGGTAGTGGAGAGGTTTCTATCATTTCCATTGCCTGAGAGGGATGTCCAATAATAATTCCTTTCTTGGCTTCTATTTTTAATATTAAAGGGATTTCTCAACCCCAGGATGAATATTTTTTTCTTTTAGATGTTAATTATATTGTTTTAAAATGTTAATTCTATTCATCGATGCCAGTCAAGTTATTTCTTTTTTTTAAACCCTTATATATATACTGTATATTATATATATGTATATGTATATGTATGTATGTATATATATATATATACTGTGTATTGGCTCCAAGGCAGAAGAGTGGTAAGGGCTAGGCAATGGGGGTCAAGTGACTTGCCCAGGTTCACACAGTTGGGAAGTGGCTGAGGCTGGATTCGAACCTAGGACCTCCCACCTCTAGGCTTGGCTCCCAATCCACTGAGCTACCCAGCCGCCCAATCCACTGAGCTACCCAGCCGCCCACCCACCCCCTTAGGATTCTTTACAATATCTAATGATAAATGGTTCTCACGATCAATTTAAGTGTTCATTGAGGAACTTTGTATGGAAATTGAAGTTATGGATCACAAACGAAAGCAAATAATCTCAAACTACAACTCTGCTGTGACTCAGTAATAGTCGCCTTTACATATTCCATTTTCAAAGAGCCATCATGGAAGGGATGAATGAGACACAGTGACTCCAAAAGCAAATGTTGACAGCAGTAATAGAAAGTACAGATTTTTGTTGGCTTGTAGTACTTGCCCAGAGTTAGAAAATGAAGAAAAGTCTGGGGTCAGATTCGAACCTACGACCTCTGGTCTTGAGGCCCAGCTCTCTGTCCACTGAGCCACTCAGCTGCGCTGCAACTTCCTTTTACTGAACTACTCAAGGGTTTGCAACTTTCCCAGGGTTGGTTGGTTTCGGTTTTTGGTAGCTAGGAGCCTGACTACATGGCTTCAAGGCTAAATGGCCACAGGTCCCCAGGCTATTTGGCTTGCTGGAGGCTTCATTCATTACGACACTCAAAAAGCCGCCTGCTGATCTGAACCATGGACTTCAGGAGAAGCCTGAGCTTCACAAAGCTTCCTTTGACAAAGGGCACTCCATCAACAAGTGCCTTCTTCTTCTGGGACAAGCACAATGGAGAAGCTGGCCAAATGGCTAATCGGTAAAAGTCCCAGCTGATTCAACTCTTTATGCTGAGCCTCTCTTCCTTCCCTCCGTGGCCATAAAAAGCTCAGCTGAAAACAACCCATAACCCTTCATGAGGAAGCTCTTCAGTGGGTTGATTTCCAAAGCTGCTGCCTGAGGATAGAAGGAAGGACTTCCCCAAAAGGTCCCCAGGGAGGTACCTGAACTAAAGAAAGAGTCCATGCTGTATCCACACCTACTCTTACCCAGCTCTCTTTGTGGTCCCAGGATGGCTCCGATCTGAATAGAGCTCAACAGGTGGAACTGCATAAGGAGGATACCAGCAGAGACCAGCTTGACAATAGGAAAGAACTTCCTTGCGGAGCAAAATTGGAACTGCCACCTCTGGTCATAGAGCCAGAGAGGTAGTGGAGAGGTTTCTATCATTTCCATTGCCTGAGAGGGATGTCCAATAATAATTCCTTTCTTGGCTTCTATTTTTAATATTAAAGGGATTTCTCAACCCCAGGATGAATATTTTTTTCTTTTAGATGTTAATTATATTGTTTTAAAATGTTAATTCTATTCATCGATGCCAGTCAAGTTATTTCTTTTTTTTAAACCCTTATATATATACTGTATATTATATATATGTATATGTATATGTATGTATGTATATATATATATATATATATATATATATATATATATACTGTGTATTGGCTCCAAGGCAGAAGAGTGGTAAGGGCTAGGCAATGGGGGTCAAGTGACTTGCCCAGGTTCACACAGCTGGGAAGTGGCTGAGGCTGGATTCGAACCTAGGACCTCCCACCTCTAGGCTTGGCTCCCAATCCACTGAGCTACCCAGCCGCCCAATCCACTGAGCTACCCAGCCGCCCACCCACCCCCTTAGGATTCTTTACAATATCTAATGATAAATGGTTCTCACGATCAATTTAAGTGTTCATTGAGGAACTTTGTATGGAAATTGAAGTTATGGATCACAAACGAAAGCAAATAATCTCAAACTACAACTCTGCTGTGACTCAGTAATAGTCGCCTTTAGATATTCCATTTTCAAAGAGCCATCATGGAAGGGATGAATGAGACACAGTGACTCCAAAAGCAAATGTTGACAGCAGTAATAGAAAGTACAGATTTTTGTTGGCTTGTAGTACTTGCCCAGAGTTAGAAAATGAAGAAAAGTCTGGGGTCAGATTCGAACCTACGACCTCTGGTCTTGAGGCCCAGCTCTCTGTCCACTGAGCCACTCAGCTGCGCTGCAACTTCCTTTTACTGAACTACTCAAGGGTTTGCAACTTTCCCAGGGTTGGTTGGTTTCGGTTTTTGGTAGCTAGGAGCCTGACTACATGGCTTCAAGGCTAAATGGCCACAGGTCCCCAGGCTATTTGGCTTGCTGGAGGCTTCATTCATTACGACACTCAAAAAGCCGCCTGCTGATCTGAACCATGGACTTCAGGAGAAGCCTGAGCTTCACAAAGCTTCCTTTGACAAAGGGCACTCCATCAACAAGTGCCTTCTTCTTCTGGGACAAGCACAATGGAGAAGCTGGCCAAATGGCTAATCGGTAAAAGTCCCAGCTGATTCAACTCTTTATGCTGAGCCTCTCTTCCTTCCCTCCGTGGCCATAAAAAGCTCAGCTGAAAACAACCCATAACCCTTCATGAGGAAGCTCTTCAGTGGGTTGATTTCCAAAGCTGCTGCCTGAGGATAGAAGGAAGGACTTCCCCAAAAGGTCCCCAGGGAGGTACCTGAACTAAAGAAAGAGTCCATGCTGTATCCACACCTACTCTTACCCAGCTCTCTTTGTGGTCCCAGGATGGCTCCGATCTGAATAGAGCTCAACAGGTGGAACTGCATAAGGAGGATACCAGCAGAGACCAGCTTGACAATAGGAAAGAACTTCCTTGGGGAGCAAAATTGGAACTGCCACCTCTGGTCATAGAGCCAGACAGGTAGTGGAGAGATTTCTATCATTTCCATTGCCTGAGAGGGATGTCCAATAATAATTCCTTTCTTGGCTTCTATTTTTAATATTAAAGGGATTTCTCAACCCCAGGATGAATATTTTTTTCTTTTAGATGTTAATTATATTGTTTTAAAATGTTAATTCTATTCATCGATGCCAGTCAAGTTATTTCTTTTTTTTAAACCCTTATATATATACTGTATATTATATATATGTATATGTATATGTATGTATGTATATGTATGTATGTATATATATATATATATATATATATATATATATATACTGTGTATTGGCTCCAAGGCAGAAGAGTGGTAAGGGCTAGGCAATGGGGGTCAAGTGACTTGCCCAGGTTCACACAGCTGGGAAGTGGCTGAGGCTGGATTCGAACCTAGGACCTCCCACCTCTAGGCTTGGCTCCCAATCCACTGAGCTACCCAGCCGCCCAATCCACTGAGCTACCCAGCCGCCCACCCACCCCCTTAGGATTCTTTACAATATCTAATGATAAATGGTTCTCACGATCAATTTAAGTGTTCATTGAGGAACTTTGTATGGAAATTGAAGTTATGGATCACAAACGAAAGCAAATAATCTCAAACTACAACTCTGCTGTGACTCAGTAATAGTCGCCTTTACATATTCCATTTTCAAAGAGCCATCATGGAAGTGATGAATGAGACACAGTGACTCCAAAAGCAAATGTTGACAGCAGTAATAGAAAGTACAGATTTTTGTTGGCTTGTAGTACTTGCCCAGAGTTAGAAAATGAAGAAAAGTCTGGGGTCAGATTCGAACCTACGACCTCTGGTCTTGAGGCCCAGCTCTCTGTCCACTGAGCCACTCAGCTGCGCTGCAACTTCCTTTTACTGAACTACTCAAGGGTTTGCAACTTTCCCAGGGTTGGTTGGTTTCGGTTTTTGGTAGCTAGGAGCCTGACTACATGGCTTCAAGGCTAAATGGCCACAGGTCCCCAGGCTATTTGGCTTGCTGGAGGCTTCATTCATTACGACACTCAAAAAGCCGCCTGCTGATCTGAACTATGGACTTCAGGAGAAGCCTGAGCTTCACAAAGCTTCCTTTGACAAAGGGCACTCCATCAACAAGTGCCTTCTTCTTCTGGGACAAGCACAATGGAGAAGCTGGCCAAATGGCTAATCGGTGCAAGTCCCAGCTGATTCAACTCTTTATGCTGAGCCTCTCTTCCTTCCCTCCGTGGCCATAAAAAGCTCAGCTGAAAACAACCCATAACCCTTCATGAGGAAGCTCTTCAGTGGGTTGATTTCCAAAGCTGCTGCCTGAGGATAGAAGGAAGGACTTCCCCAAAAGGTCCCCAGGGAGGTACCTGAACTAAAGAAAGAGTCCATGCTGTATCCACACCTACTCTTACCCAGCTCTCTTTGTGGTCCCAGGATGGCTCCGATCTGAATAGAGCTCAACAGGTGGAACTGCATAAGGAGGATACCAGCAGAGACCAGCTTGACAATAGGAAAGAACTTCCTTGGGGAGCAAAATTGGAACTGCCACCTCTGGTCATAGAGCCAGACAGGTAGTGGAGAGATTTCTATCATTTCCATTGCCTGAGAGGGATGTCCAATAATAATTCCTTTCTTGGCTTCTATTTTTAATATTAAAGGGATTTCTCAACCCCAGGATGAATATTTTTTTCTTTTAGATGTTAATTATATTGTTTTAAAATGTTAATTCTATTCATCGATGCCAGTCAAGTTATTTCTTTTTTTTAAACCCTTATATATATACTGTATATTATATATATGTATATGTATATGTATGTATGTATATGTATGTATGTATATATATATATATATATATATATATATATACTGTGTATTGGCTCCAAGGCAGAAGAGTGGTAAGGGCTAGGCAATGGGGGTCAAGTGACTTGCCCAGGTTCACACAGCTGGGAAGTGGCTGAGGCTGGATTCGAACCTAGGACCTCCCACCTCTAGGCTTGGCTCCCAATCCACTGAGCTACCCAGCCGCCCAATCCACTGAGCTACCCAGCCGCCCACCCACCCCCTTAGGATTCTTTACAATATCTAATGATAAATGGTTCTCACGATCAATTTAAGTGTTCATTGAGGAACTTTGTATGGAAATTGAAGTTATGGATCACAAACGAAAGCAAATAATCTCAAACTACAACTCTGCTGTGACTCAGTAATAGTCGCCTTTACATATTCCATTTTCAAAGAGCCATCATGGAAGTGATGAATGAGACACAGTGACTCCAAAAGCAAATGTTGACAGCAGTAATAGAAAGTACAGATTTTTGTTGGCTTGTAGTACTTGCCCAGAGTTAGAAAATGAAGAAAAGTCTGGGGTCAGATTCGAACCTACGACCTCTGGTCTTGAGGCCCAGCTCTCTGTCCACTGAGCCACTCAGCTGCGCTGCAACTTCCTTTTACTGAACTACTCAAGGGTTTGCAACTTTCCCAGGGTTGGTTGGTTTCGGTTTTTGGTAGCTAGGAGCCTGACTACATGGCTTCAAGGCTAAATGGCCACAGGTCCCCAGGCTATTTGGCTTGCTGGAGGCTTCATTCATTACGACACTCAAAAAGCCGCCTGCTGATCTGAACCATGGACTTCAGGAGAAGCCTGAGCTTCACAAAGCTTCCTTTGACAAAGGGCACTCCATCAACAAGTGCCTTCTTCTTCTGGGACAAGCACAATGGAGAAGCTGGCCAAATGGCTAATCGGTGCAAGTCCCAGCTGATTCAACTCTTTATGCTGAGCCTCTCTTCCTTCCCTCCGTGGCCATAAAAAGCTCAGCTGAAAACAACCCATAACCCTTCATGAGGAAGCTCTTCAGTGGGTTGATTTCCAAAGCTGCTGCCTGAGGATAGAAGGAAGGACTTCCCCAAAAGGTCCCCAGGGAGGTACCTGAACTAAAGAAAGAGTCCATGCTGTATCCACACCTACTCTTACCCAGCTCTCTTTGTGGTCCCAGGATGGCTCCGATCTGAATAGAGCTCAACAGGTGGAACTGCATAAGGAGGATACCAGCAGAGACCAGCTTGACAATAGGAAAGAACTTCCTTGGGGAGCAAAATTGGAACTGCCACCTCTGGTCATAGAGCCAGACAGGTAGTGGAGAGGTTTCTATCATTTCCATTGCCTGAGAGGGATGTCCAATAATAATTCCTTTCTTGGCTTCTATTTTTAATATTAAAGGGATTTCTCAACCCCAGGATGAATATTTTTTTCTTTTAGATGTTAATTATATTGTTTTAAAATGTTAATTCTATTCATCGATGCCAGTCAAGTTATTTCTTTTTTTTAAACCCTTATATATATACTGTATATTATATATATGTATATGTATATGTATGTATGTATATATATATATATATACTGTGTATTGGCTCCAAGGCAGAAGAGTGGTAAGGGCTAGGCAATGGGGGTCAAGTGACTTGCCCAGGTTCACACAGCTGGGAAGTGGCTGAGGCTGGATTCGAACCTAGGACCTCCCACCTCTAGGCTTGGCTCCCAATCCACTGAGCTACCCAGCCGCCCAATCCACTGAGCTACCCAGCCGCCCACCCACCCCCTTAGGATTCTTTACAATATCTAATGATAAATGGTTCTCACGATCAATTTAAGTGTTCATTGAGGAACTTTGTATGGAAATTGAAGTTATGGATCACAAACGAAAGCAAATAATCTCAAACTACAACTCTGCTGTGACTCAGTAATAGTCGCCTTTACATATTCCATTTTCAAAGAGCCATCATGGAAGTGATGAATGAGACACAGTGACTCCAAAAGCAAATGTTGACAGCAGTAATAGAAAGTACAGATTTTTGTTGGCTTGTAGTACTTGCCCAGAGTTAGAAAATGAAGAAAAGTCTGGGGTCAGATTCGAACCTACGACCTCTGGTCTTGAGGCCCAGCTCTCTGTCCACTGAGCCACTCAGCTGCGCTGCAACTTCCTTTTACTGAACTACTCAAGGGTTTGCAACTTTCCCAGGGTTGGTTGGTTTCGGTTTTTGGTAGCTAGGAGCCTGACTACATGGCTTCAAGGCTAAATGGCCACAGGTCCCCAGGCTATTTGGCTTGCTGGAGGCTTCATTCATTACGACACTCAAAAAGCCGCCTGCTGATCTGAACCATGGACTTCAGGAGAAGCCTGAGCTTCACAAAGCTTCCTTTGACAAAGGGCACTCCATCAACAAGTGCCTTCTTCTTCTGGGACAAGCACAATGGAGAAGCTGGCCAAATGGCTAATCGGTGCAAGTCCCAGCTGATTCAACTCTTTATGCTGAGCCTCTCTTCCTTCCCTCCGTGGCCATAAAAAGCTCAGCTGAAAACAACCCATAACCCTTCATGAGGAAGCTCTTCAGTGGGTTGATTTCCAAAGCTGCTGCCTGAGGATAGAAGGAAGGACTTCCCCAAAAGGTCCCCAGGGAGGTACCTGAACTAAAGAAAGAGTCCATGCTGTATCCACACCTACTCTTACCCAGCTCTCTTTGTGGTCCCAGGATGGCTCCGATCTGAATAGAGCTCAACAGGTGGAACTGCATAAGGAGGATACCAGCAGAGACCAGCTTGACAATAGGAAAGAACTTCCTTGGGGAGCAAAATTGGAACTGCCACCTCTGGTCATAGAGCCAGACAGGTAGTGGAGAGATTTCTATCATTTCCATTGCCTGAGAGGGATGTCCAATAATAATTCCTTTCTTGGCTTCTATTTTTAATATTAAAGGGATTTCTCAACCCCAGGATGAATATTTTTTTCTTTTAGATGTTAATTATATTGTTTTAAAATGTTAATTCTATTCATCGATGCCAGTCAAGTTATTTCTTTTTTTTAAACCCTTATATATATACTGTATATTATATATATGTATATGTATATGTATGTATGTATATATATATATATATATACTGTGTATTGGCTCCAAGGCAGAAGAGTGGTAAGGGCTAGGCAATGGGGGTCAAGTGACTTGCCCAGGTTCACACAGCTGGGAAGTGGCTGAGGCTGGATTCGAACCTAGGACCTCCCACCTCTAGGCTTGGCTCCCAATCCACTGAGCTACCCAGCCGCCCAATCCACTGAGCTACCCAGCCGCCCACCCACCCCCTTAGATTTCTTTACAATATCTAATGATAAATGGTTCTCACGATCAATTTAAGTGTTCATTGAGGAACTTTGTATGGAAATTGAAGTTATGGATCACAAACGAAAGCAAATAATCTCAAACTACAACTCTGCTGTGACTCAGTAATAGTCGCCTTTACATATTCCATTTTCAAAGAGCCATCATGGAAGTGATGAATGAGACACAGTGACTCCAAAAGCAAATGTTGACAGCAGTAATAGAAAGTACAGATTTTTGTTGGCTTGTAGTACTTGCCCAGAGTTAGAAAATGAAGAAAAGTCTGGGGTCAGATTCGAACCTACGACCTCTGGTCTTGAGGCCCAGCTCTCTGTCCACTGAGCCACTCAGCTGCGCTGCAACTTCCTTTTACTGAACTACTCAAGGGTTTGCAACTTTCCCAGGGTTGGTTGGTTTCGGTTTTTGGTAGCTAGGAGCCTGACTACATGGCTTCAAGGCTAAATGGCCACAGGTCCCCAGGCTATTTGGCTTGCTGGAGGCTTCATTCATTACGACACTCAAAAAGCCGCCTGCTGATCTGAACCATGGACTTCAGGAGAAGCCTGAGCTTCACAAAGCTTCCTTTGACAAAGGGCACTCCATCAACAAGTGCCTTCTTCTTCTGGGACAAGCACAATGGAGAAGCTGGCCAAATGGCTAATCGGTAAAAGTCCCAGCTGATTCAACTCTTTATGCTGAGCCTCTCTTCCTTCCCTCCGTGGCCATAAAAAGCTCAGCTGAAAACAACCCATAACCCTTCATGAGGAAGCTCTTCAGTGGGTTGATTTCCAAAGCTGCTGCCTGAGGATAGAAGGAAGGACTTCCCCAAAAGGTCCCCAGGGAGGTACCTGAACTAAAGAAAGAGTCCATGCTGTATCCACACCTACTCTTACCCAGCTCTCTTTGTGGTCCCAGGATGGCTCCGATCTGAATAGAGCTCAACAGGTGGAACTGCATAAGGAGGATACCAGCAGAGACCAGCTTGACAATAGGAAAGAACTTCCTTGCGGAGCAAAATTGGAACTGCCACCTCTGGTCATAGAGCCAGACAGGTAGTGGAGAGGTTTCTATCATTTCCATTGCCTGAGAGGGATGTCCAATAATAATTCCTTTCTTGGCTTCTATTTTTAATATTAAAGGGATTTCTCAACCCCAGGATGAATATTTTTTTCTTTTAGATGTTAATTATATTGTTTTAAAATGTTAATTCTATTCATCGATGCCAGTCAAGTTATTTCTTTTTTTTAAACCCTTATATATATACTGTATATTATATATATGTATATGTATATGTATGTATGTATATATATATATATACTGTGTATTGGCTCCAAGGCAGAAGAGTGGTAAGGGCTAGGCAATGGGGGTCAAGTGACTTTCCCAGGTTCACACAGCTGGGAAGTGGCTGAGGCTGGATTCGAACCTAGGACCTCCCACCTCTAGGCTTGGCTCCCAATCCACTGAGCTACCCAGCCGCCCAATCCACTGAGCTACCCAGCCGCCCACCCACCCCCTTAGGATTCTTTACAATATCTAATGATAAATGGTTCTCACGATCAATTTAAGTGTTCATTGAGGAACTTTGTATGGAAATTGAAGTTATGGATCACAAACGAAAGCAAATAATCTCAAACTACAACTCTGCTGTGACTCAGTAATAGTCGCCTTTACATATTCCATTTTCAAAGAGCCATCATGGAAGTGATGAATGAGACACAGTGACTCCAAAAGCAAATGTTGACAGCAGTAATAGAAAGTACAGATTTTTGTTGGCTTGTAGTACTTGCCCAGAGTTAGAAAATGAAGAAAAGTCTGGGGTCAGATTCGAACCTACGACCTCTGGTCTTGAGGCCCAGCTCTCTGTCCACTGAGCCACTCAGCTGCGCTGCAACTTCCTTTTACTGAACTACTCAAGGGTTTGCAACTTTCCCAGGGTTGGTTGGTTTCGGTTTTTGGTAGCTAGGAGCCTGACTACATGGCTTCAAGGCTAAATGGCCACAGGTCCCCAGGCTATTTGGCTTGCTGGAGGCTTCATTCATTACGACACTCAAAAAGCCGCCTGCTGATCTGAACCATGGACTTCAGGAGAAGCCTGAGCTTCACAAAGCTTCCTTTGACAAAGGGCACTCCATCAACAAGTGCCTTCTTCTTCTGGGACAAGCACAATGGAGAAGCTGGCCAAATGGCTAATCGGTGCAAGTCCCAGCTGATTCAACTCTTTATGCTGAGCCTCTCTTCCTTCCCTCCGTGGCCATAAAAAGCTCAGCTGAAAACAACCCATAACCCTTCATGAGGAAGCTCTTCAGTGGGTTGATTTCCAAAGCTGCTGCCTGAGGATAGAAGGAAGGACTTCCCCAAAAGGTCCCCAGGGAGGTACCTGAACTAAAGAAAGAGTCCATGCTGTATCCACACCTACTCTTACCCAGCTCTCTTTGTGGTCCCAGGATGGCTCCGATCTGAATAGAGCTCAACAGGTGGAACTGCATAAGGAGGATACCAGCAGAGACCAGCTTGACAATAGGAAAGAACTTCCTTGGGGAGCAAAATTGGAACTGCCACCTCTGGTCATAGAGCCAGACAGGTAGTGGAGAGATTTCTATCATTTCCATTGCCTGAGAGGGATGTCCAATAATAATTCCTTTCTTGGCTTCTATTTTTAATATTAAAGGGATTTCTCAACCCCAGGATGAATATTTTTTTCTTTTAGATGTTAATTATATTGTTTTAAAATGTTAATTCTATTCATCGATGCCAGTCAAGTTATTTCTTTTTTTTAAACCCTTATATATATACTGTATATTATATATATGTATATGTATATGTATGTATGTATATATATATATATATACTGTGTATTGGCTCCAAGGCAGAAGAGTGGTAAGGGCTAGGCAATGGGGGTCAAGTGACTTGCCCAGGTTCACACAGCTGGGAAGTGGCTGAGGCTGGATTCGAACCTAGGACCTCCCACCTCTAGGCTTGGCTCCCAATCCACTGAGCTACCCAGCCGCCCAATCCACTGAGCTACCCAGCCGCCCACCCACCCCCTTAGGATTCTTTACAATATCTAATGATAAATGGTTCTCACGATCAATTTAAGTGTTCATTGAGGAACTTTGTATGGAAATTGAAGTTATGGATCACAAACGAAAGCAAATAATCTCAAACTACAACTCTGCTGTGACTCAGTAATAGTCGCCTTTAGATATTCCATTTTCAAAGAGCCATCATGGAAGTGATGAATGAGACACAGTGACTCCAAAAGCAAATGTTGACAGCAGTAATAGAAAGTACAGATTTTTGTTGGCTTGTAGTACTTGCCCAGAGTTAGAAAATGAAGAAAAGTCTGGGGTCAGATTCGAACCTACGACCTCTGGTCTTGAGGCCCAGCTCTCTGTCCACTGAGCCACTCAGCTGCGCTGCAACTTCCTTTTACTGAACTACTCAACGGTTTGCAACTTTCCCAGGGTTGGTTGGTTTCGGTTTTTGGTAGCTAGGAGCCTGACTACATGGCTTCAAGGCTAAATGGCCACAGGTCCCCAGGCTATTTGGCTTGCTGGAGGCTTCATTCATTACGACACTCAAAAAGCCGCCTGCTGATCTGAACCATGGACTTCAGGAGAAGCCTGAGCTTCACAAAGCTTCCTTTGACAAAGGGCACTCCATCAACAAGTGCCTTCTTCTTCTGGGACAAGCACAATGGAGAAGCTGGCCAAATGGCTAATCGGTGCAAGTCCCAGCTGATTCAACTCTTTATGCTGAGCCTCTCTTCCTTCCCTCCGTGGCCATAAAAAGCTCAGCTGAAAACAACCCATAACCCTTCATGAGGAAGCTCTTCAGTGGGTTGATTTCCAAAGCTGCTGCCTGAGGATAGAAGGAAGGACTTCCCCAAAAGGTCCCCAGGGAGGTACCTGAACTAAAGAAAGAGTCCATGCTGTATCCACACCTACTCTTACCCAGCTCTCTTTGTGGTCCCAGGATGGCTCCGATCTGAATAGAGCTCAACAGGTGGAACTGCATAAGGAGGATACCAGCAGAGACCAGCTTGACAATAGGAAAGAACTTCCTTGCGGAGCAAAATTGGAACTGCCACCTCTGGTCATAGAGCCAGACAGGTAGTGGAGAGATTTCTATCATTTCCATTGCCTGAGAGGGATGTCCAATAATAATTCCTTTCTTGGCTTCTATTTTTAATATTAAAGGGATTTCTCAACCCCAGGATGAATATTTTTTTCTTTTAGATGTTAATTATATTGTTTTAAAATGTTAATTCTATTCATCGATGCCAGTCAAGTTATTTCTTTTTTTTAAACCCTTATATATATACTGTATATTATATATATATGTATATGTATATGTATGTATGTATATATATATATACTGTGTATTGGCTCCAAGGCAGAAGAGTGGTAAGGGCTAGGCAATGGGGGTCAAGTGACTTGCCCAGGTTCACACAGCTGGGAAGTGGCTGAGGCTGGATTCGAACCTAGGACCTCCCACCTCTAGGCTTGGCTCCCAATCCACTGAGCTACCCAGCCGCCCAATCCACTGAGCTACCCAGCCGCCCACCCACCCCCTTAGGATTCTTTACAATATCTAATGATAAATGGTTCTCACGATCAATTTAAGTGTTCATTGAGGAACTTTGTATGGAAATTGAAGTTATGGATCACAAACGAAAGCAAATAATCTCAAACTACAACTCTGCTGTGACTCAGTAATAGTCGCCTTTAGATATTCCATTTTCAAAGAGCCATCATGGAAGGGATGAATGAGACACAGTGACTCCAAAAGCAAATGTTGACAGCAGTAATAGAAAGTACAGATTTTTGTTGGCTTGTAGTACTTGCCCAGAGTTAGAAAATGAAGAAAAGTCTGGGGTCAGATTCGAACCTACGACCTCTGGTCTTGAGGCCCAGCTCTCTGTCCACTGAGCCACTCAGCTGCGCTGCAACTTCCTTTTACTGAACTACTCAAGGGTTTGCAACTTTCCCAGGGTTGGTTGGTTTCGGTTTTTGGTAGCTAGGAGCCTGACTACATGGCTTCAAGGCTAAATGGCCACAGGTCCCCAGGCTATTTGGCTTGCTGGAGGCTTCATTCATTACGACACTCAAAAAGCCGCCTGCTGATCTGAACCATGGACTTCAGGAGAAGCCTGAGCTTCACAAAGCTTCCTTTGACAAAGGGCACTCCATCAACAAGTGCCTTCTTCTTCTGGGACAAGCACAATGGAGAAGCTGGCCAAATGGCTAATCGGTGCAAGTCCCAGCTGATTCAACTCTTTATGCTGAGCCTCTCTTCCTTCCCTCCGTGGCCATAAAAAGCTCAGCTGAAAACAACCCATAACCCTTCATGAGGAAGCTCTTCAGTGGGTTGATTTCCAAAGCTGCTGCCTGAGGATAGAAGGAAGGACTTCCCCAAAAGGTCCCCAGGGAGGTACCTGAACTAAAGAAAGAGTCCATGCTGTATCCACACCTACTCTTACCCAGCTCTCTTTGTGGTCCCAGGATGGCTCCGATCTGAATAGAGCTCAACAGGTGGAACTGCATAAGGAGGATACCAGCAGAGACCAGCTTGACAATAGGAAAGAACTTCCTTGGGGAGCAAAATTGGAACTGCCACCTCTGGTCATAGAGCCAGACAGGTAGTGGAGAGATTTCTATCATTTCCATTGCCTGAGAGGGATGTCCAATAATAATTCCTTTCTTGGCTTCTATTTTTAATATTAAAGGGATTTCTCAACCCCAGGATGAATATTTTTTTCTTTTAGATGTTAATTATATTGTTTTAAAATGTTAATTCTATTCATCGATGCCAGTCAAGTTATTTCTTTTTTTTAAACCCTTATATATATACTGTATATTATATATATGTATATGTATATGTATGTATGTATATATATATATACTGTGTATTGGCTCCAAGGCAGAAGAGTGGTAAGGGCTAGGCAATGGGGGTCAAGTGACTTTCCCAGGTTCACACAGCTGGGAAGTGGCTGAGGCTGGATTCGAACCTAGGACCTCCCACCTCTAGGCTTGGCTCCCAATCCACTGAGCTACCCAGCCGCCCAATCCACTGAGCTACCCAGCCGCCCAATCCACTGAGCTACCCAGCCGCCCACCCACCCCCTTAGGATTCTTTACAATATCTAATGATAAATGGTTCTCACGATCAATTTAAGTGTTCATTGAGGAACTTTGTATGGAAATTGAAGTTATGGATCACAAACGAAAGCAAATAATCTCAAACTACAACTCTGCTGTAACTCAGTAATAGTCGCCTCTAGATATTCCATTTTCAAAGAGCCATCATGGAAGTGATGAATGAGACACAGTGACTCCAAAAGCAAATGTTGACAGCAGTAATAGAAAGTACAGATTTTTGTTGGCTTGTAGTACTTGCCCAGAGTTAGAAAATGAAGAAAAGTCTGGGGTCAGATTCGAACCTACGACCTCTGGTCTTGAGGCCCAGCTCTCTGTCCACTGAGCCACTCAGCTGCGCTGCAACTTCCTTTTACTGAACTACTCAAGGGTTTGCAACTTTCCCAGGGTTGGTTGGTTTCGGTTTTTGGTAGCTAGGAGCCTGACTACATGGCTTCAAGGCTAAATGGCCACAGGTCCCCAGGCTATTTGGCTTGCTGGAGGCTTCATTCATTACGACACTCAAAAAGCCGCCTGCTGATCTGAACCATGGACTTCAGGAGAAGCCTGAGCTTCACAAAGCTTCCTTTGACAAAGGGCACTCCATCAACAAGTGCCTTCTTCTTCTGGGACAAGCACAATGGAGAAGCTGGCCAAATGGCTAATCGGTGCAAGTCCCAGCTGATTCAACTCTTTATGCTGAGCCTCTCTTCCTTCCCTCCGTGGCCATAAAAAGCTCAGCTGAAAACAACCCATAACCCTTCATGAGGAAGCTCTTCAGTGGGTTGAATTCCAAAGCTGCTGCCTGAGGATAGAAGGAAGGACTTCCCCAAAAGGTCCCCAGGGAGGTACCTGAACTAAAGAAAGAGTCCATGCTGTATCCACACCTACTCTTACCCAGCTCTCTTTGTGGTCCCAGGATGGCTCCGATCTGAATAGAGCTCAACAGGTGGAACTGCATAAGGAGGATACCAGCAGAGACCAGCTTGACAATAGGAAAGAACTTCCTTGGGGAGCAAAATTGGAACTGCCACCTCTGGTCATAGAGCCAGACAGGTAGTGGAGAGATTTCTATCATTTCCATTGTCTGAGAGGGATGTCCAATAATAATTCCTTTCTTGGCTTCTATTTTTAATATTAAAGGGATTTCTCAACACCAGGATGAATATTTTTTTCTTTTAGATGTTAATTATATTGTTTTAAAATGTTAATTCTATTCATCGATGCCAGTCAAGTTATTTCTTTTTTTTAAACCCTTATATATATACTGTATATTATATATATGTATATGTTTCTGTATGTATGTATATATATATATATATACTGTGTATTGGCTCCAAGGCAGAAGAGTGGTAAGGGCTAGGCAATGGGGGTCAAGTGACTTGCCCAGGTTCACACAGCTGGGAAGTGGCTGAGGCTGGATTCGAACCTAGGACCTCCCACCTCTAGGCTTGGCTCCCAATCCACTGAGCTACCCAGCCGCCCAATCCACTGAGCTACCCAGCCGCCCACCCACCCCCTTAGGATTCTTTACAATATCTAATGATAAATGGTTCTCACGATCAATTTAAGTGTTCATTGAGGAACTTTGTATGGAAATTGAAGTTATGGATCACGAACAAAAGGACATAATCTCAAACTACAACTCTGCTGTGACTCAGTAATAGTCGCCTTTACATATTCCATTTTCAAAGAGCCATCATGGAAGTGATGAATGAGACACAGTGACTCCAAAAGCAAATGTTGACAGCAGTAATAGAAAGTACAGATTTTTGTTGGCTTGTAGTACTTGCCCAGAGTTAGAAAATGAAGAAAAGTCTGGGGTCAGATTCGAACCTACGACCTCTGGTCTTGAGGCCCAGCTCTCTGTCCACTGAGCCACTCAGCTGCGCTGCAACTTCCTTTTACTGAACTACTCAAGGGTTTGCAACTTTCCCAGGGTTGGTTGGTTTCGGTTTTTGGTAGCTAGGAGCCTGACTACATGGCTTCAAGGCTAAATGGCCACAGGTCCCCAGGCTATTTGGCTTGCTGGAGGCTTCATTCATTACGACACTCAAAAAGCCGCCTGCTGATCTGAACCATGGACTTCAGGAGAAGCCTGAGCTTCACAAAGCTTCCTTTGACAAAGGGCACTCCATCAACAAGTGCCTTCTTCTTCTGGGACAAGCACAATGGAGAAGCTGGCCAAATGGCTAATCGGTGCAAGTCCCAGCTGATTCAACTCTTTATGCTGAGCCTCTCTTCCTTCCCTCCGTGGCCATAAAAAGCTCAGCTGAAAACAACCCATAACCCTTCATGAGGAAGCTCTTCAGTGGGTTGATTTCCAAAGCTGCTGCCTGAGGATAGAAGGAAGGACTTCCCCAAAAGGTCCCCAGGGAGGTACCTGAACTAAAGAAAGAGTCCATGCTGTATCCACACCTACTCTTACCCAGCTCTCTTTGTGGTCCCAGGATGGCTCCGATCTGAATAGAGCTCAACAGGTGGAACTGCATAAGGAGGATACCAGCAGAGACCAGCTTGACAATAGGAAAGAACTTCCTTGGGGAGCAAAATTGGAACTGCCACCTCTGGTCATAGAGCCAGACAGGTAGTGGAGAGATTTCTATCATTTCCATTGCCTGAGAGGGATGTCCAATAATAATTCCTTTCTTGGCTTCTATTTTTAATATTAAAGGGATTTCTCAACCCCAGGATGAATATTTTTTTCTTTTAGATGTTAATTATATTGTTTTAAAATGTTAATTCTATTCATCGATGCCAGTCAAGTTATTTCTTTTTTTTAAACCCTTATATATATACTGTATATTATATATATGTATATGTATATGTATGTATGTATATATATATATATATATATATATATATACTGTGTATTGGCTCCAAGGCAGAAGAGTGGTAAGGGCTAGGCAATGGGGGTCAAGTGACTTTCCCAGGTTCACACAGCTGGGAAGTGGCTGAGGCTGGATTCGAACCTAGGACCTCCCACCTCTAGGCTTGGCTCCCAATCCACTGAGCTACCCAGCCGCCCAATCCACTGAGCTACCCAGCCGCCCACCCACCCCCTTAGGATTCTTTACAATATCTAATGATAAATGGTTCTCACGATCAATTTAAGTGTTCATTGAGGAACTTTGTATGGAAATTGAAGTTATGGATCACAAACGAAAGCAAATAATCTCAAACTACAACTCTGCTGTGACTCAGTAATAGTCGCCTTTACATATTCCATTTTCAAAGAGCCATCATGGAAGTGATGAATGAGACACAGTGACTCCAAAAGCAAATGTTGACAGCAGTAATAGAAAGTACAGATTTTTGTTGGCTTGTAGTACTTGCCCAGAGTTAGAAAATGAAGAAAAGTCTGGGGTCAGATTCGAACCTACGACCTCTGGTCTTGAGGCCCAGCTCTCTGTCCACTGAGCCACTCAGCTGCGCTGCAACTTCCTTTTACTGAACTACTCAAGGGTTTGCAACTTTCCCAGGGTTGGTTGGTTTCGGTTTTTGGTAGCTAGGAGCCTGACTACATGGCTTCAAGGCTAAATGGCCACAGGTCCCCAGGCTATTTGGCTTGCTGGAGGCTTCATTCATTACGACACTCAAAAAGCCGCCTGCTGATCTGAACCATGGACTTCAGGAGAAGCCTGAGCTTCACAAAGCTTCCTTTGACAAAGGGCACTCCATCAACAAGTGCCTTCTTCTTCTGGGACAAGCACAATGGAGAAGCTGGCCAAATGGCTAATCGGTGCAAGTCCCAGCTGATTCAACTCTTTATGCTGAGCCTCTCTTCCTTCCCTCCGTGGCCATAAAAAGCTCAGCTGAAAACAACCCATAACCCTTCATGAGGAAGCTCTTCAGTGGGTTGAATTCCAAAGCTGCTGCCTGAGGATAGAAGGAAGGACTTCCCCAAAAGGTCCCCAGGGAGGTACCTGAACTAAAGAAAGAGTCCATGCTGTATCCACACCTACTCTTACCCAGCTCTCTTTGTGGTCCCAGGATGGCTCCGATCTGAATAGAGCTCAACAGGTGGAACTGCATAAGGAGGATACCAGCAGAGACCAGCTTGACAATAGGAAAGAACTTCCTTGGGGAGCAAAATTGGAACTGCCACCTCTGGTCATAGAGCCAGACAGGTAGTGGAGAGATTTCTATCATTTCCATTGCCTGAGAGGGATGTCCAATAATAATTCCTTTCTTGGCTTCTATTTTTAATATTAAAGGGATTTCTCAACCCCAGGATGAATATTTTTTTCTTTTAGATGTTAATTATATTGTTTTAAAATGTTAATTCTATTCATCGATGCCAGTCAAGTTATTTCTTTTTTTTAAACCCTTATATATATACTGTATATTATATATATGTATATGTATATGTATGTATGTATATATATATATATATATACTGTGTATTGGCTCCAAGGCAGAAGAGTGGTAAGGGCTAGGCAATGGGGGTCAAGTGACTTGCCCAGGTTCACACAGCTGGGAAGTGGCTGAGGCTGGATTCGAACCTAGGACCTCCCACCTCTAGGCTTGGCTCCCAATCCACTGAGCTACCCAGCCGCCCAATCCACTGAGCTACCCAGCCGCCCACCCACCCCCTTAGGATTCTTTACAATATCTAATGATAAATGGTTCTCACGATCAATTTAAGTGTTCATTGAGGAACTTTGTATGGAAATTGAAGTTATGGATCACGAACAAAAGGACATAATCTCAAACTACAACTCTGCTGTGACTCAGTAATAGTCGCCTTTAGATATTCCATTTTCAAAGAGCCATCATGGAAGTGATGAATGAGACACAGTGACTCCAAAAGCAAATGTTGACAGCAGTAATAGAAAGTACAGATTTTTGTTGGCTTGTAGTACTTGCCCAGAGTTAGAAAATGAAGAAAAGTCTGGGGTCAGATTCGAACCTACGACCTCTGGTCTTGAGGCCCAGCTCTCTGTCCACTGAGCCACTCAGCTGCGCTGCAACTTCCTTTTACTGAACTACTCAAGGGTTTGCAACTTTCCCAGGGTTGGTTGGTTTCGGTTTTTGGTAGCTAGGAGCCTGACTACATGGCTTCAAGGCTAAATGGCCACAGGTCCCCAGGCTATTTGGCTTGCTGGAGGCTTCATTCATTACGACACTCAAAAAGCCGCCTGCTGATCTGAACCATGGACTTCAGGAGAAGCCTGAGCTTCACAAAGCTTCCTTTGACAAAGGGCACTCCATCAACAAGTGCCTTCTTCTTCTGGGACAAGCACAATGGAGAAGCTGGCCAAATGGCTAATCGGTGCAAGTCCCAGCTGATTCAACTCTTTATGCTGAGCCTCTCTTCCTTCCCTCCGTGGCCATAAAAAGCTCAGCTGAAAACAACCCATAACCCTTCATGAGGAAGCTCTTCAGTGGGTTGATTTCCAAAGCTGCTGCCTGAGGATAGAAGGAAGGACTTCCCCAAAAGGTCCCCAGGGAGGTACCTGAACTAAAGAAAGAGTCCATGCTGTATCCACACCTACTCTTACCCAGCTCTCTTTGTGGTCCCAGGATGGCTCCGATCTGAATAGAGCTCAACAGGTGGAACTGCATAAGGAGGATACCAGCAGAGACCAGCTTGACAATAGGAAAGAACTTCCTTGGGGAGCAAAATTGGAACTGCCACCTCTGGTCATAGAGCCAGACAGGTAGTGGAGAGATTTCTATCATTTCCATTGCCTGAGAGGGATGTCCAATAATAATTCCTTTCTTGGCTTCTATTTTTAATATTAAAGGGATTTCTCAACCCCAGGATGAATATTTTTTTCTTTTAGATGTTAATTATATTGTTTTAAAATGTTAATTCTATTCATCGATGCCAGTCAAGTTATTTCTTTTTTTTTAAACCCTTATATATATACTGTATATTATATATATGTATATGTATATGTATGTATGTATATATATATATACTGTGTATTGGCTCCAAGGCAGAAGAGTGGTAAGGGCTAGGCAATGGGGGTCAAGTGACTTGCCCAGGTTCACACAGCTGGGAAGTGGCTGAGGCTGGATTCGAACCTAGGACCTCCCACCTCTAGGCTTGGCTCCCAATCCACTGAGCTACCCAGCCGCCCAATCCACTGAGCTACCCAGCCGCCCACCCACCCCCTTAGGATTCTTTACAATATCTAATGATAAATGGTTCTCACGATCAATTTAAGTGTTCATTGAGGAACTTTGTATGGAAATTGAAGTTATGGATCACAAACGAAAGCAAATAATCTCAAACTACAACTCTGCTGTGACTCAGTAATAGTCGCCTTTACATATTCCATTTTCAAAGAGCCATCATGGAAGTGATGAATGAGACACAGTGACTCCAAAAGCAAATGTTGACAGCAGTAATAGAAAGTACAGATTTTTGTTGGCTTGTAGTACTTGCCCAGAGTTAGAAAATGAAGAAAAGTCTGGGGTCAGATTCGAACCTACGACCTCTGGTCTTGAGGCCCAGCTCTCTGTCCACTGAGCCACTCAGCTGCGCTGCAACTTCCTTTTACTGAACTACTCAAGGGTTTGCAACTTTCCCAGGGTTGGTTGGTTTCGGTTTTTGGTAGCTAGGAGCCTGACTACATGGCTTCAAGGCTAAATGGCCACAGGTCCCCAGGCTATTTGGCTTGCTGGAGGCTTCATTCATTACGACACTCAAAAAGCCGCCTGCTGATCTGAACCATGGACTTCAGGAGAAGCCTGAGCTTCACAAAGCTTCCTTTGACAAAGGGCACTCCATCAACAAGTGCCTTCTTCTTCTGGGACAAGCACAATGGAGAAGCTGGCCAAATGGCTAATCGGTGCAAGTCCCAGCTGATTCAACTCTTTATGCTGAGCCTCTCTTCCTTCCCTCCGTGGCCATAAAAAGCTCAGCTGAAAACAACCCATAACCCTTCATGAGGAAGCTCTTCAGTGGGTTGATTTCCAAAGCTGCTGCCTGAGGATAGAAGGAAGGTCTTCCCCAAAAGGTCCCCAGGGAGGTACCTGAACTAAAGAAAGAGTCCATGCTGTATCCACACCTACTCTTACCCAGCTCTCTTTGTGGTCCCAGGATGGCTCCGATCTGAATAGAGCTCAACAGGTGGAACTGCATAAAGAGGATACCAGCAGAGACCAGCTTGACAATAGGAAAGAACTTCCTTGGGGAGCAAAATTGGAACTGCCACCTCTGGTCATAGAGCCAGACAGGTAGTGGAGAGATTTCTATCATTTCCATTGCCTGAGAGGGATGTCCAATAATAATTCCTTTCTTGGCTTCTATTTTTAATATTAAAGGGATTTCTCAACCCCAGGATGAATATTTTTTTCTTTTAGATGTTAATTATATTGTTTTAAAATGTTAATTCTATTCATCGATGCCAGTCAAGTTATTTCTTTTTTTAAACCCTTATATATATACTGTATATTATATATATGTATATGTATATGTATGTATGTATGTATATATATATACTGTGTATTGGCTCCAAGGCAGAAGAGTGGTAAGGGCTAGGCAATGGGGGTCAAGTGACTTGCCCAGGTTCACACAGCTGGGAAGTGGCTGAGGCTGGATTCGAACCTAGGACCTCCCACCTCTAGGCTTGGCTCCCAATCCACTGAGCTACCCAGCCGCCCAATCCACTGAGCTACCCAGCCGCCCACCCACCCCCTTAGGATTCTTTACAATATCTAATGATAAATGGTTCTCACGATCAATTTAAGTGTTCATTGAGGAACTTTGTATGGAAATTGAAGTTATGGATCACAAACGAAAGCAAATAATCTCAAACTACAACTCTGCTGTGACTCAGTAATAGTCGCCTTTAGATATTCCATTTTCAAAGAGCCATCATGGAAGGGATGAATGAGACACAGTGACTCCAAAAGCAAATGTTGACAGCAGTAATAGAAAGTACAGATTTTTGTTGGCTTGTAGTACTTGCCCAGAGTTAGAAAATGAAGAAAAGTCTGGGGTCAGATTCGAACCTACGACCTCTGGTCTTGAGGCCCAGCTCTCTGTCCACTGAGCCACTCAGCTGCGCTGCAACTTCCTTTTACTGAACTACTCAAGGGTTTGCAACTTTCCCAGGGTTGGTTGGTTTCGGTTTTTGGTAGCTAGGAGCCTGACTACATGGCTTCAAGGCTAAATGGCCACAGGTCCCCAGGCTATTTGGCTTGCTGGAGGCTTCATTCATTACGACACTCAAAAAGCCGCCTGCTGATCTGAACCATGGACTTCAGGAGAAGCCTGAGCTTCACAAAGCTTCCTTTGACAAAGGGCACTCCATCAACAAGTGCCTTCTTCTTCTGGGACAAGCACAATGGAGAAGCTGGCCAAATGGCTAATCGGTGCAAGTCCCAGCTGATTCAACTCTTTATGCTGAGCCTCTCTTCCTTCCCTCCGTGGCCATAAAAAGCTCAGCTGAAAACAACCCATAACCCTTCATGAGGAAGCTCTTCAGTGGGTTGATTTCCAAAGCTGCTGCCTGAGGATAGAAGGAAGGACTTCCCCAAAAGGTCCCCAGGGAGGTACCTGAACTAAAGAAAGAGTCCATGCTGTATCCACACCTACTCTTACCCAGCTCTCTTTGTGGTCCCAGGATGGCTCCGATCTGAATAGAGCTCAACAGGTGGAACTGCATAAGGAGGATACCAGCAGAGACCAGCTTGACAATAGGAAAGAACTTCCTTGGGGAGCAAAATTGGAACTGCCACCTCTGGTCATAGAGCCAGACAGGTAGTGGAGAGATTTCTATCATTTCCATTGCCTGAGAGGGATGTCCAATAATAATTCCTTTCTTGGCTTCTATTTTTAATATTAAAGGGATTTCTCAACCCCAGGATGAATATTTTTTTCTTTTAGATGTTAATTATATTGTTTTAAAATGTTAATTCTATTCATCGATGCCAGTCAAGTTATTTCTTTTTTTTAAACCCTTATATATATACTGTATATTATATATATGTATATGTATATGTATGTATGTGTATATATATATATATATATATATATATATATATATATATATATATACTGTGTATTGGCTCCAAGGCAGAAGAGTGGTAAGGGCTAGGCAATGGGGGTCAAGTGACTTGCCCAGGTTCACACAGCTGGGAAGTGGCTGAGGCTGGATTCGAACCTAGGACCTCCCACCTCTAGGCTTGGCTCCCAATCCACTGAGCTACCCAGCCGCCCAATCCACTGAGCTACCCAGCCGCCCACCCACCCCCTTAGGATTCTTTACAATATCTAATGATAAATGGTTCTCACGATCAATTTAAGTGTTCATTGAGGAACTTTGTATGGAAATTGAAGTTATGGATCACAAACGAAAGCAAATAATCTCAAACTACAACTCTGCTGTGACTCAGTAATAGTCGCCTTTACATATTCCATTTTCAAAGAGCCATCATGGAAGTGATGAATGAGACACAGTGACTCCAAAAGCAAATGTTGACAGCAGTAATAGAAAGTACAGATTTTTGTTGGCTTGTAGTACTTGCCCAGAGTTAGAAAATGAAGAAAAGTCTGGGGTCAGATTCGAACCTACGACCTCTGGTCTTGAGGCCCAGCTCTCTGTCCACTGAGCCACTCAGCTGCGCTGCAACTTCCTTTTACTGAACTACTCAAGGGTTTGCAACTTTCCCAGGGTTGGTTGGTTTCGGTTTTTGGTAGCTAGGAGCCTGACTACATGGCTTCAAGGCTAAATGGCCACAGGTCCCCAGGCTATTTGGCTTGCTGGAGGCTTCATTCATTACGACACTCAAAAAGCCGCCTGCTGATCTGAACCATGGACTTCAGGAGAAGCCTGAGCTTCACAAAGCTTCCTTTGACAAAGGGCACTCCATCAACAAGTGCCTTCTTCTTCTGGGACAAGCACAATGGAGAAGCTGGCCAAATGGCTAATCGGTGCAAGTCCCAGCTGATTCAACTCTTTATGCTGAGCCTCTCTTCCTTCCCTCCGTGGCCATAAAAAGCTCAGCTGAAAACAACCCATAACCCTTCATGAGGAAGCTCTTCAGTGGGTTGATTTCCAAAGCTGCTGCCTGAGGATAGAAGGAAGGACTTCCCCAAAAGGTCCCCAGGGAGGTACCTGAACTAAAGAAAGAGTCCATGCTGTATCCACACCTACTCTTACCCAGCTCTTTTTGTGGTCCCAGGATGGCTCCGATCTGAATAGAGCTCAACAGGTGGAACTGCATAAGGAGGATACCAGCAGAGACCAGCTTGACAATAGGAAAGAACTTCCTTGGGGAGCAAAATTGGAACTGCCACCTCTGGTCATAGAGCCAGACAGGTAGTGGAGAGATTTCTATCATTTCCATTGCCTGAGAGGGATGTCCAATAATAATTCCTTTCTTGGCTTCTATTTTTAATATTAAAGGGATTTCTCAACCCCAGGATGAATATTTTTTTCTTTTAGATGTTAATTATATTGTTTTAAAATGTTAATTCTATTCATCGATGCCAGTCAAGTTATTTCTTTTTTTTAAACCCTTATATATATACTGTATATTATATATATGTATGTATGTATATATATATATATATACTGTGTATTGGCTCCAAGGCAGAAGAGTGGTAAGGGCTAGGCAATGGGGGTCAAGTGACTTGCCCAGGTTCACACAGCTGGGAAGTGGCTGAGGCTGGATTCGAACCTAGGACCTCCCACCTCTAGGCTTGGCTCCCAATCCACTGAGCTACCCAGCCGCCCAATCCACTGAGCTACCCAGCCGCCCACCCACCCCCTTAGGATTCTTTACAATATCTAATGATAAATGGTTCTCACGATCAATTTAAGTGTTCATTGAGGAACTTTGTATGGAAATTGAAGTTATGGATCACAAACGAAAGCAAATAATCTCAAACTACAACTCTGCTGTGACTCAGTAATAGTCGCCTTTAGATATTCCATTTTCAAAGAGCCATCATGGAAGTGATGAATGAGACACAGTGACTCCAAAAGCAAATGTTGACAGCAGTAATAGAAAGTACAGATTTTTGTTGGCTTGTAGTACTTGCCCAGAGTTAGAAAATGAAGAAAAGTCTGGGGTCAGATTCGAACCTACGACCTCTGGTCTTGAGGCCCAGCTCTCTGTCCACTGAGCCACTCAGCTGCGCTGCAACTTCCTTTTACTGAACTACTCAAGGGTTTGCAACTTTCCCAGGGTTGGTTGGTTTCGGTTTTTGGTAGCTAGGAGCCTGACTACATGGCTTCAAGGCTAAATGGCCACAGGGTCCCAGGCTATTTGGCTTGCTGGAGGCTTCATTCATTACGACACTCAAAAAGCCGCCTGCTGATCTGAACCATGGACTTCAGGAGAAGCCTGAGCTTCACAAAGCTTCCTTTGACAAAGGGCACTCCATCAACAAGTGCCTTCTTCTTCTGGGACAAGCACAATGGAGAAGCTGGCCAAATGGCTAATCGGTGCAAGTCCCAGCTGATTCAACTCTTTATGCTGAGCCTCTCTTCCTTCCCTCCGTGGCCATAAAAAGCTCAGCTGAAAACAACCCATAACCCTTCATGAGGAAGCTCTTCAGTGGGTTGATTTCCAAAGCTGCTGCCTGAGGATAGAAGGAAGGTCTTCCCCAAAAGGTCCCCAGGGAGGTACCTGAACTAAAGAAAGAGTCCATGCTGTATCCACACCTACTCTTACCCAGCTCTCTTTGTGGTCCCAGGATGGCTCCGATCTGAATAGAGCTCAACAGGTGGAACTGCATAAGGAGGATACCAGCAGAGACCAGCTTGACAATAGGAAAGAACTTCCTTGGGGAGCAAAATTGGAACTGCCACCTCTGGTCATAGAGCCAGACAGGTAGTGGAGAGATTTCTATCATTTCCATTGCCTGAGAGGGATGTCCAATAATAATTCCTTTCTTGGCTTCTATTTTTAATATTAAAGGGATTTCTCAACCCCAGGATGAATATTTTTTTCTTTTAGATGTTAATTATATTGTTTTAAAATGTTAATTCTATTCATCGATGCCAGTCAAGTTATTTCTTTTTTTAAACCCTTATATATATACTGTATATTATATATATGTATATGTATATGTATGTATGTATATATATATATACTGTGTATTGGCTCCAAGGCAGAAGAGTGGTAAGGGCTAGGCAATGGGGGTCAAGTGACTTGCCCAGGTTCACACAGCTGGGAAGTGGCTGAGGCTGGATTCGAACCTAGGACCTCCCACCTCTAGGCTTGGCTCCCAATCCACTGAGCTACCCAGCCGCCCACCCATCCCCTTAGGATTCTTTACAATATCTAATGATAAATGGTTCTCACGATCAATTTAAGTGTTCATTGAGGAACTTTGTATGGAAATTGAAGTTATGGATCACGAACAAAAGGACATAATCTCAAACTACAACTCTGCTGTGACTCAGTAATAGTCGCCTTTAGATATTCCATTTTCAAAGAGCCATCATGGAAGTGATGAATGAGACACAGTGACTCCAAAAGCAAATGTTGACAGCAGTAATAGAAAGTACAGATTTTTGTTGGCTTGTAGTACTTGCCCAGAGTTAGAAAATGAAGAAAAGTCTGGGGTCAGATTCGAACCTACGACCTCTGGTCTTGAGGCCCAGCTCTCTGTCCACTGAGCCACTCAGCTGCGCTGCAACTTCCTTTTACTGAACTACTCAAGGGTTTGCAACTTTCCCAGGGTTGGTTGGTTTCGGTTTTTGGTAGCTAGGAGCCTGACTACATGGCTTCAAGGCTAAATGGCCACAGGTCCCCAGGCTATTTGGCTTGCTGGAGGCTTCATTCATTACGACACTCAAAAAGCCGCCTGCTGATCTGAACCATGGACTTCAGGAGAAGCCTGAGCTTCACAAAGCTTCCTTTGACAAAGGGCACTCCATCAACAAGTGCCTTCTTCTTCTGGGACAAGCACAATGGAGAAGCTGGCCAAATGGCTAATCGGTGCAAGTCCCAGCTGATTCAACTCTTTATGCTGAGCCTCTCTTCCTTCCCTCCGTGGCCATAAAAAGCTCAGCTGAAAACAACCCATAACCCTTCATGAGGAAGCTCTTCAGTGGGTTGAATTCCAAAGCTGCTGCCTGAGGATAGAAGGAAGGACTTCCCCAAAAGGTCCCCAGGGAGGTACCTGAACTAAAGAAAGAGTCCATGCTGTATCCACACCTACTCTTACCCAGCTCTCTTTGTGGTCCCAGGATGGCTCCGATCTGAATAGAGCTCAACAGGTGGAACTGCATAAGGAGGATACCAGCAGAGACCAGCTTGACAATAGGAAAGAACTTCCTTGGGGAGCAAAATTGGAACTGCCACCTCTGGTCATAGAGCCAGACAGGTAGTGGAGAGATTTCTATCATTTCCATTGCCTGAGAGGGATGTCCAATAATAATTCCTTTCTTGGCTTCTATTTTTAATATTAAAGGGATTTCTCAACCCCAGGATGAATATTTTTTTCTTTTAGATGTTAATTATATTGTTTTAAAATGTTAATTCTATTCATCGATGCCAGTCAAGTTATTTCTTTTTTTTAAACCCTTATATATATACTGTATATTATATATATGTATATGTATATGTATGTATGTATATATATATATATATATATATATATACTGTGTATTGGCTCCAAGGCAGAAGAGTGGTAAGGGCTAGGCAATGGGGGTCAAGTGACTTGCCCAGGTTCACACAGCTGGGAAGTGGCTGAGGCTGGATTCGAACCTAGGACCTCCCACCTCTAGGCTTGGCTCCCAATCCACTGAGCTACCCAGCCGCCCAATCCACTGAGCTACCCAGCCGCCCACCCACCCCCTTAGGATTCTTTACAATATCTAATGATAAATGGTTCTCACGATCAATTTAAGTGTTCATTGAGGAACTTTGTATGGAAATTGAAGTTATGGATCACAAACGAAAGCAAATAATCTCAAACTACAACTCTGCTGTGACTCAGTAATAGTCGCCTTTAGATATTCCATTTTCAAAGAGCCATCATGGAAGTGATGAATGAGACACAGTGACTCCAAAAGCAAATGTTGACAGCAGTAATAGAAAGTACAGATTTTTGTTGGCTTGTAGTACTTGCCCAGAGTTAGAAAATGAAGAAAAGTCTGGGGTCAGATTCGAACCTACGACCTCTGGTCTTGAGGCCCAGCTCTCTGTCCACTGAGCCACTCAGCTGCGCTGCAACTTCCTTTTACTGAACTACTCAAGGGTTTGCAACTTTCCCAGGGTTGGTTGGTTTCGGTTTTTGGTAGCTAGGAGCCTGACTACATGGCTTCAAGGCTAAATGGCCACAGGTCCCCAGGCTATTTGGCTTGCTGGAGGCTTCATTCATTACGACACTCAAAAAGCCGCCTGCTGATCTGAACCATGGACTTCAGGAGAAGCCTGAGCTTCACAAAGCTTCCTTTGACAAAGGGCACTCCATCAACAAGTGCCTTCTTCTTCTGGGACAAGCACAATGGAGAAGCTGGCCAAATGGCTAATCGGTGCAAGTCCCAGCTGATTCAACTCTTTATGCTGAGCCTCTCTTCCTTCCCTCCGTGGCCATAAAAAGCTCAGCTGAAAACAACCCATAACCCTTCATGAGGAAGCTCTTCAGTGGGTTGATTTCCAAAGCTGCTGCCTGAGGATAGAAGGAAGGACTTCCCCAAAAGGTCCCCAGGGAGGTACCTGAACTAAAGAAAGAGTCCATGCTGTATCCACACCTACTCTTACCCAGCTCTCTTTGTGGTCCCAGGATGGCTCCGATCTGAATAGAGCTCAACAGGTGGAACTGCATAAGGAGGATACCAGCAGAGACCAGCTTGACAATAGGAAAGAACTTCCTTGGGGAGCAAAATTGGAACTGCCACCTCTGGTCATAGAGCCAGACAGGTAGTGGAGAGATTTCTATCATTTCCATTGCCTGAGAGGGATGTCCAATAATAATTCCTTTCTTGGCTTCTATTTTTAATATTAAAGGGATTTCTCAACCCCAGGATGAATATTTTTTTCTTTTAGATGTTAATTATATTGTTTTAAAATGTTAATTCTATTCATCGATGCCAGTCAAGTTATTTCTTTTTTTTTAAACCCTTATATATATACTGTATATTATATATATGTATATGTATATGTATGTATGTATATATATATATACTGTGTATTGGCTCCAAGGCAGAAGAGTGGTAAGGGCTAGGCAATGGGGGTCAAGTGACTTGCCCAGGTTCACACAGCTGGGAAGTGGCTGAGGCTGGATTCGAACCTAGGACCTCCCACCTCTAGGCTTGGCTCCCAATCCACTGAGCTACCCAGCCGCCCAATCCACTGAGCTACCCAGCCGCCCACCCACCCCCTTAGGATTCTTTACAATATCTAATGATAAATGGTTCTCACGATCAATTTAAGTGTTCATTGAGGAACTTTGTATGGAAATTGAAGTTATGGATCACAAACGAAAGCAAATAATCTCAAACTACAACTCTGCTGTGACTCAGTAATAGTCGCCTTTACATATTCCATTTTCAAAGAGCCATCATGGAAGTGATGAATGAGACACAGTGACTCCAAAAGCAAATGTTGACAGCAGTAATAGAAAGTACAGATTTTTGTTGGCTTGTAGTACTTGCCCAGAGTTAGAAAATGAAGAAAAGTCTGGGGTCAGATTCGAACCTACGACCTCTGGTCTTGAGGCCCAGCTCTCTGTCCACTGAGCCACTCAGCTGCGCTGCAACTTCCTTTTACTGAACTACTCAAGGGTTTGCAACTTTCCCAGGGTTGGTTGGTTTCGGTTTTTGGTAGCTAGGAGCCTGACTACATGGCTTCAAGGCTAAATGGCCACAGGTCCCCAGGCTATTTGGCTTGCTGGAGGCTTCATTCATTACGACACTCAAAAAGCCGCCTGCTGATCTGAACCATGGACTTCAGGAGAAGCCTGAGCTTCACAAAGCTTCCTTTGACAAAGGGCACTCCATCAACAAGTGCCTTCTTCTTCTGGGACAAGCACAATGGAGAAGCTGGCCAAATGGCTAATCGGTGCAAGTCCCAGCTGATTCAACTCTTTATGCTGAGCCTCTCTTCCTTCCCTCCGTGGCCATAAAAAGCTCAGCTGAAAACAACCCATAACCCTTCATGAGGAAGCTCTTCAGTGGGTTGATTTCCAAAGCTGCTGCCTGAGGATAGAAGGAAGGTCTTCCCCAAAAGGTCCCCAGGGAGGTACCTGAACTAAAGAAAGAGTCCATGCTGTATCCACACCTACTCTTACCCAGCTCTCTTTGTGGTCCCAGGATGGCTCCGATCTGAATAGAGCTCAACAGGTGGAACTGCATAAAGAGGATACCAGCAGAGACCAGCTTGACAATAGGAAAGAACTTCCTTGGGGAGCAAAATTGGAACTGCCACCTCTGGTCATAGAGCCAGACAGGTAGTGGAGAGATTTCTATCATTTCCATTGCCTGAGAGGGATGTCCAATAATAATTCCTTTCTTGGCTTCTATTTTTAATATTAAAGGGATTTCTCAACCCCAGGATGAATATTTTTTTCTTTTAGATGTTAATTATATTGTTTTAAAATGTTAATTCTATTCATCGATGCCAGTCAAGTTATTTCTTTTTTTAAACCCTTATATATATACTGTATATTATATATATGTATATGTATATGTATGTATGTATGTATATATATATACTGTGTATTGGCTCCAAGGCAGAAGAGTGGTAAGGGCTAGGCAATGGGGGTCAAGTGACTTGCCCAGGTTCACACAGCTGGGAAGTGGCTGAGGCTGGATTCGAACCTAGGACCTCCCACCTCTAGGCTTGGCTCCCAATCCACTGAGCTACCCAGCCGCCCAATCCACTGAGCTACCCAGCCGCCCACCCACCCCCTTAGGATTCTTTACAATATCTAATGATAAATGGTTCTCACGATCAATTTAAGTGTTCATTGAGGAACTTTGTATGGAAATTGAAGTTATGGATCACAAACGAAAGCAAATAATCTCAAACTACAACTCTGCTGTGACTCAGTAATAGTCGCCTTTACATATTCCATTTTCAAAGAGCCATCATGGAAGGGATGAATGAGACACAGTGACTCCAAAAGCAAATGTTGACAGCAGTAATAGAAAGTACAGATTTTTGTTGGCTTGTAGTACTTGCCCAGAGTTAGAAAATGAAGAAAAGTCTGGGGTCAGATTCGAACCTACGACCTCTGGTCTTGAGGCCCAGCTCTCTGTCCACTGAGCCACTCAGCTGCGCTGCAACTTCCTTTTACTGAACTACTCAAGGGTTTGCAACTTTCCCAGGGTTGGTTGGTTTCGGTTTTTGGTAGCTAGGAGCCTGACTACATGGCTTCAAGGCTAAATGGCCACAGGTCCCCAGGCTATTTGGCTTGCTGGAGGCTTCATTCATTACGACACTCAAAAAGCCGCCTGCTGATCTGAACCATGGACTTCAGGAGAAGCCTGAGCTTCACAAAGCTTCCTTTGACAAAGGGCACTCCATCAACAAGTGCCTTCTTCTTCTGGGACAAGCACAATGGAGAAGCTGGCCAAATGGCTAATCGGTGCAAGTCCCAGCTGATTCAACTCTTTATGCTGAGCCTCTCTTCCTTCCCTCCGTGGCCATAAAAAGCTCAGCTGAAAACAACCCATAACCCTTCATGAGGAAGCTCTTCAGTGGGTTGAATTCCAAAGCTGCTGCCTGAGGATAGAAGGAAGGACTTCCCCAAAAGGTCCCCAGGGAGGTACCTGAACTAAAGAAAGAGTCCATGCTGTATCCACACCTACTCTTACCCAGCTCTCTTTGTGGTCCCAGGATGGCTCCGATCTGAATAGAGCTCAACAGGTGGAACTGCATAAGGAGGATACCAGCAGAGACCAGCTTGACAATAGGAAAGAACTTCCTTGGGGAGCAAAATTGGAACTGCCACCTCTGGTCATAGAGCCAGACAGGTAGTGGAGAGATTTCTATCATTTCCATTGCCTGAGAGGGATGTCCAATAATAATTCCTTTCTTGGCTTCTATTTTTAATATTAAAGGGATTTCTCAACCCCAGGATGAATATTTTTTTCTTTTAGATGTTAATTATATTGTTTTAAAATGTTAATTCTATTCATCGATGCCAGTCAAGTTATTTCTTTTTTTTAAACCCTTATATATATACTGTATATTATATATATGTATATGTATATGTATGTATGTATATATATATATATATATATATATATATTTATATATATATATATATACTGTGTATTGGCTCCAAGGCAGAAGAGTGGTAAGGGCTAGGCAATGGGGGTCAAGTGACTTGCCCAGGTTCACACAGCTGGGAAGTGGCTGAGGCTGGATTCGAACCTAGGACCTCCCACCTCTAGGCTTGGCTCCCAATCCACTGAGCTACCCAGCCGCCCAATCCACTGAGCTACCCAGCCGCCCAATCCACTGAGCTACCCAGCCGCCCACCCACCCCCTTAGGATTCTTTACAATATCTAATGATAAATGGTTCTCACGATCAATTTAAGTGTTCATTGAGGAACTTTGTATGGAAATTGAAGTTATGGATCACAAACGAAAGCAAATAATCTCAAACTACAACTCTGCTGTGACTCAGTAATAGTCGCCTTTAGATATTCCATTTTCAAAGAGCCATCATGGAAGGGATGAATGAGACACAGTGACTCCAAAAGCAAATGTTGACAGCAGTAATAGAAAGTACAGATTTTTGTTGGCTTGTAGTACTTGCCCAGAGTTAGAAAATGAAGAAAAGTCTGGGGTCAGATTCGAACCTACGACCTCTGGTCTTGAGGCCCAGCTCTCTGTCCACTGAGCCACTCAGCTGCGCTGCAACTTCCTTTTACTGAACTACTCAAGGGTTTGCAACTTTCCCAGGGTTGGTTGGTTTCGGTTTTTGGTAGCTAGGAGCCTGACTACATGGCTTCAAGGCTAAATGGCCACAGGTCCCCAGGCTATTTGGCTTGCTGGAGGCTTCATTCATTACGACACTCAAAAAGCCGCCTGCTGATCTGAACCATGGACTTCAGGAGAAGCCTGAGCTTCACAAAGCTTCCTTTGACAAAGGGCACTCCATCAACAAGTGCCTTCTTCTTCTGGGACAAGCACAATGGAGAAGCTGGCCAAATGGCTAATCGGTGCAAGTCCCAGCTGATTCAACTCTTTATGCTGAGCCTCTCTTCCTTCCCTCCGTGGCCATAAAAAGCTCAGCTGAAAACAACCCATAACCCTTCATGAGGAAGCTCTTCAGTGGGTTGATTTCCAAAGCTGCTGCCTGAGGATAGAAGGAAGGACTTCCCCAAAAGGTCCCCAGGGAGGTACCTGAACTAAAGAAAGAGTCCATGCTGTATCCACACCTACTCTTACCCAGCTCTCTTTGTGGTCCCAGGATGGCTCCGATCTGAATAGAGCTCAACAGGTGGAACTGCATAAGGAGGATACCAGCAGAGACCAGCTTGACAATAGGAAAGAACTTCCTTGGGGAGCAAAATTGGAACTGCCACCTCTGGTCATAGAGCCAGACAGGTAGTGGAGAGATTTCTATCATTTCCATTGCCTGAGAGGGATGTCCAATAATAATTCCTTTCTTGGCTTCTATTTTTAATATTAAAGGGATTTCTCAACCCCAGGATGAATATTTTTTTCTTTTAGATGTTAATTATATTGTTTTAAAATGTTAATTCTATTCATCGATGCCAGTCAAGTTATTTCTTTTTTTTAAACCCTTATATATATACTGTATATTATATATATGTATATGTATATGTATGTATGTATATATATATATATATATATACTGTGTATTGGCTCCAAGGCAGAAGAGTGGTAAGGGCTAGGCAATGGGGGTCAAGTGACTTGCCCAGGTTCACACAGCTGGGAAGTGGCTGAGGCTGGATTCGAACCTAGGACCTCCCACCTCTAGGCTTGGCTCCCAATCCACTGAGCTACCCAGCCGCCCAATCCACTGAGCTACCCAGCCGCCCACCCACCCCCTTAGGATTCTTTACAATATCTAATGATAAATGGTTCTCACGATCAATTTAAGTGTTCATTGAGGAACTTTGTATGGAAATTGAAGTTATGGATCACAAACGAAAGCAAATAATCTCAAACTACAACTCTGCTGTGACTCAGTAATAGTCGCCTTTAGATATTCCATTTTCAAAGAGCCATCATGGAAGTGATGAATGAGACACAGTGACTCCAAAAGCAAATGTTGACAGCAGTAATAGAAAGTACAGATTTTTGTTGGCTTGTAGTACTTGCCCAGAGTTAGAAAATGAAGAAAAGTCTGGGGTCAGATTCGAACCTACGACCTCTGGTCTTGAGGCCCAGCTCTCTGTCCACTGAGCCACTCAGCTGCGCTGCAACTTCCTTTTACTGAACTACTCAAGGGTTTGCAACTTTCCCAGGGTTGGTTGGTTTCGGTTTTTGGTAGCTAGGAGCCTGACTACATGGCTTCAAGGCTAAATGGCCACAGGTCCCCAGGCTATTTGGCTTGCTGGAGGCTTCATTCATTACGACACTCAAAAAGCCGCCTGCTGATCTGAACCATGGACTTCAGGAGAAGCCTGAGCTTCACAAAGCTTCCTTTGACAAAGGGCACTCCATCAACAAGTGCCTTCTTCTTCTGGGACAAGCACAATGGAGAAGCTGGCCAAATGGCTAATCGGTGCAAGTCCCAGCTGATTCAACTCTTTATGCTGAGCCTCTCTTCCTTCCCTCCGTGGCCATAAAAAGCTCAGCTGAAAACAACCCATAACCCTTCATGAGGAAGCTCTTCAGTGGGTTGATTTCCAAAGCTGCTGCCTGAGGATAGAAGGAAGGACTTCCCCAAAAGGTCCCCAGGGAGGTACCTGAACTAAAGAAAGAGTCCATGCTGTATCCACACCTACTCTTACCCAGCTCTCTTTGTGGTCCCAGGATGGCTCCGATCTGAATAGAGCTCAACAGGTGGAACTGCATAAGGAGGATACCAGCAGAGACCAGCTTGACAATAGGAAAGAACTTCCTTGGGGAGCAAAATTGGAACTGCCACCTCTGGTCATAGAGCCAGACAGGTAGTGGAGAGATTTCTATCATTTCCATTGCCTGAGAGGGATGTCCAATAATAATTCCTTTCTTGGCTTCTATTTTTAATATTAAAGGGATTTCTCAACCCCAGGATGAATATTTTTTTCTTTTAGATGTTAATTATATTGTTTTAAAATGTTAATTCTATTCATCGATGCCAGTCAAGTTATTTCTTTTTTTTAAACCCTTATATATATACTGTATATTATATATATGTATGTATGTATATATATATATATATACTGTGTATTGGCTCCAAGGCAGAAGAGTGGTAAGGGCTAGGCAATGGGGGTCAAGTGACTTGCCCAGGTTCACACAGCTGGGAAGTGGCTGAGGCTGGATTCGAACATAGGACCTCCCACCTCTAGGCTTGGCTCCCAATCCACTGAGCTACCCAGCCGCCCAATCCACTGAGCTACCCAGCCGCCCACCCACCCCCTTAGGATTCTTTACAATATCTAATGATAAATGGTTCTCACGATCAATTTAAGTGTTCATTGAGGAACTTTGTATGGAAATTGAAGTTATGGATCACAAACGAAAGCAAATAATCTCAAACTACAACTCTGCTGTGACTCAGTAATAGTCGCCTTTACATATTCCATTTTCAAAGAGCCATCATGGAAGTGATGAATGAGACACAGTGACTCCAAAAGCAAATGTTGACAGCAGTAATAGAAAGTACAGATTTTTGTTGGCTTGTAGTACTTGCCCAGAGTTAGAAAATGAAGAAAAGTCTGGGGTCAGATTCGAACCTACGACCTCTGGTCTTGAGGCCCAGCTCTCTGTCCACTGAGCCACTCAGCTGCGCTGCAACTTCCTTTTACTGAACTACTCAAGGGTTTGCAACTTTCCCAGGGTTGGTTGGTTTCGGTTTTTGGTAGCTAGGAGCCTGACTACATGGCTTCAAGGCTAAATGGCCACAGGTCCCCAGGCTATTTGGCTTGCTGGAGGCTTCATTCATTACGACACTCAAAAAGCCGCCTGCTGATCTGAACCATGGACTTCAGGAGAAGCCTGAGCTTCACAAAGCTTCCTTTGACAAAGGGCACTCCATCAACAAGTGCCTTCTTCTTCTGGGACAAGCACAATGGAGAAGCTGGCCAAATGGCTAATCGGTGCAAGTCCCAGCTGATTCAACTCTTTATGCTGAGCCTCTCTTCCTTCCCTCCGTGGCCATAAAAAGCTCAGCTGAAAACAACCCATAACCCTTCATGAGGAAGCTCTTCAGTGGGTTGATTTCCAAAGCTGCTGCCTGAGGATAGAAGGAAGGTCTTCCCCAAAAGGTCCCCAGGGAGGTACCTGAACTAAAGAAAGAGTCCATGCTGTATCCACACCTACTCTTACCCAGCTCTCTTTGTGGTCCCAGGATGGCTCCGATCTGAATAGAGCTCAACAGGTGGAACTGCATAAGGAGGATACCAGCAGAGACCAGCTTGACAATAGGAAAGAACTTCCTTGGGGAGCAAAATTGGAACTGCCACCTCTGGTCATAGAGCCAGACAGGTAGTGGAGAGATTTCTATCATTTCCATTGCCTGAGAGGGATGTCCAATAATAATTCCTTTCTTGGCTTCTATTTTTAATATTAAAGGGATTTCTCAACCCCAGGATGAATATTTTTTTCTTTTAGATGTTAATTATATTGTTTTAAAATGTTAATTCTATTCATCGATGCCAGTCAAGTTATTTCTTTTTTTAAACCCTTATATATATACTGTATATTATATATATGTATATGTATATGTATGTATGTATATATATATATACTGTGTATTGGCTCCAAGGCAGAAGAGTGGTAAGGGCTAGGCAATGGGGGTCAAGTGACTTGCCCAGGTTCACACAGCTGGGAAGTGGCTGAGGCTGGATTCGAACCTAGGACCTCCCACCTCTAGGCTTGGCTCCCAATCCACTGAGCTACCCAGCCGCCCAATCCACTGAGCTACCCAGCCGCCCACCCACCCCCTTAGGATTCTTTACAATATCTAATGATAAATGGTTCTCACGATCAATTTAAGTGTTCATTGAGGAACTTTGTATGGAAATTGAAGTTATGGATCACAAACGAAAGCAAATAATCTCAAACTACAACTCTGCTGTGACTCAGTAATAGTCGCCTTTAGATATTCCATTTTCAAAGAGCCATCATGGAAGTGATGAATGAGACACAGTGACTCCAAAAGCAAATGTTGACAGCAGTAATAGAAAGTACAGATTTTTGTTGGCTTGTAGTACTTGCCCAGAGTTAGAAAATGAAGAAAAGTCTGGGGTCAGATTCGAACCTACGACCTCTGGTCTTGAGGCCCAGCTCTCTGTTCACTGAGCCACTCAGCTGCGCTGCAACTTCCTTTTACTGAACTACTCAAGGGTTTGCAACTTTCCCAGGGTTGGTTGGTTTCGGTTTTTGGTAGCTAGGAGCCTGACTACATGGCTTCAAGGCTAAATGGCCACAGGTCCCCAGGCTATTTGGCTTGCTGGAGGCTTCATTCATTACGACACTCAAAAAGCCGCCTGCTGATCTGAACCATGGACTTCAGGAGAAGCCTGAGCTTCACAAAGCTTCCTTTGACAAAGGGCACTCCATCAACAAGTGCCTTCTTCTTCTGGGACAAGCACAATGGAGAAGCTGGCCAAATGGCTAATCGGTGCAAGTCCCAGCTGATTCAACTCTTTATGCTGAGCCTCTCTTCCTTCCCTCCGTGGCCATAAAAAGCTCAGCTGAAAACAACCCATAACCCTTCATGAGGAAGCTCTTCAGTGGGTTGATTTCCAAAGCTGCTGCCTGAGGATAGAAGGAAGGACTTCCCCAAAAGGTCCCCAGGGAGGTACCTGAACTAAAGAAAGAGTCCATGCTGTATCCACACCTACTCTTACCCAGCTCTCTTTGTGGTCCCAGGATGGCTCCGATCTGAATAGAGCTCAACAGGTGGAACTGCATAAGGAGGATACCAGCAGAGACCAGCTTGACAATAGGAAAGAACTTCCTTGGGGAGCAAAATTGGAACTGCCACCTCTGGTCATAGAGCCAGACAGGTAGTGGAGAGATTTCTATCATTTCCATTGCCTGAGAGGGATGTCCAATAATAATTCCTTTCTTGGCTTCTATTTTTAATATTAAAGGGATTTCTCAACCCCAGGATGAATATTTTTTTCTTTTAGATGTTAATTATATTGTTTTAAAATGTTAATTCTATTCATCGATGCCAGTCAAGTTATTTCTTTTTTTTAAACCCTTATATATATACTGTATATTATATATATGTATATGTATATGTATGTATGTATATATATATATATACTGTGTATTGGCTCCAAGGCAGAAGAGTGGTAAGGGCTAGGCAATGGGGGTCAAGTGACTTGCCCAGGTTCACACAGCTGGGAAGTGGCTGAGGCTGGATTCGAACCTAGGACCTCCCACCTCTAGGCTTGGCTCCCAATCCACTGAGCTACCCAGCCGCCCAATCCACTGAGCTACCCAGCCGCCCACCCACCCCCTTAGGATTCTTTACAATATCTAATGATAAATGGTTCTCACGATCAATTTAAGTGTTCATTGAGGAACTTTGTATGGAAATTGAAGTTATGGATCACAAACGAAAGCAAATAATCTCAAACTACAACTCTGCTGTGACTCAGTAATAGTCGCCTTTAGATATTCCATTTTCAAAGAGCCATCATGGAAGTGATGAATGAGACACAGTGACTCCAAAAGCAAATGTTGACAGCAGTAATAGAAAGTACAGATTTTTGTTGGCTTGTAGTACTTGCCCAGAGTTAGAAAATGAAGAAAAGTCTGGGGTCAGATTCGAACCTACGACCTCTGGTCTTGAGGCTCAGCTCTCTGTCCACTGAGCCACTCAGCTGCGCTGCAACTTCCTTTTACTGAACTACTCAAGGGTTTGCAACTTTCCCAGGGTTGGTTGGTTTCGGTTTTTGGTAGCTAGGAGCCTGACTACATGGCTTCAAGGCTAAATGGCCACAGGTCCCCAGGCTATTTGGCTTGCTGGAGGCTTCATTCATTACGACACTCAAAAAGCCGCCTGCTGATCTGAACCATGGACTTCAGGAGAAGCCTGAGCTTCACAAAGCTTCCTTTGACAAAGGGCACTCCATCAACAAGTGCCTTCTTCTTCTGGGACAAGCACAATGGAGAAGCTGGCCAAATGGCTAATCGGTGCAAGTCCCAGCTGATTCAACTCTTTATGCTGAGCCTTTCTTCCTTCCCTCCGTGGCCATAAAAAGCTCAGCTGAAAACAACCCATAACCCTTCATGAGGAAGCTCTTCAGTGGGTTGATTTCCAAAGCTGCTGCCTGAGGATAGAAGGAAGGACTTCCCCAAAAGGTCCCCAGGGAGGTACCTGAACTAAAGAAAGAGTCCATGCTGTATCCACACCTACTCTTACCCAGCTCTCTTTGTGGTCCCAGGATGGCTCCGATCTGAATAGAGCTCAACAGGTGGAACTGCATAAGGAGGATACCAGCAGAGACCAGCTTGACAATAGGAAAGAACTTCCTTGGGGAGCAAAATTGGAACTGCCACCTCTGGTCATAGAGCCAGACAGGTAGTGGAGAGATTTCTATCATTTCCATTGCCTGAGAGGGATGTCCAATAATAATTCCTTTCTTGGCTTCTATTTTTAATATTAAAGGGATTTCTCAACCCCAGGATGAATATTTTTTTCTTTTAGATGTTAATTATATTGTTTTAAAATGTTAATTCTATTCATCGATTCCAGTCAAGTTATTTCTTTTTTTTAAACCCTTATATATATACTGTATATTATATATATGTATGTATGTATATATATATATATATACTGTGTATTGGCTCCAAGGCAGAAGAGTGGTAAGGGCTAGGCAATGGGGGTCAAGTGACTTGCCCAGGTTCACACAGCTGGGAAGTGGCTGAGGCTGGATTCGAACCTAGGACCTCCCACCTCTAGGCTTGGCTCCCAATCCACTGAGCTACCCAGCCGCCCAATCCACTGAGCTACCCAGCCGCCCACCCACCCCCTTAGGATTCTTTACAATATCTAATGATAAATGGTTCTCACGATCAATTTAAGTGTTCATTGAGGAACTTTGTATGGAAATTGAAGTTATGGATCACAAACGAAAGCAAATAATCTCAAACTACAACTCTGCTGTGACTCAGTAATAGTCGCCTTTAGATATTCCATTTTCAAAGAGCCATCATGGAAGGGATGAATGAGACACAGTGACTCCAAAAGCAAATGTTGACAGCAGTAATAGAAAGTACAGATTTTTGTTGGCTTGTAGTACTTGCCCAGAGTTAGAAAATGAAGAAAAGTCTGGGGTCAGATTCGAACCTACGACCTCTGGTCTTGAGGCCCAGCTCTCTGTCCACTGAGCCACTCAGCTGCGCTGCAACTTCCTTTTACTGAACTACTCAAGGGTTTGCAACTTTCCCAGGGTTGGTTGGTTTCGGTTTTTGGTAGCTAGGAGCCTGACTACATGGCTTCAAGGCTAAATGGCCACAGGTCCCCAGGCTATTTGGCTTGCTGGAGGCTTCATTCATTACGACACTCAAAAAGCCGCCTGCTGATCTGAACCATGGACTTCAGGAGAAGCCTGAGCTTCACAAAGCTTCCTTTGACAAAGGGCACTCCATCAACAAGTGCCTTCTTCTTCTGGGACAAGCACAATGGAGAAGCTGGCCAAATGGCTAATCGGTGCAAGTCCCAGCTGATTCAACTCTTTATGCTGAGCCTCTCTTCCTTCCCTCCGTGGCCATAAAAAGCTCAGCTGAAAACAACCCATAACCCTTCATGAGGAAGCTCTTCAGTGGGTTGATTTCCAAAGCTGCTGCCTGAGGATAGAAGGAAGGACTTCCCCAAAAGGTCCCCAGGGAGGTACCTGAACTAAAGAAAGAGTCCATGCTGTATCCACACCTACTCTTACCCAGCTCTCTTTGTGGTCCCAGGATGGCTCCGATCTGAATAGAGCTCAACAGGTGGAACTGCATAAGGAGGATACCAGCAGAGACCAGCTTGACAATAGGAAAGAACTTCCTTGGGGAGCAAAATTGGAACTGCCACCTCTGGTCATAGAGCCAGACAGGTAGTGGAGAGATTTCTATCATTTCCATTGCCTGAGAGGGATGTCCAATAATAATTCCTTTCTTGGCTTCTATTTTTAATATTAAAGGGATTTCTCAACCCCAGGATGAATATTTTTTTCTTTTAGATGTTAATTATATTGTTTTAAAATGTTAATTCTATTCATCGATGCCAGTCAAGTTATTTCTTTTTTTTAAACCCTTATATATATACTGTATATTATATATATGTATATGTATATGTATGTATGTATATATATATATACTGTGTATTGGCTCCAAGGCAGAAGAGTGGTAAGGGCTAGGCAATGGGGGTCAAGTGACTTGCCCAGGTTCACACAGCTGGGAAGTGGCTGAGGCTGGATTCGAACCTAGGACCTCCCACCTCTAGGCTTGGCTCCCAATCCACTGAGCTACCCAGCCGCCCAATCCACTGAGCTACCCAGCCGCCCACCCACCCCCTTAGGATTCTTTACAATATCTAATGATAAATGGTTCTCACGATCAATTTAAGTGTTCATTGAGGAACTTTGTATGGAAATTGAAGTTATGGATCACAAACGAAAGCAAATAATCTCAAACTACAACTCTGCTGTGACTCAGTAATAGTCGCCTTTAGATATTCCATTTTCAAAGAGCCATCATGGAAGGGATGAATGAGACACAGTGACTCCAAAAGCAAATGTTGACAGCAGTAATAGAAAGTACAGATTTTTGTTGGCTTGTAGTACTTGCCCAGAGTTAGAAAATGAAGAAAAGTCTGGGGTCAGATTCGAACCTACGACCTCTGGTCTTGAGGCCCAGCTCTCTGTTCACTGAGCCACTCAGCTGCGCTGCAACTTCCTTTTACTGAACTACTCAAGGGTTTGCAACTTTCCCAGGGTTGGTTGGTTTCGGTTTTTGGTAGCTAGGAGCCTGACTACATGGCTTCAAGGCTAAATGGCCACAGGTCCCCAGGCTATTTGGCTTGCTGGAGGCTTCATTCATTACGACACTCAAAAAGCCGCCTGCTGATCTGAACCATGGACTTCAGGAGAAGCCTGAGCTTCACAAAGCTTCCTTTGACAAAGGGCACTCCATCAACAAGTGCCTTCTTCTTCTGGGACAAGCACAATGGAGAAGCTGGCCAAATGGCTAATCGGTGCAAGTCCCAGCTGATTCAACTCTTTATGCTGAGCCTCTCTTCCTTCCCTCCGTGGCCATAAAAAGCTCAGCTGAAAACAACCCATAACCCTTCATGAGGAAGCTCTTCAGTGGGTTGATTTCCAAAGCTGCTGCCTGAGGATAGAAGGAAGGACTTCCCCAAAAGGTCCCCAGGGAGGTACCTGAACTAAAGAAAGAGTCCATGCTGTATCCACACCTACTCTTACCCAGCTCTCTTTGTGGTCCCAGGATGGCTCCGATCTGAATAGAGCTCAACAGGTGGAACTGCATAAGGAGGATACCAGCAGAGACCAGCTTGACAATAGGAAAGAACTTCCTTGGGGAGCAAAATTGGAACTGCCACCTCTGGTCATAGAGCCAGACAGGTAGTGGAGAGATTTCTATCATTTCCATTGCCTGAGAGGGATGTCCAATAATAATTCCTTTCTTGGCTTCTATTTTTAATATTAAAGGGATTTCTCAACCCCAGGATGAATATTTTTTTCTTTTAGATGTTAATTATATTGTTTTAAAATGTTAATTCTATTCATCGATGCCAGTCAAGTTATTTCTTTTTTTTAAACCCTTATATATATACTGTATATTATATATATGTATATGTATATGTATGTATGTATATATATATATATACTGTGTATTGGCTCCAAGGCAGAAGAGTGGTAAGGGCTAGGCAATGGGGGTCAAGTGACTTGCCCAGGTTCACACAGCTGGGAAGTGGCTGAGGCTGGATTCGAACCTAGGACCTCCCACCTCTAGGCTTGGCTCCCAATCCACTGAGCTACCCAGCCGCCCAATCCACTGAGCTACCCAGCCGCCCACCCACCCCCTTAGGATTCTTTACAATATCTAATGATAAATGGTTCTCACGATCAATTTAAGTGTTCATTGAGGAACTTTGTATGGAAATTGAAGTTATGGATCACAAACGAAAGCAAATAATCTCAAACTACAACTCTGCTGTGACTCAGTAATAGTCGCCTTTAGATATTCCATTTTCAAAGAGCCATCATGGAAGTGATGAATGAGACACAGTGACTCCAAAAGCAAATGTTGACAGCAGTAATAGAAAGTACAGATTTTTGTTGGCTTGTAGTACTTGCCCAGAGTTAGAAAATGAAGAAAAGTCTGGGGTCAGATTCGAACCTACGACCTCTGGTCTTGAGGCTCAGCTCTCTGTCCACTGAGCCACTCAGCTGCGCTGCAACTTCCTTTTACTGAACTACTCAAGGGTTTGCAACTTTCCCAGGGTTGGTTGGTTTCGGTTTTTGGTAGCTAGGAGCCTGACTACATGGCTTCAAGGCTAAATGGCCACAGGTCCCCAGGCTATTTGGCTTGCTGGAGGCTTCATTCATTACGACACTCAAAAAGCCGCCTGCTGATCTGAACCATGGACTTCAGGAGAAGCCTGAGCTTCACAAAGCTTCCTTTGACAAAGGGCACTCCATCAACAAGTGCCTTCTTCTTCTGGGACAAGCACAATGGAGAAGCTGGCCAAATGGCTAATCGGTGCAAGTCCCAGCTGATTCAACTCTTTATGCTGAGCCTCTCTTCCTTCCCTCCGTGGCCATAAAAAGCTCAGCTGAAAACAACCCATAACCCTTCATGAGGAAGCTCTTCAGTGGGTTGATTTCCAAAGCTGCTGCCTGAGGATAGAAGGAAGGACTTCCCCAAAAGGTCCCCAGGGAGGTACCTGAACTAAAGAAAGAGTCCATGCTGTATCCACACCTACTCTTACCCAGCTCTCTTTGTGGTCCCAGGATGGCTCCGATCTGAATAGAGCTCAACAGGTGGAACTGCATAAGGAGGATACCAGCAGAGACCAGCTTGACAATAGGAAAGAACTTCCTTGGGGAGCAAAATTGGAACTGCCACCTCTGGTCATAGAGCCAGACAGGTAGTGGAGAGATTTCTATCATTTCCATTGCCTGAGAGGGATGTCCAATAATAATTCCTTTCTTGGCTTCTATTTTTAATATTAAAGGGATTTCTCAACCCCAGGATGAATATTTTTTTCTTTTAGATGTTAATTATATTGTTTTAAAATGTTAATTCTATTCATCGATTCCAGTCAAGTTATTTCTTTTTTTTAAACCCTTATATATATATACTGTATATTATATATATGTATGTATGTATATATATATATATATACTGTGTATTGGCTCCAAGGCAGAAGAGTGGTAAGGGCTAGGCAATGGGGGTCAAGTGACTTGCCCAGGTTCACACAGCTGGGAAGTGGCTGAGGCTGGATTCGAACCTAGGACCTCCCACCTCTAGGCTTGGCTCCCAATCCACTGAGCTACCCAGCCGCCCAATCCACTGAGCTACCCAGCCGCCCACCCACCCCCTTAGGATTCTTTACAATATCTAATGATAAATGGTTCTCACGATCAATTTAAGTGTTCATTGAGGAACTTTGTATGGAAATTGAAGTTATGGATCACAAACGAAAGCAAATAATCTCAAACTACAACTCTGCTGTGACTCAGTAATAGTCGCCTTTAGATATTCCATTTTCAAAGAGCCATCATGGAAGGGATGAATGAGACACAGTGACTCCAAAAGCAAATGTTGACAGCAGTAATAGAAAGTACAGATTTTTGTTGGCTTGTAGTACTTGCCCAGAGTTAGAAAATGAAGAAAAGTCTGGGGTCAGATTCGAACCTACGACCTCTGGTCTTGAGGCCCAGCTCTCTGTCCACTGAGCCACTCAGCTGCGCTGCAACTTCCTTTTACTGAACTACTCAAGGGTTTGCAACTTTCCCAGGGTTGGTTGGTTTCGGTTTTTGGTAGCTAGGAGCCTGACTACATGGCTTCAAGGCTAAATGGCCACAGGTCCCCAGGCTATTTGGCTTGCTGGAGGCTTCATTCATTACGACACTCAAAAAGCCGCCTGCTGATCTGAACCATGGACTTCAGGAGAAGCCTGAGCTTCACAAAGCTTCCTTTGACAAAGGGCACTCCATCAACAAGTGCCTTCTTCTTCTGGGACAAGCACAATGGAGAAGCTGGCCAAATGGCTAATCGGTGCAAGTCCCAGCTGATTCAACTCTTTATGCTGAGCCTCTCTTCCTTCCCTCCGTGGCCATAAAAAGCTCAGCTGAAAACAACCCATAACCCTTCATGAGGAAGCTCTTCAGTGGGTTGATTTCCAAAGCTGCTGCCTGAGGATAGAAGGAAGGACTTCCCCAAAAGGTCCCCAGGGAGGTACCTGAACTAAAGAAAGAGTCCATGCTGTATCCACACCTACTCTTACCCAGCTCTCTTTGTGGTCCCAGGATGGCTCCGATCTGAATAGAGCTCAACAGGTGGAACTGCATAAGGAGGATACCAGCAGAGACCAGCTTGACAATAGGAAAGAACTTCCTTGGGGAGCAAAATTGGAACTGCCACCTCTGGTCATAGAGCCAGACAGGTAGTGGAGAGATTTCTATCATTTCCATTGCCTGAGAGGGATGTCCAATAATAATTCCTTTCTTGGCTTCTATTTTTAATATTAAAGGGATTTCTCAACCCCAGGATGAATATTTTTTTCTTTTAGATGTTAATTATATTGTTTTAAAATGTTAATTCTATTCATCGATGCCAGTCAAGTTATTTCTTTTTTTTAAACCCTTATATATATACTGTATATTATATATATGTATATGTATATGTATGTATGTATATATATATATACTGTGTATTGGCTCCAAGGCAGAAGAGTGGTAAGGGCTAGGCAATGGGGGTCAAGTGACTTGCCCAGGTTCACACAGCTGGGAAGTGGCTGAGGCTGGATTCGAACCTAGGACCTCCCACCTCTAGGCTTGGCTCCCAATCCACTGAGCTACCCAGCCGCCCAATCCACTGAGCTACCCAGCCGCCCACCCACCCCCTTAGGATTCTTTACAATATCTAATGATAAATGGTTCTCACGATCAATTTAAGTGTTCATTGAGGAACTTTGTATGGAAATTGAAGTTATGGATCACAAACGAAAGCAAATAATCTCAAACTACAACTCTGCTGTGACTCAGTAATAGTCGCCTTTAGATATTCCATTTTCAAAGAGCCATCATGGAAGGGATGAATGAGACACAGTGACTCCAAAAGCAAATGTTGACAGCAGTAATAGAAAGTACAGATTTTTGTTGGCTTGTAGTACTTGCCCAGAGTTAGAAAATGAAGAAAAGTCTGGGGTCAGATTCGAACCTACGACCTCTGGTCTTGAGGCCCAGCTCTCTGTTCACTGAGCCACTCAGCTGCGCTGCAACTTCCTTTTACTGAACTACTCAAGGGTTTGCAACTTTCCCAGGGTTGGTTGGTTTCGGTTTTTGGTAGCTAGGAGCCTGACTACATGGCTTCAAGGCTAAATGGCCACAGGTCCCCAGGCTATTTGGCTTGCTGGAGGCTTCATTCATTACGACACTCAAAAAGCCGCCTGCTGATCTGAACCATGGACTTCAGGAGAAGCCTGAGCTTCACAAAGCTTCCTTTGACAAAGGGCACTCCATCAACAAGTGCCTTCTTCTTCTGGGACAAGCACAATGGAGAAGCTGGCCAAATGGCTAATCGGTGCAAGTCCCAGCTGATTCAACTCTTTATGCTGAGCCTCTCTTCCTTCCCTCCGTGGCCATAAAAAGCTCAGCTGAAAACAACCCATAACCCTTCATGAGGAAGCTCTTCAGTGGGTTGATTTCCAAAGCTGCTGCCTGAGGATAGAAGGAAGGACTTCCCCAAAAGGTCCCCAGGGAGGTACCTGAACTAAAGAAAGAGTCCATGCTGTATCCACACCTACTCTTACCCAGCTCTCTTTGTGGTCCCAGGATGGCTCCGATCTGAATAGAGCTCAACAGGTGGAACTGCATAAGGAGGATACCAGCAGAGACCAGCTTGACAATAGGAAAGAACTTCCTTGGGGAGCAAAATTGGAACTGCCACCTCTGGTCATAGAGCCAGACAGGTAGTGGAGAGATTTCTATCATTTCCATTGCCTGAGAGGGATGTCCAATAATAATTCCTTTCTTGGCTTCTATTTTTAATATTAAAGGGATTTCTCAACCCCAGGATGAATATTTTTTTCTTTTAGATGTTAATTATATTGTTTTAAAATGTTAATTCAATTCATCGATGCCAGTCAAGTTATTTCTTTTTTTTAAACCCTTATATATATACTGTATATTATATATATGTATATGTATATGTATGTATGTATATATATATATACTGTGTATTGGCTCCAAGGCAGAAGAGTGGTAAGGGCTAGGCAATGGGGGTCAAGTGACTTGCCCAGGTTCACACAGCTGGGAAGTGGCTGAGGCTGGATTCGAACCTAGGACCTCCCACCTCTAGGCTTGGCTCCCAATCCACTGAGCTACCCAGCCGCCCAATCCACTGAGCTACCCAGCCGCCCACCCACCCCCTTAGGATTCTTTACAATATCTAATGATAAATGGTTCTCACGATCAATTTAAGTGTTCATTGAGGAACTTTGTATGGAAATTGAAGTTATGGATCACAAACGAAAGCAAATAATCTCAAACTACAACTCTGCTGTGACTCAGTAATAGTCGCCTTTAGATATTCCATTTTCAAAGAGCCATCATGGAAGGGATGAATGAGACACAGTGACTCCAAAAGCAAATGTTGACAGCAGTAATAGAAAGTACAGATTTTTGTTGGCTTGTAGTACTTGCCCAGAGTTAGAAAATGAAGAAAAGTCTGGGGTCAGATTCGAACCTACGACCTCTGGTCTTGAGGCCCAGCTCTCTGTTCACTGAGCCACTCAGCTGCGCTGCAACTTCCTTTTACTGAACTACTCAAGGGTTTGCAACTTTCCCAGGGTTGGTTGGTTTCGGTTTTTGGTAGCTAGGAGCCTGACTACATGGCTTCAAGGCTAAATGGCCACAGGTCCCCAGGCTATTTGGCTTGCTGGAGGCTTCATTCATTACGACACTCAAAAAGCCGCCTGCTGATCTGAACCATGGACTTCAGGAGAAGCCTGAGCTTCACAAAGCTTCCTTTGACAAAGGGCACTCCATCAACAAGTGCCTTCTTCTTCTGGGACAAGCACAATGGAGAAGCTGGCCAAATGGCTAATCGGTGCAAGTCCCAGCTGATTCAACTCTTTATGCTGAGCCTCTCTTCCTTCCCTCCGTGGCCATAAAAAGCTCAGCTGAAAACAACCCATAACCCTTCATGAGGAAGCTCTTCAGTGGGTTGATTTCCAAAGCTGCTGCCTGAGGATAGAAGGAAGGACTTCCCCAAAAGGTCCCCAGGGAGGTACCTGAACTAAAGAAAGAGTCCATGCTGTATCCACACCTACTCTTACCCAGCTCTCTTTGTGGTCCCAGGATGGCTCCGATCTGAATAGAGCTCAACAGGTGGAACTGCATAAGGAGGATACCAGCAGAGACCAGCTTGACAATAGGAAAGAACTTCCTTGGGGAGCAAAATTGGAACTGCCACCTCTGGTCATAGAGCCAGACAGGTAGTGGAGAGATTTCTATCATTTCCATTGCCTGAGAGGGATGTCCAATAATAATTCCTTTCTTGGCTTCTATTTTTAATATTAAAGGGATTTCTCAACCCCAGGATGAATATTTTTTTCTTTTAGATGTTAATTATATTGTTTTAAAATGTTAATTCTATTCATCGATGCCAGTCAAGTTATTTCTTTTTTTTAAACCCTTATATATATACTGTATATTATATATATGTATATGTATATGTATGTATGTATATATATATATATATATATATATATATATATATATATATATATATATATATATATATATATATATATATATATATATATATATATATATATACTGTGTATTGGCTCCAAGGCAGAAGAGTGGTAAGGGCTAGGCAATGGGGGTCAAGTGACTTGCCCAGGTTCACACAGCTGGGAAGTGGCTGAGGCTGGATTCGAACCTAGGACCTCCCACCTCTAGGCTTGGCTCCCAATCCACTGAGCTACCCAGCCGCCCAATCCACTGAGCTACCCAGCCGCCCACCCACCCCCTTAGGATTCTTTACAATATCTAATGATAAATGGTTCTCACGATCAATTTAAGTGTTCATTGAGGAACTTTGTATGGAAATTGAAGTTATGGATCACAAACGAAAGCAAATAATCTCAAACTACAACTCTGCTGTGACTCAGTAATAGTCGCCTTTAGATATTCCATTTTCAAAGAGCCATCATGGAAGTGATGAATGAGACACAGTGACTCCAAAAGCAAATGTTGACAGCAGTAATAGAAAGTACAGATTTTTGTTGGCTTGTAGTACTTGCCCAGAGTTAGAAAATGAAGAAAAGTCTGGGGTCAGATTCGAACCTACGACCTCTGGTCTTGAGGCTCAGCTCTCTGTCCACTGAGCCACTCAGCTGCGCTGCAACTTCCTTTTACTGAACTACTCAAGGGTTTGCAACTTTCCCAGGGTTGGTTGGTTTCGGTTTTTGGTAGCTAGGAGCCTGACTACATGGCTTCAAGGCTAAATGGCCACAGGTCCCCAGGCTATTTGGCTTGCTGGAGGCTTCATTCATTACGACACTCAAAAAGCCGCCTGCTGATCTGAACCATGGACTTCAGGAGAAGCCTGAGCTTCACAAAGCTTCCTTTGACAAAGGGCACTCCATCAACAAGTGCCTTCTTCTTCTGGGACAAGCACAATGGAGAAGCTGGCCAAATGGCTAATCGGTGCAAGTCCCAGCTGATTCAACTCTTTATGCTGAGCCTCTCTTCCTTCCCTCCGTGGCCATAAAAAGCTCAGCTGAAAACAACCCATAACCCTTCATGAGGAAGCTCTTCAGTGGGTTGATTTCCAAAGCTGCTGCCTGAGGATAGAAGGAAGGACTTCCCCAAAAGGTCCCCAGGGAGGTACCTGAACTAAAGAAAGAGTCCATGCTGTATCCACACCTACTCTTACCCAGCTCTCTTTGTGGTCCCAGGATGGCTCCGATCTGAATAGAGCTCAACAGGTGGAACTGCATAAGGAGGATACCAGCAGAGACCAGCTTGACAATAGGAAAGAACTTCCTTGGGGAGCAAAATTGGAACTGCCACCTCTGGTCATAGAGCCAGACAGGTAGTGGAGAGATTTCTATCATTTCCATTGCCTGAGAGGGATGTCCAATAATAATTCCTTTCTTGGCTTCTATTTTTAATATTAAAGGGATTTCTCAACCCCAGGATGAATATTTTTTTCTTTTAGATGTTAATTATATTGTTTTAAAATGTTAATTCTATTCATCGATGCCAGTCAAGTTATTTCTTTTTTTTAAACCCTTATATATATACTGTATATTATATATATGTATGTATGTATATATATATATATATACTGTGTATTGGCTCCAAGGCAGAAGAGTGGTAAGGGCTAGGCAATGGGGGTCAAGTGACTTGCCCAGGTTCACACAGCTGGGAAGTGGCTGAGGCTGGATTCGAACCTAGGACCTCCCACCTCTAGGCTTGGCTCCCAATCCACTGAGCTACCCAGCCGCCCAATCCACTGAGCTACCCAGCCGCCCACCCACCCCCTTAGGATTCTTTACAATATCTAATGATAAATGGTTCTCACGATCAATTTAAGTGTTCATTGAGGAACTTTGTATGGAAATTGAAGTTATGGATCACAAACGAAAGCAAATAATCTCAAACTACAACTCTGCTGTGACTCAGTAATAGTCGCCTTTAGATATTCCATTTTCAAAGAGCCATCATGGAAGGGATGAATGAGACACAGTGACTCCAAAAGCAAATGTTGACAGCAGTAATAGAAAGTACAGATTTTTGTTGGCTTGTAGTACTTGCCCAGAGTTAGAAAATGAAGAAAAGTCTGGGGTCAGATTCGAACCTATGACCTCTGGTCTTGAGGCTCAGCTCTCTGTTCACTGAGCCACTCAGCTGCGCTGCAACTTCCTTTTACTGAACTACTCAAGGGTTTGCAACTTTCCCAGGGTTGGTTGGTTTCGGTTTTTGGTAGCTAGGAGCCTGACTACATGGCTTCAAGGCTAAATGGCCACAGGTCCCCAGGCTATTTGGCTTGCTGGAGGCTTCATTCATTACGACACTCAAAAAGCCGCCTGCTGATCTGAACCATGGACTTCAGGAGAAGCCTGAGCTTCACAAAGCTTCCTTTGACAAAGGGCACTCCATCAACAAGTGCCTTCTTCTTCTGGGACAAGCACAATGGAGAAGCTGGCCAAATGGCTAATCGGTGCAAGTCCCAGCTGATTCAACTCTTTATGCTGAGCCTCTCTTCCTTCCCTCCGTGGCCATAAAAAGCTCAGCTGAAAACAACCCATAACCCTTCATGAGGAAGCTCTTCAGTGGGTTGATTTCCAAAGCTGCTGCCTGAGGATAGAAGGAAGGACTTCCCCAAAAGGTCCCCAGGGAGGTACCTGAACTAAAGAAAGAGTCCATGCTGTATCCACACCTACTCTTACCCAGCTCTCTTTGTGGTCCCAGGATGGCTCCGATCTGAATAGAGCTCAACAGGTGGAACTGCATAAGGAGGATACCAGCAGAGACCAGCTTGACAATAGGAAAGAACTTCCTTGGGGAGCAAAATTGGAACTGCCACCTCTGGTCATAGAGCCAGACAGGTAGTGGAGAGATTTCTATCATTTCCATTGCCTGAGAGGGATGTCCAATAATAATTCCTTTCTTGGCTTCTATTTTTAATATTAAAGGGATTTCTCAACCCCAGGATGAATATTTTTTTCTTTTAGATGTTAATTATATTGTTTTAAAATGTTAATTCTATTCATCGATGCCAGTCAAGTTATTTCTTTTTTTTAAACCCTTATATATATACTGTATATTATATATATGTATATGTATATGTATGTATGTATATATATATATATATATATATATATATATATATATATACTGTGTATTGGCTCCAAGGCAGAAGAGTGGTAAGGGCTAGGCAATGGGGGTCAAGTGACTTGCCCAGGTTCACACAGCTGGGAAGTGGCTGAGGCTGGATTCGAACCTAGGACCTCCCACCTCTAGGCTTGGCTCCCAATCCACTGAGCTACCCAGCCGCCCACCCACCCCCTTAGGATTCTTTACAATATCTAATGATAAATGGTTCTCACGATCAATTTAAGTGTTCATTGAGGAACTTTGTATGGAAATTGAAGTTATGGATCACAAACGAAAGCAAATAATCTCAAACTACAACTCTGCTGTGACTCAGTAATAGTCGCCTTTAGATATTCCATTTTCAAAGAGCCATCATGGAAGGGATGAATGAGACACAGTGACTCCAAAAGCAAATGTTGACAGCAGTAATAGAAAGTACAGATTTTTGTTGGCTTGTAGTACTTGCCCAGAGTTAGAAAATGAAGAAAAGTCTGGGGTCAGATTCGAACCTACGACCTCTGGTCTTGAGGCCCAGCTCTCTGTCCACTGAGCCACTCAGCTGCGCTGCAACTTCCTTTTACTGAACTACTCAAGGGTTTGCAACTTTCCCAGGGTTGGTTGGTTTCGGTTTTTGGTAGCTAGGAGCCTGACTACATGGCTTCAAGGCTAAATGGCCACAGGTCCCCAGGCTATTTGGCTTGCTGGAGGCTTCATTCATTACGACACTCAAAAAGCCGCCTGCTGATCTGAACCATGGACTTCAGGAGAAGCCTGAGCTTCACAAAGCTTCCTTTGACAAAGGGCACTCCATCAACAAGTGCCTTCTTCTTCTGGGACAAGCACAATGGAGAAGCTGGCCAAATGGCTAATCGGTGCAAGTCCCAGCTGATTCAACTCTTTATGCTGAGCCTCTCTTCCTTCCCTCCGTGGCCATAAAAAGCTCAGCTGAAAACAACCCATAACCCTTCATGAGGAAGCTCTTTAGTGGGTTGATTTCCAAAGCTGCTGCCTGAGGATAGAAGGAAGGACTTCCCCAAAAGGTCCCCAGGGAGGTACCTGAACTAAAGAAAGAGTCCATGCTGTATCCACACCTACTCTTACCCAGCTCTCTTTGTGGTCCCAGGATGGCTCCGATCTGAATAGAGCTCAACAGGTGGAACTGCATAAGGAGGATACCAGCAGAGACCAGCTTGACAATAGGAAAGAACTTCCTTGGGGAGCAAAATTGGAACTGCCACCTCTGGTCATAGAGCCAGACAGGTAGTGGAGAGATTTCTATCATTTCCATTGCCTGAGAGGGATGTCCAATAATAATTCCTTTCTTGGCTTCTATTTTTAATATTAAAGGGATTTCTCAACCCCAGGATGAATATTTTTTTCTTTTAGATGTTAATTATATTGTTTTAAAATGTTAATTCTATTCATCGATTCCAGTCAAGTTATTTCTTTTTTTTAAACCCTTATATATATACTGTATATTATATATATGTATGTATGTATATATATATATATATACTGTGTATTGGCTCCAAGGCAGAAGAGTGGTAAGGGCTAGGCAATGGGGGTCAAGTGACTTGCCCAGGTTCACACAGCTGGGAAGTGGCTGAGGCTGGATTCGAACCTAGGACCTCCCACCTCTAGGCTTGGCTCCCAATCCACTGAGCTACCCAGCCGCCCAATCCACTGAGCAACCCAGCCGCCCACCCACCCCCTTAGGATTCTTTACAATATCTAATGATAAATGGTTCTCACGATCAATTTAAGTGTTCATTGAGGAACTTTGTATGGAAATTGAAGTTATGGATCACAAACGAAAGCAAATAATCTCAAACTACAACTCTGCTGTGACTCAGTAATAGTCGCCTTTAGATATTCCATTTTCAAAGAGCCATCATGGAAGTGATGAATGAGACACAGTGACTCCAAAAGCAAATGTTGACAGCAGTAATAGAAAGTACAGATTTTTGTTGGCTTGTAGTACTTGCCCAGAGTTAGAAAATGAAGAAAAGTCTGGGGTCAGATTCGAACCTACGACCTCTGGTCTTGAGGCCCAGCTCTCTGTCCACTGAGCCACTCAGCTGCGCTGCAACTTCCTTTTACTGAACTACTCAAGGGTTTGCAACTTTCCCAGGGTTGGTTGGTTTCGGTTTTTGGTAGCTAGGAGCCTGACTACATGGCTTCAAGGCTAAATGGCCACAGGTCCCCAGGCTATTTGGCTTGCTGGAGGCTTCATTCATTACGACACTCAAAAAGCCGCCTGCTGATCTGAACCATGGACTTCAGGAGAAGCCTGAGCTTCACAAAGCTTCCTTTGACAAAGGGCACTCCATCAACAAGTGCCTTCTTCTTCTGGGACAAGCACAATGGAGAAGCTGGCCAAATGGCTAATCGGTGCAAGTCCCAGCTGATTCAACTCTTTATGCTGAGCCTCTCTTCCTTCCCTCCGTGGCCATAAAAAGCTCAGCTGAAAACAACCCATAACCCTTCATGAGGAAGCTCTTCAGTGGGTTGATTTCCAAAGCTGCTGCCTGAGGATAGAAGGAAGGACTTCCCCAAAAGGTCCCCAGGGAGGTACCTGAACTAAAGAAAGAGTCCATGCTGTATCCACACCTACTCTTACCCAGCTCTCTTTGTGGTCCCAGGATGGCTCCGATCTGAATAGAGCTCAACAGGTGGAACTGCATAAGGAGGATACCAGCAGAGACCAGCTTGACAATAGGAAAGAACTTCCTTGGGGAGCAAAATTGGAACTGCCACCTCTGGTCATAGAGCCAGACAGGTAGTGGAGAGATTTCTATCATTTCCATTGCCTGAGAGGGATGTCCAATAATAATTCCTTTCTTGGCTTCTATTTTTAATATTAAAGGGATTTCTCAACCCCAGGATGAATATTTTTTTCTTTTAGATGTTAATTATATTGTTTTAAAATGTTAATTCTATTCATCGATGCCAGTCAAGTTATTTCTTTTTTTTAAACCCTTATATATATACTGTATATTATATATATGTATGTATGTATATATATATATATATACTGTGTATTGGCTCCAAGGCAGAAGAGTGGTAAGGGCTAGGCAATGGGGGTCAAGTGACTTGCCCAGGTTCACACAGCTGGGAAGTGGCTGAGGCTGGATTCGAACATAGGACCTCCCACCTCTAGGCTTGGCTCCCAATCCACTGAGCTACCCAGCCGCCCAATCCACTGAGCTACCCAGCCGCCCACCCACCCCCTTAGGATTCTTTACAATATCTAATGATAAATGGTTCTCACGATCAATTTAAGTGTTCATTGAGGAACTTTGTATGGAAATTGAAGTTATGGATCACAAACGAAAGCAAATAATCTCAAACTACAACTCTGCTGTGACTCAGTAATAGTCGCCTTTACATATTCCATTTTCAAAGAGCCATCATGGAAGTGATGAATGAGACACAGTGACTCCAAAAGCAAATGTTGACAGCAGTAATAGAAAGTACAGATTTTTGTTGGCTTGTAGTACTTGCCCAGAGTTAGAAAATGAAGAAAAGTCTGGGGTCAGATTCGAACCTACGACCTCTGGTCTTGAGGCCCAGCTCTCTGTCCACTGAGCCACTCAGCTGCGCTGCAACTTCCTTTTACTGAACTACTCAAGGGTTTGCAACTTTCCCAGGGTTGGTTGGTTTCGGTTTTTGGTAGCTAGGAGCCTGACTACATGGCTTCAAGGCTAAATGGCCACAGGTCCCCAGGCTATTTGGCTTGCTGGAGGCTTCATTCATTACGACACTCAAAAAGCCGCCTGCTGATCTGAACCATGGACTTCAGGAGAAGCCTGAGCTTCACAAAGCTTCCTTTGACAAAGGGCACTCCATCAACAAGTGCCTTCTTCTTCTGGGACAAGCACAATGGAGAAGCTGGCCAAATGGCTAATCGGTGCAAGTCCCAGCTGATTCAACTCTTTATGCTGAGCCTCTCTTCCTTCCCTCCGTGGCCATAAAAAGCTCAGCTGAAAACAACCCATAACCCTTCATGAGGAAGCTCTTCAGTGGGTTGATTTCCAAAGCTGCTGCCTGAGGATAGAAGGAAGGACTTCCCCAAAAGGTCCCCAGGGAGGTACCTGAACTAAAGAAAGAGTCCATGCTGTATCCACACCTACTCTTACCCAGCTCTCTTTGTGGTCCCAGGATGGCTCCGATCTGAATAGAGCTCAACAGGTGGAACTGCATAAGGAGGATACCAGCAGAGACCAGCTTGACAATAGGAAAGAACTTCCTTGGGGAGCAAAATTGGAACTGCCACCTCTGGTCATAGAGCCAGACAGGTAGTGGAGAGATTTCTATCATTTCCATTGCCTGAGAGGGATGTCCAATAATAATTCCTTTCTTGGCTTCTATTTTTAATATTAAAGGGATTTCTCAACCCCAGGATGAATATTTTTTTCTTTTAGATGTTAATTATATTGTTTTAAAATGTTAATTCAATTCATCGATGCCAGTCAAGTTATTTCTTTTTTTTAAACCCTTATATATATACTGTATATTATATATATGTATATGTATATGTATGTATGTATATATATATATACTGTGTATTGGCTCCAAGGCAGAAGAGTGGTAAGGGCTAGGCAATGGGGGTCAAGTGACTTGCCCAGGTTCACACAGCTGGGAAGTGGCTGAGGCTGGATTCGAACCTAGGACCTCCCACCTCTAGGCTTGGCTCCCAATCCACTGAGCTACCCAGCCGCCCAATCCACTGAGCTACCCAGCCGCCCACCCACCCCCTTAGGATTCTTTACAATATCTAATGATAAATGGTTCTCACGATCAATTTAAGTGTTCATTGAGGAACTTTGTATGGAAATTGAAGTTATGGATCACAAACGAAAGCAAATAATCTCAAACTACAACTCTGCTGTGACTCAGTAATAGTCGCCTTTAGATATTCCATTTTCAAAGAGCCATCATGGAAGGGATGAATGAGACACAGTGACTCCAAAAGCAAATGTTGACAGCAGTAATAGAAAGTACAGATTTTTGTTGGCTTGTAGTACTTGCCCAGAGTTAGAAAATGAAGAAAAGTCTGGGGTCAGATTCGAACCTACGACCTCTGGTCTTGAGGCCCAGCTCTCTGTTCACTGAGCCACTCAGCTGCGCTGCAACTTCCTTTTACTGAACTACTCAAGGGTTTGCAACTTTCCCAGGGTTGGTTGGTTTCGGTTTTTGGTAGCTAGGAGCCTGACTACATGGCTTCAAGGCTAAATGGCCACAGGTCCCCAGGCTATTTGGCTTGCTGGAGGCTTCATTCATTACGACACTCAAAAAGCCGCCTGCTGATCTGAACCATGGACTTCAGGAGAAGCCTGAGCTTCACAAAGCTTCCTTTGACAAAGGGCACTCCATCAACAAGTGCCTTCTTCTTCTGGGACAAGCACAATGGAGAAGCTGGCCAAATGGCTAATCGGTGCAAGTCCCAGCTGATTCAACTCTTTATGCTGAGCCTCTCTTCCTTCCCTCCGTGGCCATAAAAAGCTCAGCTGAAAACAACCCATAACCCTTCATGAGGAAGCTCTTCAGTGGGTTGATTTCCAAAGCTGCTGCCTGAGGATAGAAGGAAGGACTTCCCCAAAAGGTCCCCAGGGAGGTACCTGAACTAAAGAAAGAGTCCATGCTGTATCCACACCTACTCTTACCCAGCTCTCTTTGTGGTCCCAGGATGGCTCCGATCTGAATAGAGCTCAACAGGTGGAACTGCATAAGGAGGATACCAGCAGAGACCAGCTTGACAATAGGAAAGAACTTCCTTGGGGAGCAAAATTGGAACTGCCACCTCTGGTCATAGAGCCAGACAGGTAGTGGAGAGATTTCTATCATTTCCATTGCCTGAGAGGGATGTCCAATAATAATTCCTTTCTTGGCTTCTATTTTTAATATTAAAGGGATTTCTCAACCCCAGGATGAATATTTTTTTCTTTTAGATGTTAATTATATTGTTTTAAAATGTTAATTCAATTCATCGATGCCAGTCAAGTTATTTCTTTTTTTTAAACCCTTATATATATACTGTATATTATATATATGTATATGTATATGTATGTATGTATATATATATATACTGTGTATTGGCTCCAAGGCAGAAGAGTGGTAAGGGCTAGGCAATGGGGGTCAAGTGACTTGCCCAGGTTCACACAGCTGGGAAGTGGCTGAGGCTGGATTCGAACCTAGGACCTCCCACCTCTAGGCTTGGCTCCCAATCCACTGAGCTACCCAGCCGCCCAATCCACTGAGCTACCCATCCGCCCACCCACCCCCTTAGGATTCTTTACAATATCTAATGATAAATGGTTCTCACGATCAATTTAAGTGTTCATTGAGGAACTTTGTATGGAAATTGAAGTTATGGATCACAAACGAAAGCAAATAATCTCAAACTACAACTCTGCTGTGACTCAGTAATAGTCGCCTTTAGATATTCCATTTTCAAAGAGCCATCATGGAAGTGATGAATGAGACACAGTGACTCCAAAAGCAAATGTTGACAGCAGTAATAGAAAGTACAGATTTTTGTTGGCTTGTAGTACTTGCCCAGAGTTAGAAAATGAAGAAAAGTCTGGGGTCAGATTCGAACCTACGACCTCTGGTCTTGAGGCTCAGCTCTCTGTCCACTGAGCCACTCAGCTGCGCTGCAACTTCCTTTTACTGAACTACTCAAGGGTTTGCAACTTTCCCAGGGTTGGTTGGTTTCGGTTTTTGGTAGCTAGGAGCCTGACTACATGGCTTCAAGGCTAAATGGCCACAGGTCCCCAGGCTATTTGGCTTGCTGGAGGCTTCATTCATTACGACACTCAAAAAGCCGCCTGCTGATCTGAACCATGGACTTCAGGAGAAGCCTGAGCTTCACAAAGCTTCCTTTGACAAAGGGCACTCCATCAACAAGTGCCTTCTTCTTCTGGGACAAGCACAATGGAGAAGCTGGCCAAATGGCTAATCGGTGCAAGTCCCAGCTGATTCAACTCTTTATGCTGAGCCTCTCTTCCTTCCCTCCGTGGCCATAAAAAGCTCAGCTGAAAACAACCCATAACCCTTCATGAGGAAGCTCTTCAGTGGGTTGATTTCCAAAGCTGCTGCCTGAGGATAGAAGGAAGGACTTCCCCAAAAGGTCCCCAGGGAGGTACCTGAACTAAAGAAAGAGTCCATGCTGTATCCACACCTACTCTTACCCAGCTCTCTTTGTGGTCCCAGGATGGCTCCGATCTGAATAGAGCTCAACAGGTGGAACTGCATAAGGAGGATACCAGCAGAGACCAGCTTGACAATAGGAAAGAACTTCCTTGGGGAGCAAAATTGGAACTGCCACCTCTGGTCATAGAGCCAGACAGGTAGTGGAGAGATTTCTATCATTTCCATTGCCTGAGAGGGATGTCCAATAATAATTCCTTTCTTGGCTTCTATTTTTAATATTAAAGGGATTTCTCAACCCCAGGATGAATATTTTTTTCTTTTAGATGTTAATTATATTGTTTTAAAATGTTAATTCAATTCATCGATGCCAGTCAAGTTATTTCTTTTTTTTAAACCCTTATATATATACTGTATATTATATATATGTATATGTATATGTATGTATGTATATATATATATACTGTGTATTGGCTCCAAGGCAGAAGAGTGGTAAGGGCTAGGCAATGGGGGTCAAGTGACTTGCCCAGGTTCACACAGCTGGGAAGTGGCTGAGGCTGGATTCGAACCTAGGACCTCCCACCTCTAGGCTTGGCTCCCAATCCACTGAGCTACCCAGCCGCCCAATCCACTGAGCTACCCAGCCGCCCACCCACCCCCTTAGGATTCTTTACAATATCTAATGATAAATGGTTCTCACGATCAATTTAAGTGTTCATTGAGGAACTTTGTATGGAAATTGAAGTTATGGATCACAAACGAAAGCAAATAATCTCAAACTACAACTCTGCTGTGACTCAGTAATAGTCGCCTTTAGATATTCCATTTTCAAAGAGCCATCATGGAAGGGATGAATGAGACACAGTGACTCCAAAAGCAAATGTTGACAGCAGTAATAGAAAGTACAGATTTTTGTTGGCTTGTAGTACTTGCCCAGAGTTAGAAAATGAAGAAAAGTCTGGGGTCAGATTCGAACCTACGACCTCTGGTCTTGAGGCCCAGCTCTCTGTTCACTGAGCCACTCAGCTGCGCTGCAACTTCCTTTTACTGAACTACTCAAGGGTTTGCAACTTTCCCAGGGTTGGTTGGTTTCGGTTTTTGGTAGCTAGGAGCCTGACTACATGGCTTCAAGGCTAAATGGCCACAGGTCCCCAGGCTATTTGGCTTGCTGGAGGCTTCATTCATTACGACACTCAAAAAGCCGCCTGCTGATCTGAACCATGGACTTCAGGAGAAGCCTGAGCTTCACAAAGCTTCCTTTGACAAAGGGCACTCCATCAACAAGTGCCTTCTTCTTCTGGGACAAGCACAATGGAGAAGCTGGCCAAATGGCTAATCGGTGCAAGTCCCAGCTGATTCAACTCTTTATGCTGAGCCTCTCTTCCTTCCCTCCGTGGCCATAAAAAGCTCAGCTGAAAACAACCCATAACCCTTCATGAGGAAGCTCTTCAGTGGGTTGATTTCCAAAGCTGCTGCCTGAGGATAGAAGGAAGGACTTCCCCAAAAGGTCCCCAGGGAGGTACCTGAACTAAAGAAAGAGTCCATGCTGTATCCACACCTACTCTTACCCAGCTCTCTTTGTGGTCCCAGGATGGCTCCGATCTGAATAGAGCTCAACAGGTGGAACTGCATAAGGAGGATACCAGCAGAGACCAGCTTGACAATAGGAAAGAACTTCCTTGGGGAGCAAAATTGGAACTGCCACCTCTGGTCATAGAGCCAGACAGGTAGTGGAGAGATTTCTATCATTTCCATTGCCTGAGAGGGATGTCCAATAATAATTCCTTTCTTGGCTTCTATTTTTAATATTAAAGGGATTTCTCAACCCCAGGATGAATATTTTTTTCTTTTAGATGTTAATTATATTGTTTTAAAATGTTAATTCAATTCATCGATGCCAGTCAAGTTATTTCTTTTTTTTAAACCCTTATATATATACTGTATATTATATATATGTATATGTATATGTATGTATGTATATATATATATACTGTGTATTGGCTCCAAGGCAGAAGAGTGGTAAGGGCTAGGCAATGGGGGTCAAGTGACTTGCCCAGGTTCACACAGCTGGGAAGTGGCTGAGGCTGGATTCGAACCTAGGACCTCCCACCTCTAGGCTTGGCTCCCAATCCACTGAGCTACCCAGCCGCCCAATCCACTGAGCTACCCATCCGCCCACCCACCCCCTTAGGATTCTTTACAATATCTAATGATAAATGGTTCTCACGATCAATTTAAGTGTTCATTGAGGAACTTTGTATGGAAATTGAAGTTATGGATCACAAACGAAAGCAAATAATCTCAAACTACAACTCTGCTGTGACTCAGTAATAGTCGCCTTTAGATATTCCATTTTCAAAGAGCCATCATGGAAGTGATGAATGAGACACAGTGACTCCAAAAGCAAATGTTGACAGCAGTAATAGAAAGTACAGATTTTTGTTGGCTTGTAGTACTTGCCCAGAGTTAGAAAATGAAGAAAAGTCTGGGGTCAGATTCGAACCTACGACCTCTGGTCTTGAGGCTCAGCTCTCTGTCCACTGAGCCACTCAGCTGCGCTGCAACTTCCTTTTACTGAACTACTCAAGGGTTTGCAACTTTCCCAGGGTTGGTTGGTTTCGGTTTTTGGTAGCTAGGAGCCTGACTACATGGCTTCAAGGCTAAATGGCCACAGGTCCCCAGGCTATTTGGCTTGCTGGAGGCTTCATTCATTACGACACTCAAAAAGCCGCCTGCTGATCTGAACCATGGACTTCAGGAGAAGCCTGAGCTTCACAAAGCTTCCTTTGACAAAGGGCACTCCATCAACAAGTGCCTTCTTCTTCTGGGACAAGCACAATGGAGAAGCTGGCCAAATGGCTAATCGGTGCAAGTCCCAGCTGATTCAACTCTTTATGCTGAGCCTCTCTTCCTTCCCTCCGTGGCCATAAAAAGCTCAGCTGAAAACAACCCATAACCCTTCATGAGGAAGCTCTTCAGTGGGTTGATTTCCAAAGCTGCTGCCTGAGGATAGAAGGAAGGACTTCCCCAAAAGGTCCCCAGGGAGGTACCTGAACTAAAGAAAGAGTCCATGCTGTATCCACACCTACTCTTACCCAGCTCTCTTTGTGGTCCCAGGATGGCTCCGATCTGAATAGAGCTCAACAGGTGGAACTGCATAAGGAGGATACCAGCAGAGACCAGCTTGACAATAGGAAAGAACTTCCTTGGGGAGCAAAATTGGAACTGCCACCTCTGGTCATAGAGCCAGACAGGTAGTGGAGAGATTTCTATCATTTCCATTGCCTGAGAGGGATGTCCAATAATAATTCCTTTCTTGGCTTCTATTTTTAATATTAAAGGGATTTCTCAACCCCAGGATGAATATTTTTTTCTTTTAGATGTTAATTATATTGTTTTAAAATGTTAATTCTATTCATCGATGCCAGTCAAGTTATTTCTTTTTTTTAAACCCTTATATATATACTGTATATTATATATATGTATGTATGTATATATATATATATATATACTGTGTATTGGCTCCAAGGCAGAAGAGTGGTAAGGGCTAGGGAATGGGGGTCAAGTGACTTGCCCAGGTTCACACAGCTGGGAAGTGGCTGAGGCTGGATTCGAACCTAGGACCTCCCACCTCTAGGCTTGGCTCCCAATCCACTGAGCTACCCAGCCGCCCAATCCACTGAGCTTCCTTTGACAAAGGGCACTCCATCAACAAGTGCCTTCTTCTTCTGGGACAAGCACAATGGAGAAGCTGGCCAAATGGCTAATCGGTGCAAGTCCCAGCTGATTCAACTCTTTATGCTGAGCCTCTCTTCCTTCCCTCCGTGGCCATAAAAAGCTCAGCCGCCCACCCACCCCCTTAGGATTCTTTACAATATCTAATGATAAATGGTTCTCACGATCAATTTAAGTGTTCATTGAGGAACTTTGTATGGAAATTGAAGTTATGGATCACAAACGAAAGCAAATAATCTCAAACTACAACTCTGCTGTGACTCAGTAATAGTCGCCTTTACATATTCCATTTTCAAAGAGCCATCATGGAAGGGATGAATGAGACACAGTGACTCCAAAAGCAAATGTTGACAGCAGTAATAGAAAGTACAGATTTTTGTTGGCTTGTAGTACTTGCCCAGAGTTAGAAAATGAAGAAAAGTCTGGGGTCAGATTCGAACCTACGACCTCTGGTCTTGAGGCCCAGCTCTCTGTCCACTGAGCCACTCAGCTGCGCTCTAACTTCCTTTTACTGAACTACTCAAGGGTTTGCAACTTTCCCAGGGTTGGTTGGTTTCGGTTTTTGGTAGCTAGGAGCCTGACTACATGGCTTCAAGGCTAAATGGCCACAGGTCCCCAGGCTATTTGGCTTGCTGGAGGCTTCATTCATTACGACACTCAAAAAGCCGCCTGCTGATCTGAACCATGGACTTCAGGAGAAGCCTGAGCTTCACAAAGCTTCCTTTGACAAAGGGCACTCCATCAACAAGTGCCTTCTTCTTCTGGGACAAGCACAATGGAGAAGCTGGCCAAATGGCTAATCGGTGCAAGTCCCAGCTGATTCAACTCTTTATGCTGAGCCTCTCTTCCTTCCCTCCGTGGCCATAAAAAGCTCAGCTGAAAACAACCCATAACCCTTCATGAGGAAGCTCTTCAGTGGGTTGATTTCCAAAGCTGCTGCCTGAGGATAGAAGGAAGGACTTCCCCAAAAGGTCCCCAGGGAGGTACCTGAACTAAAGAAAGAGTCCATGCTGTATCCACACCTACTCTTACCCAGCTCTCTTTGTGGTCCCAGGATGGCTCCGATCTGAATAGAGCTCAACAGGTGGAACTGCATAAGGAGGATACCAGCAGAGACCAGCTTGACAATAGGAAAGAACTTCCTTGGGGAGCAAAATTGGAACTGCCACCTCTGGTCATAGAGCCAGACAGGTAGTGGAGAGATTTCTATCATTTCCATTGCCTGAGAGGGATGTCCAATAATAATTCCTTTCTTGGCTTCTATTTTTAATATTAAAGGGATTTCTCAACCCCAGGATGAATATTTTTTTCTTTTAGATGTTAATTATATTGTTTTAAAATGTTAATTCTATTCATCGATGCCAGTCAAGTTATTTCTTTTTTTTAAACCCTTATATATATACTGTATATTATATATATGTATATGTATATATATGTATGTATATATATATATATATATATATACTGTGTATTGGCTCCAAGGCAGAAGAGTGGTAAGGGCTAGGCAATGGGGGTCAAGTGACTTGCCCAGGTTCACACAGCTGGGAAGTGGCTGAGGCTGGATTCGAACCTAGGACCTCCCACCTCTAGGCTTGGCTCCCAATCCACTGAGCTACCCAGCCGCCCAATCCACTGAGCTACCCAGCCGCCCACCCACCCCCTTAGGATTCTTTACAATATCTAATGATAAATGGTTCTCACGATCAATTTAAGTGTTCATTGAGGAACTTTGTATGGAAATTGAAGTTATGGATCACAAACGAAAGCAAATAATCTCAAACTACAACTCTGCTGTGACTCAGTAATAGTCGCCTTTACATATTCCATTTTCAAAGAGCCATCATGGAAGTGATGAATGAGACACAGTGACTCCAAAAGCAAATGTTGACAGCAGTAATAGAAAGTACAGATTTTTGTTGGCTTGTAGTACTTGCCCAGAGTTAGAAAATGAAGAAAAGTCTGGGGTCAGATTCGAACCTACGACCTCTGGTCTTGAGGCCCAGCTCTCTGTCCACTGAGCCACTCAGCTGCGCTGCAACTTCCTTTTACTGAACTACTCAAGGGTTTGCAACTTTCCCAGGGTTGGTTGGTTTCGGTTTTTGGTAGCTAGGAGCCTGACTACATGGCTTCAAGGCTAAATGGCCACAGGTCCCCAGGCTATTTGGCTTGCTGGAGGCTTCATTCATTACGACACTCAAAAAGCCGCCTGCTGATCTGAACCATGGACTTCAGGAGAAGCCTGAGCTTCACAAAGCTTCCTTTGACAAAGGGCACTCCATCAACAAGTGCCTTCTTCTTCTGGGACAAGCACAATGGAGAAGCTGGCCAAATGGCTAATCGGTGCAAGTCCCAGCTGATTCAACTCTTTATGCTGAGCCTCTCTTCCTTCCCTCCGTGGCCATAAAAAGCTCAGCTGAAAACAACCCATAACCCTTCATGAGGAAGCTCTTCAGTGGGTTGATTTCCAAAGCTGCTGCCTGAGGATAGAAGGAAGGACTTCCCCAAAAGGTCCCCAGGGAGGTACCTGAACTAAAGAAAGAGTCCATGCTGTATCCACACCTACTCTTACCCAGCTCTCTTTGTGGTCCCAGGATGGCTCCGATCTGAATAGAGCTCAACAGGTGGAACTGCATAAGGAGGATACCAGCAGAGACCAGCTTGACAATAGGAAAGAACTTCCTTGGGGAGCAAAATTGGAACTGCCACCTCTGGTCATAGAGCCAGACAGGTAGTGGAGAGATTTCTATCATTTCCATTGCCTGAGAGGGATGTCCAATAATAATTCCTTTCTTGGCTTCTATTTTTAATATTAAAGGGATTTCTCAACCCCAGGATGAATATTTTTTTCTTTTAGATGTTAATAATATTGTTTTAAAATGTTAATTCTATTCATCGATGCCAGTCAAGTTATTTCTTTTTTTTAAACCCTTATATATATACTGTATATTATATATATGTATGTATGTATATATATATATATATACTGTGTATTGGCTCCAAGGCAGAAGAGTGGTAAGGGCTAGGCAATGGGGGTCAAGTGACTTGCCCAGGTTCACACAGCTGGGAAGTGGCTGAGGCTGGATTCGAACCTAGGACCTCCCACCTCTAGGCTTGGCTCCCAATCCACTGAGCTACCCAGCCGCCCAATCCACTGAGCTACCCAGCCGCCCACCCACCCCCTTAGGATTCTTTACAATATCTAATGATAAATGGTTCTCACGATCAATTTAAGTGTTCATTGAGGAACTTTGTATGGAAATTGAAGTTATGGATCACAAACGAAAGCAAATAATCTCAAACTACAACTCTGCTGTGACTCAGTAATAGTCGCCTTTACATATTCCATTTTCAAAGAGCCATCATGGAAGGGATGAATGAGACACAGTGACTCCAAAAGCAAATGTTGACAGCAGTAATAGAAAGTACAGATTTTTGTTGGCTTGTAGTACTTGCCCAGAGTTAGAAAATGAAGAAAAGTCTGGGGTCAGATTCGAACCTACGACCTCTGGTCTTGAGGCCCAGCTCTCTGTCCACTGAGCCACTCAGCTGCGCTGCAACTTCCTTTTACTGAACTACTCAAGGGTTTGCAACTTTCCCAGGGTTGGTTGGTTTCGGTTTTTGGTAGCTAGGAGCCTGACTACATGGCTTCAAGGCTAAATGGCCACAGGTCCCCAGGCTATTTGGCTTGCTGGAGGCTTCATTCATTACGACACTCAAAAAGCCGCCTGCTGATCTGAACCATGGACTTCAGGAGAAGCCTGAGCTTCACAAAGCTTCCTTTGACAAAGGGCACTCCATCAACAAGTGCCTTCTTCTTCTGGGACAAGCACAATGGAGAAGCTGGCCAAATGGCTAATCGGTGCAAGTCCCAGCTGATTCAACTCTTTATGCTGAGCCTCTCTTCCTTCCCTCCGTGGCCATAAAAAGCTCAGCTGAAAACAACCCATAACCCTTCATGAGGAAGCTCTTCAGTGGGTTGATTTCCAAAGCTGCTGCCTGAGGATAGAAGGAAGGACTTCCCCAAAAGGTCCCCAGGGAGGTACCTGAACTAAAGAAAGAGTCCATGCTGTATCCACACCTACTCTTACCCAGCTCTCTTTGTGGTCCCAGGATGGCTCCGATCTGAATAGAGCTCAACAGGTGGAACTGCATAAGGAGGATACCAGCAGAGACCAGCTTGACAATAGGAAAGAACTTCCTTGGGGAGCAAAATTGGAACTGCCACCTCTGGTCATAGAGCCAGACAGGTAGTGGAGAGATTTCTATCATTTCCATTGCCTGAGAGGGATGTCCAATAATAATTCCTTTCTTGGCTTCTATTTTTAATATTAAAGGGATTTCTCAACCCCAGGATGAATATTTTTTTCTTTTAGATGTTAATTATATTGTTTTAAAATGTTAATTCTATTCATCGATGCCAGTCAAGTTATTTCTTTTTTTTAAACCCTTATATATATACTGTATATTATATATATGTATATGTATATGTATGTATGTATATATATATATATATATATACTGTGTATTGGCTCCAAGGCAGAAGAGTGGTAAGGGCTAGGCAATGGGGTCAAGTGACTTGCCCAGGTTCACACAGCTGGGAAGTGGCTGAGGCTGGATTCGAACCTAGGACCTCCCACCTCTAGGCTTGGCTCCCAATCCACTGAGCTACCCAGCCGCCCAATCCACTGAGCTACCCAGCCGCCCACCCACCCCCTTAGGATTCTTTACAATATCTAATGATAAATGGTTCTCACGATCAATTTAAGTGTTCATTGAGGAACTTTGTATGGAAATTGAAGTTATGGATCACAAACGAAAGCAAATAATCTCAAACTACAACTCTGCTGTGACTCAGTAATAGTCGCCTTTACATATTCCATTTTCAAAGAGCCATCATGGAAGTGATGAATGAGACACAGTGACTCCAAAAGCAAATGTTGACAGCAGTAATAGAAAGTACAGATTTTTGTTGGCTTGTAGTACTTGCCCAGAGTTAGAAAATGAAGAAAAGTCTGGGGTCAGATTCGAACCTACGACCTCTGGTCTTGAGGCCCAGCTCTCTGTCCACTGAGCCACTCAGCTGCGCTGCAACTTCCTTTTACTGAACTACTCAAGGGTTTGCAACTTTCCCAGGGTTGGTTGGTTTCGGTTTTTGGTAGCTAGGAGCCTGACTACATGGCTTCAAGGCTAAATGGCCACAGGTCCCCAGGCTATTTGGCTTGCTGGAGGCTTCATTCATTACGACACTCAAAAAGCCGCCTGCTGATCTGAACCATGGACTTCAGGAGAAGCCTGAGCTTCACAAAGCTTCCTTTGACAAAGGGCACTCCATCAACAAGTGCCTTCTTCTTCTGGGACAAGCACAATGGAGAAGCTGGCCAAATGGCTAATCGGTGCAAGTCCCAGCTGATTCAACTCTTTATGCTGAGCCTCTCTTCCTTCCCTCCGTGGCCATAAAAAGCTCAGCTGAAAACAACCCATAACCCTTCATGAGGAAGCTCTTCAGTGGGTTGATTTCCAAAGCTGCTGCCTGAGGATAGAAGGAAGGACTTCCCCAAAAGGTCCCCAGGGAGGTACCTGAACTAAAGAAAGAGTCCATGCTGTATCCACACCTACTCTTACCCAGCTCTCTTTGTGGTCCCAGGATGGCTCCGATCTGAATAGAGCTCAACAGGTGGAACTGCATAAGGAGGATACCAGCAGAGACCAGCTTGACAATAGGAAAGAACTTCCTTGGGGAGCAAAATTGGAACTGCCACCTCTGGTCATAGAGCCAGACAGGTAGTGGAGAGATTTCTATCATTTCCATTGCCTGAGAGGGATGTCCAATAATAATTCCTTTCTTGGCTTCTATTTTTAATATTAAAGGGATTTCTCAACCCCAGGATGAATATTTTTTTCTTTTAGATGTTAATTATATTGTTTTAAAATGTTAATTCTATTCATCGATGCCAGTCAAGTTATTTCTTTTTTTTAAACCCTTATATATATACTGTATATTATATATATGTATGTATGTATATATATATATATACTGTGTATTGGCTCCAAGGCAGAAGAGTGGTAAGGGCTAGGCAATGGGGGTCAAGTGACTTGCCCAGGTTCACACAGCTGGGAAGTGGCTGAGGCTGGATTCGAACCTAGGACCTCCCACCTCTAGGCTTGGCTCCCAATCCACTGAGCTACCCAGCCGCCCAATCCACTGAGCTACCCAGCCGCCCACCCACCCCCTTAGGATTCTTTACAATATCTAATGATAAATGGTTCTCACGATCAATTTAAGTGTTCATTGAGGAACTTTGTATGGAAATTGAAGTTATGGATCACAAACGAAAGCAAATAATCTCAAACTACAACTCTGCTGTGACTCAGTAATAGTCGCCTTTAGATATTCCATTTTCAAAGAGCCATCATGGAAGGGATGCATGAGACACAGTGACTCCAAAAGCAAATGTTGACAGCAGTAATAGAAAGTACAGATTTTTGTTGGCTTGTAGTACTTGCCCAGAGTTAGAAAATGAAGAAAAGTCTGGGGTCAGATTCGAACCTACGACCTCTGGTCTTGAGGCCCAGCTCTCTGTTCACTGAGCCACTCAGCTGCGCTGCAACTTCCTTTTACTGAACTACTCAAGGGTTTGCAACTTTCCCAGGGTTGGTTGGTTTCGGTTTTTGGTAGCTAGGAGCCTGACTACATGGCTTCAAGGCTAAATGGCCACAGGTCCCCAGGCTATTTGGCTTGCTGGAGGCTTCATTCATTACGACACTCAAAAAGCCGCCTGCTGATCTGAACCATGGACTTCAGGAGAAGCCTGAGCTTCACAAAGCTTCCTTTGACAAAGGGCACTCCATCAACAAGTGCCTTCTTCTTCTGGGACAAGCACAATGGAGAAGCTGGCCAAATGGCTAATCGGTGCAAGTCCCAGCTGATTCAACTCTTTATGCTGAGCCTCTCTTCCTTCCCTCCGTGGCCATAAAAAGCTCAGCTGAAAACAACCCATAACCCTTCATGAGGAAGCTCTTCAGTGGGTTGATTTCCAAAGCTGCTGCCTGAGGATAGAAGGAAGGACTTCCCCAAAAGGTCCCCAGGGAGGTACCTGAACTAAAGAAAGAGTCCATGCTGTATCCACACCTACTCTTACCCAGCTCTCTTTGTGGTCCCAGGATGGCTCCGATCTGAATAGAGCTCAACAGGTGGAACTGCATAAGGAGGATACCAGCAGAGACCAGCTTGACAATAGGAAAGAACTTCCTTGGGGAGCAAAATTGGAACTGCCACCTCTGGTCATAGAGCCAGACAGGTAGTGGAGAGATTTCTATCATTTCCATTGCCTGAGAGGGATGTCCAATAATAATTCCTTTCTTGGCTTCTATTTTTAATATTAAAGGGATTTCTCAACCCCAGGATGAATATTTTTTTCTTTTAGATGTTAATTATATTGTTTTAAAATGTTAATTCTATTCATCGATGCCAGTCAAGTTATTTCTTTTTTTTAAACCCTTATATATATACTGTATATTATATATATGTATATGTATATGTATGTATGTATATATATATATATATATATATATATATATATATATATATATATATATATATACTGTGTATTGGCTCCAAGGCAGAAGAGTGGTAAGGGCTAGGCAATGGGGGTCAAGTGACTTGCCCAGGTTCACACAGCTGGGAAGTGGCTGAGGCTGGATTCGAACCTAGGACCTCCCACCTCTAGGCTTGGCTCCCAATCCACTGAGCTACCCAGCCGCCCAATCCACTGAGCTACCCAGCCGCCCACCCACCCCCTTAGGATTCTTTACAATATCTAATGATAAATGGTTCTCACGATCAATTTAAGTGTTCATTGAGGAACTTTGTATGGAAATTGAAGTTATGGATCACAAACGAAAGCAAATAATCTCAAACTACAACTCTGCTGTGACTCAGTAATAGTCGCCTTTACATATTCCATTTTCAAAGAGCCATCATGGAAGTGATGAATGAGACACAGTGACTCCAAAAGCAAATGTTGACAGCAGTAATAGAAAGTACAGATTTTTGTTGGCTTGTAGTACTTGCCCAGAGTTAGAAAATGAAGAAAAGTCTGGGGTCAGATTCGAACCTACGACCTCTGGTCTTGAGGCTCAGCTCTCTGTCCACTGAGCCACTCAGCTGCGCTGCAACTTCCTTTTACTGAACTACTCAAGGGTTTGCAACTTTCCCAGGGTTGGTTGGTTTCGGTTTTTGGTAGCTAGGAGCCTGACTACATGGCTTCAAGGCTAAATGGCCACAGGTCCCCAGGCTATTTGGCTTGCTGGAGGCTTCATTCATTACGACACTCAAAAAGCCGCCTGCTGATCTGAACCATGGACTTCAGGAGAAGCCTGAGCTTCACAAAGCTTCCTTTGACAAAGGGCACTCCATCAACAAGTGCCTTCTTCTTCTGGGACAAGCACAATGGAGAAGCTGGCCAAATGGCTAATCGGTGCAAGTCCCAGCTGATTCAACTCTTTATGCTGAGCCTCTCTTCCTTCCCTCCGTGGCCATAAAAAGCTCAGCTGAAAACAACCCATAACCCTTCATGAGGAAGCTCTTTAGTGGGTTGATTTCCAAAGCTGCTGCCTGAGGATAGAAGGAAGGACTTCCCCAAAAGGTCCCCAGGGAGGTACCTGAACTAAAGAAAGAGTCCATGCTGTATCCACAGCTACTCTTACCCAGCTCTCTTTGTGGTCCCAGGATGGCTCCGATCTGAATAGAGCTCAACAGGTGGAACTGCATAAGGAGGATACCAGCAGAGACCAGCTTGACAATAGGAAAGAACTTCCTTGGGGAGCAAAATTGGAACTGCCACCTCTGGTCATAGAGCCAGACAGGTAGTGGAGAGATTTCTATCATTTCCATTGCCTGAGAGGGATGTCCAATAATAATTCCTTTCTTGGCTTCTATTTTTAATATTAAAGGGATTTCTCAACCCCAGGATGAATATTTTTTTCTTTTAGATGTTAATTATATTGTTTTAAAATGTTAATTCTATTCATCGATTCCAGTCAAGTTATTTCTTTTTTTTAAACCCTTATATATATACTGTATATTATATATATGTATGTATGTATATATATATATATATACTGTGTATTGGCTCCAAGGCAGAAGAGTGGTAAGGGCTAGGCAATGGGGGTCAAGTGACTTGCCCAGGTTCACACAGCTGGGAAGTGGCTGAGGCTGGATTCGAACCTAGGACCTCCCACCTCTAGGCTTGGCTCCCAATCCACTGAGCTACCCAGCCGCCCACCCACCCCCTTAGGATTCTTTACAATATCTAATGATAAATGGTTCTCACGATCAATTTAAGTGTTCATTGAGGAACTTTGTATGGAAATTGAAGTTATGGATCATGAGCAAAAGGACATAATCTCAAACTACAACTCTGCTGTGACTCAGTAATAGTCGCCTTTAGATATTCCATTTTCAAAGAGCCATCATGGAAGTGATGAATGAGACACAGTGACTCCAAAAGCAAATGTTGACAGCAGTAATAGAAAGTACAGATTTTTGTTGGCTTGTAGTACTTGCCCAGAGTTAGAAAATGAAGAAAAGTCTGGGGTCAGATTCGAACCTACGACCTCTGGTCTTGAGGCCCAGCTCTCTGTCCACTGAGCCACTCAGCTGCGCTGCAACTTCCTTTTACTGAACTACTCAAGGGTTTGCAACTTTCCCAGGGTTGGTTGGTTTCGGTTTTTGGTAGCTAGGAGCCTGACTACATGGCTTCAAGGCTAAATGGCCACAGGTCCCCAGGCTATTTGGCTTGCTGGAGGCTTCATTCATTACGACACTCAAAAAGCCGCCTGCTGATCTGAACCATGGACTTCAGGAGAAGCCTGAGCTTCACAAAGCTTCCTTTGACAAAGGGCACTCCATCAACAAGTGCCTTCTTCTTCTGGGACAAGCACAATGGAGAAGCTGGCCAAATGGCTAATCGGTGCAAGTCCCAGCTGATTCAACTCTTTATGCTGAGCCTCTCTTCCTTCCCTCCGTGGCCATAAAAAGCTCAGCTGAAAACAACCCATAACCCTTCATGAGGAAGCTCTTCAGTGGGTTGATTTCCAAAGCTGCTGCCTGAGGATAGAAGGAAGGACTTCCCCAAAAGGTCCCCAGGGAGGTACCTGAACTAAAGAAAGAGTCCATGCTGTATCCACACCTACTCTTACCCAGCTCTCTTTGTGGTCCCAGGATGGCTCCGATCTGAATAGAGCTCAACAGGTGGAACTGCATAAGGAGGATACCAGCAGAGACCAGCTTGACAATAGGAAAGAACTTCCTTGGGGAGCAAAATTGGAACTGCCACCTCTGGTCATAGAGCCAGACAGGTAGTGGAGAGATTTCTATCATTTCCATTGCCTGAGAGGGATGTCCAATAATAATTCCTTTCTTGGCTTCTATTTTTAATATTAAAGGGATTTCTCAACCCCAGGATGAATATTTTTTTCTTTTAGATGTTAATTATATTGTTTTAAAATGTTAATTCTATTCATCGATGCCAGTCAAGTTATTTCTTTTTTTTAAACCCTTATATATATACTGTATATTATATATATATGTATATGTATATGTATGTATGTATATATATATATATACTGTGTATTGGCTCCAAGGCAGAAGAGTGGTAAGGGCTAGGCAATGGGGGTCAAGTGACTTGCCCAGGTTCACACAGCTGGGAAGTGGCTGAGGCTGGATTCGAACCTAGGACCTCCCACCTCTAGGCTTGGCTCCCAATCCACTGAGCTACCCAGCCGCCCAATCCACTGAGCTACCCAGCCGCCCACCCACCCCCTTAGGATTCTTTACAATATCTAATGATAAATGGTTCTCACGATCAATTTAAGTGTTCATTGAGGAACTTTGTATGGAAATTGAAGTTATGGATCACAAACGAAAGCAAATAATCTCAAACTACAACTCTGCTGTGACTCAGTAATAGTCGCCTTTAGATATTCCATTTTCAAAGAGCCATCATGGAAGGGATGAATGAGACACAGTGACTCCAAAAGCAAATGTTGACAGCAGTAATAGAAAGTACAGATTTTTGTTGGCTTGTAGTACTTGCCCAGAGTTAGAAAATGAAGAAAAGTCTGGGGTCAGATTCGAACCTACGACCTCTGGTCTTGAGGCCCAGCTCTCTGTTCACTGAGCCACTCAGCTGCGCTGCAACTTCCTTTTACTGAACTACTCAAGGGTTTGCAACTTTCCCAGGGTTGGTTGGTTTCGGTTTTTGGTAGCTGGGAGCCTGACTACATGGCTTCAAGGCTAAATGGCCACAGGTCCCCAGGCTATTTGGCTTGCTGGAGGCTTCATTCATTACGACACTCAAAAAGCCGCCTGCTGATCTGAACCATGGACTTCAGGAGAAGCCTGAGCTTCACAAAGCTTCCTTTGACAAAGGGCACTCCATCAACAAGTGCCTTCTTCTTCTGGGACAAGCACAATGGAGAAGCTGGCCAAATGGCTAATCGGTGCAAGTCCCAGCTGATTCAACTCTTTATGCTGAGCCTCTCTTCCTTCCCTCCGTGGCCATAAAAAGCTCAGCTGAAAACAACCCATAACCCTTCATGAGGAAGCTCTTCAGTGGGTTGATTTCCAAAGCTGCTGCCTGAGGATAGAAGGAAGGACTTTCCCAAAAGGTCCCCAGGGAGGTACCTGAACTAAAGAAAGAGTCCATGCTGTATCCACACCTACTCTTACCCAGCTCTCTTTGTGGTCCCAGGATGGCTCCGATCTGAATAGAGCTCAACAGGTGGAACTGCATAAGGAGGATACCAGCAGAGACCAGCTTGACAATAGGAAAGAACTTCCTTGGGGAGCAAAATTGGAACTGCCACCTCTGGTCATAGAGCCAGACAGGTAGTGGAGAGATTTCTATCATTTCCATTGCCTGAGAGGGATGTCCAATAATAATTCCTTTCTTGGCTTCTATTTTTAATATTAAAGGGATTTCTCAACCCCAGGATGAATATTTTTTTCTTTTAGATGTTAATTATATTGTTTTAAAATGTTAATTCAATTCATCGATGCCAGTCAAGTTATTTCTTTTTTTTAAACCCTTATATATATACTGTATATTATATATATGTATATGTATATGTATGTATGTATATATATATATACTGTGTATTGGCTCCAAGGCAGAAGAGTGGTAAGGGCTAGGCAATGGGGGTCAAGTGACTTGCCCAGGTTCACACAGCTGGGAAGTGGCTGAGGCTGGATTCGAACCTAGGACCTCCCACCTCTAGGCTTGGCTCCCAATCCACTGAGCTACCCAGCCGCCCAATCCACTGAGCTACCCAGCCGCCCACCCACCCCCTTAGGATTCTTTACAATATCTAATGATAAATGGTTCTCACGATCAATTTAAGTGTTCATTGAGGAACTTTGTATGGAAATTGAAGTTATGGATCACAAACGAAAGCAAATAATCTCAAACTACAACTCTGCTGTGACTCAGTAATAGTCGCCTTTAGATATTCCATTTTCAAAGAGCCATCATGGAAGGGATGAATGAGACACAGTGACTCCAAAAGCAAATGTTGACAGCAGTAATAGAAAGTACAGATTTTTGTTGGCTTGTAGTACTTGCCCAGAGTTAGAAAATGAAGAAAAGTCTGGGGTCAGATTCGAACCTACGACCTCTGGTCTTGAGGCCCAGCTCTCTGTTCACTGAGCCACTCAGCTGCGCTGCAACTTCCTTTTACTGAACTACTCAAGGGTTTGCAACTTTCCCAGGGTTGGTTGGTTTCGGTTTTTGGTAGCTAGGAGCCTGACTACATGGCTTCAAGGCTAAATGGCCACAGGTCCCCAGGCTATTTGGCTTGCTGGAGGCTTCATTCATTACGACACTCAAAAAGCCGCCTGCTGATCTGAACCATGGACTTCAGGAGAAGCCTGAGCTTCACAAAGCTTCCTTTGACAAAGGGCACTCCATCAACAAGTGCCTTCTTCTTCTGGGACAAGCACAATGGAGAAGCTGGCCAAATGGCTAATCGGTGCAAGTCCCAGCTGATTCAACTCTTTATGCTGAGCCTCTCTTCCTTCCCTCCGTGGCCATAAAAAGCTCAGCTGAAAACAACCCATAACCCTTCATGAGGAAGCTCTTCAGTGGGTTGATTTCCAAAGCTGCTGCCTGAGGATAGAAGGAAGGACTTCCCCAAAAGGTCCCCAGGGAGGTACCTGAACTAAAGAAAGAGTCCATGCTGTATCCACACCTACTCTTACCCAGCTCTCTTTGTGGTCCCAGGATGGCTCCGATCTGAATAGAGCTCAACAGGTGGAACTGCATAAGGAGGATACCAGCAGAGACCAGCTTGACAATAGGAAAGAACTTCCTTGGGGAGCAAAATTGGAACTGCCACCTCTGGTCATAGAGCCAGACAGGTAGTGGAGAGATTTCTATCATTTCCATTGCCTGAGAGGGATGTCCAATAATAATTCCTTTCTTGGCTTCTATTTTTAATATTAAAGGGATTTCTCAACCCCAGGATGAATATTTTTTTCTTTTAGATGTTAATTATATTGTTTTAAAATGTTAATTCAATTCATCGATGCCAGTCAAGTTATTTCTTTTTTTTAAACCCTTATATATATACTGTATATTATATATATGTATATGTATATGTATGTATGTATATATATATATACTGTGTATTGGCTCCAAGGCAGAAGAGTGGTAAGGGCTAGGCAATGGGGGTCAAGTGACTTGCCCAGGTTCACACAGCTGGGAAGTGGCTGAGGCTGGATTCGAACCTAGGACCTCCCACCTCTAGGCTTGGCTCCCAATCCACTGAGCTACCCAGCCGCCCAATCCACTGAGCTACCCATCCGCCCACCCACCCCCTTAGGATTCTTTACAATATCTAATGATAAATGGTTCTCACGATCAATTTAAGTGTTCATTGAGCAACTTTGTATGGAAATTGAAGTTATGGATCACAAACGAAAGCAAATAATCTCAAACTACAACTCTGCTGTGACTCAGTAATAGTCGCCTTTAGATATTCCATTTTCAAAGAGCCATCATGGAAGTGATGAATGAGACACAGTGACTCCAAAAGCAAATGTTGACAGCAGTAATAGAAAGTACAGATTTTTGTTGGCTTGTAGTACTTGCCCAGAGTTAGAAAATGAAGAAAAGTCTGGGGTCAGATTCGAACCTACGACCTCTGGTCTTGAGGCTCAGCTCTCTGTCCACTAAGCCACTCAGCTGCGCTGCAACTTCCTTTTACTGAACTACTCAAGGGTTTGCAACTTTCCCAGGGTTGGTTGGTTTCGGTTTTTGGTAGCTAGGAGCCTGACTACATGGCTTCAAGGCTAAATGGCCACAGGTCCCCAGGCTATTTGGCTTGCTGGAGGCTTCATTCATTACGACACTCAAAAAGCCGCCTGCTGATCTGAACCATGGACTTCAGGAGAAGCCTGAGCTTCACAAAGCTTCCTTTGACAAAGGGCACTCCATCAACAAGTGCCTTCTTCTTCTGGGACAAGCACAATGGAGAAGCTGGCCAAATGGCTAATCGGTGCAAGTCCCAGCTGATTCAACTCTTTATGCTGAGCCTCTCTTCCTTCCCTCCGTGGCCATAAAAAGCTCAGCTGAAAACAACCCATAACCCTTCATGAGGAAGCTCTTCAGTGGGTTGATTTCCAAAGCTGCTGCCTGAGGATAGAAGGAAGGACTTCCCCAAAAGGTCCCCAGGGAGGTACCTGAACTAAAGAAAGAGTCCATGCTGTATCCACACCTACTCTTACCCAGCTCTCTTTGTGGTCCCAGGATGGCTCCGATCTGAATAGAGCTCAACAGGTGGAACTGCATAAGGAGGATACCAGCAGAGACCAGCTTGACAATAGGAAAGAACTTCCTTGGGGAGCAAAATTGGAACTGCCACCTCTGGTCATAGAGCCAGACAGGTAGTGGAGAGATTTCTATCATTTCCATTGCCTGAGAGGGATGTCCAATAATAATTCCTTTCTTGGCTTCTATTTTTAATATTAAAGGGATTTCTCAACCCCAGGATGAATATTTTTTTCTTTTAGATGTTAATTATATTGTTTTAAAATGTTAATTCTATTCATCGATGCCAGTCAAGTTATTTCTTTTTTTTAAACCCTTATATATATACTGTATATTATATATATGTATGTATGTATATATATATATATATATACTGTGTATTGGCTCCAAGGCAGAAGAGTGGTAAGGGCTAGGCAATGGGGGTCAAGTGACTTGCCCAGGTTCACACAGCTGGGAAGTGGCTGAGGCTGGATTCGAACCTAGGACCTCCCACCTCTAGGCTTGGCTCCCAATCCACTGAGCTACCCAGCCGCCCAATCCACTGAGCATCCTTTGACAAAGGGCACTCCATCAACAAGTGCCTTCTTCTTCTGGGACAAGCACAATGGAGAAGCTGGCCAAATGGCTAATCGGTGCAAGTCCCAGCTGATTCAACTCTTTATGCTGAGCCTCTCTTCCTTCCCTCCGTGGCCATAAAAAGCTCAGCCGCCCACCCACCCCCTTAGGATTCTTTACAATATCTAATGATAAATGGTTCTCACGATCAATTTAAGTGTTCATTGAGGAACTTTGTATGGAAATTGAAGTTATGGATCACAAACGAAAGCAAATAATCTCAAACTACAACTCTGCTGTGACTCAGTAATAGTCGCCTTTACATATTCCATTTTCAAAGAGCCATCATGGAAGGGATGAATGAGACACAGTGACTCCAAAAGCAAATGTTGACAGCAGTAATAGAAAGTACAGATTTTTGTTGGCTTGTAGTACTTGCCCAGAGTTAGAAAATGAAGAAAAGTCTGGGGTCAGATTCGAACCTACGACCTCTGGTCTTGAGGCCCAGCTCTCTGTCCACTGAGCCACTCAGCTGCGCTGCAACTTCCTTTTACTGAACTACTCAAGGGTTTGCAACTTTCCCAGGGTTGGTTGGTTTCGGTTTTTGGTAGCTAGGAGCCTGACTACATGGCTTCAAGGCTAAATGGCCACAGGTCCCCAGGCTATTTGGCTTGCTGGAGGCTTCATTCATTACGACACTCAAAAAGCCGCCTGCTGATCTGAACCATGGACTTCAGGAGAAGCCTGAGCTTCACAAAGCTTCCTTTGACAAAGGGCACTCCATCAACAAGTGCCTTCTTCTTCTGGGACAAGCACAATGGAGAAGCTGGCCAAATGGCTAATCGGTGCAAGTCCCAGCTGATTCAACTCTTTATGCTGAGCCTCTCTTCCTTCCCTCCGTGGCCATAAAAAGCTCAGCTGAAAACAACCCATAACCCTTCATGAGGAAGCTCTTCAGTGGGTTGATTTCCAAAGCTGCTGCCTGAGGATAGAAGGAAGGACTTCCCCAAAAGGTCCCCAGGGAGGTACCTGAACTAAAGAAAGAGTCCATGCTGTATCCACACCTACTCTTACCCAGCTCTCTTTGTGGTCCCAGGATGGCTCCGATCTGAATAGAGCTCAACAGGTGGAACTGCATAAGGAGGATACCAGCAGAGACCAGCTTGACAATAGGAAAGAACTTCCTTGGGGAGCAAAATTGGAACTGCCACCTCTGGTCATAGAGCCAGACAGGTAGTGGAGAGATTTCTATCATTTCCATTGCCTGAGAGGGATGTCCAATAATAATTCCTTTCTTGGCTTCTATTTTTAATATTAAAGGGATTTCTCAACCCCAGGATGAATATTTTTTTCTTTTAGATGTTAATAATATTGTTTTAAAATGTTAATTCTATTCATCGATGCCAGTCAAGTTATTTCTTTTTTTTAAACCCTTATATATATACTGTATATTATATATATGTATGTATGTATATATATATATATATACTGTGTATTGGCTCCAAGGCAGAAGAGTGGTAAGGGCTAGGCAATGGGGGTCAAGTGACTTGCCCAGGTTCACACAGCTGGGAAGTGGCTGAGGCTGGATTCGAACCTAGGACCTCCCACCTCTAGGCTTGGCTCCCAATCCACTGAGCTACCCAGCCGCCCAATCCACTGAGCTACCCAGCCGCCCACCCACCCCCTTAGGATTCTTTACAATATCTAATGATAAATGGTTCTCACGATCAATTTAAGTGTTCATTGAGGAACTTTGTATGGAAATTGAAGTTATGGATCACAAACGAAAGCAAATAATCTCAAACTACAACTCTGCTGTGACTCAGTAATAGTCGCCTTTACATATTCCATTTTCAAAGAGCCATCATGGAAGTGATGAATGAGACACAGTGACTCCAAAAGCAAATGTTGACAGCAGTAATAGAAAGTACAGATTTTTGTTGGCTTGTAGTACTTGCCCAGAGTTAGAAAATGAAGAAAAGTCTGGGGTCAGATTCGAACCTACGACCTCTGGTCTTGAGGCCCAGCTCTCTGTCCACTGAGCCACTCAGCTGCGCTGCAACTTCCTTTTACTGAACTACTCAAGGGTTTGCAACTTTCCCAGGGTTGGTTGGTTTCGGTTTTTGGTAGCTAGGAGCCTGACTACATGGCTTCAAGGCTAAATGGCCACAGGTCCCCAGGCTATTTGGCTTGCTGGAGGCTTCATTCATTACGACACTCAAAAAGCCGCCTGCTGATCTGAACCATGGACTTCAGGAGAAGCCTGAGCTTCACAAAGCTTCCTTTGACAAAGGGCACTCCATCAACAAGTGCCTTCTTCTTCTGGGACAAGCACAATGGAGAAGCTGGCCAAATGGCTAATCGGTGCAAGTCCCAGCTGATTCAACTCTTTATGCTGAGCCTCTCTTCCTTCCCTCCGTGGCCATAAAAAGCTCAGCTGAAAACAACCCATAACCCTTCATGAGGAAGCTCTTCAGTGGGTTGATTTCCAAAGCTGCTGCCTGAGGATAGAAGGAAGGTCTTCCCCAAAAGGTCCCCAGGGAGGTACCTGAACTAAAGAAAGAGTCCATGCTGTATCCACACCTACTCTTACCCAGCTCTCTTTGTGGTCCCAGGATGGCTCCGATCTGAATAGAGCTCAACAGGTGGAACTGCATAAGGAGGATACCAGCAGAGACCAGCTTGACAATAGGAAAGAACTTCCTTGGGGAGCAAAATTGGAACTGCCACCTCTGGTCATAGAGCCAGACAGGTAGTGGAGAGATTTCTATCATTTCCATTGCCTGAGAGGGATGTCCAATAATAATTCCTTTCTTGGCTTCTATTTTTAATATTAAAGGGATTTCTCAACCCCAGGATGAATATTTTTTTCTTTTAGATGTTAATTATATTGTTTTAAAATGTTAATTCTATTCATCGATGCCAGTCAAGTTATTTCTTTTTTTAAACCCTTATATATATACTGTATATTATATATATGTATATGTATATGTATGTATGTATATATATATATACTGTGTATTGGCTCCAAGGCAGAAGAGTGGTAAGGGCTAGGCAATGGGGGTCAAGTGACTTGCCCAGGTTCACACAGCTGGGAAGTGGCTGAGGCTGGATTCGAACCTAGGACCTCCCACCTCTAGGCTTGGCTCCCAATCCACTGAGCTACCCAGCCGCCCAATCCACTGAGCTACCCAGCCGCCCACCCACCCCCTTAGGATTCTTTACAATATCTAATGATAAATGGTTCTCACGATCAATTTAAGTGTTCATTGAGGAACTTTGTATGGAAATTGAAGTTATGGATCACAAACGAAAGCAAATAATCTCAAACTACAACTCTGCTGTGACTCAGTAATAGTCGCCTTTAGATATTCCATTTTCAAAGAGCCATCATGGAAGGGATGAATGAGACACAGTGACTCCAAAAGCAAATGTTGACAGCAGTAATAGAAAGTACAGATTTTTGTTGGCTTGTAGTACTTGCCCAGAGTTAGAAAATGAAGAAAAGTCTGGGGTCAGATTCGAACCTACGACCTCTGGTCTTGAGGCCCAGCTCTCTGTTCACTGAGCCACTCAGCTGCGCTGCAACTTCCTTTTACTGAACTACTCAAGGGTTTGCAACTTTCCCAGGGTTGGTTGGTTTCGGTTTTTGGTAGCTAGGAGCCTGACTACATGGCTTCAAGGCTAAATGGCCACAGGTCCCCAGGCTATTTGGCTTGCTGGAGGCTTCATTCATTACGACACTCAAAAAGCCGCCTGCTGATCTGAACCATGGACTTCAGGAGAAGCCTGAGCTTCACAAAGCTTCCTTTGACAAAGGGCACTCCATCAACAAGTGCCTTCTTCTTCTGGGACAAGCACAATGGAGAAGCTGGCCAAATGGCTAATCGGTGCAAGTCCCAGCTGATTCAACTCTTTATGCTGAGCCTCTCTTCCTTCCCTCCGTGGCCATAAAAAGCTCAGCTGAAAACAACCCATAACCCTTCATGAGGAAGCTCTTCAGTGGGTTGATTTCCAAAGCTGCTGCCTGAGGATAGAAGGAAGGACTTCCCCAAAAGGTCCCCAGGGAGGTACCTGAACTAAAGAAAGAGTCCATGCTGTATCCACACCTACTCTTACCCAGCTCTCTTTGTGGTCCCAGGATGGCTCCGATCTGAATAGAGCTCAACAGGTGGAACTGCATAAGGAGGATACCAGCAGAGACCAGCTTGACAATAGGAAAGAACTTCCTTGGGGAGCAAAATTGGAACTGCCACCTCTGGTCATAGAGCCAGACAGGTAGTGGAGAGATTTCTATCATTTCCATTGCCTGAGAGGGATGTCCAATAATAATTCCTTTCTTGGCTTCTATTTTTAATATTAAAGGGATTTCTCAACCCCAGGATGAATATTTTTTTCTTTTAGATGTTAATTATATTGTTTTAAAATGTTAATTCAATTCATCGATGCCAGTCAAGTTATTTCTTTTTTTAAACCCTTATATATATACTGTATATTATATATATGTATATGTATATGTATGTATGTATGTATATATATATATATATATATATATATATATATATATATATATATATATATATATATATATATATACTGTGTATTGGCTCCAAGGCAGAAGAGTGGTAAGGGCTAGGCAATGGGGGTCAAGTGACTTGCCCAGGTTCACACAGCTGGGAAGTGGCTGAGGCTGGATTCGAACCTAGGACCTCCCACCTCTAGGCTTGGCTCCCAATCCACTGAGCTACCCAGCCGCCCAATCCACTGAGCTACCCAGCCGCCCACCCACCCCCTTAGGATTCTTTACAATATCTAATGATAAATGGTTCTCACGATCAATTTAAGTGTTCATTGAGGAACTTTGTATGGAAATTGAAGTTATGGATCACAAACGAAAGCAAATAATCTCAAACTACAACTCTGCTGTGACTCAGTAATAGTCGCCTTTAGATATTCCATTTTCAAAGAGCCATCATGGAAGGGATGAATGAGACACAGTGACTCCAAAAGCAAATGTTGACAGCAGTAATAGAAAGTACAGATTTTTGTTGGCTTGTAGTACTTGCCCAGAGTTAGAAAATGAAGAAAAGTCTGGGGTCAGATTCGAACCTACGACCTCTGGTCTTGAGGCCCAGCTCTCTGTTCACTGAGCCACTCAGCTGCGCTGCAACTTCCTTTTACTGAACTACTCAAGGGTTTGCAACTTTCCCAGGGTTGGTTGGTTTCGGTTTTTGGTAGCTAGGAGCCTGACTACATGGCTTCAAGGCTAAATGGCCACAGGTCCCCAGGCTATTTGGCTTGCTGGAGGCTTCATTCATTACGACACTCAAAAAGCCGCCTGCTGATCTGAACCATGGACTTCAGGAGAAGCCTGAGCTTCACAAAGCTTCCTTTGACAAAGGGCACTCCATCAACAAGTGCCTTCTTCTTCTGGGACAAGCACAATGGAGAAGCTGGCCAAATGGCTAATCGGTGCAAGTCCCAGCTGATTCAACTCTTTATGCTGAGCCTCTCTTCCTTCCCTCCGTGGCCATAAAAAGCTCAGCTGAAAACAACCCATAACCCTTCATGAGGAAGCTCTTCAGTGGGTTGATTTCCAAAGCTGCTGCCTGAGGATAGAAGGAAGGACTTCCCCAAAAGGTCCCCAGGGAGGTACCTGAACTAAAGAAAGAGTCCATGCTGTATCCACACCTACTCTTACCCAGCTCTCTTTGTGGTCCCAGGATGGCTCCGATCTGAATAGAGCTCAACAGGTGGAACTGCATAAGGAGGATACCAGCAGAGACCAGCTTGACAATAGGAAAGAACTTCCTTGGGGAGCAAAATTGGAACTGCCACCTCTGGTCATAGAGCCAGACAGGTAGTGGAGAGATTTCTATCATTTCCATTGCCTGAGAGGGATGTCCAATAATAATTCCTTTCTTGGCTTCTATTTTTAATATTAAAGGGATTTCTCAACCCCAGGATGAATATTTTTTTCTTTTAGATGTTAATTATATTGTTTTAAAATGTTAATTCTATTCATCGATGCCAGTCAAGTTATTTCTTTTTTTTAAACCCTTATATATATACTGTATATTATATATATATGTATATGTATATGTATGTATGTATATATATATATATATATATATATATATATATATATATATATACTGTGTATTGCCTCCAAGGCAGAAGAGTGGTAAGGGCTAGGCAATGGGGGTCAAGTGACTTGCCCAGGTTCACACAGCTGGGAAGTGGCTGAGGCTGGATTCGAACCTAGGACCTCCCACCTCTAGGCTTGGCTCCCAATCCACTGAGCTACCCAGCCGCCCAATCCACTGAGCTACCCAGCCGCCCACCCACCCCCTTAGGATTCTTTACAATATCTAATGATAAATGGTTCTCACGATCAATTTAAGTGTTCATTGAGGAACTTTGTATGGAAATTGAAGTTATGGATCACAAACGAAAGCAAATAATCTCAAACTACAACTCTGCTGTGACTCAGTAATAGTCGCCTTTAGATATTCCATTTTCAAAGAGCCATCATGGAAGGGATGAATGAGACACAGTGACTCCAAAAGCAAATGTTGACAGCAGTAATAGAAAGTACAGATTTTTGTTGGCTTGTAGTACTTGCCCAGAGTTAGAAAATGAAGAAAAGTCTGGGGTCAGATTCGAACCTACGACCTCTGGTCTTGAGGCCCAGCTCTCTGTCCACTGAGCCACTCAGCTGCGCTGCAACTTCCTTTTACTGAACTACTCAAGGGTTTGCAACTTTCCCAGGGTTGGTTGGTTTCGGTTTTTGGTAGCTAGGAGCCTGACTACATGGCTTCAAGGCTAAATGGCCACAGGTCCCCAGGCTATTTGGCTTGCTGGAGGCTTCATTCATTACGACACTCAAAAAGCCGCCTGCTGATCTGAACCATGGACTTCAGGAGAAGCCTGAGCTTCACAAAGCTTCCTTTGACAAAGGGCACTCCATCAACAAGTGCCTTCTTCTTCTGGGACAAGCACAATGGAGAAGCTGGCCAAATGGCAAATCGGTGCAAGTCCCAGCTGATTCAACTCTTTATGCTGAGCCTCTCTTCCTTCCCTCCGTGGCCATAAAAAGCTCAGCTGAAAACAACCCATAACCCTTCATGAGGAAGCTCTTCAGTGGGTTGATTTCCAAAGCTGCTGCCTGAGGATAGAAGGAAGGACTTCCCCAAAAGGTCCCCAGGGAGGTACCTGAACTAAAGAAAGAGTCCATGCTGTATCCACACCTACTCTTACCCAGCTCTCTTTGTGGTCCCAGGATGGCTCCGATCTGAATAGAGCTCAACAGGTGGAACTGCATAAGGAGGATACCAGCAGAGACCAGCTTGACAATAGGAAAGAACTTCCTTGGGGAGCAAAATTGGAACTGCCACCTCTGGTCATAGAGCCAGACAGGTAGTGGAGAGATTTCTATCATTTCCATTGCCTGAGAGGGATGTCCAATAATAATTCCTTTCTTGGCTTCTATTTTTAATATTAAAGGGATTTCTCAACCCCAGGATGAATATTTTTTTCTTTTAGATGTTAATTATATTGTTTTAAAATGTTAATTCAATTCATCGATGCCAGTCAAGTTATTTCTTTTTTTAAACCCTTATATATATACTGTATATTATATATATGTATATGTATATGTATGTATGTATATATATATATATATACTGTGTATTGGCTCCAAGGCAGAAGAGTGGTAAGGGCTAGGCAATGGGGGTCAAGTGACTTGCCCAGGTTCACACAGCTGGGAAGTGGCTGAGGCTGGATTCGAACCTAGGACCTCCCACCTCTAGGCTTGGCTCCCAATCCACTGAGCTACCCAGCCGCCCAATCCACTGAGCTACCCAGCCGCCCACCCACCCCCTTAGGATTCTTTACAATATCTAATGATAAATGGTTCTCACGATCAATTTAAGTGTTCATTGAGCAACTTTGTATGGAAATTGAAGTTATGGATCACAAACGAAAGCAAATAATCTCAAACTACAACTCTGCTGTGACTCAGTAATAGTCGCCTTTAGATATTCCATTTTCAAAGAGCCATCATGGAAGGGATGAATGAGACACAGTGACTCCAAAAGCAAATGTTGACAGCAGTAATAGAAAGTACAGATTTTTGTTGGCTTGTAGTACTTGCCCAGAGTTAGAAAATGAAGAAAAGTCTGGGGTCAGATTCGAACCTACGACCTCTGGTCTTGAGGCCCAGCTCTCTGTTCACTGAGCCACTCAGCTGCGCTGCAACTTCCTTTTACTGAACTACTCAAGGGTTTGCAACTTTCCCAGGGTTGGTTGGTTTCGGTTTTTGGTAGCTAGGAGCCTGACTACATGGCTTCAAGGCTAAATGGCCACAGGTCCCCAGGCTATTTGGCTTGCTGGAGGCTTCATTCATTACGACACTCAAAAAGCCGCCTGCTGATCTGAACCATGGACTTCAGGAGAAGCCTGAGCTTCACAAAGCTTCCTTTGACAAAGGGCACTCCATCAACAAGTGCCTTCTTCTTCTGGGACAAGCACAATGGAGAAGCTGGCCAAATGGCTAATCGGTGCAAGTCCCAGCTGATTCAACTCTTTATGCTGAGCCTCTCTTCCTTCCCTCCGTGGCCATAAAAAGCTCAGCTGAAAACAACCCATAACCCTTCATGAGGAAGCTCTTCAGTGGGTTGATTTCCAAAGCTGCTGCCTGAGGATAGAAGGAAGGACTTCCCCAAAAGGTCCCCAGGGAGGTACCTGAACTAAAGAAAGAGTCCATGCTGTATCCACACCTACTCTTACCCAGCTCTCTTTGTGGTCCCAGGATGGCTCCGATCTGAATAGAGCTCAACAGGTGGAACTGCATAAGGAGGATACCAGCAGAGACCAGCTTGACAATAGGAAAGAACTTCCTTGGGGAGCAAAATTGGAACTGCCACCTCTGGTCATAGAGCCAGACAGGTAGTGGAGAGATTTCTATCATTTCCATTGCCTGAGAGGGATGTCCAATAATAATTCCTTTCTTGGCTTCTATTTTTAATATTAAAGGGATTTCTCAACCCCAGGATGAATATTTTTTTCTTTTAGATGTTAATTATATTGTTTTAAAATGTTAATTCTATTCATCGATGCCAGTCAAGTTATTTCTTTTTTTTAAACCCTTATATATATACTGTATATTATATATATATGTATATGTATATGTATGTATGTATATATATATATATATATATATATATATATATATATACTGTGTATTGCCTCCAAGGCAGAAGAGTGGTAAGGGCTAGGCAATGGGGGTCAAGTGACTTGCCCAGGTTCACACAGCTGGGAAGTGGCTGAGGCTGGATTCGAACCTAGGACCTCCCACCTCTAGGCTTGGCTCCCAATCCACTGAGCTACCCAGCCGCCCAATCCACTGAGCTACCCAGCCGCCCACCCACCCCCTTAGGATTCTTTACAATATCTAATGATAAATGGTTCTCACGATCAATTTAAGTGTTCATTGAGGAACTTTGTATGGAAATTGAAGTTATGGATCACAAACGAAAGCAAATAATCTCAAACTACAACTCTGCTGTGACTCAGTAATAGTCGCCTTTAGATATTCCATTTTCAAAGAGCCATCATGGAAGGGATGAATGAGACACAGTGACTCCAAAAGCAAATGTTGACAGCAGTAATAGAAAGTACAGATTTTTGTTGGCTTGTAGTACTTGCCCAGAGTTAGAAAATGAAGAAAAGTCTGGGGTCAGATTCGAACCTACGACCTCTGGTCTTGAGGCCCAGCTCTCTGTCCACTGAGCCACTCAGCTGCGCTGCAACTTCCTTTTACTGAACTACTCAAGGGTTTGCAACTTTCCCAGGGTTGGTTGGTTTCGGTTTTTGGTAGCTAGGAGCCTGACTACATGGCTTCAAGGCTAAATGGCCACAGGTCCCCAGGCTATTTGGCTTGCTGGAGGCTTCATTCATTACGACACTCAAAAAGCCGCCTGCTGATCTGAACCATGGACTTCAGGAGAAGCCTGAGCTTCACAAAGCTTCCTTTGACAAAGGGCACTCCATCAACAAGTGCCTTCTTCTTCTGGGACAAGCACAATGGAGAAGCTGGCCAAATGGCAAATCGGTGCAAGTCCCAGCTGATTCAACTCTTTATGCTGAGCCTCTCTTCCTTCCCTCCGTGGCCATAAAAAGCTCAGCTGAAAACAACCCATAACCCTTCATGAGGAAGCTCTTCAGTGGGTTGATTTCCAAAGCTGCTGCCTGAGGATAGAAGGAAGGACTTCCCCAAAAGGTCCCCAGGGAGGTACCTGAACTAAAGAAAGAGTCCATGCTGTATCCACACCTACTCTTACCCAGCTCTCTTTGTGGTCCCAGGATGGCTCCGATCTGAATAGAGCTCAACAGGTGGAACTGCATAAGGAGGATACCAGCAGAGACCAGCTTGACAATAGGAAAGAACTTCCTTGGGGAGCAAAATTGGAACTGCCACCTCTGGTCATAGAGCCAGACAGGTAGTGGAGAGATTTCTATCATTTCCATTGCCTGAGAGTGATGTCCAATAATAATTCCTTTCTTGGCTTCTATTTTTAATATTAAAGGGATTTCTCAACCCCAGGATGAATATTTTTTTCTTTTAGATGTTAATTATATTGTTTTAAAATGTTAATTCTATTCATCGATTCCAGTCAAGTTATTTCTTTTTTTTAAACCCTTATATATATACTGTATATTATATATATGTATGTATGTATATATATATATATATATACTGTGTATTGGCTCCAAGGCAGAAGAGTGGTAAGGGCTAGGCAATGGGGGTCAAGTGACTTGCCCAGGTTCACACAGCTGGGAAGTGGCTGAGGCTGGATTCGAACCTAGGACCTCCCACCTCTAGGCTTGGCTCCCAATCCACTGAGCTACCCAGCCGCCCAATCCACTGAGCTACCCAGCCGCCCACCCACCCCCTTAGGATTCTTTACAATATCTAATGATAAATGGTTCTCACGATCAATTTAAGTGTTCATTGAGGAACTTTGTATGGAAATTGAAGTTATGGATCACAAACGAAAGCAAATAATCTCAAACTACAACTCTGCTGTGACTCAGTAATAGTCGCCTTTAGATATTCCATTTTCAAAGAGCCATCATGGAAGGGATGAATGAGACACAGTGACTCCAAAAGCAAATGTTGACAGCAGTAATAGAAAGTACAGATTTTTGTTGGCTTGTAGTACTTGCCCAGAGTTAGAAAATGAAGAAAAGTCTGGGGTCAGATTCGAACCTACGACCTCTGGTCTTGAGGCCCAGCTCTCTGTCCACTGAGCCACTCAGCTGCGCTGCAACTTCCTTTTACTGAACTACTCAAGGGTTTGCAACTTTCCCAGGGTTGGTTGGTTTCGGTTTTTGGTAGCTAGGAGCCTGACTACATGGCTTCAAGGCTAAATGGCCACAGGTCCCCAGGCTATTTGGCTTGCTGGAGGCTTCATTCATTACGACACTCAAAAAGCCGCCTGCTGATCTGAACCATGGACTTCAGGAGAAGCCTGAGCTTCACAAAGCTTCCTTTGACAAAGGGCACTCCATCAACAAGTGCCTTCTTCTTCTGGGACAAGCACAATGGAGAAGCTGGCCAAATGGCTAATCGGTGCAAGTCCCAGCTGATTCAACTCTTTATGCTGAGCCTCTCTTCCTTCCCTCCGTGGCCATAAAAAGCTCAGCTGAAAACAACCCATAACCCTTCATGAGGAAGCTCTTCAGTGGGTTGATTTCCAAAGCTGCTGCCTGAGGATAGAAGGAAGGACTTCCCCAAAAGGTCCCCAGGGAGGTACCTGAACTAAAGAAAGAGTCCATGCTGTATCCACACCTACTCTTACCCAGCTCTCTTTGTGGTCCCAGGATGGCTCCGATCTGAATAGAGCTCAACAGGTGGAACTGCATAAGGAGGATACCAGCAGAGACCAGCTTGACAATAGGAAAGAACTTCCTTGGGGAGCAAAATTGGAACTGCCACCTCTGGTCATAGAGCCAGACAGGTAGTGGAGAGATTTCTATCATTTCCATTGCCTGAGAGGGATGTCCAATAATAATTCCTTTCTTGGCTTCTATTTTTAATATTAAAGGGATTTCTCAACCCCAGGATGAATATTTTTTTCTTTTAGATGTTAATTATATTGTTTTAAAATGTTAATTCTATTCATCGATGCCAGTCAAGTTATTTCTTTTTTTTAAACCCTTATATATATACTGTATATTATATATATGTATATGTATATGTATGTATGTATATATATATATATACTGTGTATTGGCTCCAAGGCAGAAGAGTGGTAAGGGCTAGGCAATGGGGGTCAAGTGACTTGCCCAGGTTCACACAGCTGGGAAGTGGCTGAGGCTGGATTCGAACCTAGGACCTCCCACCTCTAGGCTTGGCTCCCAATCCACTGAGCTACCCAGCCGCCCACCCACCCCCTTAGGATTCTTTACAATATCTAATGATAAATGGTTCTCACGATCAATTTAAGTGTTCATTGAGGAACTTTGTATGGAAATTGAAGTTATGGATCACAAACGAAAGCAAATAATCTCAAACTACAACTCTGCTGTGACTCAGTAATAGTCGCCTTTAGATATTCCATTTTCAAAGAGCCATCATGGAAGGGATGAATGAGACACAGTGACTCCAAAAGCAAATGTTGACAGCAGTAATAGAAAGTACAGATTTTTGTTGGCTTGTAGTACTTGCCCAGAGTTAGAAAATGAAGAAAAGTCTGGGGTCAGATTCGAACCTACGACCTCTGGTCTTGAGGCCCAGCTCTCTGTCCACTGAGCCACTCAGCTGCGCTGCAACTTCCTTTTACTGAACTACTCAAGGGTTTGCAACTTTCCCAGGGTTGGTTGGTTTCGGTTTTTGGTAGCTAGGAGCCTGACTACATGGCTTCAAGGCTAAATGGCCACAGGTCCCCAGGCTATTTGGCTTGCTGGAGGCTTCATTCATTACGACACTCAAAAAGCCGCCTGCTGATCTGAACCATGGACTTCAGGAGAAGCCTGAGCTTCACAAAGCTTCCTTTGACAAAGGGCACTCCATCAACAAGTGCCTTCTTCTTCTGGGACAAGCACAATGGAGAAGCTGGCCAAATGGCTAATCGGTGCAAGTCCCAGCTGATTCAACTCTTTATGCTGAGCCTCTCTTCCTTCCCTCCGTGGCCATAAAAAGCTCAGCTGAAAACAACCCATAACCCTTCATGAGGAAGCTCTTCAGTGGGTTGATTTCCAAAGCTGCTGCCTGAGGATAGAAGGAAGGACTTCCCCAAAAGGTCCCCAGGGAGGTACCTGAACTAAAGAAAGAGTCCATGCTGTATCCACACCTACTCTTACCCAGCTCTCTTTGTGGTCCCAGGATGGCTCCGATCTGAATAGAGCTCAACAGGTGGAACTGCATAAGGAGGATACCAGCAGAGACCAGCTTGACAATAGGAAAGAACTTCCTTGGGGAGCAAAATTGGAACTGCCACCTCTGGTCATAGAGCCAGACAGGTAGTGGAGAGATTTCTATCATTTCCATTGCCTGAGAGGGATGTCCAATAATAATTCCTTTCTTGGCTTCTATTTTTAATATTAAAGGGATTTCTCAACCCCAGGATGAATATTTTTTTCTTTTAGATGTTAATTATATTGTTTTAAAATGTTAATTCTATTCATCGATGCCAGTCAAGTTATTTCTTTTTTTTAAACCCTTATATATATACTGTATATTATATATATGTATATGTATATGTATGTATGTATATATATATATATATATATATATATATATATATATATATATATATATATATATATATATATATATATATATATATATATATATATATATACTGTGTATTGGCTCCAAGGCAGAAGAGTGGTAAGGGCTAGGCAATGGGGGTCAAGTGACTTGCCCAGGTTCACACAGCTGGGAAGTGGCTGAGGCTGGATTCGAACCTAGGACCTCCCACCTCTAGGCTTGGCTCCCAATCCACTGAGCTACCCAGCCGCCCAATCCACTGAGCTACCCAGCCGCCCACCCACCCCCTTAGGATTCTTTACAATATCTAATGATAAATGGTTCTCACGATCAATTTAAGTGTTCATTGAGGAACTTTGTATGGAAATTGAAGTTATGGATCACAAACGAAAGCAAATAATCTCAAACTACAACTCTGCTGTGACTCAGTAATAGTCGCCTTTAGATATTCCATTTTCAAAGAGCCATCATGGAAGTGATGAATGAGACACAGTGACTCCAAAAGCAAATGTTGACAGCAGTAATAGAAAGTACAGATTTTTGTTGGCTTGTAGTACTTGCCCAGAGTTAGAAAATGAAGAAAAGTCTGGGGTCAGATTCGAACCTACGACCTCTGGTCTTGAGGCCCAGCTCTCTGTCCACTGAGCCACTCAGCTGCGCTGCAACTTCCTTTTACTGAACTACTCAAGGGTTTGCAACTTTCCCAGGGTTGGTTGGTTTCGGTTTTTGGTAGCTAGGAGCCTGACTACATGGCTTCAAGGCTAAATGGCCACAGGTCCCCAGGCTATTTGGCTTGCTGGAGGCTTCATTCATTACGACACTCAAAAAGCCGCCTGCTGATCTGAACCATGGACTTCAGGAGAAGCCTGAGCTTCACAAAGCTTCCTTTGACAAAGGGCACTCCATCAACAAGTGCCTTCTTCTTCTGGGACAAGCACAATGGAGAAGCTGGCCAAATGGCTAATCGGTGCAAGTCCCAGCTGATTCAACTCTTTATGCTGAGCCTCTCTTCCTTCCCTCCGTGGCCATAAAAAGCTCAGCTGAAAACAACCCATAACCCTTCATGAGGAAGCTCTTCAGTGGGTTGATTTCCAAAGCTGCTGCCTGAGGATAGAAGGAAGGACTTCCCCAAAAGGTCCCCAGGGAGGTACCTGAACTAAAGAAAGAGTCCATGCTGTATCCACACCTACTCTTACCCAGCTCTCTTTGTGGTCCCAGGATGGCTCCGATCTGAATAGAGCTCAACAGGTGGAACTGCATAAGGAGGATACCAGCAGAGACCAGCTTGACAATAGGAAAGAACTTCCTTGGGGAGCAAAATTGGAACTGCCACCTCTGGTCATAGAGCCAGACAGGTAGTGGAGAGATTTCTATCATTTCCATTGCCTGAGAGGGATGTCCAATAATAATTCCTTTCTTGGCTTCTATTTTTAATATTAAAGGGATTTCTCAACCCCAGGATGAATAATTTTTTCTTTTAGATGTTAATTATATTGTTTTAAAATGTTAATTCTATTCATCGATGCCAGTCAAGTTATTTCTTTTTTTTAAACCCTTATATATATACTGTATATTATATATATGTATGTATGTATATATATATATACTGTGTATTGGCTCCAAGGCAGAAGAGTGGTAAGGGCTAGGCAATGGGGGTCAAGTGACTTGCCCAGGTTCACACAGCTGGGAAGTGGCTGAGGCTGGATTCGAACCTAGGACCTCCCACCTCTAGGCTTGGCTCCCAATCCACTGAGCTACCCAGCCGCCCAATCCACTGAGCTACCCAGCCGCCCACCCACCCCCTTAGGATTCTTTACAATATCTAATGATAAATGGTTCTCACGATCAATTTAAGTGTTCATTGAGGAACTTTGTATGGAAATTGAAGTTATGGATCACGAACAAAAGGACATAATCTCAAACTACAACTCTGCTGTGACTCAGTAATAGTCGCCTTTAGATATTCCATTTTCAAAGAGCCATCATGGAAGTGATGAATGAGACACAGTGACTCCAAAAGCAAATGTTGACAGCAGTAATGGAAAGTACAGATTTTTGTTGGCTTGTAGTACTTGCCCAGAGTTAGAAAATGAAGAAAAGTCTGGGGTCAGATTCGAACCTACGACCTCTGGTCTTGAGGCCCAGCTCTCTGTCCACTGAGCCACTCAGCTGCGCTGCAACTTCCTTTTACTGAACTACTCAAGGGTTTGCAACTTTCCCAGGGTTGGTTGGTTTCGGTTTTTGGTAGCTAGGAGCCTGACTACATGGCTTCAAGGCTAAATGGCCACAGGTCCCCAGGCTATTTGGCTTGCTGGAGGCTTCATTCATTACGACACTCAAAAAGCCGCCTGCTGATCTGAACCATGGACTTCAGGAGAAGCCTGAGCTTCACAAAGCTTCCTTTGACAAAGGGCACTCCATCAACAAGTGCCTTCTTCTTCTGGGACAAGCACAATGGAGAAGCTGGCCAAATGGCTAATCGGTGCAAGTCCCAGCTGATTCAACTCTTTATGCTGAGCCTCTCTTCCTTCCCTCCGTGGCCATAAAAAGCTCAGCTGAAAACAACCCATAACCCTTCATGAGGAAGCTCTTCAGTGGGTTGATTTCCAAAGCTGCTGCCTGAGGATAGAAGGAAGGACTTCCCCAAAAGGTCCCCAGGGAGGTACCTGAACTAAAGAAAGAGTCCATGCTGTATCCACACCTACTCTTACCCAGCTCTCTTTGTGGTCCCAGGATGGCTCCGATCTGAATAGAGCTCAACAGGTGGAACTGCATAAGGAGGATACCAGCAGAGACCAGCTTGACAATAGGAAAGAACTTCCTTGGGGAGCAAAATTGGAACTGCCACCTCTGGTCATAGAGCCAGACAGGTAGTGGAGAGATTTCTATCATTTCCATTGCCTGATAGGGATGTCCAATAATAATTCCTTTCTTGGCTTCTATTTTTAATATTAAAGGGATTTCTCAACCCCAGGATGAATATTTTTTTCTTTTAGATGTTAATTATATTGTTTTAAAATGTTAATTCTATTCATCGATTCCAGTCAAGTTATTTCTTTTTTTTAAACCCTTATATATATACTGTATATTATATATATGTATGTATGTATATATATATATATACTGTGTATTGGCTCCAAGGCAGAAGAGTGGTAAGGGCTAGGCAATGGGGGTCAAGTGACTTGCCCAGGTTCACACAGCTGGGAAGTGGCTGAGGCTGGATTCGAACCTAGGACCTCCCACCTCTAGGCTTGGCTCCCAATCCACTGAGCTACCCAGCCGCCCACCCACCCCCTTAGGATTCTTTACAATATCTAATGATAAATGGTTCTCACGATCAATTTAAGTGTTCATTGAGGAACTTTGTATGGAAATTGAAGTTATGGATCACAAACGAAAGCAAATAATCTCAAACTACAACTCTGCTGTGACTCAGTAATAGTCGCCTTTAGATATTCCATTTTCAAAGAGCCATCATGGAAGGGATGAATGAGACACAGTGACTCCAAAAGCAAATGTTGACAGCAGTAATAGAAAGTACAGATTTTTGTTGGCTTGTAGTACTTGCCCAGAGTTAGAAAATGAAGAAAAGTCTGGGGTCAGATTCGAACCTACGACCTCTGGTCTTGAGGCCCAGCTCTCTGTCCACTGAGCCACTCAGCTGCGCTGCAACTTCCTTTTACTGAACTACTCAAGGGTTTGCAACTTTCCCAGGGTTGGTTGGTTTCGGTTTTTGGTAGCTAGGAGCCTGACTACATGGCTTCAAGGCTAAATGGCCACAGGTCCCCAGGCTATTTGGCTTGCTGGAGGCTTCATTCATTACGACACTCAAAAAGCCGCCTGCTGATCTGAACCATGGACTTCAGGAGAAGCCTGAGCTTCACAAAGCTTCCTTTGACAAAGGGCACTCCATCAACAAGTGCCTTCTTCTTCTGGGACAAGCACAATGGAGAAGCTGGCCAAATGGCTAATCGGTGCAAGTCCCAGCTGATTCAACTCTTTATGCTGAGCCTCTCTTCCTTCCCTCCGTGGCCATAAAAAGCTCAGCTGAAAACAACCCATAACCCTTCATGAGGAAGCTCTTCAGTGGGTTGATTTCCAAAGCTGCTGCCTGAGGATAGAAGGAAGGACTTCCCCAAAAGGTCCCCAGGGAGGTACCTGAACTAAAGAAAGAGTCCATGCTGTATCCACACCTACTCTTACCCAGCTCTCTTTGTGGTCCCAGGATGGCTCCGATCTGAATAGAGCTCAACAGGTGGAACTGCATAAGGAGGATACCAGCAGAGACCAGCTTGACAATAGGAAAGAACTTCCTTGGGGAGCAAAATTGGAACTGCCACCTCTGGTCATAGAGCCAGACAGGTAGTGGAGAGATTTCTATCATTTCCATTGCCTGAGAGGGATGTCCAATAATAATTCCTTTCTTGGCTTCTATTTTTAATATTAAAGGGATTTCTCAACCCCAGGATGAATATTTTTTTCTTTTAGATGTTAATTATATTGTTTTAAAATGTTAATTCTATTCATCGATGCCAGTCAAGTTATTTCTTTTTTTTAAACCCTTATATATATACTGTATATTATATATATGTATATGTATATGTATGTATTTATATATATATATATATATATATATATATATATATATATATATATATATATACTGTTTATTGGCTCCAAGGCAGAAGAGTGGTAAGGGCTAGGCAATGGGGGTCAAGTGACTTGCCCAGGTTCACACAGCTGGGAAGTGGCTGAGGCTGGATTCGAACCTAGGACCTCCCACCTCTAGGCTTGGCTCCCAATCCACTGAGCTACCCAGCCGCCCACCCACCCCCTTAGGATTCTTTACAATATCTAATGATAAATGGTTCTCACGATCAATTTAAGTGTTCATTGAGGAACTTTGTATGGAAATTGAAGTTATGGATCACAAACGAAAGCAAATAATCTCAAACTACAACTCTGCTGTGACTCAGTAATAGTCGCCTTTAGATATTCCATTTTCAAAGAGCCATCATGGAAGGGATGAATGAGACACAGTGACTCCAAAAGCAAATGTTGACAGCAGTAATAGAAAGTACAGATTTTTGTTGGCTTGTAGTACTTGCCCAGAGTTAGAAAATGAAGAAAAGTCTGGGGTCAGATTCGAACCTACGACCTCTGGTCTTGAGGCCCAGCTCTCTGTCCACTGAGCCACTCAGCTGCGCTGCAACTTCCTTTTACTGAACTACTCAAGGGTTTGCAACTTTCCCAGGGTTGGTTGGTTTCGGTTTTTGGTAGCTAGGAGCCTGACTACATGGCTTCAAGGCTAAATGGCCACAGGTCCCCAGGCTATTTGGCTTGCTGGAGGCTTCATTCATTACGACACTCAAAAAGCCGCCTGCTGATCTGAACCATGGACTTCAGGAGAAGCCTGAGCTTCACAAAGCTTCCTTTGACAAAGGGCACTCCATCAACAAGTGCCTTCTTCTTCTGGGACAAGCACAATGGAGAAGCTGGCCAAATGGCTAATCGGTGCAAGTCCCAGCTGATTCAACTCTTTATGCTGAGCCTCTCTTCCTTCCCTCCATGGCCATAAAAAGCTCAGCTGAAAACAACCCATAACCCTTCATGAGGAAGCTCTTCAGTGGGTTGATTTCCAAAGCTGCTGCCTGAGGATAGAAGGAAGGACTTCCCCAAAAGGTCCCCAGGGAGGTACCTGAACTAAAGAAAGAGTCCATGCTGTATCCACACCTACTCTTACCCAGCTCTCTTTGTGGTCCCAGGATGGCTCCGATCTGAATAGAGCTCAACAGGTGGAACTGCATAAGGAGGATACCAGCAGAGACCAGCTTGACAATAGGAAAGAACTTCCTTGGGGAGCAAAATTGGAACTGCCACCTCTGGTCATAGAGCCAGACAGGTAGTGGAGAGATTTCTATCATTTCCATTGCCTGAGAGGGATGTCCAATAATAATTCCTTTCTTGGCTTCTATTTTTAATATTAAAGGGATTTCTCAACCCCAGGATGAATATTTTTTTCTTTTAGATGTTAATTATATTGTTTTAAAATGTTAATTCTATTCATCGATGCCAGTCAAGTTATTTCTTTTTTTAAACCCTTATATATATACTGTATATTATATATATGTATATGTATATGTATGTATGTATATATATATATATACTGTGTATTGGCTCCAAGGCAGAAGAGTGGTAAGGGCTAGGCAATGGGGGTCAAGTGACTTGCCCAGGTTCACACAGCTGGGAAGTGGCTGAGGCTGGATTCGAACCTAGGACCTCCCACCTCTAGGCTTGGCTCCCAATCCACTGAGCTACCCAGCCGCCCAATCCACTGAGCTACCCAGCCGCCCACCCACCCCCTTAGGATTCTTTACAATATCTAATGATAAATGGTTCTCACGATCAATTTAAGTGTTCATTGAGGAACTTTGTATGGAAATTGAAGTTATGGATCACAAACGAAAGCAAATAATCTCAAACTACAACTCTGCTGTGACTCAGTAATAGTCGCCTTTAGATATTCCATTTTCAAAGAGCCATCATGGAAGTGATGAATGAGACACAGTGACTCCAAAAGCAAATGTTGACAGCAGTAATAGAAAGTACAGATTTTTGTTGGCTTGTAGTACTTGCCCAGAGTTAGAAAATGAAGAAAAGTCTGGGGTCAGATTCGAACCTACGACCTCTGGTCTTGAGGCCCAGCTCTCTGTCCACTGAGCCACTCAGCTGCGCTGCAACTTCCTTTTACTGAACTACTCAAGGGTTTGCAACTTTCCCAGGGTTGGTTGGTTTCGGTTTTTGGTAGCTAGGAGCCTGACTACATGGCTTCAAGGCTAAATGGCCACAGGTCCCCAGGCTATTTGGCTTGCTGGAGGCTTCATTCATTACGACACTCAAAAAGCCGCCTGCTGATCTGAACCATGGACTTCAGGAGAAGCCTGAGCTTCACAAAGCTTCCTTTGACAAAGGGCACTCCATCAACAAGTGCCTTCTTCTTCTGGGACAAGCACAATGGAGAAGCTGGCCAAATGGCTAATCGGTGCAAGTCCCAGCTGATTCAACTCTTTATGCTGAGCCTCTCTTCCTTCCCTCCATGGCCATAAAAAGCTCAGCTGAAAACAACCCATAACCCTTCATGAGGAAGCTCTTCAGTGGGTTGATTTCCAAAGCTGCTGCCTGAGGATAGAAGGAAGGACTTCCCCAAAAGGTCCCCAGGGAGGTACCTGAACTAAAGAAAGAGTCCATGCTGTATCCACACCTACTCTTACCCAGCTCTCTTTGTGGTCCCAGGATGGCTCCGATCTGAATAGAGCTCAACAGGTGGAACTGCATAAGGAGGATACCAGCAGAGACCAGCTTGACAATAGGAAAGAACTTCCTTGGGGAGCAAAATTGGAACTGCCACCTCTGGTCATAGAGCCAGACAGGTAGTGGAGAGATTTCTATCATTTCCATTGCCTGAGAGGGATGTCCAATAATAATTCCTTTCTTGGCTTCTATTTTTAATATTAAAGGGATTTCTCAACCCCAGGATGAATATTTTTTTCTTTTAGATGTTAATTATATTGTTTTAAAATGTTAATTCTATTCATCGATGCCAGTCAAGTTATTTCTTTTTTTAAACCCTTATATATATACTGTATATTATATATATGTATATGTATATGTATGTATGTATATATATATATACTGTGTATTGGCTCCAAGGCAGAAGAGTGGTAAGGGCTAGGCAATGGGGGTCAAGTGACTTGCCCAGGTTCACACAGCTGGGAAGTGGCTGAGGCTGGATTCGAACCTAGGACCTCCCACCTCTAGGCTTGGCTCCCAATCCACTGAGCTACCCAGCCGCCCAATCCACTGAGCTACCCAGCCGCCCACCCACCCCCTTAGGATTCTTTACAATATCTAATGATAAATGGTTCTCACGATCAATTTAAGTGTTCATTGAGGAACTTTGTATGGAAATTGAAGTTATGGATCACAAACGAAAGCAAATAATCTCAAACTACAACTCTGCTGTGACTCAGTAATAGTCGCCTTTAGATATTCCATTTTCAAAGAGCCATCATGGAAGGGATGAATGAGACACAGTGACTCCAAAAGCAAATGTTGACAGCAGTAATAGAAAGTACAGATTTTTGTTGGCTTGTAGTACTTGCCCAGAGTTAGAAAATGAAGAAAAGTCTGGGGTCAGATTCGAACCTACGACCTCTGGTCTTGAGGCCCAGCTCTCTGTCCACTGAGCCACTCAGCTGCGCTGCAACTTCCTTTTACTGAACTACTCAAGGGTTTGCAACTTTCCCAGGGTTGGTTGGTTTCGGTTTTTGGTAGCTAGGAGCCTGACTACATGGCTTCAAGGCTAAATGGCCACAGGTCCCCAGGCTATTTGGCTTGCTGGAGGCTTCATTCATTACGACACTCAAAAAGCCGCCTGCTGATCTGAACCATGGACTTCAGGAGAAGCCTGAGCTTCACAAAGCTTCCTTTGACAAAGGGCACTCCATCAACAAGTGCCTTCTTCTTCTGGGACAAGCACAATGGAGAAGCTGGCCAAATGGCTAATCGGTGCAAGTCCCAGCTGATTCAACTCTTTATGCTGAGCCTCTCTTCCTTCCCTCCGTGGCCATAAAAAGCTCAGCTGAAAACAACCCATAACCCTTCATGAGGAAGCTCTTCAGTGGGTTGATTTCCAAAGCTGCTGCCTGAGGATAGAAGGAAGGACTTCCCCAAAAGGTCCCCAGGGAGGTACCTGAACTAAAGAAAGAGTCCATGCTGTATCCACACCTACTCTTACCCAGCTCTCTTTGTGGTCCCAGGATGGCTCCGATCTGAATAGAGCTCAACAGGTGGAACTGCATAAGGAGGATACCAGCAGAGACCAGCTTGACAATAGGAAAGAACTTCCTTGGGGAGCAAAATTGGAACTGCCACCTCTGGTCATAGAGCCAGACAGGTAGTGGAGAGATTTCTATCATTTCCATTGCCTGAGAGGGATGTCCAATAATAATTCCTTTCTTGGCTTCTATTTTTAATATTAAAGGGATTTCTCAACCCCAGGATGAATATTTTTTTCTTTTAGATGTTAATTATATTGTTTTAAAATGTTAATTCTATTCATCGATTCCAGTCAAGTTATTTCTTTTTTTTAAACCCTTATATATATACTGTATATTATATATATGTATGTATGTATATATATATATATACTGTGTATTGGCTCCAAGGCAGAAGAGTGGTAAGGGCTAGGCAATGGGGGTCAAGTGACTTGCCCAGGTTCACACAGCTGGGAAGTGGCTGAGGCTGGATTCGAACCTAGGACCTCCCACCTCTAGGCTTGGCTCCCAATCCACTGAGCTACCCAGCCGCCCAATCCACTGAGCTACCCAGCCGCCCACCCACCCCCTTAGGATTCTTTACAATATCTAATGATAAATGGTTCTCACGATCAATTTAAGTGTTCATTGAGGAACTTTGTATGGAAATTGAAGTTATGGATCACAAACGAAAGCAAATAATCTCAAACTACAACTCTGCTGTGACTCAGTAATAGTCGCCTTTAGATATTCCATTTTCAAAGAGCCATCATGGAAGGGATGAATGAGACACAGTGACTCCAAAAGCAAATGTTGACAGCAGTAATAGAAAGTACAGATTTTTGTTGGCTTGTAGTACTTGCCCAGAGTTAGAAAATGAAGAAAAGTCTGGGGTCAGATTCGAACCTACGACCTCTGGTCTTGAGGCCCAGCTCTCTGTCCACTGAGCCACTCAGCTGCGCTGCAACTTCCTTTTACTGAACTACTCAAGGGTTTGCAACTTTCCCAGGGTTGGTTGGTTTCGGTTTTTGGTAGCTAGGAGCCTGACTACATGGCTTCAAGGCTAAATGGCCACAGGTCCCCAGGCTATTTGGCTTGCTGGAGGCTTCATTCATTACGACACTCAAAAAGCCGCCTGCTGATCTGAACCATGGACTTCAGGAGAAGCCTGAGCTTCACAAAGCTTCCTTTGACAAAGGGCACTCCATCAACAAGTGCCTTCTTCTTCTGGGACAAGCACAATGGAGAAGCTGGCCAAATGGCTAATCGGTGCAAGTCCCAGCTGATTCAACTCTTTATGCTGAGCCTCTCTTCCTTCCCTCCGTGGCCATAAAAAGCTCAGCTGAAAACAACCCATAACCCTTCATGAGGAAGCTCTTCAGTGGGTTGATTTCCAAAGCTGCTGCCTGAGGATAGAAGGAAGGACTTCCCCAAAAGGTCCCCAGGGAGGTACCTGAACTAAAGAAAGAGTCCATGCTGTATCCACACCTACTCTTACCCAGCTCTCTTTGTGGTCCCAGGATGGCTCCGATCTGAATAGAGCTCAACAGGTGGAACTGCATAAGGAGGATACCAGCAGAGACCAGCTTGACAATAGGAAAGAACTTCCTTGGGGAGCAAAATTGGAACTGCCACCTCTGGTCATAGAGCCAGACAGGTAGTGGAGAGATTTCTATCATTTCCATTGCCTGAGAGGGATGTCCAATAATAATTCCTTTCTTGGCTTCTATTTTTAATATTAAAGGGATTTCTCAACCCCAGGATGAATATTTTTTTCTTTTAGATGTTAATTATATTGTTTTAAAATGTTAATTCTATTCATCGATTCCAGTCAAGTTATTTCTTTTTTTTAAACCCTTATATATATACTGTATATTATATATATGTATGTATGTATATATATATATATACTGTGTATTGGCTCCAAGGCAGAAGAGTGGTAAGGGCTAGGCAATGGGGGTCAAGTGACTTGCCCAGGTTCACACAGCTGGGAAGTGGCTGAGGCTGGATTCGAACCTAGGACCTCCCACCTCTAGGCTTGGCTCCCAATCCACTGAGCTACCCAGCCGCCCAATCCACTGAGCTACCCAGCCGCCCACCCACCCCCTTAGGATTCTTTACAATATCTAATGATAAATGGTTCTCACGATCAATTTAAGTGTTCATTGAGGAACTTTGTATGGAAATTGAAGTTATGGATCACAAACGAAAGCAAATAATCTCAAACTACAACTCTGCTGTGACTCAGTAATAGTCGCCTTTAGATATTCCATTTTCAAAGAGCCATCATGGAAGGGATGAATGAGACACAGTGACTCCAAAAGCAAATGTTGACAGCAGTAATAGAAAGTACAGATTTTTGTTGGCTTGTAGTACTTGCCCAGAGTTAGAAAATGAAGAAAAGTCTGGGGTCAGATTCGAACCTACGACCTCTGGTCTTGAGGCCCAGCTCTCTGTCCACTGAGCCACTCAGCTGCGCTGCAACTTCCTTTTACTGAACTACTCAAGGGTTTGCAACTTTCCCAGGGTTGGTTGGTTTCGGTTTTTGGTAGCTAGGAGCCTGACTACATGGCTTCAAGGCTAAATGGCCACAGGTCCCCAGGCTATTTGGCTTGCTGGAGGCTTCATTCATTACGACACTCAAAAAGCCGCCTGCTGATCTGAACCATGGACTTCAGGAGAAGCCTGAGCTTCACAAAGCTTCCTTTGACAAAGGGCACTCCATCAACAAGTGCCTTCTTCTTCTGGGACAAGCACAATGGAGAAGCTGGCCAAATGGCTAATCGGTGCAAGTCCCAGCTGATTCAACTCTTTATGCTGAGCCTCTCTTCCTTCCCTCCGTGGCCATAAAAAGCTCAGCTGAAAACAACCCATAACCCTTCATGAGGAAGCTCTTCAGTGGGTTGATTTCCAAAGCTGCTGCCTGAGGATAGAAGGAAGGACTTCCCCAAAAGGTCCCCAGGGAGGTACCTGAACTAAAGAAAGAGTCCATGCTGTATCCACACCTACTCTTACCCAGCTCTCTTTGTGGTCCCAGGATGGCTCCGATCTGAATAGAGCTCAACAGGTGGAACTGCATAAGGAGGATACCAGCAGAGACCAGCTTGACAATAGGAAAGAACTTCCTTGGGGAGCAAAATTGGAACTGCCACCTCTGGTCATAGAGCCAGACAGGTAGTGGAGAGATTTCTATCATTTCCATTGCCTGAGAGGGATGTCCAATAATAATTCCTTTCTTGGCTTCTATTTTTAATATTAAAGGGATTTCTCAACCCCAGGATGAATATTTTTTTCTTTTAGATGTTAATTATATTGTTTTAAAATGTTAATTCTATTCATCGATGCCAGTCAAGTTATTTCTTTTTTTTAAACCCTTATATATATACTGTATATTATATATATGTATATGTATATGTATGTATTTATATATATATATATATATATATATATATATATATATATATATATATACTGTTTATTGGCTCCAAGGCAGAAGAGTGGTAAGGGCTAGGCAATGGGGGTCAAGTGACTTGCCCAGGTTCACACAGCTGGGAAGTGGCTGAGGCTGGATTCGAACCTAGGACCTCCCACCTCTAGGCTTGGCTCCCAATCCACTGAGCTACCCAGCCGCCCACCCACCCCCTTAGGATTCTTTACAATATCTAATGATAAATGGTTCTCACGATCAATTTAAGTGTTCATTGAGGAACTTTGTATGGAAATTGAAGTTATGGATCACAAACGAAAGCAAATAATCTCAAACTACAACTCTGCTGTGACTCAGTAATAGTCGCCTTTAGATATTCCATTTTCAAAGAGCCATCATGGAAGGGATGAATGAGACACAGTGACTCCAAAAGCAAATGTTGACAGCAGTAATAGAAAGTACAGATTTTTGTTGGCTTGTAGTACTTGCCCAGAGTTAGAAAATGAAGAAAAGTCTGGGGTCAGATTCGAACCTACGACCTCTGGTCTTGAGGCCCAGCTCTCTGTCCACTGAGCCACTCAGCTGCGCTGCAACTTCCTTTTACTGAACTACTCAAGGGTTTGCAACTTTCCCAGGGTTGGTTGGTTTCGGTTTTTGGTAGCTAGGAGCCTGACTACATGGCTTCAAGGCTAAATGGCCACAGGTCCCCAGGCTATTTGGCTTGCTGGAGGCTTCATTCATTACGACACTCAAAAAGCCGCCTGCTGATCTGAACCATGGACTTCAGGAGAAGCCTGAGCTTCACAAAGCTTCCTTTGACAAAGGGCACTCCATCAACAAGTGCCTTCTTCTTCTGGGACAAGCACAATGGAGAAGCTGGCCAAATGGCTAATCGGTGCAAGTCCCAGCTGATTCAACTCTTTATGCTGAGCCTCTCTTCCTTCCCTCCATGGCCATAAAAAGCTCAGCTGAAAACAACCCATAACCCTTCATGAGGAAGCTCTTCAGTGGGTTGATTTCCAAAGCTGCTGCCTGAGGATAGAAGGAAGGACTTCCCCAAAAGGTCCCCAGGGAGGTACCTGAACTAAAGAAAGAGTCCATGCTGTATCCACACCTACTCTTACCCAGCTCTCTTTGTGGTCCCAGGATGGCTCCGATCTGAATAGAGCTCAACAGGTGGAACTGCATAAGGAGGATACCAGCAGAGACCAGCTTGACAATAGGAAAGAACTTCCTTGGGGAGCAAAATTGGAACTGCCACCTCTGGTCATAGAGCCAGACAGGTAGTGGAGAGATTTCTATCATTTCCATTGCCTGAGAGGGATGTCCAATAATAATTCCTTTCTTGGCTTCTATTTTTAATATTAAAGGGATTTCTCAACCCCAGGATGAATATTTTTTTCTTTTAGATGTTAATTATATTGTTTTAAAATGTTAATTCTATTCATCGATGCCAGTCAAGTTATTTCTTTTTTTAAACCCTTATATATATACTGTATATTATATATATGTATATGTATATGTATGTATGTATATATATATATATACTGTGTATTGGCTCCAAGGCAGAAGAGTGGTAAGGGCTAGGCAATGGGGGTCAAGTGACTTGCCCAGGTTCACACAGCTGGGAAGTGGCTGAGGCTGGATTCGAACCTAGGACCTCCCACCTCTAGGCTTGGCTCCCAATCCACTGAGCTACCCAGCCGCCCAATCCACTGAGCTACCCAGCCGCCCACCCACCCCCTTAGGATTCTTTACAATATCTAATGATAAATGGTTCTCACGATCAATTTAAGTGTTCATTGAGGAACTTTGTATGGAAATTGAAGTTATGGATCACAAACGAAAGCAAATAATCTCAAACTACAACTCTGCTGTGACTCAGTAATAGTCGCCTTTAGATATTCCATTTTCAAAGAGCCATCATGGAAGTGATGAATGAGACACAGTGACTCCAAAAGCAAATGTTGACAGCAGTAATAGAAAGTACAGATTTTTGTTGGCTTGTAGTACTTGCCCAGAGTTAGAAAATGAAGAAAAGTCTGGGGTCAGATTCGAACCTACGACCTCTGGTCTTGAGGCCCAGCTCTCTGTCCACTGAGCCACTCAGCTGCGCTGCAACTTCCTTTTACTGAACTACTCAAGGGTTTGCAACTTTCCCAGGGTTGGTTGGTTTCGGTTTTTGGTAGCTAGGAGCCTGACTACATGGCTTCAAGGCTAAATGGCCACAGGTCCCCAGGCTATTTGGCTTGCTGGAGGCTTCATTCATTACGACACTCAAAAAGCCGCCTGCTGATCTGAACCATGGACTTCAGGAGAAGCCTGAGCTTCACAAAGCTTCCTTTGACAAAGGGCACTCCATCAACAAGTGCCTTCTTCTTCTGGGACAAGCACAATGGAGAAGCTGGCCAAATGGCTAATCGGTGCAAGTCCCAGCTGATTCAACTCTTTATGCTGAGCCTCTCTTCCTTCCCTCCATGGCCATAAAAAGCTCAGCTGAAAACAACCCATAACCCTTCATGAGGAAGCTCTTCAGTGGGTTGATTTCCAAAGCTGCTGCCTGAGGATAGAAGGAAGGACTTCCCCAAAAGGTCCCCAGGGAGGTACCTGAACTAAAGAAAGAGTCCATGCTGTATCCACACCTACTCTTACCCAGCTCTCTTTGTGGTCCCAGGATGGCTCCGATCTGAATAGAGCTCAACAGGTGGAACTGCATAAGGAGGATACCAGCAGAGACCAGCTTGACAATAGGAAAGAACTTCCTTGGGGAGCAAAATTGGAACTGCCACCTCTGGTCATAGAGCCAGACAGGTAGTGGAGAGATTTCTATCATTTCCATTGCCTGAGAGGGATGTCCAATAATAATTCCTTTCTTGGCTTCTATTTTTAATATTAAAGGGATTTCTCAACCCCAGGATGAATATTTTTTTCTTTTAGATGTTAATTATATTGTTTTAAAATGTTAATTCTATTCATCGATGCCAGTCAAGTTATTTCTTTTTTTAAACCCTTATATATATACTGTATATTATATATATGTATATGTATATGTATGTATGTATATATATATATACTGTGTATTGGCTCCAAGGCAGAAGAGTGGTAAGGGCTAGGCAATGGGGGTCAAGTGACTTGCCCAGGTTCACACAGCTGGGAAGTGGCTGAGGCTGGATTCGAACCTAGGACCTCCCACCTCTAGGCTTGGCTCCCAATCCACTGAGCTACCCAGCCGCCCAATCCACTGAGCTACCCAGCCGCCCACCCACCCCCTTAGGATTCTTTACAATATCTAATGATAAATGGTTCTCACGATCAATTTAAGTGTTCATTGAGGAACTTTGTATGGAAATTGAAGTTATGGATCACAAACGAAAGCAAATAATCTCAAACTACAACTCTGCTGTGACTCAGTAATAGTCGCCTTTAGATATTCCATTTTCAAAGAGCCATCATGGAAGGGATGAATGAGACACAGTGACTCCAAAAGCAAATGTTGACAGCAGTAATAGAAAGTACAGATTTTTGTTGGCTTGTAGTACTTGCCCAGAGTTAGAAAATGAAGAAAAGTCTGGGGTCAGATTCGAACCTACGACCTCTGGTCTTGAGGCCCAGCTCTCTGTCCACTGAGCCACTCAGCTGCGCTGCAACTTCCTTTTACTGAACTACTCAAGGGTTTGCAACTTTCCCAGGGTTGGTTGGTTTCGGTTTTTGGTAGCTAGGAGCCTGACTACATGGCTTCAAGGCTAAATGGCCACAGGTCCCCAGGCTATTTGGCTTGCTGGAGGCTTCATTCATTACGACACTCAAAAAGCCGCCTGCTGATCTGAACCATGGACTTCAGGAGAAGCCTGAGCTTCACAAAGCTTCCTTTGACAAAGGGCACTCCATCAACAAGTGCCTTCTTCTTCTGGGACAAGCACAATGGAGAAGCTGGCCAAATGGCTAATCGGTGCAAGTCCCAGCTGATTCAACTCTTTATGCTGAGCCTCTCTTCCTTCCCTCCGTGGCCATAAAAAGCTCAGCTGAAAACAACCCATAACCCTTCATGAGGAAGCTCTTCAGTGGGTTGATTTCCAAAGCTGCTGCCTGAGGATAGAAGGAAGGACTTCCCCAAAAGGTCCCCAGGGAGGTACCTGAACTAAAGAAAGAGTCCATGCTGTATCCACACCTACTCTTACCCAGCTCTCTTTGTGGTCCCAGGATGGCTCCGATCTGAATAGAGCTCAACAGGTGGAACTGCATAAGGAGGATACCAGCAGAGACCAGCTTGACAATAGGAAAGAACTTCCTTGGGGAGCAAAATTGGAACTGCCACCTCTGGTCATAGAGCCAGACAGGTAGTGGAGAGATTTCTATCATTTCCATTGCCTGAGAGGGATGTCCAATAATAATTCCTTTCTTGGCTTCTATTTTTAATATTAAAGGGATTTCTCAACCCCAGGATGAATATTTTTTTCTTTTAGATGTTAATTATATTGTTTTAAAATGTTAATTCTATTCATCGATTCCAGTCAAGTTATTTCTTTTTTTTAAACCCTTATATATATACTGTATATTATATATATGTATGTATGTATATATATATATATACTGTGTATTGGCTCCAAGGCAGAAGAGTGGTAAGGGCTAGGCAATGGGGGTCAAGTGACTTGCCCAGGTTCACACAGCTGGGAAGTGGCTGAGGCTGGATTCGAACCTAGGACCTCCCACCTCTAGGCTTGGCTCCCAATCCACTGAGCTACCCAGCCGCCCAATCCACTGAGCTACCCAGCCGCCCACCCACCCCCTTAGGATTCTTTACAATATCTAATGATAAATGGTTCTCACGATCAATTTAAGTGTTCATTGAGGAACTTTGTATGGAAATTGAAGTTATGGATCACAAACGAAAGCAAATAATCTCAAACTACAACTCTGCTGTGACTCAGTAATAGTCGCCTTTAGATATTCCATTTTCAAAGAGCCATCATGGAAGGGATGAATGAGACACAGTGACTCCAAAAGCAAATGTTGACAGCAGTAATAGAAAGTACAGATTTTTGTTGGCTTGTAGTACTTGCCCAGAGTTAGAAAATGAAGAAAAGTCTGGGGTCAGATTCGAACCTACGACCTCTGGTCTTGAGGCCCAGCTCTCTGTCCACTGAGCCACTCAGCTGCGCTGCAACTTCCTTTTACTGAACTACTCAAGGGTTTGCAACTTTCCCAGGGTTGGTTGGTTTCGGTTTTTGGTAGCTAGGAGCCTGACTACATGGCTTCAAGGCTAAATGGCCACAGGTCCCCAGGCTATTTGGCTTGCTGGAGGCTTCATTCATTACGACACTCAAAAAGCCGCCTGCTGATCTGAACCATGGACTTCAGGAGAAGCCTGAGCTTCACAAAGCTTCCTTTGACAAAGGGCACTCCATCAACAAGTGCCTTCTTCTTCTGGGACAAGCACAATGGAGAAGCTGGCCAAATGGCTAATCGGTGCAAGTCCCAGCTGATTCAACTCTTTATGCTGAGCCTCTCTTCCTTCCCTCCGTGGCCATAAAAAGCTCAGCTGAAAACAACCCATAACCCTTCATGAGGAAGCTCTTCAGTGGGTTGATTTCCAAAGCTGCTGCCTGAGGATAGAAGGAAGGACTTCCCCAAAAGGTCCCCAGGGAGGTACCTGAACTAAAGAAAGAGTCCATGCTGTATCCACACCTACTCTTACCCAGCTCTCTTTGTGGTCCCAGGATGGCTCCGATCTGAATAGAGCTCAACAGGTGGAACTGCATAAGGAGGATACCAGCAGAGACCAGCTTGACAATAGGAAAGAACTTCCTTGGGGAGCAAAATTGGAACTGCCACCTCTGGTCATAGAGCCAGACAGGTAGTGGAGAGATTTCTATCATTTCCATTGCCTGAGAGGGATGTCCAATAATAATTCCTTTCTTGGCTTCTATTTTTAATATTAAAGGGATTTCTCAACCCCAGGATGAATATTTTTTTCTTTTAGATGTTAATTATATTGTTTTAAAATGTTAATTCTATTCATCGATTCCAGTCAAGTTATTTCTTTTTTTTAAACCCTTATATATATACTGTATATTATATATATGTATGTATGTATATATATATATATACTGTGTATTGGCTCCAAGGCAGAAGAGTGGTAAGGGCTAGGCAATGGGGGTCAAGTGACTTGCCCAGGTTCACACAGCTGGGAAGTGGCTGAGGCTGGATTCGAACCTAGGACCTCCCACCTCTAGGCTTGGCTCCCAATCCACTGAGCTACCCAGCCGCCCAATCCACTGAGCTACCCAGCCGCCCACCCACCCCCTTAGGATTCTTTACAATATCTAATGATAAATGGTTCTCACGATCAATTTAAGTGTTCATTGAGGAACTTTGTATGGAAATTGAAGTTATGGATCACAAACGAAAGCAAATAATCTCAAACTACAACTCTGCTGTGACTCAGTAATAGTCGCCTTTAGATATTCCATTTTCAAAGAGCCATCATGGAAGGGATGAATGAGACACAGTGACTCCAAAAGCAAATGTTGACAGCAGTAATAGAAAGTACAGATTTTTGTTGGCTTGTAGTACTTGCCCAGAGTTAGAAAATGAAGAAAAGTCTGGGGTCAGATTCGAACCTACGACCTCTGGTCTTGAGGCCCAGCTCTCTGTCCACTGAGCCACTCAGCTGCGCTGCAACTTCCTTTTACTGAACTACTCAAGGGTTTGCAACTTTCCCAGGGTTGGTTGGTTTCGGTTTTTGGTAGCTAGGAGCCTGACTACATGGCTTCAAGGCTAAATGGCCACAGGTCCCCAGGCTATTTGGCTTGCTGGAGGCTTCATTCATTACGACACTCAAAAAGCCGCCTGCTGATCTGAACCATGGACTTCAGGAGAAGCCTGAGCTTCACAAAGCTTCCTTTGACAAAGGGCACTCCATCAACAAGTGCCTTCTTCTTCTGGGACAAGCACAATGGAGAAGCTGGCCAAATGGCAAATCGGTGCAAGTCCCAGCTGATTCAACTCTTTATGCTGAGCCTCTCTTCCTTCCCTCCGTGGCCATAAAAAGCTCAGCTGAAAACAACCCATAACCCTTCATGAGGAAGCTCTTCAGTGGGTTGATTTCCAAAGCTGCTGCCTGAGGATAGAAGGAAGGACTTCCCCAAAAGGTCCCCAGGGAGGTACCTGAACTAAAGAAAGAGTCCATGCTGTATCCACACCTACTCTTACCCAGCTCTCTTTGTGGTCCCAGGATGGCTCCGATCTGAATAGAGCTCAACAGGTGGAACTGCATAAGGAGGATACCAGCAGAGACCAGCTTGACAATAGGAAAGAACTTCCTTGGGGAGCAAAATTGGAACTGCCACCTCTGGTCATAGAGCCAGACAGGTAGTGGAGAGATTTCTATCATTTCCATTGCCTGAGAGGGATGTCCAATAATAATTCCTTTCTTGGCTTCTATTTTTAATATTAAAGGGATTTCTCAACCCCAGGATGAATATTTTTTTCTTTTAGATGTTAATTATATTGTTTTAAAATGTTAATTCTATTCATCGATTCCAGTCAAGTTATTTCTTTTTTTTAAACCCTTATATATATACTGTATATTATATATATGTATGTATGTATATATATATATATACTGTGTATTGGCTCCAAGGCAGAAGAGTGGTAAGGGCTAGGCAATGGGGGTCAAGTGACTTGCCCAGGTTCACACAGCTGGGAAGTGGCTGAGGCTGGATTCGAACCTAGGACCTCCCACCTCTAGGCTTGGCTCCCAATCCACTGAGCTACCCAGCCGCCCAATCCACTGAGCTACCCAGCCGCCCACCCACCCCCTTAGGATTCTTTACAATATCTAATGATAAATGGTTCTCACGATCAATTTAAGTGTTCATTGAGGAACTTTGTATGGAAATTGAAGTTATGGATCACAAACGAAAGCAAATAATCTCAAACTACAACTCTGCTGTGACTCAGTAATAGTCGCCTTTAGATATTCCATTTTCAAAGAGCCATCATGGAAGGGATGAATGAGACACAGTGACTCCAAAAGCAAATGTTGACAGCAGTAATAGAAAGTACAGATTTTTGTTGGCTTGTAGTACTTGCCCAGAGTTAGAAAATGAAGAAAAGTCTGGGGTCAGATTCGAACCTACGACCTCTGGTCTTGAGGCCCAGCTCTCTGTCCACTGAGCCACTCAGCTGCGCTGCAACTTCCTTTTACTGAACTACTCAAGGGTTTGCAACTTTCCCAGGGTTGGTTGGTTTCGGTTTTTGGTAGCTAGGAGCCTGACTACATGGCTTCAAGGCTAAATGGCCACAGGTCCCCAGGCTATTTGGCTTGCTGGAGGCTTCATTCATTACGACACTCAAAAAGCCGCCTGCTGATCTGAACCATGGACTTCAGGAGAAGCCTGAGCTTCACAAAGCTTCCTTTGACAAAGGGCACTCCATCAACAAGTGCCTTCTTCTTCTGGGACAAGCACAATGGAGAAGCTGGCCAAATGGCAAATCGGTGCAAGTCCCAGCTGATTCAACTCTTTATGCTGAGCCTCTCTTCCTTCCCTCCGTGGCCATAAAAAGCTCAGCTGAAAACAACCCATAACCCTTCATGAGGAAGCTCTTCAGTGGGTTGATTTCCAAAGCTGCTGCCTGAGGATAGAAGGAAGGACTTCCCCAAAAGGTCCCCAGGGAGGTACCTGAACTAAAGAAAGAGTCCATGCTGTATCCACACCTACTCTTACCCAGCTCTCTTTGTGGTCCCAGGATGGCTCCGATCTGAATAGAGCTCAACAGGTGGAACTGCATAAGGAGGATACCAGCAGAGACCAGCTTGACAATAGGAAAGAACTTCCTTGGGGAGCAAAATTGGAACTGCCACCTCTGGTCATAGAGCCAGACAGGTAGTGGAGAGATTTCTATCATTTCCATTGCCTGAGAGGGATGTCCAATAATAATTCCTTTCTTGGCTTCTATTTTTAATATTAAAGGGATTTCTCAACCCCAGGATGAATATTTTTTTCTTTTAGATGTTAATTATATTGTTTTAAAATGTTAATTCAATTCATCGATGCCAGTCAAGTTATTTCTTTTTTTAAACCCTTATATATATACTGTATATTATATATATGTATATGTATATGTATGTATGTATATATATATATATATATATATATATATATATATATATATATATATATATATATATATATATATATATATATATACTGTGTATTGGCTCCAAGGCAGAAGAGTGGTAAGGGCTAGGCAATGGGGGTCAAGTGACTTGCCCAGGTTCACACAGCTGGGAAGTGGCTGAGGCTGGATTCGAACCTAGGACCTCCCACCTCTAGGCTTGGCTCCCAATCCACTGAGCTACCCAGCCGCCCAATCCACTGAGCTACCCAGCCGCCCACCCACCCCCTTAGGATTCTTTACAATATCTAATGATAAATGGTTCTCACGATCAATTTAAGTGTTCATTGAGGAACTTTGTATGGAAATTGAAGTTATGGATCACAAACGAAAGCAAATAATCTCAAACTACAACTCTGCTGTGACTCAGTAATAGTCGCCTTTAGATATTCCATTTTCAAAGAGCCATCATGGAAGGGATGAATGAGACACAGTGACTCCAAAAGCAAATGTTGACAGCAGTAATAGAAAGTACAGATTTTTGTTGGCTTGTAGTACTTGCCCAGAGTTAGAAAATGAAGAAAAGTCTGGGGTCAGATTCGAACCTACGACCTCTGGTCTTGAGGCCCAGCTCTCTGTTCACTGAGCCACTCAGCTGCGCTGCAACTTCCTTTTACTGAACTACTCAAGGGTTTGCAACTTTCCCAGGGTTGGTTGGTTTCGGTTTTTGGTAGCTAGGAGCCTGACTACATGGCTTCAAGGCTAAATGGCCACAGGTCCCCAGGCTATTTGGCTTGCTGGAGGCTTCATTCATTACGACACTCAAAAAGCCGCCTGCTGATCTGAACCATGGACTTCAGGAGAAGCCTGAGCTTCACAAAGCTTCCTTTGACAAAGGGCACTCCATCAACAAGTGCCTTCTTCTTCTGGGACAAGCACAATGGAGAAGCTGGCCAAATGGCTAATCGGTGCAAGTCCCAGCTGATTCAACTCTTTATGCTGAGCCTCTCTTCCTTCCCTCCGTGGCCATAAAAAGCTCAGCTGAAAACAACCCATAACCCTTCATGAGGAAGCTCTTCAGTGGGTTGATTTCCAAAGCTGCTGCCTGAGGATAGAAGGAAGGACTTCCCCAAAAGGTCCCCAGGGAGGTACCTGAACTAAAGAAAGAGTCCATGCTGTATCCACACCTACTCTTACCCAGCTCTCTTTGTGGTCCCAGGATGGCTCCGATCTGAATAGAGCTCAACAGGTGGAACTGCATAAGGAGGATACCAGCAGAGACCAGCTTGACAATAGGAAAGAACTTCCTTGGGGAGCAAAATTGGAACTGCCACCTCTGGTCATAGAGCCAGACAGGTAGTGGAGAGATTTCTATCATTTCCATTGCCTGAGAGGGATGTCCAATAATAATTCCTTTCTTGGCTTCTATTTTTAATATTAAAGGGATTTCTCAACCCCAGGATGAATATTTTTTCTTTTAGATGTTAATTATATTGTTTTAAAATGTTAATTCTATTCATCGATGCCAGTCAAGTTATTTCTTTTTTTTAAACCCTTATATATATACTGTATATTATATATATGTATATGTATATGTATGTATGTATATATATATATATATATATATATATATATATATATATATATATATATACTGTGTATTGGCTCCAAGGCAGAAGAGTGGTAAGGGCTAGGCAATGGGGGTCAAGTGACTTGCCCAGGTTCACACAGCTGGGAAGTGGCTGAGGCTGGATTCGAACCTAGGACCTCCCACCTCTAGGCTTGGCTCCCAATCCACTGAGCTACCCAGCCGCCCAATCCACTGAGCTACCCAGCCGCCCACCCACCCCCTTAGGATTCTTTACAATATCTAATGATAAATGGTTCTCACGATCAATTTAAGTGTTCATTGAGGAACTTTGTATGGAAATTGAAGTTATGGATCACAAACGAAAGCAAATAATCTCAAACTACAACTCTGCTGTGACTCAGTAATAGTCGCCTTTAGATATTCCATTTTCAAAGAGCCATCATGGTAGGGATGAATGAGACACAGTGACTCCAAAAGCAAATGTTGACAGCAGTAATAGAAAGTACAGATTTTTGTTGGCTTGTAGTACTTGCCCAGAGTTAGAAAATGAAGAAAAGTCTGGGGTCAGATTCGAACCTACGACCTCTGGTCTTGAGGCCCAGCTCTCTGTCCACTGAGCCACTCAGCTGCGCTGCAACTTCCTTTTACTGAACTACTCAAGGGTTTGCAACTTTCCCAGGGTTGGTTGGTTTCGGTTTTTGGTAGCTAGGAGCCTGACTACATGGCTTCAAGGCTAAATGGCCACAGGTCCCCAGGCTATTTGGCTTGCTGGAGGCTTCATTCATTACGACACTCAAAAAGCCGCCTGCTGATCTGAACCATGGACTTCAGGAGAAGCCTGAGCTTCACAAAGCTTCCTTTGACAAAGGGCACTCCATCAACAAGTGCCTTCTTCTTCTGGGACAAGCACAATGGAGAAGCTGGCCAAATGGCTAATCGGTGCAAGTCCCAGCTGATTCAACTCTTTATGCTGAGCCTCTCTTCCTTCCCTCCGTGGCCATAAAAAGCTCAGCTGAAAACAACCCATAACCCTTCATGAGGAAGCTCTTCAGTGGGTTGATTTCCAAAGCTGCTGCCTGAGGATAGAAGGAAGGACTTCCCCAAAAGGTCCCCAGGGAGGTACCTGAACTAAAGAAAGAGTCCATGCTGTATCCACACCTACTCTTACCCAGCTCTCTTTGTGGTCCCAGGATGGCTCCGATCTGAATAGAGCTCAACAGGTGGAACTGCATAAGGAGGATACCAGCAGAGACCAGCTTGACAATAGGAAAGAACTTCCTTGGGGAGCAAAATTGGAACTGCCACCTCTGGTCATAGAGCCAGACAGGTAGTGGAGAGATTTCTATCATTTCCATTGCCTGAGAGGGATGTCCAATAATAATTCCTTTCTTGGCTTCTATTTTTAATATTAAAGGGATTTCTCAACCCCAGGATGAATATTTTTTTCTTTTAGATGTTAATTATATTGTTTTAAAATGTTAATTCTATTCATCGATGCCAGTCAAGTTATTTCTTTTTTTTAAACCCTTATATATATACTGTATATTATATATATGTATATGTATATGTATGTATGTATATATATATATATATATACTGTGTATTGGCTCCAAGGCAGAAGAGTGGTAAGGGCTAGGCAATGGGGGTCAAGTGACTTGCCCAGGTTCACACAGCTGGGAAGTGGCTGAGGCTGGATTCGAACCTAGGACCTCCCACCTCTAGGCTTGGCTCCCAATCCACTGAGCTACCCAGCCGCCCAATCCACTGAGCTACCCAGCCGCCCACCCACCCCCTTAGGATTCTTTACAATATCTAATGATAAATGGTTCTCACGATCAATTTAAGTGTTCATTGAGGAACTTTGTATGGAAATTGAAGTTATGGATCACAAACGAAAGCAAATAATCTCAAACTACAACTCTGCTGTGACTCAGTAATAGTCGCCTTTAGATATTCCATTTTCAAAGTGCCATCATGGAAGGGATGAATGAGACACAGTGACTCCAAAAGCAAATGTTGACAGCAGTAATAGAAAGTACAGATTTTTGTTGGCTTGTAGTACTTGCCCAGAGTTAGAAAATGAAGAAAAGTCTGGGGTCAGATTCGAACCTACGACCTCTGGTCTTGAGGCCCAGCTCTCTGTCCACTGAGCCACTCAGCTGCGCTGCAACTTCCTTTTACTGAACTACTCAAGGGTTTGCAACTTTCCCAGGGTTGGTTGGTTTCGGTTTTTGGTAGCTAGGAGCCTGACTACATGGCTTCAAGGCTAAATGGCCACAGGTCCCCAGGCTATTTGGCTTGCTGGAGGCTTCATTCATTACGACACTCAAAAAGCCGCCTGCTGATCTGAACCATGGACTTCAGGAGAAGCCTGAGCTTCACAAAGCTTCCTTTGACAAAGGGCACTCCATCAACAAGTGCCTTCTTCTTCTGGGACAAGCACAATGGAGAAGCTGGCCAAATGGCTAATCGGTGCAAGTCCCAGCTGATTCAACTCTTTATGCTGAGCCTCTCTTCCTTCCCTCCGTGGCCATAAAAAGCTCAGCTGAAAACAACCCATAACCCTTCATGAGGAAGCTCTTCAGTGGGTTGATTTCCAAAGCTGCTGCCTGAGGATAGAAGGAAGGACTTCCCCAAAAGGTCCCCAGGGAGGTACCTGAACTAAAGAAAGAGTCCATGCTGTATCCACACCTACTCTTACCCAGCTCTCTTTGTGGTCCCAGGATGGCTCCGATCTGAATAGAGCTCAACAGGTGGAACTGCATAAGGAGGATACCAGCAGAGACCAGCTTGACAATAGGAAAGAACTTCCTTGGGGAGCAAAATTGGAACTGCCACCTCTGGTCATAGAGCCAGACAGGTAGTGGAGAGATTTCTATCATTTCCATTGCCTGAGAGGGATGTCCAATAATAATTCCTTTCTTGGCTTCTATTTTTAATATTAAAGGGATTTCTCAACCCCAGGATGAATATTTTTTTCTTTTAGATGTTAATTATATTGTTTTAAAATGTTAATTCTATTCATCGATTCCAGTCAAGTTATTTCTTTTTTTTAAACCCTTATATATATACTGTATATTATATATATGTATATGTATATGTATGTATGTATATATATATATATATATATATATATACTGTGTATTGGCTCCAAGGCAGAAGAGTGGTAAGGGCTAGGCAATGGGGGTCAAGTGACTTGCCCAGGTTCACACAGCTGGGAAGTGGCTGAGGCTGGATTCGAACCTAGGACCTCCCACCTCTAGGCTTGGCTCCCAATCCACTGAGCTACCCAGCCGCCCAATCCACTGAGCTACCCAGCCGCCCACCCACCCCCTTAGGATTCTTTACAATATCTAATGATAAATGGTTCTCACGATCAATTTAAGTGTTCATTGAGGAACTTTGTATGGAAATTGAAGTTATGGATCACAAACGAAAGCAAATAATCTCAAACTACAACTCTGCTGTGACTCAGTAATAGTCGCCTTTAGATATTCCATTTTCAAAGTGCCATCATGGAAGGGATGAATGAGACACAGTGACTCCAAAAGCAAATGTTGACAGCAGTAATAGAAAGTACAGATTTTTGTTGGCTTGTAGTACTTGCCCAGAGTTAGAAAATGAAGAAAAGTCTGGGGTCAGATTCGAACCTACGACCTCTGGTCTTGAGGCCCAGCTCTCTGTCCACTGAGCCACTCAGCTGCGCTGCAACTTCCTTTTACTGAACTACTCAAGGGTTTGCAACTTTCCCAGGGTTGGTTGGTTTCGGTTTTTGGTAGCTAGGAGCCTGACTACATGGCTTCAAGGCTAAATGGCCACAGGTCCCCAGGCTATTTGGCTTGCTGGAGGCTTCATTCATTACGACACTCAAAAAGCCGCCTGCTGATCTGAACCATGGACTTCAGGAGAAGCCTGAGCTTCACAAAGCTTCCTTTGACAAAGGGCACTCCATCAACAAGTGCCTTCTTCTTCTGGGACAAGCACAATGGAGAAGCTGGCCAAATGGCTAATCGGTGCAAGTCCCAGCTGATTCAACTCTTTATGCTGAGCCTCTCTTCCTTCCCTCCGTGGCCATAAAAAGCTCAGCTGAAAACAACCCATAACCCTTCATGAGGAAGCTCTTCAGTGGGTTGATTTCCAAAGCTGCTGCCTGAGGATAGAAGGAAGGACTTCCCCAAAAGGTCCCCAGGGAGGTACCTGAACTAAAGAAAGAGTCCATGCTGTATCCACACCTACTCTTACCCAGCTCTCTTTGTGGTCCCAGGATGGCTCCGATCTGAATAGAGCTCAACAGGTGGAACTGCATAAGGAGGATACCAGCAGAGACCAGCTTGACAATAGGAAAGAACTTCCTTGGGGAGCAAAATTGGAACTGCCACCTCTGGTCATAGAGCCAGACAGGTAGTGGAGAGATTTCTATCATTTCCATTGCCTGAGAGGGATGTCCAATAATAATTCCTTTCTTGGCTTCTATTTTTAATATTAAAGGGATTTCTCAACCCCAGGATGAATATTTTTTTCTTTTAGATGTTAATTATATTGTTTTAAAATGTTAATTCTATTCATCGATTCCAGTCAAGTTATTTCTTTTTTTTAAACCCTTATATATATACTGTATATTATATATATGTATATGTATATGTATGTATGTATATATATATATATATATATATATATATACTGTGTATTGGCTCCAAGGCAGAAGAGTGGTAAGGGCTAGGCAATGGGGGTCAAGTGACTTGCCCAGGTTCACACAGCTGGGAAGTGGCTGAGGCTGGATTCGAACCTAGGACCTCCCACCTCTAGGCTTGGCTCCCAATCCACTGAGCTACCCAGCCGCCCAATCCACTGAGCTACCCAGCCGCCCACCCACCCCCTTAGGATTCTTTACAATATCTAATGATAAATGGTTCTCACGATCAATTTAAGTGTTCATTGAGGAACTTTGTATGGAAATTGAAGTTATGGATCACAAACGAAAGCAAATAATCTCAAACTACAACTCTGCTGTGACTCAGTAATAGTCGCCTTTAGATATTCCATTTTCAAAGTGCCATCATGGAAGGGATGAATGAGACACAGTGACTCCAAAAGCAAATGTTGACAGCAGTAATAGAAAGTACAGATTTTTGTTGGCTTGTAGTACTTGCCCAGAGTTAGAAAATGAAGAAAAGTCTGGGGTCAGATTCGAACCTACGACCTCTGGTCTTGAGGCCCAGCTCTCTGTCCACTGAGCCACTCAGCTGCGCTGCAACTTCCTTTTACTGAACTACTCAAGGGTTTGCAACTTTCCCAGGGTTGGTTGGTTTCGGTTTTTGGTAGCTAGGAGCCTGACTACATGGCTTCAAGGCTAAATGGCCACAGGTCCCCAGGCTATTTGGCTTGCTGGAGGCTTCATTCATTACGACACTCAAAAAGCCGCCTGCTGATCTGAACCATGGACTTCAGGAGAAGCCTGAGCTTCACAAAGCTTCCTTTGACAAAGGGCACTCCATCAACAAGTGCCTTCTTCTTCTGGGACAAGCACAATGGAGAAGCTGGCCAAATGGCTAATCGGTGCAAGTCCCAGCTGATTCAACTCTTTATGCTGAGCCTCTCTTCCTTCCCTCCGTGGCCATAAAAAGCTCAGCTGAAAACAACCCATAACCCTTCATGAGGAAGCTCTTCAGTGGGTTGATTTCCAAAGCTGCTGCCTGAGGATAGAAGGAAGGACTTCCCCAAAAGGTCCCCAGGGAGGTACCTGAACTAAAGAAAGAGTCCATGCTGTATCCACACCTACTCTTACCCAGCTCTCTTTGTGGTCCCAGGATGGCTCCGATCTGAATAGAGCTCAACAGGTGGAACTGCATAAGGAGGATACCAGCAGAGACCAGCTTGACAATAGGAAAGAACTTCCTTGGGGAGCAAAATTGGAACTGCCACCTCTGGTCATAGAGCCAGACAGGTAGTGGAGAGATTTCTATCATTTCCATTGCCTGAGAGGGATGTCCAATAATAATTCCTTTCTTGGCTTCTATTTTTAATATTAAAGGGATTTCTCAACCCCAGGATGAATATTTTTTTCTTTTAGATGTTAATTATATTGTTTTAAAATGTTAATTCTATTCATCGATGCCAGTCAAGTTATTTCTTTTTTTTAAACCCTTATATATATACTGTATATTATATATATGTATATGTATATGTATGTATGTATATATATATATATACTGTGTATTGGCTCCAAGGCAGAAGAGTGGTAAGGGCTAGGCAATGGGGGTCAAGTGACTTGCCCAGGTTCACACAGCTGGGAAGTGGCTGAGGCTGGATTCGAACCTAGGACCTCCCACCTCTAGGCTTGGCTCCCAATCCACTGAGCTACCCAGCCGCCCAATCCACTGAGCTACCCAGCCGCCCACCCACCCCCTTAGGATTCTTTACAATATCTAATGATAAATGGTTCTCACGATCAATTTAAGTGTTCATTGAGGAACTTTGTATGGAAATTGAAGTTATGGATCACAAACGAAAGCAAATAATCTCAAACTACAACTCTGCTGTGACTCAGTAATAGTCGCCTTTAGATATTCCATTTTCAAAGAGCCATCATGGAAGGGATGAATGAGACACAGTGACTCCAAAAGCAAATGTTGACAGCAGTAATAGAAAGTACAGATTTTTGTTGGCTTGTAGTACTTGCCCAGAGTTAGAAAATGAAGAAAAGTCTGGGGTCAGATTCGAACCTACGACCTCTGGTCTTGAGGCCCAGCTCTCTGTCCACTGAGCCACTCAGCTGCGCTGCAACTTCCTTTTACTGAACTACTCAAGGGTTTGCAACTTTCCCAGGGTTGGTTGGTTTCGGTTTTTGGTAGCTAGGAGCCTGACTACATGGCTTCAAGGCTAAATGGCCACAGGTCCCCAGGCTATTTGGCTTGCTGGAGGCTTCATTCATTACGACACTCAAAAAGCCGCCTGCTGATCTGAACCATGGACTTCAGGAGAAGCCTGAGCTTCACAAAGCTTCCTTTGACAAAGGGCACTCCATCAACAAGTGCCTTCTTCTTCTGGGACAAGCACAATGGAGAAGCTGGCCAAATGGCTAATCGGTGCAAGTCCCAGCTGATTCAACTCTTTATGCTGAGCCTCTCTTCCTTCCCTCCGTGGCCATAAAAAGCTCAGCTGAAAACAACCCATAACCCTTCATGAGGAAGCTCTTCAGTGGGTTGATTTCCAAAGCTGCTGCCTGAGGATAGAAGGAAGGACTTCCCCAAAAGGTCCCCAGGGAGGTACCTGAACTAAAGAAAGAGTCCATGCTGTATCCACACCTACTCTTACCCAGCTCTCTTTGTGGTCCCAGGATGGCTCCGATCTGAATAGAGCTCAACAGGTGGAACTGCATAAGGAGGATACCAGCAGAGACCAGCTTGACAATAGGAAAGAACTTCCTTGGGGAGCAAAATTGGAACTGCCACCTCTGGTCATAGAGCCAGACAGGTAGTGGAGAGATTTCTATCATTTCCATTGCCTGAGAGGGATGTCCAATAATAATTCCTTTCTTGGCTTCTATTTTTAATATTAAAGGGATTTCTCAACCCCAGGATGAATATTTTTTTCTTTTAGATGTTAATTATATTGTTTTAAAATGTTAATTCTATTCATCGATTCCAGTCAAGTTATTTCTTTTTTTTAAACCCTTATATATATACTGTATATTATATATATGTATATGTATATGTATGTATGTATATATATATATATATATATATATATATATACTGTGTATTGGCTCCAAGGCAGAAGAGTGGTAAGGGCTAGGCAATGGGGGTCAAGTGACTTGCCCAGGTTCACACAGCTGGGAAGTGGCTGAGGCTGGATTCGAACCTAGGACCTCCCACCTCTAGGCTTGGCTCCCAATCCACTGAGCTACCCAGCCGCCCAATCCACTGAGCTACCCAGCCGCCCACCCACCCCCTTAGGATTCTTTACAATATCTAATGATAAATGGTTCTCACGATCAATTTAAGTGTTCATTGAGGAACTTTGTATGGAAATTGAAGTTATGGATCACAAACGAAAGCAAATAATCTCAAACTACAACTCTGCTGTGACTCAGTAATAGTCGCCTTTAGATATTCCATTTTCAAAGTGCCATCATGGAAGGGATGAATGAGACACAGTGACTCCAAAAGCAAATGTTGACAGCAGTAATAGAAAGTACAGATTTTTGTTGGCTTGTAGTACTTGCCCAGAGTTAGAAAATGAAGAAAAGTCTGGGGTCAGATTCGAACCTACGACCTCTGGTCTTGAGGCCCAGCTCTCTGTCCACTGAGCCACTCAGCTGCGCTGCAACTTCCTTTTACTGAACTACTCAAGGGTTTGCAACTTTCCCAGGGTTGGTTGGTTTCGGTTTTTGGTAGCTAGGAGCCTGACTACATGGCTTCAAGGCTAAATGGCCACAGGTCCCCAGGCTATTTGGCTTGCTGGAGGCTTCATTCATTACGACACTCAAAAAGCCGCCTGCTGATCTGAACCATGGACTTCAGGAGAAGCCTGAGCTTCACAAAGCTTCCTTTGACAAAGGGCACTCCATCAACAAGTGCCTTCTTCTTCTGGGACAAGCACAATGGAGAAGCTGGCCAAATGGCTAATCGGTGCAAGTCCCAGCTGATTCAACTCTTTATGCTGAGCCTCTCTTCCTTCCCTCCGTGGCCATAAAAAGCTCAGCTGAAAACAACCCATAACCCTTCATGAGGAAGCTCTTCAGTGGGTTGATTTCCAAAGCTGCTGCCTGAGGATAGAAGGAAGGACTTCCCCAAAAGGTCCCCAGGGAGGTACCTGAACTAAAGAAAGAGTCCATGCTGTATCCACACCTACTCTTACCCAGCTCTCTTTGTGGTCCCAGGATGGCTCCGATCTGAATAGAGCTCAACAGGTGGAACTGCATAAGGAGGATACCAGCAGAGACCAGCTTGACAATAGGAAAGAACTTCCTTGGGGAGCAAAATTGGAACTGCCACCTCTGGTCATAGAGCCAGACAGGTAGTGGAGAGATTTCTATCATTTCCATTGCCTGAGAGGGATGTCCAATAATAATTCCTTTCTTGGCTTCTATTTTTAATATTAAAGGGATTTCTCAACCCCAGGATGAATATTTTTTTCTTTTAGATGTTAATTATATTGTTTTAAAATGTTAATTCTATTCATCGATTCCAGTCAAGTTATTTCTTTTTTTTAAACCCTTATATATATACTGTATATTATATATATGTATATGTATATGTATGTATGTATATATATATATATATATATATATATACTGTGTATTGGCTCCAAGGCAGAAGAGTGGTAAGGGCTAGGCAATGGGGGTCAAGTGACTTGCCCAGGTTCACACAGCTGGGAAGTGGCTGAGGCTGGATTCGAACCTAGGACCTCCCACCTCTAGGCTTGGCTCCCAATCCACTGAGCTACCCAGCCGCCCAATCCACTGAGCTACCCAGCCGCCCACCCACCCCCTTAGGATTCTTTACAATATCTAATGATAAATGGTTCTCACGATCAATTTAAGTGTTCATTGAGGAACTTTGTATGGAAATTGAAGTTATGGATCACAAACGAAAGCAAATAATCTCAAACTACAACTCTGCTGTGACTCAGTAATAGTCGCCTTTAGATATTCCATTTTCAAAGTGCCATCATGGAAGGGATGAATGAGACACAGTGACTCCAAAAGCAAATGTTGACAGCAGTAATAGAAAGTACAGATTTTTGTTGGCTTGTAGTACTTGCCCAGAGTTAGAAAATGAAGAAAAGTCTGGGGTCAGATTCGAACCTACGACCTCTGGTCTTGAGGCCCAGCTCTCTGTCCACTGAGCCACTCAGCTGCGCTGCAACTTCCTTTTACTGAACTACTCAAGGGTTTGCAACTTTCCCAGGGTTGGTTGGTTTCGGTTTTTGGTAGCTAGGAGCCTGACTACATGGCTTCAAGGCTAAATGGCCACAGGTCCCCAGGCTATTTGGCTTGCTGGAGGCTTCATTCATTACGACACTCAAAAAGCCGCCTGCTGATCTGAACCATGGACTTCAGGAGAAGCCTGAGCTTCACAAAGCTTCCTTTGACAAAGGGCACTCCATCAACAAGTGCCTTCTTCTTCTGGGACAAGCACAATGGAGAAGCTGGCCAAATGGCTAATCGGTGCAAGTCCCAGCTGATTCAACTCTTTATGCTGAGCCTCTCTTCCTTCCCTCCGTGGCCATAAAAAGCTCAGCTGAAAACAACCCATAACCCTTCATGAGGAAGCTCTTCAGTGGGTTGATTTCCAAAGCTGCTGCCTGAGGATAGAAGGAAGGACTTCCCCAAAAGGTCCCCAGGGAGGTACCTGAACTAAAGAAAGAGTCCATGCTGTATCCACACCTACTCTTACCCAGCTCTCTTTGTGGTCCCAGGATGGCTCCGATCTGAATAGAGCTCAACAGGTGGAACTGCATAAGGAGGATACCAGCAGAGACCAGCTTGACAATAGGAAAGAACTTCCTTGGGGAGCAAAATTGGAACTGCCACCTCTGGTCATAGAGCCAGACAGGTAGTGGAGAGATTTCTATCATTTCCATTGCCTGAGAGGGATGTCCAATAATAATTCCTTTCTTGGCTTCTATTTTTAATATTAAAGGGATTTCTCAACCCCAGGATGAATATTTTTTTCTTTTAGATGTTAATTATATTGTTTTAAAATGTTAATTCTATTCATCGATTCCAGTCAAGTTATTTCTTTTTTTTAAACCCTTATATATATACTGTATATTATATATATGTATATGTATATGTATGTATGTATATATATATATATATATATATATATACTGTGTATTGGCTCCAAGGCAGAAGAGTGGTAAGGGCTAGGCAATGGGGGTCAAGTGACTTGCCCAGGTTCACACAGCTGGGAAGTGGCTGAGGCTGGATTCGAACCTAGGACCTCCCACCTCTAGGCTTGGCTCCCAATCCACTGAGCTACCCAGCCGCCCAATCCACTGAGCTACCCAGCCGCCCACCCACCCCCTTAGGATTCTTTACAATATCTAATGATAAATGGTTCTCACGATCAATTTAAGTGTTCATTGAGGAACTTTGTATGGAAATTGAAGTTATGGATCACAAACGAAAGCAAATAATCTCAAACTACAACTCTGCTGTGACTCAGTAATAGTCGCCTTTAGATATTCCATTTTCAAAGTGCCATCATGGAAGGGATGAATGAGACACAGTGACTCCAAAAGCAAATGTTGACAGCAGTAATAGAAAGTACAGATTTTTGTTGGCTTGTAGTACTTGCCCAGAGTTAGAAAATGAAGAAAAGTCTGGGGTCAGATTCGAACCTACGACCTCTGGTCTTGAGGCCCAGCTCTCTGTCCACTGAGCCACTCAGCTGCGCTGCAACTTCCTTTTACTGAACTACTCAAGGGTTTGCAACTTTCCCAGGGTTGGTTGGTTTCGGTTTTTGGTAGCTAGGAGCCTGACTACATGGCTTCAAGGCTAAATGGCCACAGGTCCCCAGGCTATTTGGCTTGCTGGAGGCTTCATTCATTACGACACTCAAAAAGCCGCCTGCTGATCTGAACCATGGACTTCAGGAGAAGCCTGAGCTTCACAAAGCTTCCTTTGACAAAGGGCACTCCATCAACAAGTGCCTTCTTCTTCTGGGACAAGCACAATGGAGAAGCTGGCCAAATGGCTAATCGGTGCAAGTCCCAGCTGATTCAACTCTTTATGCTGAGCCTCTCTTCCTTCCCTCCGTGGCCATAAAAAGCTCAGCTGAAAACAACCCATAACCCTTCATGAGGAAGCTCTTCAGTGGGTTGATTTCCAAAGCTGCTGCCTGAGGATAGAAGGAAGGACTTCCCCAAAAGGTCCCCAGGGAGGTACCTGAACTAAAGAAAGAGTCCATGCTGTATCCACACCTACTCTTACCCAGCTCTCTTTGTGGTCCCAGGATGGCTCCGATCTGAATAGAGCTCAACAGGTGGAACTGCATAAGGAGGATACCAGCAGAGACCAGCTTGACAATAGGAAAGAACTTCCTTGGGGAGCAAAATTGGAACTGCCACCTCTGGTCATAGAGCCAGACAGGTAGTGGAGAGATTTCTATCATTTCCATTGCCTGAGAGGGATGTCCAATAATAATTCCTTTCTTGGCTTCTATTTTTAATATTAAAGGGATTTCTCAACCCCAGGATGAATATTTTTTTCTTTTAGATGTTAATTATATTGTTTTAAAATGTTAATTCTATTCATCGATTCCAGTCAAGTTATTTCTTTTTTTTAAACCCTTATATATATACTGTATATTATATATATGTATATGTATATGTATGTATGTATATATATATATATATATATATATACTGTGTATTGGCTCCAAGGCAGAAGAGTGGTAAGGGCTAGGCAATGGGGGTCAAGTGACTTGCCCAGGTTCACACAGCTGGGAAGTGGCTGAGGCTGGATTCGAACCTAGGACCTCCCACCTCTAAGCTTGGCTCCCAATCCACTGAGCTACCCAGCCGCCCAATCCACTGAGCTACCCAGCCGCCCACCCACCCCCTTAGGATTCTTTACAATATCTAATGATAAATGGTTCTCACGATCAATTTAAGTGTTCATTGAGGAACTTTGTATGGAAATTGAAGTTATGGATCACAAACGAAAGCAAATAATCTCAAACTACAACTCTGCTGTGACTCAGTAATAGTCGCCTTTACATATTCCATTTTCAAAGAGCCATCATGGAAGTGATGAATGAGACACAGTGACTCCAAAAGCAAATGTTGACAGCAGTAATAGAAAGTACAGATTTTTGTTGGCTTGTAGTACTTGCCCAGAGTTAGAAAATGAAGAAAAGTCTGGGGTCAGATTCGAACCTACGACCTCTGGTCTTGAGGCCCAGCTCTCTGTCCACTGAGCCACTCAGCTGCGCTGCAACTTCCTTTTACTGAACTACTCAAGGGTTTGCAACTTTCCCAGGGTTGGTTGGTTTCGGTTTTTGGTAGCTAGGAGCCTGACTACATGGCTTCAAGGCTAAATGGCCACAGGTCCCCAGGCTATTTGGCTTGCTGGAGGCTTCATTCATTACGACACTCAAAAAGCCGCCTGCTGATCTGAACCATGGACTTCAGGAGAAGCCTGAGCTTCACAAAGCTTCCTTTGACAAAGGGCACTCCATCAACAAGTGCCTTCTTCTTCTGGGACAAGCACAATGGAGAAGCTGGCCAAATGGCTAATCGGTGCAAGTCCCAGCTGATTCAACTCTTTATGCTGAGCCTCTCTTCCTTCCCTCCGTGGCCATAAAAAGCTCAGCTGAAAACAACCCATAACCCTTCATGAGGAAGCTCTTCAGTGGGTTGATTTCCAAAGCTGCTGCCTGAGGATAGAAGGAAGGTCTTCCCCAAAAGGTCCCCAGGGAGGTACCTGAACTAAAGAAAGAGTCCATGCTGTATCCACACCTACTCTTACCCAGCTCTCTTTGTGGTCCCAGGATGGCTCCGATCTGAATAGAGCTCAACAGGTGGAACTGCATAAGGAGGATACCAGCAGAGACCAGCTTGACAATAGGAAAGAACTTCCTTGGGGAGCAAAATTGGAACTGCCACCTCTGGTCATAGAGCCAGACAGGTAGTGGAGAGATTTCTATCATTTCCATTGCCTGAGAGGGATGTCCAATAATAATTCCTTTCTTGGCTTCTATTTTTAATATTAAAGGGATTTCTCAACCCCAGGATGAATATTTTTTTCTTTTAGATGTTAATTATATTGTTTTAAAATGTTAATTCTATTCATCGATGCCAGTCAAGTTATTTCTTTTTTTTAAACCCTTATATATATACTGTATATTATATATATGTATATGTATATGTATGTATGTATATATATATATATATACTGTGTATTGGCTCCAAGGCAGAAGAGTGGTAAGGGCTAGGCAATGGGGGTCAAGTGACTTGCCCAGGTTCACACAGCTGGGAGGTGGCTGAGGCTGGATTCGAACCTAGGACCTCCCACCTCTAGGCTTGGCTCCCAATCCACTGAGCTACCCAGCCGCCCACCCACCCCCTTAGGATTCTTTACAATATCTAATGATAAATGGTTCTCACGATCAATTTAAGTGTTCATTGAGGAACTTTGTATGGAAATTGAAGTTATGGATCACAAACGAAAGCAAATAATCTCAAACTACAACTCTGCTGTGACTCAGTAATAGTCGCCTTTAGATATTCCATTTTCAAAGAGCCATCATGGAAGGGATGAATGAGACACAGTGACTCCAAAAGCAAATGTTGACAGCAGTAATAGAAAGTACAGATTTTTGTTGGCTTGTAGTACTTGCCCAGAGTTAGAAAATGAAGAAAAGTCTGGGGTCAGATTCGAACCTACGACCTCTGGTCTTGAGGCCCAGCTCTCTGTCCACTGAGCCACTCAGCTGCGCTGCAACTTCCTTTTACTGAACTACTCAAGGGTTTGCAACTTTCCCAGGGTTGGTTGGTTTCGGTTTTTGGTAGCTAGGAGCCTGACTACATGGCTTCAAGGCTAAATGGCCACAGGTCCCCAGGCTATTTGGCTTGCTGGAGGCTTCATTCATTACGACACTCAAAAAGCCGCCTGCTGATCTGAACCATGGACTTCAGGAGAAGCCTGAGCTTCACAAAGCTTCCTTTGACAAAGGGCACTCCATCAACAAGTGCCTTCTTCTTCTGGGACAAGCACAATGGAGAAGCTGGCCAAATGGCTAATCGGTGCAAGTCCCAGCTGATTCAACTCTTTATGCTGAGCCTCTCTTCCTTCCCTCCGTGGCCATAAAAAGCTCAGCTGAAAACAACCCATAACCCTTCATGAGGAAGCTCTTCAGTGGGTTGATTTCCAAAGCTGCTGCCTGAGGATAGAAGGAAGGACTTCCCCAAAAGGTCCCCAGGGAGGTACCTGAACTAAAGAAAGAGTCCATGCTGTATCCACACCTACTCTTACCCAGCTCTCTTTGTGGTCCCAGGATGGCTCCGATCTGAATAGAGCTCAACAGGTGGAACTGCATAAGGAGGATACCAGCAGAGACCAGCTTGACAATAGGAAAGAACTTCCTTGGGGAGCAAAATTGGAACTGCCACCTCTGGTCATAGAGCCAGACAGGTAGTGGAGAGATTTCTATCATTTCCATTGCCTGAGAGGGATGTCCAATAATAATTCCTTTCTTGGCTTCTATTTTTAATATTAAAGGGATTTCTCAACCCCAGGATGAATATTTTTTTCTTTTAGATGTTAATTATATTGTTTTAAAATGTTAATTCTATTCATCGATGCCAGTCAAGTTATTTCTTTTTTTTAAACCCTTATATATATACTGTATATTATATATATGTATGTATGTATATATATATATATATATATATATATATATATATACTGTGTATTGGCTCCAAGGCAGAAGAGTGGTAAGGGCTAGGCAATGGGGGTCAAGTGACTTGCCCAGGTTCACACAGCTGGGAAGTGGCTGAGGCTGGATTCGAACCTAGGACCTCCCACCTCTAGGCTTGGCTCCCAATCCACTGAGCTACCCAGCCGCCCACCCACCCCCTTAGGATTCTTTACAATATCTAATGATAAATGGTTCTCACGATCAATTTAAGTGTTCATTGAGGAACTTTGTATGGAAATTGAAGTTATGGATCACAAACGAAAGCAAATAATCTCAAACTACAACTCTGCTGTGACTCAGTAATAGTCGCCTTTAGATATTCCATTTTCAAAGAGCCATCATGGAAGGGATGAATGAGACACAGTGACTCCAAAAGCAAATGTTGACAGCAGTAATAGAAAGTACAGATTTTTGTTGGCTTGTAGTACTTGCCCAGAGTTAGAAAATGAAGAAAAGTCTGGGGTCAGATTCGAACCTACGACCTCTGGTCTTGAGGCCCAGCTCTCTGTCCACTGAGCCACTCAGCTGCGCTGCAACTTCCTTTTACTGAACTACTCAAGGGTTTGCAACTTTCCCAGGGTTGGTTGGTTTCGGTTTTTGGTAGCTAGGAGCCTGACTACATGGCTTCAAGGCTAAATGGCCACAGGTCCCCAGGCTATTTGGCTTGCTGGAGGCTTCATTCATTACGACACTCAAAAAGCCGCCTGCTGATCTGAACCATGGACTTCAGGAGAAGCCTGAGCTTCACAAAGCTTCCTTTGACAAAGGGCACTCCATCAACAAGTGCCTTCTTCTTCTGGGACAAGCACAATGGAGAAGCTGGCCAAATGGCTAATCGGTGCAAGTCCCAGCTGATTCAACTCTTTATGCTGAGCCTCTCTTCCTTCCCTCCGTGGCCATAAAAAGCTCAGCTGAAAACAACCCATAACCCTTCATGAGGAAGCTCTTCAGTGGGTTGATTTCCAAAGCTGCTGCCTGAGGATAGAAGGAAGGACTTCCCCAAAAGGTCCCCAGGGAGGTACCTGAACTAAAGAAAGAGTCCATGCTGTATCCACACCTACTCTTACCCAGCTCTCTTTGTGGTCCCAGGATGGCTCCGATCTGAATAGAGCTCAACAGGTGGAACTGCATAAGGAGGATACCAGCAGAGACCAGCTTGACAATAGGAAAGAACTTCCTTGGGGAGCAAAATTGGAACTGCCACCTCTGGTCATAGAGCCAGACAGGTAGTGGAGAGATTTCTATCATTTCCATTGCCTGAGAGGGATGTCCAATAATAATTCCTTTCTTGGCTTCTATTTTTAATATTAAAGGGATTTCTCAACCCCAGGATGAATATTTTTTTCTTTTAGATGTTAATTATATTGTTTTAAAATGTTAATTCTATTCATCGATGCCAGTCAAGTTATTTCTTTTTTTTAAACCCTTATATATATACTGTATATTATATATATGTATATGTATATGTATGTATGTATATATATATATATATATATATATATATATATATATATATATATATATATATATATATACTGTGTATTGGCTCCAAGGCAGAAGAGTGGTAAGGGCTAGGCAATGGGGGTCAAGTGACTTGCCCAGGTTCACACAGCTGGGAAGTGGCTGAGGCTGGATTCGAACCTAGGACCTCCCACCTCTAGGCTTGGCTCCCAATCCACTGAGCTACCCAGCCGCCCAATCCACTGAGCTACCCAGCCGCCCACCCACCCCCTTAGGATTCTTTACAATATCTAATGATAAATGGTTCTCACGATCAATTTAAGTGTTCATTGAGGAACTTTGTATGGAAATTGAAGTTATGGATCACAAACGAAAGCAAATAATCTCAAACTACAACTCTGCTGTGACTCAGTAATAGTCGCCTTTAGATATTCCATTTTCAAAGAGCCATCATGGAAGTGATGAATGAGACACAGTGACTCCAAAAGCAAATGTTGACAGCAGTAATAGAAAGTACAGATTTTTGTTGGCTTGTAGTACTTGCCCAGAGTTAGAAAATGAAGAAAAGTCTGGGGTCAGATTCGAACCTACGACCTCTGGTCTTGAGGCCCAGCTCTCTGTCCACTGAGCCACTCAGCTGCGCTGCAACTTCCTTTTACTGAACTACTCAAGGGTTTGCAACTTTCCCAGGGTTGGTTGGTTTCGGTTTTTGGTAGCTAGGGGCCTGACTACATGGCTTCAAGGCTAAATGGCCACAGGTCCCCAGGCTATTTGGCTTGCTGGAGGCTTCATTCATTACGACACTCAAAAAGCCGCCTGCTGATCTGAACCATGGACTTCAGGAGAAGCCTGAGCTTCACAAAGCTTCCTTTGACAAAGGGCACTCCATCAACAAGTGCCTTCTTCTTCTGGGACAAGCACAATGGAGAAGCTGGCCAAATGGCTAATCGGTGCAAGTCCCAGCTGATTCAACTCTTTATGCTGAGCCTCTCTTCCTTCCCTCCGTGGCCATAAAAAGCTCAGCTGAAAACAACCCATAACCCTTCATGAGGAAGCTCTTCAGTGGGTTGATTTCCAAAGCTGCTGCCTGAGGATAGAAGGAAGGACTTCCCCAAAAGGTCCCCAGGGAGGTACCTGAACTAAAGAAAGAGTCCATGCTGTATCCACACCTACTCTTACCCAGCTCTCTTTGTGGTCCCAGGATGGCTCCGATCTGAATAGAGCTCAACAGGTGGAACTGCATAAGGAGGATACCAGCAGAGACCAGCTTGACAATAGGAAAGAACTTCCTTGGGGAGCAAAATTGGAACTGCCACCTCTGGTCATAGAGCCAGACAGGTAGTGGAGAGATTTCTATCATTTCCATTGCCTGAGAGGGATGTCCAATAATAATTCCTTTCTTGGCTTCTATTTTTAATATTAAAGGGATTTCTCAACCCCAGGATGAATATTTTTTTCTTTTAGATGTTAATTATATTGTTTTAAAATGTTAATTCTATTCATCGATGCCAGTCAAGTTATTTCTTTTTTTTAAACCCTTATATATATACTGTATATTATATATATGTATATGTATATGTATGTATGTATATATATATATATATACTGTGTATTGGCTCCAAGGCAGAAGAGTGGTAAGGGCTAGGCAATGGGGGTCAAGTGACTTGCCCAGGTTCACACAGCTGGGAAGTGGCTGAGGCTGGATTCGAACCTAGGACCTCCCACCTCTAGGCTTGGCTCCCAATCCACTGAGCTACCCAGCCGCCCAATCCACTGAGCTACCCAGCCGCCCACCCACCCCCTTAGGATTCTTTACAATATCTAATGATAAATGGTTCTCACGATCAATTTAAGTGTTCATTGAGGAACTTTGTATGGAAATTGAAGTTATGGATCACAAACGAAAGCAAATAATCTCAAACTACAACTCTGCTGTGACTCAGTAATAGTCGCCTTTAGATATTCCATTTTCAAAGAGCCATCATGGAAGGGATGAATGAGACACAGTGACTCCAAAAGCAAATGTTGACAGCAGTAATAGAAAGTACAGATTTTTGTTGGCTTGTAGTACTTGCCCAGAGTTAGAAAATGAAGAAAAGTCTGGGGTCAGATTCGAACCTACGACCTCTGGTCTTGAGGCCCAGCTCTCTGTCCACTGAGCCACTCAGCTGCGCTGCAACTTCCTTTTACTGAACTACTCAAGGGTTTGCAACTTTCCCAGGGTTGGTTGGTTTCGGTTTTTGGTAGCTAGGAGCCTGACTACATGGCTTCAAGGCTAAATGGCCACAGGTCCCCAGGCTATTTGGCTTGCTGGAGGCTTCATTCATTACGACACTCAAAAAGCCGCCTGCTGATCTGAACCATGGACTTCAGGAGAAGCCTGAGCTTCACAAAGCTTCCTTTGACAAAGGGCACTCCATCAACAAGTGCCTTCTTCTTCTGGGACAAGCACAATGGAGAAGCTGGCCAAATGGCTAATCGGTGCAAGTCCCAGCTGATTCAACTCTTTATGCTGAGCCTCTCTTCCTTCCCTCCGTGGCCATAAAAAGCTCAGCTGAAAACAACCCATAACCCTTCATGAGGAAGCTCTTCAGTGGGTTGATTTCCAAAGCTGCTGCCTGAGGATAGAAGGAAGGACTTCCCCAAAAGGTCCCCAGGGAGGTACCTGAACTAAAGAAAGAGTCCATGCTGTATCCACACCTACTCTTACCCAGCTCTCTTTGTGGTCCCAGGATGGCTCCGATCTGAATAGAGCTCAACAGGTGGAACTGCATAAGGAGGATACCAGCAGAGACCAGCTTGACAATAGGAAAGAACTTCCTTGGGGAGCAAAATTGGAACTGCCACCTCTGGTCATAGAGCCAGACAGGTAGTGGAGAGATTTCTATCATTTCCATTGCCTGAGAGGGATGTCCAATAATAATTCCTTTCTTGGCTTCTATTTTTAATATTAAAGGGATTTCTCAACCCCAGGATGAATATTTTTTTCTTTTAGATGTTAATTATATTGTTTTAAAATGTTAATTCTATTCATCGATGCCAGTCAAGTTATTTCTTTTTTTTAAACCCTTATATATATACTGTATATTATATATATGTATGTATGTATATATATATATATATATATATATATACTGTGTATTGGCTCCAAGGCAGAAGAGTGGTAAGGGCTAGGCAATGGGGGTCAAGTGACTTGCCCAGGTTCACACAGCTGGGAAGTGGCTGAGGCTGGATTCGAACCTAGGACCTCCCACCTCTAGGCTTGGCTCCCAATCCACTGAGCTACCCAGCCGCCCAATCCACTGAGCTACCCAGCCGCCCACCCACCCCCTTAGGATTCTTTACAATATCTAATGATAAATGGTTCTCACGATCAATTTAAGTGTTCATTGAGGAACTTTGTATGGAAATTGAAGTTATGGATCACAAACGAAAGCAAATAATCTCAAACTACAACTCTGCTGTGACTCAGTAATAGTCGCCTTTAGATATTCCATTTTCAAAGAGCCATCATGGAAGGGATGAATGAGACACAGTGACTCCAAAAGCAAATGTTGACAGCAGTAATAGAAAGTACAGATTTTTGTTGGCTTGTAGTACTTGCCCAGAGTTAGAAAATGAAGAAAAGTCTGGGGTCAGATTCGAACCTACGACCTCTGGTCTTGAGGCCCAGCTCTCTGTCCACTGAGCCACTCAGCTGCGCTGCAACTTCCTTTTACTGAACTACTCAAGGGTTTGCAACTTTCCCAGGGTTGGTTGGTTTCGGTTTTTGGTAGCTAGGAGCCTGACTACATGGCTTCAAGGCTAAATGGCCACAGGTCCCCAGGCTATTTGGCTTGCTGGAGGCTTCATTCATTACGACACTCAAAAAGCCGCCTGCTGATCTGAACCATGGACTTCAGGAGAAGCCTGAGCTTCACAAAGCTTCCTTTGACAAAGGGCACTCCATCAACAAGTGCCTTCTTCTTCTGGGACAAGCACAATGGAGAAGCTGGCCAAATGGCTAATCGGTGCAAGTCCCAGCTGATTCAACTCTTTATGCTGAGCCTCTCTTCCTTCCCTCCGTGGCCATAAAAAGCTCAGCTGAAAACAACCCATAACCCTTCATGAGGAAGCTCTTCAGTGGGTTGATTTCCAAAGCTGCTGCCTGAGGATAGAAGGAAGGACTTCCCCAAAAGGTCCCCAGGGAGGTACCTGAACTAAAGAAAGAGTCCATGCTGTATCCACACCTACTCTTACCCAGCTCTCTTTGTGGTCCCAGGATGGCTCCGATCTGAATAGAGCTCAACAGGTGGAACTGCATAAGGAGGATACCAGCAGAGACCAGCTTGACAATAGGAAAGAACTTCCTTGGGGAGCAAAATTGGAACTGCCACCTCTGGTCATAGAGCCAGACAGGTAGTGGAGAGATTTCTATCATTTCCATTGCCTGAGAGGGATGTCCAATAATAATTCCTTTCTTGGCTTCTATTTTTAATATTAAAGGGATTTCTCAACCCCAGGATGAATATTTTTTTCTTTTAGATGTTAATTATATTGTTTTAAAATGTTAATTCTATTCATCGATGCCAGTCAAGTTATTTCTTTTTTTTAAACCCTTATATATATACTGTATATTATATATATATGTATATGTATATGTATGTATGTATATATATATATATATACTGTGTATTGGCTCCAAGGCAGAAGAGTGGTAAGGGCTAGGCAATGGGGGTCAAGTGACTTGCCCAGGTTCACACAGCTGGGAAGTGGCTGAGGCTGGATTCGAACCTAGGACCTCCCACCTCTAGGCTTGGCTCCCAATCCACTGAGCTACCCAGCCGCCCAATCCACTGAGCTACCCAGCCGCCCACCCACCCCCTTAGGATTCTTTACAATATCTAATGATAAATGGTTCTCACGATCAATTTAAGTGTTCATTGAGGAACTTTGTATGGAAATTGAAGTTATGGATCACAAACGAAAGCAAATAATCTCAAACTACAACTCTGCTGTGACTCAGTAATAGTCGCCTTTAGATATTCCATTTTCAAAGAGCCATCATGGAAGGGATGAATGAGACACAGTGACTCCAAAAGCAAATGTTGACAGCAGTAATAGAAAGTACAGATTTTTGTTGGCTTGTAGTACTTGCCCAGAGTTAGAAAATGAAGAAAAGTCTGGGGTCAGATTCGAACCTACGACCTCTGGTCTTGAGGCCCAGCTCTCTGTCCACTGAGCCACTCAGCTGCGCTGCAACTTCCTTTTACTGAACTACTCAAGGGTTTGCAACTTTCCCAGGGTTGGTTGGTTTCGGTTTTTGGTAGCTAGGAGCCTGACTACATGGCTTCAAGGCTAAATGGCCACAGGTCCCCAGGCTATTTGGCTTGCTGGAGGCTTCATTCATTACGACACTCAAAAAGCCGCCTGCTGATCTGAACCATGGACTTCAGGAGAAGCCTGAGCTTCACAAAGCTTCCTTTGACAAAGGGCACTCCATCAACAAGTGCCTTCTTCTTCTGGGACAAGCACAATGGAGAAGCTGGCCAAATGGCTAATTGGTGCAAGTCCCAGCTGATTCAACTCTTTATGCTGAGCCTCTCTTCCTTCCCTCCGTGGCCATAAAAAGCTCAGCTGAAAACAACCCATAACCCTTCATGAGGAAGCTCTTCAGTGGGTTGATTTCCAAAGCTGCTGCCTGAGGATAGAAGGAAGGACTTCCCCAAAAGGTCCCCAGGGAGGTACCTGAACTAAAGAAAGAGTCCATGCTGTATCCACACCTACTCTTACCCAGCTCTCTTTGTGGTCCCAGGATGGCTCCGATCTGAATAGAGCTCAACAGGTGGAACTGCATAAGGAGGATACCAGCAGAGACCAGCTTGACAATAGGAAAGAACTTCCTTGGGGAGCAAAATTGGAACTGCCACCTCTGGTCATAGAGCCAGACAGGTAGTGGAGAGATTTCTATCATTTCCATTGCCTGAGAGGGATGTCCAATAATAATTCCTTTCTTGGCTTCTATTTTTAATATTAAAGGGATTTCTCAACCCCAGGATGAATATTTTTTTCTTTTAGATGTTAATTATATTGTTTTAAAATGTTAATTCTATTCATCGATGCCAGTCAAGTTATTTCTTTTTTTTAAACCCTTATATATATACTGTATATTATATATATGTATATGTATATGTATGTATGTATATATATATATATACTGTGTATTGGCTCCAAGGCAGAAGAGTGGTAAGGGCTAGGCAATGGGGGTCAAGTGACTTGCCCAGGTTCACACAGCTGGGAAGTGGCTGAGGCTGGATTCGAACCTAGGACCTCCCACCTCTAGGCTTGGCTCCCAATCCACTGAGCTACCCAGCCGCCCAATCCACTGAGCTACCCAGCCGCCCACCCACCCCCTTAGGATTCTTTACAATATCTAATGATAAATGGTTCTCACGATCAATTTAAGTGTTCATTGAGGAACTTTGTATGGAAATTGAAGTTATGGATCACAAACGAAAGCAAATAATCTCAAACTACAACTCTGCTGTGACTCAGTAATAGTCGCCTTTAGATATTCCATTTTCAAAGAGCCATCATGGAAGGGATGAATGAGACACAGTGACTCCAAAAGCAAATGTTGACAGCAGTAATAGAAAGTACAGATTTTTGTTGGCTTGTAGTACTTGCCCAGAGTTAGAAAATGAAGAAAAGTCTGGGGTCAGATTCGAACCTACGACCTCTGGTCTTGAGGCCCAGCTCTCTGTCCACTGAGCCACTCAGCTGCGCTGCAACTTCCTTTTACTGAACTACTCAAGGGTTTGCAACTTTCCCAGGGTTGGTTGGTTTCGGTTTTTGGTAGCTAGGAGCCTGACTACATGGCTTCAAGGCTAAATGGCCACAGGTCCCCAGGCTATTTGGCTTGCTGGAGGCTTCATTCATTACGACACTCAAAAAGCCGCCTGCTGATCTGAACCATGGACTTCAGGAGAAGCCTGAGCTTCACAAAGCTTCCTTTGACAAAGGGCACTCCATCAACAAGTGCCTTCTTCTTCTGGGACAAGCACAATGGAGAAGCTGGCCAAATGGCTAATCGGTGCAAGTCCCAGCTGATTCAACTCTTTATGCTGAGCCTCTCTTCCTTCCCTCCGTGGCCATAAAAAGCTCAGCTGAAAACAACCCATAACCCTTCATGAGGAAGCTCTTCAGTGGGTTGATTTCCAAAGCTGCTGCCTGAGGATAGAAGGAAGGACTTCCCCAAAAGGTCCCCAGGGAGGTACCTGAACTAAAGAAAGAGTCCATGCTGTATCCACACCTACTCTTACCCAGCTCTCTTTGTGGTCCCAGGATGGCTCCGATCTGAATAGAGCTCAACAGGTGGAACTGCATAAGGAGGATACCAGCAGAGACCAGCTTGACAATAGGAAAGAACTTCCTTGGGGAGCAAAATTGGAACTGCCACCTCTGGTCATAGAGCCAGACAGGTAGTGGAGAGATTTCTATCATTTCCATTGCCTGAGAGGGATGTCCAATAATAATTCCTTTCTTGGCTTCTATTTTTAATATTAAAGGGATTTCTCAACCCCAGGATGAATATTTTTTTCTTTTAGATGTTAATTATATTGTTTTAAAATGTTAATTCTATTCATCGATGCCAGTCAAGTTATTTCTTTTTTTTAAACCCTTATATATATACTGTATATTATATATATGTATATGTATATGTATGTATGTATGTATATATATATATATATATATATATATATATATATATATATACTGTGTATTGGCTCCAAGGCAGAAGAGTGGTAAGGGCTAGGCAATGGGGGTCAAGTGACTTGCCCAGGTTCACACAGCTGGGAAGTGGCTGAGGCTGGATTCGAACCTAGGACCTCCCACCTCTAGGCTTGGCTCCCAATCCACTGAGCTACCCAGCCGCCCACCCATCCCCTTAGGATTCTTTACAATATCTAATGATAAATGGTTCTCACGATCAATTTAAGTGTTCATTGAGGAACTTTGTATGGAAATTGAAGTTATGGATCACAAACGAAAGCAAATAATCTCAAACTACAACTCTGCTGTGACTCAGTAATAGTCGCCTTTAGATATTCCATTTTCAAAGAGCCATCATGGAAGGGATGAATGAGACACAGTGACTCCAAAAGCAAATGTTGACAGCAGTAATAGAAAGTACAGATTTTTGTTGGCTTGTAGTACTTGCCCAGAGTTAGAAAATGAAGAAAAGTCTGGGGTCAGATTCGAACCTACGACCTCTGGTCTTGAGGCCCAGCTCTCTGTCCACTGAGCCACTCAGCTGCGCTGCAACTTCCTTTTACTGAACTACTCAAGGGTTTGCAACTTTCCCAGGGTTGGTTGGTTTCGGTTTTTGGTAGCTAGGAGCCTGACTACATGGCTTCAAGGCTAAATGGCCACAGGTGCCCAGGCTATTTGGCTTGCTGGAGGCTTCATTCATTACGACACTCAAAAAGCCGCCTGCTGATCTGAACCATGGACTTCAGGAGAAGCCTGAGCTTCACAAAGCTTCCTTTGACAAAGGGCACTCCATCAACAAGTGCCTTCTTCTTCTGGGACAAGCACAATGGAGAAGCTGGCCAAATGGCTAATCGGTGCAAGTCCCAGCTGATTCAACTCTTTATGCTGAGCCTCTCTTCCTTCCCTCCGTGGCCATAAAAAGCTCAGCTGAAAACAACCCATAACCCTTCATGAGGAAGCTCTTCAGTGGGTTGATTTCCAAAGCTGCTGCCTGAGGATAGAAGGAAGGACTTCCCCAAAAGGTCCCCAGGGAGGTACCTGAACTAAAGAAAGAGTCCATGCTGTATCCACACCTACTCTTACCCAGCTCTCTTTGTGGTCCCAGGATGGCTCCGATCTGAATAGAGCTCAACAGGTGGAACTGCATAAGGAGGATACCAGCAGAGACCAGCTTGACAATAGGAAAGAACTTCCTTGGGGAGCAAAATTGGAACTGCCACCTCTGGTCATAGAGCCAGACAGGTAGTGGAGAGATTTCTATCATTTCCATTGCCTGAGAGGGATGTCCAATAATAATTCCTTTCTTGGCTTCTATTTTTAATATTAAAGGGATTTCTCAACCCCAGGATGAATATTTTTTTCTTTTAGATGTTAATTATATTGTTTTAAAATGTTAATTCTATTCATCGATGCCAGTCAAGTTATTTCTTTTTTTTAAACCCTTATATATATACTGTATATTATATATATGTATATGTATATGTATGTATGTATATATATATATATATATATATATATATATATATATATATATATATATATATATATACTGTGTATTGGCTCCAAGGCAGAAGAGTGGTAAGGGCTAGGCAATGGGGGTCAAGTGACTTGCCCAGGTTCACACAGCTGGGAAGTGGCTGAGGCTGGATTCGAACCTAGGACCTCCCACCTCTAGGCTTGGCTCCCAATCCACTGAGCTACCCAGCCGCCCACCCATCCCCTTAGGATTCTTTACAATATCTAATGATAAATGGTTCTCACGATCAATTTAAGTGTTCATTGAGGAACTTTGTATGGAAATTGAAGTTATGGATCACAAACGAAAGCAAATAATCTCAAACTACAACTCTGCTGTGACTCAGTAATAGTCGCCTTTAGATATTCCATTTTCAAAGAGCCATCATGGAAGGGATGAATGAGACACAGTGACTCCAAAAGCAAATGTTGACAGCAGTAATAGAAAGTACAGATTTTTGTTGGCTTGTAGTACTTGCCCAGAGTTAGAAAATGAAGAAAAGTCTGGGGTCAGATTCGAACCTACGACCTCTGGTCTTGAGGCCCAGCTCTCTGTCCACTGAGCCACTCAGCTGCGCTGCAACTTCCTTTTACTGAACTACTCAAGGGTTTGCAACTTTCCCAGGGTTGGTTGGTTTCGGTTTTTGGTAGCTAGGAGCCTGACTACATGGCTTCAAGGCTAAATGGCCACAGGTCCCCAGGCTATTTGGCTTGCTGGAGGCTTCATTCATTACGACACTCAAAAAGCCGCCTGCTGATCTGAACCATGGACTTCAGGAGAAGCCTGAGCTTCACAAAGCTTCCTTTGACAAAGGGCACTCCATCAACAAGTGCCTTCTTCTTCTGGGACAAGCACAATGGAGAAGCTGGCCAAATGGCTAATCGGTGCAAGTCCCAGCTGATTCAACTCTTTATGCTGAGCCTCTCTTCCTTCCCTCCGTGGCCATAAAAAGCTCAGCTGAAAACAACCCATAACCCTTCATGAGGAAGCTCTTCAGTGGGTTGATTTCCAAAGCTGCTGCCTGAGGATAGAAGGAAGGACTTCCCCAAAAGGTCCCCAGGGAGGTACCTGAACTAAAGAAAGAGTCCATGCTGTATCCACACCTACTCTTACCCAGCTCTCTTTGTGGTCCCAGGATGGCTCCGATCTGAATAGAGCTCAACAGGTGGAACTGCATAAGGAGGATACCAGCAGAGACCAGCTTGACAATAGGAAAGAACTTCCTTGGGGAGCAAAATTGGAACTGCCACCTCTGGTCATAGAGCCAGACAGGTAGTGGAGAGATTTCTATCATTTCCATTGCCTGAGAGGGATGTCCAATAATAATTCCTTTCTTGGCTTCTATTTTTAATATTAAAGGGATTTCTCAACCCCAGGATGAATATTTTTTTCTTTTAGATGTTAATTATATTGTTTTAAAATGTTAATTCTATTCATCGATGCCAGTCAAGTTATTTCTTTTTTTTAAACCCTTATATATATACTGTATATTATATATATGTATATGTATATGTATGTATGTATATATATATATATATATATATATATATATATATATATATATATACTGTGTATTGGCTCCAAGGCAGAAGAGTGGTAAGGGCTAGGCAATGGGGGTCAAGTGACTTGCCCAGGTTCACACAGCTGGGAAGTGGCTGAGGCTGGATTCGAACCTAGGACCTCCCACCTCTAGGCTTGGCTCCCAATCCACTGAGCTACCCAGCCGCCCACCCACCCCCTTAGGATTCTTTACAATATCTAATGATAAATGGTTCTCACGATCAATTTAAGTGTTCATTGAGGAACTTTGTATGGAAATTGAAGTTATGGATCACAAACGAAAGCAAATAATCTCAAACTACAACTCTGCTGTGACTCAGTAATAGTCGCCTTTAGATATTCCATTTTCAAAGAGCCATCATGGAAGGGATGAATGAGACACAGTGACTCCAAAAGCAAATGTTGACAGCAGTAATAGAAAGTACAGATTTTTGTTGGCTTGTAGTACTTGCCCAGAGTTAGAAAATGAAGAAAAGTCTGGGGTCAGATTCGAACCTACGACCTCTGGTCTTGAGGCCCAGCTCTCTGTCCACTGAGCCACTCAGCTGCGCTGCAACTTCCTTTTACTGAACTACTCAAGGGTTTGCAACTTTCCCAGGGTTGGTTGGTTTCGGTTTTTGGTAGCTAGGAGCCTGACTACATGGCTTCAAGGCTAAATGGCCACAGGTCCCCAGGCTATTTGGCTTGCTGGAGGCTTCATTCATTACGACACTCAAAAAGCCGCCTGCTGATCTGAACCATGGACTTCAGGAGAAGCCTGAGCTTCACAAAGCTTCCTTTGACAAAGGGCACTCCATCAACAAGTGCCTTCTTCTTCTGGGACAAGCACAATGGAGAAGCTGGCCAAATGGCTAATCGGTGCAAGTCCCAGCTGATTCAACTCTTTATGCTGAGCCTCTCTTCCTTCCCTCCGTGGCCATAAAAAGCTCAGCTGAAAACAACCCATAACCCTTCATGAGGAAGCTCTTCAGTGGGTTGATTTCCAAAGCTGCTGCCTGAGGATAGAAGGAAGGACTTCCCCAAAAGGTCCCCAGGGAGGTACCTGAACTAAAGAAAGAGTCCATGCTGTATCCACACCTACTCTTACCCAGCTCTCTTTGTGGTCCCAGGATGGCTCCGATCTGAATAGAGCTCAACAGGTGGAACTGCATAAGGAGGATACCAGCAGAGACCAGCTTGACAATAGGAAAGAACTTCCTTGGGGAGCAAAATTGGAACTGCCACCTCTGGTCATAGAGCCAGACAGGTAGTGGAGAGATTTCTATCATTTCCATTGCCTGAGAGGGATGTCCAATAATAATTCCTTTCTTGGCTTCTATTTTTAATATTAAAGGGATTTCTCAACCCCAGGATGAATATTTTTTTCTTTTAGATGTTAATTATATTGTTTTAAAATGTTAATTCTATTCATCGATGCCAGTCAAGTTATTTCTTTTTTTTAAACCCTTATATATATACTGTATATTATATATATGTATATGTATATGTATGTATGTATATATATATATATATATACTGTGTATTGGCTCCAAGGCAGAAGAGTGGTAAGGGCTAGGCAATGGGGGTCAAGTGACTTGCCCAGGTTCACACAGCTGGGAAGTGGCTGAGGCTGGATTCGAACCTAGGACCTCCCACCTCTAGGCTTGGCTCCCAATCCACTGAGCTACCCAGCCGCCCACCCATCCCCTTAGGATTCTTTACAATATCTAATGATAAATGGTTCTCACGATCAATTTAAGTGTTCATTGAGGAACTTTGTATGGAAATTGAAGTTATGGATCACAAACGAAAGCAAATAATCTCAAACTACAACTCTGCTGTGACTCAGTAATAGTCGCCTTTAGATATTCCATTTTCAAAGAGCCATCATGGAAGGGATGAATGAGACACAGTGACTCCAAAAGCAAATGTTGACAGCAGTAATAGAAAGTACAGATTTTTGTTGGCTTGTAGTACTTGCCCAGAGTTAGAAAATGAAGAAAAGTCTGGGGTCAGATTCGAACCTACGACCTCTGGTCTTGAGGCCCAGCTCTCTGTCCACTGAGCCACTCAGCTGCGCTGCAACTTCCTTTTACTGAACTACTCAAGGGTTTGCAACTTTCCCAGGGTTGGTTGGTTTCGGTTTTTGGTAGCTAGGGGCCTGACTACATGGCTTCAAGGCTAAATGGCCACAGGTCCCCAGGCTATTTGGCTTGCTGGAGGCTTCATTCATTACGACACTCAAAAAGCCGCCTGCTGATCTGAACCATGGACTTCAGGAGAAGCCTGAGCTTCACAAAGCTTCCTTTGACAAAGGGCACTCCATCAACAAGTGCCTTCTTCTTCTGGGACAAGCACAATGGAGAAGCTGGCCAAATGGCTAATCGGTGCAAGTCCCAGCTGATTCAACTCTTTATGCTGAGCCTCTCTTCCTTCCCTCCGTGGCCATAAAAAGCTCAGCTGAAAACAACCCATAACCCTTCATGAGGAAGCTCTTCAGTGGGTTGATTTCCAAAGCTGCTGCCTGAGGATAGAAGGAAGGACTTCCCCAAAAGGTCCCCAGGGAGGTACCTGAACTAAAGAAAGAGTCCATGCTGTATCCACACCTACTCTTACCCAGCTCTCTTTGTGGTCCCAGGATGGCTCCGATCTGAATAGAGCTCAACAGGTGGAACTGCATAAGGAGGATACCAGCAGAGACCAGCTTGACAATAGGAAAGAACTTCCTTGGGGAGCAAAATTGGAACTGCCACCTCTGGTCATAGAGCCAGACAGGTAGTGGAGAGATTTCTATCATTTCCATTGCCTGAGAGGGATGTCCAATAATAATTCCTTTCTTGGCTTCTATTTTTAATATTAAAGGGATTTCTCAACCCCAGGATGAATATTTTTTTCTTTTAGATGTTAATTATATTGTTTTAAAATGTTAATTCTATTCATCGATGCCAGTCAAGTTATTTCTTTTTTTTAAACCCTTATATATATACTGTATATTATATATATGTATATGTATATGTATGTATGTATATATATATATATATACTGTGTATTGGCTCCAAGGCAGAAGAGTGGTAAGGGCTAGGCAATGGGGGTCAAGTGACTTGCCCAGGTTCACACAGCTGGGAAGTGGCTGAGGCTGGATTCGAACCTAGGACCTCCCACCTCTAGGCTTGGCTCCCAATCCACTGAGCTACCCAGCCGCCCAATCCACTGAGCTACCCAGCCGCCCACCCACCCCCTTAGGATTCTTTACAATATCTAATGATAAATGGTTCTCACGATCAATTTAAGTGTTCATTGAGGAACTTTGTATGGAAATTGAAGTTATGGATCACAAACGAAAGCAAATAATCTCAAACTACAACTCTGCTGTGACTCAGTAATAGTCGCCTTTAGATATTCCATTTTCAAAGAGCCATCATGGAAGGGATGAATGAGACACAGTGACTCCAAAAGCAAATGTTGACAGCAGTAATAGAAAGTACAGATTTTTGTTGGCTTGTAGTACTTGCCCAGAGTTAGAAAATGAAGAAAAGTCTGGGGTCAGATTCGAACCTACGACCTCTGGTCTTGAGGCCCAGCTCTCTGTCCACTGAGCCACTCAGCTGCGCTGCAACTTCCTTTTACTGAACTACTCAAGGGTTTGCAACTTTCCCAGGGTTGGTTGGTTTCGGTTTTTGGTAGCTAGGAGCCTGACTACATGGCTTCAAGGCTAAATGGCCACAGGTCCCCAGGCTATTTGGCTTGCTGGAGGCTTCATTCATTACGACACTCAAAAAGCCGCCTGCTGATCTGAACCATGGACTTCAGGAGAAGCCTGAGCTTCACAAAGCTTCCTTTGACAAAGGGCACTCCATCAACAAGTGCCTTCTTCTTCTGGGACAAGCACAATGGAGAAGCTGGCCAAATGGCTAATCGGTGCAAGTCCCAGCTGATTCAACTCTTTATGCTGAGCCTCTCTTCCTTCCCTCCGTGGCCATAAAAAGCTCAGCTGAAAACAACCCATAACCCTTCATGAGGAAGCTCTTCAGTGGGTTGATTTCCAAAGCTGCTGCCTGAGGATAGAAGGAAGGACTTCCCCAAAAGGTCCCCAGGGAGGTACCTGAACTAAAGAAAGAGTCCATGCTGTATCCACACCTACTCTTACCCAGCTCTCTTTGTGGTCCCAGGATGGCTCCGATCTGAATAGAGCTCAACAGGTGGAACTGCATAAGGAGGATACCAGCAGAGACCAGCTTGACAATAGGAAAGAACTTCCTTGGGGAGCAAAATTGGAACTGCCACCTCTGGTCATAGAGCCAGACAGGTAGTGGAGAGATTTCTATCATTTCCATTGCCTGAGAGGGATGTCCAATAATAATTCCTTTCTTGGCTTCTATTTTTAATATTAAAGGGATTTCTCAACCCCAGGATGAATATTTTTTTCTTTTAGATGTTAATTATATTGTTTTAAAATGTTAATTCTATTCATCGATGCCAGTCAAGTTATTTCTTTTTTTTAAACCCTTATATATATACTGTATATTATATATATGTATGTATGTATATATATATATATATATATATATATACTGTGTATTGGCTCCAAGGCAGAAGAGTGGTAAGGGCTAGGCAATGGGGGTCAAGTGACTTGCCCAGGTTCACACAGCTGGGAAGTGGCTGAGGCTGGATTCGAACCTAGGACCTCCCACCTCTAGGCTTGGCTCCCAATCCACTGAGCTACCCAGCCGCCCAATCCACTGAGCTACCCAGCCGCCCACCCACCCCCTTAGGATTCTTTACAATATCTAATGATAAATGGTTCTCACGATCAATTTAAGTGTTCATTGAGGAACTTTGTATGGAAATTGAAGTTATGGATCACAAACGAAAGCAAATAATCTCAAACTACAACTCTGCTGTGACTCAGTAATAGTCGCCTTTAGATATTCCATTTTCAAAGAGCCATCATGGAAGGGATGAATGAGACACAGTGACTCCAAAAGCAAATGTTGACAGCAGTAATAGAAAGTACAGATTTTTGTTGGCTTGTAGTACTTGCCCAGAGTTAGAAAATGAAGAAAAGTCTGGGGTCAGATTCGAACCTACGACCTCTGGTCTTGAGGCCCAGCTCTCTGTCCACTGAGCCACTCAGCTGCGCTGCAACTTCCTTTTACTGAACTACTCAAGGGTTTGCAACTTTCCCAGGGTTGGTTGGTTTCGGTTTTTGGTAGCTAGGAGCCTGACTACATGGCTTCAAGGCTAAATGGCCACAGGTCCCCAGGCTATTTGGCTTGCTGGAGGCTTCATTCATTACGACACTCAAAAAGCCGCCTGCTGATCTGAACCATGGACTTCAGGAGAAGCCTGAGCTTCACAAAGCTTCCTTTGACAAAGGGCACTCCATCAACAAGTGCCTTCTTCTTCTGGGACAAGCACAATGGAGAAGCTGGCCAAATGGCTAATCGGTGCAAGTCCCAGCTGATTCAACTCTTTATGCTGAGCCTCTCTTCCTTCCCTCCGTGGCCATAAAAAGCTCAGCTGAAAACAACCCATAACCCTTCATGAGGAAGCTCTTCAGTGGGTTGATTTCCAAAGCTGCTGCCTGAGGATAGAAGGAAGGACTTCCCCAAAAGGTCCCCAGGGAGGTACCTGAACTAAAGAAAGAGTCCATGCTGTATCCACACCTACTCTTACCCAGCTCTCTTTGTGGTCCCAGGATGGCTCCGATCTGAATAGAGCTCAACAGGTGGAACTGCATAAGGAGGATACCAGCAGAGACCAGCTTGACAATAGGAAAGAACTTCCTTGGGGAGCAAAATTGGAACTGCCACCTCTGGTCATAGAGCCAGACAGGTAGTGGAGAGATTTCTATCATTTCCATTGCCTGAGAGGGATGTCCAATAATAATTCCTTTCTTGGCTTCTATTTTTAATATTAAAGGGATTTCTCAACCCCAGGATGAATATTTTTTTCTTTTAGATGTTAATTATATTGTTTTAAAATGTTAATTCTATTCATCGATGCCAGTCAAGTTATTTCTTTTTTTTAAACCCTTATATATATACTGTATATTATATATATGTATATGTATATGTATGTATGTATATATATATATATATACTGTGTATTGGCTCCAAGGCAGAAGAGTGGTAAGGGCTAGGCAATGGGGGTCAAGTGACTTGCCCAGGTTCACACAGCTGGGAAGTGGCTGAGGCTGGATTCGAACCTAGGACCTCCCACCTCTAGGCTTGGCTCCCAATCCACTGAGCTACCCAGCCGCCCAATCCACTGAGCTACCCAGCCGCCCACCCACCCCCTTAGGATTCTTTACAATATCTAATGATAAATGGTTCTCACGATCAATTTAAGTGTTCATTGAGGAACTTTGTATGGAAATTGAAGTTATGGATCACAAACGAAAGCAAATAATCTCAAACTACAACTCTGCTGTGACTCAGTAATAGTCGCCTTTAGATATTCCATTTTCAAAGAGCCATCATGGAAGGGATGAATGAGACACAGTGACTCCAAAAGCAAATGTTGACAGCAGTAATAGAAAGTACAGATTTTTGTTGGCTTGTAGTACTTGCCCAGAGTTAGAAAATGAAGAAAAGTCTGGGGTCAGATTCGAACCTACGACCTCTGGTCTTGAGGCCCAGCTCTCTGTCCACTGAGCCACTCAGCTGCGCTGCAACTTCCTTTTACTGAACTACTCAAGGGTTTGCAACTTTCCCAGGGTTGGTTGGTTTCGGTTTTTGGTAGCTAGGAGCCTGACTACATGGCTTCAAGGCTAAATGGCCACAGGTCCCCAGGCTATTTGGCTTGCTGGAGGCTTCATTCATTACGACACTCAAAAAGCCGCCTGCTGATCTGAACCATGGACTTCAGGAGAAGCCTGAGCTTCACAAAGCTTCCTTTGACAAAGGGCACTCCATCAACAAGTGCCTTCTTCTTCTGGGACAAGCACAATGGAGAAGCTGGCCAAATGGCTAATCGGTGCAAGTCCCAGCTGATTCAACTCTTTATGCTGAGCCTCTCTTCCTTCCCTCCGTGGCCATAAAAAGCTCAGCTGAAAACAACCCATAACCCTTCATGAGGAAGCTCTTCAGTGGGTTGATTTCCAAAGCTGCTGCCTGAGGATAGAAGGAAGGACTTCCCCAAAAGGTCCCCAGGGAGGTACCTGAACTAAAGAAAGAGTCCATGCTGTATCCACACCTACTCTTACCCAGCTCTCTTTGTGGTCCCAGGATGGCTCCGATCTGAATAGAGCTCAACAGGTGGAACTGCATAAGGAGGATACCAGCAGAGACCAGCTTGACAATAGGAAAGAACTTCCTTGGGGAGCAAAATTGGAACTGCCACCTCTGGTCATAGAGCCAGACAGGTAGTGGAGAGATTTCTATCATTTCCATTGCCTGAGAGGGATGTCCAATAATAATTCCTTTCTTGGCTTCTATTTTTAATATTAAAGGGATTTCTCAACCCCAGGATGAATATTTTTTTCTTTTAGATGTTAATTATATTGTTTTAAAATGTTAATTCTATTCATCGATGCCAGTCAAGTTATTTCTTTTTTTTAAACCCTTATATATATACTGTATATTATATATATGTATATGTATATGTATGTATGTATATATATATATATATATATATATATATATATATATATATATATATATATATATATATATATACTGTGTATTGGCTCCAAGGCAGAAGAGTGGTAAGGGCTAGGCAATGGGGGTCAAGTGACTTGCCCAGGTTCACACAGCTGGGAAGTGGCTGAGGCTGGATTCGAACCTAGGACCTCCCACCTCTAGGCTTGGCTCCCAATCCACTGAGCTACCCAGCCGCCCACCCATCCCCTTAGGATTCTTTACAATATCTAATGATAAATGGTTCTCACGATCAATTTAAGTGTTCATTGAGGAACTTTGTATGGAAATTGAAGTTATGGATCACAAACGAAAGCAAATAATCTCAAACTACAACTCTGCTGTGACTCAGTAATAGTCGCCTTTAGATATTCCATTTTCAAAGAGCCATCATGGAAGGGATGAATGAGACACAGTGACTCCAAAAGCAAATGTTGACAGCAGTAATAGAAAGTACAGATTTTTGTTGGCTTGTAGTACTTGCCCAGAGTTAGAAAATGAAGAAAAGTCTGGGGTCAGATTCGAACCTACGACCTCTGGTCTTGAGGCCCAGCTCTCTGTCCACTGAGCCACTCAGCTGCGCTGCAACTTCCTTTTACTGAACTACTCAAGGGTTTGCAACTTTCCCAGGGTTGGTTGGTTTCGGTTTTTGGTAGCTAGGAGCCTGACTACATGGCTTCAAGGCTAAATGGCCACAGGTGCCCAGGCTATTTGGCTTGCTGGAGGCTTCATTCATTACGACACTCAAAAAGCCGCCTGCTGATCTGAACCATGGACTTCAGGAGAAGCCTGAGCTTCACAAAGCTTCCTTTGACAAAGGGCACTCCATCAACAAGTGCCTTCTTCTTCTGGGACAAGCACAATGGAGAAGCTGGCCAAATGGCTAATCGGTGCAAGTCCCAGCTGATTCAACTCTTTATGCTGAGCCTCTCTTCCTTCCCTCCGTGGCCATAAAAAGCTCAGCTGAAAACAACCCATAACCCTTCATGAGGAAGCTCTTCAGTGGGTTGATTTCCAAAGCTGCTGCCTGAGGATAGAAGGAAGGACTTCCCCAAAAGGTCCCCAGGGAGGTACCTGAACTAAAGAAAGAGTCCATGCTGTATCCACACCTACTCTTACCCAGCTCTCTTTGTGGTCCCAGGATGGCTCCGATCTGAATAGAGCTCAACAGGTGGAACTGCATAAGGAGGACACCAGCAGAGACCAGCTTGACAATAGGAAAGAACTTCCTTGGGGAGCAAAATTGGAACTGCCACCTCTGGTCATAGAGCCAGACAGGTAGTGGAGAGATTTCTATCATTTCCATTGCCTGAGAGGGATGTCCAATAATAATTCCTTTCTTGGCTTCTATTTTTAATATTAAAGGGATTTCTCAACCCCAGGATGAATATTTTTTTCTTTTAGATGTTAATTATATTGTTTTAAAATGTTAATTCTATTCATCGATGCCAGTCAAGTTATTTCTTTTTTTTAAACCCTTATATATATACTGTATATTATATATATGTATATGTATATGTATGTATGTATATATATATATATATATATATATATATATATATATATATATATATATATATATATACTGTGTATTGGCTCCAAGGCAGAAGAGTGGTAAGGGCTAGGCAATGGGGGTCAAGTGACTTGCCCAGGTTCACACAGCTGGGAAGTGGCTGAGGCTGGATTCGAACCTAGGACCTCCCACCTCTAGGCTTGGCTCCCAATCCACTGAGCTACCCAGCCGCCCACCCATCCCCTTAGGATTCTTTACAATATCTAATGATAAATGGTTCTCACGATCAATTTAAGTGTTCATTGAGGAACTTTGTATGGAAATTGAAGTTATGGATCACAAACGAAAGCAAATAATCTCAAACTACAACTCTGCTGTGACTCAGTAATAGTCGCCTTTAGATATTCCATTTTCAAAGAGCCATCATGGAAGGGATGAATGAGACACAGTGACTCCAAAAGCAAATGTTGACAGCAGTAATAGAAAGTACAGATTTTTGTTGGCTTGTAGTACTTGCCCAGAGTTAGAAAATGAAGAAAAGTCTGGGGTCAGATTCGAACCTACGACCTCTGGTCTTGAGGCCCAGCTCTCTGTCCACTGAGCCACTCAGCTGCGCTGCAACTTCCTTTTACTGAACTACTCAAGGGTTTGCAACTTTCCCAGGGTTGGTTGGTTTCGGTTTTTGGTAGCTAGGAGCCTGACTACATGGCTTCAAGGCTAAATGGCCACAGGTCCCCAGGCTATTTGGCTTGCTGGAGGCTTCATTCATTACGACACTCAAAAAGCCGCCTGCTGATCTGAACCATGGACTTCAGGAGAAGCCTGAGCTTCACAAAGCTTCCTTTGACAAAGGGCACTCCATCAACAAGTGCCTTCTTCTTCTGGGACAAGCACAATGGAGAAGCTGGCCAAATGGCTAATCGGTGCAAGTCCCAGCTGATTCAACTCTTTATGCTGAGCCTCTCTTCCTTCCCTCCGTGGCCATAAAAAGCTCAGCTGAAAACAACCCATAACCCTTCATGAGGAAGCTCTTCAGTGGGTTGATTTCCAAAGCTGCTGCCTGAGGATAGAAGGAAGGACTTCCCCAAAAGGTCCCCAGGGAGGTACCTGAACTAAAGAAAGAGTCCATGCTGTATCCACACCTACTCTTACCCAGCTCTCTTTGTGGTCCCAGGATGGCTCCGATCTGAATAGAGCTCAACAGGTGGAACTGCATAAGGAGGATACCAGCAGAGACCAGCTTGACAATAGGAAAGAACTTCCTTGGGGAGCAAAATTGGAACTGCCACCTCTGGTCATAGAGCCAGACAGGTAGTGGAGAGATTTCTATCATTTCCATTGCCTGAGAGGGATGTCCAATAATAATTCCTTTCTTGGCTTCTATTTTTAATATTAAAGGGATTTCTCAACCCCAGGATGAATATTTTTTTCTTTTAGATGTTAATTATATTGTTTTAAAATGTTAATTCTATTCATCGATGCCAGTCAAGTTATTTCTTTTTTTTAAACCCTTATATATATACTGTATATTATATATATGTATATGTATATGTATGTATGTATATATATATATATATATATATATATATATATATATATATATATACTGTGTATTGGCTCCAAGGCAGAAGAGTGGTAAGGGCTAGGCAATGGGGGTCAAGTGACTTGCCCAGGTTCACACAGCTGGGAAGTGGCTGAGGCTGGATTCGAACCTAGGACCTCCCACCTCTAGGCTTGGCTCCCAATCCACTGAGCTACCCAGCCGCCCAATCCACTGAGCTACCCAGCCGCCCACCCACCCCCTTAGGATTCTTTACAATATCTAATGATAAATGGTTCTCACGATCAATTTAAGTGTTCATTGAGGAACTTTGTATGGAAATTGAAGTTATGGATCACAAACGAAAGCAAATAATCTCAAACTACAACTCTGCTGTGACTCAGTAATAGTCGCCTTTAGATATTCCATTTTCAAAGAGCCATCATGGAAGGGATGAATGAGACACAGTGACTCCAAAAGCAAATGTTGACAGCAGTAATAGAAAGTACAGATTTTTGTTGGCTTGTAGTACTTGCCCAGAGTTAGAAAATGAAGAAAAGTCTGGGGTCAGATTCGAACCTACGACCTCTGGTCTTGAGGCCCAGCTCTCTGTCCACTGAGCCACTCAGCTGCGCTGCAACTTCCTTTTACTGAACTACTCAAGGGTTTGCAACTTTCCCAGGGTTGGTTGGTTTCGGTTTTTGGTAGCTAGGAGCCTGACTACATGGCTTCAAGGCTAAATGGCCACAGGTCCCCAGGCTATTTGGCTTGCTGGAGGCTTCATTCATTACGACACTCAAAAAGCCGCCTGCTGATCTGAACCATGGACTTCAGGAGAAGCCTGAGCTTCACAAAGCTTCCTTTGACAAAGGGCACTCCATCAACAAGTGCCTTCTTCTTCTGGGACAAGCACAATGGAGAAGCTGGCCAAATGGCTAATCGGTGCAAGTCCCAGCTGATTCAACTCTTTATGCTGAGCCTCTCTTCCTTCCCTCCGTGGCCATAAAAAGCTCAGCTGAAAACAACCCATAACCCTTCATGAGGAAGCTCTTCAGTGGGTTGATTTCCAAAGCTGCTGCCTGAGGATAGAAGGAAGGACTTCCCCAAAAGGTCCCCAGGGAGGTACCTGAACTAAAGAAAGAGTCCATGCTGTATCCACACCTACTCTTACCCAGCTCTCTTTGTGGTCCCAGGATGGCTCCGATCTGAATAGAGCTCAACAGGTGGAACTGCATAAGGAGGATACCAGCAGAGACCAGCTTGACAATAGGAAAGAACTTCCTTGGGGAGCAAAATTGGAACTGCCACCTCTGGTCATAGAGCCAGACAGGTAGTGGAGAGATTTCTATCATTTCCATTGCCTGAGAGGGATGTCCAATAATAATTCCTTTCTTGGCTTCTATTTTTAATATTAAAGGGATTTCTCAACCCCAGGATGAATATTTTTTTCTTTTAGATGTTAATTATATTGTTTTAAAATGTTAATTCTATTCATCGATGCCAGTCAAGTTATTTCTTTTTTTTAAACCCTTATATATATACTGTATATTATATATATGTATATGTATATGTATGTATGTATATATATATATATATATATATATATATATATATATACTGTGTATTGGCTCCAAGGCAGAAGAGTGGTAAGGGCTAGGCAATGGGGGTCAAGTGACTTGCCCAGGTTCACACAGCTGGGAAGTGGCTGAGGCTGGATTCGAACCTAGGACCTCCCACCTCTAGGCTTGGCTCCCAATCCACTGAGCTACCCAGCCGCCCACCCACCCCCTTAGGATTCTTTACAATATCTAATGATAAATGGTTCTCACGATCAATTTAAGTGTTCATTGAGGAACTTTGTATGGAAATTGAAGTTATGGATCACAAACGAAAGCAAATAATCTCAAACTACAACTCTGCTGTGACTCAGTAATAGTCGCCTTTAGATATTCCATTTTCAAAGAGCCATCATGGAAGGGATGAATGAGACACAGTGACTCCAAAAGCAAATGTTGACAGCAGTAATAGAAAGTACAGATTTTTGTTGGCTTGTAGTACTTGCCCAGAGTTAGAAAATGAAGAAAAGTCTGGGGTCAGATTCGAACCTACGACCTCTGGTCTTGAGGCCCAGCTCTCTGTCCACTGAGCCACTCAGCTGCGCTGCAACTTCCTTTTACTGAACTACTCAAGGGTTTGCAACTTTCCCAGGGTTGGTTGGTTTCGGTTTTTGGTAGCTAGGAGCCTGACTACATGGCTTCAAGGCTAAATGGCCACAGGTCCCCAGGCTATTTGGCTTGCTGGAGGCTTCATTCATTACGACACTCAAAAAGCCGCCTGCTGATCTGAACCATGGACTTCAGGAGAAGCCTGAGCTTCACAAAGCTTCCTTTGACAAAGGGCACTCCATCAACAAGTGCCTTCTTCTTCTGGGACAAGCACAATGGAGAAGCTGGCCAAATGGCTAATCGGTGCAAGTCCCAGCTGATTCAACTCTTTATGCTGAGCCTCTCTTCCTTCCCTCCGTGGCCATAAAAAGCTCAGCTGAAAACAACCCATAACCCTTCATGAGGAAGCTCTTCAGTGGGTTGATTTCCAAAGCTGCTGCCTGAGGATAGAAGGAAGGACTTCCCCAAAAGGTCCCCAGGGAGGTACCTGAACTAAAGAAAGAGTCCATGCTGTATCCACACCTACTCTTACCCAGCTCTCTTTGTGGTCCCAGGATGGCTCCGATCTGAATAGAGCTCAACAGGTGGAACTGCATAAGGAGGATACCAGCAGAGACCAGCTTGACAATAGGAAAGAACTTCCTTGGGGAGCAAAATTGGAACTGCCACCTCTGGTCATAGAGCCAGACAGGTAGTGGAGAGATTTCTATCATTTCCATTGCCTGAGAGGGATGTCCAATAATAATTCCTTTCTTGGCTTCTATTTTTAATATTAAAGGGATTTCTCAACCCCAGGATGAATATTTTTTTCTTTTAGATGTTAATTATATTGTTTTAAAATGTTAATTCTATTCATCGATGCCAGTCAAGTTATTTCTTTTTTTTAAACCCTTATATATATACTGTATATTATATATATGTATATGTATATGTATGTATGTATATATATATATATATATATATATATATATATATATATATATATATATATATATATATATATATATACTGTGTATTGGCTCCAAGGCAGAAGAGTGGTAAGGGCTAGGCAATGGGGGTCAAGTGACTTGCCCAGGTTCACACAGCTGGGAAGTGGCTGAGGCTGGATTCGAACCTAGGACCTCCCACCTCTAGGCTTGGCTCCCAATCCACTGAGCTACCCAGCCGCCCACCCACCCCCTTAGGATTCTTTACAATATCTAATGATAAATGGTTCTCACGATCAATTTAAGTGTTCATTGAGGAACTTTGTATGGAAATTGAAGTTATGGATCACAAACGAAAGCAAATAATCTCAAACTACAACTCTGCTGTGACTCAGTAATAGTCGCCTTTAGATATTCCATTTTCAAAGAGCCATCATGGAAGGGATGAATGAGACACAGTGACTCCAAAAGCAAATGTTGACAGCAGTAATAGAAAGTACAGATTTTTGTTGGCTTGTAGTACTTGCCCAGAGTTAGAAAATGAAGAAAAGTCTGGGGTCAGATTCGAACCTACGACCTCTGGTCTTGAGGCCCAGCTCTCTGTCCACTGAGCCACTCAGCTGCGCTGCAACTTCCTTTTACTGAACTACTCAAGGGTTTGCAACTTTCCCAGGGTTGGTTGGTTTCGGTTTTTGGTAGCTAGGAGCCTGACTACATGGCTTCAAGGCTAAATGGCCACAGGTCCCCAGGCTATTTGGCTTGCTGGAGGCTTCATTCATTACGACACTCAAAAAGCCGCCTGCTGATCTGAACCATGGACTTCAGGAGAAGCCTGAGCTTCACAAAGCTTCCTTTGACAAAGGGCACTCCATCAACAAGTGCCTTCTTCTTCTGGGACAAGCACAATGGAGAAGCTGGCCAAATGGCTAATCGGTGCAAGTCCCAGCTGATTCAACTCTTTATGCTGAGCCTCTCTTCCTTCCCTCCGTGGCCATAAAAAGCTCAGCTGAAAACAACCCATAACCCTTCATGAGGAAGCTCTTCAGTGGGTTGATTTCCAAAGCTGCTGCCTGAGGATAGAAGGAAGGACTTCCCCAAAAGGTCCCCAGGGAGGTACCTGAACTAAAGAAAGAGTCCATGCTGTATCCACACCTACTCTTACCCAGCTCTCTTTGTGGTCCCAGGATGGCTCCGATCTGAATAGAGCTCAACAGGTGGAACTGCATAAGGAGGATACCAGCAGAGACCAGCTTGACAATAGGAAAGAACTTCCTTGGGGAGCAAAATTGGAACTGCCACCTCTGGTCATAGAGCCAGACAGGTAGTGGAGAGATTTCTATCATTTCCATTGCCTGAGAGGGATGTCCAATAATAATTCCTTTCTTGGCTTCTATTTTTAATATTAAAGGGATTTCTCAACCCCAGGATGAATATTTTTTTCTTTTAGATGTTAATTATATTGTTTTAAAATGTTAATTCTATTCATCGATGCCAGTCAAGTTATTTCTTTTTTTTAAACCCTTATATATATACTGTATATTATATATATGTATATGTATATGTATGTATGTATATATATATATATACTGTGTATTGGCTCCAAGTCAGAAGAGTGGTAAGGGCTAGGCAATGGGGGTCAAGTGACTTGCCCAGGTTCACACAGCTGGGAAGTGGCTGAGGCTGGATTCGAACCTAGGACCTCCCACCTCTAGGCTTGGCTCCCAATCCACTGAGCTACCCAGCCGCCCAATCCACTGAGCTACCCAGCCGCCCACCCACCCCCTTAGGATTCTTTACAATATCTAATGATAAATGGTTCTCACGATCAATTTAAGTGTTCATTGAGGAACTTTGTATGGAAATTGAAGTTATGGATCACAAACGAAAGCAAATAATCTCAAACTACAACTCTGCTGTGACTCAGTAATAGTCGCCTTTAGATATTCCATTTTCAAAGAGCCATCATGGAAGGGATGAATGAGACACAGTGACTCCAAAAGCAAATGTTGACAGCAGTAATAGAAAGTACAGATTTTTGTTGGCTTGTAGTACTTGCCCAGAGTTAGAAAATGAAGAAAAGTCTGGGGTCAGATTCGAACCTACGACCTCTGGTCTTGAGGCCCAGCTCTCTGTCCACTGAGCCACTCAGCTGCGCTGCAACTTCCTTTTACTGAACTACTCAAGGGTTTGCAACTTTCCCAGGGTTGGTTGGTTTCGGTTTTTGGTAGCTAGGAGCCTGACTACATGGCTTCAAGGCTAAATGGCCACAGGTCCCCAGGCTATTTGGCTTGCTGGAGGCTTCATTCATTACGACACTCAAAAAGCCGCCTGCTGATCTGAACCATGGACTTCAGGAGAAGCCTGAGCTTCACAAAGCTTCCTTTGACAAAGGGCACTCCATCAACAAGTGCCTTCTTCTTCTGGGACAAGCACAATGGAGAAGCTGGCCAAATGGCTAATCGGTGCAAGTCCCAGCTGATTCAACTCTTTATGCTGAGCCTCTCTTCCTTCCCTCCGTGGCCATAAAAAGCTCAGCTGAAAACAACCCATAACCCTTCATGAGGAAGCTCTTCAGTGGGTTGATTTCCAAAGCTGCTGCCTGAGGATAGAAGGAAGGACTTCCCCAAAAGGTCCCCAGGGAGGTACCTGAACTAAAGAAAGAGTCCATGCTGTATCCACACCTACTCTTACCCAGCTCTCTTTGTGGTCCCAGGATGGCTCCGATCTGAATAGAGCTCAACAGGTGGAACTGCATAAGGAGGATACCAGCAGAGACCAGCTTGACAATAGGAAAGAACTTCCTTGGGGAGCAAAATTGGAACTGCCACCTCTGGTCATAGAGCCAGACAGGTAGTGGAGAGATTTCTATCATTTCCATTGCCTGAGAGGGATGTCCAATAATAATTCCTTTCTTGGCTTCTATTTTTAATATTAAAGGGATTTCTCAACCCCAGGATGAATATTTTTTTCTTTTAGATGTTAATTATATTGTTTTAAAATGTTAATTCTATTCATCGATGCCAGTCAAGTTATTTCTTTTTTTTAAACCCTTATATATATACTGTATATTATATATATGTATATGTATATGTATGTATGTATATATATATATATATATATATATATATATATATATATATATACTGTGTATTGGCTCCAAGGCAGAAGAGTGGTAAGGGCTAGGCAATGGGGGTCAAGTGACTTGCCCAGGTTCACACAGCTGGGAAGTGGCTGAGGCTGGATTCGAACCTAGGACCTCCCACCTCTAGGCTTGGCTCCCAATCCACTGAGCTACCCAGCCGCCCAATCCACTGAGCTACCCAGCCGCCCACCCACCCCCTTAGGATTCTTTACAATATCTAATGATAAATGGTTCTCACGATCAATTTAAGTGTTCATTGAGGAACTTTGTATGGAAATTGAAGTTATGGATCACAAACGAAAGCAAATAATCTCAAACTACAACTCTGCTGTGACTCAGTAATAGTCGCCTTTAGATATTCCATTTTCAAAGAGCCATCATGGAAGGGATGAATGAGACACAGTGACTCCAAAAGCAAATGTTGACAGCAGTAATAGAAAGTACAGATTTTTGTTGGCTTGTAGTACTTGCCCAGAGTTAGAAAATGAAGAAAAGTCTGGGGTCAGATTCGAACCTACGACCTCTGGTCTTGAGGCCCAGCTCTCTGTCCACTGAGCCACTCAGCTGCGCTGCAACTTCCTTTTACTGAACTACTCAAGGGTTTGCAACTTTCCCAGGGTTGGTTGGTTTCGGTTTTTGGTAGCTAGGAGCCTGACTACATGGCTTCAAGGCTAAATGGCCACAGGTCCCCAGGCTATTTGGCTTGCTGGAGGCTTCATTCATTACGACACTCAAAAAGCCGCCTGCTGATCTGAACCATGGACTTCAGGAGAAGCCTGAGCTTCACAAAGCTTCCTTTGACAAAGGGCACTCCATCAACAAGTGCCTTCTTCTTCTGGGACAAGCACAATGGAGAAGCTGGCCAAATGGCTAATCGGTGCAAGTCCCAGCTGATTCAACTCTTTATGCTGAGCCTCTCTTCCTTCCCTCCGTGGCCATAAAAAGCTCAGCTGAAAACAACCCATAACCCTTCATGAGGAAGCTCTTCAGTGGGTTGATTTCCAAAGCTGCTGCCTGAGGATAGAAGGAAGGACTTCCCCAAAAGGTCCCCAGGGAGGTACCTGAACTAAAGAAAGAGTCCATGCTGTATCCACACCTACTCTTACCCAGCTCTCTTTGTGGTCCCAGGATGGCTCCGATCTGAATAGAGCTCAACAGGTGGAACTGCATAAGGAGGATACCAGCAGAGACCAGCTTGACAATAGGAAAGAACTTCCTTGGGGAGCAAAATTGGAACTGCCACCTCTGGTCATAGAGCCAGACAGGTAGTGGAGAGATTTCTATCATTTCCATTGCCTGAGAGGGATGTCCAATAATAATTCCTTTCTTGGCTTCTATTTTTAATATTAAAGGGATTTCTCAACCCCAGGATGAATATTTTTTTCTTTTAGATGTTAATTATATTGTTTTAAAATGTTAATTCTATTCATCGATGCCAGTCAAGTTATTTCTTTTTTTTAAACCCTTATATATACTGTATATTATATATATGTATATGTATATGTATGTATGTATATATATATATATACTGTGTATTGGCTCCAAGGCAGAAGAGTGGTAAGGGCTAGGCAATGGGGGTCAAGTGACTTGCCCAGGTTCACACAGCTGGGAAGTGGCTGAGGCTGGATTCGAACCTAGGACCTCCCACCTCTAGGCTTGGCTCCCAATCCACTGAGCTACCCAGCCGCCCAATCCACTGAGCTACCCAGCCGCCCACCCACCCCCTTAGGATTCTTTACAATATCTAATGATAAATGGTTCTCACGATCAATTTAAGTGTTCATTGAGGAACTTTGTATGGAAATTGAAGTTATGGATCACAAACGAAAGCAAATAATCTCAAACTACAACTCTGCTGTGACTCAGTAATAGTCGCCTTTAGATATTCCATTTTCAAAGAGCCATCATGGAAGGGATGAATGAGACACAGTGACTCCAAAAGCAAATGTTGACAGCAGTAATAGAAAGTACAGATTTTTGTTGGCTTGTAGTACTTGCCCAGAGTTAGAAAATGAAGAAAAGTCTGGGGTCAGATTCGAACCTACGACCTCTGGTCTTGAGGCCCAGCTCTCTGTCCACTGAGCCACTCAGCTGCGCTGCAACTTCCTTTTACTGAACTACTCAAGGGTTTGCAACTTTCCCAGGGTTGGTTGGTTTCGGTTTTTGGTAGCTAGGAGCCTGACTACATGGCTTCAAGGCTAAATGGCCACAGGTCCCCAGGCTATTTGGCTTGCTGGAGGCTTCATTCATTACGACACTCAAAAAGCCGCCTGCTGATCTGAACCATGGACTTCAGGAGAAGCCTGAGCTTCACAAAGCTTCCTTTGACAAAGGGCACTCCATCAACAAGTGCCTTCTTCTTCTGGGACAAGCACAATGGAGAAGCTGGCCAAATGGCTAATCGGTGCAAGTCCCAGCTGATTCAACTCTTTATGCTGAGCCTCTCTTCCTTCCCTCCGTGGCCATAAAAAGCTCAGCTGAAAACAACCCATAACCCTTCATGAGGAAGCTCTTCAGTGGGTTGATTTCCAAAGCTGCTGCCTGAGGATAGAAGGAAGGACTTCCCCAAAAGGTCCCCAGGGAGGTACCTGAACTAAAGAAAGAGTCCATGCTGTATCCACACCTACTCTTACCCAGCTCTCTTTGTGGTCCCAGGATGGCTCCGATCTGAATAGAGCTCAACAGGTGGAACTGCATAAGGAGGATACCAGCAGAGACCAGCTTGACAATAGGAAAGAACTTCCTTGGGGAGCAAAATTGGAACTGCCACCTCTGGTCATAGAGCCAGACAGGTAGTGGAGAGATTTCTATCATTTCCATTGCCTGAGAGGGATGTCCAATAATAATTCCTTTCTTGGCTTCTATTTTTAATATTAAAGGGATTTCTCAACCCCAGGATGAATATTTTTTTCTTTTAGATGTTAATTATATTGTTTTAAAATGTTAATTCTATTCATCGATGCCAGTCAAGTTATTTCTTTTTTTTAAACCCTTATATATATACTGTATATTATATATATGTATATGTATATGTATGTATGTATGTATATATATATACTGTGTATTGGCTCCAAGGCAGAAGAGTGGTAAGGGCTAGGCAATGGGGGTCAAGTGACTTGCCCAGGTTCACACAGCTGGGAAGTGGCTGAGGCTGGATTCGAACCTAGGACCTCCCACCTCTAGGCTTGGCTCCCAATCCACTGAGCTACCCAGCCGCCCAATCCACTGAGCTACCCAGCCGCCCACCCACCCCCTTAGGATTCTTTACAATATCTAATGATAAATGGTTCTCACGATCAATTTAAGTGTTCATTGAGGAACTTTGTATGGAAATTGAAGTTATGGATCACGAACGAAAGGACATAATCTCAAACTACAACTCTGCTGTGACTCAGTAATAGTCGCCTTTAGATATTCCATTTTCAAAGAGCCATCATGGAAGTGATGAATGAGACACAGTGACTCCAAAAGCAAATGTTGACAGCAGTAATAGAAAGTACAGATTTTTGTTGGCTTGTAGTACTTGCCCAGAGTTAGAAAATGAAGAAAAGTCTGGGGTCAGATTCGAACCTACGACCTCTGGTCTTGAGGCCCAGCTCTCTGTCCACTGAGCCACTCAGCTGCGCTGCAACTTCCTTTTACTGAACTACTCAAGGGTTTGCAACTTTCCCAGGGTTGGTTGGTTTCGGTTTTTGGTAGCTAGGAGCCTGACTACATGGCTTCAAGGCTAAATGGCCACAGGTCCCCAGGCTATTTGGCTTGCTGGAGGCTTCATTCATTACGACACTCAAAAAGCCGCCTGCTGATCTGAACCATGGACTTCAGGAGAAGCCTGAGCTTCACAAAGCTTCCTTTGACAAAGGGCACTCCATCAACAAGTGCCTTCTTCTTCTGGGACAAGCACAATGGAGAAGCTGGCCAAATGGCTAATCGGTGCAAGTCCCAGCTGATTCAACTCTTTATGCTGAGCCTCTCTTCCTTCCCTCCGTGGCCATAAAAAGCTCAGCTGAAAACAACCCATAACCCTTCATGAGGAAGCTCTTCAGTGGGTTGATTTCCAAAGCTGCTGCCTGAGGATAGAAGGAAGGACTTCCCCAAAAGGTCCCCAGGGAGGTACCTGAACTAAAGAAAGAGTCCATGCTGTATCCACACCTACTCTTACCCAGCTCTCTTTGTGGTCCCAGGATGGCTCCGATCTGAATAGAGCTCAACAGGTGGAACTGCATAAGGAGGATACCAGCAGAGACCAGCTTGACAATAGGAAAGAACTTCCTTGGGGAGCAAAATTGGAACTGCCACCTCTGGTCATAGAGCCAGACAGGTAGTGGAGAGATTTCTATCATTTCCATTGCCTGAGAGGGATGTCCAATAATAATTCCTTTCTTGGCTTCTATTTTTAATATTAAAGGGATTTCTCAACCCCAGGATGAATATTTTTTTCTTTTAGATGTTAATTATATTGTTTTAAAATGTTAATTCTATTCATCGATGCCAGTCAAGTTATTTCTTTTTTTTAAACCCTTATATATATACTGTATATTATATATATGTATATGTATATGTATGTATGTATATATATATATATATATATATATATATATATATATATATATACTGTGTATTGGCTCCAAGGCAGAAGAGTGGTAAGGGCTAGGCAATGGGGGTCAAGTGACTTGCCCAGGTTCACACAGCTGGGAAGTGGCTGAGGCTGGATTCGAACCTAGGACCTCCCACCTCTAGGCTTGGCTCCCAATCCACTGAGCTACCCAGCCGCCCAATCCACTGAGCTACCCAGCCGCCCACCCACCCCCTTAGGATTCTTTACAATATCTAATGATAAATGGTTCTCACGATCAATTTAAGTGTTCATTGAGGAACTTTGTATGGAAATTGAAGTTATGGATCACAAACGAAAGCAAATAATCTCAAACTACAACTCTGCTGTGACTCAGTAATAGTCGCCTTTAGATATTCCATTTTCAAAGAGCCATCATGGAAGTGATGAATGAGACACAGTGACTCCAAAAGCAAATGTTGACAGCAGTAATAGAAAGTACAGATTTTTGTTGGCTTGTAGTACTTGCCCAGAGTTAGAAAATGAAGAAAAGTCTGGGGTCAGATTCGAACCTACGACCTCTGGTCTTGAGGCCCAGCTCTCTGTCCACTGAGCCACTCAGCTGCGCTGCAACTTCCTTTTACTGAACTACTCAAGGGTTTGCAACTTTCCCAGGGTTGGTTGGTTTCGGTTTTTGGTAGCTAGGAGCCTGACTACATGGCTTCAAGGCTAAATGGCCACAGGTCCCCAGGCTATTTGGCTTGCTGGAGGCTTCATTCATTACGACACTCAAAAAGCCGCCTGCTGATCTGAACCATGGACTTCAGGAGAAGCCTGAGCTTCACAAAGCTTCCTTTGACAAAGGGCACTCCATCAACAAGTGCCTTCTTCTTCTGGGACAAGCACAATGGAGAAGCTGGCCAAATGGCTAATCGGTGCAAGTCCCAGCTGATTCAACTCTTTATGCTGAGCCTCTCTTCCTTCCCTCCGTGGCCATAAAAAGCTCAGCTGAAAACAACCCATAACCCTTCATGAGGAAGCTCTTCAGTGGGTTGATTTCCAAAGCTGCTGCCTGAGGATAGAAGGAAGGACTTCCCCAAAAGGTCCCCAGGGAGGTACCTGAACTAAAGAAAGAGTCCATGCTGTATCCACACCTACTCTTACCCAGCTCTCTTTGTGGTCCCAGGATGGCTCCGATCTGAATAGAGCTCAACAGGTGGAACTGCATAAGGAGGATACCAGCAGAGACCAGCTTGACAATAGGAAAGAACTTCCTTGGGGAGCAAAATTGGAACTGCCACCTCTGGTCATAGAGCCAGACAGGTAGTGGAGAGATTTCTATCATTTCCATTGCCTGAGAGGGATGTCCAATAATAATTCCTTTCTTGGCTTCTATTTTTAATATTAAAGGGATTTCTCAACCCCAGGATGAATATTTTTTTCTTTTAGATGTTAATTATATTGTTTTAAAATGTTAATTCTATTCATCGATGCCAGTCAAGTTATTTCTTTTTTTTAAACCCTTATATATATACTGTATATTATATATATGTATATGTATATGTATGTATGTATATATATATATATATATATATATATATATATATATATATATATATACTGTGTATTGGCTCCAAGGCAGAAGAGTGGTAAGGGCTAGGCAATGGGGGTCAAGTGACTTGCCCAGGTTCACACAGCTGGGAAGTGGCTGAGGCTGGATTCGAACCTAGGACCTCCCACCTCTAGGCTTGGCTCCCAATCCACTGAGCTACCCAGCCGCCCACCCACCCCCTTAGGATTCTTTACAATATCTAATGATAAATGGTTCTCACGATCAATTTAAGTGTTCATTGAGGAACTTTGTATGGAAATTGAAGTTATGGATCACAAACGAAAGCAAATAATCTCAAACTACAACTCTGCTGTGACTCAGTAATAGTCGCCTTTAGATATTCCATTTTCAAAGAGCCATCATGGAAGGGATGAATGAGACACAGTGACTCCAAAAGCAAATGTTGACAGCAGTAATAGAAAGTACAGATTTTTGTTGGCTTGTAGTACTTGCCCAGAGTTAGAAAATGAAGAAAAGTCTGGGGTCAGATTCGAACCTACGACCTCTGGTCTTGAGGCCCAGCTCTCTGTCCACTGAGCCACTCAGCTGCGCTGCAACTTCCTTTTACTGAACTACTCAAGGGTTTGCAACTTTCCCAGGGTTGGTTGGTTTCGGTTTTTGGTAGCTAGGAGCCTGACTACATGGCTTCAAGGCTAAATGGCCACAGGTCCCCAGGCTATTTGGCTTGCTGGAGGCTTCATTCATTACGACACTCAAAAAGCCGCCTGCTGATCTGAACCATGGACTTCAGGAGAAGCCTGAGCTTCACAAAGCTTCCTTTGACAAAGGGCACTCCATCAACAAGTGCCTTCTTCTTCTGGGACAAGCACAATGGAGAAACTGGCCAAATGGCTAATCGGTGCAAGTCCCAGCTGATTCAACTCTTTATGCTGAGCCTCTCTTCCTTCCCTCCGTGGCCATAAAAAGCTCAGCTGAAAACAACCCATAACCCTTCATGAGGAAGCTCTTCAGTGGGTTGATTTCCAAAGCTGCTGCCTGAGGATAGAAGGAAGGACTTCCCCAAAAGGTCCCCAGGGAGGTACCTGAACTAAAGAAAGAGTCCATGCTGTATCCACACCTACTCTTACCCAGCTCTCTTTGTGGTCCCAGGATGGCTCCGATCTGAATAGAGCTCAACAGGTGGAACTGCATAAGGAGGATACCAGCAGAGACCAGCTTGACAATAGGAAAGAACTTCCTTGGGGAGCAAAATTGGAACTGCCACCTCTGGTCATAGAGCCAGACAGGTAGTGGAGAGATTTCTATCATTTCCATTGCCTGAGAGGGATGTCCAATAATAATTCCTTTCTTGGCTTCTATTTTTAATATTAAAGGGATTTCTCAACCCCAGGATGAATATTTTTTTCTTTTAGATGTTAATTATATTGTTTTAAAATGTTAATTCTATTCATCGATGCCAGTCAAGTTATTTCTTTTTTTTAAACCCTTATATATATACTGTATATTATATATATGTATATGTATATGTATGTATGTATATATATATATATATATATATATATATATATATATATACTGTGTATTGGCTCCAAGGCAGAAGAGTGGTAAGGGCTAGGCAATGGGGGTCAAGTGACTTGCCCAGGTTCACACAGCTGGGAAGTGGCTGAGGCTGGATTCGAACCTAGGACCTCCCACCTCTAGGCTTGGCTCCCAATCCACTGAGCTACCCAGCCGCCCAATCCACTGAGCTACCCAGCCGCCCACCCACCCCCTTAGGATTCTTTACAATATCTAATGATAAATGGTTCTCACGATCAATTTAAGTGTTCATTGAGGAACTTTGTATGGAAATTGAAGTTATGGATCACAAACGAAAGCAAATAATCTCAAACTACAACTCTGCTGTGACTCAGTAATAGTCGCCTTTAGATATTCCATTTTCAAAGAGCCATCATGGAAGGGATGAATGAGACACAGTGACTCCAAAAGCAAATGTTGACAGCAGTAATAGAAAGTACAGATTTTTGTTGGCTTGTAGTACTTGCCCAGAGTTAGAAAATGAAGAAAAGTCTGGGGTCAGATTCGAACCTACGACCTCTGGTCTTGAGGCCCAGCTCTCTGTCCACTGAGCCACTCAGCTGCGCTGCAACTTCCTTTTACTGAACTACTCAAGGGTTTGCAACTTTCCCAGGGTTGGTTGGTTTCGGTTTTTGGTAGCTAGGAGCCTGACTACATGGCTTCAAGGCTAAATGGCCACAGGTCCCCAGGCTATTTGGCTTGCTGGAGGCTTCATTCATTACGACACTCAAAAAGCCGCCTGCTGATCTGAACCATGGACTTCAGGAGAAGCCTGAGCTTCACAAAGCTTCCTTTGACAAAGGGCACTCCATCAACAAGTGCCTTCTTCTTCTGGGACAAGCACAATGGAGAAGCTGGCCAAATGGCTAATCGGTGCAAGTCCCAGCTGATTCAACTCTTTATGCTGAGCCTCTCTTCCTTCCCTCCGTGGCCATAAAAAGCTCAGCTGAAAACAACCCATAACCCTTCATGAGGAAGCTCTTCAGTGGGTTGATTTCCAAAGCTGCTGCCTGAGGATAGAAGGAAGGACTTCCCCAAAAGGTCCCCAGGGAGGTACCTGAACTAAAGAAAGAGTCCATGCTGTATCCACACCTACTCTTACCCAGCTCTCTTTGTGGTCCCAGGATGGCTCCGATCTGAATAGAGCTCAACAGGTGGAACTGCATAAGGAGGATACCAGCAGAGACCAGCTTGACAATAGGAAAGAACTTCCTTGGGGAGCAAAATTGGAACTGCCACCTCTGGTCATAGAGCCAGACAGGTAGTGGAGAGATTTCTATCATTTCCATTGCCTGAGAGGGATGTCCAATAATAATTCCTTTCTTGGCTTCTATTTTTAATATTAAAGGGATTTCTCAACCCCAGGATGAATATTTTTTTCTTTTAGATGTTAATTATATTGTTTTAAAATGTTAATTCTATTCATCGATGCCAGTCAAGTTATTTCTTTTTTTTAAACCCTTATATATATACTGTATATTATATATATGTATATGTATATGTATGTATGTATATATATATATATATATATATATATATATATATATATATACTGTGTATTGGCTCCAAGGCAGAAGAGTGGTAAGGGCTAGGCAATGGGGGTCAAGTGACTTGCCCAGGTTCACACAGCTGGGAAGTGGCTGAGGCTGGATTCGAACCTAGGACCTCCCACCTCTAGGCTTGGCTCCCAATCCACTGAGCTACCCAGCCGCCCAATCCACTGAGCTACCCAGCCGCCCACCCACCCCCTTAGGATTCTTTACAATATCTAATGATAAATGGTTCTCACGATCAATTTAAGTGTTCATTGAGGAACTTTGTATGGAAATTGAAGTTATGGATCACAAACGAAAGCAAATAATCTCAAACTACAACTCTGCTGTGACTCAGTAATAGTCGCCTTTAGATATTCCATTTTCAAAGAGCCATCATGGAAGGGATGAATGAGACACAGTGACTCCAAAAGCAAATGTTGACAGCAGTAATAGAAAGTACAGATTTTTGTTGGCTTGTAGTACTTGCCCAGAGTTAGAAAATGAAGAAAAGTCTGGGGTCAGATTCGAACCTACGACCTCTGGTCTTGAGGCCCAGCTCTCTGTCCACTGAGCCACTCAGCTGCGCTGCAACTTCCTTTTACTGAACTACTCAAGGGTTTGCAACTTTCCCAGGGTTGGTTGGTTTCGGTTTTTGGTAGCTAGGAGCCTGACTACATGGCTTCAAGGCTAAATGGCCACAGGTCCCCAGGCTATTTGGCTTGCTGGAGGCTTCATTCATTACGACACTCAAAAAGCCGCCTGCTGATCTGAACCATGGACTTCAGGAGAAGCCTGAGCTTCACAAAGCTTCCTTTGACAAAGGGCACTCCATCAACAAGTGCCTTCTTCTTCTGGGACAAGCACAATGGAGAAGCTGGCCAAATGGCTAATCGGTGCAAGTCCCAGCTGATTCAACTCTTTATGCTGAGCCTCTCTTCCTTCCCTCCGTGGCCATAAAAAGCTCAGCTGAAAACAACCCATAACCCTTCATGAGGAAGCTCTTCAGTGGGTTGATTTCCAAAGCTGCTGCCTGAGGATAGAAGGAAGGACTTCCCCAAAAGGTCCCCAGGGAGGTACCTGAACTAAAGAAAGAGTCCATGCTGTATCCACACCTACTCTTACCCAGCTCTCTTTGTGGTCCCAGGATGGCTCCGATCTGAATAGAGCTCAACAGGTGGAACTGCATAAGGAGGATACCAGCAGAGACCAGCTTGACAATAGGAAAGAACTTCCTTGGGGAGCAAAATTGGAACTGCCACCTCTGGTCATAGAGCCAGACAGGTAGTGGAGAGATTTCTATCATTTCCATTGCCTGAGAGGGATGTCCAATAATAATTCCTTTCTTGGCTTCTATTTTTAATATTAAAGGGATTTCTCAACCCCAGGATGAATATTTTTTTCTTTTAGATGTTAATTATATTGTTTTAAAATGTTAATTCTATTCATCGATGCCAGTCAAGTTATTTCTTTTTTTTAAACCCTTATATATATACTGTATATTATATATATGTATGTATGTATATATATATATATATATATATATATACTGTGTATTGGCTCCAAGGCAGAAGAGTGGTAAGGGCTAGGCAATGGGGGTCAAGTGACTTGCCCAGGTTCACACAGCTGGGAAGTGGCTGAGGCTGGATTCGAACCTAGGACCTCCCACCTCTAGGCTTGGCTCCCAATCCACTGAGCTACCCAGCCGCCCAATCCACTGAGCTACCCAGCCGCCCACCCACCCCCTTAGGATTCTTTACAATATCTAATGATAAATGGTTCTCACGATCAATTTAAGTGTTCATTGAGGAACTTTGTATGGAAATTGAAGTTATGGATCACAAACGAAAGCAAATAATCTCAAACTACAACTCTGCTGTGACTCAGTAATAGTCGCCTTTAGATATTCCATTTTCAAAGAGCCATCATGGAAGGGATGAATGAGACACAGTGACTCCAAAAGCAAATGTTGACAGCAGTAATAGAAAGTACAGATTTTTGTTGGCTTGTAGTACTTGCCCAGAGTTAGAAAATGAAGAAAAGTCTGGGGTCAGATTCGAACCTACGACCTCTGGTCTTGAGGCCCAGCTCTCTGTCCACTGAGCCACTCAGCTGCGCTGCAACTTCCTTTTACTGAACTACTCAAGGGTTTGCAACTTTCCCAGGGTTGGTTGGTTTCGGTTTTTGGTAGCTAGGAGCCTGACTACATGGCTTCAAGGCTAAATGGCCACAGGTCCCCAGGCTATTTGGCTTGCTGGAGGCTTCATTCATTACGACACTCAAAAAGCCGCCTGCTGATCTGAACCATGGACTTCAGGAGAAGCCTGAGCTTCACAAAGCTTCCTTTGACAAAGGGCACTCCATCAACAAGTGCCTTCTTCTTCTGGGACAAGCACAATGGAGAAGCTGGCCAAATGGCTAATCGGTGCAAGTCCCAGCTGATTCAACTCTTTATGCTGAGCCTCTCTTCCTTCCCTCCGTGGCCATAAAAAGCTCAGCTGAAAACAACCCATAACCCTTCATGAGGAAGCTCTTCAGTGGGTTGATTTCCAAAGCTGCTGCCTGAGGATAGAAGGAAGGACTTCCCCAAAAGGTCCCCAGGGAGGTACCTGAACTAAAGAAAGAGTCCATGCTGTATCCACACCTACTCTTACCCAGCTCTCTTTGTGGTCCCAGGATGGCTCCGATCTGAATAGAGCTCAACAGGTGGAACTGCATAAGGAGGATACCAGCAGAGACCAGCTTGACAATAGGAAAGAACTTCCTTGGGGAGCAAAATTGGAACTGCCACCTCTGGTCATAGAGCCAGACAGGTAGTGGAGAGATTTCTATCATTTCCATTGCCTGAGAGGGATGTCCAATAATAATTCCTTTCTTGGCTTCTATTTTTAATATTAAAGGGATTTCTCAACCCCAGGATGAATATTTTTTTCTTTTAGATGTTAATTATATTGTTTTAAAATGTTAATTCTATTCATCGATGCCAGTCAAGTTATTTCTTTTTTTTAAACCCTTATATATATACTGTATATTATATATATGTATATGTATATGTATGTATGTATATATATATATATATATACTGTGTATTGGCTCCAAGGCAGAAGAGTGGTAAGGGCTAGGCAATGGGGGTCAAGTGACTTGCCCAGGTTCACACAGCTGGGAAGTGGCTGAGGCTGGATTCGAACCTAGGACCTCCCACCTCTAGGCTTGGCTCCCAATCCACTGAGCTACCCAGCCGCCCAATCCACTGAGCTACCCAGCCGCCCACCCACCCCCTTAGGATTCTTTACAATATCTAATGATAAATGGTTCTCACGATCAATTTAAGTGTTCATTGAGGAACTTTGTATGGAAATTGAAGTTATGGATCACAAACGAAAGCAAATAATCTCAAACTACAACTCTGCTGTGACTCAGTAATAGTCGCCTTTAGATATTCCATTTTCAAAGAGCCATCATGGAAGGGATGAATGAGACACAGTGACTCCAAAAGCAAATGTTGACAGCAGTAATAGAAAGTACAGATTTTTGTTGGCTTGTAGTACTTGCCCAGAGTTAGAAAATGAAGAAAAGTCTGGGGTCAGATTCGAACCTACGACCTCTGGTCTTGAGGCCCAGCTCTCTGTCCACTGAGCCACTCAGCTGCGCTGCAACTTCCTTTTACTGAACTACTCAAGGGTTTGCAACTTTCCCAGGGTTGGTTGGTTTCGGTTTTTGGTAGCTAGGAGCCTGACTACATGGCTTCAAGGCTAAATGGCCACAGGTCCCCAGGCTATTTGGCTTGCTGGAGGCTTCATTCATTACGACACTCAAAAAGCCGCCTGCTGATCTGAACCATGGACTTCAGGAGAAGCCTGAGCTTCACAAAGCTTCCTTTGACAAAGGGCACTCCATCAACAAGTGCCTTCTTCTTCTGGGACAAGCACAATGGAGAAGCTGGCCAAATGGCTAATCGGTGCAAGTCCCAGCTGATTCAACTCTTTATGCTGAGCCTCTCTTCCTTCCCTCCGTGGCCATAAAAAGCTCAGCTGAAAACAACCCATAACCCTTCATGAGGAAGCTCTTCAGTGGGTTGATTTCCAAAGCTGCTGCCTGAGGATAGAAGGAAGGACTTCCCCAAAAGGTCCCCAGGGAGGTACCTGAACTAAAGAAAGAGTCCATGCTGTATCCACACCTACTCTTACCCAGCTCTCTTTGTGGTCCCAGGATGGCTCCGATCTGAATAGAGCTCAACAGGTGGAACTGCATAAGGAGGATACCAGCAGAGACCAGCTTGACAATAGGAAAGAACTTCCTTGGGGAGCAAAATTGGAACTGCCACCTCTGGTCATAGAGCCAGACAGGTAGTGGAGAGATTTCTATCATTTCCATTGCCTGAGAGGGATGTCCAATAATAATTCCTTTCTTGGCTTCTATTTTTAATATTAAAGGGATTTCTCAACCCCAGGATGAATATTTTTTTCTTTTAGATGTTAATTATATTGTTTTAAAATGTTAATTCTATTCATCGATGCCAGTCAAGTTATTTCTTTTTTTTAAACCCTTATATATATACTGTATATTATATATATGTATATGTATATGTATGTATGTATATATATATATATATATATATATATATATATATATATATATATATATATATATATATATACTGTGTATTGGCTCCAAGGCAGAAGAGTGGTAAGGGCTAGGCAATGGGGGTCAAGTGACTTGCCCAGGTTCACACAGCTGGGAAGTGGCTGAGGCTGGATTCGAACCTAGGACCTCCCACCTCTAGGCTTGGCTCCCAATCCACTGAGCTACCCAGCCGCCCACCCACCCCCTTAGGATTCTTTACAATATCTAATGATAAATGGTTCTCACGATCAATTTAAGTGTTCATTGAGGAACTTTGTATGGAAATTGAAGTTATGGATCACAAACGAAAGCAAATAATCTCAAACTACAACTCTGCTGTGACTCAGTAATAGTCGCCTTTAGATATTCCATTTTCAAAGAGCCATCATGGAAGGGATGAATGAGACACAGTGACTCCAAAAGCAAATGTTGACAGCAGTAATAGAAAGTACAGATTTTTGTTGGCTTGTAGTACTTGCCCAGAGTTAGAAAATGAAGAAAAGTCTGGGGTCAGATTCGAACCTACGACCTCTGGTCTTGAGGCCCAGCTCTCTGTCCACTGAGCCACTCAGCTGCGCTGCAACTTCCTTTTACTGAACTACTCAAGGGTTTGCAACTTTCCCAGGGTTGGTTGGTTTCGGTTTTTGGTAGCTAGGAGCCTGACTACATGGCTTCAAGGCTAAATGGCCACAGGTCCCCAGGCTATTTGGCTTGCTGGAGGCTTCATTCATTACGACACTCAAAAAGCCGCCTGCTGATCTGAACCATGGACTTCAGGAGAAGCCTGAGCTTCACAAAGCTTCCTTTGACAAAGGGCACTCCATCAACAAGTGCCTTCTTCTTCTGGGACAAGCACAATGGAGAAGCTGGCCAAATGGCTAATCGGTGCAAGTCCCAGCTGATTCAACTCTTTATGCTGAGCCTCTCTTCCTTCCCTCCGTGGCCATAAAAAGCTCAGCTGAAAACAACCCATAACCCTTCATGAGGAAGCTCTTCAGTGGGTTGATTTCCAAAGCTGCTGCCTGAGGATAGAAGGAAGGACTTCCCCAAAAGGTCCCCAGGGAGGTACCTGAACTAAAGAAAGAGTCCATGCTGTATCCACACCTACTCTTACCCAGCTCTCTTTGTGGTCCCAGGATGGCTCCGATCTGAATAGAGCTCAACAGGTGGAACTGCATAAGGAGGATACCAGCAGAGACCAGCTTGACAATAGGAAAGAACTTCCTTGGGGAGCAAAATTGGAACTGCCACCTCTGGTCATAGAGCCAGACAGGTAGTGGAGAGATTTCTATCATTTCCATTGCCTGAGAGGGATGTCCAATAATAATTCCTTTCTTGGCTTCTATTTTTAATATTAAAGGGATTTCTCAACCCCAGGATGAATATTTTTTTCTTTTAGATGTTAATTATATTGTTTTAAAATGTTAATTCTATTCATCGATGCCAGTCAAGTTATTTCTTTTTTTTAAACCCTTATATATATACTGTATATTATATATATGTATATGTATATGTATGTATGTATATATATATATATATATATATATACTGTGTATTGGCTCCAAGGCAGAAGAGTGGTAAGGGCTAGGCAATGGGGGTCAAGTGACTTGCCCAGGTTCACACAGCTGGGAAGTGGCTGAGGCTGGATTCGAACCTAGGACCTCCCACCTCTAGGCTTGGCTCCCAATCCACTGAGCTACCCAGCCGCCCACCCACCCCCTTAGGATTCTTTACAATATCTAATGATAAATGGTTCTCACGATCAATTTAAGTGTTCATTGAGGAACTTTGTATGGAAATTGAAGTTATGGATCACAAACGAAAGCAAATAATCTCAAACTACAACTCTGCTGTGACTCAGTAATAGTCGCCTTTAGATATTCCATTTTCAAAGAGCCATCATGGAAGGGATGAATGAGACACAGTGACTCCAAAAGCAAATGTTGACAGCAGTAATAGAAAGTACAGATTTTTGTTGGCTTGTAGTACTTGCCCAGAGTTAGAAAATGAAGAAAAGTCTGGGGTCAGATTCGAACCTACGACCTCTGGTCTTGAGGCCCAGCTCTCTGTCCACTGAGCCACTCAGCTGCGCTGCAACTTCCTTTTACTGAACTACTCAAGGGTTTGCAACTTTCCCAGGGTTGGTTGGTTTCGGTTTTTGGTAGCTAGGAGCCTGACTACATGGCTTCAAGGCTAAATGGCCACAGGTCCCCAGGCTATTTGGCTTGCTGGAGGCTTCATTCATTACGACACTCAAAAAGCCGCCTGCTGATCTGAACCATGGACTTCAGGAGAAGCCTGAGCTTCACAAAGCTTCCTTTGACAAAGGGCACTCCATCAACAAGTGCCTTCTTCTTCTGGGACAAGCACAATGGAGAAGCTGGCCAAATGGCTAATCGGTGCAAGTCCCAGCTGATTCAACTCTTTATGCTGAGCCTCTCTTCCTTCCCTCCGTGGCCATAAAAAGCTCAGCTGAAAACAACCCATAACCCTTCATGAGGAAGCTCTTCAGTGGGTTGATTTCCAAAGCTGCTGCCTGAGGATAGAAGGAAGGACTTCCCCAAAAGGTCCCCAGGGAGGTACCTGAACTAAAGAAAGAGTCCATGCTGTATCCACACCTACTCTTACCCAGCTCTCTTTGTGGTCCCAGGATGGCTCCGATCTGAATAGAGCTCAACAGGTGGAACTGCATAAGGAGGATACCAGCAGAGACCAGCTTGACAATAGGAAAGAACTTCCTTGGGGAGCAAAATTGGAACTGCCACCTCTGGTCATAGAGCCAGACAGGTAGTGGAGAGATTTCTATCATTTCCATTGCCTGAGAGGGATGTCCAATAATAATTCCTTTCTTGGCTTCTATTTTTAATATTAAAGGGATTTCTCAACCCCAGGATGAATATTTTTTTCTTTTAGATGTTAATTATATTGTTTTAAAATGTTAATTCTATTCATCGATGCCAGTCAAGTTATTTCTTTTTTTTAAACCCTTATATATATACTGTATATTATATATATGTATATGTATATGTATGTATGTATATATATATATATATATATATATATATATATATATATATATATATATATATATATACTGTGTATTGGCTCCAAGGCAGAAGAGTGGTAAGGGCTAGGCAATGGGGGTCAAGTGACTTGCCCAGGTTCACACAGCTGGGAAGTGGCTGAGGCTGGATTCGAACCTAGGACCTCCCACCTCTAGGCTTGGCTCCCAATCCACTGAGCTACCCAGCCGCCCACCCACCCCCTTAGGATTCTTTACAATATCTAATGATAAATGGTTCTCACGATCAATTTAAGTGTTCATTGAGGAACTTTGTATGGAAATTGAAGTTATGGATCACAAACGAAAGCAAATAATCTCAAACTACAACTCTGCTGTGACTCAGTAATAGTCGCCTTTAGATATTCCATTTTCAAAGAGCCATCATGGAAGGGATGAATGAGACACAGTGACTCCAAAAGCAAATGTTGACAGCAGTAATAGAAAGTACAGATTTTTGTTGGCTTGTAGTACTTGCCCAGAGTTAGAAAATGAAGAAAAGTCTGGGGTCAGATTCGAACCTACGACCTCTGGTCTTGAGGCCCAGCTCTCTGTCCACTGAGCCACTCAGCTGCGCTGCAACTTCCTTTTACTGAACTACTCAAGGGTTTGCAACTTTCCCAGGGTTGGTTGGTTTCGGTTTTTGGTAGCTAGGAGCCTGACTACATGGCTTCAAGGCTAAATGGCCACAGGTCCCCAGGCTATTTGGCTTGCTGGAGGCTTCATTCATTACGACACTCAAAAAGCCGCCTGCTGATCTGAACCATGGACTTCAGGAGAAGCCTGAGCTTCACAAAGCTTCCTTTGACAAAGGGCACTCCATCAACAAGTGCCTTCTTCTTCTGGGACAAGCACAATGGAGAAGCTGGCCAAATGGCTAATCGGTAAAAGTCCCAGCTGATTCAACTCTTTATGCTGAGCCTCTCTTCCTTCCCTCCGTGGCCATAAAAAGCTCAGCTGAAAACAACCCATAACCCTTCATGAGGAAGCTCTTCAGTGGGTTGATTTCCAAAGCTGCTGCCTGAGGATAGAAGGAAGGACTTCCCCAAAAGGTCCCCAGGGAGGTACCTGAACTAAAGAAAGAGTCCATGCTGTATCCACACCTACTCTTACCCAGCTCTCTTTGTGGTCCCAGGATGGCTCCGATCTGAATAGAGCTCAACAGGTGGAACTGCATAAGGAGGATACCAGCAGAGACCAGCTTGACAATAGGAAAGAACTTCCTTGGGGAGCAAAATTGGAACTGCCACCTCTGGTCATAGAGCCAGACAGGTAGTGGAGAGATTTCTATCATTTCCATTGCCTGAGAGGGATGTCCAATAATAATTCCTTTCTTGGCTTCTATTTTTAATATTAAAGGGATTTCTCAACCCCAGGATGAATATTTTTTTCTTTTAGATGTTAATTATATTGTTTTAAAATGTTAATTCTATTCATCGATGCCAGTCAAGTTATTTCTTTTTTTTAAACCCTTATATATATACTGTATATTATATATATGTATATGTATATGTATGTATGTATATATATATATATACTGTGTATTGGCTCCAAGTCAGAAGAGTGGTAAGGGCTAGGCAATGGGGGTCAAGTGACTTGCCCAGGTTCACACAGCTGGGAAGTGGCTGAGGCTGGATTCGAACCTAGGACCTCCCACCTCTAGGCTTGGCTCCCAATCCACTGAGCTACCCAGCCGCCCAATCCACTGAGCTACCCAGCCGCCCACCCACCCCCCTTAGGATTCTTTACAATATCTAATGATAAATGGTTCTCACGATCAATTTAAGTGTTCATTGAGGAACTTTGTATGGAAATTGAAGTTATGGATCACGAACGAAAGCAAATAATCTCAAACTACAACTCTGCTGTGACTCAGTAATAGTCGCCTTTAGATATTCCATTTTCAAAGAGCCATCATGGAAGTGATGAATGAGACACAGTGACTCCAAAAGCAAATGTTGACAGCAGTAATAGAAAGTACAGATTTTTGTTGGCTTGTAGTACTTGCCCAGAGTTAGAAAATGAAGAAAAGTCTGGGGTCAGATTCGAACCTACGACCTCTGGTCTTGAGGCCCAGCTCTCTGTCCACTGAGCCACTCAGCTGCGCTGCAACTTCCTTTTACTGAACTACTCAAGGGTTTGCAACTTTCCCAGGGTTGGTTGGTTTCGGTTTTTGGTAGCTAGGAGCCTGACTACATGGCTTCAAGGCTAAATGGCCACAGGTCCCCAGGCTATTTGGCTTGCTGGAGGCTTCATTCATTACGACACTCAAAAAGCCGCCTGCTGATCTGAACCATGGACTTCAGGAGAAGCCTGAGCTTCACAAAGCTTCCTTTGACAAAGGGCACTCCATCAACAAGTGCCTTCTTCTTCTGGGACAAGCACAATGGAGAAGCTGGCCAAATGGCTAATCGGTGCAAGTCCCAGCTGATTCAACTCTTTATGCTGAGCCTCTCTTCCTTCCCTCCGTGGCCATAAAAAGCTCAGCTGAAAACAACCCATAACCCTTCATGAGGAAGCTCTTCAGTGGGTTGATTTCCAAAGCTGCTGCCTGAGGATAGAAGGAAGGACTTCCTCAAAAGGTCCCCAGGGAGGTACCTGAACTAAAGAAAGAGTCCATGCTGTATCCACACCTACTCTTACCCAGCTCTCTTTGTGGTCCCAGGATGGCTCCGATCTGAATAGAGCTCAACAGGTGGAACTGCATAAGGAGGATACCAGCAGAGACCAGCTTGACAATAGGAAAGAACTTCCTTGGGGAGCAAAATTGGAACTGCCACCTCTGGTCATAGAGCCAGACAGGTAGTGGAGAGATTTCTATCATTTCCATTGCCTGAGAGGGATGTCCAATAATAATTCCTTTCTTGGCTTCTATTTTTAATATTAAAGGGATTTCTCAACCCCAGGATGAATATTTTTTTCTTTTAGATGTTAATTATATTGTTTTAAAATGTTAATTCTATTCATCGATGCCAGTCAAGTTATTTCTTTTTTTTAAACCCTTATATATATACTGTATATTATATATATGTATATGTATATGTATGTATGTATATATATATATATATATATATATATATACTGTGTATTGGCTCCAAGGCAGAAGAGTGGTAAGGGCTAGGCAATGGGGGTCAAGTGACTTGCCCAGGTTCACACAGCTGGGAAGTGGCTGAGGCTGGATTCGAACCTAGGACCTCCCACCTCTAGGCTTGGCTCCCAATCCACTGAGCTACCCAGCCGCCCACCCACCCCCTTAGGATTCTTTACAATATCTAATGATAAATGGTTCTCACGATCAATTTAAGTGTTCATTGAGGAACTTTGTATGGAAATTGAAGTTATGGATCACAAACGAAAGCAAATAATCTCAAACTACAACTCTGCTGTGACTCAGTAATAGTCGCCTTTAGATATTCCATTTTCAAAGAGCCATCATGGAAGGGATGAATGAGACACAGTGACTCCAAAAGCAAATGTTGACAGCAGTAATAGAAAGTACAGATTTTTGTTGGCTTGTAGTACTTGCCCAGAGTTAGAAAATGAAGAAAAGTCTGGGGTCAGATTCGAACCTACGACCTCTGGTCTTGAGGCCCAGCTCTCTGTCCACTGAGCCACTCAGCTGCGCTGCAACTTCCTTTTACTGAACTACTCAAGGGTTTGCAACTTTCCCAGGGTTGGTTGGTTTCGGTTTTTGGTAGCTAGGAGCCTGACTACATGGCTTCAAGGCTAAATGGCCACAGGTCCCCAGGCTATTTGGCTTGCTGGAGGCTTCATTCATTACGACACTCAAAAAGCCGCCTGCTGATCTGAACCATGGACTTCAGGAGAAGCCTGAGCTTCACAAAGCTTCCTTTGACAAAGGGCACTCCATCAACAAGTGCCTTCTTCTTCTGGGACAAGCACAATGGAGAAGCTGGCCAAATGGCTAATCGGTGCAAGTCCCAGCTGATTCAACTCTTTATGCTGAGCCTCTCTTCCTTCCCTCCGTGGCCATAAAAAGCTCAGCTGAAAACAACCCATAACCCTTCATGAGGAAGCTCTTCAGTGGGTTGATTTCCAAAGCTGCTGCCTGAGGATAGAAGGAAGGACTTCCCCAAAAGGTCCCCAGGGAGGTACCTGAACTAAAGAAAGAGTCCATGCTGTATCCACACCTACTCTTACCCAGCTCTCTTTGTGGTCCCAGGATGGCTCCGATCTGAATAGAGCTCAACAGGTGGAACTGCATACGGAGGATACCAGCAGAGACCAGCTTGACAATAGGAAAGAACTTCCTTGGGGAGCAAAATTGGAACTGCCACCTCTGGTCATAGAGCCAGACAGGTAGTGGAGAGATTTCTATCATTTCCATTGCCTGAGAGGGATGTCCAATAATAATTCCTTTCTTGGCTTCTATTTTTAATATTAAAGGGATTTCTCAACCCCAGGATGAATATTTTTTTCTTTTAGATGTTAATAATATTGTTTTAAAATGTTAATTCTATTCATCGATGCCAGTCAAGTTATTTCTTTTTTTTAAACCCTTATATATATACTGTATATTATATATATGTATATGTATATGTATGTATGTATATATATATATATATATACTGTGTATTGGCTCCAAGGCAGAAGAGTGGTAAGGGCTAGGCAATGGGGGTCAAGTGACTTGCCCAGGTTCACACAGCTGGGAAGTGGCTGAGGCTGGATTCGAACCTAGGACCTCCCACCTCTAGGCTTGGCTCCCAATCCACTGAGCTACCCAGCCGCCCAATCCACTGAGCTACCCAGCCGCCCACCCACCCCCTTAGGATTCTTTACAATATCTAATGATAAATGGTTCTCACGATCAATTTAAGTGTTCATTGAGGAACTTTGTATGGAAATTGAAGTTATGGATCACAAACGAAAGCAAATAATCTCAAACTACAACTCTGCTGTGACTCAGTAATAGTCGCCTTTAGATATTCCATTTTCAAAGAGCCATCATGGAAGGGATGAATGAGACACAGTGACTCCAAAAGCAAATGTTGACAGCAGTAATAGAAAGTACAGATTTTTGTTGGCTTGTAGTACTTGCCCAGAGTTAGAAAATGAAGAAAAGTCTGGGGTCAGATTCGAACCTACGACCTCTGGTCTTGAGGCCCAGCTCTCTGTCCACTGAGCCACTCAGCTGCGCTGCAACTTCCTTTTACTGAACTACTCAAGGGTTTGCAACTTTCCCAGGGTTGGTTGGTTTCGGTTTTTGGTAGCTAGGAGCCTGACTACATGGCTTCAAGGCTAAATGGCCACAGGTCCCCAGGCTATTTGGCTTGCTGGAGGCTTCATTCATTACGACACTCAAAAAGCCGCCTGCTGATCTGAACCATGGACTTCAGGAGAAGCCTGAGCTTCACAAAGCTTCCTTTGACAAAGGGCACCCCATCAACAAGTGCTTTCTTCTTCTGGGACAAGCACAATGGAGAAGCTGGCCAAATGGCTAATCGGTGCAAGTCCCAGCTGATTCAACTCTTTATGCTGAGCCTCTCTTCCTTCCCTCCGTGGCCATAAAAAGCTCAGCTGAAAACAACCCATAACCCTTCATGAGGAAGCTCTTCAGTGGGTTGATTTCCAAAGCTGCTGCCTGAGGATAGAAGGAAGGACTTCCCCAAAAGGTCCCCAGGGAGGTACCTGAACTAATGAAAGAGTCCATGCTGTATCCACACCTACTCTTACCCAGCTCTCTTTGTGGTCCCAGGATGGCTCCGATCTGAATAGAGCTCAACAGGTGGAACTGCATAAGGAGGATACCAGCAGAGACCAGCTTGACAATAGGAAAGAACTTCCTTGGGGAGCAAAATTAGAACTGCCACCTCTGGTCATAGAGCCAGACAGGTAGTGGAGAGATTTCTATCATTTCCATTGCCTGAGAGGGATGTCCAATAATAATTCCTTTCTTGGCTTCTATTTTTAATATTAAAGGGATTTCTCAACCCCAGGATGAATATTTTTTTCTTTTAGATGTTAATTATATTGTTTTAAAATGTTAATTCTATTCATCGATGCCAGTCAAGTTATTTCTTTTTTTTAAACCCTTATATATATACTGTATATTATATATATGTATGTATGTATATATATATATATATATACTGTGTATTGGCTCCAAGGCAGAAGAGTGGTAAGGGCTAGGCAATGGGGGTCAAGTGACTTGCCCAGGTTCACACAGCTGGGAAGTGGCTGAGGCTGGATTCGAACCTAGGACCTCCCACCTCTAGGCTTGGCTCCCAATCCACTGAGCTACCCAGCCGCCCAATCCACTGAGCTACCCAGCCGCCCACCCACCCCCTTAGGATTCTTTACAATATCTAATGATAAATGGTTCTCACGATCAATTTAAGTGTTCATTGAGGAACTTTGTATGGAAATTGAAGTTATGGATCACGAACAAAAGGACATAATCTCAAACTACAACTCTGCTGTGACTCAGTAATAGTCGCCTTTAGATATTCCATTTTCAAAGAGCCATCATGGAAGGGATGAATGAGACACAGTGACTCCAAAAGCAAATGTTGACAGCAGTAATAGAAAGTACAGATTTTTGTTGGCTTGTAGTACTTGCCCAGAGTTAGAAAATGAAGAAAAGTCTGGGGTCAGATTCGAACCTACGACCTCTGGTCTTGAGGCCCAGCTCTCTGTCCACTGAGCCACTCAGCTGCGCTGCAACTTCCTTTTATTGAACTACTCAAGGGTTTGCAACTTTCCCAGGGTTGGTTGGTTTCAGTTTTTGGTAGCTAGGAGCCTGACTACATGGCTTCAAGGCTAAATGGCCACAGGTCCCCAGGCTATTTGGCTTGCTGGAGGCTTCATTCATTACGACACTCAAAAAGCCGCCTGCTGATCTGAACCATGGACTTCAGGAGAAGCCTGAGCTTCACAAAGCTTCCTTTGACAAAGGGCACTCCATCAACAAGTGCCTTCTTCTTCTGGGACAAGCACAATGGAGAAGCTGGCCAAATGGCTAATCGGTGCAAGTCCCAGCTGATTCAACTCTTTATGCTGAGCCTCTCTTCCTTCCCTCCGTGGCCATAAAAAGCTCAGCTGAAAACAACCCATAACCCTTCATGAGGAAGCTCTTCAGTGGGTTGATTTCCAAAGCTGCTGCCTGAGGATAGAAGGAAGGACTTCCCCAAAAGGTCCCCAGGGAGGTACCTGAACTAAAGAAAGAGTCCATGCTGTATCCACACCTACTCTTACCCAGCTCTCTTTGTGGTCCCAGGATGGCTCCGATCTGAATAGAGCTCAACAGGTGGAACTGCATAAGGAGGATACCAGCAGAGACCAGCTTGACAATAGGAAAGAACTTCCTTGGGGAGCAAAATTGGAACTGCCACCTCTGGTCATAGAGCCAGACAGGTAGTGGAGAGATTTCTATCATTTCCATTGCCTGAGAGGGATGTCCAATAATAATTCCTTTCTTGGCTTCTATTTTTAATATTAAAGGGATTTCTCAACCCCAGGATGAATATTTTTTTCTTTTAGATGTTAATTATATTGTTTTAAAATGTTAATTCTATTCATCGATGCCAGTCAAGTTATTTCTTTTTTTTAAACCCTTATATATATACTGTATATTATATATATGTATATGTATATGTATGTATGTATATATATATATATATATATACTGTGTATTGGCTCCAAGGCAGAAGAGTGGTAAGGGCTAGGCAATGGGGGTCAAGTGACTTGCCCAGGTTCACACAGCTGGGAAGTGGCTGAGGCTGGATTCGAACCTAGGACCTCCCACCTCTAGGCTTGGCTCCCAATCCACTGAGCTACCCAGCCGCCCAATCCACTGAGCTACCCAGCCGCCCACCCACCCCCTTAGGATTCTTTACAATATCTAATGATAAATGGTTCTCACGATCAATTTAAGTGTTCATTGAGGAACTTTGTATGGAAATTGAAGTTATGGATCACAAACGAAAGCAAATAATCTCAAACTACAACTCTGCTGTGACTCAGTAATAGTCGCCTTTAGATATTCCATTTTCAAAGAGCCATCATGGAAGGGATGAATGAGACACAGTGACTCCAAAAGCAAATGTTGACAGCAGTAATAGAAAGTACAGATTTTTGTTGGCTTGTAGTACTTGCCCAGAGTTAGAAAATGAAGAAAAGTCTGGGGTCAGATTCGAACCTACGACCTCTGGTCTTGAGGCCCAGCTCTCTGTCCACTGAGCCACTCAGCTGCGCTGCAACTTCCTTTTTCTGAACTACTCAAGGGTTTGCAACTTTCCCAGGGTTGGTTGGTTTCGGTTTTTGGTAGCTAGGAGCCTGACTACATGGCTTCAAGGCTAAATGGCCACAGGTCCCCAGGCTATTTGGCTTGCTGGAGGCTTCATTCATTACGACACTCAAAAAGCCGCCTGCTGATCTGAACCATGGACTTCAGGAGAAGCCTGAGCTTCACAAAGCTTCCTTTGACAAAGGGCACTCCATCAACAAGTGCCTTCTTCTTCTGGGACAAGCACAATGGAGAAGCTGGCCAAATGGCTAATCGGTGCAAGTCCCAGCTGATTCAACTCTTTATGCTGAGCCTCTCTTCCTTCCCTCCGTGGCCATAAAAAGCTCAGCTGAAAACAACCCATAACCCTTCATGAGGAAGCTCTTCAGTGGGTTGATTTCCAAAGCTGCTGCCTGAGGATAGAAGGAAGGACTTCCCCAAAAGGTCCCCAGGGAGGTACCTGAACTAAAGAAAGAGTCCATGCTGTATCCACACCTACTCTTACCCAGCTCTCTTTGTGGTCCCAGGATGGCTCCGATCTGAATAGAGCTCAACAGGTGGAACTGCATAAGGAGGATACCAGCAGAGACCAGCTTGACAATAGGAAAGAACTTCCTTGGGGAGCAAAATTGGAACTGCCACCTCTGGTCATAGAGCCAGACAGGTAGTGGAGAGATTTCTATCATTTCCATTGCCTGAGAGGGATGTCCAATAATAATTCCTTTCTTGGCTTCTATTTTTAATATTAAAGGGATTTCTCAACCCCAGGATGAATATTTTTTTCTTTTAGATGTTAATTATATTGTTTTAAAATGTTAATTCTATTCATCGATGCCAGTCAAGTTATTTCTTTTTTTTAAACCCTTATATATATACTGTATATTATATATATGTATATGTATATGTATGTATGTATATATATATATATATATATATATATATATACTGTGTATTGGCTCCAAGGCAGAAGAGTGGTAAGGGCTAGGCAATGGGGGTCAAGTGACTTGCCCAGGTTCACACAGCTGGGAAGTGGCTGAGGCTGGATTCGAACCTAGGACCTCCCACCTCTAGGCTTGGCTCCCAATCCACTGAGCTACCCAGCCGCCCAATCCACTGAGCTACCCAGCCGCCCACCCACCCCCTTAGGATTCTTTACAATATCTAATGATAAATGGTTCTCACGATCAATTTAAGTGTTCATTGAGGAACTTTGTATGGAAATTGAAGTTATGGATCACAAACGAAAGCAAATAATCTCAAACTACAACTCTGCTGTGACTCAGTAATAGTCGCCTTTAGATATTCCATTTTCAAAGAGCCATCATGGAAGGGATGAATGAGACACAGTGACTCCAAAAGCAAATGTTGACAGCAGTAATAGAAAGTACAGATTTTTGTTGGCTTGTAGTACTTGCCCAGAGTTAGAAAATGAAGAAAAGTCTGGGGTCAGATTCGAACCTACGACCTCTGGTCTTGAGGCCCAGCTCTCTGTCCACTGAGCCACTCAGCTGCGCTGCAACTTCCTTTTACTGAACTACTCAAGGGTTTGCAACTTTCCCAGGGTTGGTTGGTTTCGGTTTTTGGTAGCTAGGAGCCTGACTACATGGCTTCAAGGCTAAATGGCCACAGGTCCCCAGGCTATTTGGCTTGCTGGAGGCTTCATTCATTACGACACTCAAAAAGCCGCCTGCTGATCTGAACCATGGACTTCAGGAGAAGCCTGAGCTTCACAAAGCTTCCTTTGACAAAGGGCACTCCATCAACAAGTGCCTTCTTCTTCTGGGACAAGCACAATGGAGAAGCTGGCCAAATGGCTAATCGGTGCAAGTCCCAGCTGATTCAACTCTTTATGCTGAGCCTCTCTTCCTTCCCTCCGTGGCCATAAAAAGCTCAGCTGAAAACAACCCATAACCCTTCATGAGGAAGCTCTTCAGTGGGTTGATTTCCAAAGCTGCTGCCTGAGGATAGAAGGAAGGACTTCCCCAAAAGGTCCCCAGGGAGGTACCTGAACTAAAGAAAGAGTCCATGCTGTATCCACACCTACTCTTACCCAGCTCTCTTTGTGGTCCCAGGATGGCTCCGATCTGAATAGAGCTCAACAGGTGGAACTGCATAAGGAGGATACCAGCAGAGACCAGCTTGACAATAGGAAAGAACTTCCTTGGGGAGCAAAATTGGAACTGCCACCTCTGGTCATAGAGCCAGACAGGTAGTGGAGAGATTTCTATCATTTCCATTGCCTGAGAGGGATGTCCAATAATAATTCCTTTCTTGGCTTCTATTTTTAATATTAAAGGGATTTCTCAACCCCAGGATGAATATTTTTTTCTTTTAGATGTTAATTATATTGTTTTAAAATGTTAATTCTATTCATCGATGCCAGTCAAGTTATTTCTTTTTTTTAAACCCTTATATATATACTGTATATTATATATATGTATATGTATATGTATGTATGTATATATATATATATATATATATATATATATATATATATATATATATATATATACTGTGTATTGGCTCCAAGGCAGAAGAGTGGTAAGGGCTAGGCAATGGGGGTCAAGTGACTTGCCCAGGTTCACACAGCTGGGAAGTGGCTGAGGCTGGATTCGAACCTAGGACCTCCCACCTCTAGGCTTGGCTCCCAATCCACTGAGCTACCCAGCCGCCCACCCACCCCCTTAGGATTCTTTACAATATCTAATGATAAATGGTTCTCACGATCAATTTAAGTGTTCATTGAGGAACTTTGTATGGAAATTGAAGTTATGGATCACAAACGAAAGCAAATAATCTCAAACTACAACTCTGCTGTGACTCAGTAATAGTCGCCTTTAGATATTCCATTTTCAAAGAGCCATCATGGAAGGGATGAATGAGACACAGTGACTCCAAAAGCAAATGTTGACAGCAGTAATAGAAAGTACAGATTTTTGTTGGCTTGTAGTACTTGCCCAGAGTTAGAAAATGAAGAAAAGTCTGGGGTCAGATTCGAACCTACGACCTCTGGTCTTGAGGCCCAGCTCTCTGTCCACTGAGCCACTCAGCTGCGCTGCAACTTCCTTTTACTGAACTACTCAAGGGTTTGCAACTTTCCCAGGGTTGGTTGGTTTCGGTTTTTGGTAGCTAGGAGCCTGACTACATGGCTTCAAGGCTAAATGGCCACAGGTCCCCAGGCTATTTGGCTTGCTGGAGGCTTCATTCATTACGACACTCAAAAAGCCGCCTGCTGATCTGAACCATGGACTTCAGGAGAAGCCTGAGCTTCACAAAGCTTCCTTTGACAAAGGGCACTCCATCAACAAGTGCCTTCTTCTTCTGGGACAAGCACAATGGAGAAGCTGGCCAAATGGCTAATCGGTAAAAGTCCCAGCTGATTCAACTCTTTATGCTGAGCCTCTCTTCCTTCCCTCCGTGGCCATAAAAAGCTCAGCTGAAAACAACCCATAACCCTTCATGAGGAAGCTCTTCAGTGGGTTGATTTCCAAAGCTGCTGCCTGAGGATAGAAGGAAGGACTTCCCCAAAAGGTCCCCAGGGAGGTACCTGAACTAAAGAAAGAGTCCATGCTGTATCCACACCTACTCTTACCCAGCTCTCTTTGTGGTCCCAGGATGGCTCCGATCTGAATAGAGCTCAACAGGTGGAACTGCATAAGGAGGATACCAGCAGAGACCAGCTTGACAATAGGAAAGAACTTCCTTGGGGAGCAAAATTGGAACTGCCACCTCTGGTCATAGAGCCAGACAGGTAGTGGAGAGATTTCTATCATTTCCATTGCCTGAGAGGGATGTCCAATAATAATTCCTTTCTTGGCTTCTATTTTTAATATTAAAGGGATTTCTCAACCCCAGGATGAATATTTTTTTCTTTTAGATGTTAATTATATTGTTTTAAAATGTTAATTCTATTCATCGATGCCAGTCAAGTTATTTCTTTTTTTTAAACCCTTATATATATACTGTATATTATATATATGTATATGTATATGTATGTATGTATATATATATATATACTGTGTATTGGCTCCAAGTCAGAAGAGTGGTAAGGGCTAGGCAATGGGGGTCAAGTGACTTGCCCAGGTTCACACAGCTGGGAAGTGGCTGAGGCTGGATTCGAACCTAGGACCTCCCACCTCTAGGCTTGGCTCCCAATCCACTGAGCTACCCAGCCGCCCAATCCACTGAGCTACCCAGCCGCCCACCCACCCCCCTTAGGATTCTTTACAATATCTAATGATAAATGGTTCTCACGATCAATTTAAGTGTTCATTGAGGAACTTTGTATGGAAATTGAAGTTATGGATCACGAACGAAAGCAAATAATCTCAAACTACAACTCTGCTGTGACTCAGTAATAGTCGCCTTTAGATATTCCATTTTCAAAGAGCCATCATGGAAGTGATGAATGAGACACAGTGACTCCAAAAGCAAATGTTGACAGCAGTAATAGAAAGTACAGATTTTTGTTGGCTTGTAGTACTTGCCCAGAGTTAGAAAATGAAGAAAAGTCTGGGGTCAGATTCGAACCTACGACCTCTGGTCTTGAGGCCCAGCTCTCTGTCCACTGAGCCACTCAGCTGCGCTGCAACTTCCTTTTACTGAACTACTCAAGGGTTTGCAACTTTCCCAGGGTTGGTTGGTTTCGGTTTTTGGTAGCTAGGAGCCTGACTACATGGCTTCAAGGCTAAATGGCCACAGGTCCCCAGGCTATTTGGCTTGCTGGAGGCTTCATTCATTACGACACTCAAAAAGCCGCCTGCTGATCTGAACCATGGACTTCAGGAGAAGCCTGAGCTTCACAAAGCTTCCTTTGACAAAGGGCACTCCATCAACAAGTGCCTTCTTCTTCTGGGACAAGCACAATGGAGAAGCTGGCCAAATGGCTAATCGGTGCAAGTCCCAGCTGATTCAACTCTTTATGCTGAGCCTCTCTTCCTTCCCTCCGTGGCCATAAAAAGCTCAGCTGAAAACAACCCATAACCCTTCATGAGGAAGCTCTTCAGTGGGTTGATTTCCAAAGCTGCTGCCTGAGGATAGAAGGAAGGACTTCCTCAAAAGGTCCCCAGGGAGGTACCTGAACTAAAGAAAGAGTCCATGCTGTATCCACACCTACTCTTACCCAGCTCTCTTTGTGGTCCCAGGATGGCTCCGATCTGAATAGAGCTCAACAGGTGGAACTGCATAAGGAGGATACCAGCAGAGACCAGCTTGACAATAGGAAAGAACTTCCTTGGGGAGCAAAATTGGAACTGCCACCTCTGGTCATAGAGCCAGACAGGTAGTGGAGAGATTTCTATCATTTCCATTGCCTGAGAGGGATGTCCAATAATAATTCCTTTCTTGGCTTCTATTTTTAATATTAAAGGGATTTCTCAACCCCAGGATGAATATTTTTTTCTTTTAGATGTTAATTATATTGTTTTAAAATGTTAATTCTATTCATCGATGCCAGTCAAGTTATTTCTTTTTTTTAAACCCTTATATATATACTGTATATTATATATATGTATATGTATATGTATGTATGTATATATATATATATATATATATATATATACTGTGTATTGGCTCCAAGGCAGAAGAGTGGTAAGGGCTAGGCAATGGGGGTCAAGTGACTTGCCCAGGTTCACACAGCTGGGAAGTGGCTGAGGCTGGATTCGAACCTAGGACCTCCCACCTCTAGGCTTGGCTCCCAATCCACTGAGCTACCCAGCCGCCCACCCACCCCCTTAGGATTCTTTACAATATCTAATGATAAATGGTTCTCACGATCAATTTAAGTGTTCATTGAGGAACTTTGTATGGAAATTGAAGTTATGGATCACAAACGAAAGCAAATAATCTCAAACTACAACTCTGCTGTGACTCAGTAATAGTCGCCTTTAGATATTCCATTTTCAAAGAGCCATCATGGAAGGGATGAATGAGACACAGTGACTCCAAAAGCAAATGTTGACAGCAGTAATAGAAAGTACAGATTTTTGTTGGCTTGTAGTACTTGCCCAGAGTTAGAAAATGAAGAAAAGTCTGGGGTCAGATTCGAACCTACGACCTCTGGTCTTGAGGCCCAGCTCTCTGTCCACTGAGCCACTCAGCTGCGCTGCAACTTCCTTTTACTGAACTACTCAAGGGTTTGCAACTTTCCCAGGGTTGGTTGGTTTCGGTTTTTGGTAGCTAGGAGCCTGACTACATGGCTTCAAGGCTAAATGGCCACAGGTCCCCAGGCTATTTGGCTTGCTGGAGGCTTCATTCATTACGACACTCAAAAAGCCGCCTGCTGATCTGAACCATGGACTTCAGGAGAAGCCTGAGCTTCACAAAGCTTCCTTTGACAAAGGGCACTCCATCAACAAGTGCCTTCTTCTTCTGGGACAAGCACAATGGAGAAGCTGGCCAAATGGCTAATCGGTGCAAGTCCCAGCTGATTCAACTCTTTATGCTGAGCCTCTCTTCCTTCCCTCCGTGGCCATAAAAAGCTCAGCTGAAAACAACCCATAACCCTTCATGAGGAAGCTCTTCAGTGGGTTGATTTCCAAAGCTGCTGCCTGAGGATAGAAGGAAGGACTTCCCCAAAAGGTCCCCAGGGAGGTACCTGAACTAAAGAAAGAGTCCATGCTGTATCCACACCTACTCTTACCCAGCTCTCTTTGTGGTCCCAGGATGGCTCCGATCTGAATAGAGCTCAACAGGTGGAACTGCATACGGAGGATACCAGCAGAGACCAGCTTGACAATAGGAAAGAACTTCCTTGGGGAGCAAAATTGGAACTGCCACCTCTGGTCATAGAGCCAGACAGGTAGTGGAGAGATTTCTATCATTTCCATTGCCTGAGAGGGATGTCCAATAATAATTCCTTTCTTGGCTTCTATTTTTAATATTAAAGGGATTTCTCAACCCCAGGATGAATATTTTTTTCTTTTAGATGTTAATAATATTGTTTTAAAATGTTAATTCTATTCATCGATGCCAGTCAAGTTATTTCTTTTTTTTAAACCCTTATATATATACTGTATATTATATATATGTATATGTATATGTATGTATGTATATATATATATATATATACTGTGTATTGGCTCCAAGGCAGAAGAGTGGTAAGGGCTAGGCAATGGGGGTCAAGTGACTTGCCCAGGTTCACACAGCTGGGAAGTGGCTGAGGCTGGATTCGAACCTAGGACCTCCCACCTCTAGGCTTGGCTCCCAATCCACTGAGCTACCCAGCCGCCCAATCCACTGAGCTACCCAGCCGCCCACCCACCCCCTTAGGATTCTTTACAATATCTAATGATAAATGGTTCTCACGATCAATTTAAGTGTTCATTGAGGAACTTTGTATGGAAATTGAAGTTATGGATCACAAACGAAAGCAAATAATCTCAAACTACAACTCTGCTGTGACTCAGTAATAGTCGCCTTTAGATATTCCATTTTCAAAGAGCCATCATGGAAGGGATGAATGAGACACAGTGACTCCAAAAGCAAATGTTGACAGCAGTAATAGAAAGTACAGATTTTTGTTGGCTTGTAGTACTTGCCCAGAGTTAGAAAATGAAGAAAAGTCTGGGGTCAGATTCGAACCTACGACCTCTGGTCTTGAGGCCCAGCTCTCTGTCCACTGAGCCACTCAGCTGCGCTGCAACTTCCTTTTACTGAACTACTCAAGGGTTTGCAACTTTCCCAGGGTTGGTTGGTTTCGGTTTTTGGTAGCTAGGAGCCTGACTACATGGCTTCAAGGCTAAATGGCCACAGGTCCCCAGGCTATTTGGCTTGCTGGAGGCTTCATTCATTACGACACTCAAAAAGCCGCCTGCTGATCTGAACCATGGACTTCAGGAGAAGCCTGAGCTTCACAAAGCTTCCTTTGACAAAGGGCACCCCATCAACAAGTGCTTTCTTCTTCTGGGACAAGCACAATGGAGAAGCTGGCCAAATGGCTAATCGGTGCAAGTCCCAGCTGATTCAACTCTTTATGCTGAGCCTCTCTTCCTTCCCTCCGTGGCCATAAAAAGCTCAGCTGAAAACAACCCATAACCCTTCATGAGGAAGCTCTTCAGTGGGTTGATTTCCAAAGCTGCTGCCTGAGGATAGAAGGAAGGACTTCCCCAAAAGGTCCCCAGGGAGGTACCTGAACTAATGAAAGAGTCCATGCTGTATCCACACCTACTCTTACCCAGCTCTCTTTGTGGTCCCAGGATGGCTCCGATCTGAATAGAGCTCAACAGGTGGAACTGCATAAGGAGGATACCAGCAGAGACCAGCTTGACAATAGGAAAGAACTTCCTTGGGGAGCAAAATTAGAACTGCCACCTCTGGTCATAGAGCCAGACAGGTAGTGGAGAGATTTCTATCATTTCCATTGCCTGAGAGGGATGTCCAATAATAATTCCTTTCTTGGCTTCTATTTTTAATATTAAAGGGATTTCTCAACCCCAGGATGAATATTTTTTTCTTTTAGATGTTAATTATATTGTTTTAAAATGTTAATTCTATTCATCGATGCCAGTCAAGTTATTTCTTTTTTTTAAACCCTTATATATATACTGTATATTATATATATGTATGTATGTATATATATATATATATATACTGTGTATTGGCTCCAAGGCAGAAGAGTGGTAAGGGCTAGGCAATGGGGGTCAAGTGACTTGCCCAGGTTCACACAGCTGGGAAGTGGCTGAGGCTGGATTCGAACCTAGGACCTCCCACCTCTAGGCTTGGCTCCCAATCCACTGAGCTACCCAGCCGCCCAATCCACTGAGCTACCCAGCCGCCCACCCACCCCCTTAGGATTCTTTACAATATCTAATGATAAATGGTTCTCACGATCAATTTAAGTGTTCATTGAGGAACTTTGTATGGAAATTGAAGTTATGGATCACGAACAAAAGGACATAATCTCAAACTACAACTCTGCTGTGACTCAGTAATAGTCGCCTTTAGATATTCCATTTTCAAAGAGCCATCATGGAAGGGATGAATGAGACACAGTGACTCCAAAAGCAAATGTTGACAGCAGTAATAGAAAGTACAGATTTTTGTTGGCTTGTAGTACTTGCCCAGAGTTAGAAAATGAAGAAAAGTCTGGGGTCAGATTCGAACCTACGACCTCTGGTCTTGAGGCCCAGCTCTCTGTCCACTGAGCCACTCAGCTGCGCTGCAACTTCCTTTTATTGAACTACTCAAGGGTTTGCAACTTTCCCAGGGTTGGTTGGTTTCAGTTTTTGGTAGCTAGGAGCCTGACTACATGGCTTCAAGGCTAAATGGCCACAGGTCCCCAGGCTATTTGGCTTGCTGGAGGCTTCATTCATTACGACACTCAAAAAGCCGCCTGCTGATCTGAACCATGGACTTCAGGAGAAGCCTGAGCTTCACAAAGCTTCCTTTGACAAAGGGCACTCCATCAACAAGTGCCTTCTTCTTCTGGGACAAGCACAATGGAGAAGCTGGCCAAATGGCTAATCGGTGCAAGTCCCAGCTGATTCAACTCTTTATGCTGAGCCTCTCTTCCTTCCCTCCGTGGCCATAAAAAGCTCAGCTGAAAACAACCCATAACCCTTCATGAGGAAGCTCTTCAGTGGGTTGATTTCCAAAGCTGCTGCCTGAGGATAGAAGGAAGGACTTCCCCAAAAGGTCCCCAGGGAGGTACCTGAACTAAAGAAAGAGTCCATGCTGTATCCACACCTACTCTTACCCAGCTCTCTTTGTGGTCCCAGGATGGCTCCGATCTGAATAGAGCTCAACAGGTGGAACTGCATAAGGAGGATACCAGCAGAGACCAGCTTGACAATAGGAAAGAACTTCCTTGGGGAGCAAAATTGGAACTGCCACCTCTGGTCATAGAGCCAGACAGGTAGTGGAGAGATTTCTATCATTTCCATTGCCTGAGAGGGATGTCCAATAATAATTCCTTTCTTGGCTTCTATTTTTAATATTAAAGGGATTTCTCAACCCCAGGATGAATATTTTTTTCTTTTAGATGTTAATTATATTGTTTTAAAATGTTAATTCTATTCATCGATGCCAGTCAAGTTATTTCTTTTTTTTAAACCCTTATATATATACTGTATATTATATATATGTATATGTATATGTATGTATGTATATATATATATATATATATATACTGTGTATTGGCTCCAAGGCAGAAGAGTGGTAAGGGCTAGGCAATGGGGGTCAAGTGACTTGCCCAGGTTCACACAGCTGGGAAGTGGCTGAGGCTGGATTCGAACCTAGGACCTCCCACCTCTAGGCTTGGCTCCCAATCCACTGAGCTACCCAGCCGCCCAATCCACTGAGCTACCCAGCCGCCCACCCACCCCCTTAGGATTCTTTACAATATCTAATGATAAATGGTTCTCACGATCAATTTAAGTGTTCATTGAGGAACTTTGTATGGAAATTGAAGTTATGGATCACAAACGAAAGCAAATAATCTCAAACTACAACTCTGCTGTGACTCAGTAATAGTCGCCTTTAGATATTCCATTTTCAAAGAGCCATCATGGAAGGGATGAATGAGACACAGTGACTCCAAAAGCAAATGTTGACAGCAGTAATAGAAAGTACAGATTTTTGTTGGCTTGTAGTACTTGCCCAGAGTTAGAAAATGAAGAAAAGTCTGGGGTCAGATTCGAACCTACGACCTCTGGTCTTGAGGCCCAGCTCTCTGTCCACTGAGCCACTCAGCTGCGCTGCAACTTCCTTTTTCTGAACTACTCAAGGGTTTGCAACTTTCCCAGGGTTGGTTGGTTTCGGTTTTTGGTAGCTAGGAGCCTGACTACATGGCTTCAAGGCTAAATGGCCACAGGTCCCCAGGCTATTTGGCTTGCTGGAGGCTTCATTCATTACGACACTCAAAAAGCCGCCTGCTGATCTGAACCATGGACTTCAGGAGAAGCCTGAGCTTCACAAAGCTTCCTTTGACAAAGGGCACTCCATCAACAAGTGCCTTCTTCTTCTGGGACAAGCACAATGGAGAAGCTGGCCAAATGGCTAATCGGTGCAAGTCCCAGCTGATTCAACTCTTTATGCTGAGCCTCTCTTCCTTCCCTCCGTGGCCATAAAAAGCTCAGCTGAAAACAACCCATAACCCTTCATGAGGAAGCTCTTCAGTGGGTTGATTTCCAAAGCTGCTGCCTGAGGATAGAAGGAAGGACTTCCCCAAAAGGTCCCCAGGGAGGTACCTGAACTAAAGAAAGAGTCCATGCTGTATCCACACCTACTCTTACCCAGCTCTCTTTGTGGTCCCAGGATGGCTCCGATCTGAATAGAGCTCAACAGGTGGAACTGCATAAGGAGGATACCAGCAGAGACCAGCTTGACAATAGGAAAGAACTTCCTTGGGGAGCAAAATTGGAACTGCCACCTCTGGTCATAGAGCCAGACAGGTAGTGGAGAGATTTCTATCATTTCCATTGCCTGAGAGGGATGTCCAATAATAATTCCTTTCTTGGCTTCTATTTTTAATATTAAAGGGATTTCTCAACCCCAGGATGAATATTTTTTTCTTTTAGATGTTAATTATATTGTTTTAAAATGTTAATTCTATTCATCGATGCCAGTCAAGTTATTTCTTTTTTTTAAACCCTTATATATATACTGTATATTATATATATGTATATGTATATGTATGTATGTATATATATATATATATATATATATATATATACTGTGTATTGGCTCCAAGGCAGAAGAGTGGTAAGGGCTAGGCAATGGGGGTCAAGTGACTTGCCCAGGTTCACACAGCTGGGAAGTGGCTGAGGCTGGATTCGAACCTAGGACCTCCCACCTCTAGGCTTGGCTCCCAATCCACTGAGCTACCCAGCCGCCCAATCCACTGAGCTACCCAGCCGCCCACCCACCCCCTTAGGATTCTTTACAATATCTAATGATAAATGGTTCTCACGATCAATTTAAGTGTTCATTGAGGAACTTTGTATGGAAATTGAAGTTATGGATCACAAACGAAAGCAAATAATCTCAAACTACAACTCTGCTGTGACTCAGTAATAGTCGCCTTTAGATATTCCATTTTCAAAGAGCCATCATGGAAGGGATGAATGAGACACAGTGACTCCAAAAGCAAATGTTGACAGCAGTAATAGAAAGTACAGATTTTTGTTGGCTTGTAGTACTTGCCCAGAGTTAGAAAATGAAGAAAAGTCTGGGGTCAGATTCGAACCTACGACCTCTGGTCTTGAGGCCCAGCTCTCTGTCCACTGAGCCACTCAGCTGCGCTGCAACTTCCTTTTACTGAACTACTCAAGGGTTTGCAACTTTCCCAGGGTTGGTTGGTTTCGGTTTTTGGTAGCTAGGAGCCTGACTACATGGCTTCAAGGCTAAATGGCCACAGGTCCCCAGGCTATTTGGCTTGCTGGAGGCTTCATTCATTACGACACTCAAAAAGCCGCCTGCTGATCTGAACCATGGACTTCAGGAGAAGCCTGAGCTTCACAAAGCTTCCTTTGACAAAGGGCACTCCATCAACAAGTGCCTTCTTCTTTTGGGACAAGCACAATGGAGAAGCTGGCCAAATGGCTAATCGGTGCAAGTCCCAGCTGATTCAACTCTTTATGCTGAGCCTCTCTTCCTTCCCTCCGTGGCCATAAAAAGCTCAGCTGAAAACAACCCATAACCCTTCATGAGGAAGCTCTTCAGTGGGTTGATTTCCAAAGCTGCTGCCTGAGGATAGAAGGAAGGACTTCCCCAAAAGGTCCCCAGGGAGGTACCTGAACTAAAGAAAGAGTCCATGCTGTATCCACACCTACTCTTACCCAGCTCTCTTTGTGGTCCCAGGATGGCTCCGATCTGAATAGAGCTCAACAGGTGGAACTGCATAAGGAGGATACCAGCAGAGACCAGCTTGACAATAGGAAAGAACTTCCTTGGGGAGCAAAATTGGAACTGCCACCTCTGGTCATAGAGCCAGACAGGTAGTGGAGAGATTTCTATCATTTCCATTGCCTGAGAGGGATGTCCAATAATAATTCCTTTCTTGGCTTCTATTTTTAATATTAAAGGGATTTCTCAACCCCAGGATGAATATTTTTTTCTTTTAGATGTTAATTATATTGTTTTAAAATGTTAATTCTATTCATCGATGCCAGTCAAGTTATTTCTTTTTTTTAAACCCTTATATATATACTGTATATTATATATATGTATATGTATATGTATGTATGTATATATATATATATATATATATACTGTGTATTGGCTCCAAGGCAGAAGAGTGGTAAGGGCTAGGCAATGGGGGTCAAGTGACTTGCCCAGGTTCACACAGCTGGGAAGTGGCTGAGGCTGGATTCGAACCTAGGACCTCCCACCTCTAGGCTTGGCTCCCAATCCACTGAGCTACCCAGCCGCCCAATCCACTGAGCTACCCAGCCGCCCACCCACCCCCTTAGGATTCTTTACAATATCTAATGATAAATGGTTCTCACGATCAATTTAAGTGTTCATTGAGGAACTTTGTATGGAAATTGAAGTTATGGATCACAAACGAAAGCAAATAATCTCAAACTACAACTCTGCTGTGACTCAGTAATAGTCGCCTTTAGATATTCCATTTTCAAAGAGCCATCATGGAAGGGATGAATGAGACACAGTGACTCCAAAAGCAAATGTTGACAGCAGTAATAGAAAGTACAGATTTTTGTTGGCTTGTAGTACTTGCCCAGAGTTAGAAAATGAAGAAAAGTCTGGGGTCAGATTCGAACCTACGACCTCTGGTCTTGAGGCCCAGCTCTCTGTCCACTGAGCCACTCAGCTGCGCTGCAACTTCCTTTTACTGAACTACTCAAGGGTTTGCAACTTTCCCAGGGTTGGTTGGTTTCGGTTTTTGGTAGCTAGGAGCCTGACTACATGGCTTCAAGGCTAAATGGCCACAGGTCCCCAGGCTATTTGGCTTGCTGGAGGCTTCATTCATTACGACACTCAAAAAGCCGCCTGCTGATCTGAACCATGGACTTCAGGAGAAGCCTGAGCTTCACAAAGCTTCCTTTGACAAAGGGCACTCCATCAACAAGTGCCTTCTTCTTCTGGGACAAGCACAATGGAGAAGCTGGCCAAATGGCTAATCGGTGCAAGTCCCAGCTGATTCAACTCTTTATGCTGAGCCTCTCTTCCTTCCCTCCGTGGCCATAAAAAGCTCAGCTGAAAACAACCCATAACCCTTCATGAGGAAGCTCTTCAGTGGGTTGATTTCCAAAGCTGCTGCCTGAGGATAGAAGGAAGGACTTCCCCAAAAGGTCCCCAGGGAGGTACCTGAACTAAAGAAAGAGTCCATGCTGTATCCACACCTACTCTTACCCAGCTCTCTTTGTGGTCCCAGGATGGCTCCGATCTGAATAGAGCTCAACAGGTGGAACTGCATAAGGAGGATACCAGCAGAGACCAGCTTGACAATAGGAAAGAACTTCCTTGGGGAGCAAAATTGGAACTGCCACCTCTGGTCATAGAGCCAGACAGGTAGTGGAGAGATTTCTATCATTTCCATTGCCTGAGAGGGATGTCCAATAATAATTCCTTTCTTGGCTTCTATTTTTAATATTAAAGGGATTTCTCAACCCCAGGATGAATATTTTTTTCTTTTAGATGTTAATTATATTGTTTTAAAATGTTAATTCTATTCATCGATGCCAGTCAAGTTATTTCTTTTTTTTAAACCCTTATATATATACTGTATATTATATATATGTATGTATGTATATATATATATATATATATACTGTGTATTGGCTCCAAGGCAGAAGAGTGGTAAGGGCTAGGCAATGGGGGTCAAGTGACTTGCCCAGGTTCACACAGCTGGGAAGTGGCTGAGGCTGGATTCGAACCTAGGACCTCCCACCTCTAGGCTTGGCTCCCAATCCACTGAGCTACCCAGCCGCCCAATCCACTGAGCTACCCAGCCGCCCACCCACCCCCTTAGGATTCTTTACAATATCTAATGATAAATGGTTCTCACGATCAATTTAAGTGTTCATTGAGGAACTTTGTATGGAAATTGAAGTTATGGATCACAAACGAAAGCAAATAATCTCAAACTACAACTCTGCTGTGACTCAGTAATAGTCGCCTTTAGATATTCCATTTTCAAAGAGCCATCATGGAAGGGATGAATGAGACACAGTGACTCCAAAAGCAAATGTTGACAGCAGTAATAGAAAGTACAGATTTTTGTTGGCTTGTAGTACTTGCCCAGAGTTAGAAAATGAAGAAAAGTCTGGGGTCAGATTCGAACCTACGACCTCTGGTCTTGAGGCCCAGCTCTCTGTCCACTGAGCCACTCAGCTGCGCTGCAACTTCCTTTTACTGAACTACTCAAGGGTTTGCAACTTTCCCAGGGTTGGTTGGTTTCGGTTTTTGGTAGCTAGGAGCCTGACTACATGGCTTCAAGGCTAAATGGCCACAGGTCCCCAGGCTATTTGGCTTGCTGGAGGCTTCATTCATTACGACACTCAAAAAGCCGCCTGCTGATCTGAACCATGGACTTCAGGAGAAGCCTGAGCTTCACAAAGCTTCCTTTGACAAAGGGCACTCCATCAACAAGTGCCTTCTTCTTCTGGGACAAGCACAATGGAGAAGCTGGCCAAATGGCTAATCGGTGCAAGTCCCAGCTGATTCAACTCTTTATGCTGAGCCTCTCTTCCTTCCCTCCGTGGCCATAAAAAGCTCAGCTGAAAACAACCCATAACCCTTCATGAGGAAGCTCTTCAGTGGGTTGATTTCCAAAGCTGCTGCCTGAGGATAGAAGGAAGGACTTCCCCAAAAGGTCCCCAGGGAGGTACCTGAACTAAAGAAAGAGTCCATGCTGTATCCACACCTACTCTTACCCAGCTCTCTTTGTGGTCCCAGGATGGCTCCGATCTGAATAGAGCTCAACAGGTGGAACTGCATAAGGAGGATACCAGCAGAGACCAGCTTGACAATAGGAAAGAACTTCCTTGGGGAGCAAAATTGGAACTGCCACCTCTGGTCATAGAGCCAGACAGGTAGTGGAGAGATTTCTATCATTTCCATTGCCTGAGAGGGATGTCCAATAATAATTCCTTTCTTGGCTTCTATTTTTAATATTAAAGGGATTTCTCAACCCCAGGATGAATATTTTTTTCTTTTAGATGTTAATTATATTGTTTTAAAATGTTAATTCTATTCATCGATGCCAGTCAAGTTATTTCTTTTTTTTAAACCCTTATATATATACTGTATATTATATATATGTATGTATGTATATGTATGTATGTATATATATATATATATATATATATACTGTGTATTGGCTCCAAGGCAGAAGAGTGGTAAGGGCTAGGCAATGGGGGTCAAGTGACTTGCCCAGGTTCACACAGCTGGGAAGTGGCTGAGGCTGGATTCGAACCTAGGACCTCCCACCTCTAGGCTTGGCTCCCAATCCACTGAGCTACCCAGCCGCCCAATCCACTGAGCTACCCAGCCGCCCACCCACCCCCTTAGGATTCTTTACAATATCTAATGATAAATGGTTCTCACGATCAATTTAAGTGTTCATTGAGGAACTTTGTATGGAAATTGAAGTTATGGATCACAAACGAAAGCAAATAATCTCAAACTACAACTCTGCTGTGACTCAGTAATAGTCGCCTTTAGATATTCCATTTTCAAAGAGCCATCATGGAAGGGATGAATGAGACACAGTGACTCCAAAAGCAAATGTTGACAGCAGTAATAGAAAGTACAGATTTTTGTTGGCTTGTAGTACTTGCCCAGAGTTAGAAAATGAAGAAAAGTCTGGGGTCAGATTCGAACCTACGACCTCTGGTCTTGAGGCCCAGCTCTCTGTCCACTGAGCCACTCAGCTGCGCTGCAACTTCCTTTTACTGAACTACTCAAGGGTTTGCAACTTTCCCAGGGTTGGTTGGTTTCGGTTTTTGGTAGCTAGGAGCCTGACTACATGGCTTCAAGGCTAAATGGCCACAGGTCCCCAGGCTATTTGGCTTGCTGGAGGCTTCATTCATTACGACACTCAAAAAGCCGCCTGCTGATCTGAACCATGGACTTCAGGAGAAGCCTGAGCTTCACAAAGCTTCCTTTGACAAAGGGCACTCCATCAACAAGTGCCTTCTTCTTCTGGGACAAGCACAATGGAGAAGCTGGCCAAATGGCTAATCGGTGCAAGTCCCAGCTGATTCAACTCTTTATGCTGAGCCTCTCTTCCTTCCCTCCGTGGCCATAAAAAGCTCAGCTGAAAACAACCCATAACCCTTCATGAGGAAGCTCTTCAGTGGGTTGATTTCCAAAGCTGCTGCCTGAGGATAGAAGGAAGGACTTCCCCAAAAGGTCCCCAGGGAGGTACCTGAACTAAAGAAAGAGTCCATGCTGTATCCACACCTACTCTTACCCAGCTCTCTTTGTGGTCCCAGGATGGCTCCGATCTGAATAGAGCTCAACAGGTGGAACTGCATAAGGAGGATACCAGCAGAGACCAGCTTGACAATAGGAAAGAACTTCCTTGGGGAGCAAAATTGGAACTGCCACCTCTGGTCATAGAGCCAGACAGGTAGTGGAGAGATTTCTATCATTTCCATTGCCTGAGAGGGATGTCCAATAATAATTCCTTTCTTGGCTTCTATTTTTAATATTAAAGGGATTTCTCAACCCCAGGATGAATATTTTTTTCTTTTAGATGTTAATTATATTGTTTTAAAATGTTAATTCTATTCATCGATGCCAGTCAAGTTATTTCTTTTTTTTAAACCCTTATATATATACTGTATATTATATATATGTATATGTATATGTATGTATGTATATATATATATATATATATATATACTGTGTATTGGCTCCAAGGCAGAAGAGTGGTAAGGGCTAGGCAATGGGGGTCAAGTGACTTGCCCAGGTTCACACAGCTGGGAAGTGGCTGAGGCTGGATTCGAACCTAGGACCTCCCACCTCTAGGCTTGGCTCCCAATCCACTGAGCTACCCAGCCGCCCAATCCACTGAGCTACCCAGCCGCCCACCCACCCCCTTAGGATTCTTTACAATATCTAATGATAAATGGTTCTCACGATCAATTTAAGTGTTCATTGAGGAACTTTGTATGGAAATTGAAGTTATGGATCACAAACGAAAGCAAATAATCTCAAACTACAACTCTGCTGTGACTCAGTAATAGTCGCCTTTAGATATTCCATTTTCAAAGAGCCATCATGGAAGGGATGAATGAGACACAGTGACTCCAAAAGCAAATGTTGACAGCAGTAATAGAAAGTACAGATTTTTGTTGGCTTGTAGTACTTGCCCAGAGTTAGAAAATGAAGAAAAGTCTGGGGTCAGATTCGAACCTACGACCTCTGGTCTTGAGGCCCAGCTCTCTGTCCACTGAGCCACTCAGCTGCGCTGCAACTTCCTTTTACTGAACTACTCAAGGGTTTGCAACTTTCCCAGGGTTGGTTGGTTTCGGTTTTTGGTAGCTAGGAGCCTGACTACATGGCTTCAAGGCTAAATGGCCACAGGTCCCCAGGCTATTTGGCTTGCTGGAGGCTTCATTCATTACGACACTCAAAAAGCCGCCTGCTGATCTGAACCATGGACTTCAGGAGAAGCCTGAGCTTCACAAAGCTTCCTTTGACAAAGGGCACTCCATCAACAAGTGCCTTCTTCTTCTGGGACAAGCACAATGGAGAAGCTGGCCAAATGGCTAATCGGTGCAAGTCCCAGCTGATTCAACTCTTTATGCTGAGCCTCTCTTCCTTCCCTCCGTGGCCATAAAAAGCTCAGCTGAAAACAACCCATAACCCTTCATGAGGAAGCTCTTCAGTGGGTTGATTTCCAAAGCTGCTGCCTGAGGATAGAAGGAAGGACTTCCCCAAAAGGTCCCCAGGGAGGTACCTGAACTAAAGAAAGAGTCCATGCTGTATCCACACCTACTCTTACCCAGCTCTCTTTGTGGTCCCAGGATGGCTCCGATCTGAATAGAGCTCAACAGGTGGAACTGCATAAGGAGGATACCAGCAGAGACCAGCTTGACAATAGGAAAGAACTTCCTTGGGGAGCAAAATTGGAACTGCCACCTCTGGTCATAGAGCCAGACAGGTAGTGGAGAGATTTCTATCATTTCCATTGCCTGAGAGGGATGTCCAATAATAATTCCTTTCTTGGCTTCTATTTTTAATATTAAAGGGATTTCTCAACCCCAGGATGAATATTTTTTTCTTTTAGATGTTAATTATATTGTTTTAAAATGTTAATTCTATTCATCGATGCCAGTCAAGTTATTTCTTTTTTTTAAACCCTTATATATATACTGTATATTATATATATGTATGTATGTATATATATATATATATATATATATACTGTGTATTGGCTCCAAGGCAGAAGAGTGGTAAGGGCTAGGCAATGGGGGTCAAGTGACTTGCCCAGGTTCACACAGCTGGGAAGTGGCTGAGGCTGGATTCGAACCTAGGACCTCCCACCTCTAGGCTTGGCTCCCAATCCACTGAGCTACCCAGCCGCCCAATCCACTGAGCAACCCAGCCGCCCACCCACCCCCTTAGGATTCTTTACAATATCTAATGATAAATGGTTCTCACGATCAATTTAAGTGTTCATTGAGGAACTTTGTATGGAAATTGAAGTTATGGATCACAAACGAAAGCAAATAATCTCAAACTACAACTCTGCTGTGACTCAGTAATAGTCGCCTTTAGATATTCCATTTTCAAAGAGCCATCATGGAAGGGATGAATGAGACACAGTGACTCCAAAAGCAAATGTTGACAGCAGTAATAGAAAGTACAGATTTTTGTTGGCTTGTAGTACTTGCCCAGAGTTAGAAAATGAAGAAAAGTCTGGGGTCAGATTCGAACCTACGACCTCTGGTCTTGAGGCCCAGCTCTCTGTCCACTGAGCCACTCAGCTGCGCTGCAACTTCCTTTTACTGAACTACTCAAGGGTTTGCAACTTTCCCAGGGTTGGTTGGTTTCGGTTTTTGGTAGCTAGGAGCCTGACTACATGGCTTCAAGGCTAAATGGCCACAGGTCCCCAGGCTATTTGGCTTGCTGGAGGCTTCATTCATTACGACACTCAAAAAGCCGCCTGCTGATCTGAACCATGGACTTCAGGAGAAGCCTGAGCTTCACAAAGCTTCCTTTGACAAAGGGCACTCCATCAACAAGTGCCTTCTTCTTCTGGGACAAGCACAATGGAGAAGCTGGCCAAATGGCTAATCGGTGCAAGTCCCAGCTGATTCAACTCTTTATGCTGAGCCTCTCTTCCTTCCCTCCGTGGCCATAAAAAGCTCAGCTGAAAACAACCCATAACCCTTCATGAGGAAGCTCTTCAGTGGGTTGATTTCCAAAGCTGCTGCCTGAGGATAGAAGGAAGGACTTCCCCAAAAGGTCCCCAGGGAGGTACCTGAACTAAAGAAAGAGTCCATGCTGTATCCACACCTACTCTTACCCAGCTCTCTTTGTGGTCCCAGGATGGCTCCGATCTGAATAGAGCTCAACAGGTGGAACTGCATAAGGAGGATACCAGCAGAGACCAGCTTGACAATAGGAAAGAACTTCCTTGGGGAGCAAAATTGGAACTGCCACCTCTGGTCATAGAGCCAGACAGGTAGTGGAGAGATTTCTATCATTTCCATTGCCTGAGAGGGATGTCCAATAATAATTCCTTTCTTGGCTTCTATTTTTAATATTAAAGGGATTTCTCAACCCCAGGATGAATATTTTTTTCTTTTAGATGTTAATTATATTGTTTTAAAATGTTAATTCTATTCATCGATGCCAGTCAAGTTATTTCTTTTTTTTAAACCCTTATATATATACTGTATATTATATATATGTATATGTATATGTATGTATGTATATATATATATATATATACTGTGTATTGGCTCCAAGGCAGAAGAGTGGTAAGGGCTAGGCAATGGGGGTCAAGTGACTTGCCCAGGTTCACACAGCTGGGAAGTGGCTGAGGCTGGATTCGAACCTAGGACCTCCCACCTCTAGGCTTGGCTCCCAATCCACTGAGCTACCCAGCCGCCCAATCCACTGAGCTACCCAGCCGCCCACCCACCCCCTTAGGATTCTTTACAATATCTAATGATAAATGGTTCTCACGATCAATTTAAGTGTTCATTGAGGAACTTTGTATGGAAATTGAAGTTATGGATCACGAACGAAAGCAAATAATCTCAAACTACAACTCTGCTGTGACTCAGTAATAGTCGCCTTTAGATATTCCATTTTCAAAGAGCCATCATGGAAGGGATGAATGAGACACAGTGACTCCAAAAGCAAATGTTGACAGCAGTAATAGAAAGTACAGATTTTTGTTGGCTTGTAGTACTTGCCCAGAGTTAGAAAATGAAGAAAAGTCTGGGGTCAGATTCGAACCTACGACCTCTGGTCTTGAGGCCCAGCTCTCTGTCCACTGAGCCACTCAGCTGCGCTGCAACTTCCTTTTACTGAACTACTCAAGGGTTTGCAACTTTCCCAGGGTTGGTTGGTTTCGGTTTTTGGTAGCTAGGAGCCTGACTACATGGCTTCAAGGCTAAATGGCCACAGGTCCCCAGGCTATTTGGCTTGCTGGAGGCTTCATTCATTACGACACTCAAAAAGCCGCCTGCTGATCTGAACCATGGACTTCAGGAGAAGCCTGAGCTTCACAAAGCTTCCTTTGACAAAGGGCACTCCATCAACAAGTGCCTTCTTCTTCTGGGACAAGCACAATGGAGAAGCTGGCCAAATGGCTAATCGGTGCAAGTCCCAGCTGATTCAACTCTTTATGCTGAGCCTCTCTTCCTTCCCTCCGTGGCCATAAAAAGCTCAGCTGAAAACAACCCATAACCCTTCATGAGGAAGCTCTTCAGTGGGTTGATTTCCAAAGCTGCTGCCTGAGGATAGAAGGAAGGACTTCCCCAAAAGGTCCCCAGGGAGGTACCTGAACTAAAGAAAGAGTCCATGCTGTATCCACACCTACTCTTACCCAGCTCTCTTTGTGGTCCCAGGATGGCTCCGATCTGAATAGAGCTCAACAGGTGGAACTGCATAAGGAGGATACCAGCAGAGACCAGCTTGACAATAGGAAAGAACTTCCTTGGGGAGCAAAATTGGAACTGCCACCTCTGGTCATAGAGCCAGACAGGTAGTGGAGAGATTTCTATCATTTCCATTGCCTGAGAGGGATGTCCAATAATAATTCCTTTCTTGGCTTCTATTTTTAATATTAAAGGGATTTCTCAACCCCAGGATGAATATTTTTTTCTTTTAGATGTTAATTATATTGTTTTAAAATGTTAATTCTATTCATCGATGCCAGTCAAGTTATTTCTTTTTTTTAAACCCTTATATATATACTGTATATTATATATATGTATATGTATATGTATGTATGTATATATATATATATATATACTGTGTATTGGCTCCAAGGCAGAAGAGTGGTAAGGGCTAGGCAATGGGGGTCAAGTGACTTGCCCAGGTTCACACAGCTGGGAAGTGGCTGAGGCTGGATTCGAACCTAGGACCACCCACCTCTAGGCTTGGCTCCCAATCCACTGAGCTACCCAGCCGCCCAATCCACTGAGCTACCCAGCCGCCCACCCACCCCCTTAGGATTCTTTACAATATCTAATGATAAATGGTTCTCACGATCAATTTAAGTGTTCATTGAGGAACTTTGTATGGAAATTGAAGTTATGGATCACAAACGAAAGCAAATAATCTCAAACTACAACTCTGCTGTGACTCAGTAATAGTCGCCTTTAGATATTCCATTTTCAAAGAGCCATCATGGAAGGGATGAATGAGACACAGTGACTCCAAAAGCAAATGTTGACAGCAGTAATAGAAAGTACAGATTTTTGTTGGCTTGTAGTACTTGCCCAGAGTTAGAAAATGAAGAAAAGTCTGGGGTCAGATTCGAACCTACGACCTCTGGTCTTGAGGCCCAGCTCTCTGTCCACTGAGCCACTCAGCTGCGCTGCAACTTCCTTTTACTGAACTACTCAAGGGTTTGCAACTTCCCCAGGGTTGGTTGGTTTCGGTTTTTGGTAGCTAGGAGCCTGACTACATGGCTTCAAGGCTAAATGGCCACAGGTCCCCAGGCTATTTGGCTTGCTGGAGGCTTCATTCATTACGACACTCAAAAAGCCGCCTGCTGATCTGAACCATGGACTTCAGGAGAAGCCTGAGCTTCACAAAGCTTCCTTTGACAAAGGGCACTCCATCAACAAGTGCCTTCTTCTTCTGGGACAAGCACAATGGAGAAGCTGGCCAAATGGCTAATCGGTGCAAGTCCCAGCTGATTCAACTCTTTATGCTGAGCCTCTCTTCCTTCCCTCCGTGGCCATAAAAAGCTCAGCTGAAAACAACCCATAACCCTTCATGAGGAAGCTCTTCAGTGGGTTGATTTCCAAAGCTGCTGCCTGAGGATAGAAGGAAGGACTTCCCCAAAAGGTCCCCAGGGAGGTACCTGAACTAAAGAAAGAGTCCATGCTGTATCCACACCTACTCTTACCCAGCTCTCTTTGTGGTCCCAGGATGGCTCCGATCTGAATAGAGCTCAACAGGTGGAACTGCATAAGGAGGATACCAGCAGAGACCAGCTTGACAATAGGAAAGAACTTCCTTGGGGAGCAAAATTGGAACTGCCACCTCTGGTCATAGAGCCAGACAGGTAGTGGAGAGATTTCTATCATTTCCATTGCCTGAGAGGGATGTCCAATAATAATTCCTTTCTTGGCTTCTATTTTTAATATTAAAGGGATTTCTCAACCCCAGGATGAATATTTTTTTCTTTTAGATGTTAATTATATTGTTTTAAAATGTTAATTCTATTCATCGATGCCAGTCAAGTTATTTCTTTTTTTAAACCCTTATATATATACTGTATATTATATATATGTATGTATGTATATATATATATATATATATATATATATATATATATACTGTGTATTGGCTCCAAGGCAGAAGAGTGGTAAGGGCTAGGCAATGGGGGTCAAGTGACTTGCCCAGGTTCACACAGCTGGGAAGTGGCTGAGGCTGGATTCGAACCTAGGACCTCCCACCTCTAGGCTTGGCTCCCAATCCACTGAGCTACCCAGCCGCCCAATCCACTGAGCAACCCAGCCGCCCACCCACCCCCTTAGGATTCTTTACAATATCTAATGATAAATGGTTCTCACGATCAATTTAAGTGTTCATTGAGGAACTTTGTATGGAAATTGAAGTTATGGATCACAAACGAAAGCAAATAATCTCAAACTACAACTCTGCTGTGACTCAGTAATAGTCGCCTTTAGATATTCCATTTTCAAAGAGCCATCATGGAAGGGATGAATGAGACACAGTGACTCCAAAAGCAAATGTTGACAGCAGTAATAGAAAGTACAGATTTTTGTTGGCTTGTAGTACTTGCCCAGAGTTAGAAAATGAAGAAAAGTCTGGGGTCAGATTCGAACCTACGACCTCTGGTCTTGAGGCCCAGCTCTCTGTCCACTGAGCCACTCAGCTGCGCTGCAACTTCCTTTTACTGAACTACTCAAGGGTTTGCAACTTTCCCAGGGTTGGTTGGTTTCGGTTTTTGGTAGCTAGGAGCCTGACTACATGGCTTCAAGGCTAAATGGCCACAGGTCCCCAGGCTATTTGGCTTGCTGGAGGCTTCATTCATTACGACACTCAAAAAGCCGCCTGCTGATCTGAACCATGGACTTCAGGAGAAGCCTGAGCTTCACAAAGCTTCCTTTGACAAAGGGCACTCCATCAACAAGTGCCTTCTTCTTCTGGGACAAGCACAATGGAGAAGCTGGCCAAATGGCTAATCGGTGCAAGTCCCAGCTGATTCAACTCTTTATGCTGAGCCTCTCTTCCTTCCCTCCGTGGCCATAAAAAGCTCAGCTGAAAACAACCCATAACCCTTCATGAGGAAGCTCTTCAGTGGGTTGATTTCCAAAGCTGCTGCCTGAGGATAGAAGGAAGGACTTCCCCAAAAGGTCCCCAGGGAGGTACCTGAACTAAAGAAAGAGTCCATGCTGTATCCACACCTACTCTTACCCAGCTCTCTTTGTGGTCCCAGGATGGCTCCGATCTGAATAGAGCTCAACAGGTGGAACTGCATAAGGAGGATACCAGCAGAGACCAGCTTGACAATAGGAAAGAACTTCCTTGGGGAGCAAAATTGGAACTGCCACCTCTGGTCATAGAGCCAGACAGGTAGTGGAGAGATTTCTATCATTTCCATTGCCTGAGAGGGATGTCCAATAATAATTCCTTTCTTGGCTTCTATTTTTAATATTAAAGGGATTTCTCAACCCCAGGATGAATATTTTTTTCTTTTAGATGTTAATTATATTGTTTTAAAATGTTAATTCTATTCATCGATGCCAGTCAAGTTATTTCTTTTTTTTAAACCCTTATATATATACTGTATATTATATATATGTATATGTATATGTATGTATGTATATATATATATATATACTATGTATTGGCTCCAAGGCAGAAGAGTGGTAAGGGCTAGGCAATGGGGGTCAAGTGACTTGCCCAGGTTCACACAGCTGGGAAGTGGCTGAGGCTGGATTCGAACCTAGGACCTCCCACCTCTAGGCTTGGCTCCCAATCCACTGAGCTACCCAGCCGCCCAATCCACTGAGCTACCCAGCCGCCCACCCACCCCCTTAGGATTCTTTACAATATCTAATGATAAATGGTTCTCACGATCAATTTAAGTGTTCATTGAGGAACTTTGTATGGAAATTGAAGTTATGGATCACAAACGAAAGCAAATAATCTCAAACTACAACTCTGCTGTGACTCAGTAATAGTCGCCTTTAGATATTCCATTTTCAAAGAGCCATCATGGAAGGGATGAATGAGACACAGTGACTCCAAAAGCAAATGTTGACAGCAGTAATAGAAAGTACAGATTTTTGTTGGCTTGTAGTACTTGCCCAGAGTTAGAAAATGAAGAAAAGTCTGGGGTCAGATTCGAACCTACGACCTCTGGTCTTGAGGCCCAGCTCTCTGTCCACTGAGCCACTCAGCTGCGCTGCAACTTCCTTTTACTGAACTACTCAAGGGTTTGCAACTTTCCCAGGGTTGGTTGGTTTCGGTTTTTGGTAGCTAGGAGCCTGACTACATGGCTTCAAGGCTAAATGGCCACAGGTCCCCAGGCTATTTGGCTTGCTGGAGGCTTCATTCATTACGACACTCAAAAAGCCGCCTGCTGATCTGAACCATGGACTTCAGGAGAAGCCTGAGCTTCACAAAGCTTCCTTTGACAAAGGGCACTCCATCAACAAGTGCCTTCTTCTTCTGGGACAAGCACAATGGAGAAGCTGGCCAAATGGCTAATCGGTGCAAGTCCCAGCTGATTCAACTCTTTATGCTGAGCCTCTCTTCCTTCCCTCCGTGGCCATAAAAAGCTCAGCTGAAAACAACCCATAACCCTTCATGAGGAAGCTCTTCAGTGGGTTGATTTCCAAAGCTGCTGCCTGAGGATAGAAGGAAGGACTTCCCCAAAAGGTCCCCAGGGAGGTACCTGAACTAAAGAAAGAGTCCATGCTGTATCCACACCTACTCTTACCCAGCTCTCTTTGTGGTCCCAGGATGGCTCCGATCTGAATAGAGCTCAACAGGTGGAACTGCATAAGGAGGATACCAGCAGAGACCAGCTTGACAATAGGAAAGAACTTCCTTGGGGAGCAAAATTGGAACTGCCACCTCTGGTCATAGAGCCAGACAGGTAGTGGAGAGATTTCTATCATTTCCATTGCCTGAGAGGGATGTCCAATAATAATTCCTTTCTTGGCTTCTATTTTTAATATTAAAGGGATTTCTCAACCCCAGGATGAATATTTTTTTCTTTTAGATGTTAATTATATTGTTTTAAAATGTTAATTCTATTCATCGATGCCAGTCAAGTTATTTCTTTTTTTTAAACCCTTATATATATACTGTATATTATATATATGTATGTATGTGTATATATATATATATACTGTGTATTGGCTCCAAGGCAGAAGAGTGGTAAGGGCTAGGCAATGGGGGTCAAGTGACTTGCCCAGGTTCACACAGCTGGGAAGTGGCTGAGGCTGGATTCGAACCTAGGACCTCCCACCTCTAGGCTTGGCTCCCAATCCACTGAGCTACCCAGCCGCCCAATCCACTGAGCTACCCAGCCGCCCACCCACCCCCTTAGGATTCTTTACAATATCTAATGATAAATGGTTCTCACGATCAATTTAAGTGTTCATTGAGGAACTTTGTAGGGAAATTGAAGTTATGGATCACGAACAAAAGGACATAATCTCAAACTACAACTCTGCTGTGACTCAGTAATAGTCGCCTTTAGATATTCCATTTTCAAAGAGCCATCATGGAAGGGATGAATGAGACACAGTGACTCCAAAAGCAAATGTTGACAGCAGTAATAGAAAGTACAGATTTTTGTTGGCTTGTAGTACTTGCCCAGAGTTAGAAAATGAAGAAAAGTCTGGGGTCAGATTCGAACCTACGACCTCTGGTCTTGAGGCCCAGCTCTCTGTCCACTGAGCCACTCAGCTGCGCTGCAACTTCCTTTTACTGAACTACTCAAGGGTTTGCAACTTTCCCAGGGTTGGTTGGTTTCGGTTTTTGGTAGCTAGGAGCCTGACTACATGGCTTCAAGGCTAAATGGCCACAGGTCCCCAGGCTATTTGGCTTGCTGGAGGCTTCATTCATTACGACACTCAAAAAGCCGCCTGCTGATCTGAACCATGGACTTCAGGAGAAGCCTGAGCTTCACAAAGCTTCCTTTGACAAAGGGCACTCCATCAACAAGTGCCTTCTTCTTCTGGGACAAGCACAATGGAGAAGCTGGCCAAATGGCTAATCGGTGCAAGTCCCAGCTGATTCAACTCTTTATGCTGAGCCTCTCTTCCTTCCCTCCGTGGCCATAAAAAGCTCAGCTGAAAACAACCCATAACCCTTCATGAGGAAGCTCTTCAGTGGGTTGATTTCCAAAGCTGCTGCCTGAGGATAGAAGGAAGGACTTCCCCAAAAGGTCCCCAGGGAGGTACCTGAACTAAAGAAAGAGTCCATGCTGTATCCACACCTACTCTTACCCAGCTCTCTTTGTGGTCCCAGGATGGCTCCGATCTGAATAGAGCTCAACAGGTGGAACTGCATAAGGAGGATACCAGCAGAGACCAGCTTGACAATAGGAAAGAACTTCCTTGGGGAGCAAAATTGGAACTGCCACCTCTGGTCATAGAGCCAGACAGGTAGTGGAGAGATTTCTATCATTTCCATTGCCTGAGAGGGATGTCCAATAATAATTCCTTTCTTGGCTTCTATTTTTAATATTAAAGGGATTTCTCAACCCCAGGATGAATATTTTTTTCTTTTAGATGTTAATTATATTGTTTTAAAATGTTAATTCTATTCATCGATGCCAGTCAAGTTATTTCTTTTTTTTAAACCCTTATATATATACTGTATATTATATATATGTATGTATGTATATATATATATATATATATATATATACTGTGTATTGGCTCCAAGGCAGAAGAGTGGTAAGGGCTAGGCAATGGGGGTCAAGTGACTTGCCCAGGTTCACACAGCTGGGAAGTGGCTGAGGCTGGATTCGAACCTAGGACCTCCCACCTCTAGGCTTGGCTCCCAATCCACTGAGCTACCCAGCCGCCCAATCCACTGAGCTACCCAGCCGCCCACCCACCCCCTTAGGATTCTTTACAATATCTAATGATAAATGGTTCTCACGATCAATTTAAGTGTTCATTGAGGAACTTTGTAGGGAAATTGAAGTTATGGATCACGAACAAAAGGACATAATCTCAAACTACAACTCTGCTGTGACTCAGTAATAGTCGCCTTTAGATATTCCATTTTCAAAGAGCCATCATGGAAGGGATGAATGAGACACAGTGACTCCAAAAGCAAATGTTGACAGCAGTAATAGAAAGTACAGATTTTTGTTGGCTTGTAGTACTTGCCCAGAGTTAGAAAATGAAGAAAAGTCTGGGGTCAGATTCGAACCTACGACCTCTGGTCTTGAGGCCCAGCTCTCTGTCCACTGAGCCACTCAGCTGCGCTGCAACTTCCTTTTACTGAACTACTCAAGGGTTTGCAACTTTCCCAGGGTTGGTTGGTTTCGGTTTTTGGTAGCTAGGAGCCTGACTACATGGCTTCAAGGCTAAATGGCCACAGGTCCCCAGGCTATTTGGCTTGCTGGAGGCTTCATTCATTACGACACTCAAAAAGCCGCCTGCTGATCTGAACCATGGACTTCAGGAGAAGCCTGAGCTTCACAAAGCTTCCTTTGACAAAGGGCACTCCATCAACAAGTGCCTTCTTCTTCTGGGACAAGCACAATGGAGAAGCTGGCCAAATGGCTAATCGGTGCAAGTCCCAGCTGATTCAACTCTTTATGCTGAGCCTCTCTTCCTTCCCTCCGTGGCCATAAAAAGCTCAGCTGAAAACAACCCATAACCCTTCATGAGGAAGCTCTTCAGTGGGTTGATTTCCAAAGCTGCTGCCTGAGGATAGAAGGAAGGACTTCCCCAAAAGGTCCCCAGGGAGGTACCTGAACTAAAGAAAGAGTCCATGCTGTATCCACACCTACTCTTACCCAGCTCTCTTTGTGGTCCCAGGATGGCTCCGATCTGAATAGAGCTCAACAGGTGGAACTGCATAAGGAGGATACCAGCAGAGACCAGCTTGACAATAGGAAAGAACTTCCTTGGGGAGCAAAATTGGAACTGCCACCTCTGGTCATAGAGCCAGACAGGTAGTGGAGAGATTTCTATCATTTCCATTGCCTGAGAGGGATGTCCAATAATAATTCCTTTCTTGGCTTCTATTTTTAATATTAAAGGGATTTCTCAACCCCAGGATGAATATTTTTTTCTTTTAGATGTTAATTATATTGTTTTAAAATGTTAATTCTATTCATCGATGCCAGTCAAGTTATTTCTTTTTTTTAAACCCTTATATATATACTGTATATTATATATATGTATATGTATATGTATGTATGTATATATATATATATATATACTGTGTATTGGCTCCAAGGCAGAAGAGTGGTAAGGGCTAGGCAATGGGGGTCAAGTGACTTGCCCAGGTTCACACAGCTGGGAAGTGGCTGAGGCTGGATTCGAACCTAGGACCTCCCACCTCTAGGCTTGGCTCCCAATCCACTGAGCTACCCAGCCGCCCAATCCACTGAGCTACCCAGCCGCCCACCCACCCCCTTAGGATTCTTTACAATATCTAATGATAAATGGTTCTCACGATCAATTTAAGTGTTCATTGAGGAACTTTGTATGGAAATTGAAGTTATGGATCACGAACAAAAGGACATAATCTCAAACTACAACTCTGCTGTGACTCAGTAATAGTCGCCTTTAGATATTCCATTTTCAAAGAGCCATCATGGAAGGGATGAATGAGACACAGTGACTCCAAAAGCAAATGTTGACAGCAGTAATAGAAAGTACAGATTTTTGTTGGCTTGTAGTACTTGCCCAGAGTTAGAAAATGAAGAAAAGTCTGGGGTCAGATTCGAACCTACGACCTCTGGTCTTGAGGCCCAGCTCTCTGTCCACTGAGCCACTCAGCTGCGCTGCAACTTCCTTTTACTGAACTACTCAAGGGTTTGCAACTTTCCCAGGGTTGGTTGGTTTCGGTTTTTGGTAGCTAGGAGCCTGACTACATGGCTTCAAGGCTAAATGGCCACAGGTCCCCAGGCTATTTGGCTTGCTGGAGGCTTCATTCATTACGACACTCAAAAAGCCGCCTGCTGATCTGAACCATGGACTTCAGGAGAAGCCTGAGCTTCACAAAGCTTCCTTTGACAAAGGGCACTCCATCAACAAGTGCCTTCTTCTTCTGGGACAAGCACAATGGAGAAGCTGGCCAAATGGCTAATCGGTGCAAGTCCCAGCTGATTCAACTCTTTATGCTGAGCCTCTCTTCCTTCCCTCCGTGGCCATAAAAAGCTCAGCTGAAAACAACCCATAACCCTTCATGAGGAAGCTCTTCAGTGGGTTGATTTCCAAAGCTGCTGCCTGAGGATAGAAGGAAGGACTTCCCCAAAAGGTCCCCAGGGAGGTACCTGAACTAAAGAAAGAGTCCATGCTGTATCCACACCTACTCTTACCCAGCTCTCTTTGTGGTCCCAGGATGGCTCCGATCTGAATAGAGCTCAACAGGTGGAACTGCATAAGGAGGATACCAGCAGAGACCAGCTTGACAATAGGAAAGAACTTCCTTGGGGAGCAAAATTGGAACTGCCACCTCTGGTCATAGAGCCAGACAGGTAGTGGAGAGATTTCTATCATTTCCATTGCCTGAGAGGGATGTCCAATAATAATTCCTTTCTTGGCTTCTATTTTTAATATTAAAGGGATTTCTCAACCCCAGGATGAATATTTTTTTCTTTTAGATGTTAATTATATTGTTTTAAAATGTTAATTCTATTCATCGATGCCAGTCAAGTTATTTCTTTTTTTTAAACCCTTATATATATACTGTATATTATATATATATATATATATGTATATGTATATGTATGTATGTATATATATATATACTGTGTATTGGCTCCAAGGCAGAAGAGTGGTAAGGGCTAGGCAATGGGGGTCAAGTGACTTGCCCAGGTTCACACAGCTGGGAAGTGGCTGAGGCTGGATTCGAACCTAGGACCTCCCACCTCTAGGCTTGGCTCCCAATCCACTGAGCTACCCAGCCGCCCAATCCACTGAGCTACCCAGCCGCCCACCCACCCTCTTAGGATTCTTTACAATATCTAATGATAAATGGTTCTCACGATCAATTTAAGTGTTCATTGAGGAACTTTGTAGGGAAATTGAAGTTATGGATCACGAACAAAAGGACATAATCTCAAACTACAACTCTGCTGTGACTCAGTAATAGTCGCCTTTAGATATTCCATTTTCAAAGAGCCATCATGGAAGGGATGAATGAGACACAGTGACTCCAAAAGCAAATGTTGACAGCAGTAATAGAAAGTACAGATTTTTGTTGGCTTGTAGTACTTGCCCAGAGTTAGAAAATGAAGAAAAGTCTGGGGTCAGATTCGAACCTACGACCTCTGGTCTTGAGGCCCAGCTCTCTGTCCACTGAGCCACTCAGCTGCGCTGCAACTTCCTTTTACTGAACTACTCAAGGGTTTGCAACTTTCCCAGGGTTGGTTGGTTTCGGTTTTTGGTAGCTAGGAGCCTGACTACATGGCTTCAAGGCTAAATGGCCACAGGTCCCCAGGCTATTTGGCTTGCTGGAGGCTTCATTCATTACGACACTCAAAAAGCCGCCTGCTGATCTGAACCATGGACTTCAGGAGAAGCCTGAGCTTCACAAAGCTTCCTTTGACAAAGGGCACTCCATCAACAAGTGCCTTCTTCTTCTGGGACAAGCACAATGGAGAAGCTGGCCAAATGGCTAATCGGTGCAAGTCCCAGCTGATTCAACTCTTTATGCTGAGCCTCTCTTCCTTCCCTCCGTGGCCATAAAAAGCTCAGCTGAAAACAACCCATAACCCTTCATGAGGAAGCTCTTCAGTGGGTTGATTTCCAAAGCTGCTGCCTGAGGATAGAAGGAAGGACTTCCCCAAAAGGTCCCCAGGGAGGTACCTGAACTAAAGAAAGAGTCCATGCTGTATCCACACCTACTCTTACCCAGCTCTCTTTGTGGTCCCAGGATGGCTCCGATCTGAATAGAGCTCAACAGGTGGAACTGCATAAGGAGGATACCAGCAGAGACCAGCTTGACAATAGGAAAGAACTTCCTTGGGGAGCAAAATTGGAACTGCCACCTCTGGTCATAGAGCCAGACAGGTAGTGGAGAGATTTCTATCATTTCCATTGCCTGAGAGGGATGTCCAATAATAATTCCTTTCTTGGCTTCTATTTTTAATATTAAAGGGATTTCTCAACCCCAGGATGAATATTTTTTTCTTTTAGATGTTAATTATATTGTTTTAAAATGTTAATTCTATTCATCGATGCCAGTCAAGTTATTTCTTTTTTTTAAACCCTTATATATATACTGTATATTATATATATGTATGTATGTATATATATATATATATATATATATATATATACTGTGTATTGGCTCCAAGGCAGAAGAGTGGTAAGGGCTAGGCAATGGGGGTCAAGTGACTTGCCCAGGTTCACACAGCTGGGAAGTGGCTGAGGCTGGATTCGAACCTAGGACCTCCCACCTCTAGGCTTGGCTCCCAATCCACTGAGCTACCCAGCCGCCCAATCCACTGAGCTACCCAGCCGCCCACCCACCCCCTTAGGATTCTTTACAATATCTAATGATAAATGGTTCTCACGATCAATTTAAGTGTTCATTGAGGAACTTTGTATGGAAATTGAAGTTATGGATCACAAACGAAAGCAAATAATCTCAAACTACAACTCTGCTGTGACTCAGTAATAGTCGCCTTTAGATATTCCATTTTCAAAGAGCCATCATGGAAGGGATGAATGAGACACAGTGACTCCAAAAGCAAATGTTGACAGCAGTAATAGAAAGTACAGATTTTTGTTGGCTTGTAGTACTTGCCCAGAGTTAGAAAATGAAGAAAAGTCTGGGGTCAGATTCGAACCTACGACCTCTGGTCTTGAGGCCCAGCTCTCTGTCCACTGAGCCACTCAGCTGCGCTGCAACTTCCTTTTACTGAACTACTCAAGGGTTTGCAACTTTCCCAGGGTTGGTTGGTTTCGGTTTTTGGTAGCTAGGAGCCTGACTACATGGCTTCAAGGCTAAATGGCCACAGGTCCCCAGGCTATTTGGCTTGCTGGAGGCTTCATTCATTACGACACTCAAAAAGCCGCCTGCTGATCTGAACCATGGACTTCAGGAGAAGCCTGAGCTTCACAAAGCTTCCTTTGACAAAGGGCACTCCATCAACAAGTGCCTTCTTCTTCTGGGACAAGCACAATGGAGAAGCTGGCCAAATGGCTAATCGGTGCAAGTCCCAGCTGATTCAACTCTTTATGCTGAGCCTCTCTTCCTTCCCTCCGTGGCCATAAAAAGCTCAGCTGAAAACAACCCATAACCCTTCATGAGGAAGCTCTTCAGTGGGTTGATTTCCAAAGCTGCTGCCTGAGGATAGAAGGAAGGACTTCCCCAAAAGGTCCCCAGGGAGGTACCTGAACTAAAGAAAGAGTCCATGCTGTATCCACACCTACTCTTACCCAGCTCTCTTTGTGGTCCCAGGATGGCTCCGATCTGAATAGAGCTCAACAGGTGGAACTGCATAAGGAGGATACCAGCAGAGACCAGCTTGACAATAGGAAAGAACTTCCTTGGGGAGCAAAATTGGAACTGCCACCTCTGGTCATAGAGCCAGACAGGTAGTGGAGAGATTTCTATCATTTCCATTGCCTGAGAGGGATGTCCAATAATAATTCCTTTCTTGGCTTCTATTTTTAATATTAAAGGGATTTCTCAACCCCAGGATGAATATTTTTTTCTTTTAGATGTTAATTATATTGTTTTAAAATGTTAATTCTATTCATCGATGCCAGTCAAGTTATTTCTTTTTTTTAAACCCTTATATATATACTGTATATTATATATATGTATGTATGTATATATATATATATATACTGTGTATTGGCTCCAAGGCAGAAGAGTGGTAAGGGCTAGGCAATGGGGGTCAAGTGACTTGCCCAGGTTCACACAGCTGGGAAGTGGCTGAGGCTGGATTCGAACCTAGGACCTCCCACCTCTAGGCTTGGCTCCCAATCCACTGAGCTACCCAGCCGCCCAATCCACTGAGCTACCCAGCCGCCCACCCACCCCCTTAGGATTCTTTACAATATCTAATGATAAATGGTTCTCACGATCAATTTAAGTGTTCATTGAGGAACTTTGTAGGGAAATTGAAGTTATGGATCACGAACAAAAGGACATAATCTCAAACTACAACTCTGCTGTGACTCAGTAATAGTCGCCTTTAGATATTCCATTTTCAAAGAGCCATCATGGAAGTGATGAATGAGACACAGTGACTCCAAAAGCAAATGTTGACAGCAGTAATAGAAAGTACAGATTTTTGTTGGCTTGTAGTACTTGCCCAGAGTTAGAAAATGAAGAAAAGTCTGGGGTCAGATTCGAACCTACGACCTCTGGTCTTGAGGCCCAGCTCTCTGTCCACTGAGCCACTCAGCTGCGCTGCAACTTCCTTTTACTGAACTACTCAAGGGTTTGCAACTTTCCCAGGGTTGGTTGGTTTCGGTTTTTGGTAGCTAGGAGCCTGACTACATGGCTTCAAGGCTAAATGGCCACAGGTCCCCAGGCTATTTGGCTTGCTGGAGGCTTCATTCATTACGACACTCAAAAAGCCGCCTGCTGATCTGAACCATGGACTTCAGGAGAAGCCTGAGCTTCACAAAGCTTCCTTTGACAAAGGGCACTCCATCAACAAGTGCCTTCTTCTTCTGGGACAAGCACAATGGTGAAGCTGGCCAAATGGCTAATCGGTGCAAGTCCCAGCTGATTCAACTCTTTATGCTGAGCCTCTCTTCCTTCCCTCCGTGGCCATAAAAAGCTCAGCTGAAAACAACCCATAACCCTTCATGAGGAAGCTCTTCAGTGGGTTGATTTCCAAAGCTGCTGCCTGAGGATAGAAGGAAGGACTTCCCCAAAAGGTCCCCAGGGAGGTACCTGAACTAAAGAAAGAGTCCATGCTGTATCCACACCTACTCTTACCCAGCTCTCTTTGTGGTCCCAGGATGGCTCCGATCTGAATAGAGCTCAACAGGTGGAACTGCATAAGGAGGATACCAGCAGAGACCAGCTTGACAATAGGAAAGAACTTCCTTGGGGAGCAAAATTGGAACTGCCACCTCTGGTCATAGAGCCAGACAGGTAGTGGAGAGATTTCTATCATTTCCATTGCCTGAGAGGGATGTCCAATAATAATTCCTTTCTTGGCTTCTATTTTTAATATTAAAGGGATTTCTCAACCCCAGGATGAATATTTTTTTCTTTTAGATGTTAATTATATTGTTTTAAAATGTTAATTCTATTCATCGATGCCAGTCAAGTTATTTCTTTTTTTTAAACCCTTATATATATACTGTATATTATATATATATATATATATATGTATATGTATATGTATGTATGTATATATATATATACTGTGTATTGGCTCCAAGGCAGAAGAGTGGTAAGGGCTAGGCAATGGGGGTCAAGTGACTTGCCCAGGTTCACACAGCTGGGAAGTGGCTGAGGCTGGATTCGAACCTAGGACCTCCCACCTCTAGGCTTGGCTCCCAATCCACTGAGCTACCCAGCCGCCCAATCCACTGAGCTACCCAGCCGCCCACCCACCCTCTTAGGATTCTTTACAATATCTAATGATAAATGGTTCTCACGATCAATTTAAGTGTTCATTGAGGAACTTTGTATGGAAATTGAAGTTATGGATCACAAACGAAAGCAAATAATCTCAAACTACAACTCTGCTGTGACTCAGTAATAGTCGCCTTTAGATATTCCATTTTCAAAGAGCCATCATGGAAGGGATGAATGAGACACAGTGACTCCAAAAGCAAATGTTGACAGCAGTAATAGAAAGTACAGATTTTTGTTGGCTTGTAGTACTTGCCCAGAGTTAGAAAATGAAGAAAAGTCTGGGGTCAGATTCGAACCTACGACCTCTGGTCTTGAGGCCCAGCTCTCTGTCCACTGAGCCACTCAGCTGCGCTGCAACTTCCTTTTACTGAACTACTCAAGGGTTTGCAACTTTCCCAGGGTTGGTTGGTTTCGGTTTTTGGTAGCTAGGAGCCTGACTACATGGCTTCAAGGCTAAATGGCCACAGGTCCCCAGGCTATTTGGCTTGCTGGAGGCTTCATTCATTACGACACTCAAAAAGCCGCCTGCTGATCTGAACCATGGACTTCAGGAGAAGCCTGAGCTTCACAAAGCTTCCTTTGACAAAGGGCACTCCATCAACAAGTGCCTTCTTCTTCTGGGACAAGCACAATGGAGAAGCTGGCCAAATGGCTAATCGGTGCAAGTCCCAGCTGATTCAACTCTTTATGCTGAGCCTCTCTTCCTTCCCTCCGTGGCCATAAAAAGCTCAGCTGAAAACAACCCATAACCCTTCATGAGGAAGCTCTTCAGTGGGTTGATTTCCAAAGCTGCTGCCTGAGGATAGAAGGAAGGACTTCCCCAAAAGGTCCCCAGGGAGGTACCTGAACTAAAGAAAGAGTCCATGCTGTATCCACACCTACTCTTACCCAGCTCTCTTTGTGGTCCCAGGATGGCTCCGATCTGAATAGAGCTCAACAGGTGGAACTGCATAAGGAGGATACCAGCAGAGACCAGCTTGACAATAGGAAAGAACTTCCTTGGGGAGCAAAATTGGAACTGCCACCTCTGGTCATAGAGCCAGACAGGTAGTGGAGAGATTTCTATCATTTCCATTGCCTGAGAGGGATGTCCAATAATAATTCCTTTCTTGGCTTCTATTTTTAATATTAAAGGGATTTCTCAACCCCAGGATGAATATTTTTTTCTTTTAGATGTTAATTATATTGTTTTAAAATGTTAATTCTATTCATCGATGCCAGTCAAGTTATTTCTTTTTTTTAAACCCTTATATATATACTGTATATTATATATATATATATATATATGTATATGTATATGTATGTATGTATATATATATATATACTGTGTATTGGCTCCAAGGCAGAAGAGTGGTAAGGGCTAGGCAATGGGGGTCAAGTGACTTGCCCAGGTTCACACAGCTGGGAAGTGGCTGAGGCTGGATTCGAACCTAGGACCTCCCACCTCTAGGCTTGGCTCCCAATCCACTGAGCTACCCAGCCGCCCAATCCACTGAGCTACCCAGCCGCCCACCCACCCCCTTAGGATTCTTTACAATATCTAATGATAAATGGTTCTCACGATCAATTTAAGTGTTCATTGAGGAACTTTGTATGGAAATTGAAGTTATGGATCACAAACGAAAGCAAATAATCTCAAACTACAACTCTGCTGTGACTCAGTAATAGTCGCCTTTAGATATTCCATTTTCAAAGAGCCATCATGGAAGGGATGAATGAGACACAGTGACTCCAAAAGCAAATGTTGACAGCAGTAATAGAAAGTACAGATTTTTGTTGGCTTGTAGTACTTGCCCAGAGTTAGAAAATGAAGAAAAGTCTGGGGTCAGATTCGAACCTACGACCTCTGGTCTTGAGGCCCAGCTCTCTGTCCACTGAGCCACTCAGCTGCGCTGCAACTTCCTTTTACTGAACTACTCAAGGGTTTGCAACTTTCCCAGGGTTGGTTGGTTTCGGTTTTTGGTAGCTAGGAGCCTGACTACATGGCTTCAAGGCTAAATGGCCACAGGTCCCCAGGCTATTTGGCTTGCTGGAGGCTTCATTCATTACGACACTCAAAAAGCCGCCTGCTGATCTGAACCATGGACTTCAGGAGAAGCCTGAGCTTCACAAAGCTTCCTTTGACAAAGGGCACTCCATCAACAAGTGCCTTCTTCTTCTGGGACAAGCACAATGGAGAAGCTGGCCAAATGGCTAATCGGTGCAAGTCCCAGCTGATTCAACTCTTTATGCTGAGCCTCTCTTCCTTCCCTCCGTGGCCATAAAAAGCTCAGCTGAAAACAACCCATAACCCTTCATGAGGAAGCTCTTCAGTGGGTTGATTTCCAAAGCTGCTGCCTGAGGATAGAAGGAAGGACTTCCCCAAAAGGTCCCCAGGGAGGTACCTGAACTAAAGAAAGAGTCCATGCTGTATCCACACCTACTCTTACCCAGCTCTCTTTGTGGTCCCAGGATGGCTCCGATCTGAATAGAGCTCAACAGGTGGAACTGCATAAGGAGGATACCAGCAGAGACCAGCTTGACAATAGGAAAGAACTTCCTTGGGGAGCAAAATTGGAACTGCCACCTCTGGTCATAGAGCCAGACAGGTAGTGGAGAGATTTCTATCATTTCCATTGCCTGAGAGGGATGTCCAATAATAATTCCTTTCTTGGCTTCTATTTTTAATATTAAAGGGATTTCTCAACCCCAGGATGAATATTTTTTTCTTTTAGATGTTAATTATATTGTTTTAAAATGTTAATTCTATTCATCGATGCCAGTCAAGTTATTTCTTTTTTTTAAACCCTTATATATATACTGTATATTATATATATGTATGTATGTATATATATATATATATACTGTGTATTGGCTCCAAGGCAGAAGAGTGGTAAGGGCTAGGCAATGGGGGTCAAGTGACTTGCCCAGGTTCACACAGCTGGGAAGTGGCTGAGGCTGGATTCGAACCTAGGACCTCCCACCTCTAGGCTTGGCTCCCAATCCACTGAGCTACCCAGCCGCCCAATCCACTGAGCTACCCAGCCGCCCACCCACCCCCTTAGGATTCTTTACAATATCTAATGATAAATGGTTCTCACGATCAATTTAAGTGTTCATTGAGGAACTTTGTAGGGAAATTGAAGTTATGGATCACGAACAAAAGGACATAATCTCAAACTACAACTCTGCTGTGACTCAGTAATAGTCGCCTTTAGATATTCCATTTTCAAAGAGCCATCATGGAAGGGATGAATGAGACACAGTGACTCCAAAAGCAAATGTTGACAGCAGTAATAGAAAGTACAGATTTTTGTTGGCTTGTAGTACTTGCCCAGAGTTAGAAAATGAAGAAAAGTCTGGGGTCAGATTCGAACCTACGACCTCTGGTCTTGAGGCCCAGCTCTCTGTCCACTGAGCCACTCAGCTGCGCTGCAACTTCCTTTTACTGAACTACTCAAGGGTTTGCAACTTTCCCAGGGTTGGTTGGTTTCGGTTTTTGGTAGCTAGGAGCCTGACTACATGGCTTCAAGGCTAAATGGCCACAGGTCCCCAGGCTATTTGGCTTGCTGGAGGCTTCATTCATTACGACACTCAAAAAGCCGCCTGCTGATCTGAACCATGGACTTCAGGAGAAGCCTGAGCTTCACAAAGCTTCCTTTGACAAAGGGCACTCCATCAACAAGTGCCTTCTTCTTCTGGGACAAGCACAATGGTGAAGCTGGCCAAATGGCTAATCGGTGCAAGTCCCAGCTGATTCAACTCTTTATGCTGAGCCTCTCTTCCTTCCCTCCGTGGCCATAAAAAGCTCAGCTGAAAACAACCCATAACCCTTCATGAGGAAGCTCTTCAGTGGGTTGATTTCCAAAGCTGCTGCCTGAGGATAGAAGGAAGGACTTCCCCAAAAGGTCCCCAGGGAGGTACCTGAACTAAAGAAAGAGTCCATGCTGTATCCACACCTACTCTTACCCAGCTCTCTTTGTGGTCCCAGGATGGCTCCGATCTGAATAGAGCTCAACAGGTGGAACTGCATAAGGAGGATACCAGCAGAGACCAGCTTGACAATAGGAAAGAACTTCCTTGGGGAGCAAAATTGGAACTGCCACCTCTGGTCATAGAGCCAGACAGGTAGTGGAGAGATTTCTATCATTTCCATTGCCTGAGAGGGATGTCCAATAATAATTCCTTTCTTGGCTTCTATTTTTAATATTAAAGGGATTTCTCAACCCCAGGATGAATATTTTTTTCTTTTAGATGTTAATTATATTGTTTTAAAATGTTAATTCTATTCATCGATGCCAGTCAAGTTATTTCTTTTTTTTAAACCCTTATATATATACTGTATATTATATATATATATATATATATGTATATGTATATGTATGTATGTATATATATATATACTGTGTATTGGCTCCAAGGCAGAAGAGTGGTAAGGGCTAGGCAATGGGGGTCAAGTGACTTGCCCAGGTTCACACAGCTGGGAAGTGGCTGAGGCTGGATTCGAACCTAGGACCTCCCACCTCTAGGCTTGGCTCCCAATCCACTGAGCTACCCAGCCGCCCAATCCACTGAGCTACCCAGCCGCCCACCCACCCTCTTAGGATTCTTTACAATATCTAATGATAAATGGTTCTCACGATCAATTTAAGTGTTCATTGAGGAACTTTGTATGGAAATTGAAGTTATGGATCACAAACGAAAGCAAATAATCTCAAACTACAACTCTGCTGTGACTCAGTAATAGTCGCCTTTAGATATTCCATTTTCAAAGAGCCATCATGGAAGGGATGAATGAGACACAGTGACTCCAAAAGCAAATGTTGACAGCAGTAATAGAAAGTACAGATTTTTGTTGGCTTGTAGTACTTGCCCAGAGTTAGAAAATGAAGAAAAGTCTGGGGTCAGATTCGAACCTACGACCTCTGGTCTTGAGGCCCAGCTCTCTGTCCACTGAGCCACTCAGCTGCGCTGCAACTTCCTTTTACTGAACTACTCAAGGGTTTGCAACTTTCCCAGGGTTGGTTGGTTTCGGTTTTTGGTAGCTAGGAGCCTGACTACATGGCTTCAAGGCTAAATGGCCACAGGTCCCCAGGCTATTTGGCTTGCTGGAGGCTTCATTCATTACGACACTCAAAAAGCCGCCTGCTGATCTGAACCATGGACTTCAGGAGAAGCCTGAGCTTCACAAAGCTTCCTTTGACAAAGGGCACTCCATCAACAAGTGCCTTCTTCTTCTGGGACAAGCACAATGGAGAAGCTGGCCAAATGGCTAATCGGTGCAAGTCCCAGCTGATTCAACTCTTTATGCTGAGCCTCTCTTCCTTCCCTCCGTGGCCATAAAAAGCTCAGCTGAAAACAACCCATAACCCTTCATGAGGAAGCTCTTCAGTGGGTTGATTTCCAAAGCTGCTGCCTGAGGATAGAAGGAAGGACTTCCCCAAAAGGTCCCCAGGGAGGTACCTGAACTAAAGAAAGAGTCCATGCTGTATCCACACCTACTCTTACCCAGCTCTCTTTGTGGTCCCAGGATGGCTCCGATCTGAATAGAGCTCAACAGGTGGAACTGCATAAGGAGGATACCAGCAGAGACCAGCTTGACAATAGGAAAGAACTTCCTTGGGGAGCAAAATTGGAACTGCCACCTCTGGTCATAGAGCCAGACAGGTAGTGGAGAGATTTCTATCATTTCCATTGCCTGAGAGGGATGTCCAATAATAATTCCTTTCTTGGCTTCTATTTTTAATATTAAAGGGATTTCTCAACCCCAGGATGAATATTTTTTTCTTTTAGATGTTAATTATATTGTTTTAAAATGTTAATTCTATTCATCGATGCCAGTCAAGTTATTTCTTTTTTTTAAACCCTTATATATATACTGTATATTATATATATATATATATATGTATATGTATATGTATGTATGTATATATATATATATACTGTGTATTGGCTCCAAGGCAGAAGAGTGGTAAGGGCTAGGCAATGGGGGTCAAGTGACTTGCCCAGGTTCACACAGCTGGGAAGTGGCTGAGGCTGGATTCGAACCTAGGACCTCCCACCTCTAGGCTTGGCTCCCAATCCACTGAGCTACCCAGCCGCCCAATCCACTGAGCTACCCAGCCGCCCACCCACCCCCTTAGGATTCTTTACAATATCTAATGATAAATGGTTCTCACGATCAATTTAAGTGTTCATTGAGGAACTTTGTATGGAAATTGAAGTTATGGATCACAAACGAAAGCAAATAATCTCAAACTACAACTCTGCTGTGACTCAGTAATAGTCGCCTTTAGATATTCCATTTTCAAAGAGCCATCATGGAAGGGATGAATGAGACACAGTGACTCCAAAAGCAAATGTTGACAGCAGTAATAGAAAGTACAGATTTTTGTTGGCTTGTAGTACTTGCCCAGAGTTAGAAAATGAAGAAAAGTCTGGGGTCAGATTCGAACCTACGACCTCTGGTCTTGAGGCCCAGCTCTCTGTCCACTGAGCCACTCAGCTGCGCTGCAACTTCCTTTTACTGAACTACTCAAGGGTTTGCAACTTTCCCAGGGTTGGTTGGTTTCGGTTTTTGGTAGCTAGGAGCCTGACTACATGGCTTCAAGGCTAAATGGCCACAGGTCCCCAGGCTATTTGGCTTGCTGGAGGCTTCATTCATTACGACACTCAAAAAGCCGCCTGCTGATCTGAACCATGGACTTCAGGAGAAGCCTGAGCTTCACAAAGCTTCCTTTGACAAAGGGCACTCCATCAACAAGTGCCTTCTTCTTCTGGGACAAGCACAATGGAGAAGCTGGCCAAATGGCTAATCGGTGCAAGTCCCAGCTGATTCAACTCTTTATGCTGAGCCTCTCTTCCTTCCCTCCGTGGCCATAAAAAGCTCAGCTGAAAACAACCCATAACCCTTCATGAGGAAGCTCTTCAGTGGGTTGATTTCCAAAGCTGCTGCCTGAGGATAGAAGGAAGGACTTCCCCAAAAGGTCCCCAGGGAGGTACCTGAACTAAAGAAAGAGTCCATGCTGTATCCACACCTACTCTTACCCAGCTCTCTTTGTGGTCCCAGGATGGCTCCGATCTGAATAGAGCTCAACAGGTGGAACTGCATAAGGAGGATACCAGCAGAGACCAGCTTGACAATAGGAAAGAACTTCCTTGGGGAGCAAAATTGGAACTGCCACCTCTGGTCATAGAGCCAGACAGGTAGTGGAGAGATTTCTATCATTTCCATTGCCTGAGAGGGATGTCCAATAATAATTCCTTTCTTGGCTTCTATTTTTAATATTAAAGGGATTTCTCAACCCCAGGATGAATATTTTTTTCTTTTAGATGTTAATTATATTGTTTTAAAATGTTAATTCTATTCATCGATGCCAGTCAAGTTATTTCTTTTTTTTAAACCCTTATATATATACTGTATATTATATATATGTATGTATGTATATATATATATATATACTGTGTATTGGCTCCAAGGCAGAAGAGTGGTAAGGGCTAGGCAATGGGGGTCAAGTGACTTGCCCAGGTTCACACAGCTGGGAAGTGGCTGAGGCTGGATTCGAACCTAGGACCTCCCACCTCTAGGCTTGGCTCCCAATCCACTGAGCTACCCAGCCGCCCACCCACCCCCTTAGGATTCTTTACAATATCTAATGATAAATGGTTCTCACGATCAATTTAAGTGTTCATTGAGGAACTTTGTAGGGAAATTGAAGTTATGGATCACGAACAAAAGGACATAATCTCAAACTACAACTCTGCTGTGACTCAGTAATAGTCGCCTTTAGATATTCCATTTTCAAAGAGCCATCATGGAAGTGATGAATGAGACACAGTGACTCCAAAAGCAAATGTTGACAGCAGTAATAGAAAGTACAGATTTTTGTTGGCTTGTAGTACTTGCCCAGAGTTAGAAAATGAAGAAAAGTCTGGGGTCAGATTCGAACCTACGACCTCTGGTCTTGAGGCCCAGCTCTCTGTCCACTGAGCCACTCAGCTGCGCTGCAACTTCCTTTTACTGAACTACTCAAGGGTTTGCAACTTTCCCAGGGTTGGTTGGTTTCGGTTTTTGGTAGCTAGGAGCCTGACTACATGGCTTCAAGGCTAAATGGCCACAGGTCCCCAGGCTATTTGGCTTGCTGGAGGCTTCATTCATTACGACACTCAAAAAGCCGCCTGCTGATCTGAACCATGGACTTCAGGAGAAGCCTGAGCTTCACAAAGCTTCCTTTGACAAAGGGCACTCCATCAACAAGTGCCTTCTTCTTCTGGGACAAGCACAATGGTGAAGCTGGCCAAATGGCTAATCGGTGCAAGTCCCAGCTGATTCAACTCTTTATGCTGAGCCTCTCTTCCTTCCCTCCGTGGCCATAAAAAGCTCAGCTGAAAACAACCCATAACCCTTCATGAGGAAGCTCTTCAGTGGGTTGATTTCCAAAGCTGCTGCCTGAGGATAGAAGGAAGGACTTCCCCAAAAGGTCCCCAGGGAGGTACCTGAACTAAAGAAAGAGTCCATGCTGTATCCACACCTACTCTTACCCAGCTCTCTTTGTGGTCCCAGGATGGCTCCGATCTGAATAGAGCTCAACAGGTGGAACTGCATAAGGAGGATACCAGCAGAGACCAGCTTGACAATAGGAAAGAACTTCCTTGGGGAGCAAAATTGGAACTGCCACCTCTGGTCATAGAGCCAGACAGGTAGTGGAGAGATTTCTATCATTTCCATTGCCTGAGAGGGATGTCCAATAATAATTCCTTTCTTGGCTTCTATTTTTAATATTAAAGGGATTTCTCAACCCCAGGATGAATATTTTTTTCTTTTAGATGTTAATTATATTGTTTTAAAATGTTAATTCTATTCATCGATGCCAGTCAAGTTATTTCTTTTTTTTAAACCCTTATATATATACTGTATATTATATATATGTATGTATGTATATATATATATATATATATATATACTGTGTATTGGCTCCAAGGCAGAAGAGTGGTAAGGGCTAGGCAATGGGGGTCAAGTGACTTGCCCAGGTTCACACAGCTGGGAAGTGGCTGAGGCTGGATTCGAACCTAGGACCTCCCACCTCTAGGCTTGGCTCCCAATCCACTGAGCTACCCAGCCGCCCACCCACCCCCTTAGGATTCTTTACAATATCTAATGATAAATGGTTCTCACGATCAATTTAAGTGTTCATTGAGGAACTTTGTATGGAAATTGAAGTTATGGATCACAAACGAAAGCAAATAATCTCAAACTACAACTCTGCTGTGACTCAGTAATAGTCGCCTTTAGATATTCCATTTTCAAAGAGCCATCATGGAAGGGATGAATGAGACACAGTGACTCCAAAAGCAAATGTTGACAGCAGTAATAGAAAGTACAGATTTTTGTTGGCTTGTAGTACTTGCCCAGAGTTAGAAAATGAAGAAAAGTCTGGGGTCAGATTCGAACCTACGACCTCTGGTCTTGAGGCCCAGCTCTCTGTCCACTGAGCCACTCAGCTGCGCTGCAACTTCCTTTTACTGAACTACTCAAGGGTTTGCAACTTTCCCAGGGTTGGTTGGTTTCGGTTTTTGGTAGCTAGGAGCCTGACTACATGGCTTCAAGGCTAAATGGCCACAGGTCCCCAGGCTATTTGGCTTGCTGGAGGCTTCATTCATTACGACACTCAAAAAGCCGCCTGCTGATCTGAACCATGGACTTCAGGAGAAGCCTGAGCTTCACAAAGCTTCCTTTGACAAAGGGCACTCCATCAACAAGTGCCTTCTTCTTCTGGGACAAGCACAATGGAGAAGCTGGCCAAATGGCTAATCGGTGCAAGTCCCAGCTGATTCAACTCTTTATGCTGAGCCTCTCTTCCTTCCCTCCGTGGCCATAAAAAGCTCAGCTGAAAACAACCCATAACCCTTCATGAGGAAGCTCTTCAGTGGGTTGATTTCCAAAGCTGCTGCCTGAGGATAGAAGGAAGGACTTCCCCAAAAGGTCCCCAGGGAGGTACCTGAACTAAAGAAAGAGTCCATGCTGTATCCACACCTACTCTTACCCAGCTCTCTTTGTGGTCCCAGGATGGCTCCGATCTGAATAGAGCTCAACAGGTGGAACTGCATAAGGAGGATACCAGCAGAGACCAGCTTGACAATAGGAAAGAACTTCCTTGGGGAGCAAAATTGGAACTGCCACCTCTGGTCATAGAGCCAGACAGGTAGTGGAGAGATTTCTATCATTTCCATTGCCTGAGAGGGATGTCCAATAATAATTCCTTTCTTGGCTTCTATTTTTAATATTAAAGGGATTTCTCAACCCCAGGATGAATATTTTTTTCTTTTAGATGTTAATTATATTGTTTTAAAATGTTAATTCTATTCATCGATGCCAGTCAAGTTATTTCTTTTTTTTAAACCCTTATATATATACTGTATATTATATATATGTATGTATGTATATATATATATATATATATATATATACTGTGTATTGGCTCCAAGGCAGAAGAGTGGTAAGGGCTAGGCAATGGGGGTCAAGTGACTTGCCCAGGTTCACACAGCTGGGAAGTGGCTGAGGCTGGATTCGAACCTAGGACCTCCCACCTCTAGGCTTGGCTCCCAATCCACTGAGCTACCCAGCCGCCCAATCCACTGAGCTACCCAGCCGCCCACCCACCCCCTTAGGATTCTTTACAATATCTAATGATAAATGGTTCTCACGATCAATTTAAGTGTTCATTGAGGAACTTTGTATGGAAATTGAAGTTATGGATCACAAACGAAAGCAAATAATCTCAAACTACAACTCTGCTGTGACTCAGTAATAGTCGCCTTTAGATATTCCATTTTCAAAGAGCCATCATGGAAGGGATGAATGAGACACAGTGACTCCAAAAGCAAATGTTGACAGCAGTAATAGAAAGTACAGATTTTTGTTGGCTTGTAGTACTTGCCCAGAGTTAGAAAATGAAGAAAAGTCTGGGGTCAGATTCGAACCTACGACCTCTGGTCTTGAGGCCCAGCTCTCTGTCCACTGAGCCACTCAGCTGCGCTGCAACTTCCTTTTACTGAACTACTCAAGGGTTTGCAACTTTCCCAGGGTTGGTTGGTTTCGGTTTTTGGTAGCTAGGAGCCTGACTACATGGCTTCAAGGCTAAATGGCCACAGGTCCCCAGGCTATTTGGCTTGCTGGAGGCTTCATTCATTACGACACTCAAAAAGCCGCCTGCTGATCTGAACCATGGACTTCAGGAGAAGCCTGAGCTTCACAAAGCTTCCTTTGACAAAGGGCACTCCATCAACAAGTGCCTTCTTCTTCTGGGACAAGCACAATGGAGAAGCTGGCCAAATGGCTAATCGGTGCAAGTCCCAGCTGATTCAACTCTTTATGCTGAGCCTCTCTTCCTTCCCTCCGTGGCCATAAAAAGCTCAGCTGAAAACAACCCATAACCCTTCATGAGGAAGCTCTTCAGTGGGTTGATTTCCAAAGCTGCTGCCTGAGGATAGAAGGAAGGACTTCCCCAAAAGGTCCCCAGGGAGGTACCTGAACTAAAGAAAGAGTCCATGCTGTATCCACACCTACTCTTACCCAGCTCTCTTTGTGGTCCCAGGATGGCTCCGATCTGAATAGAGCTCAACAGGTGGAACTGCATAAGGAGGATACCAGCAGAGACCAGCTTGACAATAGGAAAGAACTTCCTTGGGGAGCAAAATTGGAACTGCCACCTCTGGTCATAGAGCCAGACAGGTAGTGGAGAGATTTCTATCATTTCCATTGCCTGAGAGGGATGTCCAATAATAATTCCTTTCTTGGCTTCTATTTTTAATATTAAAGGGATTTCTCAACCCCAGGATGAATATTTTTTTCTTTTAGATGTTAATTATATTGTTTTAAAATGTTAATTCTATTCATCGATGCCAGTCAAGTTATTTCTTTTTTTTAAACCCTTATATATATACTGTATATTATATATATGTATGTATGTATATATATATATATATATATACTGTGTATTGGCTCCAAGGCAGAAGAGTGGTAAGGGCTAGGCAATGGGGGTCAAGTGACTTGCCCAGGTTCACACAGCTGGGAAGTGGCTGAGGCTGGATTCGAACCTAGGACCTCCCACCTCTAGGCTTGGCTCCCAATCCACTGAGCTACCCAGCCGCCCAATCCACTGAGCTACCCAGCCGCCCACCCACCCCCTTAGGATTCTTTACAATATCTAATGATAAATGGTTCTCACGATCAATTTAAGTGTTCATTGAGGAACTTTGTAGGGAAATTGAAGTTATGGATCACGAACAAAAGGACATAATCTCAAACTACAACTCTGCTGTGACTCAGTAATAGTCGCCTTTAGATATTCCATTTTCAAAGAGCCATCATGGAAGTGATGAATGAGACACAGTGACTCCAAAAGCAAATGTTGACAGCAGTAATAGAAAGTACAGATTTTTGTTGGCTTGTAGTACTTGCCCAGAGTTAGAAAATGAAGAAAAGTCTGGGGTCAGATTCGAACCTACGACCTCTGGTCTTGAGGCCCAGCTCTCTGTCCACTGAGCCACTCAGCTGCGCTGCAACTTCCTTTTACTGAACTACTCAAGGGTTTGCAACTTTCCCAGGGTTGGTTGGTTTCGGTTTTTGGTAGCTAGGAGCCTGACTACATGGCTTCAAGGCTAAATGGCCACAGGTCCCCAGGCTATTTGGCTTGCTGGAGGCTTCATTCATTACGACACTCAAAAAGCCGCCTGCTGATCTGAACCATGGACTTCAGGAGAAGCCTGAGCTTCACAAAGCTTCCTTTGACAAAGGGCACTCCATCAACAAGTGCCTTCTTCTTCTGGGACAAGCACAATGGTGAAGCTGGCCAAATGGCTAATCGGTGCAAGTCCCAGCTGATTCAACTCTTTATGCTGAGCCTCTCTTCCTTCCCTCCGTGGCCATAAAAAGCTCAGCTGAAAACAACCCATAACCCTTCATGAGGAAGCTCTTCAGTGGGTTGATTTCCAAAGCTGCTGCCTGAGGATAGAAGGAAGGACTTCCCCAAAAGGTCCCCAGGGAGGTACCTGAACTAAAGAAAGAGTCCATGCTGTATCCACACCTACTCTTACCCAGCTCTCTTTGTGGTCCCAGGATGGCTCCGATCTGAATAGAGCTCAACAGGTGGAACTGCATAAGGAGGATACCAGCAGAGACCAGCTTGACAATAGGAAAGAACTTCCTTGGGGAGCAAAATTGGAACTGCCACCTCTGGTCATAGAGCCAGACAGGTAGTGGAGAGATTTCTATCATTTCCATTGCCTGAGAGGGATGTCCAATAATAATTCCTTTCTTGGCTTCTATTTTTAATATTAAAGGGATTTCTCAACCCCAGGATGAATATTTTTTTCTTTTAGATGTTAATTATATTGTTTTAAAATGTTAATTCTATTCATCGATGCCAGTCAAGTTATTTCTTTTTTTTAAACCCTTATATATATACTGTATATTATATATATGTATATGTATATGTATGTATGTATATATATATATACTGTGTATTGGCTCCAAGGCAGAAGAGTGGTAAGGGCTAGGCAATGGGGGTCAAGTGACTTGCCCAGGTTCACACAGCTGGGAAGTGGCTGAGGCTGGATTCGAACCTAGGACCTCCCACCTCTAGGCTTGGCTCCCAATCCACTGAGCTACCCAGCCGCCCAATCCACTGAGCTACCCAGCCGCCCACCCACCCCCTTAGGATTCTTTACAATATCTAATGATAAATGGTTCTCACGATCAATTTAAGTGTTCATTGAGGAACTTTGTATGGAAATTGAAGTTATGGATCACGAACAAAAGGACATAATCTCAAACTACAACTCTGCTGTGACTCAGTAATAGTCGCCTTTAGATATTCCATTTTCAAAGAGCCATCATGGAAGGGATGAATGAGACACAGTGACTCCAAAAGCAAATGTTGACAGCAGTAATAGAAAGTACAGATTTTTGTTGGCTTGTAGTACTTGCCCAGAGTTAGAAAATGAAGAAAAGTCTGGGGTCAGATTCGAACCTACGACCTCTGGTCTTGAGGCCCAGCTCTCTGTCCACTGAGCCACTCAGCTGCGCTGCAACTTCCTTTTACTGAACTACTCAAGGGTTTGCAACTTTCCCAGGGTTGGTTGGTTTCGGTTTTTGGTAGCTAGGAGCCTGACTACATGGCTTCAAGGCTAAATGGCCACAGGTCCCCAGGCTATTTGGCTTGCTGGAGGCTTCATTCATTACGACACTCAAAAAGCCGCCTGCTGATCTGAACCATGGACTTCAGGAGAAGCCTGAGCTTCACAAAGCTTCCTTTGACAAAGGGCACTCCATCAACAAGTGCCTTCTTCTTCTGGGACAAGCACAATGGAGAAGCTGGCCAAATGGCTAATCGGTGCAAGTCCCAGCTGATTCAACTCTTTATGCTGAGCCTCTCTTCCTTCCCTCCGTGGCCATAAAAAGCTCAGCTGAAAACAACCCATAACCCTTCATGAGGAAGCTCTTCAGTGGGTTGATTTCCAAAGCTGCTGCCTGAGGATAGAAGGAAGGACTTATCCAAAAGGTCCCCAGGGAGGTACCTGAACTAAAGAAAGAGTCCATGCTGTATCCACACCTACTCTTACCCAGCTCTCTTTGTGGTCCCAGGATGGCTCCGATCTGAATAGAGCTCAACAGGTGGAACTGCATAAGGAGGATACCAGCAGAGACCAGCTTGACAATAGGAAAGAACTTCCTTGGGGAGCAAAATTGGAACTGCCACCTCTGGTCATAGAGCCAGACAGGTAGTGGAGAGATTTCTATCATTTCCATTGCCTGAGAGGGATGTCCAATAATAATTCCTTTCTTGGCTTCTATTTTTAATATTAAAGGGATTTCTCAACCCCAGGATGAATATTTTTTTCTTTTAGATGTTAATTATATTGTTTTAAAATGTTAATTCTATTCATCGATGCCAGTCAAGTTATTTCTTTTTTTTAAACCCTTATATATATACTGTATATTATATATATGTATATGTATATGTATGTATGTATATATATATATATATATACTGTGTATTGGCTCCAAGGCAGAAGAGTGGTAAGGGCTAGGCAATGGGGGTCAAGTGACTTGCCCAGGTTCACACAGCTGGGAAGTGGCTGAGGCTGGATTCGAACCTAGGACCTCCCACCTCTAGGCTTGGCTCCCAATCCACTGAGCTACCCAGCCGCCCAATCCACTGAGCTACCCAGCCGCCCACCCACCCCCTTAGGATTCTTTACAATATCTAATGATAAATGGTTCTCACGATCAATTTAAGTGTTCATTGAGGAACTTTGTATGGAAATTGAAGTTATGGATCACGAACGAAAGCACATAATCTCAAACTACAACTCTGCTGTGACTCAGTAATAGTCGCCTTTAGATATTCCATTTTCAAAGAGCCATCATGGAAGGGATGAATGAGACACAGTGACTCCAAAAGCAAATGTTGACAGCAGTAATAGAAAGTACAGATTTTTGTTGGCTTGTAGTACTTGCCCAGAGTTAGAAAATGAAGAAAAGTCTGGGGTCAGATTCGAACCTACGACCTCTGGTCTTGAGGCCCAGCTCTCTGTCCACTGAGCCACTCAGCTGCGCTGCAACTTCCTTTTACTGAACTACTCAAGGGTTTGCAACTTTCCCAGGGTTGGTTGGTTTCGGTTTTTGGTAGCTAGGAGCCTGACTACATGGCTTCAAGGCTAAATGGCCACAGGTCCCCAGGCTATTTGGCTTGCTGGAGGCTTCATTCATTACGACACTCAAAAAGCCGCCTGCTGATCTGAACCATGGACTTCAGGAGAAGCCTGAGCTTCACAAAGCTTCCTTTGACAAAGGGCACTCCATCAACAAGTGCCTTCTTCTTCTGGGACAAGCACAATGGAGAAGCTGGCCAAATGGCTAATCGGTGCAAGTCCCAGCTGATTCAACTCTTTATGCTGAGCCTCTCTTCCTTCCCTCCGTGGCCATAAAAAGCTCAGCTGAAAACAACCCATAACCCTTCATGAGGAAGCTCTTCAGTGGGTTGATTTCCAAAGCTGCTGCCTGAGGATAGAAGGAAGGACTTCCCCAAAAGGTCCCCAGGGAGGTACCTGAACTAAAGAAAGAGTCCATGCTGTATCCACACCTACTCTTACCCAGCTCTCTTTGTGGTCCCAGGATGGCTCCGATCTGAATAGAGCTCAACAGGTGGAACTGCATAAGGAGGATACCAGCAGAGACCAGCTTGACAATAGGAAAGAACTTCCTTGGGGAGCAAAATTGGAACTGCCACCTCTGGTCATAGAGCCAGACAGGTAGTGGAGAGATTTCTATCATTTCCATTGCCTGAGAGGGATGTCCAATAATAATTCCTTTCTTGGCTTCTATTTTTAATATTAAAGGGATTTCTCAACCCCAGGATGAATATTTTTTTCTTTTAGATGTTAATTATATTGTTTTAAAATGTTAATTCTATTCATCGATGCCAGTCAAGTTATTTCTTTTTTTTAAACCCTTATATATATACTGTATATTATATATATGTATATGTATATGTATGTATGTATATATATATATATATATACTGTGTATTGGCTCCAAGGCAGAAGAGTGGTAAGGGCTAGGCAATGGGGGTCAAGTGACTTGCCCAGGTTCACACAGCTGGGAAGTGGCTGAGGCTGGATTCGAACCTAGGACCTCCCACCTCTAGGCTTGGCTCCCAATCCACTGAGCTACCCAGCCGCCCAATCCACTGAGCTACCCAGCCGCCCACCCACCCCCTTAGGATTCTTTACAATATCTAATGATAAATGGTTCTCACGATCAATTTAAGTGTTCATTGAGGAACTTTGTATGGAAATTGAAGTTATGGATCACGAACAAAAGGACATAATCTCAAACTACAACTCTGCTGTGACTCAGTAATAGTCGCCTTTAGATATTCCATTTTCAAAGAGCCATCATGGAAGTGATGAATGAGACACAGTGACTCCAAAAGCAAATGTTGACAGCAGTAATAGAAAGTACAGATTTTTGTTGGCTTGTAGTACTTGCCCAGAGTTAGAAAATGAAGAAAAGTCTGGGGTCAGATTCGAACCTACGACCTCTGGTCTTGAGGCCCAGCTCTCTGTCCACTGAGCCACTCAGCTGCGCTGCAACTTCCTTTTACTGAACTACTCAAGGGTTTGCAACTTTCCCAGGGTTGGTTGGTTTCGGTTTTTGGTAGCTAGGAGCCTGACTACATGGCTTCAAGGCTAAATGGCCACAGGTCCCCAGGCTATTTGGCTTGCTGGAGGCTTCATTCATTACGACACTCAAAAAGCCGCCTGCTGATCTGAACCATGGACTTCAGGAGAAGCCTGAGCTTCACAAAGCTTCCTTTGACAAAGGGCACTCCATCAACAAGTGCCTTCTTCTTCTGGGACAAGCACAATGGAGAAGCTGGCCAAATGGCTAATCGGTGCAAGTCCCAGCTGATTCAACTCTTTATGCTGAGCCTCTCTTCCTTCCCTCCGTGGCCATAAAAAGCTCAGCTGAAAACAACCCATAACCCTTCATGAGGAAGCTCTTCAGTGGGTTGATTTCCAAAGCTGCTGCCTGAGGATAGAAGGAAGGACTTCCCCAAAAGGTCCCCAGGGAGGTACCTGAACTAAAGAAAGAGTCCATGCTGTATCCACACCTACTCTTACCCAGCTCTCTTTGTGGTCCCAGGATGGCTCCGATCTGAATAGAGCTCAACAGGTGGAACTGCATAAGGAGGATACCAGCAGAGACCAGCTTGACAATAGGAAAGAACTTCCTTGGGGAGCAAAATTGGAACTGCCACCTCTGGTCATAGAGCCAGACAGGTAGTGGAGAGATTTCTATCATTTCCATTGCCTGAGAGGGATGTCCAATAATAATTCCTTTCTTGGCTTCTATTTTTAATATTAAAGGGATTTCTCAACCCCAGGATGAATATTTTTTTCTTTTAGATGTTAATTATATTGTTTTAAAATGTTAATTCTATTCATCGATGCCAGTCAAGTTATTTCTTTTTTTTAAACCCTTATATATATACTGTATATTATATATATGTATATGTATATGTATGTATGTATATATATATATATATATATACTGTGTATTGGCTCCAAGGCAGAAGAGTGGTAAGGGCTAGGCAATGGGGGTCAAGTGACTTGCCCAGGTTCACACAGCTGGGAAGTGGCTGAGGCTGGATTCGAACCTAGGACCTCCCACCTCTAGGCTTGGCTCCCAATCCACTGAGCTACCCAGCCGCCCACCCACCCCCTTAGGATTCTTTACAATATCTAATGATAAATGGTTCTCACGATCAATTTAAGTGTTCATTGAGGAACTTTGTATGGAAATTGAAGTTATGGATCACAAACGAAAGCAAATAATCTCAAACTACAACTCTGCTGTGACTCAGTAATAGTCGCCTTTAGATATTCCATTTTCAAAGAGCCATCATGGAAGGGATGAATGAGACACAGTGACTCCAAAAGCAAATGTTGACAGCAGTAATAGAAAGTACAGATTTTTGTTGGCTTGTAGTACTTGCCCAGAGTTAGAAAATGAAGAAAAGTCTGGGGTCAGATTCGAACCTACGACCTCTGGTCTTGAGGCCCAGCTCTCTGTCCACTGAGCCACTCAGCTGCGCTGCAACTTCCTTTTACTGAACTACTCAAGGGTTTGCAACTTTCCCAGGGTTGGTTGGTTTCGGTTTTTGGTAGCTAGGAGCCTGACTACATGGCTTCAAGGCTAAATGGCCACAGGTCCCCAGGCTATTTGGCTTGCTGGAGGCTTCATTCATTACGACACTCAAAAAGCCGCCTGCTGATCTGAACCATGGACTTCAGGAGAAGCCTGAGCTTCACAAAGCTTCCTTTGACAAAGGGCACTCCATCAACAAGTGCCTTCTTCTTCTGGGACAAGCACAATGGAGAAGCTGGCCAAATGGCTAATCGGTGCAAGTCCCAGCTGATTCAACTCTTTATGCTGAGCCTCTCTTCCTTCCCTCCGTGGCCATAAAAAGCTCAGCTGAAAACAACCCATAACCCTTCATGAGGAAGCTCTTCAGTGGGTTGATTTCCAAAGCTGCTGCCTGAGGATAGAAGGAAGGACTTCCCCAAAAGGTCCCCAGGGAGGTACCTGAACTAAAGAAAGAGTCCATGCTGTATCCACACCTACTCTTACCCAGCTCTCTTTGTGGTCCCAGGATGGCTCCGATCTGAATAGAGCTCAACAGGTGGAACTGCATAAGGAGGATACCAGCAGAGACCAGCTTGACAATAGGAAAGAACTTCCTTGGGGAGCAAAATTGGAACTGCCACCTCTGGTCATAGAGCCAGACAGGTAGTGGAGAGATTTCTATCATTTCCATTGCCTGAGAGGGATGTCCAATAATAATTCCTTTCTTGGCTTCTATTTTTAATATTAAAGGGATTTCTCAACCCCAGGATGAATATTTTTTTCTTTTAGATGTTAATTATATTGTTTTAAAATGTTAATTCTATTCATCGATGCCAGTCAAGTTATTTCTTTTTTTTAAACCCTTATATATATACTGTATATTATATATATGTATATGTATATGTATGTATGTATATATATATATATATATATACTGTGTATTGGCTCCAAGGCAGAAGAGTGGTAAGGGCTAGGCAATGGGGGTCAAGTGACTTGCCCAGGTTCACACAGCTGGGAAGTGGCTGAGGCTGGATTCGAACCTAGGACCTCCCACCTCTAGGCTTGGCTCCCAATCCACTGAGCTACCCAGCCGCCCAATCCACTGAGCTACCCAGCCGCCCACCCACCCCCTTAGGATTCTTTACAATATCTAATGATAAATGGTTCTCACGATCAATTTAAGTGTTCATTGAGGAACTTTGTATGGAAATTGAAGTTATGGATCACAAACGAAAGCAAATAATCTCAAACTACAACTCTGCTGTGACTCAGTAATAGTCGCCTTTAGATATTCCATTTTCAAAGAGCCATCATGGAAGGGATGAATGAGACACAGTGACTCCAAAAGCAAATGTTGACAGCAGTAATAGAAAGTACAGATTTTTGTTGGCTTGTAGTACTTGCCCAGAGTTAGAAAATGAAGAAAAGTCTGGGGTCAGATTCGAACCTACGAACTCTGGTCTTGAGGCCCAGCTCTCTGTCCACTGAGCCACTCAGCTGCGCTGCAACTTCCTTTTACTGAACTACTCAAGGGTTTGCAACTTTCCCAGGGTTGGTTGGTTTCGGTTTTTGGTAGCTAGGAGCCTGACTACATGGCTTCAAGGCTAAATGGCCACAGGTCCCCAGGCTATTTGGCTTGCTGGAGGCTTCATTCATTACGACACTCAAAAAGCCGCCTGCTGATCTGAACCATGGACTTCAGGAGAAGCCTGAGCTTCACAAAGCTTCCTTTGACAAAGGGCACTCCATCAACAAGTGCCTTCTTCTTCTGGGACAAGCACAATGGAGAAGCTGGCCAAATGGCTAATCGGTGCAAGTCCCAGCTGATTCAACTCTTTATGCTGAGCCTCTCTTCCTTCCCTCCGTGGCCATAAAAAGCTCAGCTGAAAACAACCCATAACCCTTCATGAGGAAGCTCTTCAGTGGGTTGATTTCCAAAGCTGCTGCCTGAGGATAGAAGGAAGGACTTCCCCAAAAGGTCCCCAGGGAGGTACCTGAACTAAAGAAAGAGTCCATGCTGTATCCACACCTACTCTTACCCAGCTCTCTTTGTGGTCCCAGGATGGCTCCAATCTGAATAGAGCTCAACAGGTGGAACTGCATAAGGAGGATACCAGCAGAGACCAGCTTGACAATAGGAAAGAACTTCCTTGGGGAGCAAAATTGGAACTGCCACCTCTGGTCATAGAGCCAGACAGGTAGTGGAGAGATTTCTATCATTTCCATTGCCTGAGAGGGATGTCCAATAATAATTCCTTTCTTGGCTTCTATTTTTAATATTAAAGGGATTTCTCAACCCCAGGATGAATATTTTTTTCTTTTAGATGTTAATTATATTGTTTTAAAATGTTAATTCTATTCATCGATGCCAGTCAAGTTATTTCTTTTTTTTAAACCCTTATATATATACTGTATATTATATATATGTATATGTATATGTATGTATGTATATATATATATATATACTGTGTATTGGCTCCAAGGCAGAAGAGTGGTAAGGGCTAGGCAATGGGGGTCAAGTGACTTGCCCAGGTTCACACAGCTGGGAAGTGGCTGAGGCTGGATTCGAACCTAGGACCTCCCACCTCTAGGCTTGGCTCCCAATCCACTGAGCAACCCAGCCGCCCAATCCACTGAGCTACCCAGCCGCCCACCCACCCCCTTAGGATTCTTTACAATATCTAATGATAAATGGTTCTCACGATCAATTTAAGTGTTCATTGAGGAACTTTGTATGGAAATTGAAGTTATGGATCACAAACGAAAGCAAATAATCTCAAACTACAACTCTGCTGTGACTCAGTAATAGTCGCCTTTAGATATTCCATTTTCAAAGAGCCATCATGGAAGGGATGAATGAGACACAGTGACTCCAAAAGCAAATGTTGACAGCAGTAATAGAAAGTACAGATTTTTGTTGGCTTGTAGTACTTGCCCAGAGTTAGAAAATGAAGAAAAGTCTGGGGTCAGATTCGAACCTACGACCTCTGGTCTTGAGGCCCAGCTCTCTGTCCACTGAGCCACTCAGCTGCGCTGCAACTTCCTTTTACTGAACTACTCAAGGGTTTGCAACTTTCCCAGGGTTGGTTGGTTTCGGTTTTTGGTAGCTAGGAGCCTGACTACATGGCTTCAAGGCTAAATGGCCACAGGTCCCCAGGCTATTTGGCTTGCTGGAGGCTTCATTCATTACGACACTCAAAAAGCCGCCTGCTGATCTGAACCATGGACTTCAGGAGAAGCCTGAGCTTCACAAAGCTTCCTTTGACAAAGGGCACTCCATCAACAAGTGCCTTCTTCTTCTGGGACAAGCACAATGGAGAAGCTGGCCAAATGGCTAATCGGTGCAAGTCCCAGCTGATTCAACTCTTTATGCTGAGCCTCTCTTCCTTCCCTCCGTGGCCATAAAAAGCTCAGCTGAAAACAACCCATAACCCTTCATGAGGAAGCTCTTCAGTGGGTTGATTTCCAAAGCTGCTGCCTGAGGATAGAAGGAAGGACTTCCCCAAAAGGTCCCCAGGGAGGTACCTGAACTAAAGAAAGAGTCCATGCTGTATCCACACCTACTCTTACCCAGCTCTCTTTGTGGTCCCAGGATGGCTCCGATTTGAATAGAGCTCAACAAGTGGAACTGCATAAGGAGGATACCAGCAGAGACCAGCTTGACAATAGGAAAGAACTTCCTTGGGGAGCAAAATTGGAACTGCCACCTCTGGTCATAGAGCCAGACAGGTAGTGGAGAGATTTCTATCATTTCCATTGCCTGAGAGGGATGTCCAATAATAATTCCTTTCTTGGCTTCTATTTTTAATATTAAAGGGATTTCTCAACCCCAGGATGAATATTTTTTTCTTTTAGATGTTAATTATATTGTTTTAAAATGTTAATTCTATTCATCGATGCCAGTCAAGTTATTTCTTTTTTTTAAACCCTTATATATATACTGTATATTATATATATGTATATGTATATGTATGTATGTATATATATATATATATATATATATATATACATATATATATATATATACAGTGTATTGGCTCCAAGGCAGAAGAGTGGTAAGGGCTAGGCAATGGGGGTCAAGTGACTTGCCCAGGTTCACACAGCTGGGAAGTGGCTGAGGCTGGATTCGAACCTAGGACCTCCCACCTCTAGGCTTGGCTCCCAATCCACTGAGCTACCCAGCCGCCCAATCCACTGAGCTACCCAGCCGCCCACCCACCCCCTTAGGATTCTTTACAATATCTAATGATAAATGGTTCTCACGATCAATTTAAGTGTTCATTGAGGAACTTTGTATGGAAATTGAAGTTATGGATCACAAACGAAAGCAAATAATCTCAAACTACAACTCTGCTGTGACTCAGTAATAGTCGCCTTTAGATATTCCATTTTCAAAGAGCCATCATGGAAGGGATGAATGAGACACAGTGACTCCAAAAGCAAATGTTGACAGCAGTAATAGAAAGTACAGATTTTTGTTGGCTTGTAGTACTTGCCCAGAGTTAGAAAATGAAGAAAAGTCTGGGGTCAGATTCGAACCTACGACCTCTGGTCTTGAGGCCCAGCTCTCTGTCCACTGAGCCACTCAGCTGCGCTGCAACTTCCTTTTACTGAACTACTCAAGGGTTTGCAACTTTCCCAGGGTTGGTTGGTTTCGGTTTTTGGTAGCTAGGAGCCTGACTACATGGCTTCAAGGCTAAATGGCCACAGGTCCCCAGGCTATTTGGCTTGCTGGAGGCTTCATTCATTACGACACTCAAAAAGCCGCCTGCTGATCTGAACCATGGACTTCAGGAGAAGCCTGAGCTTCACAAAGCTTCCTTTGACAAAGGGCACTCCATCAACAAGTGCCTTCTTCTTCTGGGACAAGCACAATGGAGAAGCTGGCCAAATGGCTAATCGGTGCAAGTCCCAGCTGATTCAACTCTTTATGCTGAGCCTCTCTTCCTTCCCTCCGTGGCCATAAAAAGCTCAGCTGAAAACAACCCATAACCCTTCATGAGGAAGCTCTTCAGTGGGTTGATTTCCAAAGCTGCTGCCTGAGGATAGAAGGAAGGACTTCCCCAAAAGGTCCCCAGGGAGGTACCTGAACTAAAGAAAGAGTCCATGCTGTATCCACACCTACTCTTACCCAGCTCTCTTTGTGGTCCCAGGATGGCTCCGATCTGAATAGAGCTCAACAGGTGGAACTGCATAAGGAGGATACCAGCAGAGACCAGCTTGACAATAGGAAAGAACTTCCTTGGGGAGCAAAATTGGAACTGCCACCTCTGGTCATAGAGCCAGACAGGTAGTGGAGAGATTTCTATTATTTCCATTGCCTGAGAGGGATGTCCAATAATAATTCCTTTCTTGGCTTCTATTTTTAATATTAAAGGGATTTCTCAACCCCAGGATGAATATTTTTTTCTTTTAGATGTTAATTATATTGTTTTAAAATGTTAATTCTATTCATCGATGCCAGTCAAGTTATTTCTTTTTTTTAAACCCTTATATATATACTGTATATTATATATATGTATATGTATATGTATATGTATGTATGTATATATATATATATACATATATATATATATATACTGTGTATTGGCTCCAAGGCAGAAGAGTGGTAAGGGCTAGGCAATGGGGGTCAAGTGACTTGCCCAGGTTCACACAGCTGGGAAGTGGCTGAGGCTGGATTCGAACCTAGGACCTCCCACCTCTAGGCTTGGCTCCCAATCCACTGAGCTACCCAGCCGCCCAATCCACTGAGCTACCCAGCCGCCCACCCACCCCCTTAGGATTCTTTACAATATCTAATGATAAATGGTTCTCACGATCAATTTAAGTGTTCATTGAGGAACTTTGTATGGAAATTGAAGTTATGGATCACAAACGAAAGCAAATAATCTCAAACTACAACTCTGCTGTGACTCAGTAATAGTCGCCTTTAGATATTCCATTTTCAAAGAGCCATCATGGAAGGGATGAATGAGACACAGTGACTCCAAAAGCAAATGTTGACAGCAGTAATAGAAAGTACAGATTTTTGTTGGCTTGTAGTACTTGCCCAGAGTTAGAAAATGAAGAAAAGTCTGGGGTCAGATTCGAACCTACGACCTCTGGTCTTGAGGCCCAGCTCTCTGTCCACTGAGCCACTCAGCTGCGCTGCAACTTCCTTTTACTGAACTACTCAAGGGTTTGCAACTTTCCCAGGGTTGGTTGGTTTCGGTTTTTGGTAGCTAGGAGCCTGACTACATGGCTTCAAGGCTAAATGGCCACAGGTCCCCAGGCTATTTGGCTTGCTGGAGGCTTCATTCATTACGACACTCAAAAAGCCGCCTGCTGATCTGAACCATGGACTTCAGGAGAAGCCTGAGCTTCACAAAGCTTCCTTTGACAAAGGGCACTCCATCAACAAGTGCCTTCTTCTTCTGGGACAAGCACAATGGAGAAGCTGGCCAAATGGCTAATCGGTGCAAGTCCCAGCTGATTCAACTCTTTATGCTGAGCCTCTCTTCCTTCCCTCCGTGGCCATAAAAAGCTCAGCTGAAAACAACCCATAACCCTTCATGAGGAAGCTCTTCAGTGGGTTGATTTCCAAAGCTGCTGCCTGAGGATAGAAGGAAGGATTTCCCCAAAAGGTCCCCAGGGAGGTACCTGAACTAAAGAAAGAGTCCATGCTGTATCCACACCTACTCTTACCCAGCTCTCTTTGTGGTCCCAGGATGGCTCCGATCTGAATAGAGCTCAACAGGTGGAACTGCATAAGGAGGATACCAGCAGAGACCAGCTTGACAATAGGAAAGAACTTCCTTGGGGAGCAAAATTGGAACTGCCACCTCTGGTCATAGAGCCAGACAGGTAGTGGAGAGATTTCTATCATTTCCATTGCCTGAGAGGGATGTCCAATAATAATTCCTTTCTTGGCTTCTATTTTTAATATTAAAGGGATTTCTCAACCCCAGGATGAATATTTTTTTCTTTTAGATGTTAATTATATTGTTTTAAAATGTTAATTCTATTCATCGATGCCAGTCAAGTTATTTCTTTTTTTTAAACCCTTATATATATACTGTATATTATATATATGTATATGTATATGTATGTATGTATATATATATATATATATACTGTGTATTGGCTCCAAGGCAGAAGAGTGGTAAGGGCTAGGCAATGGGGGTCAAGTGACTTGCCCAGGTTCACACAGCTGGGAAGTGGCTGAGGCTGGATTCGAACCTAGGACCTCCCACCTCTAGGCTTGGCTCCCAATCCACTGAGCAACCCAGCCGCCCAATCCACTGAGCTACCCAGCCGCCCACCCACCCCCTTAGGATTCTTTACAATATCTAATGATAAATGGTTCTCACGATCAATTTAAGTGTTCATTGAGGAACTTTGTATGGAAATTGAAGTTATGGATCACAAACGAAAGCAAATAATCTCAAACTACAACTCTGCTGTGACTCAGTAATAGTCGCCTTTAGATATTCCATTTTCAAAGAGCCATCATGGAAGGGATGAATGAGACACAGTGACTCCAAAAGCAAATGTTGACAGCAGTAATAGAAAGTACAGATTTTTGTTGGCTTGTAGTACTTGCCCAGAGTTAGAAAATGAAGAAAAGTCTGGGGTCAGATTCGAACCTACGACCTCTGGTCTTGAGGCCCAGCTCTCTGTCCACTGAGCCACTCAGCTGCGCTGCAACTTCCTTTTACTGAACTACTCAAGGGTTTGCAACTTTCCCAGGGTTGGTTGGTTTCGGTTTTTGGTAGCTAGGAGCCTGACTACATGGCTTCAAGGCTAAATGGCCACAGGTCCCCAGGCTATTTGGCTTGCTGGAGGCTTCATTCATTACGACACTCAAAAAGCCGCCTGCTGATCTGAACCATGGACTTCAGGAGAAGCCTGAGCTTCACAAAGCTTCCTTTGACAAAGGGCACTCCATCAACAAGTGCCTTCTTCTTCTGGGACAAGCACAATGGAGAAGCTGGCCAAATGGCTAATCGGTGCAAGTCCCAGCTGATTCAACTCTTTATGCTGAGCCTCTCTTCCTTCCCTCCGTGGCCATAAAAAGCTCAGCTGAAAACAACCCATAACCCTTCATGAGGAAGCTCTTCAGTGGGTTGATTTCCAAAGCTGCTGCCTGAGGATAGAAGGAAGGACTTCCCCAAAAGGTCCCCAGGGAGGTACCTGAACTAAAGAAAGAGTCCATGCTGTATCCACACCTACTCTTACCCAGCTCTCTTTGTGGTCCCAGGATGGCTCCGATCTGAATAGAGCTCAACAGGTGGAACTGCATAAGGAGGATACCAGCAGAGACCAGCTTGACAATAGGAAAGAACTTCCTTGGGGAGCAAAATTGGAACTGCCACCTCTGGTCATAGAGCCAGACAGGTAGTGGAGAGATTTCTATCATTTCCATTGCCTGAGAGGGATGTCCAATAATAATTCCTTTCTTGGCTTCTATTTTTAATATTAAAGGGATTTCTCAACCCCAGGATGAATATTTTTTTCTTTTAGATGTTAATTATATTGTTTTAAAATGTTAATTCTATTCATCGATGCCAGTCAAGTTATTTCTTTTTTTTAAACCCTTATATATATACTGTATATTATATATATGTATATGTATATGTATGTATGTATATATATATATATATATATACATATATATATATATATACAGTGTATTGGCTCCAAGGCAGAAGAGTGGTAAGGGCTAGGCAATGGGGGTCAAGTGACTTGCCCAGGTTCACACAGCTGGGAAGTGGCTGAGGCTGGATTCGAACCTAGGACCTCCCACCTCTAGGCTTGGCTCCCAATCCACTGAGCTACCCAGCCGCCCAATCCACTGAGCTACCCAGCCGCCCACCCACCCCCTTAGGATTCTTTACAATATCTAATGATAAATGGTTCTCACGATCAATTTAAGTGTTCATTGAGGAACTTTGTATGGAAATTGAAGTTATGGATCACAAACGAAAGCAAATAATCTCAAACTACAACTCTGCTGTGACTCAGTAATAGTCGCCTTTAGATATTCCATTTTCAAAGAGCCATCATGGAAGGGATGAATGAGACACAGTGACTCCAAAAGCAAATGTTGACAGCAGTAATAGAAAGTACAGATTTTTGTTGGCTTGTAGTACTTGCCCAGAGTTAGAAAATGAAGAAAAGTCTGGGGTCAGATTCGAACCTACGACCTCTGGTCTTGAGGCCCAGCTCTCTGTCCACTGAGCCACTCAGCTGCGCTGCAACTTCCTTTTACTGAACTACTCAAGGGTTTGCAACTTTCCCAGGGTTGGTTGGTTTCGGTTTTTGGTAGCTAGGAGCCTGACTACATGGCTTCAAGGCTAAATGGCCACAGGTCCCCAGGCTATTTGGCTTGCTGGAGGCTTCATTCATTACGACACTCAAAAAGCCGCCTGCTGATCTGAACCATGGACTTCAGGAGAAGCCTGAGCTTCACAAAGCTTCCTTTGACAAAGGGCACTCCATCAACAAGTGCCTTCTTCTTCTGGGACAAGCACAATGGAGAAGCTGGCCAAATGGCTAATCGGTGCAAGTCCCAGCTGATTCAACTCTTTATGCTGAGCCTCTCTTCCTTCCCTCCGTGGCCATAAAAAGCTCAGCTGAAAACAACCCATAACCCTTCATGAGGAAGCTCTTCAGTGGGTTGATTTCCAAAGCTGCTGCCTGAGGATAGAAGGAAGGACTTCCCCAAAAGGTCCCCAGGGAGGTACCTGAACTAAAGAAAGAGTCCATGCTGTATCCACACCTACTCTTACCCAGCTCTCTTTGTGGTCCCAGGATGGCTCCGATCTGAATAGAGCTCAACAGGTGGAACTGCATAAGGAGGATACCAGCAGAGACCAGCTTGACAATAGGAAAGAACTTCCTTGGGGAGCAAAATTGGAACTGCCACCTCTGGTCATAGAGCCAGACAGGTAGTGGAGAGATTTCTATCATTTCCATTGCCTGAGAGGGATGTCCAATAATAATTCCTTTCTTGGCTTCTATTTTTAATATTAAAGGGATTTCTCAACCCCAGGATGAATATTTTTTTCTTTTAGATGTTAATTATATTGTTTTAAAATGTTAATTCTATTCATCGATGCCAGTCAAGTTATTTCTTTTTTTTAAACCCTTATATATATACTGTATATTATATATATGTATATGTATATGTATATGTATGTATGTATATATATATATATACATATATATATATATATACTGTGTATTGGCTCCAAGGCAGAAGAGTGGTAAGGGCTAGGCAATGGGGGTCAAGTGACTTGCCCAGGTTCACACAGCTGGGAAGTGGCTGAGGCTGGATTCGAACCTAGGACCTCCCACCTCTAGGCTTGGCTCCCAATCCACTGAGCTACCCAGCCGCCCAATCCACTGAGCTACCCAGCCGCCCACCCACCCCCTTAGGATTCTTTACAATATCTAATGATAAATGGTTCTCACGATCAATTTAAGTGTTCATTGAGGAACTTTGTATGGAAATTGAAGTTATGGATCACAAACGAAAGCAAATAATCTCAAACTACAACTCTGCTGTGACTCAGTAATAGTCGCCTTTAGATATTCCATTTTCAAAGAGCCATCATGGAAGGGATGAATGAGACACAGTGACTCCAAAAGCAAATGTTGACAGCAGTAATAGAAAGTACAGATTTTTGTTGGCTTGTAGTACTTGCCCAGAGTTAGAAAATGAAGAAAAGTCTGGGGTCAGATTCGAACCTACGACCTCTGGTCTTGAGGCCCAGCTCTCTGTCCACTGAGCCACTCAGCTGCGCTGCAACTTCCTTTTACTGAACTACTCAAGGGTTTGCAACTTTCCCAGGGTTGGTTGGTTTCGGTTTTTGGTAGCTAGGAGCCTGACTACATGGCTTCAAGGCTAAATGGCCACAGGTCCCCAGGCTATTTGGCTTGCTGGAGGCTTCATTCATTACGACACTCAAAAAGCCGCCTGCTGATCTGAACCATGGACTTCAGGAGAAGCCTGAGCTTCACAAAGCTTCCTTTGACAAAGGGCACTCCATCAACAAGTGCCTTCTTCTTCTGGGACAAGCACAATGGAGAAGCTGGCCAAATGGCTAATCGGTGCAAGTCCCAGCTGATTCAACTCTTTATGCTGAGCCTCTCTTCCTTCCCTCCGTGGCCATAAAAAGCTCAGCTGAAAACAACCCATAACCCTTCATGAGGAAGCTCTTCAGTGGGTTGATTTCCAAAGCTGCTGCCTGAGGATAGAAGGAAGGATTTCCCCAAAAGGTCCCCAGGGAGGTACCTGAACTAAAGAAAGAGTCCATGCTGTATCCACACCTACTCTTACCCAGCTCTCTTTGTGGTCCCAGGATGGCTCCGATCTGAATAGAGCTCAACAGGTGGAACTGCATAAGGAGGATACCAGCAGAGACCAGCTTGACAATAGGAAAGAACTTCCTTGGGGAGCAAAATTGGAACTGCCACCTCTGGTCATAGAGCCAGACAGGTAGTGGAGAGATTTCTATCATTTCCATTGCCTGAGAGGGATGTCCAATAATAATTCCTTTCTTGGCTTCTATTTTTAATATTAAAGGGATTTCTCAACCCCAGGATGAATATTTTTTTCTTTTAGATGTTAATTATATTGTTTTAAAATGTTAATTCTATTCATCGATGCCAGTCAAGTTATTTCTTTTTTTTAAACCCTTATATATATACTGTATATTATATATATGTATATGTATATGTATGTATGTATATATATATATATATATACTGTGTATTGGCTCCAAGGCAGAAGAGTGGTAAGGGCTAGGCAATGGGGGTCAAGTGACTTGCCCAGGTTCACACAGCTGGGAAGTGGCTGAGGCTGGATTCGAACCTAGGACCTCCCACCTCTAGGCTTGGCTCCCAATCCACTGAGCAACCCAGCCGCCCAATCCACTGAGCTACCCAGCCGCCCACCCACCCCCTTAGGATTCTTTACAATATCTAATGATAAATGGTTCTCACGATCAATTTAAGTGTTCATTGAGGAACTTTGTATGGAAATTGAAGTTATGGATCACAAACGAAAGCAAATAATCTCAAACTACAACTCTGCTGTGACTCAGTAATAGTCGCCTTTAGATATTCCATTTTCAAAGAGCCATCATGGAAGGGATGAATGAGACACAGTGACTCCAAAAGCAAATGTTGACAGCAGTAATAGAAAGTACAGATTTTTGTTGGCTTGTAGTACTTGCCCAGAGTTAGAAAATGAAGAAAAGTCTGGGGTCAGATTCGAACCTACGACCTCTGGTCTTGAGGCCCAGCTCTCTGTCCACTGAGCCACTCAGCTGCGCTGCAACTTCCTTTTACTGAACTACTCAAGGGTTTGCAACTTTCCCAGGGTTGGTTGGTTTCGGTTTTTGGTAGCTAGGAGCCTGACTACATGGCTTCAAGGCTAAATGGCCACAGGTCCCCAGGCTATTTGGCTTGCTGGAGGCTTCATTCATTACGACACTCAAAAAGCCGCCTGCTGATCTGAACCATGGACTTCAGGAGAAGCCTGAGCTTCACAAAGCTTCCTTTGACAAAGGGCACTCCATCAACAAGTGCCTTCTTCTTCTGGGACAAGCACAATGGAGAAGCTGGCCAAATGGCTAATCGGTGCAAGTCCCAGCTGATTCAACTCTTTATGCTGAGCCTCTCTTCCTTCCCTCCGTGGCCATAAAAAGCTCAGCTGAAAACAACCCATAACCCTTCATGAGGAAGCTCTTCAGTGGGTTGATTTCCAAAGCTGCTGCCTGAGGATAGAAGGAAGGACTTCCCCAAAAGGTCCCCAGGGAGGTACCTGAACTAAAGAAAGAGTCCATGCTGTATCCACACCTACTCTTACCCAGCTCTCTTTGTGGTCCCAGGATGGCTCCGATCTGAATAGAGCTCAACAGGTGGAACTGCATAAGGAGGATACCAGCAGAGACCAGCTTGACAATAGGAAAGAACTTCCTTGGGGAGCAAAATTGGAACTGCCACCTCTGGTCATAGAGCCAGACAGGTAGTGGAGAGATTTCTATCATTTCCATTGCCTGAGAGGGATGTCCAATAATAATTCCTTTCTTGGCTTCTATTTTTAATATTAAAGGGATTTCTCAACCCCAGGATGAATATTTTTTTCTTTTAGATGTTAATTATATTGTTTTAAAATGTTAATTCTATTCATCGATGCCAGTCAAGTTATTTCTTTTTTTTAAACCCTTATATATATACTGTATATTATATATATGTATATGTATATGTATGTATGTATATATATATATATATATATACATATATATATATATATACAGTGTATTGGCTCCAAGGCAGAAGAGTGGTAAGGGCTAGGCAATGGGGGTCAAGTGACTTGCCCAGGTTCACACAGCTGGGAAGTGGCTGAGGCTGGATTCGAACCTAGGACCTCCCACCTCTAGGCTTGGCTCCCAATCCACTGAGCTACCCAGCCGCCCAATCCACTGAGCTACCCAGCCGCCCACCCACCCCCTTAGGATTCTTTACAATATCTAATGATAAATGGTTCTCACGATCAATTTAAGTGTTCATTGAGGAACTTTGTATGGAAATTGAAGTTATGGATCACAAACGAAAGCAAATAATCTCAAACTACAACTCTGCTGTGACTCAGTAATAGTCGCCTTTAGATATTCCATTTTCAAAGAGCCATCATGGAAGGGATGAATGAGACACAGTGACTCCAAAAGCAAATGTTGACAGCAGTAATAGAAAGTACAGATTTTTGTTGGCTTGTAGTACTTGCCCAGAGTTAGAAAATGAAGAAAAGTCTGGGGTCAGATTCGAACCTACGACCTCTGGTCTTGAGGCCCAGCTCTCTGTCCACTGAGCCACTCAGCTGCGCTGCAACTTCCTTTTACTGAACTACTCAAGGGTTTGCAACTTTCCCAGGGTTGGTTGGTTTCGGTTTTTGGTAGCTAGGAGCCTGACTACATGGCTTCAAGGCTAAATGGCCACAGGTCCCCAGGCTATTTGGCTTGCTGGAGGCTTCATTCATTACGACACTCAAAAAGCCGCCTGCTGATCTGAACCATGGACTTCAGGAGAAGCCTGAGCTTCACAAAGCTTCCTTTGACAAAGGGCACTCCATCAACAAGTGCCTTCTTCTTCTGGGACAAGCACAATGGAGAAGCTGGCCAAATGGCTAATCGGTGCAAGTCCCAGCTGATTCAACTCTTTATGCTGAGCCTCTCTTCCTTCCCTCCGTGGCCATAAAAAGCTCAGCTGAAAACAACCCATAACCCTTCATGAGGAAGCTCTTCAGTGGGTTGATTTCCAAAGCTGCTGCCTGAGGATAGAAGGAAGGACTTCCCCAAAAGGTCCCCAGGGAGGTACCTGAACTAAAGAAAGAGTCCATGCTGTATCCACACCTACTCTTACCCAGCTCTCTTTGTGGTCCCAGGATGGCTCCGATCTGAATAGAGCTCAACAGGTGGAACTGCATAAGGAGGATACCAGCAGAGACCAGCTTGACAATAGGAAAGAACTTCCTTGGGGAGCAAAATTGGAACTGCCACCTCTGGTCATAGAGCCAGACAGGTAGTGGAGAGATTTCTATCATTTCCATTGCCTGAGAGGGATGTCCAATAATAATTCCTTTCTTGGCTTCTATTTTTAATATTAAAGGGATTTCTCAACCCCAGGATGAATATTTTTTTCTTTTAGATGTTAATTATATTGTTTTAAAATGTTAATTCTATTCATCGATGCCAGTCAAGTTATTTCTTTTTTTTAAACCCTTATATATATACTGTATATTATATATATGTATATGTATATGTATGTATGTATATATATATATATATACATATATATATATATATATATATACTGTGTATTGGCTCCAAGGCAGAAGAGTGGTAAGGGCTAGGCAATGGGGGTCAAGTGACTTGCCCAGGTTCACACAGCTGGGAAGTGGCTGAGGCTGGATTCGAACCTAGGACCTCCCACCTCTAGGCTTGGCTCCCAATCCACTGAGCTACCCAGCCGCCCAATCCACTGAGCTACCCAGCCGCCCACCCACCCCCTTAGGATTCTTTACAATATCTAATGATAAATGGCTCTCACGATCAATTTAAGTGTTCATTGAGGAACTTTGTATGGAAATTGAAGTTATGGATCACAAACGAAAGCAAATAATCTCAAACTACAACTCTGCTGTGACTCAGTAATAGTCGCCTTTAGATATTCCATTTTCAAAGAGCCATCATGGAAGTGATGAATGAGACACAGTGACTCCAAAAGCAAATGTTGACAGCAGTAATAGAAAGTACAGATTTTTGTTGGCTTGTAGTACTTGCCCAGAGTTAGAAAATGAAGAAAAGTCTGGGGTCAGATTCGAACCTACGACCTCTGGTCTTGAGGCCCAGCTCTCTGTCCACTGAGCCACTCAGCTGCGCTGCAACTTCCTTTTACTGAACTACTCAAGGGTTTGCAACTTTCCCAGGGTTGGTTGGTTTCGGTTTTTGGTAGCTAGGAGCCTGACTACATGGCTTCAAGGCTAAATGGCCACAGGTCCCCAGGCTATTTGGCTTGCTGGAGGCTTCATTCATTACGACACTCAAAAAGCCGCCTGCTGATCTGAACCATGGACTTCAGGAGAAGCCTGAGCTTCACAAAGCTTCCTTTGACAAAGGGCACTCCATCAACAAGTGCCTTCTTCTTCTGGGACAAGCACAATGGAGAAGCTGGCCAAATGGCTAATCGGTGCAAGTCCCAGCTGATTCAACTCTTTATGCTGAGCCTCTCTTCCTTCCCTCCGTGGCCATAAAAAGCTCAGCTGAAAACAACCCATAACCCTTCATGAGGAAGCTCTTCAGTGGGTTGATTTCCAAAGCTGCTGCCTGAGGATAGAAGGAAGGACTTCCCCAAAAGGTCCCCAGGGAGGTACCTGAACTAAAGAAAGAGTCCATGCTGTATCCACACCTACTCTTACCCAGCTCTCTTTGTGGTCCCAGGATGGCTCCGATCTGAATAGAGCTCAACAGGTGGAACTGCATAAGGAGGATACCAGCAGAGACCAGCTTGACAATAGGAAAGAACTTCCTTGGGGAGCAAAATTGGAACTGCCACCTCTGGTCATAGAGCCAGACAGGTAGTGGAGAGATTTCTATCATTTCCATTGCCTGAGAGGGATGTCCAATAATAATTCCTTTCTTGGCTTCTATTTTTAATATTAAAGGGATTTCTCAACCCCAGGATGAATATTTTTTTCTTTTAGATGTTAATTATATTGTTTTAAAATGTTAATTCTATTCATCGATGCCAGTCAAGTTATTTCTTTTTTTTAAACCCTTATATATATACTGTATATTATATATATGTATATGTATATGTATGTATGTATATATATATATATATATACTGTGTATTGGCTCCAAGGCAGAAGAGTGGTAAGGGCTAGGCAATGGGGGTCAAGTGACTTGCCCAGGTTCACACAGCTGGGAAGTGGCTGAGGCTGGATTCGAACCTAGGACCTCCCACCTCTAGGCTTGGCTCCCAATCCACTGAGCTACCCAGCCGCCCAATCCACTGAGCTACCCAGCCGCCCACCCACCCCCTTAGGATTCTTTACAATATCTAATGATAAATGGTTCTCACGATCAATTTAAGTGTTCATTGAGGAACTTTGTATGGAAATTGAAGTTATGGATCACGAACAAAAGGACATAATCTCAAACTACAACTCTGCTGTGACTCAGTAATAGTCGCCTTTAGATATTCCATTTTCAAAGAGCCATCATGGAAGTGATGAATGAGACACAGTGACTCCAAAAGCAAATGTTGACAGCAGTAATAGAAAGTACAGATTTTTGTTGGCTTGTAGTACTTGCCCAGAGTTAGAAAATGAAGAAAAGTCTGGGGTCAGATTCGAACCTACGACCTCTGGTCTTGAGGCCCAGCTCTCTGTCCACTGAGCCACTCAGCTGCGCTGCAACTTCCTTTTACTGAACTACTCAAGGGTTTGCAACTTTCCCAGGGTTGGTTGGTTTCGGTTTTTGGTAGCTAGGAGCCTGACTACATGGCTTCAAGGCTAAATGGCCACAGGTCCCCAGGCTATTTGGCTTGCTGGAGGCTTCATTCATTACGACACTCAAAAAGCCGCCTGCTGATCTGAACCATGGACTTCAGGAGAAGCCTGAGCTTCACAAAGCTTCCTTTGACAAAGGGCACTCCATCAACAAGTGCCTTCTTCTTCTGGGACAAGCACAATGGAGAAGCTGGCCAAATGGCTAATCGGTGCAAGTCCCAGCTGATTCAACTCTTTATGCTGAGCCTCTCTTCCTTCCCTCCGTGGCCATAAAAAGCTCAGCTGAAAACAACCCATAACCCTTCATGAGGAAGCTCTTCAGTGGGTTGATTTCCAAAGCTGCTGCCTGAGGATAGAAGGAAGGACTTCCCCAAAAGGTCCCCAGGGAGGTACCTGAACTAAAGAAAGAGTCCATGCTGTATCCACACCTACTCTTACCCAGCTCTCTTTGTGGTCCCAGGATGGCTCCGATCTGAATAGAGCTCAACAGGTGGAACTGCATAAGGAGGATACCAGCAGAGACCAGCTTGACAATAGGAAAGAACTTCCTTGGGGAGCAAAATTGGAACTGCCACCTCTGGTCATAGAGCCAGACAGGTAGTGGAGAGATTTCTATCATTTCCATTGCCTGAGAGGGATGTCCAATAATAATTCCTTTCTTGGCTTCTATTTTTAATATTAAAGGGATTTCTCAACCCCAGGATGAATATTTTTTTCTTTTAGATGTTAATTATATTGTTTTAAAATGTTAATTCTATTCATCGATGCCAGTCAAGTTATTTCTTTTTTTTAAACCCTTATATATATACTGTATATTATATATATGTATGTATGTGTATATATATATATATACTGTGTATTGGCTCCAAGGCAGAAGAGTGGTAAGGGCTAGGCAATGGGGGTCAAGTGACTTGCCCAGGTTCACACAGCTGGGAAGTGGCTGAGGCTGGATTCGAACCTAGGACCTCCCACCTCTAGGCTTGGCTCCCAATCCACTGAGCTACCCAGCCGCCCAATCCACTGAGCTACCCAGCCGCCCACCCACCCCCTTAGGATTCTTTACAATATCTAATGATAAATGGTTCTCACGATCAATTTAAGTGTTCATTGAGGAACTTTGTATGGAAATTGAAGTTATGGATCACGAACGAAAGCAAATAATCTCAAACTACAACTCTGCTGTGACTCAGTAATAGTCGCCTTTAGATATTCCATTTTCAAAGAGCCATCATGGAAGGGATGAATGAGACACAGTGACTCCAAAAGCAAATGTTGACAGCAGTAATAGAAAGTACAGATTTTTGTTGGCTTGTAGTACTTGCCCAGAGTTAGAAAATGAAGAAAAGTCTGGGGTCAGATTCGAACCTACGACCTCTGGTCTTGAGGCCCAGCTCTCTGTCCACTGAGCCACTCAGCTGCGCTGCAACTTCCTTTTACTGAACTACTCAAGGGTTTGCAACTTTCCCAGGGTTGGTTGGTTTCGGTTTTTGGTAGCTAGGAGCCTGACTACATGGCTTCAAGGCTAAATGGCCACAGGTCCCCAGGCTATTTGGCTTGCTGGAGGCTTCATTCATTACGACACTCAAAAAGCCGCCTGCTGATCTGAACCATGGACTTCAGGAGAAGCCTGAGCTTCACAAAGCTTCCTTTGACAAAGGGCACTCCATCAACAAGTGCCTTCTTCTTCTGGGACAAGCACAATGGAGAAGCTGGCCAAATGGCTAATCGGTGCAAGTCCCAGCTGATTCAACTCTTTATGCTGAGCCTCTCTTCCTTCCCTCCGTGGCCATAAAAAGCTCAGCTGAAAACAACCCATAACCCTTCATGAGGAAGCTCTTCAGTGGGTTGATTTCCAAAGCTGCTGCCTGAGGATAGAAGGAAGGACTTCCCCAAAAGGTCCCCAGGGAGGTACCTGAACTAAAGAAAGAGTCCATGCTGTATCCACACCTACTCTTACCCAGCTCTCTTTGTGGTCCCAGGATGGCTCCGATCTGAATAGAGCTCAACAGGTGGAACTGCATAAGGAGGATACCAGCAGAGACCAGCTTGACAATAGGAAAGAACTTCCTTGGGGAGCAAAATTGGAACTGCCACCTCTGGTCATAGAGCCAGACAGGTAGTGGAGAGATTTCTATCATTTCCATTGCCTGAGAGGGATGTCCAATAATAATTCCTTTCTTGGCTTCTATTTTTAATATTAAAGGGATTTCTCAACCCCAGGATGAATATTTTTTTCTTTTAGATGTTAATTATATTGTTTTAAAATGTTAATTCTATTCATCGATGCCAGTCAAGTTATTTCTTTTTTTTAAACCCTTATATATATACTGTATATTATATATATGTATATGTATATGTATGTATGTATATATATATATATATATATATATATATATATATATATATATATATATATATATATATATATACTGTGTATTGGCTCCAAGGCAGAAGAGTGGTAAGGGCTAGGCAATGGGGGTCAAGTGACTTGCCCAGGTTCACACAGCTGGGAAGTGGCTGAGGCTGGATTCGAACCTAGGACCTCCCACCTCTAGGCTTGGCTCCCAATCCACTGAGCTACCCAGCCGCCCACCCACCCCCTTAGGATTCTTTACAATATCTAATGATAAATGGTTCTCACGATCAATTTAAGTGTTCATTGAGGAACTTTGTATGGAAATTGAAGTTATGGATCACAAACGAAAGCAAATAATCTCAAACTACAACTCTGCTGTGACTCAGTAATAGTCGCCTTTAGATATTCCATTTTCAAAGAGCCATCATGGAAGTGATGAATGAGACACAGTGACTCCAAAAGCAAATGTTGACAGCAGTAATAGAAAGTACAGATTTTTGTTGGCTTGTAGTACTTGCCCAGAGTTAGAAAATGAAGAAAAGTCTGGGGTCAGATTCGAACCTACGACCTCTGGTCTTGAGGCCCAGCTCTCTGTCCACTGAGCCACTCAGCTGCGCTGCAACTTCCTTTTACTGAACTACTCAAGGGTTTGCAACTTTCCCAGGGTTGGTTGGTTTCGGTTTTTGGTAGCTAGGAGCCTGACTACATGGCTTCAAGGCTAAATGGCCACAGGTCCCCAGGCTATTTGGCTTGCTGGAGGCTTCATTCATTACGACACTCAAAAAGCCGCCTGCTGATCTGAACCATGGACTTCAGGAGAAGCCTGAGCTTCACAAAGCTTCCTTTGACAAAGGGCACTCCATCAACAAGTGCCTTCTTCTTCTGGGACAAGCACAATGGAGAAGCTGGCCAAATGGCTAATCGGTGCAAGTCTCAGCTGATTCAACTCTTTATGCTGAGCCTCTCTTCCTTCCCTCCGTGGCCATAAAAAGCTCAGCTGAAAACAACCCATAACCCTTCATGAGGAAGCTCTTCAGTGGGTTGATTTCCAAAGCTGCTGCCTGAGGATAGAAGGAAGGACTTCCCCAAAAGGTCCCCAGGGAGGTACCTGAACTAAAGAAAGAATCCATGCTGTATCCACACCTACTCTTACCCAGCTCTCTTTGTGGTCCCAGGATGGCTCCGATCTGAATAGAGCTCAACAGGTGGAACTGCATAAGGAGGATACCAGCAGAGACCAGCTTGACAATAGGAAAGAACTTCCTTGGGGAGCAAAATTGGAACTGCCACCTCTGGTCATAGAGCCAGACAGGTAGTGGAGAGATTTCTATCATTTCCATTGCCTGAGAGGGATGTCCAATAATAATTCCTTTCTTGGCTTCTATTTTTAATATTAAAGGGATTTCTCAACCCCAGGATGAATATTTTTTTCTTTTAGATGTTAATTATATTGTTTTAAAATGTTAATTCTATTCATTGATGCCAGTCAAGTTATTTCTTTTTTTTAAACCCTTATATATATACTGTATATTATATATATGTATATGTATATGTATGTATGTATATATATATATATATATACTGTGTATTGGCTCCAAGGCAGAAGAGTGGTAAGGGCTAGGCAATGGGGGTCAAGTGACTTGCCCAGGTTCACACAGCTGGGAAGTGGCTGAGGCTGGATTCGAACCTAGGACCTCCCACCTCTAGGCTTGGCTCCCAATCCACTGAGCTACCCAGCCGCCCAATCCACTGAGCTACCCAGCCGCCCACCCACCCCCTTAGGATTCTTTACAATATCTAATGATAAATGGTTCTCACGATCAATTTAAGTGTTCATTGAGGAACTTTGTATGGAAATTGAAGTTATGGATCACGAACAAAAGGACATAATCTCAAACTACAACTCTGCTGTGACTCAGTAATAGTCGCCTTTAGATATTCCATTTTCAAAGAGCCATCATGGAAGTGATGAATGAGACACAGTGACTCCAAAAGCAAATGTTGACAGCAGTAATAGAAAGTACAGATTTTTGTTGGCTTGTAGTACTTGCCCAGAGTTAGAAAATGAAGAAAAGTCTGGGGTCAGATTCGAACCTACGACCTCTGGTCTTGAGGCCCAGCTCTCTGTCCACTGAGCCACTCAGCTGCGCTGCAACTTCCTTTTACTGAACTACTCAAGGGTTTGCAACTTTCCCAGGGTTGGTTGGTTTCGGTTTTTGGTAGCTAGGAGCCTGACTACATGGCTTCAAGGCTAAATGGCCACAGGTCCCCAGGCTATTTGGCTTGCTGGAGGCTTCATTCATTACGACACTCAAAAAGCCGCCTGCTGATCTGAACCATGGACTTCAGGAGAAGCCTGAGCTTCACAAAGCTTCCTTTGACAAAGGGCACTCCATCAACAAGTGCCTTCTTCTTCTGGGACAAGCACAATGGAGAAGCTGGCCAAATGGCTAATCGGTGCAAGTCCCAGCTGATTCAACTCTTTATGCTGAGCCTCTCTTCCTTCCCTCCGTGGCCATAAAAAGCTCAGCTGAAAACAACCCATAACCCTTCATGAGGAAGCTCTTCAGTGGGTTGATTTCCAAAGCTGCTGCCTGAGGATAGAAGGAAGGACTTCCCCAAAAGGTCCCCAGGGAGGTACCTGAACTAAAGAAAGAGTCCATGCTGTATCCACACCTACTCTTACCCAGCTCTCTTTGTGGTCCCAGGATGGCTCCGATCTGAATAGAGCTCAACAGGTGGAACTGCATAAGGAGGATACCAGCAGAGACCAGCTTGACAATAGGAAAGAACTTCCTTGGGGAGCAAAATTGGAACTGCCACCTCTGGTCATAGAGCCAGACAGGTAGTGGAGAGATTTCTATCATTTCCATTGCCTGAGAGGGATGTCCAATAATAATTCCTTTCTTGGCTTCTATTTTTAATATTAAAGGGATTTCTCAACCCCAGGATGAATATTTTTTTCTTTTAGATGTTAATTATATTGTTTTAAAATGTTAATTCTATTCATCGATGCCAGTCAAGTTATTTCTTTTTTTTAAACCCTTATATATATACTGTATATTATATATATGTATATGTATATGTATGTATGTATATATATATATATATACATATATATATATATATATATATACTGTGTATTGGCTCCAAGGCAGAAGAGTGGTAAGGGCTAGGCAATGGGGGTCAAGTGACTTGCCCAGGTTCACACAGCTGGGAAGTGGCTGAGGCTGGATTCGAACCTAGGACCTCCCACCTCTAGGCTTGGCTCCCAATCCACTGAGCTACCCAGCCGCCCAATCCACTGAGCTACCCAGCCGCCCACCCACCCCCTTAGGATTCTTTACAATATCTAATGATAAATGGCTCTCACGATCAATTTAAGTGTTCATTGAGGAACTTTGTATGGAAATTGAAGTTATGGATCACAAACGAAAGCAAATAATCTCAAACTACAACTCTGCTGTGACTCAGTAATAGTCGCCTTTAGATATTCCATTTTCAAAGAGCCATCATGGAAGTGATGAATGAGACACAGTGACTCCAAAAGCAAATGTTGACAGCAGTAATAGAAAGTACAGATTTTTGTTGGCTTGTAGTACTTGCCCAGAGTTAGAAAATGAAGAAAAGTCTGGGGTCAGATTCGAACCTACGACCTCTGGTCTTGAGGCCCAGCTCTCTGTCCACTGAGCCACTCAGCTGCGCTGCAACTTCCTTTTACTGAACTACTCAAGGGTTTGCAACTTTCCCAGGGTTGGTTGGTTTCGGTTTTTGGTAGCTAGGAGCCTGACTACATGGCTTCAAGGCTAAATGGCCACAGGTCCCCAGGCTATTTGGCTTGCTGGAGGCTTCATTCATTACGACACTCAAAAAGCCGCCTGCTGATCTGAACCATGGACTTCAGGAGAAGCCTGAGCTTCACAAAGCTTCCTTTGACAAAGGGCACTCCATCAACAAGTGCCTTCTTCTTCTGGGACAAGCACAATGGAGAAGCTGGCCAAATGGCTAATCGGTGCAAGTCCCAGCTGATTCAACTCTTTATGCTGAGCCTCTCTTCCTTCCCTCCGTGGCCATAAAAAGCTCAGCTGAAAACAACCCATAACCCTTCATGAGGAAGCTCTTCAGTGGGTTGATTTCCAAAGCTGCTGCCTGAGGATAGAAGGAAGGACTTCCCCAAAAGGTCCCCAGGGAGGTACCTGAACTAAAGAAAGAGTCCATGCTGTATCCACACCTACTCTTACCCAGCTCTCTTTGTGGTCCCAGGATGGCTCCGATCTGAATAGAGCTCAACAGGTGGAACTGCATAAGGAGGATACCAGCAGAGACCAGCTTGACAATAGGAAAGAACTTCCTTGGGGAGCAAAATTGGAACTGCCACCTCTGGTCATAGAGCCAGACAGGTAGTGGAGAGATTTCTATCATTTCCATTGCCTGAGAGGGATGTCCAATAATAATTCCTTTCTTGGCTTCTATTTTTAATATTAAAGGGATTTCTCAACCCCAGGATGAATATTTTTTTCTTTTAGATGTTAATTATATTGTTTTAAAATGTTAATTCTATTCATCGATGCCAGTCAAGTTATTTCTTTTTTTTAAACCCTTATATATATACTGTATATTATATATATGTATATGTATATGTATGTATGTATATATATATATATATATACTGTGTATTGGCTCCAAGGCAGAAGAGTGGTAAGGGCTAGGCAATGGGGGTCAAGTGACTTGCCCAGGTTCACACAGCTGGGAAGTGGCTGAGGCTGGATTCGAACCTAGGACCTCCCACCTCTAGGCTTGGCTCCCAATCCACTGAGCTACCCAGCCGCCCAATCCACTGAGCTACCCAGCCGCCCACCCACCCCCTTAGGATTCTTTACAATATCTAATGATAAATGGTTCTCACGATCAATTTAAGTGTTCATTGAGGAACTTTGTATGGAAATTGAAGTTATGGATCACGAACAAAAGGACATAATCTCAAACTACAACTCTGCTGTGACTCAGTAATAGTCGCCTTTAGATATTCCATTTTCAAAGAGCCATCATGGAAGTGATGAATGAGACACAGTGACTCCAAAAGCAAATGTTGACAGCAGTAATAGAAAGTACAGATTTTTGTTGGCTTGTAGTACTTGCCCAGAGTTAGAAAATGAAGAAAAGTCTGGGGTCAGATTCGAACCTACGACCTCTGGTCTTGAGGCCCAGCTCTCTGTCCACTGAGCCACTCAGCTGCGCTGCAACTTCCTTTTACTGAACTACTCAAGGGTTTGCAACTTTCCCAGGGTTGGTTGGTTTCGGTTTTTGGTAGCTAGGAGCCTGACTACATGGCTTCAAGGCTAAATGGCCACAGGTCCCCAGGCTATTTGGCTTGCTGGAGGCTTCATTCATTACGACACTCAAAAAGCCGCCTGCTGATCTGAACCATGGACTTCAGGAGAAGCCTGAGCTTCACAAAGCTTCCTTTGACAAAGGGCACTCCATCAACAAGTGCCTTCTTCTTCTGGGACAAGCACAATGGAGAAGCTGGCCAAATGGCTAATCGGTGCAAGTCTCAGCTGATTCAACTCTTTATGCTGAGCCTCTCTTCCTTCCCTCCGTGGCCATAAAAAGCTCAGCTGAAAACAACCCATAACCCTTCATGAGGAAGCTCTTCAGTGGGTTGATTTCCAAAGCTGCTGCCTGAGGATAGAAGGAAGGACTTCCCCAAAAGGTCCCCAGGGAGGTACCTGAACTAAAGAAAGAATCCATGCTGTATCCACACCTACTCTTACCCAGCTCTCTTTGTGGTCCCAGGATGGCTCCGATCTGAATAGAGCTCAACAGGTGGAACTGCATAAGGAGGATACCAGCAGAGACCAGCTTGACAATAGGAAAGAACTTCCTTGGGGAGCAAAATTGGAACTGCCACCTCTGGTCATAGAGCCAGACAGGTAGTGGAGAGATTTCTATCATTTCCATTGCCTGAGAGGGATGTCCAATAATAATTCCTTTCTTGGCTTCTATTTTTAATATTAAAGGGATTTCTCAACCCCAGGATGAATATTTTTTTCTTTTAGATGTTAATTATATTGTTTTAAAATGTTAATTCTATTCATTGATGCCAGTCAAGTTATTTCTTTTTTTTAAACCCTTATATATATACTGTATATTATATATATGTATATGTATATGTATGTATGTATATATATATATATATATACTGTGTATTGGCTCCAAGGCAGAAGAGTGGTAAGGGCTAGGCAATGGGGGTCAAGTGACTTGCCCAGGTTCACACAGCTGGGAAGTGGCTGAGGCTGGATTCGAACCTAGGACCTCCCACCTCTAGGCTTGGCTCCCAATCCACTGAGCTACCCAGCCGCCCAATCCACTGAGCTACCCAGCCGCCCACCCACCCCCTTAGGATTCTTTACAATATCTAATGATAAATGGTTCTCACGATCAATTTAAGTGTTCATTGAGGAACTTTGTATGGAAATTGAAGTTATGGATCACGAACAAAAGGACATAATCTCAAACTACAACTCTGCTGTGACTCAGTAATAGTCGCCTTTAGATATTCCATTTTCAAAGAGCCATCATGGAAGTGATGAATGAGACACAGTGACTCCAAAAGCAAATGTTGACAGCAGTAATAGAAAGTACAGATTTTTGTTGGCTTGTAGTACTTGCCCAGAGTTAGAAAATGAAGAAAAGTCTGGGGTCAGATTCGAACCTACGACCTCTGGTCTTGAGGCCCAGCTCTCTGTCCACTGAGCCACTCAGCTGCGCTGCAACTTCCTTTTACTGAACTACTCAAGGGTTTGCAACTTTCCCAGGGTTGGTTGGTTTCGGTTTTTGGTAGCTAGGAGCCTGACTACATGGCTTCAAGGCTAAATGGCCACAGGTCCCCAGGCTATTTGGCTTGCTGGAGGCTTCATTCATTACGACACTCAAAAAGCCGCCTGCTGATCTGAACCATGGACTTCAGGAGAAGCCTGAGCTTCACAAAGCTTCCTTTGACAAAGGGCACTCCATCAACAAGTGCCTTCTTCTTCTGGGACAAGCACAATGGAGAAGCTGGCCAAATGGCTAATCGGTGCAAGTCCCAGCTGATTCAACTCTTTATGCTGAGCCTCTCTTCCTTCCCTCCGTGGCCATAAAAAGCTCAGCTGAAAACAACCCATAACCCTTCATGAGGAAGCTCTTCAGTGGGTTGATTTCCAAAGCTGCTGCCTGAGGATAGAAGGAAGGACTTCCCCAAAAGGTCCCCAGGGAGGTACCTGAACTAAAGAAAGAGTCCATGCTGTATCCACACCTACTCTTACCCAGCTCTCTTTGTGGTCCCAGGATGGCTCCGATCTGAATAGAGCTCAACAGGTGGAACTGCATAAGGAGGATACCAGCAGAGACCAGCTTGACAATAGGAAAGAACTTCCTTGGGGAGCAAAATTGGAACTGCCACCTCTGGTCATAGAGCCAGACAGGTAGTGGAGAGATTTCTATCATTTCCATTGCCTGAGAGGGATGTCCAATAATAATTCCTTTCTTGGCTTCTATTTTTAATATTAAAGGGATTTCTCAACCCCAGGATGAATATTTTTTTCTTTTAGATGTTAATTATATTGTTTTAAAATGTTAATTCTATTCATCGATGCCAGTCAAGTTATTTCTTTTTTTTAAACCCTTATATATATACTGTATATTATATATATGTATATGTATATGTATGTATGTATATATATATATATATACATATATATATATATATATATATACTGTGTATTGGCTCCAAGGCAGAAGAGTGGTAAGGGCTAGGCAATGGGGGTCAAGTGACTTGCCCAGGTTCACACAGCTGGGAAGTGGCTGAGGCTGGATTCGAACCTAGGACCTCCCACCTCTAGGCTTGGCTCCCAATCCACTGAGCTACCCAGCCGCCCAATCCACTGAGCTACCCAGCCGCCCACCCACCCCCTTAGGATTCTTTACAATATCTAATGATAAATGGCTCTCACGATCAATTTAAGTGTTCATTGAGGAACTTTGTATGGAAATTGAAGTTATGGATCACAAACGAAAGCAAATAATCTCAAACTACAACTCTGCTGTGACTCAGTAATAGTCGCCTTTAGATATTCCATTTTCAAAGAGCCATCATGGAAGTGATGAATGAGACACAGTGACTCCAAAAGCAAATGTTGACAGCAGTAATAGAAAGTACAGATTTTTGTTGGCTTGTAGTACTTGCCCAGAGTTAGAAAATGAAGAAAAGTCTGGGGTCAGATTCGAACCTACGACCTCTGGTCTTGAGGCCCAGCTCTCTGTCCACTGAGCCACTCAGCTGCGCTGCAACTTCCTTTTACTGAACTACTCAAGGGTTTGCAACTTTCCCAGGGTTGGTTGGTTTCGGTTTTTGGTAGCTAGGAGCCTGACTACATGGCTTCAAGGCTAAATGGCCACAGGTCCCCAGGCTATTTGGCTTGCTGGAGGCTTCATTCATTACGACACTCAAAAAGCCGCCTGCTGATCTGAACCATGGACTTCAGGAGAAGCCTGAGCTTCACAAAGCTTCCTTTGACAAAGGGCACTCCATCAACAAGTGCCTTCTTCTTCTGGGACAAGCACAATGGAGAAGCTGGCCAAATGGCTAATCGGTGCAAGTCCCAGCTGATTCAACTCTTTATGCTGAGCCTCTCTTCCTTCCCTCCGTGGCCATAAAAAGCTCAGCTGAAAACAACCCATAACCCTTCATGAGGAAGCTCTTCAGTGGGTTGATTTCCAAAGCTGCTGCCTGAGGATAGAAGGAAGGACTTCCCCAAAAGGTCCCCAGGGAGGTACCTGAACTAAAGAAAGAGTCCATGCTGTATCCACACCTACTCTTACCCAGCTCTCTTTGTGGTCCCAGGATGGCTCCGATCTGAATAGAGCTCAACAGGTGGAACTGCATAAGGAGGATACCAGCAGAGACCAGCTTGACAATAGGAAAGAACTTCCTTGGGGAGCAAAATTGGAACTGCCACCTCTGGTCATAGAGCCAGACAGGTAGTGGAGAGATTTCTATCATTTCCATTGCCTGAGAGGGATGTCCAATAATAATTCCTTTCTTGGCTTCTATTTTTAATATTAAAGGGATTTCTCAACCCCAGGATGAATATTTTTTTCTTTTAGATGTTAATTATATTGTTTTAAAATGTTAATTCTATTCATCGATGCCAGTCAAGTTATTTCTTTTTTTTAAACCCTTATATATATACTGTATATTATATATATGTATATGTATATGTATGTATGTATATATATATATATATATACTGTGTATTGGCTCCAAGGCAGAAGAGTGGTAAGGGCTAGGCAATGGGGGTCAAGTGACTTGCCCAGGTTCACACAGCTGGGAAGTGGCTGAGGCTGGATTCGAACCTAGGACCTCCCACCTCTAGGCTTGGCTCCCAATCCACTGAGCTACCCAGCCGCCCAATCCACTGAGCTACCCAGCCGCCCACCCACCCCCTTAGGATTCTTTACAATATCTAATGATAAATGGTTCTCACGATCAATTTAAGTGTTCATTGAGGAACTTTGTATGGAAATTGAAGTTATGGATCACGAACAAAAGGACATAATCTCAAACTACAACTCTGCTGTGACTCAGTAATAGTCGCCTTTAGATATTCCATTTTCAAAGAGCCATCATGGAAGTGATGAATGAGACACAGTGACTCCAAAAGCAAATGTTGACAGCAGTAATAGAAAGTACAGATTTTTGTTGGCTTGTAGTACTTGCCCAGAGTTAGAAAATGAAGAAAAGTCTGGGGTCAGATTCGAACCTACGACCTCTGGTCTTGAGGCCCAGCTCTCTGTCCACTGAGCCACTCAGCTGCGCTGCAACTTCCTTTTACTGAACTACTCAAGGGTTTGCAACTTTCCCAGGGTTGGTTGGTTTCGGTTTTTGGTAGCTAGGAGCCTGACTACATGGCTTCAAGGCTAAATGGCCACAGGTCCCCAGGCTATTTGGCTTGCTGGAGGCTTCATTCATTACGACACTCAAAAAGCCGCCTGCTGATCTGAACCATGGACTTCAGGAGAAGCCTGAGCTTCACAAAGCTTCCTTTGACAAAGGGCACTCCATCAACAAGTGCCTTCTTCTTCTGGGACAAGCACAATGGAGAAGCTGGCCAAATGGCTAATCGGTGCAAGTCCCAGCTGATTCAACTCTTTATGCTGAGCCTCTCTTCCTTCCCTCCGTGGCCATAAAAAGCTCAGCTGAAAACAACCCATAACCCTTCATGAGGAAGCTCTTCAGTGGGTTGATTTCCAAAGCTGCTGCCTGAGGATAGAAGGAAGGACTTCCCCAAAAGGTCCCCAGGGAGGTACCTGAACTAAAGAAAGAGTCCATGCTGTATCCACACCTACTCTTACCCAGCTCTCTTTGTGGTCCCAGGATGGCTCCGATCTGAATAGAGCTCAACAGGTGGAACTGCATAAGGAGGATACCAGCAGAGACCAGCTTGACAATAGGAAAGAACTTCCTTGGGGAGCAAAATTGGAACTGCCACCTCTGGTCATAGAGCCAGACAGGTAGTGGAGAGATTTCTATCATTTCCATTGCCTGAGAGGGATGTCCAATAATAATTCCTTTCTTGGCTTCTATTTTTAATATTAAAGGGATTTCTCAACCCCAGGATGAATATTTTTTTCTTTTAGATGTTAATTATATTGTTTTAAAATGTTAATTCTATTCATCGATGCCAGTCAAGTTATTTCTTTTTTTTAAACCCTTATATATATACTGTATATTATATATATGTATGTATGTGTATATATATATATATACTGTGTATTGGCTCCAAGGCAGAAGAGTGGTAAGGGCTAGGCAATGGGGGTCAAGTGACTTGCCCAGGTTCACACAGCTGGGAAGTGGCTGAGGCTGGATTCGAACCTAGGACCTCCCACCTCTAGGCTTGGCTCCCAATCCACTGAGCTACCCAGCCGCCCAATCCACTGAGCTACCCAGCCGCCCACCCACCCCCTTAGGATTCTTTACAATATCTAATGATAAATGGTTCTCACGATCAATTTAAGTGTTCATTGAGGAACTTTGTATGGAAATTGAAGTTATGGATCACGAACGAAAGCAAATAATCTCAAACTACAACTCTGCTGTGACTCAGTAATAGTCGCCTTTAGATATTCCATTTTCAAAGAGCCATCATGGAAGGGATGAATGAGACACAGTGACTCCAAAAGCAAATGTTGACAGCAGTAATAGAAAGTACAGATTTTTGTTGGCTTGTAGTACTTGCCCAGAGTTAGAAAATGAAGAAAAGTCTGGGGTCAGATTCGAACCTACGACCTCTGGTCTTGAGGCCCAGCTCTCTGTCCACTGAGCCACTCAGCTGCGCTGCAACTTCCTTTTACTGAACTACTCAAGGGTTTGCAACTTTCCCAGGGTTGGTTGGTTTCGGTTTTTGGTAGCTAGGAGCCTGACTACATGGCTTCAAGGCTAAATGGCCACAGGTCCCCAGGCTATTTGGCTTGCTGGAGGCTTCATTCATTACGACACTCAAAAAGCCGCCTGCTGATCTGAACCATGGACTTCAGGAGAAGCCTGAGCTTCACAAAGCTTCCTTTGACAAAGGGCACTCCATCAACAAGTGCCTTCTTCTTCTGGGACAAGCACAATGGAGAAGCTGGCCAAATGGCTAATCGGTGCAAGTCCCAGCTGATTCAACTCTTTATGCTGAGCCTCTCTTCCTTCCCTCCGTGGCCATAAAAAGCTCAGCTGAAAACAACCCATAACCCTTCATGAGGAAGCTCTTCAGTGGGTTGATTTCCAAAGCTGCTGCCTGAGGATAGAAGGAAGGACTTCCCCAAAAGGTCCCCAGGGAGGTACCTGAACTAAAGAAAGAGTCCATGCTGTATCCACACCTACTCTTACCCAGCTCTCTTTGTGGTCCCAGGATGGCTCCGATCTGAATAGAGCTCAACAGGTGGAACTGCATAAGGAGGATACCAGCAGAGACCAGCTTGACAATAGGAAAGAACTTCCTTGGGGAGCAAAATTGGAACTGCCACCTCTGGTCATAGAGCCAGACAGGTAGTGGAGAGATTTCTATCATTTCCATTGCCTGAGAGGGATGTCCAATAATAATTCCTTTCTTGGCTTCTATTTTTAATATTAAAGGGATTTCTCAACCCCAGGATGAATATTTTTTTCTTTTAGATGTTAATTATATTGTTTTAAAATGTTAATTCTATTCATCGATGCCAGTCAAGTTATTTCTTTTTTTTAAACCCTTATATATATACTGTATATTATATATATGTATATGTATATGTATGTATGTATATATATATATATATATATATATATATATATATATATATATATATATATATATATATATATATATATATATATATATATATATACTGTGTATTGGCTCCAAGGCAGAAGAGTGGTAAGGGCTAGGCAATGGGGGTCAAGTGACTTGCCCAGGTTCACACAGCTGGGAAGTGGCTGAGGCTGGATTCGAACCTAGGACCTCCCACCTCTAGGCTTGGCTCCCAATCCACTGAGCTACCCAGCCGCCCACCCACCCCCTTAGGATTCTTTACAATATCTAATGATAAATGGTTCTCACGATCAATTTAAGTGTTCATTGAGGAACTTTGTATGGAAATTGAAGTTATGGATCACAAACGAAAGCAAATAATCTCAAACTACAACTCTGCTGTGACTCAGTAATAGTCGCCTTTAGATATTCCATTTTCAAAGAGCCATCATGGAAGTGATGAATGAGACACAGTGACTCCAAAAGCAAATGTTGACAGCAGTAATAGAAAGTACAGATTTTTGTTGGCTTGTAGTACTTGCCCAGAGTTAGAAAATGAAGAAAAGTCTGGGGTCAGATTCGAACCTACGACCTCTGGTCTTGAGGCCCAGCTCTCTGTCCACTGAGCCACTCAGCTGCGCTGCAACTTCCTTTTACTGAACTACTCAAGGGTTTGCAACTTTCCCAGGGTTGGTTGGTTTCGGTTTTTGGTAGCTAGGAGCCTGACTACATGGCTTCAAGGCTAAATGGCCACAGGTCCCCAGGCTATTTGGCTTGCTGGAGGCTTCATTCATTACGACACTCAAAAAGCCGCCTGCTGATCTGAACCATGGACTTCAGGAGAAGCCTGAGCTTCACAAAGCTTCCTTTGACAAAGGGCACTCCATCAACAAGTGCCTTCTTCTTCTGGGACAAGCACAATGGAGAAGCTGGCCAAATGGCTAATCGGTGCAAGTCTCAGCTGATTCAACTCTTTATGCTGAGCCTCTCTTCCTTCCCTCCGTGGCCATAAAAAGCTCAGCTGAAAACAACCCATAACCCTTCATGAGGAAGCTCTTCAGTGGGTTGATTTCCAAAGCTGCTGCCTGAGGATAGAAGGAAGGACTTCCCCAAAAGGTCCCCAGGGAGGTACCTGAACTAAAGAAAGAATCCATGCTGTATCCACACCTACTCTTACCCAGCTCTCTTTGTGGTCCCAGGATGGCTCCGATCTGAATAGAGCTCAACAGGTGGAACTGCATAAGGAGGATACCAGCAGAGACCAGCTTGACAATAGGAAAGAACTTCCTTGGGGAGCAAAATTGGAACTGCCACCTCTGGTCATAGAGCCAGACAGGTAGTGGAGAGATTTCTATCATTTCCATTGCCTGAGAGGGATGTCCAATAATAATTCCTTTCTTGGCTTCTATTTTTAATATTAAAGGGATTTCTCAACCCCAGGATGAATATTTTTTTCTTTTAGATGTTAATTATATTGTTTTAAAATGTTAATTCTATTCATTGATGCCAGTCAAGTTATTTCTTTTTTTTAAACCCTTATATATATACTGTATATTATATATATGTATATGTATATGTATGTATGTATATATATATATATATATACTGTGTATTGGCTCCAAGGCAGAAGAGTGGTAAGGGCTAGGCAATGGGGGTCAAGTGACTTGCCCAGGTTCACACAGCTGGGAAGTGGCTGAGGCTGGATTCGAACCTAGGACCTCCCACCTCTAGGCTTGGCTCCCAATCCACTGAGCTACCCAGCCGCCCAATCCACTGAGCTACCCAGCCGCCCACCCACCCCCTTAGGATTCTTTACAATATCTAATGATAAATGGTTCTCACGATCAATTTAAGTGTTCATTGAGGAACTTTGTATGGAAATTGAAGTTATGGATCACGAACAAAAGGACATAATCTCAAACTACAACTCTGCTGTGACTCAGTAATAGTCGCCTTTAGATATTCCATTTTCAAAGAGCCATCATGGAAGTGATGAATGAGACACAGTGACTCCAAAAGCAAATGTTGACAGCAGTAATAGAAAGTACAGATTTTTGTTGGCTTGTAGTACTTGCCCAGATTTAGAAAATGAAGAAAAGTCTGGGGTCAGATTCGAACCTACGACCTCTGGTCTTGAGGCCCAGCTCTCTGTCCACTGAGCCACTCAGCTGCGCTGCAACTTCCTTTTACTGAACTACTCAAGGGTTTGCAACTTTCCCAGGGTTGGTTGGTTTCGGTTTTTGGTAGCTAGGAGCCTGACTACATGGCTTCAAGGCTAAATGGCCACAGGTCCCCAGGCTATTTGGCTTGCTGGAGGCTTCATTCATTACGACACTCAAAAAGCCGCCTGCTGATCTGAACCATGGACTTCAGGAGAAGCCTGAGCTTCACAAAGCTTCCTTTGACAAAGGGCACTCCATCAACAAGTGCCTTCTTCTTCTGGGACAAGCACAATGGAGAAGCTGGCCAAATGGCTAATCGGTGCAAGTCCCAGCTGATTCAACTCTTTATGCTGAGCCTCTCTTCCTTCCCTCCGTGGCCATAAAAAGCTCAGCTGAAAACAACCCATAACCCTTCATGAGGAAGCTCTTCAGTGGGTTGATTTCCAAAGCTGCTGCCTGAGGATAGAAGGAAGGACTTCCCCAAAAGGTCCCCAGGGAGGTACCTGAACTAAAGAAAGAGTCCATGCTGTATCCACACCTACTCTTACCCAGCTCTCTTTGTGGTCCCAGGATGGCTCCGATCTGAATAGAGCTCAACAGGTGGAACTGCATAAGGAGGATACCAGCAGAGACCAGCTTGACAATAGGAAAGAACTTCCTTGGGGAGCAAAATTGGAACTGCCACCTCTGGTCATAGAGCCAGACAGGTAGTGGAGAGATTTCTATCATTTCCATTGCCTGAGAGGGATGTCCAATAATAATTCCTTTCTTGGCTTCTATTTTTAATATTAAAGGGATTTCTCAACCCCAGGATGAATATTTTTTTCTTTTAGATGTTAATTATATTGTTTTAAAATGTTAATTCTATTCATCGATGCCAGTCAAGTTATTTCTTTTTTTTAAACCCTTATATATATACTGTATATTATATATATGTATGTATGTATATATATATATATACTGTGTATTGGCTCCAAGGCAGAAGAGTGGTAAGGGCTAGGCAATGGGGGTCAAGTGACTTGCCCAGGTTCACACAGCTGGGAAGTGGCTGAGGCTGGATTCGAACCTAGGACCTCCCACCTCTAGGCTTGGCTCCCAATCCACTGAGCTACCCAGCCGCCCAATCCACTGAGCTACCCAGCCGCCCACCCACCCCCTTAGGATTCTTTACAATATCTAATGATAAATGGTTCTCACGATCAATTTAAGTGTTCATTGAGGAACTTTGTATGGAAATTGAAGTTATGGATCACAAACGAAAGCAAATAATCTCAAACTACAACTCTGCTGTGACTCAGTAATAGTCGCCTTTAGATATTCCATTTTCAAAGAGCCATCATGGAAGGGATGAATGAGACACAGTGACTCCAAAAGCAAATGTTGACAGCAGTAATAGAAAGTACAGATTTTTGTTGGCTTGTAGTACTTGCCCAGAGTTAGAAAATGAAGAAAAGTCTGGGGTCAGATTCGAACCTACGACCTCTGGTCTTGAGGCCCAGCTCTCTGTCCACTGAGCCACTCAGCTGCGCTGCAACTTCCTTTTACTGAACTACTCAAGGGTTTGCAACTTTCCCAGGGTTGGTTGGTTTCGGTTTTTGGTAGCTAGGAGCCTGACTACATGGCTTCAAGGCTAAATGGCCACAGGTCCCCAGGCTATTTGGCTTGCTGGAGGCTTCATTCATTACGACACTCAAAAAGCCGCCTGCTGATCTGAACCATGGACTTCAGGAGAAGCCTGAGCTTCACAAAGCTTCCTTTGACAAAGGGCACTCCATCAACAAGTGCCTTCTTCTTCTGGGACAAGCACAATGGAGAAGCTGGCCAAATGGCTAATCGGTGCAAGTCCCAGCTGATTCAACTCTTTATGCTGAGCCTCTCTTCCTTCCCTCCGTGGCCATAAAAAGCTCAGCTGAAAACAACCCATAACCCTTCATGAGGAAGCTCTTCAGTGGGTTGATTTCCAAAGCTGCTGCCTGAGGATAGAAGGAAGGACTTCCCCAAAAGGTCCCCAGGGAGGTACCTGAACTAAAGAAAGAGTCCATGCTGTATCCACACCTACTCTTACCCAGCTCTCTTTGTGGTCCCAGGATGGCTCCGATCTGAATAGAGCTCAACAGGTGGAACTGCATAAGGAGGATACCAGCAGAGACCAGCTTGACAATAGGAAAGAACTTCCTTGGGGAGCAAAATTGGAACTGCCACCTCTGGTCATAGAGCCAGACAGGTAGTGGAGAGATTTCTATCATTTCCATTGCCTGAGAGGGATGTCCAATAATAATTCCTTTCTTGGCTTCTATTTTTAATATTAAAGGGATTTCTCAACCCCAGGATGAATATTTTTTTCTTTTAGATGTTAATTATATTGTTTTAAAATGTTAATTCTATTCATCGATGCCAGTCAAGTTATTTCTTTTTTTTAAACCCTTATATATATACTGTATATTATATATATGTATGTATGTATATATATATATATATATATATATATATACTGTGTATTGGCTCCAAGGCAGAAGAGTGGTAAGGGCTAGGCAATGGGGGTCAAGTGACTTGCCCAGGTTCACACAGCTGGGAAGTGGCTGAGGCTGGATTCGAACCTAGGACCTCCCACCTCTAGGCTTGGCTCCCAATCCACTGAGCTACCCAGCCGCCCACCCACCCCCTTAGGATTCTTTACAATATCTAATGATAAATGGTTCTCACGATCAATTTAAGTGTTCATTGAGGAACTTTGTATGGAAATTGAAGTTATGGATCACAAACGAAAGCAAATAATCTCAAACTACAACTCTGCTGTGACTCAGTAATAGTCGCCTTTAGATATTCCATTTTCAAAGAGCCATCATGGAAGTGATGAATGAGACACAGTGACTCCAAAAGCAAATGTTGACAGCAGTAATAGAAAGTACAGATTTTTGTTGGCTTGTAGTACTTGCCCAGAGTTAGAAAATGAAGAAAAGTCTGGGGTCAGATTCGAACCTACGACCTCTGGTCTTGAGGCCCAGCTCTCTGTCCACTGAGCCACTCAGCTGCGCTGCAACTTCCTTTTACTGAACTACTCAAGGGTTTGCAACTTTCCCAGGGTTGGTTGGTTTCGGTTTTTGGTAGCTAGGAGCCTGACTACATGGCTTCAAGGCTAAATGGCCACAGGTCCCCAGGCTATTTGGCTTGCTGGAGGCTTCATTCATTACGACACTCAAAAAGCCGCCTGCTGATCTGAACCATGGACTTCAGGAGAAGCCTGAGCTTCACAAAGCTTCCTTTGACAAAGGGCACTCCATCAACAAGTGCCTTCTTCTTCTGGGACAAGCACAATGGAGAAGCTGGCCAAATGGCTAATCGGTGCAAGTCCCAGCTGATTCAACTCTTTATGCTGAGCCTCTCTTCCTTCCCTCCGTGGCCATAAAAAGCTCAGCTGAAAACAACCCATAACCCTTCATGAGGAAGCTCTTCAGTGGGTTGATTTCCAAAGCTGCTGCCTGAGGATAGAAGGAAGGACTTCCCCAAAAGGTCCCCAGGGAGGTACCTGAACTAAAGAAAGAGTCCATGCTGTATCCACACCTACTCTTACCCAGCTCTCTTTGTGGTCCCAGGATGGCTCCGATCTGAATAGAGCTCAACAGGTGGAACTGCATAAGGAGGATACCAGCAGAGACCAGCTTGACAATAGGAAAGAACTTCCTTGGGGAGCAAAATTGGAACTGCCACCTCTGGTCATAGAGCCAGACAGGTAGTGGAGAGATTTCTATCATTTCCATTGCCTGAGAGGGATGTCCAATAATAATTCCTTTCTTGGCTTCTATTTTTAATATTAAAGGGATTTCTCAACCCCAGGATGAATATTTTTTTCTTTTAGATGTTAATTATATTGTTTTAAAATGTTAATTCTATTCATCGATGCCAGTCAAGTTATTTCTTTTTTTTAAACCCTTATATATATACTGTATATTATATATATGTATGTATGTATATATATATATATACTGTGTATTGGCTCCAAGGCAGAAGAGTGGTAAGGGCTAGGCAATGGGGGTCAAGTGACTTGCCCAGGTTCACACAGCTGGGAAGTGGCTGAGGCTGGATTCGAACCTAGGACCTCCCACCTCTAGGCTTGGCTCCCAATCCACTGAGCTACCCAGCCGCCCAATCCACTGAGCTACCCAGCCGCCCACCCACCCCCTTAGGATTCTTTACAATATCTAATGATAAATGGTTCTCACGATCAATTTAAGTGTTCATTGAGGAACTTTGTATGGAAATTGAAGTTATGGATCACGAACGAAAGCAAATAATCTCAAACTACAACTCTGCTGTAACTCAGTAATAGTCGCCTTTAGATATTCCATTTTCAAAGAGCCATCATGGAAGTGATGAATGAGACACAGTGACTCCAAAAGCAAATGTTGACAGCAGTAATAGAAAGTACAGATTTTTGTTGGCTTGTAGTACTTGCCCAGAGTTAGAAAATGAAGAAAAGTCTGGGGTCAGATTCGAACCTACGACCTCTGGTCTTGAGGCCCAGCTCTCTGTCCACTGAGCCACTCAGCTGCACTGCAACTTCCTTTTACTGAACTACTCAAGGGTTTGCAACTTTCCCAGGGTTGGTTGGTTTCGGTTTTTGGTAGCTAGGAGCCTGACTACATGGCTTCAAGGCTAAATGGCCACAGGTCCCCAGGCTATTTGGCTTGCTGGAGGCTTCATTCATTACGACACTCAAAAAGCCGCCTGCTGATCTGAACCATGGACTTCAGGAGAAGCCTGAGCTTCACAAAGCTTCCTTTGACAAAGGGCACTCCATCAACAAGTGCCTTCTTCTTCTGGGACAAGCACAATGGAGAAGCTGGCCAAATGGCTAATCGGTGCAAGTCCCAGCTGATTCAACTCTTTATGCTGAGCCTCTCTTCCTTCCCTCCGTGGCCATAAAAAGCTCAGCTGAAAACAACCCATAACCCTTCATGAGGAAGCTCTTCAGTGGGTTGATTTCCAAAGCTGCTGCCTGAGGATAGAAGGAAGGACTTCCCCAAAAGGTCCCCAGGGAGGTACCTGAACTAAAGAAAGAGTCCATGCTGTATCCACACCTACTCTTACCCAGCTCTCTTTGTGGTCCCAGGATGGCTCCGATCTGAATAGAGCTCAACAGGTGGAACTGCATAAGGAGGATACCAGCAGAGACCAGCTTGACAATAGGAAAGAACTTCCTTGGGGAGCAAAATTGGAACTGCCACCTCTGGTCATAGAGCCAGACAGGTAGTGGAGAGATTTCTATCATTTCCATTGCCTGAGAGGGATGTCCAATAATAATTCCTTTCTTGGCTTCTATTTTTAATATTAAAGGGATTTCTCAACCCCAGGATGAATATTTTTTTCTTTTAGATGTTAATTATATTGTTTTAAAATGTTAATTCTATTCATCGATGCCAGTCAAGTTATTTCTTTTTTTTAAACCCTTATATATATACTGTATATTATATATATGTATGTATGTATATATATATATATATATACTGTGTATTGGCTCCAAGGCAGAAGAGTGGTAAGGGCTAGGCAATGGGGGTCAAGTGACTTGCCCAGGTTCACACAGCTGGGAAGTGGCTGAGGCTGGATTCGAACCTAGGACCTCCCACCTCTAGGCTTGGCTCCCAATCCACTGAGCTACCCAGCCGCCCAATCCACTGAGCTACCCAGCCGCCCACCCACCCCCTTAGGATTCTTTACAATATCTAATGATAAATGGTTCTCACGATCAATTTAAGTGTTCATTGAGGAACTTTGTATGGAAATTGAAGTTATGGATCACAAACGAAAGCAAATAATCTCAAACTACAACTCTGCTGTGACTCAGTAATAGTCGCCTTTAGATATTCCATTTTCAAAGAGCCATCATGGAAGGGATGAATGAGACACAGTGACTCCAAAAGCAAATGTTGACAGCAGTAATAGAAAGTACAGATTTTTGTTGGCTTGTAGTACTTGCCCAGAGTTAGAAAATGAAGAAAAGTCTGGGGTCAGATTCGAACCTACGACCTCTGGTCTTGAGGCCCAGCTCTCTGTCCACTGAGCCACTCAGCTGCGCTGCAACTTCCTTTTACTGAACTACTCAAGGGTTTGCAACTTTCCCAGGGTTGGTTGGTTTCGGTTTTTGGTAGCTAGGAGCCTGACTACATGGCTTCAAGGCTAAATGGCCACAGGTCCCCAGGCTATTTGGCTTGCTGGAGGCTTCATTCATTACGACACTCAAAAAGCCGCCTGCTGATCTGAACCATGGACTTCAGGAGAAGCCTGAGCTTCACAAAGCTTCCTTTGACAAAGGGCACTCCATCAACAAGTGCCTTCTTCTTCTGGGACAAGCACAATGGAGAAGCTGGCCAAATGGCTAATCGGTGCAAGTCCCAGCTGATTCAACTCTTTATGCTGAGCCTCTCTTCCTTCCCTCCGTGGCCATAAAAAGCTCAGCTGAAAACAACCCATAACCCTTCATGAGGAAGCTCTTCAGTGGGTTGATTTCCAAAGCTGCTGCCTGAGGATAGAAGGAAGGACTTCCCCAAAAGGTCCCCAGGGAGGTACCTGAACTAAAGAAAGAGTCCATGCTGTATCCACACCTACTCTTACCCAGCTCTCTTTGTGGTCCCAGGATGGCTCCGATCTGAATAGAGCTCAACAGGTGGAACTGCATAAGGAGGATACCAGCAGAGACCAGCTTGACAATAGGAAAGAACTTCCTTGGGGAGCAAAATTGGAACTGCCACCTCTGGTCATAGAGCCAGACAGGTAGTGGAGAGATTTCTATCATTTCCATTGCCTGAGAGGGATGTCCAATAATAATTCCTTTCTTGGCTTCTATTTTTAATATTAAAGGGATTTCTCAACCCCAGGATGAATATTTTTTTCTTTTAGATGTTAATTATATTGTTTTAAAATGTTAATTCTATTCATCGATGCCAGTCAAGTTATTTCTTTTTTTTAAACCCTTATATATATACTGTATATTATATATATGTATATGTATATGTATGTATGTATATATATATATATATATATATATATATACTGTGTATTGGCTCCAAGGCAGAAGAGTGGTAAGGGCTAGGCAATGGGGGTCAAGTGACTTGCCCAGGTTCACACAGCTGGGAAGTGGCTGAGGCTGGATTCGAACCTAGGACCTCCCACCTCTAGGCTTGGCTCCCAATCCACTGAGCTACCCAGCCGCCCAATCCACTGAGCTACCCAGCCGCCCACCCACCCCCTTAGGATTCTTTACAATATCTAATGATAAATGGTTCTCACGATCAATTTAAGTGTTCATTGAGGAACTTTGTATGGAAATTGAAGTTATGGATCACAAACGAAAGCAAATAATCTCAAACTACAACTCTGCTGTGACTCAGTAATAGTCGCCTTTAGATATTCCATTTTCAAAGAGCCATCATGGAAGGGATGAATGAGACACAGTGACTCCAAAAGCAAATGTTGACAGCAGTAATAGAAAGTACAGATTTTTGTTGGCTTGTAGTACTTGCCCAGAGTTAGAAAATGAAGAAAAGTCTGGGGTCAGATTCGAACCTACGACCTCTGGTCTTGAGGCCCAGCTCTCTGTCCACTGAGCCACTCAGCTGCGCTGCAACTTCCTTTTACTGAACTACTCAAGGGTTTGCAACTTTCCCAGGGTTGGTTGGTTTCGGTTTTTGGTAGCTAGGAGCCTGACTACATGGCTTCAAGGCTAAATGGCCACAGGTCCCCAGGCTATTTGGCTTGCTGGAGGCTTCATTCATTACGACACTCAAAAAGCCGCCTGCTGATCTGAACCATGGACTTCAGGAGAAGCCTGAGCTTCACAAAGCTTCCTTTGACAAAGGGCACTCCATCAACAAGTGCCTTCTTCTTCTGGGACAAGCACAATGGAGAAGCTGGCCAAATGGCTAATCGGTGCAAGTCCCAGCTGATTCAACTCTTTATGCTGAGCCTCTCTTCCTTCCCTCCGTGGCCATAAAAAGCTCAGCTGAAAACAACCCATAACCCTTCATGAGGAAGCTCTTCAGTGGGTTGATTTCCAAAGCTGCTGCCTGAGGATAGAAGGAAGGACTTCCCCAAAAGGTCCCCAGGGAGGTACCTGAACTAAAGAAAGAGTCCATGCTGTATCCACACCTACTCTTACCCAGCTCTCTTTGTGGTCCCAGGATGGCTCCGATCTGAATAGAGCTCAACAGGTGGAACTGCATAAGGAGGATACCAGCAGAGACCAGCTTGACAATAGGAAAGAACTTCCTTGGGGAGCAAAATTGGAACTGCCACCTCTGGTCATAGAGCCAGACAGGTAGTGGAGAGATTTCTATCATTTCCATTGCCTGAGAGGGATGTCCAATAATAATTCCTTTCTTGGCTTCTATTTTTAATATTAAAGGGATTTCTCAACCCCAGGATGAATATTTTTTTCTTTTAGATGTTAATTATATTGTTTTAAAATGTTAATTCTATTCATCGATGCCAGTCAAGTTATTTCTTTTTTTTAAACCCTTATATATATACTGTATATTATATATATGTATATGTATATGTATGTATGTATATATATATATATATACTGTGTATTGGCTCCAAGGCAGAAGAGTGGTAAGGGCTAGGCAATGGGGGTCAAGTGACTTGCCCAGGTTCACACAGCTGGGAAGTGGCTGAGGCTGGATTCGAACCTAGGACCTCCCACCTCTAGGCTTGGCTCCCAATCCACTGAGCTACCCAGCCGCCCAATCCACTGAGCTACCCAGCCGCCCACCCACCCCCTTAGGATTCTTTACAATATCTAATGATAAATGGTTCTCACGATCAATTTAAGTGTTCATTGAGGAACTTTGTATGGAAATTGAAGTTATGGATCACAAACGAAAGCAAATAATCTCAAACTACAACTCTGCTGTGACTCAGTAATAGTCGCCTTTAGATATTCCATTTTCAAAGAGCCATCATGGAAGGGATGAATGAGACACAGTGACTCCAAAAGCAAATGTTGACAGCAGTAATAGAAAGTACAGATTTTTGTTGGCTTGTAGTACTTGCCCAGAGTTAGAAAATGAAGAAAAGTCTGGGGTCAGATTCGAACCTACGACCTCTGGTCTTGAGGCCCAGCTCTCTGTCCACTGAGCCACTCAGCTGCGCTGCAACTTCCTTTTACTGAACTACTCAAGGGTTTGCAACTTTCCCAGGGTTGGTTGGTTTCGGTTTTTGGTAGCTAGGAGCCTGACTACATGGCTTCAAGGCTAAATGGCCACAGGTCCCCAGGCTATTTGGCTTGCTGGAGGCTTCATTCATTACGACACTCAAAAAGCCGCCTGCTGATCTGAACCATGGACTTCAGGAGAAGCCTGAGCTTCACAAAGCTTCCTTTGACAAAGGGCACTCCATCAACAAGTGCCTTCTTCTTCTGGGACAAGCACAATGGAGAAGCTGGCCAAATGGCTAATCGGTGCAAGTCCCAGCTGATTCAACTCTTTATGCTGAGCCTCTCTTCCTTCCCTCCGTGGCCATAAAAAGCTCAGCTGAAAACAACCCATAACCCTTCATGAGGAAGCTCTTCAGTGGGTTGATTTCCAAAGCTGCTGCCTGAGGATAGAAGGAAGGACTTCCCCAAAAGGTCCCCAGGGAGGTACCTGAACTAAAGAAAGAGTCCATGCTGTATCCACACCTACTCTTACCCAGCTCTCTTTGTGGTCCCAGGATGGCTCCGATCTGAATAGAGCTCAACAGGTGGAACTGCATAAGGAGGATACCAGCAGAGACCAGCTTGACAATAGGAAAGAACTTCCTTGGGGAGCAAAATTGGAACTGCCACCTCTGGTCATAGAGCCAGACAGGTAGTGGAGAGATTTCTATCATTTCCATTGCCTGAGAGGGATGTCCAATAATAATTCCTTTCTTGGCTTCTATTTTTAATATTAAAGGGATTTCTCAACCCCAGGATGAATATTTTTTTCTTTTAGATGTTAATTATATTGTTTTAAAATGTTAATTCTATTCATCGATGCCAGTCAAGTTATTTCTTTTTTTTAAACCCTTATATATATACTGTATATTATATATATGTATGTATGTATATATATATATATATATACTGTGTATTGGCTCCAAGGCAGAAGAGTGGTAAGGGCTAGGCAATGGGGGTCAAGTGACTTGCCCAGGTTCACACAGCTGGGAAGTGGCTGAGGCTGGATTCGAACCTAGGACCTCCCACCTCTAGGCTTGGCTCCCAATCCACTGAGCTACCCAGCCGCCCAATCCACTGAGCTACCCAGCCGCCCACCCACCCCCTTAGGATTCTTTACAATATCTAATGATAAATGGTTCTCACGATCAATTTAAGTGTTCATTGAGGAACTTTGTATGGAAATTGAAGTTATGGATCACAAACGAAAGCAAATAATCTCAAACTACAACTCTGCTGTGACTCAGTAATAGTCGCCTTTAGATATTCCATTTTCAAAGAGCCATCATGGAAGGGATGAATGAGACACAGTGACTCCAAAAGCAAATGTTGACAGCAGTAATAGAAAGTACAGATTTTTGTTGGCTTGTAGTACTTGCCCAGAGTTAGAAAATGAAGAAAAGTCTGGGGTCAGATTCGAACCTACGACCTCTGGTCTTGAGGCCCAGCTCTCTGTCCACTGAGCCACTCAGCTGCGCTGCAACTTCCTTTTACTGAACTACTCAAGGGTTTGCAACTTTCCCAGGGTTGGTTGGTTTCGGTTTTTGGTAGCTAGGAGCCTGACTACATGGCTTCAAGGCTAAATGGCCACAGGTCCCCAGGCTATTTGGCTTGCTGGAGGCTTCATTCATTACGACACTCAAAAAGCCGCCTGCTGATCTGAACCATGGACTTCAGGAGAAGCCTGAGCTTCACAAAGCTTCCTTTGACAAAGGGCACTCCATCAACAAGTGCCTTCTTCTTCTGGGACAAGCACAATGGAGAAGCTGGCCAAATGGCTAATCGGTGCAAGTCCCAGCTGATTCAACTCTTTATGCTGAGCCTCTCTTCCTTCCCTCCGTGGCCATAAAAAGCTCAGCTGAAAACAACCCATAACCCTTCATGAGGAAGCTCTTCAGTGGGTTGATTTCCAAAGCTGCTGCCTGAGGATAGAAGGAAGGACTTCCCCAAAAGGTCCCCAGGGAGGTACCTGAACTAAAGAAAGAGTCCATGCTGTATCCACACCTACTCTTACCCAGCTCTCTTTGTGGTCCCAGGATGGCTCCGATCTGAATAGAGCTCAACAGGTGGAACTGCATAAGGAGGATACCAGCAGAGACCAGCTTGACAATAGGAAAGAACTTCCTTGGGGAGCAAAATTGGAACTGCCACCTCTGGTCATAGAGCCAGACAGGTAGTGGAGAGATTTCTATCATTTCCATTGCCTGAGAGGGATGTCCAATAATAATTCCTTTCTTGGCTTCTATTTTTAATATTAAAGGGATTTCTCAACCCCAGGATGAATATTTTTTTCTTTTAGATGTTAATTATATTGTTTTAAAATGTTAATTCTATTCATCGATGCCAGTCAAGTTATTTCTTTTTTTTAAACCCTTATATATATACTGTATATTATATATATGTATATGTATATGTATGTATGTATATATATATATATATATATATATATATATATATATATACTGTGTATTGGCTCCAAGGCAGAAGAGTGGTAAGGGCTAGGCAATGGGGGTCAAGTGACTTGCCCAGGTTCACACAGCTGGGAAGTGGCTGAGGCTGGATTCGAACCTAGGACCTCCCACCTCTAGGCTTGGCTCCCAATCCACTGAGCTACCCAGCCGCCCAATCCACTGAGCTACCCAGCCGCCCACCCACCCCCTTAGGATTCTTTACAATATCTAATGATAAATGGTTCTCACGATCAATTTAAGTGTTCATTGAGGAACTTTGTATGGAAATTGAAGTTATGGATCACAAACGAAAGCAAATAATCTCAAACTACAACTCTGCTGTGACTCAGTAATAGTCGCCTTTAGATATTCCATTTTCAAAGAGCCATCATGGAAGGGATGAATGAGACACAGTGACTCCAAAAGCAAATGTTGACAGCAGTAATAGAAAGTACAGATTTTTGTTGGCTTGTAGTACTTGCCCAGAGTTAGAAAATGAAGAAAAGTCTGGGGTCAGATTCGAACCTACGACCTCTGGTCTTGAGGCCCAGCTCTCTGTCCACTGAGCCACTCAGCTGCGCTGCAACTTCCTTTTACTGAACTACTCAAGGGTTTGCAACTTTCCCAGGGTTGGTTGGTTTCGGTTTTTGGTAGCTAGGAGCCTGACTACATGGCTTCAAGGCTAAATGGCCACAGGTCCCCAGGCTATTTGGCTTGCTGGAGGCTTCATTCATTACGACACTCAAAAAGCCGCCTGCTGATCTGAACCATGGACTTCAGGAGAAGCCTGAGCTTCACAAAGCTTCCTTTGACAAAGGGCACTCCATCAACAAGTGCCTTCTTCTTCTGGGACAAGCACAATGGAGAAGCTGGCCAAATGGCTAATCGGTGCAAGTCCCAGCTGATTCAACTCTTTATGCTGAGCCTCTCTTCCTTCCCTCCGTGGCCATAAAAAGCTCAGCTGAAAACAACCCATAACCCTTCATGAGGAAGCTCTTCAGTGGGTTGATTTCCAAAGCTGCTGCCTGAGGATAGAAGGAAGGACTTCCCCAAAAGGTCCCCAGGGAGGTACCTGAACTAAAGAAAGAGTCCATGCTGTATCCACACCTACTCTTACCCAGCTCTCTTTGTGGTCCCAGGATGGCTCCGATCTGAATAGAGCTCAACAGGTGGAACTGCATAAGGAGGATACCAGCAGAGACCAGCTTGACAATAGGAAAGAACTTCCTTGGGGAGCAAAATTGGAACTGCCACCTCTGGTCATAGAGCCAGACAGGTAGTGGAGAGATTTCTATCATTTCCATTGCCTGAGAGGGATGTCCAATAATAATTCCTTTCTTGGCTTCTATTTTTAATATTAAAGGGATTTCTCAACCCCAGGATGAATATTTTTTTCTTTTAGATGTTAATTATATTGTTTTAAAATGTTAATTCTATTCATCGATGCCAGTCAAGTTATTTCTTTTTTTTAAACCCTTATATATATACTGTATATTATATATATGTATATGTATATGTATGTATGTATATATATATATATATACTGTGTATTGGCTCCAAGGCAGAAGAGTGGTAAGGGCTAGGCAATGGGGGTCAAGTGACTTGCCCAGGTTCACACAGCTGGGAAGTGGCTGAGGCTGGATTCGAACCTAGGACCTCCCACCTCTAGGCTTGGCTCCCAATCCACTGAGCTACCCAGCCGCCCAATCCACTGAGCTACCCAGCCGCCCACCCACCCCCTTAGGATTCTTTACAATATCTAATGATAAATGGTTCTCACGATCAATTTAAGTGTTCATTGAGGAACTTTGTATGGAAATTGAAGTTATGGATCACAAACGAAAGCAAATAATCTCAAACTACAACTCTGCTGTGACTCAGTAATAGTCGCCTTTAGATATTCCATTTTCAAAGAGCCATCATGGAAGGGATGAATGAGACACAGTGACTCCAAAAGCAAATGTTGACAGCAGTAATAGAAAGTACAGATTTTTGTTGGCTTGTAGTACTTGCCCAGAGTTAGAAAATGAAGAAAAGTCTGGGGTCAGATTCGAACCTACGACCTCTGGTCTTGAGGCCCAGCTCTCTGTCCACTGAGCCACTCAGCTGCGCTGCAACTTCCTTTTACTGAACTACTCAAGGGTTTGCAACTTTCCCAGGGTTGGTTGGTTTCGGTTTTTGGTAGCTAGGAGCCTGACTACATGGCTTCAAGGCTAAATGGCCACAGGTCCCCAGGCTATTTGGCTTGCTGGAGGCTTCATTCATTACGACACTCAAAAAGCCGCCTGCTGATCTGAACCATGGACTTCAGGAGAAGCCTGAGCTTCACAAAGCTTCCTTTGACAAAGGGCACTCCATCAACAAGTGCCTTCTTCTTCTGGGACAAGCACAATGGAGAAGCTGGCCAAATGGCTAATCGGTGCAAGTCCCAGCTGATTCAACTCTTTATGCTGAGCCTCTCTTCCTTCCCTCCGTGGCCATAAAAAGCTCAGCTGAAAACAACCCATAACCCTTCATGAGGAAGCTCTTCAGTGGGTTGATTTCCAAAGCTGCTGCCTGAGGATAGAAGGAAGGACTTCCCCAAAAGGTCCCCAGGGAGGTACCTGAACTAAAGAAAGAGTCCATGCTGTATCCACACCTACTCTTACCCAGCTCTCTTTGTGGTCCCAGGATGGCTCCGATCTGAATAGAGCTCAACAGGTGGAACTGCATAAGGAGGATACCAGCAGAGACCAGCTTGACAATAGGAAAGAACTTCCTTGGGGAGCAAAATTGGAACTGCCACCTCTGGTCATAGAGCCAGACAGGTAGTGGAGAGATTTCTATCATTTCCATTGCCTGAGAGGGATGTCCAATAATAATTCCTTTCTTGGCTTCTATTTTTAATATTAAAGGGATTTCTCAACCCCAGGATGAATATTTTTTTCTTTTAGATGTTAATTATATTGTTTTAAAATGTTAATTCTATTCATCGATGCCAGTCAAGTTATTTCTTTTTTTTAAACCCTTATATATATACTGTATATTATATATATGTATATGTATATGTATGTATGTATATATATATATATATATATATATATATATATATATATATATATATATATATATATATATATATATATATATATATACTGTGTATTGGCTCCAAGGCAGAAGAGTGGTAAGGGCTAGGCAATGGGGGTCAAGTGACTTGCCCAGGTTCACACAGCTGGGAAGTGGCTGAGGCTGGATTCGAACCTAGGACCTCCCACCTCTAGGCTTGGCTCCCAATCCACTGAGCTACCCAGCCGCCCAATCCACTGAGCTACCCAGCCGCCCACCCACCCCCTTAGGATTCTTTACAATATCTAATGATAAATGGCTCTCACGATCAATTTAAGTGTTCATTGAGGAACTTTGTATGGAAATTGAAGTTATGGATCACGAACGAAAGCAAATAATCTCAAACTACAACTCTGCTGTGACTCAGTAATAGTCGCCTTTAGATATTCCATTTTCAAAGAGCCATCATGGAAGTGATGAATGAGACACAGTGACTCCAAAAGCAAATGTTTACAGCAGTAATAGAAAGTACAGATTTTTGTTGGCTTGTAGTACTTGCCCAGAGTTAGAAAATGAAGAAAAGTCTGGGGTCAGATTCGAACCTACGACCTCTGGTCTTGAGGCCCAGCTCTCTGTCCACTGAGCCACTCAGCTGCGCTGCAACTTCCTTTTACTGAACTACTCAAGGGTTTGCAACTTTCCCAGGGTTGGTTGGTTTCGGTTTTTGGTAGCTAGGAGCCTGACTACATGGCTTCAAGGCTAAATGGCCACAGGTCCCCAGGCTATTTGGCTTGCTGGAGGCTTCATTCATTACGACACTCAAAAAGCCGCCTGCTGATCTGAACCATGGACTTCAGGAGAAGCCTGAGCTTCACAAAGCTTCCTTTGACAAAGGGCACTCCATCAACAAGTGCCTTCTTCTTCTGGGACAAGCACAATGGAGAAGCTGGCCAAATGGCTAATCGGTGCAAGTCCCAGCTGATTCAACTCTTTATGCTGAGCCTCTCTTCCTTCCCTCCGTGGCCATAAAAAGCTCAGCTGAAAACAACCCATAACCCTTCATGAGGAAGCTCTTCAGTGGGTTGATTTCCAAAGCTGCTGCCTGAGGATAGAAGGAAGGACTTCCCCAAAAGGTCCCCAGGGAGGTACCTGAACTAAAGAAAGAGTCCATGCTGTATCCACACCTACTCTTACCCAGCTCTCTTTGTGGTCCCAGGATGGCTCCGATCTGAATAGAGCTCAACAGGTGGAACTGCATAAGGAGGATACCAGCAGAGACCAGCTTGACAATAGGAAAGAACTTCCTTGGGGAGCAAAATTGGAACTGCCACCTCTGGTCATAGAGCCAGACAGGTAGTGGAGAGATTTCTATCATTTCCATTGCCTGAGAGGGATGTCCAATAATAATTCCTTTCTTGGCTTCTATTTTTAATATTAAAGGGATTTCTCAACCCCAGGATGAATATTTTTTTCTTTTAGATGTTAATTATATTGTTTTAAAATGTTAATTCTATTCATCGATGCCAGTCAAGTTATTTCTTTTTTTTAAACCCTTATATATATACTGTATATTATATATATGTATGTATGTATATATATATATATATATACTGTGTATTGGCTCCAAGGCAGAAGAGTGGTAAGGGCTAGGCAATGGGGGTCAAGTGACTTGCCCAGGTTCACACAGCTGGGAAGTGGCTGAGGCTGGATTCGAACCTAGGACCTCCCACCTCTAGGCTTGGCTCCCAATCCACTGAGCTACCCAGCCGCCCAATCCACTGAGCTACCCAGCCGCCCACCCACCCCCTTAGGATTCTTTACAATATCTAATGATAAATGGTTCTCACGATCAATTTAAGTGTTCATTGAGGAACTTTGTATGGAAATTGAAGTTATGGATCACAAACGAAAGCAAATAATCTCAAACTACAACTCTGCTGTGACTCAGTAATAGTCGCCTTTAGATATTCCATTTTCAAAGAGCCATCATGGAAGGGATGAATGAGACACAGTGACTCCAAAAGCAAATGTTGACAGCAGTAATAGAAAGTACAGATTTTTGTTGGCTTGTAGTACTTGCCCAGAGTTAGAAAATGAAGAAAAGTCTGGGGTCAGATTCGAACCTACGACCTCTGGTCTTGAGGCCCAGCTCTCTGTCCACTGAGCCACTCAGCTGCGCTGCAACTTCCTTTTACTGAACTACTCAAGGGTTTGCAACTTTCCCAGGGTTGGTTGGTTTCGGTTTTTGGTAGCTAGGAGCCTGACTACATGGCTTCAAGGCTAAATGGCCACAGGTCCCCAGGCTATTTGGCTTGCTGGAGGCTTCATTCATTACGACACTCAAAAAGCCGCCTGCTGATCTGAACCATGGACTTCAGGAGAAGCCTGAGCTTCACAAAGCTTCCTTTGACAAAGGGCACTCCATCAACAAGTGCCTTCTTCTTCTGGGACAAGCACAATGGAGAAGCTGGCCAAATGGCTAATCGGTGCAAGTCCCAGCTGATTCAACTCTTTATGCTGAGCCTCTCTTCCTTCCCTCCGTGGCCATAAAAAGCTCAGCTGAAAACAACCCATAACCCTTCATGAGGAAGCTCTTCAGTGGGTTGATTTCCAAAGCTGCTGCCTGAGGATAGAAGGAAGGACTTCCCCAAAAGGTCCCCAGGGAGGTACCTGAACTAAAGAAAGAGTCCATGCTGTATCCACACCTACTCTTACCCAGCTCTCTTTGTGGTCCCAGGATGGCTCCGATCTGAATAGAGCTCAACAGGTGGAACTGCATAAGGAGGATACCAGCAGAGACCAGCTTGACAATAGGAAAGAACTTCCTTGGGGAGCAAAATTGGAACTGCCACCTCTGGTCATAGAGCCAGACAGGTAGTGGAGAGATTTCTATCATTTCCATTGCCTGAGAGGGATGTCCAATAATAATTCCTTTCTTGGCTTCTATTTTTAATATTAAAGGGATTTCTCAACCCCAGGATGAATATTTTTTTCTTTTAGATGTTAATTATATTGTTTTAAAATGTTAATTCTATTCATCGATGCCAGTCAAGTTATTTCTTTTTTTTAAACCCTTATATATATACTGTATATTATATATATGTATATGTATATGTATGTATGTATATATATATATATATATATATATATATATATATATATACTGTGTATTGGCTCCAAGGCAGAAGAGTGGTAAGGGCTAGGCAATGGGGGTCAAGTGACTTGCCCAGGTTCACACAGCTGGGAAGTGGCTGAGGCTGGATTCGAACCTAGGACCTCCCACCTCTAGGCTTGGCTCCCAATCCACTGAGCTACCCAGCCGCCCAATCCACTGAGCTACCCAGCCGCCCACCCACCCCCTTAGGATTCTTTACAATATCTAATGATAAATGGCTCTCACGATCAATTTAAGTGTTCATTGAGGAACTTTGTATGGAAATTGAAGTTATGGATCACGAACGAAAGCAAATAATCTCAAACTACAACTCTGCTGTGACTCAGTAATAGTCGCCTTTAGATATTCCATTTTCAAAGAGCCATCATGGAAGTGATGAATGAGACACAGTGACTCCAAAAGCAAATGTTGACAGCAGTAATAGAAAGTACAGATTTTTGTTGGCTTGTAGTACTTGCCCAGAGTTAGAAAATGAAGAAAAGTCTGGGGTCAGATTCGAACCTACGACCTCTGGTCTTGAGGCCCAGCTCTCTGTCCACTGAGCCACTCAGCTGCGCTGCAACTTCCTTTTACTGAACTACTCAAGGGTTTGCAACTTTCCCAGGGTTGGTTGGTTTCGGTTTTTGGTAGCTAGGAGCCTGACTACATGGCTTCAAGGCTAAATGGCCACAGGTCCCCAGGCTATTTGGCTTGCTGGAGGCTTCATTCATTACGACACTCAAAAAGCCGCCTGCTGATCTGAACCATGGACTTCAGGAGAAGCCTGAGCTTCACAAAGCTTCCTTTGACAAAGGGCACTCCATCAACAAGTGCCTTCTTCTTCTGGGACAAGCACAATGGAGAAGCTGGCCAAATGGCTAATCGGTGCAAGTCCCAGCTGATTCAACTCTTTATGCTGAGCCTCTCTTCCTTCCCTCCGTGGCCATAAAAAGCTCAGCTGAAAACAACCCATAACCCTTCATGAGGAAGCTCTTCAGTGGGTTGATTTCCAAAGCTGCTGCCTGAGGATAGAAGGAAGGACTTCCCCAAAAGGTCCCCAGGGAGGTACCTGAACTAAAGAAAGAGTCCATGCTGTATCCACACCTACTCTTACCCAGCTCTCTTTGTGGTCCCAGGATGGCTCCGATCTGAATAGAGCTCAACAGGTGGAACTGCATAAGGAGGATACCAGCAGAGACCAGCTTGACAATAGGAAAGAACTTCCTTGGGGAGCAAAATTGGAACTGCCACCTCTGGTCATAGAGCCAGACAGGTAGTGGAGAGATTTCTATCATTTCCATTGCCTGAGAGGGATGTCCAATAATAATTCCTTTCTTGGCTTCTATTTTTAATATTAAAGGGATTTCTCAACCCCAGGATGAATATTTTTTTCTTTTAGATGTTAATTATATTGTTTTAAAATGTTAATTCTATTCATCGATGCCAGTCAAGTTATTTCTTTTTTTTAAACCCTTATATATATACTGTATATTATATATATGTATGTATGTATATATATATATATATATATATACTGTGTATTGGCTCCAAGGCAGAAGAGTGGTAAGGGCTAGGCAATGGGGGTCAAGTGACTTGCCCAGGTTCACACAGCTGGGAAGTGGCTGAGGCTGGATTCGAACCTAGGACCTCCCACCTCTAGGCTTGGCTCCCAATCCACTGAGCTACCCAGCCGCCCAATCCACTGAGCTACCCAGCCGCCCACCCACCCCCTTAGGATTCTTTACAATATCTAATGATAAATGGTTCTCACGATCAATTTAAGTGTTCATTGAGGAACTTTGTATGGAAATTGAAGTTATGGATCACAAACGAAAGCAAATAATCTCAAACTACAACTCTGCTGTGACTCAGTAATAGTCGCCTTTAGATATTCCATTTTCAAAGAGCCATCATGGAAGGGATGAATGAGACACAGTGACTCCAAAAGCAAATGTTGACAGCAGTAATAGAAAGTACAGATTTTTGTTGGCTTGTAGTACTTGCCCAGAGTTAGAAAATGAAGAAAAGTCTGGGGTCAGATTCGAACCTACGACCTCTGGTCTTGAGGCCCAGCTCTCTGTCCACTGAGCCACTCAGCTGCGCTGCAACTTCCTTTTACTGAACTACTCAAGGGTTTGCAACTTTCCCAGGGTTGGTTGGTTTCGGTTTTTGGTAGCTAGGAGCCTGACTACATGGCTTCAAGGCTAAATGGCCACAGGTCCCCAGGCTATTTGGCTTGCTGGAGGCTTCATTCATTACGACACTCAAAAAGCCGCCTGCTGATCTGAACCATGGACTTCAGGAGAAGCCTGAGCTTCACAAAGCTTCCTTTGACAAAGGGCACTCCATCAACAAGTGCCTTCTTCTTCTGGGACAAGCACAATGGAGAAGCTGGCCAAATGGCTAATCGGTGCAAGTCCCAGCTGATTCAACTCTTTATGCTGAGCCTCTCTTCCTTCCCTCCGTGGCCATAAAAAGCTCAGCTGAAAACAACCCATAACCCTTCATGAGGAAGCTCTTCAGTGGGTTGATTTCCAAAGCTGCTGCCTGAGGATAGAAGGAAGGACTTCCCCAAAAGGTCCCCAGGGAGGTACCTGAACTAAAGAAAGAGTCCATGCTGTATCCACACCTACTCTTACCCAGCTCTCTTTGTGGTCCCAGGATGGCTCCGATCTGAATAGAGCTCAACAGGTGGAACTGCATAAGGAGGATACCAGCAGAGACCAGCTTGACAATAGGAAAGAACTTCCTTGGGGAGCAAAATTGGAACTGCCACCTCTGGTCATAGAGCCAGACAGGTAGTGGAGAGATTTCTATCATTTCCATTGCCTGAGAGGGATGTCCAATAATAATTCCTTTCTTGGCTTCTATTTTTAATATTAAAGGGATTTCTCAACCCCAGGATGAATATTTTTTTCTTTTAGATGTTAATTATATTGTTTTAAAATGTTAATTCTATTCATCGATGCCAGTCAAGTTATTTCTTTTTTTTAAACCCTTATATATATACTGTATATTATATATATGTATATGTATATGTATGTATGTATATATATATATATATATATATATATATATATATATATATATATACTGTGTATTGGCTCCAAGGCAGAAGAGTGGTAAGGGCTAGGCAATGGGGGTCAAGTGACTTGCCCAGGTTCACACAGCTGGGAAGTGGCTGAGGCTGGATTCGAACCTAGGACCTCCCACCTCTAGGCTTGGCTCCCAATCCACTGAGCTACCCAGCCGCCCAATCCACTGAGCTACCCAGCCGCCCACCCACCCCCTTAGGATTCTTTACAATATCTAATGATAAATGGTTCTCACGATCAATTTAAGTGTTCATTGAGGAACTTTGTATGGAAATTGAAGTTATGGATCACAAACGAAAGCAAATAATCTCAAACTACAACTCTGCTGTGACTCAGTAATAGTCGCCTTTAGATATTCCATTTTCAAAGAGCCATCATGGAAGGGATGAATGAGACACAGTGACTCCAAAAGCAAATGTTGACAGCAGTAATAGAAAGTACAGATTTTTGTTGGCTTGTAGTACTTGCCCAGAGTTAGAAAATGAAGAAAAGTCTGGGGTCAGATTCGAACCTACGACCTCTGGTCTTGAGGCCCAGCTCTCTGTCCACTGAGCCACTCAGCTGCGCTGCAACTTCCTTTTACTGAACTACTCAAGGGTTTGCAACTTTCCCAGGGTTGGTTGGTTTCGGTTTTTGGTAGCTAGGAGCCTGACTACATGGCTTCAAGGCTAAATGGCCACAGGTCCCCAGGCTATTTGGCTTGCTGGAGGCTTCATTCATTACGACACTCAAAAAGCCGCCTGCTGATCTGAACCATGGACTTCAGGAGAAGCCTGAGCTTCACAAAGCTTCCTTTGACAAAGGGCACTCCATCAACAAGTGCCTTCTTCTTCTGGGACAAGCACAATGGAGAAGCTGGCCAAATGGCTAATCGGTGCAAGTCCCAGCTGATTCAACTCTTTATGCTGAGCCTCTCTTCCTTCCCTCCGTGGCCATAAAAAGCTCAGCTGAAAACAACCCATAACCCTTCATGAGGAAGCTCTTCAGTGGGTTGATTTCCAAAGCTGCTGCCTGAGGATAGAAGGAAGGACTTCCCCAAAAGGTCCCCAGGGAGGTACCTGAACTAAAGAAAGAGTCCATGCTGTATCCACACCTACTCTTACCCAGCTCTCTTTGTGGTCCCAGGATGGCTCCGATCTGAATAGAGCTCAACAGGTGGAACTGCATAAGGAGGATACCAGCAGAGACCAGCTTGACAATAGGAAAGAACTTCCTTGGGGAGCAAAATTGGAACTGCCACCTCTGGTCATAGAGCCAGACAGGTAGTGGAGAGATTTCTATCATTTCCATTGCCTGAGAGGGATGTCCAATAATAATTCCTTTCTTGGCTTCTATTTTTAATATTAAAGGGATTTCTCAACCCCAGGATGAATATTTTTTTCTTTTAGATGTTAATTATATTGTTTTAAAATGTTAATTCTATTCATCGATGCCAGTCAAGTTATTTCTTTTTTTTAAACCCTTATATATATACTGTATATTATATATATGTATATGTATATGTATGTATGTATATATATATATATATATATATATATATATATATATATATATACTGTGTATTGGCTCCAAGGCAGAAGAGTGGTAAGGGCTAGGCAATGGGGGTCAAGTGACTTGCCCAGGTTCACACAGCTGGGAAGTGGCTGAGGCTGGATTCGAACCTAGGACCTCCCACCTCTAGGCTTGGCTCCCAATCCACTGAGCAACCCAGCCGCCCAATCCACTGAGCTACCCAGCCGCCCACCCACCCCCTTAGGATTCTTTACAATATCTAATGATAAATGGTTCTCACGATCAATTTAAGTGTTCATTGAGGAACTTTGTATGGAAATTGAAGTTATGGATCACAAACGAAAGCAAATAATCTCAAACTACAACTCTGCTGTGACTCAGTAATAGTCGCCTTTAGATATTCCATTTTCAAAGAGCCATCATGGAAGGGATGAATGAGACACAGTGACTCCAAAAGCAAATGTTGACAGCAGTAATAGAAAGTACAGATTTTTGTTGGCTTGTAGTACTTGCCCAGAGTTAGAAAATGAAGAAAAGTCTGGGGTCAGATTCGAACCTACGACCTCTGGTCTTGAGGCCCAGCTCTCTGTCCACTGAGCCACTCAGCTGCGCTGCAACTTCCTTTTACTGAACTACTCAAGGGTTTGCAACTTTCCCAGGGTTGGTTGGTTTCGGTTTTTGGTAGCTAGGAGCCTGACTACATGGCTTCAAGGCTAAATGGCCACAGGTCCCCAGGCTATTTGGCTTGCTGGAGGCTTCATTCATTACGACACTCAAAAAGCCGCCTGCTGATCTGAACCATGGACTTCAGGAGAAGCCTGAGCTTCACAAAGCTTCCTTTGACAAAGGGCACTCCATCAACAAGTGCCTTCTTCTTCTGGGACAAGCACAATGGAGAAGCTGGCCAAATGGCTAATCGGTGCAAGTCCCAGCTGATTCAACTCTTTATGCTGAGCCTCTCTTCCTTCCCTCCGTGGCCATAAAAAGCTCAGCTGAAAACAACCCATAACCCTTCATGAGGAAGCTCTTCAGTGGGTTGATTTCCAAAGCTGCTGCCTGAGGATAGAAGGAAGGACTTCCCCAAAAGGTCCCCAGGGAGGTACCTGAACTAAAGAAAGAGTCCATGCTGTATCCACACCTACTCTTACCCAGCTCTCTTTGTGGCCCCAGGATGGCTCCGATCTGAATAGAGCTCAACAGGTGGAACTGCATAAGGAGGATACCAGCAGAGACCAGCTTGACAATAGGAAAGAACTTCCTTGGGGAGCAAAATTGGAACTGCCACCTCTGGTCATAGAGCCAGACAGGTAGTGGAGAGATTTCTATCATTTCCATTGCCTGAGAGGGATGTCCAATAATAATTCCTTTCTTGGCTTCTATTTTTAATATTAAAGGGATTTCTCAACCCCAGGATGAATATTTTTTTCTTTTAGATGTTAATTATATTGTTTTAAAATGTTAATTCTATTCATCGATGCCAGTCAAGTTATTTCTTTTTTTTAAACCCTTATATATATACTGTATATTATATATATGTATATGTATATGTATGTATGTATATATATATATATACTGTGTATTGGCTCCAAGGCAGAAGAGTGGTAAGGGCTAGGCAATGGGGGTCAAGTGACTTGCCCAGGTTCACACAGCTGGGAAGTGGCTGAGGCTGGATTCGAACCTAGGACCTCCCACCTCTAGGCTTGGCTCCCAATCCACTGAGCTACCCAGCCGCCCACCCACCCCCTTAGGATTCTTTACAATATCTAATGATAAATGGTTCTCACGATCAATTTAAGTGTTCATTGAGGAACTTTGTATGGAAATTGAAGTTATGGATCACAAACGAAAGCAAATAATCTCAAACTACAACTCTGCTGTGACTCAGTAATAGTCGCCTTTAGATATTCCATTTTCAAAGAGCCATCATGGAAGGGATGAATGAGACACAGTGACTCCAAAAGCAAATGTTGACAGCAGTAATAGAAAGTACAGATTTTTGTTGGCTTGTAGTACTTGCCCAGAGTTAGAAAATGAAGAAAAGTCTGGGGTCAGATTCGAACCTACGACCTCTGGTCTTGAGGCCCAGCTCTCTGTCCACTGAGCCACTCAGCTGCACTGCAACTTCCTTTTACTGAACTACTCAAGGGTTTGCAACTTTCCCAGGGTTGGTTGGTTTCGGTTTTTGGTAGCTAGGAGCCTGACTACATGGCTTCAAGGCTAAATGGCCACAGGTCCCCAGGCTATTTGGCTTGCTGGAGGCTTCATTCATTACGACACTCAAAAAGCCGCCTGCTGATCTGAACCATGGACTTCAGGAGAAGCCTGAGCTTCACAAAGCTTCCTTTGACAAAGGGCACTCCATCAACAAGTGCCTTCTTCTTCTGGGACAAGCACAATGGAGAAGCTGGCCAAATGGCTAATCGGTGCAAGTCCCAGCTGATTCAACTCTTTATGCTGAGCCTCTCTTCCTTCCCTCCGTGGCCATAAAAAGCTCAGCTGAAAACAACCCATAACCCTTCATGAGGAAGCTCTTCAGTGGGTTGATTTCCAAAGCTGCTGCCTGAGGATAGAAGGAAGGACTTCCCCAAAAGGTCCCCAGGGAGGTACCTGAACTAAAGAAAGAGTCCATGCTGTATCCACACCTACTCTTACCCAGCTCTCTTTGTGGTCCCAGGATGGCTCCGATCTGAATAGAGCTCAACAGGTGGAACTGCATAAGGAGGATACCAGCAGAGACCAGCTTGACAATAGGAAAGAACTTCCTTGGGGAGCAAAATTGGAACTGCCACCTCTGGTCATAGAGCCAGACAGGTAGTGGAGAGATTTCTATCATTTCCATTGCCTGAGAGGGATGTCCAATAATAATTCCTTTCTTGGCTTCTATTTTTAATATTAAAGGGATTTCTCAACCCCAGGATGAATATTTTTTTCTTTTAGATGTTAATTATATTGTTTTAAAATGTTAATTCTATTCATCGATGCCAGTCAAGTTATTTCTTTTTTTTAAACCCTTATATATATACTGTATATTATATATATGTATGTATGTATATATATATATATATATACTGTGTATTGGCTCCAAGGCAGAAGAGTGGTAAGGGCTAGGCAATGGGGGTCAAGTGACTTGCCCAGGTTCACACAGCTGGGAAGTGGCTGAGGCTGGATTCGAACCTAGGACCTCCCACCTCTAGGCTTGGCTCCCAATCCACTGAGCTACCCAGCCGCCCAATCCACTGAGCTACCCAGCCGCCCACCCACCCCCTTAGGATTCTTTACAATATCTAATGATAAATGGTTCTCACGATCAATTTAAGTGTTCATTGAGGAACTTTGTATGGAAATTGAAGTTATGGATCACAAACGAAAGCAAATAATCTCAAACTACAACTCTGCTGTGACTCAGTAATAGTCGCCTTTAGATATTCCATTTTCAAAGAGCCATCATGGAAGGGATGAATGAGACACAGTGACTCCAAAAGCAAATGTTGACAGCAGTAATAGAAAGTACAGATTTTTGTTGGCTTGTAGTACTTGCCCAGAGTTAGAAAATGAAGAAAAGTCTGGGGTCAGATTCGAACCTACGACCTCTGGTCTTGAGGCCCAGCTCTCTGTCCACTGAGCCACTCAGCTGCGCTGCAACTTCCTTTTACTGAACTACTCAAGGGTTTGCAACTTTCCCAGGGTTGGTTGGTTTCGGTTTTTGGTAGCTAGGAGCCTGACTACATGGCTTCAAGGCTAAATGGCCACAGGTCCCCAGGCTATTTGGCTTGCTGGAGGCTTCATTCATTACGACACTCAAAAAGCCGCCTGCTGATCTGAACCATGGACTTCAGGAGAAGCCTGAGCTTCACAAAGCTTCCTTTGACAAAGGGCACTCCATCAACAAGTGCCTTCTTCTTCTGGGACAAGCACAATGGAGAAGCTGGCCAAATGGCTAATCGGTGCAAGTCCCAGCTGATTCAACTCTTTATGCTGAGCCTCTCTTCCTTCCCTCCGTGGCCATAAAAAGCTCAGCTGAAAACAACCCATAACCCTTCATGAGGAAGCTCTTCAGTGGGTTGATTTCCAAAGCTGCTGCCTGAGGATAGAAGGAAGGACTTCCCCAAAAGGTCCCCAGGGAGGTACCTGAACTAAAGAAAGAGTCCATGCTGTATCCACACCTACTCTTACCCAGCTCTCTTTGTGGTCCCAGGATGGCTCCGATCTGAATAGAGCTCAACAGGTGGAACTGCATAAGGAGGATACCAGCAGAGACCAGCTTGACAATAGGAAAGAACTTCCTTGGGGAGCAAAATTGGAACTGCCACCTCTGGTCATAGAGCCAGACAGGTAGTGGAGAGATTTCTATCATTTCCATTGCCTGAGAGGGATGTCCAATAATAATTCCTTTCTTGGCTTCTATTTTTAATATTAAAGGGATTTCTCAACCCCAGGATGAATATTTTTTTCTTTTAGATGTTAATTATATTGTTTTAAAATGTTAATTCTATTCATCGATGCCAGTCAAGTTATTTCTTTTTTTTAAACCCTTATATATATACTGTATATTATATATATGTATGTATGTATATATATATATATATATATATATATATATATACTGTGTATTGGCTCCAAGGCAGAAGAGTGGTAAGGGCTAGGCAATGGGGGTCAAGTGACTTGCCCAGGTTCACACAGCTGGGAAGTGGCTGAGGCTGGATTCGAACCTAGGACCTCCCACCTCTAGGCTTGGCTCCCAATCCACTGAGCTACCCAGCCGCCCAATCCACTGAGCTACCCAGCCGCCCACCCACCCCCTTAGGATTCTTTACAATATCTAATGATAAATGGTTCTCACGATCAATTTAAGTGTTCATTGAGGAACTTTGTATGGAAATTGAAGTTATGGATCACAAACGAAAGCAAATAATCTCAAACTACAACTCTGCTGTGACTCAGTAATAGTCGCCTTTAGATATTCCATTTTCAAAGAGCCATCATGGAAGGGATGAATGAGACACAGTGACTCCAAAAGCAAATGTTGACAGCAGTAATAGAAAGTACAGATTTTTGTTGGCTTGTAGTACTTGCCCAGAGTTAGAAAATGAAGAAAAGTCTGGGGTCAGATTCGAACCTACGACCTCTGGTCTTGAGGCCCAGCTCTCTGTCCACTGAGCCACTCAGCTGCGCTGCAACTTCCTTTTACTGAACTACTCAAGGGTTTGCAACTTTCCCAGGGTTGGTTGGTTTCGGTTTTTGGTAGCTAGGAGCCTGACTACATGGCTTCAAGGCTAAATGGCCACAGGTCCCCAGGCTATTTGGCTTGCTGGAGGCTTCATTCATTACGACACTCAAAAAGCCGCCTGCTGATCTGAACCATGGACTTCAGGAGAAGCCTGAGCTTCACAAAGCTTCCTTTGACAAAGGGCACTCCATCAACAAGTGCCTTCTTCTTCTGGGACAAGCACAATGGAGAAGCTGGCCAAATGGCTAATCGGTGCAAGTCCCAGCTGATTCAACTCTTTATGCTGAGCCTCTCTTCCTTCCCTCCGTGGCCATAAAAAGCTCAGCTGAAAACAACCCATAACCCTTCATGAGGAAGCTCTTCAGTGGGTTGATTTCCAAAGCTGCTGCCTGAGGATAGAAGGAAGGACTTCCCCAAAAGGTCCCCAGGGAGGTACCTGAACTAAAGAAAGAGTCCATGCTGTATCCACACCTACTCTTACCCAGCTCTCTTTGTGGTCCCAGGATGGCTCCGATCTGAATAGAGCTCAACAGGTGGAACTGCATAAGGAGGATACCAGCAGAGACCAGCTTGACAATAGGAAAGAACTTCCTTGGGGAGCAAAATTGGAACTGCCACCTCTGGTCATAGAGCCAGACAGGTAGTGGAGAGATTTCTATCATTTCCATTGCCTGAGAGGGATGTCCAATAATAATTCCTTTCTTGGCTTCTATTTTTAATATTAAAGGGATTTCTCAACCCCAGGATGAATATTTTTTTCTTTTAGATGTTAATTATATTGTTTTAAAATGTTAATTCTATTCATCGATGCCAGTCAAGTTATTTCTTTTTTTTAAACCCTTATATATATACTGTATATTATATATATGTATATGTATATGTATGTATGTATATATATATATATATATACTGTGTATTGGCTCCAAGGCAGAAGAGTGGTAAGGGCTAGGCAATGGGGGTCAAGTGACTTGCCCAGGTTCACACAGCTGGGAAGTGGCTGAGGCTGGATTCGAACCTAGGACCTCCCACCTCTAGGCTTGGCTCCCAATCCACTGAGCTACCCAGCCGCCCAATCCACTGAGCTACCCAGCCGCCCACCCACCCCCTTAGGATTCTTTACAATATCTAATGATAAATGGTTCTCACGATCAATTTAAGTGTTCATTGAGGAACTTTGTATGGAAATTGAAGTTATGGATCACAAACGAAAGCAAATAATCTCAAACTACAACTCTGCTGTGACTCAGTAATAGTCGCCTTTAGATATTCCATTTTCAAAGAGCCATCATGGAAGGGATGAATGAGACACAGTGACTCCAAAAGCAAATGTTGACAGCAGTAATAGAAAGTACAGATTTTTGTTGGCTTGTAGTACTTGCCCAGAGTTAGAAAATGAAGAAAAGTCTGGGGTCAGATTCGAACCTACGACCTCTGGTCTTGAGGCCCAGCTCTCTGTCCACTGAGCCACTCAGCTGCGCTGCAACTTCCTTTTACTGAACTACTCAAGGGTTTGCAACTTTCCCAGGGTTGGTTGGTTTCGGTTTTTGGTAGCTAGGAGCCTGACTACATGGCTTCAAGGCTAAATGGCCACAGGTCCCCAGGCTATTTGGCTTGCTGGAGGCTTCATTCATTACGACACTCAAAAAGCCGCCTGCTGATCTGAACCATGGACTTCAGGAGAAGCCTGAGCTTCACAAAGCTTCCTTTGACAAAGGGCACTCCATCAACAAGTGCCTTCTTCTTCTGGGACAAGCACAATGGAGAAGCTGGCCAAATGGCTAATCGGTGCAAGTCCCAGCTGATTCAACTCTTTATGCTGAGCCTCTCTTCCTTCCCTCCGTGGCCATAAAAAGCTCAGCTGAAAACAACCCATAACCCTTCATGAGGAAGCTCTTCAGTGGGTTGATTTCCAAAGCTGCTGCCTGAGGATAGAAGGAAGGACTTCCCCAAAAGGTCCCCAGGGAGGTACCTGAACTAAAGAAAGAGTCCATGCTGTATCCACACCTACTCTTACCCAGCTCTCTTTGTGGTCCCAGGATGGCTCCGATCTGAATAGAGCTCAACAGGTGGAACTGCATAAGGAGGATACCAGCAGAGACCAGCTTGACAATAGGAAAGAACTTCCTTGGGGAGCAAAATTGGAACTGCCACCTCTGGTCATAGAGCCAGACAGGTAGTGGAGAGATTTCTATCATTTCCATTGCCTGAGAGGGATGTCCAATAATAATTCCTTTCTTGGCTTCTATTTTTAATATTAAAGGGATTTCTCAACCCCAGGATGAATATTTTTTTCTTTTAGATGTTAATTATATTGTTTTAAAATGTTAATTCTATTCATCGATGCCAGTCAAGTTATTTCTTTTTTTTAAACCCTTATATATATACTGTATATTATATATATGTATGTATGTATATATATATATATATATATATATATACTGTGTATTGGCTCCAAGGCAGAAGAGTGGTAAGGGCTAGGCAATGGGGGTCAAGTGACTTGCCCAGGTTCACACAGCTGGGAAGTGGCTGAGGCTGGATTCGAACCTAGGACCTCCCACCTCTAGGCTTGGCTCCCAATCCACTGAGCTACCCAGCCGCCCAATCCACTGAGCTACCCAGCCGCCCACCCACCCCCTTAGGATTCTTTACAATATCTAATGATAAATGGTTCTCACGATCAATTTAAGTGTTCATTGAGGAACTTTGTATGGAAATTGAAGTTATGGATCACAAACGAAAGCAAATAATCTCAAACTACAACTCTGCTGTGACTCAGTAATAGTCGCCTTTAGATATTCCATTTTCAAAGAGCCATCATGGAAGGGATGAATGAGACACAGTGACTCCAAAAGCAAATGTTGACAGCAGTAATAGAAAGTACAGATTTTTGTTGGCTTGTAGTACTTGCCCAGAGTTAGAAAATGAAGAAAAGTCTGGGGTCAGATTCGAACCTACGACCTCTGGTCTTGAGGCCCAGCTCTCTGTCCACTGAGCCACTCAGCTGCGCTGCAACTTCCTTTTACTGAACTACTCAAGGGTTTGCAACTTTCCCAGGGTTGGTTGGTTTCGGTTTTTGGTAGCTAGGAGCCTGACTACATGGCTTCAAGGCTAAATGGCCACAGGTCCCCAGGCTATTTGGCTTGCTGGAGGCTTCATTCATTACGACACTCAAAAAGCCGCCTGCTGATCTGAACCATGGACTTCAGGAGAAGCCTGAGCTTCACAAAGCTTCCTTTGACAAAGGGCACTCCATCAACAAGTGCCTTCTTCTTCTGGGACAAGCACAATGGAGAAGCTGGCCAAATGGCTAATCGGTGCAAGTCCCAGCTGATTCAACTCTTTATGCTGAGCCTCTCTTCCTTCCCTCCGTGGCCATAAAAAGCTCAGCTGAAAACAACCCATAACCCTTCATGAGGAAGCTCTTCAGTGGGTTGATTTCCAAAGCTGCTGCCTGAGGATAGAAGGAAGGACTTCCCCAAAAGGTCCCCAGGGAGGTACCTGAACTAAAGAAAGAGTCCATGCTGTATCCACACCTACTCTTACCCAGCTCTCTTTGTGGTCCCAGGATGGCTCCGATCTGAATAGAGCTCAACAGGTGGAACTGCATAAGGAGGATACCAGCAGAGACCAGCTTGACAATAGGAAAGAACTTCCTTGGGGAGCAAAATTGGAACTGCCACCTCTGGTCATAGAGCCAGACAGGTAGTGGAGAGATTTCTATCATTTCCATTGCCTGAGAGGGATGTCCAATAATAATTCCTTTCTTGGCTTCTATTTTTAATATTAAAGGGATTTCTCAACCCCAGGATGAATATTTTTTTCTTTTAGATGTTAATTATATTGTTTTAAAATGTTAATTCTATTCATCGATGCCAGTCAAGTTATTTCTTTTTTTTAAACCCTTATATATATACTGTATATTATATATATGTATATGTATATGTATGTATGTGTATATATATATATATATATATATATATATATATATACTGTGTATTGGCTCCAAGGCAGAAGAGTGGTAAGGGCTAGGCAATGGGGGTCAAGTGACTTGCCCAGGTTCACACAGCTGGGAAGTGGCTGAGGCTGGATTCGAACCTAGGACCTCCCACCTCTAGGCTTGGCTCCCAATCCACTGAGCTACCCAGCCGCCCAATCCACTGAGCTACCCAGCCGCCCACCCACCCCCTTAGGATTCTTTACAATATCTAATGATAAATGGTTCTCACGATCAATTTAAGTGTTCATTGAGGAACTTTGTATGGAAATTGAAGTTATGGATCACAAACGAAAGCAAATAATCTCAAACTACAACTCTGCTGTGACTCAGTAATAGTCGCCTTTAGATATTCCATTTTCAAAGAGCCATCATGGAAGGGATGAATGAGACACAGTGACTCCAAAAGCAAATGTTGACAGCAGTAATAGAAAGTACAGATTTTTGTTGGCTTGTAGTACTTGCCCAGAGTTAGAAAATGAAGAAAAGTCTGGGGTCAGATTCGAACCTACGACCTCTGGTCTTGAGGCCCAGCTCTCTGTCCACTGAGCCACTCAGCTGCGCTGCAACTTCCTTTTACTGAACTACTCAAGGGTTTGCAACTTTCCCAGGGTTGGTTGGTTTCGGTTTTTGGTAGCTAGGAGCCTGACTACATGGCTTCAAGGCTAAATGGCCACAGGTCCCCAGGCTATTTGGCTTGCTGGAGGCTTCATTCATTACGACACTCAAAAAGCCGCCTGCTGATCTGAACCATGGACTTCAGGAGAAGCCTGAGCTTCACAAAGCTTCCTTTGACAAAGGGCACTCCATCAACAAGTGCCTTCTTCTTCTGGGACAAGCACAATGGAGAAGCTGGCCAAATGGCTAATCGGTGCAAGTCCCAGCTGATTCAACTCTTTATGCTGAGCCTCTCTTCCTTCCCTCCGTGGCCATAAAAAGCTCAGCTGAAAACAACCCATAACCCTTCATGAGGAAGCTCTTCAGTGGGTTGATTTCCAAAGCTGCTGCCTGAGGATAGAAGGAAGGACTTCCCCAAAAGGTCCCCAGGGAGGTACCTGAACTAAAGAAAGAGTCCATGCTGTATCCACACCTACTCTTACCCAGCTCTCTTTGTGGTCCCAGGATGGCTCCGATCTGAATAGAGCTCAACAGGTGGAACTGCATAAGGAGGATACCAGCAGAGACCAGCTTGACAATAGGAAAGAACTTCCTTGGGGAGCAAAATTGGAACTGCCACCTCTGGTCATAGAGCCAGACAGGTAGTGGAGAGATTTCTATCATTTCCATTGCCTGAGAGGGATGTCCAATAATAATTCCTTTCTTGGCTTCTATTTTTAATATTAAAGGGATTTCTCAACCCCAGGATGAATATTTTTTTCTTTTAGATGTTAATTATATTGTTTTAAAATGTTAATTCTATTCATCGATGCCAGTCAAGTTATTTCTTTTTTTTAAACCCTTATATATATACTGTATATTATATATATGTATGTATGTATATATATATATATATATATATATATATATATATATACTGTGTATTGGCTCCAAGGCAGAAGAGTGGTAAGGGCTAGGCAATGGGGGTCAAGTGACTTGCCCAGGTTCACACAGCTGGGAAGTGGCTGAGGCTGGATTCGAACCTAGGACCTCCCACCTCTAGGCTTGGCTCCCAATCCACTGAGCTACCCAGCCGCCCAATCCACTGAGCTACCCAGCCGCCCACCCACCCCCTTAGGATTCTTTACAATATCTAATGATAAATGGTTCTCACGATCAATTTAAGTGTTCATTGAGGAACTTTGTATGGAAATTGAAGTTATGGATCACAAACGAAAGCAAATAATCTCAAACTACAACTCTGCTGTGACTCAGTAATAGTCGCCTTTAGATATTCCATTTTCAAAGAGCCATCATGGAAGGGATGAATGAGACACAGTGACTCCAAAAGCAAATGTTGACAGCAGTAATAGAAAGTACAGATTTTTGTTGGCTTGTAGTACTTGCCCAGAGTTAGAAAATGAAGAAAAGTCTGGGGTCAGATTCGAACCTACGACCTCTGGTCTTGAGGCCCAGCTCTCTGTCCACTGAGCCACTCAGCTGCGCTGCAACTTCCTTTTACTGAACTACTCAAGGGTTTGCAACTTTCCCAGGGTTGGTTGGTTTCGGTTTTTGGTAGCTAGGAGCCTGACTACATGGCTTCAAGGCTAAATGGCCACAGGTCCCCAGGCTATTTGGCTTGCTGGAGGCTTCATTCATTACGACACTCAAAAAGCCGCCTGCTGATCTGAACCATGGACTTCAGGAGAAGCCTGAGCTTCACAAAGCTTCCTTTGACAAAGGGCACTCCATCAACAAGTGCCTTCTTCTTCTGGGACAAGCACAATGGAGAAGCTGGCCAAATGGCTAATCGGTGCAAGTCCCAGCTGATTCAACTCTTTATGCTGAGCCTCTCTTCCTTCCCTCCGTGGCCATAAAAAGCTCAGCTGAAAACAACCCATAACCCTTCATGAGGAAGCTCTTCAGTGGGTTGATTTCCAAAGCTGCTGCCTGAGGATAGAAGGAAGGACTTCCCCAAAAGGTCCCCAGGGAGGTACCTGAACTAAAGAAAGAGTCCATGCTGTATCCACACCTACTCTTACCCAGCTCTCTTTGTGGTCCCAGGATGGCTCCGATCTGAATAGAGCTCAACAGGTGGAACTGCATAAGGAGGATACCAGCAGAGACCAGCTTGACAATAGGAAAGAACTTCCTTGGGGAGCAAAATTGGAACTGCCACCTCTGGTCATAGAGCCAGACAGGTAGTGGAGAGATTTCTATCATTTCCATTGCCTGAGAGGGATGTCCAATAATAATTCCTTTCTTGGCTTCTATTTTTAATATTAAAGGGATTTCTCAACCCCAGGATGAATATTTTTTTCTTTTAGATGTTAATTATATTGTTTTAAAATGTTAATTCTATTCATCGATGCCAGTCAAGTTATTTCTTTTTTTTAAACCCTTATATATATACTGTATATTATATATATGTATATGTATATGTATGTATGTGTATATATATATATATATATATATATATACTGTGTATTGGCTCCAAGGCAGAAGAGTGGTAAGGGCTAGGCAATGGGGGTCAAGTGACTTGCCCAGGTTCACACAGCTGGGAAGTGGCTGAGGCTGGATTCGAACCTAGGACCTCCCACCTCTAGGCTTGGCTCCCAATCCACTGAGCTACCCAGCCGCCCAATCCACTGAGCTACCCAGCCGCCCACCCACCCCCTTAGGATTCTTTACAATATCTAATGATAAATGGTTCTCACGATCAATTTAAGTGTTCATTGAGGAACTTTGTATGGAAATTGAAGTTATGGATCACAAACGAAAGCAAATAATCTCAAACTACAACTCTGCTGTGACTCAGTAATAGTCGCCTTTAGATATTCCATTTTCAAAGAGCCATCATGGAAGGGATGAATGAGACACAGTGACTCCAAAAGCAAATGTTGACAGCAGTAATAGAAAGTACAGATTTTTGTTGGCTTGTAGTACTTGCCCAGAGTTAGAAAATGAAGAAAAGTCTGGGGTCAGATTCGAACCTACGACCTCTGGTCTTGAGGCCCAGCTCTCTGTCCACTGAGCCACTCAGCTGCGCTGCAACTTCCTTTTACTGAACTACTCAAGGGTTTGCAACTTTCCCAGGGTTGGTTGGTTTCGGTTTTTGGTAGCTAGGAGCCTGACTACATGGCTTCAAGGCTAAATGGCCACAGGTCCCCAGGCTATTTGGCTTGCTGGAGGCTTCATTCATTACGACACTCAAAAAGCCGCCTGCTGATCTGAACCATGGACTTCAGGAGAAGCCTGAGCTTCACAAAGCTTCCTTTGACAAAGGGCACTCCATCAACAAGTGCCTTCTTCTTCTGGGACAAGCACAATGGAGAAGCTGGCCAAATGGCTAATCGGTGCAAGTCCCAGCTGATTCAACTCTTTATGCTGAGCCTCTCTTCCTTCCCTCCGTGGCCATAAAAAGCTCAGCTGAAAACAACCCATAACCCTTCATGAGGAAGCTCTTCAGTGGGTTGATTTCCAAAGCTGCTGCCTGAGGATAGAAGGAAGGACTTCCCCAAAAGGTCCCCAGGGAGGTACCTGAACTAAAGAAAGAGTCCATGCTGTATCCACACCTACTCTTACCCAGCTCTCTTTGTGGTCCCAGGATGGCTCCGATCTGAATAGAGCTCAACAGGTGGAACTGCATAAGGAGGATACCAGCAGAGACCAGCTTGACAATAGGAAAGAACTTCCTTGGGGAGCAAAATTGGAACTGCCACCTCTGGTCATAGAGCCAGACAGGTAGTGGAGAGATTTCTATCATTTCCATTGCCTGAGAGGGATGTCCAATAATAATTCCTTTCTTGGCTTCTATTTTTAATATTAAAGGGATTTCTCAACCCCAGGATGAATATTTTTTTCTTTTAGATGTTAATTATATTGTTTTAAAATGTTAATTCTATTCATCGATGCCAGTCAAGTTATTTCTTTTTTTTAAACCCTTATATATATACTGTATATTATATATATGTATGTATGTATATATATATATATATATATATATACTGTGTATTGGCTCCAAGGCAGAAGAGTGGTAAGGGCTAGGCAATGGGGGTCAAGTGACTTGCCCAGGTTCACACAGCTGGGAAGTGGCTGAGGCTGGATTCGAACCTAGGACCTCCCACCTCTAGGCTTGGCTCCCAATCCACTGAGCTACCCAGCCGCCCAATCCACTGAGCTACCCAGCCGCCCACCCACCCCCTTAGGATTCTTTACAATATCTAATGATAAATGGTTCTCACGATCAATTTAAGTGTTCATTGAGGAACTTTGTATGGAAATTGAAGTTATGGATCACAAACGAAAGCAAATAATCTCAAACTACAACTCTGCTGTGACTCAGTAATAGTCGCCTTTAGATATTCCATTTTCAAAGAGCCATCATGGAAGGGATGAATGAGACACAGTGACTCCAAAAGCAAATGTTGACAGCAGTAATAGAAAGTACAGATTTTTGTTGGCTTGTAGTACTTGCCCAGAGTTAGAAAATGAAGAAAAGTCTGGGGTCAGATTCGAACCTACGACCTCTGGTCTTGAGGCCCAGCTCTCTGTCCACTGAGCCACTCAGCTGCGCTGCAACTTCCTTTTACTGAACTACTCAAGGGTTTGCAACTTTCCCAGGGTTGGTTGGTTTCGGTTTTTGGTAGCTAGGAGCCTGACTACATGGCTTCAAGGCTAAATGGCCACAGGTCCCCAGGCTATTTGGCTTGCTGGAGGCTTCATTCATTACGACACTCAAAAAGCCGCCTGCTGATCTGAACCATGGACTTCAGGAGAAGCCTGAGCTTCACAAAGCTTCCTTTGACAAAGGGCACTCCATCAACAAGTGCCTTCTTCTTCTGGGACAAGCACAATGGAGAAGCTGGCCAAATGGCTAATCGGTGCAAGTCCCAGCTGATTCAACTCTTTATGCTGAGCCTCTCTTCCTTCCCTCCGTGGCCATAAAAAGCTCAGCTGAAAACAACCCATAACCCTTCATGAGGAAGCTCTTCAGTGGGTTGATTTCCAAAGCTGCTGCCTGAGGATAGAAGGAAGGACTTCCCCAAAAGGTCCCCAGGGAGGTACCTGAACTAAAGAAAGAGTCCATGCTGTATCCACACCTACTCTTACCCAGCTCTCTTTGTGGTCCCAGGATGGCTCCGATCTGAATAGAGCTCAACAGGTGGAACTGCATAAGGAGGATACCAGCAGAGACCAGCTTGACAATAGGAAAGAACTTCCTTGGGGAGCAAAATTGGAACTGCCACCTCTGGTCATAGAGCCAGACAGGTAGTGGAGAGATTTCTATCATTTCCATTGCCTGAGAGGGATGTCCAATAATAATTCCTTTCTTGGCTTCTATTTTTAATATTAAAGGGATTTCTCAACCCCAGGATGAATATTTTTTTCTTTTAGATGTTAATTATATTGTTTTAAAATGTTAATTCTATTCATCGATGCCAGTCAAGTTATTTCTTTTTTTTAAACCCTTATATATATACTGTATATTATATATATGTATGTATGTATATATATATATATATATACTGTGTATTGGCTCCAAGGCAGAAGAGTGGTAAGGGCTAGGCAATGGGGGTCAAGTGACTTGCCCAGGTTCACACAGCTGGGAAGTGGCTGAGGCTGGATTCGAACCTAGGACCTCCCACCTCTAGGCTTGGCTCCCAATCCACTGAGCTACCCAGCCGCCCAATCCACTGAGCTACCCAGCCGCCCACCCACCCCCTTAGGATTCTTTACAATATCTAATGATAAATGGTTCTCACGATCAATTTAAGTGTTCATTGAGGAACTTTGTATGGAAATTGAAGTTATGGATCACAAACGAAAGCAAATAATCTCAAACTACAACTCTGCTGTGACTCAGTAATAGTCGCCTTTAGATATTCCATTTTCAAAGAGCCATCATGGAAGGGATGAATGAGACACAGTGACTCCAAAAGCAAATGTTGACAGCAGTAATAGAAAGTACAGATTTTTGTTGGCTTGTAGTACTTGCCCAGAGTTAGAAAATGAAGAAAAGTCTGGGGTCAGATTCGAACCTACGACCTCTGGTCTTGAGGCCCAGCTCTCTGTCCACTGAGCCACTCAGCTGCGCTGCAACTTCCTTTTACTGAACTACTCAAGGGTTTGCAACTTTCCCAGGGTTGGTTGGTTTCGGTTTTTGGTAGCTAGGAGCCTGACTACATGGCTTCAAGGCTAAATGGCCACAGGTCCCCAGGCTATTTGGCTTGCTGGAGGCTTCATTCATTACGACACTCAAAAAGCCGCCTGCTGATCTGAACCATGGACTTCAGGAGAAGCCTGAGCTTCACAAAGCTTCCTTTGACAAAGGGCACTCCATCAACAAGTGCCTTCTTCTTCTGGGACAAGCACAATGGAGAAGCTGGCCAAATGGCTAATCGGTGCAAGTCCCAGCTGATTCAACTCTTTATGCTGAGCCTCTCTTCCTTCCCTCCGTGGCCATAAAAAGCTCAGCTGAAAACAACCCATAACCCTTCATGAGGAAGCTCTTCAGTGGGTTGATTTCCAAAGCTGCTGCCTGAGGATAGAAGGAAGGACTTCCCCAAAAGGTCCCCAGGGAGGTACCTGAACTAAAGAAAGAGTCCATGCTGTATCCACACCTACTCTTACCCAGCTCTCTTTGTGGTCCCAGGATGGCTCCGATCTGAATAGAGCTCAACAGGTGGAACTGCATAAGGAGGATACCAGCAGAGACCAGCTTGACAATAGGAAAGAACTTCCTTGGGGAGCAAAATTGGAACTGCCACCTCTGGTCATAGAGCCAGACAGGTAGTGGAGAGATTTCTATCATTTCCATTGCCTGAGAGGGATGTCCAATAATAATTCCTTTCTTGGCTTCTATTTTTAATATTAAAGGGATTTCTCAACCCCAGGATGAATATTTTTTTCTTTTAGATGTTAATTATATTGTTTTAAAATGTTAATTCTATTCATCGATGCCAGTCAAGTTATTTCTTTTTTTTAAACCCTTATATATATACTGTATATTATATATATGTATGTATGTATATATATATATATATATATATATACTGTGTATTGGCTCCAAGGCAGAAGAGTGGTAAGGGCTAGGCAATGGGGGTCAAGTGACTTGCCCAGGTTCACACAGCTGGGAAGTGGCTGAGGCTGGATTCGAACCTAGGACCTCCCACCTCTAGGCTTGGCTCCCAATCCACTGAGCTACCCAGCCGCCCAATCCACTGAGCTACCCAGCCGCCCACCCACCCCCTTAGGATTCTTTACAATATCTAATGATAAATGGTTCTCACGATCAATTTAAGTGTTCATTGAGGAACTTTGTATGGAAATTGAAGTTATGGATCACAAACGAAAGCAAATAATCTCAAACTACAACTCTGCTGTGACTCAGTAATAGTCGCCTTTAGATATTCCATTTTCAAAGAGCCATCATGGAAGGGATGAATGAGACACAGTGACTCCAAAAGCAAATGTTGACAGCAGTAATAGAAAGTACAGATTTTTGTTGGCTTGTAGTACTTGCCCAGAGTTAGAAAATGAAGAAAAGTCTGGGGTCAGATTCGAACCTACGACCTCTGGTCTTGAGGCCCAGCTCTCTGTCCACTGAGCCACTCAGCTGCGCTGCAACTTCCTTTTACTGAACTACTCAAGGGTTTGCAACTTTCCCAGGGTTGGTTGGTTTCGGTTTTTGGTAGCTAGGAGCCTGACTACATGGCTTCAAGGCTAAATGGCCACAGGTCCCCAGGCTATTTGGCTTGCTGGAGGCTTCATTCATTACGACACTCAAAAAGCCGCCTGCTGATCTGAACCATGGACTTCAGGAGAAGCCTGAGCTTCACAAAGCTTCCTTTGACAAAGGGCACTCCATCAACAAGTGCCTTCTTCTTCTGGGACAAGCACAATGGAGAAGCTGGCCAAATGGCTAATCGGTGCAAGTCCCAGCTGATTCAACTCTTTATGCTGAGCCTCTCTTCCTTCCCTCCGTGGCCATAAAAAGCTCAGCTGAAAACAACCCATAACCCTTCATGAGGAAGCTCTTCAGTGGGTTGATTTCCAAAGCTGCTGCCTGAGGATAGAAGGAAGGACTTCCCCAAAAGGTCCCCAGGGAGGTACCTGAACTAAAGAAAGAGTCCATGCTGTATCCACACCTACTCTTACCCAGCTCTCTTTGTGGTCCCAGGATGGCTCCGATCTGAATAGAGCTCAACAGGTGGAACTGCATAAGGAGGATACCAGCAGAGACCAGCTTGACAATAGGAAAGAACTTCCTTGGGGAGCAAAATTGGAACTGCCACCTCTGGTCATAGAGCCAGACAGGTAGTGGAGAGATTTCTATCATTTCCATTGCCTGAGAGGGATGTCCAATAATAATTCCTTTCTTGGCTTCTATTTTTAATATTAAAGGGATTTCTCAACCCCAGGATGAATATTTTTTTCTTTTAGATGTTAATTATATTGTTTTAAAATGTTAATTCTATTCATCGATGCCAGTCAAGTTATTTCTTTTTTTTAAACCCTTATATATATACTGTATATTATATATATGTATGTATGTATATATATATATATATATATATATACTGTGTATTGGCTCCAAGGCAGAAGAGTGGTAAGGGCTAGGCAATGGGGGTCAAGTGACTTGCCCAGGTTCACACAGCTGGGAAGTGGCTGAGGCTGGATTCGAACCTAGGACCTCCCACCTCTAGGCTTGGCTCCCAATCCACTGAGCTACCCAGCCGCCCAATCCACTGAGCTACCCAGCCGCCCACCCACCCCCTTAGGATTCTTTACAATATCTAATGATAAATGGTTCTCACGATCAATTTAAGTGTTCATTGAGGAACTTTGTATGGAAATTGAAGTTATGGATCACAAACGAAAGCAAATAATCTCAAACTACAACTCTGCTGTGACTCAGTAATAGTCGCCTTTAGATATTCCATTTTCAAAGAGCCATCATGGAAGGGATGAATGAGACACAGTGACTCCAAAAGCAAATGTTGACAGCAGTAATAGAAAGTACAGATTTTTGTTGGCTTGTAGTACTTGCCCAGAGTTAGAAAATGAAGAAAAGTCTGGGGTCAGATTCGAACCTACGACCTCTGGTCTTGAGGCCCAGCTCTCCTGTCCACTGAGCCACTCAGCTGCGCTGCAACTTCTTTTACTGAACTACTCAAGGGTTTGCAACTTTCCCCAGGGTTGGTTGGTTTCGGTTTTTGGTAGCTAGGAGCCTGACTACATGGCTTCAAGGCTAAATGGCCACAGGTCCCCAGGCTATTTGGCTTGCTGGAGGCTTCATTCATTACGACACTCAAAAAGCCGCCTGCTGATCTGAACCCATGGACTTCAGGAGAAGCCTGAGCTTCACAAAGCTTCCTTTGACAAAGGGCACTCCATCAACAAGTGCCTTCTTCTTCTGGGACAAGCACAATGGAGAAGCTGGCCAAATGCTAATCGGTGCAAGTCCCAGCTGATTCAACTCTTTATGCTGAGCCTCTCTTCCTTCCCTCCGTGGCCATAAAAAGCTCAGCTGAAAACAACCCATAACCCTTCATGAGAAGCTCTTCAGTGGGTTGATTTCCAAAGCTGCTGCCTGAGGATAGAAGGAAGGACTTCCCCAAAAGGTCCCCAGGGAGGTACCTGAACTAAAGAAAGAGTCCATGCTGTATCCACACCTACTCTTACCCAGCTCTCTTTGTGGTCCCAGGATGGCTCCGATCTGAATAGAGCTCAACAGGTGGAACTGCATAAGGAGGATACCAGCAGAGACCAGCTTGACAATAGGAAAGAACTTCCTTGGGGAGCAAAATTGGAAACTGCCACCTCTGGTCATAGAGCCAGACAGGTAGTGGAGAGATTTCTATCATTTCCATTGCCTGAGAGGGATGTCAATAATAATTCCTTTCTTGGCTTCTATTTTTAATATTAAAGGATTTCTCAACCCCAGGATGAATATTTTTTTCTTTTAGATGTTAATTATATTGTTTTAAAATGTTAATTCTATTCATCGATGCCAGTCAAGTTATTTCTTTTTTTTAAACCCTTATTATATATACTGTATATTATATATATGTATATGTATATGTATGTATGTGTATATATATATATATATATATATATATACTGTGTATTGGCTCCAAGGCAGAAGAGTGGTAAGGGCTAGGCAATGGGGGTCAAGTGACTTGCCCAGGTTCACACAGCTGGGAAGTGGCTGAGGCTGGATTCGAACCTAGGACCTCCCACCTCTAGGCTTGGCTCCCAATCCACTGAGCTAACCAGCCGCCCAATCCACTGAGCTACCCAGCCGCCCACCCACCCCCTTAGGATTCTTTACAAATCTAATGATAAATGGTTCTCACGATCAATTTAAGTGTTCATTGAGGAACTTTGTATGGAAATGAAGTTATGGATCACAAACGAAAGCAAATAATCTCAAACTACAACTCTGCTGTGACTCAGTAATAGTCGCCTTTAGATATTCCATTTTCAAAGAGCCATCATGGAAGGATGAATGAGACACAGTGACTCCAAAAGCAAATGTTGACAGCAGTAATAGAAAGTACAGATTTTGTTGGCTGTAGTACTTGCCCAGAGTTAGAAAATGAAGAAAAGTCTGGGGTCAGATTCGAACCTACGACCTCTGGTCTTGAGGCCCAGCTCTCTGTCCCACTGAGCCACTCAGCTGCGCTGCAACTTCCTTTTACTGAACTACTCAAGGGTTTGCAACTTTCCCAGGGTTGGTTGGTTTCGGTTTTTGGTAGCTAGGAGCCTGACTACATGGCTTCAAGGCTAAATGGCCACAGGTCCCCAGGCTATTTGGCTTGCTGGAGGCTTCATTCATTACGACACTCAAAAAGCCGCCTGCTGATCTGAACCATGGACTTCAGGAGAAGCCTGAGCTTCACCAAAGCTTCCTTTGACAAAGGGCACTCCATCAACAAGTGCCTTCTTCTTCTGGACAAGCACAATGGAGAAGCTGGCCAAATGGCTAATCGGTGCAAGTCCCCAGCTGATTCAACTCTTTATGCTGAGCCTCTCTTCCTTCCCTCCGTGGCCATAAAAAGCTCAGCTGAAAACAACCCATAACCCTTCATGAGGAAGCTCTTCAGTGGGTTGATTTCCAAAGCTGCTGCCTGAGGATAGAGAAGGAAGGACTTCCCCAAAAGGTCCCCAGGGAGGTACCTGAACTAAAGAAAGAGTCCATGCTGTATCCACACCTACTCTTACCCAGCTCTCTTTGTGGTCCCAGGATGGCTCCGATCTGAATAGAGCTCAACAGGTGGAACTGCATAAGGAGGATACCAGCAGAGACCAGCTTGACAATAGGAAGAACTTCCTTGGGGAGCAAATTGGAACTGCCACCTCTGGTCATAGAGCCAGACAGGTAGTGGAGAGATTTCTATCATTTCCATTGCCTGAGAGGGATGTCCAATAATAATTCCTTTCTGGCTTCTATTTTTAATATTAAAGGGATTTCTCAACCCAGGATGAATATTTTTTTCTTTAGATGTTAATTATATTGTTTTAAAATGTTAATTCTATTCATCGATGCCAGTCAAGTATTTCTTTTTTTTAAACCCTTATATATATACTGTATATTATATATATGTTATGTATATTATGTATGTATATATATTATATATATATATATATATATATATATATATATATATATATATATATATACCTGTGTATTGGCTCCAAGGCAGAAGAGTGGTAAGGGCTAGGCAATGGGGGTCAAGTGACTTGCCAGGTTCACACAGCTGGGAAGTGGCTGAGGCTGGATTCGAACCTAGGACCTCCCACCTCTAGGCTTGGCTCCCCAATCCACTGAGCTACCCAGCCGCCCAATCACTGAGCTACCCAGCCGCCCACCCACCCCCTTAGGATTCTTTACAATATCTAATGACTAAATGGTTCTCACGATCAATTTAAGTGTTCATTGAGGAACTTTGTATGGAAATTGAAGTTATGGATCACAAACGAAAAGCAAATAATCTCAAACTACAACTCTGCTGTGACTCAGTAATAGTCGCCTTTAGATATTCCATTTTCAAAGAGCCATCATGGAAGGGATGAATGAGACACAGTGACTCCAAAAGCAAATGTTGACAGCAGTAATAGAAAGTACAGATTTTTGTTGGCTTGTAGTACTTGCCCAGAGTTAGAAAATGAAGAAAAGTCTGGGGTCAGATTCGAACCTACGACCTCTGGTCTTGAGGCCCAGCTCTCTGTCCACTGAGCCACTCAGCTAGCGCTGCAACTTCCTTTTACTGAACTACTCAAGGGTTTGCAACTTTCCCAGGGTTGGTTGGTTTCGGTTTTGGTAGCTAGGAGCCTGACTACATGGCTTCACGGCTAATGGCCACAGGTCCCCAGGCTATTTGGCTTGCTGGAGGCTTCATTCATTACGACACTCAAAAAGCGCCTGCTGATCTGAACCATGGACTTCAGGAGAAGCCTGAGCTTCACAAAGCTTCCTTTGACAAAGGGCACTCCATCAACAAGTGCCTTCTTCTTCTGGACAAGCACAATGGAGAAGCTGGCCAAATGGCTAATCGTGCAAGTCCCAGCTGATTCAACTCTTTATGCTGAGCCTCTCTTCCTTCCCTCCGTGGCCATAAAAAGCTCAGCTGAAAACAACCCATAACCCTTCATGAGGAAGCTCTTCAGTGGGTTGATTTCCAAAGCAGCTGCCTGAGGATAGAAGGAAGGACTTCCCCAAAAGGTCCCCAGGGAGGTACCTGAACTAAAGAAAGAGTCCATGCTGTATCCACACCTACTCTTACCAGCTCTCTTTGTGGTCCCAGGATGGCTCCGATCTGAATAGAGCTCAACAGGTGGAACTGCATAAGGAGGATACCAGCAGAGACCAGCTTGACAATAGGAAAGAACTTCCTTGGGAGCAAAAATTGGAACTGCCACCTCTGGTCATAGAGCCAGACAGGTAGTGGAGAGATTTCTATCATTTCCATTGCCTGAGAGGGATGTCATAATAATTCCTTTCTTGGCTTCTATTTTTAATATTAAAGGGATTTCTCAACCCCCAGGATGAATATTTTTTTCTTTAGATGTTAATTATATTGTTTTAAAATGTTAATTCTATTCATCGATGCCAGTCAAGTTATTTCTTTTTTTAAACCCTTATATATATACTGTATATTATATATATGTATGTATGTATATATATATATATATATATATACTGTGTATTGGCTCCAAGGCAGAAGAGTGGTAAGGGCCTAGGCAATGGGGGTCAAGTGACTTGCCCAGGTTCACACAGCTGGGAAGTGGCTGAGGCTGATTCGAACCTAGGACCTCCCACCTCTAGGCTTGGCTCCCAATCACTGAGCTACCCAGCCGCCCAATCCACTGAGCTACCCAGCCGCCCACCCACCCCCTTAGGATTCTTTACAATATCTAATGATAAATGGTTCTCACGATCAATTTAAGTGTTCATTGAGGAACTTTGTATGGAAATTGAAGTTATGGATCACAAACGAAAGCAAATAATCTCAAACTACAACTCTGCTGTGACTCAGTAATAGTCGCCTTTAGATATTCCATTTTCAAAGAGCCATCATGGAAGGGATGAATGAGACACAGTGACTCCAAAAGCAAATGTTGACAGCAGTAATAGAAAGTACAGATTTTTGTTGGCTTGTAGTACTTGCCAGAGTTAGAAAATGAAGAAAAGTCTGGGGTCAGATTCGAACCTACGACCTCTGGTCTTGAGGCCCAGCTCTCTGTCCACTGAGCCACTCAGCTGCGCTGCAACTTCCTTTTACTGAACTACTCAAGGGTTTGCAACTTTCCCAGGGTTGGTTGGTTTCGGTTTTTGGTAGCTAGGAGCCTGACTACATGGCTTCAAGGCTAAATGCCACAGGTCCCCAGGCTATTTGGCTTGCTGGAGGCTTCATTCATTACGACACTCAAAAAGCGCCTGCTGATCTGAACCATGGACTTCACGAGGAAGCCTGAGCTTCACAAAGCTTCCTTTGACAAAGGGCACTCCATCAACAAGTGCCTTCTTCTTCTGGGACAAGCACAATGGAGAAGCTGGCCAAATGGCTAATCGGTGCAAGTCCCCAGCTGATTCAACTCTTTATGCTGAGCCTCTCTTCCTTCCCTCCGTGGCCATAAAAAGCTCAGCTGAAAACAACCCATAAACCCTTCATGAGGAAGCTCTTCAGTGGGTTGATTTCCAAAGCTGCTGCCTGAGGATAGAAGGAAGGACTTCCCCAAAAGGTCCCCAGGGAGTACCTGAACTAAAGAAAGAGTCCATGCTGTATCCACACCTACTCTTACCCAGCTCTCTTGTGGTCCCAGGATGGCTCCGATCTGAATAGAGCTCAACAGGTGGAACTGCATAAGGAGGATACCAGCAGAGACCAGCTTGACAATAGGAAAGAACTTCCTTGGGGAGCAAAATTGGAACTGCCACCTCTGGTCATAGAGCCAGACAGGTAGTGGAGAGATTTCTATCATTTCCATTGCCCTGAGAGGATGTCCAATAATAATTCCTTTCTTGGCTTCTATTTTAATATTAAAGGGATTTCTCAACCCAGGATGAATATTTTTTCTTTTAGATGTTAATTATATTGTTTTAAAATGTTAATTCTATTCATCGATCCCCCAGTCAAGTTATTTCTTTTTTTTAAACCCTTATATATATACTGTATATTATATATATGTATATGTATATGTATGTATGTATATATATATATATATATATATATATATATATATATATATATATATATATATATATATATATATATATATATATATATATATATATACTGTGTTTGGCTCCAAGGCAGAAGAGTGGTAAGGGCTAGGCAATGGGGTCAAGTGACTTGCCCAGGTTCACACAGCTGGGAAGTGGCTGAGGCTGGATTCGAACTAGGACCTCCCACCTCTAGGCTTGGCTCCCAATCCACTGAGCTACCCAGCCGCCCATCCACTGAGCTACCCCAGCCGCCCACCCACCCCCTTAGGATTCTTTACAATATCTAATGATAAATGGTTCTCACGATCAATTTAAGTGTTCATTGAGGAACTTTGTATGGAAATTGAAGTTATGGATCACAAACGAAAGCAAATAATCTCAAACTACAACTCTGCTGTGACTCAGTAATAGTCGCCTTTAGATATTCCATTTTCAAAGAGCCATCATGGAAGGGATGAATGAGACACAGTGACTCCAAAAGCAAATGTTGACAGCAGTAATAGAAAGTACAGATTTTTGTTGGCTTGTAGTACTTGCCCAGAGTTAGAAAATGAAGAAAAGTCTGGGGTCAGATTCGAACCTACGACCTCTGGTCTTGAGGCCCAGCTCTCTGTCCACTGAGCCACTCAGCTGCGCTGCAACTTCCTTTTACTGAACTACTCAAGGGTTTGCAACTTTCCCAGGGTTGGTTGGTTTCGGTTTTTGGTAGCTAGGAGCCTGACTACATGGCTTCAAGGCTAAATGGCCACAGGTCCCCAGGCTATTTGGCTTGCTGGAGGCTTCATTCATTACGACACTCAAAAAGCCGCCTGCTGATCTGAACCATGGACTTCAGGAGAAGCCTGAGCTTCACAAAGCTTCCTTTGACAAAGGGCACTCCATCAACAAGTGCCTTCTTCTTCTGGGACAAGCACAATGGAGAAGCTGGCCAAATGGCTAATCGTGCAAGTCCCAGCTGATTCAACTCTTTATGCTGAGCCTCTCTTCCTTCCCTCCGTGGCCATAAAAAGCTCAGCTGAAAACAACCCATAACCCTTCATGAGGAAGCTCTTCAGTGGGTTGATTTCCAAAGCTGCTGCCTGAGGATAGAAGGAAGGACTTCCCCAAAAGGTCCCCAGGGAGGTACCTGAACTAAAGAAAGAGTCCATGCTGTATCCCACACCTACTCTTACCCAGCTCTCTTTGTGGTCCCAGGATGGCTCCGATCTGAATAGAGCTCAACAGGTGGAACTGCATAAGGAGGATACCAGCAGAGACCAGCTTGACAATAGGAAAGAACTTCCTTGGGGAGCAAAATTGGAACTGCCACCTCTGGTCATAGAGCAGACAGGTAGTGGAGAGATTTCTATCATTTCCATTGCCTGAGAGGGATGTCCAATAATAATTCCTTTCTTGGCTTCTATTTTTAATATTAAAGGGATTTCTCAACCCAGGATGAATATTTTTTCTTTTAGATGTTAATTATATTGTTTTAAAATGTTAATTCTATTCATCGATGCAGTCAAGTTATTTCTTTTTTTTTAAACCCTTATATATATACTGTATATTATATATATGTATGTATGTATATATATATATAATATATATATATACTGTGTATTGGCTCCAAGCAGAAGAGTGGTAAGGGCTAGGCAATGGGGTCAAGTGACTTGCCCAGGTTCACACAGCTGGGAAGTGGCTGAGGCTGGATTCGAACCTAGGACCTCCCACCTCTAGGCTTGGCTCCCAATCCACCTGAGCTACCCAGCCGCCCAATCCACTGAGCTACCCAGCCGCCCACCCACCCCTTAGGATTCTTTACAATATCTAATGATAAATGGTTCTCACGATCAATTTAAGTGTTCATTGAGGAACTTTGTATGGAAATTGAAGTTATGGATCACAAACGAAAGCAAATAATCTCAAACTACAACTCTGCTGTGACTCAGTATAGTCGCCTTTAGATATTCCATTTTCAAAGAGCCATCATGGAAGGGATGAATGAGACACAGTGACTCCAAAAGCAAATGTTGACAGCAGTAATAGAAAGTACAGATTTTTGTTGGCTTGTAGTACTTGCCCAGAGTTAGAAAATGAAGAAAAGTCTGGGGTCAGATTCGAACCTACGACCTCTGGTCTTGAGGCCCAGCTCTCTGTCCACTGAGCCACTCAGCTGCGCTGCAACTTCCTTTTACTGAACTACTCAAGGGTTGCAACTTTCCCAGGGTTGGTTGGTTTCGGTTTTTGGTAGCTAGGAGCCTGACTACATGGCTTCAAGGCTAAATGGCCACAGGTCCCCAGGCTATTTGGCTTGCTGGAGGCTTCATTCATTACGACACTCAAAAAGCCGCCTGCTGATCTGAACCATGGACTTCAGGAGAAGCCTGAGCTTCACAAAGCTTCCTTTGACAAAGGGCACTCCATCAAACAAGTGCCTTCTTCTTCTGGGACAAGCACAATGGAGAAGCTGGCCAAATGGCTAATCGGTGCAAGTCCCAGCTGATTCAACTCTTTATGCTGAGCCTCTCTTCCTTCCCTCCGTGGCCATAAAAAGCTCAGCTGAAAAACAACCCATAACCCTTCATGAGGAAGCTCTTCAGTGGGTTGATTTCCAAAGCTGCTGCCTGAGGATAGAAGGAAGGACTTCCCCAAAAGGTCCCCCAGGGAGGTACCTGAACTAAAGAAAGAGTCCATGCTGTATCCACACCTACTCTTACCCAGCTCTCTTTGTGGTCCCAGGATGGCTCCGATCTGAATAGAGCTCAACAGGTGGAACTGCATAAGGAGGATACCAGCAGAGACCAGCTTGACAATAGGAAAGACTTCCTGGGGAGCAAAATTGGAACTGCACCTCTGGTCATAGAGCCAGACAGGTAGTGGAGAGATTTCTATCATTTCCATTGCCTGAGAGGGATGTCCAATAATAATTCCTTTCTTGGCTTCTATTTTTAATATTTAAGGGATTTCTCAACCCCAGATGAATATTTTTTTTTCTTTAGATGTTAATTATATTGTTTTAAAATGTTAATTCTATTCATCGATGCCAGTCAAGTTATTTCTTTTTTTTAAACCCTTATATATATACTGTATATTATATATATGTATGTATGTATATATATATATATATATACTGTGTATTGGCTCCAAGGCAGAAGAGTGGTAAGGGCTAGGCAATGGGGGTCAAGTGACTTGCCCAGGTTCACACAGCTGGGAAGTGGCTGAGGCTGGATTCGAACCTAGGACCTCCACCTCTAGGCTTGGCTCCCAATCCACTGAGCTACCAGCCGCCCACCCACCCCCTTAGGATTCTTTACAATATCTAATGATAAATGGTTCTCACGATCAATTTAAGTGTTCATTGAGGAACTTTGTATGGAAATTGAAGTTATGGATCACAAACGAAAGCAAATAATCTCAAACTACAACTCTGCTGTGACTCAGTAATAGTCGCCTTTAGATATTCCATTTTCAAAGAGCCATATGGAAGGGATGAATGAGACACAGTGACTCCAAAAGCAAATGTTGACAGCAGTAATAGAAAGTACAGATTTTTGTTGGCTTGTAGTACTTGCCAGAGTTAGAAAATGAAGAAAAGTCTGGGTCAGATTCGAACCTACGACCTCTGGTCTTGAGGCCCAGCTCTCTGTCCACTGAGCCACTCAGCTGCGCTGCAACTTCCTTTTACTGAACTACTCAAGGGTTTGCAACTTTCCCAGGGTTGGTTGGTTTCGGTTTTGGTAGCTAGGAGCCTGACTACATGGCTTCAAGGCTAAATGGCCACAGGTCCCCAGGCTATTTGGCTTGCTGGAGGCTTCATTCATTACGACACTCAAAAAGCCGCCTGCTGATCTGAACCATGGACTTCAGGAGAAGCCTGAGCTTCACAAAGCTTCCTTTGACAAAGGGCACTCCATCAACAAGTG